>NC_134689.1:167248401-168600901 GCF_050947455.1 Rhinoderma darwinii
AGAAAAAAGCCTCTCCTCATTAAAAGACACATAAAAGCACGCCTGGAGTTTGCAAAAAAAGCACCTAAAGGACTGTCATCTGTGAGAAACAAGATTCTGTTGTCTGATGAAACCAAGATTGACCTTTTTGGCCTCAATGCTAACCATCATGTCTAGAGGAAACCAGGCACTGCTCATCACCCGCCCAATACCATCCCCACAGTGAAGCATGGTGGTGACAGCATCATGCTGTAGGTTTGTCTTTCAGCAGCTGGGACAGGGAGACTGGTCAAGGTTGAGGGAAAGATGAATGAAGCAAAGTACATGTAACAGCCGCGGTTGCAGACCGCAGACCCCTCTCATCCAGCATATGCAGCCATCCTGTCCTGCAGTGACCATTAGGGTTCGCGCGCAAGCTCATTCCTGGCCATAAGGGGCCAGCTCGCGCACATGTTAAGAATTAACTAATTACTCCCAGATCACCCTGGAATATAAAAGGAGCCCTGCCCTTTCACTCCTTGCCTGAGCATTGTTTGTATTCCTCTGTTAGTCCTGCAAATGGTCCCTTAGTTGTATCCTACGCCCTGTGTTCCCATGCCCTGCTACCTGTATCCTGTATCCCGTGCTGTATTTGTTCCTGTGCTATCTCTAGTGTTGGGGTCGTGTTGTGCTGTCTACTACGCCTGCTGACTTACACCACGTCTGGTGTTATCTGAAACGTTTTGCATCACCTGCTGCCAAGGTCCTATCTGTGCCTAAGCTGTTGCTACTGTCTGGACTATTACAGTTACCCTTGTGCTCGGACTTTATATTGACTTAGTGCACTGTTGTTTGGCCAGCTGCTACCCCGCTACAGCGGTGCGGCCTAGTGGGTCCACATACCTACAGATTGTGACAGTACAGAGATATTCTAAGTAAACACCTGATCCAGAGTGCTCTGGACCACAGACTGTGCTGAAGGTTCACCTTCGAACAAGACAATGATCCTAACCACACACCCAATATAACACAGGATTGGCTTAGGGACAACTTTGTGAATGTCCTTGAGTGGCCCTTCCAGAGACCTGACTTGAACCCAATCGAACATCTCTGGAGACACCTTAAAATGTTTTCCACCGACGGTCCCCATCCAACCTAACATAGCTTGAGAGGATCTGCAGAGAAGAATGGCAGAAAATCATACCCAAGAAGACTGGAGGCTGTTATCGCTGCCAAAGGTGCTTCAACTAAGTACTGAGTAAAGGGTCTGAATACTTACAGTGAAGGAAATAAGTATTTGATCCCTTGCTGATTTTGTAAGTTTGCCCACTGTCAAAGACATGAACAGTCTAGAATTTTTAGGCTAGGTTAATTTTACCAGTGAGAGATAGATTATGTAAAAAAAAAAAAAAAGAAAATCACATAGTCAAAATTATATATATTTATTTGCATTGTGCACAGAGAAATAAGTATTTGATCCCTTTGGCAAACAAGACTTAATACTTGGTGGCAAACCCCTTGTTGGCAAGCACAGCAGTCAGAAGTTTTTTGTAGTTCATGATGAGGTTTGCAAACCTGTTTGATGGAATTTTGGCCCTTTCCTCTTTGCAGATCATCTGTAAATAATTAAGATTTCGAGGTTGTGGCTTGGCAACTCGGATCTTCAGCTCCCTCCATAAGTTTCCGATGGGATTAAGGTCTGGAGACTGGCTAGGCCACTCCATGACCTTAAGGTGCTTCTTTTTGAGCCACTCCTTTGTTGCCTTGGCTGTATGTTTCGGGTCATTGTCGTGCTGGAAGACCCAGCCACGAGCCATTTTTAATGTCCTCGTGGAGGGAAGGAGGTTGTAACTCAGGATTTGAAGGTACATGGCTCCATCCATTCTCCCATTGATGCGGTGAAGTAGTCCTGTGCCCTTAGCAGAGAAACACCCCCAAAACATAATGTTTCCACCTCCATGCTTGACAGTGGGGACGGTGTTCTTTGGGTCATAGGCAGCATTTCTCTTCCTCCAAACACGGCGAGTTGAGTTAATGCCAAAGAGCTCAATTTTAGTCTCATCTGACCACAGCACCTTCTCCCAATCACTCTCAGAATCATCCAGATGTTCATTTGCAAACTTCAGACGGGCCTGTACATGTGCCTTCTTGAGCAGGGGGACCTTGCGGGCACTGCAGGATTTTAATCCATTACGGCGTAATGTGTTACCAATGGTTTTCTTGGTGACTGTGGTCCCAGCTGCCTTGAGATCATTAACAAGTTCCCTCGTGTAGTTTTCGGCTGAGCTCTCACCTTCCTCAGGATCAAGGATACCCCACGAGGTGAGATTTTGCACGGAGCCCCAGATCGATGTCGATTGACAGTCATTTTGTATGTCTTCCATTTTCTTATTATTGCACCAACAGTTGTCTCCTTCTCACCCAGCGTCTTACTTATGGTTTTGTAGCCCATTCCAGCCTTGTGCAGGTCTATGATCTTGTCCCTGACATCCTTAGAAAGCTCTTTGGTCTTGCCCATGTTGTAGAGGTTAGAGTCAGACTGATTAATTGAGTCTGTGGATAGGAGTCTTTTATACAGGTGACCATTTAAGACCGCTGTCTTTAATGCAGGCACCAAGTTGATTTGGAGAGTGTAACTGGTCTGGAGGAGGCTGAACTCTTAATGGTTGGTAGGGGATCAAATACTTATTTCTCTGTGCACAATGCAAATAAATATATATAATTTTGAATATGTGATTTTCTTTTTTTTTTTTTTATATATAATCTATCTCTCACTGGTAAAATTAACCTAGCCTAAAAATTCTAGACTGTTCATGACTTTGACAGTGGGCAAACTTACAAAATCAGCAAGGGATCAAATACTTATTTCCTTCATTGTATGTCAATGCAATATTTTAGTTTTTCCTTTTCAATGGGGTTATGAGTGCAGAATGATGGGGGAAAACGTTAATTTTTTTTATTTTACAACAAGGCCTCAACATAACAAAATGTGAAACAATTGAAAGGGTCTGAAGACTTTCCGAATGCATTGTATCACTCATCACACTTTTCTAGATAGCCACATAATATATAATTAGAGAAGGCCCATTTCAGATTTTTATCATCTACTTCCTCTCAAATACTGTTTAAAAAGTATATATTTGGTAAAATATGAAGCCACATATAAATCAAGTGACAAAGTTATCTGAAGTAGGCACACTCATGTTTCTACAATACAAGCAAATGTCAGTAACACATGGCCATAATGTGGCCAGATTTTGAGCATCCATATTACTGCTAAAACATAGGATTCTTTATTCATTAAAGTTCCCTTTATTATCAGTGAGGGGGATCTGGCTGTTGTGGCTGTAATACGGATGTTAAAATGTTGCCATATTGGTCATAAATTGGATTAAATATTACCATTTAAAAAATATTTAATATTTTGATGTATTTTGTTCCCATTTTCAGAGTCCTCATTATAACTTTATATAACTACATCCACCACACTTGTCAATACAGAATTCAATAAATGAGCTTCAAAAAGGCTAAGGCCTCATGCAAACTTCCATCACCGTTTTCACTGCCGTTTTTCATGGATCCGTGTGTTCGTTATGGTATCCGTGTAGTTCCTCTTCCGTGTTTCCATTTTAAACTTTATTTGAACTTGTCACATGTCCCAGGAAACACCCATAGTTGCTAGGGCAACGGATCCATCAAAAACGGACGGCACACGGAAGCTTTACGTGTCCGTTTTTTTCACTGACCCATTGACTTCTATGGCCCCACGGTCATGGAATCACTGACAAAAGTAGGACATTCTTTACTTTTGACGGAACGGAACGAGGGATCCGTGAACATAACAGAAGTGTGCATGGGCCCATTGAAATGAATGGGTCAGGGTGCTATCAGTGAAAAAAACGGATAGCACCCTGAAAGAAAAAACTGAAGTGGGCGTGAGGCTTTTGTTTATATATATATATATATATATATATATATATATATATATATATATATATATATATATGTATATATATATATGTATTTATATATATATATATATATATATATCTGAGGGCTTTTTTGGAGGGCTGCCAGCATTCTATTCAACCTGTCATTTTTTATTCTATCATTCTGCCCTGTATTCATTAACCTCTGATGCAGAACTTTGTCAAATTCTTTCAGAAAATCTAATTACAACATATGGTGTTCGTAGCATTTCTCTGGAGAGCAGTGACTGCAATATTCTTGTAGAAACAACATATAACTGTAGGATGGGTGTTTTTGGCCCTAAGTCTAATTATAAGTCTATTTTTTTCATTTAAAAAGAAACATTCAAACTTTTTCAAATTGATCAATCAAATCTAAATGTATCAGTGATTTATTCAATACTAGTTTTTCATAATTAAAAATATAAAACTTTAACAAAATAAGAATCAATAAAATTTAATTATTGTATTGTTTTAGATCCTAAGTAAGAAACTGGTAGATCTTTGACAGGTCCTTAGTAGATTACTGATGTCTTACTTCAACAAATAGGGCAAGTTTTTAAGTAAAGCAGAAGTTATTGTTATCGCCATAGTCCACAGGGAACCTTTGTTTTTGTTTGTTACCATTCTGACTGACATATTCTTCCCTCCTGTACTCAAATAAATTAGTGATGAAATAAGTTTCATCACGTGAAAAAAAGACATTTACAGTATATCATGGTAAAACCTTCTGAATTATTGCAGTAGATCCCTGCCTTACCAAGGTTGCATATACTGTTTTAGATCTTTACTTGATTATTACATAGCATGAGCAGGGAAGTATAGTAGATGTCAGATATAGAAAACATCAACACTGAGATAATAAAAGGTAATGATGAGTAATAAATAAAAAAATGTGTAAATAATGAATACATTTTAGATATTTCTTTTGATATATACACCTGTGTATACATATCTAACAGATCACTGTTATTATATAATATGTGGATGAAAAGCGTTCACTGTGGTATGTAGCAACTTAAAAGTTTTGATTTATTTTTCTATTAAAGGAACACTAAACCTAGAAATTAATAAACAAACACAGAACACAGGGGTTAATTTATTTCTGATCTGTTCCATTTTCAGCTGCTGAATGGCTGAAAGGCAGAGCTTAGCAAAGGGAGTGGGACACAACGATCTGTGTATTCTACTGCAGACAATGCAGAGGGGGAGGCTCCTGCTACAGCCAGTTGCCCTAAAGCCAGACACAGAATTGTAAGAAGGAAGGGAAAAATAAGGTTACAGATATAGAATTCTTCATATATTTCTCAGTATTAATTGCAATATGAGACAAAAATGATCAAAGGAAAAAAGGAAATTAAGAAAAAAAATTGCAGCCATTGTTTTTGTACGTTTTCAATGTTTAGTGTTATTTAAAGCCTGTAGAAACAGTTTTTCCACTTTTTATATGTGAACACATTTATTAGGCATTGGCTGATTACTTATTGTTCCAGTTTGGTTTTCACAGTAGGCATAAGACTGATATTCTGTTATATAAGAGCATGGCCGGCCTTAGCTACATGCGACACGTGCGGTCCGCACAGAGCGCCGTCTGCCATGCTGTAAGGGGGGCGCCAGCGGGTGAATTTATCCTGCTCTGCGGCTACTGCTCGGGGCGCCAGCGGGTTAGGTGTTATTCACTGACCTCACTACTGGCTTCTTCGCGCCGCAACTACCGCTCCACCGCTCCCCCTCCTCGTCTTACGTCCTGAGTGATGATCAGGCGTGATAACATCACTCAGGACGCAAGACAGGGAGGAGACTATCTTACCATGCGTTCCTGGTCTGGCTATTTCTCCAGGGCTCCACTCTAGCAGCCTCAGCGGGCACAGTGCACTGTAAGAAGCCCAGCAGGTCAGTCAGACAGTGGGCTTTGGTCGTATAGGGGCACTGATGGGGGTCTAAAAATGGCAAATGGGCAGAGGATTCAGTGCCGCCTTGGTGCCCATTTTCCACTTATTGCCCCTTTAGTGTCCTGTTCAGTGCCCCTTCGATGCCCAGAAGTTAAAATAAAAAATAATTTATACTTACCTTTCTCCTCCCAAACATTCCTGCGCTGGGAGCTCCCGTCACCTCTGTTCACTGTTTGTATACAAAGCAGCTGCAGCGGTGATGTCAGCACTGCAGCTGCTCTGTATACAAACCGAGAACAGAGATGACGGGAGCCGCCAACGCAGGAACGTCTGGGAAGAGAGAGGTAAGTATGGTCTGCTTTCTTATTTTAACCCTTTCAGGACTGAGACATTTTTTGCTTTTTCATTGACGTTTTTCACTATCCGCCTTCATAGAGCCATAACTTTTTTTATTTTTCCATCAATAGGGTGGTGGTTATTTTTTGCGGCATGAGTTGTAGTTTCTATTGCCACCATTTAAAGTACCATATAATGTATTGGGAATCTTAAAAAAAATCTTTGTGGGCTTAAATTAGAAAAAAACAGTGATTTCTCCATAGTTTTTTGGGTTTCAATTTTACGGCTTTCATTGTGCGGTAAAAGCGACAACTTAACTTTGTTCTGCGGCGCAATACGAAATTTATATAGGGTATTTATATATTTTACTACTTTTACAAAGAAAACTATTTGTTAAAAACAAAAAAAAGTTGTTGTTTCACCACATTCTGAGAGACATCACTTTTTTTATATTTTTGTCTAAGCGGTGTGAGGGCTTATTTTTTGCGGGACGCGCTGTAACTTTTATTGGTACAATATTTGGGTACATGCAACTTTTTGATAATTTTTTATTACATTTTTTTTAGAGCTAACGTGAACAAAATACTGCGATTTTGGCTATTTACGGCCTTCGCAGTGTGAGTTAAATAAGAAGTAATAAAAAGTACCAACATTGCCAACTTGAGTAAACATAATGTTAGGCTGACTTACCTTGGAAGTGGATCCTGATTAAACTGAGACGTGAATTCTAAGGGATCCTCCCATTAACCAGGGACCATTGAAAGGAAGTTTGAACTTAACTGGTCGGATCCCCAGGTCACGAGAAGAGATGAGGATACTGGGGAGTAGTCAGATGAAGCCGGGGGACAGAACCAGAAGATCAATAAGGTGCGGCAGGAGCAAAACAAAGTCAAAGTTCAAGCCAGGAGTCAAAACCAGAAAATACATGGAATATTAACAATCCAAAGGGCAAATAGACAGAATCAATTTAAGAGCAGGGTCAAACACGGCCAGTCAATATAATTATATAACAGGCTAGAGCAGGGGTCTCAAGCACGCGGCCCCTGAGGCAGTCATCTTTGGCCCGCGGGATACAGAGCCGCTAGTACAGGCTCTGCTCCGGGACTCTCTGGAATTCCCTGACATCGCTGTCCACTTATGGACAGCAATGTCTGGGGCTTCCCCAGAGCCGGAGTCCCGTGCAGAGCGCTAGTATAGGCTCAGTTCCGGGACTCTGGGGAATCCCCTGACCTGACATCGCTGTACTCATATTGACAGCAATGTCTGGGGCTTCCCCAGAGCTGGAGTCCCGTGCAGAGCGCTAGTATCGGCTCTGCTCCGGGACTCTGTGGAATTCCCTGACATCGCTGTCCACATATGGACAGCGATGTCTGGGGCATTCCCAGAGCCGGAGTCCCGTGCAGAGCGCTAGTACAGGCTCTGCTCCGGTACTCTGGGGAATCCCCTGACATCAATGTACTAATATTGACAGCGATGTCTGGGGCTTCCCCAGAGCTGGAGTCCCGTGCTGAGCGCTAGTATCGGCTCTGCTCTTGGACTCTGTGGAATTCCCTGACATCGCTCTCCATACATCGACAGTGATGTCAGGGGCTTCCCCAGAGCAGGAGTCTCAGTGATGTTGGGAGCACAGCTGGAGTTCCAGGAAGAGCCTACTAGTGCTCTGCCCGGGACTCCAGCTCTGGGGTTGCCCCTGATATCACATTCCCATCCAGGAGAATCCCCTGATGTCACAGTGTATGGACAGTGACGTCAGGGGCTCTAAAAGCAGAGGAATCCCCAGCCAAAGCATTGGCAACGCTCTGGCTGGGGATTCCACTCCTAGGGGGAGCGCCAATGGAGCTATCTACTTGGGGTGTGTGTGGCATTATCTGCGGAGGGCACTGTGGTAGCATCTGCAGAGGGCACTGTGGCAGCATCTGCGGAGGGCACTGTGGCAGCATCTACAGAGGTCACTGTGGCAGCATCTACAGAGGGCACTGTGGCAGCATCTACAGAGGTACAGAGGGCACTGTGGCAGCATCTACAGAGGGCACTGTGGCAGCATCTACAGAGGGTACTGTGGCAGCATCTACAAGTGGGTGTGTGGCAGTATCTGCAGAGGACTCTGTGGCATTATCTAGGGGTGTGTTGCATTATCTGCAGAGGGCACTGTGGCATTATCTACAGAGAGCACTGTGGCATTATCTACAGAGGGCACTGTGGCATTATCTACAGGGGGCACTGTGGCATTATCTACAGAGGGCACTGTGACATTATCTACAGAAGGCACTGTGGCATTATTTACAGGGGGCACCGTGGCATTATCTACAGAGGGCACTGTGGCATTATCTATAGAGCGCACTGTGGCATTTTCTACAGAGGGCACTGTGGCATTATCTACAGAGGGCACTGTGGCATTATCTACAGAGGGCACAGTGGCATTATCTACAGAGGGCACTGTGACATTATCTAAAGAGGGCACTGTGGCAGTATCTACACAGGACACTGTGGCACTATCTAAAAAGTGGCTGCCCAATCTTGACATGTGTGTCTGCCAAACGCTGCCAACTGAGCCGCCGGACTGCATTTAGCGACAAAACGGCAAAACTGGATTGTTGAAATAAGCACATGGAGAAATCTCACACATTTTAAACTTAGCGGTATTATTATAGTAATGTAGTATTAGTATTATAGTAATATAGTAGTTCAAATAACTAATTGATTAACAATAATTTTGTATTGTATCAAATTTGAAAGTAATGCGGCCCCTCAACTTCCCATTTTTTCTATATGTGGCCCACTTACACGGTCGAGTTTGAGACCCCTGGGCTAGAGGAAGGGTCTGTATAGAAACTGTTCCTGAATGGCAATGAGCGAAAGACCTGGCTGGGTTTAATAGTAGGCCCTGATTAGAGATGAGCGAACCGGGACAACTGAAGCCGGTTTCGGTCCGAACATCCGGAAAAGTTCGGTTCGCAGCGAATCCGAACTTCACCGGGTTCGGCCGAACCCGTTTTGACCGAACCCGGTCAAAAATATTATACAAATTGGCAGCCACTTATCTCTATCAATCACTGATAGAGAAAAGAGGCTGCTGATTAAAAATAAAATAAAAAGCATTTCATACGTACCCGGTCGTTGTCTTGGTGACGAGTCCCTCTTCTTCCTCCAGTCCGACCTTCTTTTCTGACGCGGCAGCCTGTGATTGGCTGCAGAGGTCTCTGCAGCCTGTGATTGGCTGCAGAGGCCTCTGCAGCCTGTGATTGGCTGCAGCGGTCACATGGGCTGTATCGTCATCCAGGAAGGTTGGGCCGGATGTCGAGAGGGACGCATCGCCAAGGCAACGGCCAGGAGACCGGACTGGAGGAAACAGAAAGTTCTCGGTAAGTATGAACGTCTTTTTTTTTTACAGGTTACTCTATATTGTGATCGGTAGTCACTGTCCAGGGTGCTGAAACAGTTACTGCCGATCAGTTAACTCTTTCAGCACCCTGGACAGTGACTATTTACTGACGTCGCCTAGCAACGCTGCCGTAATGACAGGTGCACACATGTAGCCACCCGTCATTACGGGTAATATATTTTATAATGGGAGCACGGCTCGGAAAAACGACCGGCTGCCCGTAGCCGGCCGTGCCCGGCCGTGCTCATCTCCTTAAATACTCTGTGCTGCCTTAAACTCTGTGGACAGGTCAGGATCCTGTTTCTTTTAAATGCTGCTGGGGAACCCGCTCGATCCACTTTATAAGGCTGCGCTATAGTGCAGCATTTAAAAGAAACAGGATCCTGACCTGTCCATAGAGTTAAAGGCAGCACAGAGTATTTCAGGAGATGAGCGTGCAGATTCAGTGCTGCTGTGAACTCTGCTCTTACCATTACGTAGCTCAGTTGTACCTCTCCTCCACTCCTGTCCTCAATAACACCTTCACATGATTGGCAAGTCACCACGTAATGGTAAGAGCAGAGTTCACAGCAGCACAGAGTATTTCAGGAGATGAGCGTGCGGATCTTGTGCGGGGTGGTGACTTGCCAATCATGTGAAGGTGTTATTGAGGACAGGAGTGGAGGAGAGGTACAACTGAGCTACGTAATGGTAATAGCAGAGTTCACAGCAGCAGAAAATCTGCACGCTCCTCTCCTGAAATACTCTGTGCTGCTGTGAACTCTGCTCTTACCATTACGTAGCTCAGTCTGTTACCTCTCCTCCACTCCTGTCCTCAATAACACCTTCAGATGATTGGCAAGTCACCACCCCGCACAAGATCCGCACGCTCATCTCCTGAAATACTCTGTGCTGCTGTGAACTGTGTGTGTGTGTGTGTGTGTGTAGATGTTTGTGTGTGTGTGTTTTTGTATATGTGTGTTTGTGTATATGTGTGTATATGGGTGTGTGTTTGTGTGTTTATGTGTGTGTGTTTGTGTATATATGGGTGTGTTTGTGTATATGTTTGTGTGTATATGTATGTGTTTGTGTATATATGGGTCTGTTTGTGTACATGTGTTTGTGTATATGTGTGTGTTTGTGTATATGTGTGTGTTTGTATATATGTGTGTGTTTGGGTATGTGTGTTTTTGTTTGTATATGTGTTTGTGTATATGTGTTAGTTCGTGTATATGTGTGTGTATATGTGTGTGTGTTTGTCTCTTTGTGTGTGTGTGTTTGTGTATATCCTGTTGTGTTTGTGTATAACTGTGTATATGTGTTTGTGTATATGTGTGTGTGTGTGTGTTTGTGTATATGTGTGTGTTCGTGTATATGTGTATGTTTGGATATGTGTGTTTTTGTTTGTATATGTGTGAGTTTGTGTATATGTGTGTGTGTTTGTCTGTTTATGTGTGTGTGTGTGTGTGTGTGTGTGTGTGTGTGTGTGTATATCTTGTTGTGTTTGTGTATATATGTGTGTGTTTGTGTATGGTTGTTTGTTTGTGTGTACGTGTATATATGTGTGTAGGTGAGTAGAAGTATTGTTATTGTTCACATTGATAACTCTTTTTTTATGTTGCAGATTTTGATGTACCGATTGGACTACATCTTCGATTTGTTGGACTACTGCGTAGATCTAAGTTTTTTCAAATTTTAATAAAATGGTTAACGAGGGTTTTGTTGGGGATTTCTTATTTCAATAAAAAAGAATTGTCTTTGTGTTTTTTTTTAAACTTTATTAGTGCCTAGATAATGGCAGTTGGCTGATTGACAGCGTCCATTATTAAGGCGGTACTTAGTGTTAGCCGGTGCAGAGGCTAGCACTAACCACCCATTATTACCCCGGTACCCACCACCACCAAGGGTGCCGGGAAGAGCTTGGTACGATCCAGTACCCGACCATCTGTTGTGATGGTCGGGTACTGGGGCGGCCGTAGGCTGGTATTATGAGGCTGGGAAGGGCCAAAAACAGTGGACCTTCCCACCCTTGTAATGCTGCTGCTGTGTTGTATCGGGCTGGTTATAAAAATGGGGGGGACCCCCACGTCGTTTTTTTTTTTGAATTTAACAAATTTAACAATAGACGGGTCCCCCACATTTTTAATAACCAGCCATATACAAGGCCGCAGCAGTCTGGCATTACATGGGTGGGAAGGGCCACTGGTTTTGTCCATTCCCAGGCTAATAACACTGTGTTGTATGTGGCTGGTTATGATGAATTGGGTGGAACCCCATGTCTTTTTTTTTTTTAAATTAAAAATAAATAAATAAATAATTTAAAAAAAATGACGTGGGGTCCCCCCCACTTTTATAACCAGCCAGATACAACACAGCAGCAGCCTAGCATTACAAGGGTGGGAAGGTCCACTGTTTTTGGCCCTTCCCAGCCTCATGATACCAGCCTGCGGCCGCCCCAGAGCCCAACCATCACAACAGATGGTCGGGTACTGGATCGTAAATGGCTCTTCCCGGCACCCCTGGTGGTGGTGGGTACCGGAGTAATAATGGTGGTTAGTGTTAGCCTCTGCACCGGCTAAGACTAAGCCCCGCCTTAGTAATGGATGTTGTCACTCAGACAGCGGCCATTACTAAAGTGGTAGTAATAAAATTTGAAAAGAAAAGACAAAGATATAGATAAAATATTTTATTGAAATAAAGCACCCCCAACACAACCCTCATTAACCATTTTATTGTAGAAAAAAAAAAAACGTCATCTAAGTAGTCCTCGAAACCGACGTAGTCCAAACACCAAACCTGTAAAAAAATAAATAAAAAAAAAATGAAATAAAACATGTCGTAGGCTTAGATTGAGTTTAATGTGTGATACTGACTGTTATACCATGTATAGAAGCCTGCCGCGAAGTTGACTTAGATACAGGGCGCCAGCAGACAGTATCATACATGGCCATACATACATACATACATACATACAAACAAACATGCAAAGATACATACATATATATGCAAGCATGCACAAATATACATGCAAACATAAATACATGCAAACATAATTACATACATGCACATATATATAAACATACAATCAAACATACATGCAAAAATAAAAACATGCAAACATACATACATGCACATATATACATACATACATGCCAACATACATACATGCCAACATACATACATGCAAACATACATACATGCAAACATACATACATACAAACATGCATACATGCAAACATACATGCAAACATACATACATGCAAACATACATACATACAAACATACATTCATGCAAACATACATACATACATACATGCAAATATATACACAAACATGCACATATATACATACATGCCAACATACATGCAAACATACATGCACATATATGCATACATACATGACAACATACATACATACATGACAACATACATACATGCCAACATACATACATGCCAACATACATACATGCCAAAAAATAATAATAATACGTTCATACTTACTTTCCTCCTGTCCGGCCTCCAGCGATGACGTTCCATCCATGTCGCCGCTGCAGCCTGTGATTGGCTGCAGAGGCGGTCACGTGGGATGAAGCGTCATCCCTGGAGGCCGGCCTTCTGACGTCATCCTGACGTGCGTGACCGCCACTACAGCCTGTGATTGGCTGCAGCGGCGACATGGATGAAACGTCATCACTGGAGGCTGGACAGGAGGAAAGTAAGTATGAACGTTTTTTTTATTTTTTTTTATTACATTAAAATTGTATTTTCCGCGCGCCGAGCATGTACTGTCAAGGTTGCTGAAAGAGTTAGTGCAGCCCATTAACTCTATCAGCACCCTGGACAGTAGCATGCTCGGCGCACTGAAATTACAGGTTCGGTCCGAACTAGTTTGGTCCGAATTGAACTTTTTCGGGAAATTCGGCGAACAAGCCGAACCGAACTTTTGATAAGTTCGCTCATCTCTAGCCCTGATGACATAATCAGAAACAGCTCAATAGTAGGCATTCTGTTGCATAGAACAGCAACAGGAAGATAAATAAAAACTCTACTTTGCTGCAGCAACATGGTTCAGTCGTGCAGCAGGAACAGAGCAATGTAAGAACAGAGGTATGTATGTAACACATAAAGCGTAGTTTGTAAATGATTTCAAAATGATTTAACTTTTTTATGGGGAAAAAAGTACCCAACCCCAACTGACCCTTTGTGAAAATTAAATTGCTAACTTAGATACTCAGTCAATCAATTAGGCAATTTTAATTGAAAATTAGGCTCAATTAGACTAGACCTACTCAGGCTGAATTACTGCAAGCACTTTTAAAATCTAATCAATACTCTACCCCTTTGCGATTTGTGACATAGCTGTACATCACATTCGCCAAGTAAAAGTATGGCGCAGGCTCACTGCCTGCACCCTCGGTCAGCCCATCGGTCACCCGCCACCCGATCAAGGGGTATCGATGGTTGACATGGCAGCCTGTGGGCCTAATGAGTCAGGAGTTAATAGGATCTGGTAAATGGCACAATATACTGCAATACATTGGTATTGCAGTGTTTTCTACTAGCAAACAAATGATCAGTTGTTTAAGTCCCCTAGGGGAATTAAAAAAATTAAATAAAAACAGTTAAATAAGATTTTTAATAATGTACAAAAAATAAATAATTAAAGTTCGATAAAAAACCTTTTTCCATTTTTTCCCTAAAGTAATGTAAAAATAAATAGTAAACATAATTGTAATATGCATAGCCGCATGCTTTAAAGTACGAACCATTAAAATATCATGTTCTTATACCACCGGATGAACGCCCACTGAAAAAATGTACAATGCCAGAATTGCTGTTTTTTGGCCACCTCGCTTCCACACAAAAATGGAATATAAAGTGTTCAAAAAGACTTTGGTACCACAAAAAATACCAATGAAAACTATGGCTTGCCCCACAAAAAAATAAGCCATTACACTGCTCTATCGATGGAAAATTAAAAAGTTATAGATCTCAGATTCTTTTTTTTTACGTTTTTTCTTTGTAAAAGTAGTACGTACATCACAAAAAAAACTATATAAAGTTAACATGTTGTTTTTATTGCACAGTGATCGGTGTAACAACGAAACCAACCAATTGCACCCTACAAAGATTTTTTTTTCCCAGTTTTTCAGTACATTATATGGTACTTTAAATGGTGACATTAAAAACTGCAACTCGTTTTGGGGGAAAAAAAGCCCTCATACGTCTATGTCGATGGAAAAATTAACATTGTATGGCTTTTGTAAGGCGGGAAGGGAAAAATGCAAATGAAGATCAAAAAATATTGTCAGCGCCAAGGGTCTAAACAAAACCATTCCAGCAATGTAAAGTAAAACAGTATAGTAAAATATCTCAATAAGCAGTGCACTCCAAGTAAATAATGGGGGATTTTTTTTATATATTGTATTTCTTTTAATGGATTGTATATTAAGATTTGTCAAAATAAAAATGTATAAACAAAAAAAAAAGAAGTTGGGAATTAGGAATGGGGCATCCTTCTCTGAATGTTGAAATCAGTAGTTGGCAAATTCAGAGGACATTTAAAGAACGATACTATGCAAATTCAGAGCCCTCTATAAAGAAGTTGTTTCTCCCAGAAACTTAACGTAAGCAATACTTTTTAACCAGTTCAGGACCGGGCTATTTCAAGCCTTCAGGACCAGACACCGTTTAGCCATTTTTAGCACGTGTTAGTTAAATGGCTATAACTTTTTTATTTGTTGGGCTAGCGATGTGAGTTTTGCGATGTTTTTTTCTATAGACAATACAGGTTTCTTTTTTTTATTATTTTTATACACATCCTTTTTGCTATTTTAGATTTTTTAGGCTTAAAGTTAAATATAATGGAAAATTTAGTAAATAAAAATAATTGAAAATAATAGTAAAAAAATAAGCTTTTTTACTTTTCAGCTATTTTTTTTGGTAATAACTTAGTTTTACCCTAAAATAGACCTTTTATTGGTGATCAACATTGTCTACCGTAAATTGTAATATATTACATGTCTATATTAGGCTAATTGGGTCAGGGCTAGCGTTACGACAATGATTGGCGGGGGGAAAGTTTTTTTGGGGATGGGTATTTTATGTGTATTTATTATTCATTTTTTTTTTGCGAAAGCTGCTTCTATCCTCTCCTCAGGGTCCCCGGCAGTCACTGACTGCCGGAGACCCGACATTCAGCTGCCCGATCGCTCGGGCAGCAAGTTAAATCCCGCGCCGTAGATAGTCTATGGCGCGGGTTTTAAGGACCCTGACCGCTGGGCGTAAATACACAGCCAGCGGTCGGGAACCAGTTAAGCTTGACTCTAGTCGAATTCTGGCACAAGGATCTAATCTAAGACACATAGAGCTTCCACAGCCTTTCCCACAGGTCATTTGATCCCATGTGCCTACACCAAAGTACCCGCCATTGTGGGTAATGTGCATTTAAAGCACTCTGTTGACTGGGCTATTTACAAAGCTCTAAATCAGATTTGTAGCAGACTGCTACAAATTTATATAATACTAGCTGCAACCTTGTCCCTTAAATAACATTGTTACGACCAGCAGGTTTGTGGACCAACTTGGCTACTCCACCAGATTGGTGTAGGGCCACATCTAAGGGCGTTGTCTAAGCAGCCTCCCCGGTACTCACCCTTTAGCCCCTATACAGGGATCTGTTCTCCACTGCATGGAGACTGCCAGGTCGCTACCTCTTGAGGTGGTGCCGGCGGAGTAGCTGCTGGCCAAACAGAAGCTAGGCAGACACAGGCAGATGGTACCTTGGTGGTAGCAGGATACAGGCTGGTGCCGGATTAATGGAAGCAGGCTGTTGCCGGCTTACTGGAAGCAGGCTGGTACCAGATCACTGGAAGCAGGCTGGTGCCGGATCACTGGAAGCATGCTGGTGCCGGATTAGGAAGCAGGCTGGTGCCGGATTACTGGAAGCACCCACAGGGTACAGGATACAGACAGGTAAGGGACTCAGGATACAGGATACCAACAGGTAACAAACACAGGATACTGAAACATAACGGACACAGGATACAGGATAACGGCAGGTAACAGACTCAGGATACAGGATACCAACAGGTAACAGACCCAGGATACAAGATACCGAACCTTCGCAGGATAACTCAAGGTTTGTACAACTTTGCATAGGCACTGGGGCATGGGACAGGCTCATTTATAAAGCCCTGGGTGTGCAGGGATCGGCTGAGGACACTTTTACTGGTGCACGCACTGGCCCTTTAAAATAAGGCAAGAGCGCGCAGACCCTAGGGGCACAGTACAGGGAAGGAGGCAGGGAGCAGAGCACGCCAGCGTCCCTGAGAAGGGAGACGCCACCAAACATGTACAGACCGACGGCGGCGGCACCCGGTAGCATATAG
Organism: Rhinoderma darwinii; assembly: GCF_050947455.1. Taxonomy (NCBI): domain Eukaryota; kingdom Metazoa; phylum Chordata; class Amphibia; order Anura; family Rhinodermatidae; genus Rhinoderma; species Rhinoderma darwinii. The sequence continues at coordinate 167,265,307 of NC_134689.1, forward strand.
ATGCCGACGGTCAGCGCTTGCCGGCACTTCACTGGTGCTGTAGCTGTCCAGTTGTGAGCATGAAAATGATGTGTAAGTCTGTATCTATAGGCAATGATTACCTGCTATGTATTATTTGTGCTTGCTGCTTGGCTGCTTTTTAGCTCTTCTGTGATCTAACCACAGTTTAGCTACACTGCTTACAGGGAGCCTTAGTCTGAAATCTACAATTTGCTCTTATTGTTGGGACCTTTTTCTCCTATGTACGCCACTGCAAAACGGTAAATCTGTCCCAAAGGGGCAATGATAGGGCTATAGAGCCCTATAACACTTTCTGTCCCAGCGTCCTATAGGCTGCAGGCCTAATGGGCCTGCCGCCTGCAGCCTATAGTATTCAATTGTATCTGCGTCCTGAGGACGCAGATACAATTGAATGTGGCAGTCCTAACCACCGGGGCCCCCTCTGGTGCTAGTGACGCCAACAGGCCCATGCCGTCCGGCCCATAAATGTTAAAACGGGCAGGCATCTGCTAGGCCATTCACTACAGGCAGACCTGGGGGCCTTTATTAGGCCCCCGGCTGCCAAAGGAGACACAGACACTCGGCGATCTTATCGCCGGGTGTCGGTGGGAGACAGAGGGCGCTCCCTCCCTCTCTCCAAAACAACTCAGATGCGGCGCTCGCTATTGAGCACCGCATCTGAGGGGTTAAACAGGTGAGAGCGATACTGATATCGATCTCACCCGTTCGAGCAGGAATGCCCCCAGCCCTCAGATACCTCTGGTAGCTGAGAGCAGGGAGATTTAACGGCTCCCTGCTCTGTTTATTTATTGGCGGTTACTAACGAGTTAATTGTGCCTTTAAAATGTGCCCTATTATGTGTCCCTGAGATTGGAAAATTATGTGCCTGCTAGGGAGTTTGTCGTATATAACTAACAGGATATAAAAAAATACGTACATATTTGGATACTTTAGCTTTTATTCATTTCGAATTTTCCTTCCTTAGAGTCATTAATGCTACTACCTGGAATATAATTGATCAAGCTAAGTAATAACAGCCTTTTCTTTTCATCTCAAAGCGCAATTGTACTGCTGCTTAACACTAAACACGTTGACAGCACAGATACTATGATAAAAGCAATGCATATACAGTAAATACTTTTTTTTTATCATTGCAGTATCAAATTCAATTTGCTATATGAATCTGCACGACTGATGAAGCATGGTAAAAAGAAAGTGCTTTATTTATTAAGATTAAAATATATGACCTCTTTTACAAAACTTCTGGGTTGTTACGCTTGATAATATTTAAATATTAAAGAGTTAATATTAACAATAATTGTTTGCTAGTATTGAATGGGCTTGCTTGTGGCAGGTAATTAAATGTATGTGATTCGGTGAAAGGTTCATGGCATCTGTCCAACTACTGTATGAGGCTCCAATGGCAGGTGTGAGGGCTAATGGAGCTTTGACAGAGGTATTCGCGTTGGGCAGGGGCACACGGCAGGGATGCCCCTTGTCTCCCCTGCTTTTCGCGATAGCCATAGAACCTTTAGCAGTGTGGGTTAGGATACATCTGGGGATAACAGGGTTTCATCGAGGAGTACTGGAGGAAAGAATAGCCTTATACGCAGACAATATGCTTTTATTTCTGGGAGATAGAGGACAAACGCTGGAAAATGTAATGTCTGTTATTAGACAATATTGAATTTTTTTCTGGTCCGTCCATTAATTCGACAAAGTCAGAACTGTTGCCATCAGATGAACCCCTAATTACTGTAGATTGTGAACATATACCGTTGAAATGTGCCACTGTTATTAAATATCGGGCAGTGCAGATCTCGACATTACTGACAGATTATGAACGTCTTAATTTAGACCCTCTAATTGTGAGATTCAGAAACAAACTGGAGGCCTGGTGTGGGTTACCATTGTCTATAGTGGGTCGCGCAAATCTCATAAAAATGGTGCGGCCTCCTGTTTTTATACCTCCTCCATAATACAGTTTGGATACCCCAACGCTTTTTTTTAATGCGGTCAGTAGGTTGTTCAGGGATCTTATATGGAAACGTGGACATGTGCGTATTAACTTATATACATTGCAAAGGAATAAGACGGATAGTGGATTGGCGGTCCCTAATCCTGGGATTTACTATTTAGCGACGCAGCTGCACAATCTTAAGGGACGGCGGTTAGAAGATCAAGAATCCATTCAAGACATGCTGAAAAGTTTCATGCACTGTGACAATCTCTTTGCAGCACTTGAGAGTAACAAGTTTAGGACACACTCTAGAAAGCTTCCCACTTTATATCAAGTTCATAGAGTATGGGAAAAGACGAACACCCTTTTAGATATAACAGGGTACACCCAGATCACACCCCTTTGGGACAACCCAGGTTGTTAGTTTGGAGGGTTTTGGACGATGGAAATATAAGGGTATTAGATGGTTAACTCAACGATATAAAGAAGGGGCTCTGAAACAATTTTCTCATTTACAATCTGAATTTGCCTTGCCAAATTCTTCCTTTTTTGAATACTTACAGATGAGACATGCCTTAGAGACAGAAGTACACATAGGAGACTCTGCTGTATGTACCAATAACCCTGTTATGATTGTCGGTCCAGCAGAGAAATCTAAAGGACTTATTTCTATTGTATATAAATATCTGTTGGGACAGATGCATTTCACTTCTCCTTTAGCCATTAAAGAAAAGTGGGAGAGAGATCTTGGCCCAGTAGAAGATGGGCAATGGCAAGATATTGTAGTATATATGTCTAGACTATCGCTTAGTGAAGCACACAGCATGTCACACTTATACCTGATTCATAGGGTGTATAAAACACCCAGGTCCCTGTTTGACATTGGACTGAGGGACTCTCCCACTTGCAATAGATGTAAGATTGATAGTGCTGACCTTATACATATGATGTGGTCATGCCCAGACCTTGAGCGCTTTTGCATGGAAGTGGTTGATATTATAAATTCAGTTTACACTGTTAATATTTTACTGTCCCCATATGTTTGCATTCTGGGATATGTAAATGACTTACAGGGATCTGAGGTGTTCAAAACGGCCATAGCTCGAATGTTATATATGGCAAGGAAACTGATTGCTCAAAAATTGTTACAGGTTACCCCCTTCACGTCAAAAGTTCATAGATTTCATAAACTGGCTCATTAGTATGGAAAAACCTGTATTCCTAAAAAGGGGTTCTGATAAAAACTTTGAAGAAATGTGGGCCTTGTGGTTGGATGGTTCGGGTCTAGCTTCCTCCATTCTAACTCGAGATAGAGCCCTACAAAATGGTGTTGTATAGTTATAGGGGTATAAGCACTAACTTTCTGTATCTACTATCTCTGTTTTTCTTACTGATTGACATTACTGTGGAGTGGGATGTTAACTGTTCTAACTCACATGATTATGTATGATCGTACATGTTTTGCAGTTGATGGAAACTTGTTTCAGGTGTACCGGGGAGGGAGGGGTAGGGTCGGTTGGGATGGGTTTTTTGTACGTTTTTCTGTACATGTGTACATGCCTTTTGTACTTTTTTGTTTTTTGTACATCAAAAAATCTTTAATAAAGAGATACTTGATTAAAAATAAAAAGATTAACAATAACTATCAGTACTTGTCGTAATTCAGTTTTCAATATTAGAATTTTCCTGGTATGTCTGACATGCCTACTATATTCCTGTTGTAAAGGGAAGTGTTTTATATATTTATATCCATGTACATTTGAGTTCCAACTGCCCTTCCATCCCCCTACAAGATAATGGTATTCCATGAGGTAGCCATGAGGCCCAGGCCCGCCCCTTTCACGTGCATGAGTTGTGATGTCACACAGAAATGCACGGACAAGGTATTAGAGGGTCAACGGCCTCACACTCTGTCTCTTATTTCCTGCTACCAAAGGACTCCACTTCCCTCCTGGTCCTTTCTCTTTTCCTGCCTCCCTGAAGACACACCAACCAATCAACTTGGATCACATGCTAAGTATCTTCTCCACTATACTCCCCAATAACTCTTTCCTGCAGCCCCCACATTACTTGTACCTCTACCTGCACATTCCCATACCCCTGGTCCCCCCATCCTTGTTGTTCCCTGTTTACCCTTGCTGCACAACCCTGCAGTTATGTTATGTGGGTGTAGGCATACAGGATACACACATAGGATACCGTGTTGATACTGTACTACGTATAGTGTGAGTATACTCAGTATATATTAACGTGTTATATGTATTGGGGTATACTGATACTATACTGTGATCAGTCACTGTGTTCTGTGTTTAGTTGGTGTATTTTAGATATAAGTGTGATTATTGTTAGTAATAAATATTACCCTTTATTTACTCTACAATTGTATTTATTGTACGGTCTTATTCCGTTGAGTAGAAGCAAAGCAAGCAGACGTTAGTATAAGGAAAAGGTAGGAGAACTAGGCATAACCCTAGTGACCCTGATTATAAAGGAGGTAGTAATAGTGGGTGACACAAGGGTGAAACCCGCTATTATACCAGCCCTTTTACATACGAGCGTGGGTGTGTAGTGAGCATTCATTATATATATAGTTATATATATGAGTCCTTTTTCACCTGTCTATGTACTGACCTTTGTGTTATTGTATTGTATTTTCCTATACCACTTATGTATTGCTGGCCAAACTCTGTGTGATTTGTTTGCAATATATATAGCATTTAAGTGGCTACAACATACAATAAAAAGCCATGCAAAACGTACAGAATTTTACCGGAAAAAGTTTTTTCCTATCGAGAAGTCATATTTTGGCATTTACATACCTCCCAACTTTCAAGTATCGCAAAGTGGGACAACCGCTGCAGCAATTATTTTCCCTTTTAAGCCACGCCTCTAATCCTGTCCTATTCCCTCCCATACACACCCGCTTCAGCCCACACAGTATCGTGCTTCCATAGTGCCTCCAACACAGTATAATGCCAAATAGCTACCCCCACAAAAAATAATACCCTCATAGCTGCCACCATACAGTATAATGCTCCCATAGCTGCCCCATACCATAAAATGCCCCATAAATGCACCCATACAGTATAATGCCCACACAGATGCCCCCATACAATATAATGGCCACACAAATGCCCCCATACAGTATAACGCCCCCATAGCTGCCCCCATACAGTCTAATGCCCCCATAGCTGCCCCCATACAGAATAATGCCCCCATGGCTGACCTATACAGTATAATGCCCACATAGCTGCCCCGATATGGTATAATGCCTCTCTAGCTGCTCCATATAGTATAGCGCCCGATAGCTGCCCCCATACAGCATAATGCTCCCTTAGCTGCCCCTAGTAATAGTGCCCACATAGTGCCACAGTGCCCATGTAGATAGTGCCACACACCCCTTAAAGATAGTGCCACCCCCCTGTAGGTAGCGAAACCCATTTCAGTAGCCACTGGGAGTGTCGTCAATGCCGTGGCTGGGGATTCTGCTCCAGGAGGAGCCACTGACATGACAGTCCATATATGGACAGTGATGTCAGGGATTCCCTTTAGGAGCGGAATCCCCAGCCATAGCATCAGCAACGCTCTGGCCGGGGGCTCTGCAAAAGTAGGAGCCACAAATGTCAATGTCCATATATGGGCAGTGATTCCCTCTAGGAGCGGACTCCCTGGCCATAGCATCAGCAATGATCTGGCCAGGGGGATTCCGCTACAGGAGGAGCCACTAATGTCACTGTCCATATATGGAGAGTAACATCAGGGATTCCCTCTAGGAGCGGAATTACCGGCCAGAGCGTTGGCAAGGCTCTGGCGGGGGATTCCGCTATGGAGCAGCCTCTGACGTCACTGTCCATATATGGGCAGTGACATTAAGGGCTTCCTTAGGCTCAGCGCTTAAAGTAGTGCTGTGCCCAGGGAGTCCTCTGTACTAATGCTGAAGCAGGGAGCTGACGGTTCCCTACTTTCAGCATTGGGTTCAATTGTATCTGCATTCTGAGGACGCAGATACAGTTGAAATTAGGACATACCACCAACTGCCCGGGACAGTGGGACACCGCCCGAAATACGGGACAGTCCCGCTGAATCCGGGACGGTTGGGAGGTATGCATTTAAGACAATAGATACAAAAATAGGAATCCATCTCTAAATTTGGTCACCCTGATTTTTTTTTTTAACATTGAACATAAATGGCCATGCTACAACATATAAATTCACTTGCTAATTTAGCTGAATTTAAAATTCTGCTCCCTTTATGTTGTGAAAGTTTTGACTTCATTAGTCGCAGCCATATGTAAATATTCCAGACACAACCTTGCTACATAGAACTTTGTTACTCGGCCACTTAATCCAGTAGATCTGACACATCCATTACTATTAGCGGCCACATGATGAGGTCACGTGGCCACTGTACAGAGCTGTGCTCCATTTAATGTATAGCTAGATGGGGAATGCCATGTACGAACTTAGCCACAGCAGGAATGATTACATGCAGCTGCAGCCATGGAAGGGTGTGCTCCTACAACCCAAATTCATTTATATGTATTTGCATGCCCAAGCTCAAAGTAAAAAAAACAACCAAATTAAAACGTAATCCCGGACTACCCTTTTAAGCCCCCATTGTCTTAAAAGGAGCAAATAGAGCTGCAAACCAGGAATTCTGTTTCTCGGTGAAATTGTCACGTCAAAACAATTAGAGGGGAATTTTTATCCAAATTCTAAGTTTTATTCATTTTATAACAAACAGTATTGTAAAACAATATACATACAAAAGGAAAGTTGGGGTTACACAGTAAATGAATAGACCTGTATCAAATAGGTGAGAACCACATCACGTTAATAAAGAGAATATACAACTAAATGAGAGATAAACGATGAGATAGTGTGCAGTAAGTAGTAGAGGTCGGAATCACACCAATCCTACTGCGATAGGCATATTTCCAGTAGTCTTTTAGCTGCAGGCACAAGATGTGGATCTCTACCCATCTTGAAGGAGAAAAAAAGACAACACATAAGATAGAAGGGGAGGGCAAGGGCGGACATGGTGAACCTGCACTCCAAGGGTAAGTTCACACAGAGCAACGATTCCGCTGCAAAAAACGCAACTCAGAAAAATATAATACTTACCCAGAACTCTGTGTTTCTTCATTCAGGCCGGCCTCCTGGGATGATGTTTCATCCCATGGGACCGCTGCAGCCAATCACAGGCTTCAGTGGTCACATGGGAAAAAATGTCAACCTAGGGTTGCAGGACATCATCACGTCAGCATGTTGGAGGGACGCCACGGTGAGTATCCATCCGTTCACATATGTCCATGGCCCCTGTCAATTTCCCTTCAGCGTGTTGCAGAAAAGCCAGAGGGAAACGAATTCTAGAACGGATCCAATACCATTCTATGGGATCTGTTGTAGCACATGGGACATAAGTTGTGCTGCCGTACGACCCTGGACCCAGATCCAATAACATTACCTGCAACGTTTTTGTGTCCGTCTCCCTGGGAGGTCCAGCGCCGCATCCTATTTTATGTATTGTTCCCAAGTTAAATGCCGGGTGCTGCCGCATCCACATTCGGCAGCATTGCCAACTCTCTGGCTGGGGAGCAGGAGCTGAATTTAGTGTCACCCATGCACCCCCCTGTAGATAGCGCCACCCCCTACTGTATATAGCGCTACCCCCTGTAGATAGCGCCACTGTAGCTCCCTCTAGGAGCAAAATCCTCAGCTGGGGTGCAGGAAAAGCCCCTGGCGTGACTATCCATATATCTATATATAGGGGATGGGATGTACTCGAAAAATAAAGGTGAGGTGCCTGATGAACGGGTTATCCACTTAGACAGTAAAAAATAATCATGTCCCACTCTTCATAAATTCTTGCAGAAAGTGATATATATTGAACTCTTGTGTCAACATATGGTATTTATAAAGATCAATAAAGTAGAGTGACAAATATAAGATAAGGATTTTTCGGTCCTCCCGGACCTTACTCTCCAAGTTGCAGATAAGTGGGAAATGGGATCTCTGAAGCAGGCGCATTCAGCGCCAATAAGTATCTCCAAATATTATCTGTCTGGTAGGACCGAAACGTGCTTATCTTATATGTGTCGCTTTATTGATCTTTATAAATTCCATATGTGGAAACAAGAGTTCAATAAATATCACTTTCTGCAAGAATTTCTGAAGAGTGTGCCGTGATTATCTTTTAACTATCCATATATGGACAGTGAAGTCAGAGGCTCATCTTGAAGCGGAATTCCCTGCCAGAGCATTGCCAATGTTCTGGCTGGGGATTCCGCTCCTAGAGGTAACCCCTGATGTCACTGTCCATATATGGACAGGCACGTCAGGGGCTCCTCCTTGAGGGAATTCCCAGCCGTAGCATTGCCGGCGCTCTGGCCGGGAATTCCGCTCCTAGAGGGAGCCCCTGAAGTGCCTGTCCATATATGAACATTGAAGTCAGGGGCTACTCCAGGAGGGGCGGTGGGTTGCATCTACAGGAGGGCATGAGTAGCACTATCTACAGGGGCGCATGCTAGCACTATCTATAGGGGGGCGTTGGTTGCTCTATTTACATGGGGCTTGTGTGGACTATCTATAGGGGGAATGGGTGGCACTATCTACATAGGGGATAAGGGTGGCATGGGTGGCGCTATCTACAGTAGGTGTGGGTGGAACTATCTACAGGAGGCGTGTGTGGACTATCTATAGGGGGCATGGGTGGCTCTATCTACAGGGAGCATGGGTGGCACTATCTACAGGGGGCATGGGTGGCGCTATCTACAGAGGTCGTGGGTGGTGCTATCTACAGAGGGCGTGGATGCCGCTATCTACATGGGGTGCGGGTAATGCTATCTACAGGGGGCTGTGTGGCACTATCTACAGAGGGCTGTGTGGTGCTATCTACAGGGGACTGTGTGGCACTAACTACAGGGGACACTGTGGTGCTATCTAGAGGGGTCGTGGCTGGCTTTATCTACAGGGGGCATGATTGGCACTATCTACAGGAGGCTGTGTGACGCTATCTACAGCGGGCTGTGTGACGCTATCTACAGGGGGCTTTGTGGCGCTATCTACAGAGGGCTGTGTGGCGCTATCTACAGGGGGCTGTGTGGCACTAACTACAGGAGACACTGTGGCACTATCTAGAGGAGGCATGGGTGGCACTATCTTCAGGGGGCCTGGGTGGCACAATCTATAGGTGGCGTGAGTGACGCTATCTAAAGGCGGCATGGGTGGTGCTATCTACAGAGGGGATGGGTGGAGCTATTTACAGAGGGCTGTCTGACGCTATCTACAAGGGGCTGTGTGGCACTATCTACAGGGGGCTGTGTGCCACTATCTACAGAGGGCTGTGTAGCGCTAACTACAGGGAGCACTGTGGCGCTATCTAGAGGGTTCACTGTGGCATTATCTACAGTGGGCACTGTCGCATTATCTACAAGGGGGTGTGGCACTATCTACAGAGGGCACTGTGGCACTATCTACAGAGTGCATTGTGGAATTATCTACACATGAAATTCAAATGGCATTATCTAAACATGGAATTTTTAAAATGGATGGTGACACGGAACAGATACAAAACAGATGCAAAATTGCCGTCTCAAAAACGGACTTTTTTAACGGCCGACAACCGGACCCTGTCATGTGAATAGAAACAACAGCAATCCCAGAGTTGTGTTGGGTGGGTAGGAGATGCGGGGTGGGATTGGGTAGCTGTAAAGGTGCCAAAAACTAGCTAATCCCTTAAATTATGGCTAGTGCTTGGTGTCTTTGCAGGTTCATAAAGCAGCTTCGAAGATCTGATCTGAGGTGAGTGGACAGCAGCTGACTCCTGGGCTCTTTCTCTTGGCGCTGGCCTCGGCGCTGCACTGCATATGACACACGTGACATTACAATGTGTGTGGCAGACTTCAGTGTAACGCCAAGGCCGGAGCAGAGGAGGAGAGCCCTGACATGCCAGGATCACGTCAGAAGTTTTGTGAAATGACAAGTCCACAACATGTATCTAATCTATCATGTATCCAATCTATCACAAACTATGCACCACTCTGATAAAGTTGGCACATTTTCAGACCCTAGACTACCTTTTTGGTGGACCACTGTGGTAAAAACTGATGTTAAGGCTGGATTCACACGAGCTTGTGCGTTTTGCGTGCGCAAAAAACATGGCGTTTTGCGCGCACGAAAGGTACATAACAGCTCCGTGTGTTAGCAGCATATGATGCGTGGCTGCGTGATTTTCGCGCAGCCGCCATCATTATGACACTCTGTAAGTTTTTAAACAGAAAAGCACGTGGTGCTTTTCTGTTTTCATTCATAGTTTTTACTGTTGTTGCGCGAATCACGTGCGTCACACGGAAGTGCTTCCGTGTGCTGCGCGTGATTTTCACGCACCCATTGACTTCAATGGGTGCGTGATGCATGAAAAACGCACAAATATAGGACATGTCGTGAGTTTTACACAGCGGACACACGCTGCGTGAAAATCACGCACTGTCTGAATGGCCCCATTGACTAATATAGGTCCATGCGAGGCGCGTGAAAATCATGCGCGCTGCACGGACGTATTATACGTTTGTCTGAATAAGCTCTAAAACAGATGGTAAAAACTGATCACAACTAATGACAACTGATGACAACTGTTGGTTTTGTAGTAAAAACTGAAAAAGCCTGATAGCAAATGATAATTTTTTTTATCAGTTGATAAAACAAAAAAACTTATGCTGATGCAATTGATATATGTGAACGCACCCTAATAGGTGTCAAGTAAGGGAGCATTTGTATTTGGACAGAGATAAAGGAAACATAAATAGCAAAGTTGCCTCAGGGGAGTCAGGGACCAATACTTCAGTAGTTTCATAAATAACTCTAAGTACTGCTGTTCAGAAGGACCGCATAGAGGGATAGCTCCACCATATGCGGGTCATAGAACCGCCAGTGGCACCACAACGCCAGCAATTGTCTGGGACAAAGGGGTTCCCTTTTGGAAGGGAGGTCCGGACACAATACCTTAGGGACAATATTTTAAAACTAGTTTCTTGGGCACGTGTAGCAAATGGGAATTTTTTTAAGACTGGAATTGCATATGCCAGTCTTAATATAAAGAACGTTGGAGTAAAATGCTCCTCATTTATTAAGAGGCGCCAGAAAGGGAAATATATGCCTGCGACTTTTTTTGCCATTTGCAACTTTTATCTATGCCCGAAAACTTGCATAGAAAAGTTATTACATTTCCCCTTAGTGTTCTGTGTCTTTATAGTGTGTAATAAAATGATAATATGAACAGATCCACATTTAAATATAAATAATGTAATACAGTGAAAACTATCCAAAAGACCACTTCTCTGAGAAGATCGACCACATTTTTCACAGATTTTTAATTCTTCTATATCCTGTATATATAGACCATTCCTCTATAAGACCATTTTTACTGCAATTTTGACTGGTTGTCTCAAAGAGACTTCACCGTGTATTTGTATTATCTGTTTTTGTCTGTATCTTTTAAAGAATATTGCAATATTTAATGTAAGCATTTAGTCTCATCAGAAAAACCTATTAAATAGTTAGAACCTGAATTTCTGTATTGATTGCTAACAATGTTATCTAAGTTACAATTATAGACACAAACAATCTGCTGTAGCAAAACTTAGTTAGGCTTTGTTCACATCTGCGCTAGGGCTTCGTTGCGACATTCCGTCTGAGCTTTCCGTCGGAACGGAGCCCTGACAGACACAAACGGAAACCATAGGTTTCTGTTTTATCACCATTGATTTCAATAGTAACGGATCCGGTGCCAATGGTTTCTATTTGTCTCCGTTGTGCAAGGGTTCCGTCATTTTGACGGAATCAATACCGTAGCGCTATTGATTCCGTCAAAACGACAGAACTCTTGCACAACGGAGACAAACGGAAACCATTGGCACTGGATCCGTCACAATTGAAATGAATGGTGATGGAAACGAAAACCTATGGTTTCCGTTTGTGTCTGTCAGGGCTCCGTTCCGACGGAAAGCTCAGATGGGACGTCGGGACGGAGCCCTAGCGCAAATGTGAACAAAGCCTTACAGGAACAATGAATTCAAAGGTGAATCAAAACATTTTACAGGAGAATGTAAGAGCAGCAGTCCATGACCTCAAGCTGAAGAAACGTTGGGTGATGCAACAAGACAATAACCCGACGCACACAAATAAAGCCACTAAATTCTTTTGAAAAAAGATTTGTGTTTTGGAATGGCCAAGACAGAAGAGAGCTCATTAATCAGAGTTATGTATGTGGAGCTATGGATGGGGATGAGCAGTTGTTACTCCAATAGCTCACCCTCATACATTATTATCATGTCGGCAGTGCGTCTCCCTGTTTATATAGGGAAATGTGCTGCTGACAACAATAATATTTAACTTTTTTTAAATGATACAATCAGCAGATGAACGAGTGTTGGTTTGTCCATCTGCTAATCGCTGCCGTGTTTACACAGTGCAATTATCGGCAATGAGTGTTCTATGAACACTCGTTTGCCCGATAATTGCCCAGTGTAAAACCATGTCATGTGGCATGTCATGAAGAGGACTGTGCACACAAGGGATCCCAGAAATATTCATGAACCAAAACACATTTGCCAAAATTCCTCCTCAATGTTGTGCAAATCTTTTTTGCAGCTACTGGAAACATTTGATGGGGGTTATTGCTGCTAACGGGGCATCTACAGGTTAATCATTTCAATCGTTTACTTTTTCTGCCTGCATTGTGGATGTACTCATGTTTGTGTGTTATTAGTTTAGTTAGATTGTGTTTGTCTCTAATTGTCATTTAGATAATAATCAGACCATATTTTATTACTAATCAATGCTGAAGTTCAGCTAATTCCAAAGGGTTCACTTACTTTTTCTCCCTGCACTGTGGTTGTTTACTCAATGTGCTCAATAAAAGACATGAACTGTACAATTGTTTGTGCGTTATTAGCTTAGTTGGATTGGGTTTGTCTATAATTGTGACTTAGATAACAATCAGACCATATTTTATTAGTAATCAATTCAGAAATCCAGGTTCCAAGGGGTACACTTTCTTGCAACTGTATGGGACTTAAAACAAAAATTGCTGTATTCTTCAGTCATGGGTGTACAGTTGGTTTCATCCAGGCTAGAATAGAATAAAAACCTTCCAATAGTCTTAGCAATGCAGCCGTCCCTCTTCATTATGACACTATCATGTATTTGAAATTGATCCAATTTATTCCATCTTAATGCAGTATAGTGGAAAAGTCACAGTGGAAATCCAATGTTGTCTCCCGTCTGTACAGTTTACTTTTCCTATATAAAGGTCTGATATACACCTCTGGCAGTTCATTTGTCATTAAGTTTTCCTAATGTAAGTTTTATTTTATAGACAGCTTTGTCTTCCATCTGTAGTAGGTGAGTGACATCAGAGTAATTTAATTTTATCATCATCTCAATAGGCAGAAGCATTGAATGAATAATCTAGATAGATTCAACCATCCTTTTAGGTCACCTAATGCAACACTGGCGGCGGGTGCCGCTCCTGCCAGTGGTCCCACGATGCAAGATCTCTTACTTGATCCTCTGGAGGGCCTGGTCTTTCTGTTCTGCGTGGCCCTCGGCATCTCTGTCCTGCTCGAGGTTGCGTTTCCCTTAGGGCAATTTGAAAACTCCCCAATCCAATCCCTGTTTCTCCAGGACTATTTAAGGCACCCCTTTAGATCACCTGGCACCTGAGCAACTTTGGCACAACCTAGTTGTGTCCTGCAAAGGTTCCTGGTTGCATCCTGATACCAGTCTGCAACACACTACCTGATATCAATTGTATCCAGCTTTCCGCTACCAGCCTATATCCAGCTATCTGCTACCAGCCTGTATTCAGCTATCCGCTGCCGGTCTGCATCCTGCCCTCTGCTGCCGATCCTTGTCCTGTTGACCACCATCAGTCTGCATTCTGCTATCTACTGCCAAATTGTGTCCAACTACCTGAGCTGAGCCTGAGGCTTACTACCGGTTACAAACTGTGACTTCTGATCCCCACCTGTCTTCCAAGGTATCATCTGCCAGTGCCTGTACCCTCAGTACACTACACCGTTGTAAACTGGTCCGCTGGCAAGCTGCTACTCACACCGGGACCACCTCAAGAAGTAGCGACCTAGTAGTTTTCCCACAACAAAGTCCAAATCTCTGTATGGGGGTTAAAGCGTGGAGACCGGGGAGGCTACATAGATACCGTCCTTAGTACTGTTCCTTAGTCATACCAGTTGAGCAGCACAGTGGGTCCACAACCCACCGGTCCTAACACCTGGATACCAAACTGACATAATCACATAAAATCAATTACCTAATGAATTAATTTCTGATTGCTTACAAAGCTGTAAATGTGTCCTGCAAAATTCTATAGACGTCGGTAAATGTAAATTCAGTCGCAATATGGAAAATATCTAGTCAATGACCTCTGGCCTTTATCTTATTTTATTTGAGCAAAATATATTAAATATTAAAAAATGTGTTGTTGACCACTTGTGGGTCTCTCCCTTCAGTCCCCAAACAAGTAATATTTTGAGACAACAGCTCTGGCAGCTTGTGATGCACTGACAATAAATATTTAACTTATGTATTAGCAAAGAAATCCTGAAAACATGACCTTTTTGGGTTACTTGATGAGTTGAAACACAGCCTTATAGTACGCATTATGTACATAAAATAGTTCATATATAGGAAATAGAGCAGTACTTTTTCCCCTTTATTGCGCCTATATTTCTATAGTCATAGCTACAAGGTATGTAACTAGTAAATGTTTACTGTGGCCATGTAGGCCAGAAATAGCCAATAGTGGACAATGCTGACAACTACTTCAAGCACTTGGGAATATGACACATATATCCATGGAATGATACTTGGTTCAATGTGCCTATCAGCAGTAAATTAGAATACGGCTGCTAGATGCATTCTGGAGGCTCTAACACCTTAACAATAGCATTCGAGTGTGTACAGCGTCAGACTGGCCCACCGGAGGAGAGGATCCCCCAGTGGGCCCAGGCAGCGACCTGCTTTTATCTGGCCGCAGAATCCAGGCAGACACCAGTGGAGAGAGGGTCGCGCTTGCGCACAGCTCTCTCTATTCTGTTGTATGGTTGTTATGGAAACAGCCGAGCAGCTCTTGCTTGGCTGTTTCCGTAACTCCCATTGAACAGAATGCACGCGCGACCCTCTCTCTACTGGTCTCTGCCTTGATTCTGCGGCCAGTTCTAGATATAGGTGCAGGTCCCAGAGCTGGAACCCACATCTATTAGACATTTTTTGCATTTCCTGTGGATATACCATAAATGTCTAAGATGGGAGAACTCCTTTAAGTTATATGGTCTGCAGAGCGCTTGTTTAGGACTGGTTACTACCACTATGGTCACTATGTGGTGGTAATATTAGTCTTTTATTTACTACACACATTTTACTACACAATTAAGAGTGGTTGCATTATTTCTATATAGCTGACAAGCGGGCCCCAAGAATTATTTCCTCTGGTGGGCCCAAGGTAGTCCAGTCCGACACTGAGTGTGTATATATAGGCTTTTTAATTGCAAGCTGTTTCCCTGTGAGTGTATATGCAGAAAAAGTAATTTTGGTTGATGTCACTTGGTTAACTCTTTATGGGCATAATGAACCCGTGTTTAAAGTGCACTTAGAAAGCCTCAGATCATAAAAAGCTATTATCTCTTCCTATATACATAGTAAGAATAACCTTCGGTAGCAGAATTTAGAACAACTTCTCTGTTCTAAATTATTCTATAGATGAACTTTAAACCAAGTCTAATATCATATTTCCGGGAACTATTCCTGAAAGCATTTGTAGGTGGATACATTTCATAAGGGCAGCATATAATTGTTATGCCATTACTTGTACAGATTTAGGGAATTTATATGTAGCAATAAAACAACTCTAAATAACCTTCAACTACCTCATTGTAAAGACCGGATGCATGGACTAACCTCTAGAGCAAAAAGGAAATGGTCAACAAACTAAACAATATTCTTACAGTCCTTCATTTTCCAGTGTTTTCAACCCTTATTTCAGTTACTTATATAGCGCAAACATATTATGCAGCGCTGTACAGAGGTCCTCTTTTACTGTCCCCATTGGGGCTCATAATCTAAATTCCCTATTGGTATGTTTTCAGGGTGTGGGAGGAAACCAGAGTACCCGCAAGAAACCCACGCAATCAAAGGGAGAACATACAAACTCCATGCAGATGTTGTCCTTGGTTGGATTTGAACCCACGCTGCTGTGATTTTCTTAGTTGCCAAGCACAACATGGTACTTTTTTTTCCAGTTATTTTCTATATAATAAAAGAAACAAGCAAAAAAAATTAAAAAAAAAACAACTGAAAAAATATTTTGTGTTTTTTGCTTTAGGGATGCATTTATTTTTATTTTTTTACTATATTTTGTCTGTGGTAGCATTAATGTTTCAAGACGACGTCAGGAACACTGCTGTAGAGATGACAAAAATCATTTTGACTGCTAAAATATAAAGTTAGGAATATAACATTTAAAGTAGCAGGATATATTACAAATCGTCAATCCAGAAAGAATAAATGTGGCTATATTCCTGCAAAGATTGTTTGTATCTTGCATTTTGAACAAGCCTAATATATTGACTGTAAATATTATACTAAAAGGTTTTCTATATATATATATATATATATATATATATATATATATATATATATATATATATATATATATAGAGAGAGAGAGAGAGAGAGAGAGAGTTTTAAAGTGACTGCCCACTATTGAACAACATTTTTTTTAACCTAAATAGGGATTTGTTTTTAGAGCAATCGCAACTTTGTTTTTGTGATAACATTTTTTGCACAAAAATATTCCACTCCAAAAAGCCGCAAAATTTTGGACCAAATGTATGGCTGCTCATAGTAGGTGTAAAAATAAATCCCAACAGACAATTTCATATGCACCAAATTTACTAAAGAGGTTTCCAGTTTTTATTTTTTTTATTTATTTATAGAATAGGAAATACTACAGTTTTTTTTAATATACATGTTTTAGAAATTCTGCTCACATACCTTTCTTACATCAGTACAGCAAAATACGCCATTATTAATAAATGTCTTTAACCTTTTCCCACTGCAGCCATTTCGGACCCTCCTGTCCACTGGCGTAGCTATAGGGGTCGCAGCGGTCGCAATTGCGACCGGGCCCCGAAGCCAGGGGGGCCCACGGCCCCCCGCACCACATCAATAAAAAGTTACTATAGTAACTCGGGCCGCGGGCCCCTGTTACTATAGTAACATACTTTACTTACCTTCCTGGTTCCGGATCGCAGCGGAGGTCCTGATGTCAGGCACTGTGCGCAGCGCATGACGTCACAGCGCTATGCCGCCGCGCACAGCATCGAGACTACAGAACTCCCGCCGCGGCCGAAGAGGAAGGTAAGCTTAGCCCTGACTGGCGGGGTCCGACTCCCGGGACCCGCCAATCAGCTGTTTTGAAGGGCCCGCAGCACTCGTACGAGAGCTGCTCCCCTTCATTCCGGTCACACTGTGAATCGGTGTCGGCGATTCACAGTGTGAGCAAGTAGTGAAATGAAGGGGAGAAGCTCTCGTACGAGTGCTGCGTCCCCTTCAAAACAGCTGATTTGCGGGTCCCGGGCGACACATCAGCTATTGATGGCCTATCCTGTGGATAGGCCATCAATGTTTAGGGACTGCACAACCCCTAAGCCTACGATGTAGCAGGCTTAGGGGGCCCATGAGACAGGATCACAGATTGTGTGATCCTGTCTGCTGGGCCCTTTATCTAAGCCAATCACATGGTAGGCTTAGATACATGGCCCATGTGTGATCCTGTCTGCTGGGCCCTGTATCTAAGCCTACCACACTAGGTTTAGATACAGGGCCCCAGCACACAGTAATCTTATACTGTATAAGATTACTGTCTGCTGGACCCTGTATCTAAGCCTACGTTGTGGTAGGCTTAGATACAGGGTCCCACAGACAGTATCACACATGGGCCCTGTATCTAAGCCTTAGGGTATGTGCACAGACACTAATTACGTCCGTAATTGACGGACGTATTTCGGCCGCAAGTCCCGGACCGAACACAGTGCAGGGAGCCGGGCTCCTAGCGTCGTACTTATGTACGATGCTAGGAGTCCCTGCCTCGCTGCAGGACAACTGTCCCGTAGTGTAATCATGTTTTCAGTACGGGACAGTTGTCCTGCTAGCATCGTACATAAGTGCGACGCTAGGAGCCCGGCTCCTTGCACTGTGTTCGGTCCGGTACTTGCGGCCGAAATACGTCCGTCAATTACGGACGTAATTAGTGTGTGTGCACATACCCTAACACGTGTTACTAATCATTTTTTGTGTGTTTTCTTACAGGTTCGGTCGTTGGACTACAGCGGATTCCAGGACTACTTCGATGACAGCTTTTTTTTTTTATTAATAAAATGGTTAATGAGGGTTGTGTGTTTTTATTTTTTTATTTCAATAAAATATTTTTTCTATGTCTTTGTGTTTTTTTTTAAACTTTATTATCACCGCCTTAGTAATGGCCGCCGGCTGATTGACAGCATCCATTGCTAAGGCGGGGCTTAGTGTTAGCCGATGCAGAGGCTAACACTAACCCCCTTTATTACCCCGGCACCCAGGGGTGCTGGGAAGAGCCGGGTACGATCCAGTACTTGACCATTTGTAGTGATGGTCGGCCACTGGGGTGGTCGCAGGCTGGTATCAGGATTGGAAAGGCCAGATACAGTGGCCCCTACTACCCTGGTGATGCTAGGCTGCTGCTGCTTTATTGTATCTGGCTGGTTATGAAAAATGGGGGGGACCCCACGTCATTTAAAAAAAAAAAAAAAAAATTGGAAAGAACGATGTCGGGTCCCCCCCAATTTTCATAACCAGCCAGATACAACACAGCAGCAGCAGGAAGCATTACAAGGGTGGGAAGGGCCACTGTTTTTGGCCTTCCCCAGCCTAATACTACCAGCCTGCGGCCACCCCGGTGCCTGCCCGTCACTACAGATGGTCGGGTACTGGTTCGTACCCGGCTCTTCCCAGTACTCCTGGTGGTGGTGGGTACCGGGGTAATAATGGGGGTTAGTGTTGGCCTCTGCACCGGCTAACATTAAGCCCCGCCTTAGTAATGGAGGTTGTCAATCAGCCGGCGGCCATTACTAAGGCGGTGATAATAAAGTTTAAAAAGATACAAGCACATAGAAAAAATATTTTATTGAAATAAAAAAACAACCCTCATTAACCATTTTATTGAGAATAAAAAAAACGCCGTCATTGAAGTCCTCGTATCCGAAGTCCAACAACCGAACCTGTAAACAAACACACAAAAATAATCAGTAACACATAAAGAAGCAAAATTATTATTCTTACCTTTCCTGGGTCCAGCGCTGGAGCCGCAATGTCAGCGAGCTGGGCCCTGTATCTAATACTATCATGTGTGATACAGTCTGCTGAGCTGTGTATCTAATCCAATCATGTGTGATACTGTCTGCTGGGCCCTGTATCTAATCGTATCTTGTGTGATACTGTCTTCTGGGCCCTATATCTAATCCGATCATGTGTGATACTGTCTGCTGAGCCACTGTATCTAATCCTATCATGTGTGATACTGCCTTCTGAGCCACTGTATCTAATCCTATCATGTGTGGTACTGTCTGCTGAGCCACTGTATCTAATCCTATCATGTGTGATACTGTCTGCTGGGCCACTGTATCTAATCCTATCATGTGTGATACTGCCTTCTGAGCCACTGTATCTAATCCTATCATGTGTGGTACTGTCTGCTGAGCCACTGTATCTAATCCTATCATGTGTGATACTGTCTGCTGGGCCACTGTATCTAATCCTATCATGTGTGATACTGCCTTCTGAGCCACTATCTAATCCTATCATGTGTGATACTGTCTGCTGAGCCAATGTATCTAATCCTATCCATAGTTTATAGGGTCGTAGTGCTATAGATATGCTATGCTGTCTCATATACACACTTTTTTTGGGGCGGACACATATGTATTGGAGCTATTTCCCTGACATTTTAAGCCCTGAGGGTATGTTCACACGGCAGCGTCTGTTATGGCTGAAATTACGGTGCTGTTTTCAGGAGAAAACAGCACCGTAATTTCAGCCGTAATGGCATGTGCAGGCGTCTTTTGCTGCTTCCATTACGGAAGTAATTGAAGCTGGTTTTCCATGGAGTCCATGGAAAACGGCTCTATTTACGTCTGAAGAAGTGACAGGCACTTTTTTGACGCGGGCGTCTTTTTTACGCGCCGCCTTTTGACAGCGGCGCGTAAAAAAAATGACCGTCGGCACAGAACATCGTAAGACCCATTCAAATGAATGGGCAGATGTTTGCCGACGCTTTTGAGCCGCATTTTCGGACGTAATTCAATGCTAAAACGCCCGAATTACGACCGTAAATAGTGTGTGTGAACCCAGCCTTCGTGACGCCCCCGGCTGCTAGTGCTGCATTGTTGGGTCACTTAGGAGACCCAGCGATGCAGCTGAAAGCTGCGGACCGTCGGCCATGAGAAGTTTGCGGGGGGGGGGCCCAGTAAGAATTTTTGCATCGGGGCCCATGAGCCTCTAGCTACGCCCTTGCTCCTGTCAAAGCCTTAATTTTCAAATCTGACATGTGTCACTTTATGAGGTAACAACTTTGGAATGCTTTTACCTATCCAAGCGATTCTGAAATTGTTTTCTCATGACACATTGTACTTTAAGGTAGTGGTAAAATTTGGTCGGTACATTCAGTATTTAAAAATTGAGACAAATTTTTACCGCTCAGACGGTTGTGGATGTAAAGTCTGAATTGTCTATCAAGGGTTTGACCTTCCTCCAGCTAGCATGCAGAAAGAACGATCCAAATTTCCACTGGTGTGTGTATCTCGCTGGTACTTGTGGTTCCACGTAGAAATGAAACTGCAGAAATGCAACTGCTTGCTGTGTATATCCTCGTACTTGATGTTCTAAATCTCCAAGGGAGAAAAAGGAGAAACTACAAATTCCACGAGTTTATTCCATACTTACAAAAACAGATATAGATAAAAGCATAAGATAAGCTCTTGTAACACGCCAAATAATGCAACCCGACCCTGGGTTTCGCCCTTCTGGCTTCCTCTGGGGCATATAGGTGTGTACCATACATGTGTTTAAATAGCTGTCAGTCTTATTAACATACAACAGTTTTACATTGCTTATATATATATATATATATATATATATATATATATATATATATATATATATATATATATAAAACAGCCAATTTTAAAAACAACAATGATAAAATAACATATGAAAAATAAAATCATTCACACAATAAGTGTAGTTATCAATAAATGGAATAAAAAAACCTCACCTAAAAAACTTATATAGAAGGATAACCAATATGATGTATTTTTTATGATGATCCCCACATTCCTTCCACCTATATGAATAAGTATGCTCGGTTATATAAATCATAATGATCCACCTTATACAAATGACAATTTTGAAATATAGGTTATTACAACATTATTTGTTTATCTTACAATATTATATACCGATCTTACATCTTATACATGTGGGTAATTATGATTTATATAATCGAGCATATATGTTTTTTATATATGTCTTGGAGAGATTGAACCTTATTCACACAGCTTTTAGTTAAAGAGGCTCTGTCACCAGATTTTGCAACCCCTATCTGCTATTGCAGCAGATAGGCGCTGCAATGTAGATTACAGTAAGGTTTTTATTTTAAAAAAACGAGCATTTTTGGCCAAGTTATGACCATTTTTGTAGTTATGCAAATGAGGCTTGCAAAAGTCCAAGTGGGTGTGTTTAAAAGTACAAGTCCAAGTGGGTGTGTATTATGTGCGTACATCGGGGCGTTTTTAATACTTTCACTAGCTGGGCGCTCTGATGAGAAGTAACATCCTCTTCTCTTCAGAACGCCCAGCTTGTGACAGTGCAGATCTGTGACGTCACTCACAGGTCCTGCATCGTGACGGCCACATCGGCACCAGAGGCTACAGTTGATTCTGCAGCAGCATCAGCGTTTGCAGGTAAGATCGACTTACCTGCAAACGCTGATGCTGCTGCAGAATCAACTGTAGCCTCTGGTGCCGATGTGGCCGTCACGATGCAGGACCTGTGAGTGACGTCACAGATCTGCACTGTCACAAGCTGGGCGTTCTGAAGAGAAGAGGATGTTACTTCTCATCAGAGCGCCCAGCTAGTGAAAGTATTAAAAACGCCCCGATGTACGCACATAATACACACCCACTTGGACTTGTACTTTTAAACACACCCACTTGGACTTTTGCAAGCCTCATTTGCATAACTACAAAAATGGTCATAACTTGGCCAAAAATGCTCGTTTTTTTAAAATAAAAACGTTACTGTAATCTACATTGCAGCGCCTATCTGCTGCAATAGCAGATAGGGGTTGCAAAATCTGGTGACAGAGCCTCTTTAAGTAGAATAGACGAGTCATGCAATTAGATCTCATTATGCTGCAGCGCAGCTCCACAACAAATAATGAGGTTTTTTTAATTCAATTTATTGATAACTACACTTATTGTGTGAATGGTTTTATTTTTCATATGTTATTTTATCTTTTTTTTTTTTTTTAAATGGGCTGGACAGCTATTTAAACACATGTATGGTACACACCTATATGCCCCAGAGGAAGCCAGAGGGGCGAAACCCAGGGTCGGGTTGCATTATTTGGCATGTTACAAGAGCTTATCTTATGCTTTTATCTATATCTGTTTTTGTAAGTATGGAATAAACTCGTTGAATTTGTAGTTTCCAAAAGGTAGTGCACTATCTCTATATTTTACGTGAGAAACGCAACTCAATATTTATTGCCCAGATTCTGCAGTTTTCAGAAATATCCCACATGTGGCTCTAGTGTGCTACTGGACTGAAGCACTGGCCTCAGAAGCAAAGGAGCACCTACTTGATTTTGAGGCTTCTTTTTATTAGATTATATTTTAGGCATCTTGTGATGCCAAAACAAAGCAAACAACCCGGAAAAAGACCCCATTTTGAAAGCTACACAAGCAATTTATCTAGGGTTGCAGTGAGCATTTTGACCCTACAGGAGTTTAATAGATTTATTCGAATCTGGACATGAAAATTAATTTTTTTAATCTTTTTCCAATAAGATGTAGTTTTAGCTAAAAAACAACAACAATGTCCACAAGGAATAAAGGAGAAAAAGCCCACCAACATTAGTAAAGCAACTTCTCCAGAGTACGGAAATACCTCACAGTTTCACAGTTTTTATTAGAATTGGGCAGTGACCATAAAATAATTATTTTTTTTTCAATAAGATGTAGCTTTAGCTCAATTTTTTTCAATTTCTCAACAAATAAAGGGACAAAAGAACACCAAAATTTGTAAAGCAACTTCTCTGGAGTATGGAAATACCCCATATGTGGTCATAAACTGTTGATTCGGTACACAGCAGGGCTCATAAGAGAAAGAGCGCCATTTGGCTTTTGGAGTTCAGATTTTGCTGGATTCTTGGCACCATGTCGCTTTTGCAAAGCCCCTGTGGGACCAAAACAACCCTAGAGAAATTCATCTAGGGGTGTAGTGAGCATTTTGACCCTACAGGTGTTTCATAGATTTTATTAGAATTTGGACATGAAAATATTTTTTTTTCATCTTTTTCCAATAAGATGTAGTTTTAGCTAAAAAAAACAACAACAATGTCCACAAGGAATAAAGGAGAAAAAGCCCCCCAACATTTGTAAAGCAACTTCTCCAGAGTACTGAAATACCTCATAGGTGGTCATAAACTGCTGTTTGGGCACACAGCTTAGAAGGGAAGGTGCGCCATTTGGTTTTTGGAGCGCAGATTTTGCTGGATTGGTTTCTGGGCACCATGTCACATTTGCAAAGCCCCTAAGGTACCAGTGCAGTGGAAACTACCCAAAAGTGACTCCATTTACAATACTACACCCCTTGAAGAATTAATCTAAGGCCGCATTCACACAAGCGTGTGCGTTTTGCACACGCAAGAAACGCATCGTTTTGCGTGTGCAAAAGGCACTTAACAGCTCCGTGTGTCATGATCATATGGTGCGTGGCTGCATGCTTTTCGCTCATCAATATGACACTCTGTTTGTAAACCGAAAAGCATGTGGTGCTTTTCTGTTTTCATTCATACTTTTGACTGCTGTTGCGCGAATCACGTGCGTCCCACGGAAGTGCTTCCGTGTGGTGCGCGTGATTTTCACGCACCCATTGACTTCAATGGGTGCATGATGCGCGAAATCCGCACAAAGAACGGACATGTCGTGAGTTTTACGCAGCGGACTCACGCTGCGTAAAAAGCACGGACTGTCTGCACGGTCCCATAGACTAATATAAGTCTGTGCGAGGCGCGTGAAAATCACGCGCGTTGCACGGACGTATATCACGTTCGTCTGAATAAGCCCTAAGGTTGTAGTGAGCATTTTGACCCCACAGGTGTTTCACAGTTTTTATTAGAATTGGGCAGTGAAAATAAAATAATTCATTTTTTTTTTCAATAAGATGTAGCTTTAGCTAAAAAAATTTCAATTTCTCAACAAATAAAGGGACAAAAGAACCCCAAAATTTGTAAAGCAACTTCTCTGGAGTATGGAAATACCCCATATGTGGTCATAAACTGTAGATTGGGCAGGGCTCATAAGAGAGTGCGCCATTTGGCTTTTGGAGTTCAGATTTTGCTGGATTGGTTTCTTAGCCGCTGTGGGACCAAAACAACCCTAGAGAAATTAATATAGGGTTGTAGTGAGCATTTTGACCCCACAGGTGTTTTATAAATTTTATTAGAATTGGGCAGTGAAAATAAAAACTATGTTTTTCCCAATAAGACGTAGCTTTAGCTTTAAATTCTTAATTTTCTCAACAAATAAAAGGAGAAAAAGCACTCGAACATTTGTAAAGCAATTTCCCCCGAGTATGGCAATATATGTGGTCATAAACTGCTGTTTGGGCACACTGTAGGGCTCAGAAGGGAAGGAGTGCCATTTGGCTTTTGGAGTGCAGATTTTGCTGGATTGGTTTCTGGGGGCTATGTCATATTTGCAAAGCCCCTGTGGGACCAAAATAGAAGAAACTCCCCCAGAAGTGACTTCATTCTGGAAACTACACCCCTCAAGGTATTCTCCTAGGGGTGTAGTGAGCATGTTAACCCCACAGGTGTTTTCCTGAAATTAGTGTGCACTCGATGTTGCAGAGTGAAAATGGCAATTTTTCCATAGATATGCCAATATTCAGTGCCCAGCTTGTGCCACCTTGAAAAGACAGCTCTCTAATTATTATGCTGTGTTTCCTGGTTTTAGAAACACCCTACATGTGGCCCTAATCTTTTGCTGGACATTCAACGGGGCTCAGGAGTGAAAGTGTACCATGCGAAATTGAGGCCTAATTTGGTAACTTACAAAGCATTGGTTCACAATTGCAGAGGCTTCGATGTGAAATAATAAAAGAAACTCCTGAGAAGTGACCCCATTTGGAAAATACACCCCTCAAGGCATTTATTGAGGGGTGTAGTGAGCATATTCACCCCACAGGTCTTTTCCATAAGTGATCGCGCTGCGGATGGTGCAAAGTAAAAATTTCAATTTTTCCCTAGATATGCCATTTCAGTGGCAAATATGTCATGACTAGCTTGTGCCACTGGAGACACACACCCCAAAAATTGGTAAAAGGGTTCTCCTGGGTATGGCGAAGCCACATATGTTGAAGCAAACAGCTGTTTGGGCACACTGTAGGCCTCAGAAGAGAGGGAGCGCCATTTGGCTTTTGGGGCATGGATTTTGCTTGGTATTAGTTTTGTTTGGGCATTACTGGTGTTTCCGTTTATACTGTGGGGGTATATGTAATCTGGGCACAGTACATTAGGGCATAATAAGACGGTATAATAAAGGGGTAAAAAAATCAATAAAATAATCTATAGATGTGTGTTACACTGTGAAGCAATTAAATATGCACAGGCCAGTGTCGCACTGGTAAATGGTGTCCTTTCTTATCCCCCTTTTGTTCCGCACCGTAGCAGTTTGGGGAATTTTGCTGGGACAGTGATGTACTGGTATAGTACGGGCACCCTCGCTTCCAGCAGTTATGTTTGAGTCCTCACCAACCTGGTTCCCCAATTTTAGGGCCTTGATAAATGTTCCCCTCGGGCCTGCACAACTGCATATTTTTTAATTTCCTAACCTATTGGAGTCTTAACTAATTTGATTATTTCATAGGCGTAGTGGTATAAGGGCTGTTTTTTTGTGGGATGAGCTGTAGTTGGGGTACATGCGACTTTTTGATCACTTTTTATCCTATTTTTTGGTAGGCAAGTTGACCTAGTTTTTTTTTATACAGCGTTAATCATGTGTTAGAAATTACATGTTAGCTTTATTCTGCGGTTCAATACGATTCCGGCTATACCAAATTTATAGCGCTTTTTTTGTTTTAAAACTTTTTGCACAATAAAATTACTCTTGTAAAAAGGATATATTTTTTCTGTCGCCATGTTGTGAGAACCATAACTTTTTAATTTTTTTGTCGACAGAGCTGTATGAGGGCTTGATTTTTGCGAGACAAGTTAGGCTATGTTCACACGGGGTATTTTGCCGAGTTTTTTGACGCGGAAACCGCGTTGCAAAACTCGGCAAAAACGGCCCGAGAACGCCTCCCATTGATTTCAATGGGAGGCGTCGGCGTCTTTTTCCCGCGAGCAGTAAAACTGCCTCGCGGGAAAAAGAAGCGACATGCCCTATCTTCGGGCGCTTCCACCTCTGACCTCCCATTGACTTCAATGGGAGGCAGGAGAAAGCGTATTTCTCGCTGTTTTATGCCCGCGGCGCTCAATGGCCGCGGGCGAAAAACGGCACGATAATCGCCGCGAAAATCGGCGTGCAGGGAGAGGAATATCTGCCTCAAAGTTCCAAACGGAATTTTGAGGCAGATATTCCTCCCCCAAAATACTCAGTGTGAACATAGCCTTATAGTTTCTACAAGGGGTGACAGAACATTTTCAATATCAAATACGAGAAAGAAAACACTCTAAATTTGTAAAAGACTCACAAAAGTTTAAAGAAAATAGGGATTACACTTTCCTCAACAATAAAAATACCTATAGGGATGCAGAAACTGAAATCTCATCCTCAGAAGCGGATGGCTCTGATTTAGAGAGAGATCCTCAGTATGGAGAATGAGGAGGTAAGGTGAATAGGAGTTCTAGAAACTATCAGAGGATACAGTAGAACTAGTGGTACTGGTAGGAATTACCAAGGGATTCAACAAGATTTTGTATCCCGACCTCCAACTGGAGGCCAATACCAATTACGAAACAGAAAATAACATGGTACAATAGGAACACCACCATTAATAAAAATGAGGTGATTAATCTGTTTAAGTATACTCTCAATAATTTTGAAATATGTATTCTGGAGAGGGGCCTGTCCTTTGTCCCCATGAATACATTTGACATAGCCCTATTCTCCAGAAAATGACATTGGCACAAATTTTTCAAAGAGAAAGATAAGAGGACATGTCAAGAATAAAACCTAGAGCTTGAGGATCTAGCAACTGCAAGGGACCTGTCAGATCTTGTAGAGGACAATATAACAGATAGAGCTAAGGGACCATTTACCAACTTGAAATTAACCAGAAAAACAAATGCCACCTGTCTGTAATAACCCAAACATAGAACTATTTAGAAAACTGGTTGAGAAAGATCTAAGGACATTGGAAAGCCATAAAGTAAACTATGCCAACATGTCTAGAGAAGAGACTAGAACCTTACAAACCCTATCCGATAATAAAGAAATAACAATAAAACCTTCGGTCAAGGGGGGCAATGTGGTTGTAATGGACACTGGGATTTATGTGGATATGTGTAAAAGGGTACTAGATGATCCAGATACATATCATTGCCTAAGAGAAAACCCGATAGGAATATTCTCGGGACAATTGAAAGAAATTTTGGATAGGGCTTTGCTAAATGGAATTATTAGTAAAACAGAATACCAGTTTCTTTGGCCAGAATTCCCTAAAATAGTGACGTTCTATACAACCCCTAAGATTCATAAGGGGACTGACCCAGTAAAAGGGAGACCAATAGTCTCTGGAATAGATAGCTTGAATCAATACATAGGTATCTACAGTCTCCCAACGTACATTAGAGATACAACTGACCTCTTACTGAAACTAGAAGGTATTACAGTGTAAGATAATATAATTTTTTGCCTCAGTAGATGTTGAGTCGCTCTATAATTCAATTCAACACCTTTTTGGACTTGAGGCAGTATCCCAATTTTTGAAAACAAGAGGAAATCATCTAAGGGACCATAACTTATTTGTGCTTGAACTCATTGAATTTAATTTGACAAAAAAGTCTTCCTTTTTGGTGGTCAATACCACCACCAGCTCATGGGTATGGCTATGGGGAGCCTTTGTGCCCCCTCATATGTCCATTTACTCCTGGGCTGGTGGGAGGCAAATATAGTATTCTCAGAGACGAACGGTAAATTGTAAGAGTCAATTGGCCTCTGGCTAAGATTTATAGATGATGTGTTCATTCTGTGGACAGGGACCCAGACAGGCTTTAAACAGTTTGTATCTGACCTCAATGTAAACTAAATAGGTCTCAGCTTCACCTCAATCAGTGATCCTGACAGTCTGGCATTTCTAAATGTCAGGGCCTGTTCACATCCCCGTTCATTTCCGTTCCGGGGTTCCGTCGGAGGGTTCCGTTGGGTGAACCCTGCAACGGAAAGTGAAACTGACAGCACAGCTTCCGTTTCAGTCACCATTGATCTCAATGGTGACGGAAACATCACTAATGCTTTCTGTTCGTCACCATTCTGGCTGGTTTCCGGTTTTCCGACGGAATCAATAGCGTAGTCGACTCCGCTTTTGATTCCGTCGGAAAACCGCAAACCAGCCGAAATGGTGACGAACGGAAAGCATTAGCGATGTTTCCGTCACCATTGAGATCAATGGTGACTGAAACGGAAGCTGTGCTGTCAGTTTCACTTTCCGTTGTGGGGTTCACCCAACGGAACCCTCCAACGGAACCCCGGAACGGAAATCAACGGTCATGTGAACAGGCCCTCAGATTGTCGAGAACCGGAAGGAGAATTGAAACTGAGGTCTATGGAAAGTCTACTGCAACGAACAGTCTCCTGAGATGGGAGAACTCCCACCCATATGCCCTTAAAAGAGTGATACCTAAGGGACAATACCTCCGTCTCAGGAGAAACTGCTCGAACACCAAGACATTCCTAATACAAGCTGCAAATATGAGAGATAGATTTTGCCAAAGAGGTTATCCTGATCAAATCCTTAAAGAAGCATTCAATAATGCAATTCAAACAAAAATAATAAACTTACTGATACTCAAAGGAATAGAACCCCTAAGAACAATAAGATGTGCGTCATAGGGACATATGATGGGGCTCAGAAACAAGTGAGAGAAATCATTCAGAAACACTGGGGGAGCCTTATGGAGGATGATGACCTGAAGGAGGTACTAGGCGAAAGACCACAGATTACATTCAGACTAAATAAAAGTTTGAAAGATAGACTAGTATAGAGCCATCATATACCAGTACCCCAAATAGATTGCTGGCTGAAAAGAAGACCACTAGGGACTTTCAAATGTAGCAACTGTCTGGTGCCCGATTCAATACTAGTGTCTAAATTATTGTGAGTACAACGACTGGCAGGGAATACGTAAATAAAGAATTCATTAACTGTCAATCGAAGGGAGTCATCTATGTGGCGAAATGTACATGCACCATGGACTACATAGGAAAGACTAAACGCGAATTTAGGGTGTGATGCCAGACAACAGTGTGTAATAATATGGGTAAGCTACTTATACCTAGCTGCATGTGTACTCTATATTTATGAATCATGCAATATTAAGTGTTGGGCTACACCAATGAGTACAACTATACACTAGCATTTGGGATCTCATAATCCTTTTGATAAGCATATTTAGGTGTTAGTACTTATTTATTATTAATATATGTATGCACCTTGGTATTATACATATCTTTTTCATGCATATGCTACAATAGTAGCCCCATTATACACATGTGTCTGGCCTCTTTTTCCACACTGTGGTAGTCATCCTTGTCTTTTTAAACTTGTGAGTAATTATATTTATCTGTTGTTTTGTGCAATAATAAAAATTTAAATTCTTTATTATAACTCGGTCTTTGACTCATTTTTTTTAGGTTGTTATTCTAATATATTATATGAGTCATCGCTATTGTTACTATTAGTCATCGGTATTCACTGTGTTATATGCCCTTCCCCCATATATAATACATTATTTGTATTATATATATATATATATATATATATATAAGTAATTTACTTTGTATGACTTTAAAAGGGGTATCTTGGTCGTCCTCCGCATCGGTTGTGTGTGTGCGAATTTAGGAGAAGAATAAGGGACCACTACAATGATATCCTAAATAGAAAAGATACGCCAATTGCTAGACACGTATGGACAGCACATGGAGGGAACCTTGGAGTTATTAAATTCCAGGGAATCCAACATATAGAACCTAGCCCAAGAGGGGGCAATTGGGACAGGGATTTGCTACAAGTTGAAAACCGATGGATACACAGAATGAGGTCAGTAGCCCCAGAAGGCCTTAATGAGAATTTGAACTATGCTTGTATTCTTTGAGAGGTTCTTAGGCTATTGAGAATAGACAACATCTAAAGAGGGAAAAGTCAATTTATATAGGATAGAATGGAGAAGTAATAACCCCTGATGGGGTAGATCCATGTGGTATGATATACACACTGTAGAATACATAGTATTCTATACAGAAGTCATCTTTCTCAATGCCAATGTGGATGTATACATATCTGAACTGAGAGCTCAAGACAAGAGAGATTACCAATCAATATATGCAGAATCGAAAGAAATGTGGTAGGTGAGGTAGTTCAATGAGTTCTTCACCTCATTTTCCGATCTATGATCTGTACTTTTTATCTGAATTTAAATTGGTACAATCTAACCTGTTAGAATGAGGACAAATGTACGTGATGCACACCATGAGTTATGGGAGCAATGAGCCAATAGGGGTAATGCTGAAGAAATCCCCGTGATGACACTCAAAATCCTGCCCACTGAGGAGGCAAGTGAGGGCGCAAGATTAATGAGAGTACAATGACGTAGTAGCGCTCTCATTTGATTGGATATCCGACGACCGAGCCCCCCGAAGGTGTGGAGCCAGCTAACATACAAAAGACTCGAGATTCGAAAGCGCTCGCTGCCACTGCCACTTGACTTTTTATCCCGTTACGCTGAACATTTCCCTGACAAGCCAGAAACATACTGGCGAAACACGTAGGCGCTATAAGTTAGGTAAACAGTCTCAGCAATACGGATAGGTTTCAGTGATAACAGGGTTGTTCTTTTCAGAACGGGTGCCCGGATTGTTATCGACAGTGAGGGTAAAGTAATAGGCTGAAGGGATAGATAGAACATCACTGTATAATCCCAAACGGACCAAATTAACCCTGCTGCGAATGCAAGGAACCAAAATACCCTGTATTCATCACTATGAGTACTGTCTGCTGTGTATGTCACACAATACAAAAGTATTAATTATACTAACCTTGATATTCAATTTTATATGGGCTTAATTAAAAGTTAAGTTTTATACACTAATCCTTCCTCTATATAATAGTCAAAAATACTGGAAGGTATAACGGGAACCAGCCCATTGTTTACAAACTGGGAACTTTCAATAGTTTTTATATGTACCATTTTTGGATACATGCGACTTTTTGATCACTTTTTATTCCAATTTTTGGAAGGCAAAGTGACCAAAAAACAGAAATTCTGGCATTGTTTTTTTAGGGTTTTTTTGTACGGTGTTCACCACGTGGGATCAATAGCATAATATAACATATTTTTATACTTCAGGCCGCTACGGTCGTGGTGATACCGAGTATGTATGGTTTATTTTATTTTTTCAATAATAAAGGACTTGATAAAGGAAAAAGAGCGATTATGTTTTATTTTATTATTTTGAACTTTTTATTTTATTTTTTACAACCTTTTTTTCACTTTTACACTTTTTTAGTCCCACTAGGGACTATGTAGTGCAATGTATTAGATCTGTCAGTCGTTCACTGACAGCAAGCAGATTTGGCTCCGCATCTGGGTGGGGCCTAATCGGCTTCTGTAATTGCAGACCAGGAGACAATTGTTAGGTCTCTTGTTGCCATAGCAGCCGTCGTTGCCATGGCAGGGCTGCCGATATGCTACAAACCACTAAGATGCAGCAAACGCTTCCGATCGCTGCATCTAAGGGGTTAATGGCAGGAATTGGAGCTAGCTCCAGTCCCTGACGTTTCAGCAGGGTATCAGCTGTAACATACAGCTGACACTGGCCGCTGATGACACGGGCTCAGCTTCTGAGCCCGCACCATCTTGCCGTCGTCTACGGAAGCCTTTTAGGCCCTGCCTCCGGGTGGGGCCTGGAAGGCTTCCTAACTAGACAGACCAGGAGGCCAGTATTAGGCCTCTGGTTTCCATTGCAGCCATTGTCACCCCGGCGATTTAGTTTCTGGGGTGGTGATGAGCTGAAAACACCTTAAACGTAGCGATCGCTATGACCTCTGCAAATAAGGGGTTAATGGAGGGGATCAGAGCTAACTTCGGTCCCTGCCATTACAGTAGGGTTTCAGCTGTAACATACAGCTGATACCCGGGGATAATGGCACGGACTCGGCTTCTGAGCCCATGTCATCCATTTGTCATAAGTATACAACAAATTGTGGGAAGCAGTAGCTTTCCATGACGTATACTTACAACAAATGGTGGGAAGTGGTTAAAAGGCTCTAACAGATCCCCACACAAATTAAGTGACAAGCAAAATTTTGTTAATTTTTAAAGCCTCTATTGGTGCTGCTTGGAAAGAACAGAATGTAAACATGTTGGACTCCCGGATAGACGGTTTACCTAACTGGTAAAGGGTTTTCCCACGAGACACATTTATGACACATTCACAGGATATGTCATAAATGTCAGATAGATGCGGGTCTCAGCTCTGGGAACTGCACCTATCTCCAGAACGGGGACCACTAAACCCTGTTCAGCCGCTGTGTGTTGCGGCTGATTGAGAAGTTTTCCGACCATGAAAGATGCTATATGGTTGTGAGTTACGTAAACAGTCATAAATATCTTGTGGGAAAACCCCTTTAAGTATACATTTTATTTAGATAGATAGATAAATAGATAGACACAGGGCCGCAGTTACCATGAGGCGAGTTGAGCCCCTGGCTTCAGGCGGCACCCTGCAGAGTCTCAGAGGGGGCGGCATTCTAGAGGGATGGCCAACGTTTCCACCAATTATCAGCAGCTGCAAGATGTGCTGACTCCTTAAAGGGATCCTGTCATCAACATCTTACCTCTTAAACTCACCTGACCCCTCAATGGCCGCAGCTGTCCAGAGTTCATTCCTGTTCTCTTCTTTCCTGAAGTCCTCCTCTGTCAGTAAATATAGTCGTTTAAACTTTTCCCGCCTTTTATGGTAATTATTTTTCCCTCTGGGATGCAGCTTCTTAACCACGCCCACTGCCACCACCTGTCTGGCCCTGACTGGCTAAGGAGCTGTCAATCAAAAATAAGGAGGTGGAGTCCACTCTGAGATGCTGGAGGAATGAAAATCTGACTCTTTTCAGATGAAGATTTGACCCTTTTCTGCTCATTTGCATGCGGCGTGGGAACACTGAAAAACTGAATACTAAAGTTACAGAGCTTACTTAGAACATATTTATAGCTTAGATGACAATGATTTTTTACCCACTTTCACCAGGTATTGCTGGCTTTATAGCTAAAATGCTGGTGACAGGATCCCTTTAAGAGAACATTTCTCCTGTGCCACCTTAATAACCCCCCCTGGCCCCCCCCCTGCTCTCCACTCTTCTGTCTCTATTGTAATATGATCCTGCTCAGTGTCAGGACGGAGAGGGCAGCATGCAGCGTGTCTGCACTGCACTGCTGCCGGCAGGAAGAGGCTGAGGGGAAATCCTGCCATGGACTCACCACCTCTTTTACTGATTTTCTCTGGAGTCTCCCTGCAGGACGAGAGAAGATCCATATAGGCAGCAGCCTGCACAAAGGGTAAGTGTAATGTGTATGTGTAGTGTGTACTGTAAGTGTAATGTGTGTGTGTGTGTGTGTGTGTGTGTGTGTGTGTATATATATATATATATATATACATATATATATGAGTATGTACTGTATGCGTATATTTGTGTAATGTATGTACAGTACGGCCTCATGCACACAACCGTTTTTTCGCGGCCATAATTTATCAGCGGATATTTGCGGATAAATTGCGGATCCATGCACACGACCCTATCCATGCACACGACCGTGATTTACACGGATCCGTCTGGGGGCCGCAAATCCACACCGCAAAAACCTCAAAACAATTAATTTTACGGTCCGGATTTGCGGATTTACCAATAGAGGTGAATTGTTGTGGATCCGTGAATCCTAATGATACACGAATGCATATATACACATATACACACACACACACACACACACACACACACACACACACCGCTCACACGAGCACTTCTGCTGTTTCGTTTTAGCGATCATGGGGTGCTAAGTGCTCAGACCCCCAATGATCAAAACTTCTGACATTTTACTATGGCATGTCAAAGGTTTTTTTTAAAGTTTAATTACACTTTAAAGTAAATTTTTTTTTTTAATATGTTTTAACCCCTTGCGTACCTTCGACGTAATAGTACATCGCTGGCCGCTTATTCCAGCGTACCTTCGACGTACTATTACGGCGCAGGAATAAACTGTCACTATGTGAAATCACATAGTGACAGAACAGCGGCGGCAGCTGTCATTGACAGCTAACCGTCTCTGCTACCGGCCTGGGGACCAATTAGCAGTCCCCAATGCCGGCGATTGCTGTGATTGGTCAGTCTCCGAAGACTGACCAATCACAGCCGTCTGTGACGTCGTCTGCAGGAGAAAGCTCCTGTCACTTTCTCTGATCTCCTCATTTCTGTGAGATCCGTGAGGAGATCAGAGAAAGCTGTGTAAAAAAAACAAACACTTTTTATTAACCCCTTCCCGAAAATGGGCGTATAGTAACACCCTGAGGATGAAGCGGGCACAGGAGCTGTGCTCGCTCCATCTTCATCGGATGTCGGCTGTAATATACAGCCGACATCCCACTGCAACTACAGCGATCACTGTTCTCTCCGATCGCTGTAATTTAACCCCTTAAATGCCGCTGTCAATAGCGACAGCGGCATTTAAGTGATTCATACAGAGGGAGGGGGCTCCCTCTGCACCCCATTGCCCCCCCCCGTGAAAAATCGCGGGGTTCTGATGGTTGCAATGGCAACCAGGAAGCCTAGCAACGGCTTCCTGGTTGCCAGGTACGGGAGCCTATTAGGGCCTGCCCAAGGCAGGACGTAATAGGCTCAACTGTCAGTTGTAAAGTGACAGTTACAATACACTGCACTACATCAGTACATACAGAAGTAGTGCAGTGTATTGTACAGGGGATCAGAAGATCAGATCTTCCAGTCCCCTAGTATGTGTAAAATAAAAAGTGAAAAAAAAGTAAAAAAAAAGTTTTAGATAAATAAATAAATACAAGTTTTACGTAATAAAAACAATAATCGCCTTGTTTCCCTGATCAAGCCCTTTATAATTAGAAAAAAAATGAAAAAAAAAGACAAAAACTAGACATAATAGGTATCGCCGCGTTCGTATCGGCCTGACCTAAAAAAATATCATATTATTTATCCCGCACGGTGAACACCGTAAAAAAAATACCATAAAAAACAATGGCAGAATTTCCTTTTTTGGTCACGTTGTTTCCAAAAAAATGGAATAAAAAGTGATCAAAAAGTCGCGCGTAGCCAAACATGGTACCAATAAAAACGACAGTGTGTCACGCAAAAAATGTATGTACTCCGCACAGATTACATATGCCCCCACATTATAAACTGAAACACCAGTAAAACACTAAACAAAACTACTACCAAGCAAAATCTGCGCTCTAAAAGCCAAATGGCGCTCCTTCTGGGCCTGGCAGTGTGCCCAAACAGCAGTTTATGACAACATATGGGGTATTACCGTACTCTGGAGAACCGCTTAACAATTTATGGGGCGTATGTCTCCAGTGGTACAAGCTGGGCACAACGCATTGGGCACTGAAATAGCATATATGTGGAAAATGTCAATTTTCAATCTGCAACATCCACTGTGTACTAATTTCTGAAAAACCTTTGGGGGTCAAAATGCTCACTACACTTCTAGATGAATTCCTTGAGGGGTGTAGTTTCCTAAATGGGGTCACTTCTCGGGAGTTTTCACTGTACTCGTACCTCAGCGCAATGCAACATGGCGTCAAAAACAAATTTTGTAAAATCTCCACTCCAAAAACGAAATTGCACTTTTTCCGTTTAGACCCTTGCCGTATGTCCAAATAGCCGTTTGCAACCACATATGGGGTATTTCCGTAATCAGGAGAAATTGTGTAACACATTTTGGGGTGTCTTTTCTCCTGTATTCCTTGTGGAAATGAAAAATTCTGAGCTAAAGCTACAGGTTATTGGAAAAAAAAAATGTTTTCATTTTCACGGACCAATTCTAATAAAATCTATAAAACACCTGAGGGCTCAAAATGATCACTACACCTCTAATTTAATTCTTTCAGGGGTATAGTCTCCAAATTGGGATCACATCTGGGGAATTTCTACTGTACTGGTACTTCAGGGACTCTGCAAATGCGACATGGCCCCCAGAAACCAATTCAGCAAAATCTGAGCTGCAAAATCCAAATGGTGCTCCGTCCCTTCTGAGCCCTGCCATGGGTCCAAACAGCAGTTTATTACCACATAATGGGGTATTTCCGTAATCAGGAGAAATTGCTTTACAAATGTTGAGGTGCTTTTTCTCCTTTATTCCTTATAAAAATTAGAAAATTCTGTGTTTTTTCCCAAAAAAAGTCTCTTTTCATCTTGACAGACTAATTCCAATAAATTCAGCAAAAAACCTGTGGGGTCAAAATGATAACTATACCACTAGAAAAATTCCTTGAGGGGTATAGTTTCCAAAATGGGGTCACTTTTGGGGGGATTCCACTGTTTAGGTCCCTCCAGTGTGTTGCAAACGTGACACGGCACTGAAAACTATTCCAGTAAAATCAGAGCTCCAAAATCCAAATGGGGGTCCTTCCCTTCTGAGCCCTGCTGTGGGTCCAAACAGCAGTTTATTACCACATATGGGGTATTTCCGTAATCGCGAGAAATTGCTTTACAAATGTTGGGGTGCTTTCTCTCCTTTATTTCTTGCAAAAATTAGAAATTTTTACGGTTTTCCAGAAAAAAAGTAGATTTTCATTTTCACAGACTAACTCCAGAAAATATAGCAAAATACCTGTGGGGTCAAAATGCTAACTATACCCCTAGATAAATTCCCTGAGGGGTGTAGTTTAAAAAATGGGGGTCACTTTTGGGGGTTTCCACTGTTTTGGCACCACAAGACCTCTTCAAACCTGACATGGTGCCTAAAATATATTCTGAAAAAAGGAGGCCCCAAAATCCAAGAGGTGCTCCTTTGCTTCTGAGGTCTGTGTTTCGGTCCATTAGCACACTAGGGCCACATGTGGGATATTTCTAAAAACTGCAGAATCTGGGCAATAAATATTGAGTTGCGTTTCTCAGGTAAAACCTTCTGTGGTACAGAAGAAAATGTATTACATATGAATTTTGTAAAAAAAAATGAAATTTCAGCTCTACTTTCCTTCAATTCCTGTAAAACGCCTAAAGGGTTGAAACACTTTCTGAATGCTGTTTTGGATACTTTGAGGGGTGCAGTTTTCAAAATGGGGTGTTTTATGGGGTTTTCTAATATATAGGGCACTCAAAACCACTTCAGAACTGAACTCGTCCATGAAAAAATCGCTTTTTGAAATTTTCTTAAAAATATGAGAAATTGCTGCTAAAGTTCTAAGCCTTGTGAGGTCATAGAAAAATAAAAGGATGTTCAAAAAACGATGCAAACATAAAGTAGACATATGGGAGATGTTAATTGGTAACTATTTTGTGTGGTATTACCATCTGTTTTACAAGCAGATGCATTTAAAATTGGAAAAATCATAATTTCTTCATATTTTCGCTAAATGTTGGTGTTTTTCACAAATAAGCAATGAATTTATCTACCAAATTTTTCCACTAAACTAAAGTACAATATGTCACGAGAAAACAATCTCAGAATCAATTGGATAGGTAAAAGCATTCCGGAGTTATTACCACATAAAGTGATACATGTCAGATTTGAAAAAATGGGTCTGGTCCTCAAGGCCAAAATGAGCTGGGTACTCAAGGGGTTAAGTTGTGAGCCTATTTTTTTCTAACTATTTTAATATGTTCCCTAATGTAACTGTATTTATTCATATATTTGTACTAAGAAAGATGGGGCAGCCATCTTTATTAGCATCTGTGTATGTGTTTCTGCATGACACATACACAGGTGCTATATGGTGCACCCAGGGCATAGGGTCGGCTCACATCCCTACCTTCCTATCTCCTGCTGGAGCCGTTCTAGCTTTGAACTGTGCATGCTCTGTGGCATGTACGGTTCACAGGGACCCAAAGCAACCCTCTCTTCTAGGGGGAAGACGGGCGCAATTTTATCTAAGAGCGACAGCCAATGCAGTCATCGCAGGAGTTGTCTGTCAATTGAAATGAATTGCCAGGCCCTGCCTGCTGTGAATGCAGGACCGCCCGTCAATTCATTTGAATTGCTGTCTCCTCCTGCCCCACACCCTTAAGGACTTTTTCAAACGACAGTGAAAAAAGGCAGTGTGACGGCCGTTCTTTTAACGGCCGTCACACAGCCATTTTCAGAACAATGATGTTCTATGGGTGTATTCACACGGCCAATTTTTTTAAAAGCCCGTGAATAATGGCCGTCAAAAAATAGGACATGTCCTATTTTTGGCCGTTTTAACGGCCTGACAGCCCCCATAGGAGTCAATGGATCAGGTTTTTAATGGTTGTCAATACATGTAACAATCGTTGAAAACGGATCTGTGACATGGGGATTTGCAAGGGATCTACTAGTTCCCTTGCTGGCTATCGGCGGCACGATGACATACTCACCGATGCAGACATTTACCAATGCAGCTCTGTCTTCTTCTGGTGTGGTCGCTAGTCTCATAGGTTCTGCAAAGGCGATGCGATGACGTCATTGCGCCGCCTTCGCTGATCCCATGAGACTAGCGACCACACCAGAAGAAGACAGCGCTGCATCGGTGAGTGTCATCGGGTCACCTTCACAGATCCCGTGAAGACGAGAGACCTTACCTGAAGAGGACAGCGCAGCATCGGTGAGTATCTATGGCATTCATGTCGGGCTGTGTGGCATCATATACAGGAGGGTTGTGTGGCATATACAGGGGGGCTGTGTGGCATCTACAGTGAGGCTGTGTGGCATCATATACAGGGGGTCTGTGTGGCATCATATACACGGGGGCTGTGTGGCACCATATACAGGGGGGCTGTGTGGCACCATATACAGGGGGGCTGTGTGGCACCATATACAGGGAGGTGTGTGGCATCATATACAGGGAAGTGTGTGGCATCATATACAAGGAGGTGTGTGACATCATATACAGGGAGGTGTGTAGCGTCATATACAGGGAGGTGTGTGGCATCATATACAGGGAGGTGTGTGACATCATATACACGGAGGTGTGTGGCATCATATACAAGGAGGTGTGTGGCATCATATACAGGGAGGTATGTGGCATCATATAGAGGGGGCTGTTTGGCATCATATGCAGGGAGGTGTGGGGCATCATATGCAGGGAGGTGTGTGGCCTCATATATTGGGAGATGTGTGGCATCATATACAGGGGGCTGTGTGGCATCATATACAGGGAGGTGTGCGGCATAATATACAGGGAGGTGTGTGGCATCACATACAGGAGGTGTGTGGCATCACATACAGGGAGGTATGTAACCTCATATACAGGGAGGTGTGTGGCATCATATACAGGAGGTGTGTGGCATCATATTCAGGAGGTGCGTGGCATCATATACAGGAGGTGCGTGGCATCCTATACAGGGAGGCTGAGTGGTATCATATATAGGGAGGTGTGTGGCATCACATACAGGAGGTGTGTGGCATCACATACAGGGAGGTGCATAGCATTATATACAGGGAGGTGTTTGGCATCATATACAGGAGGTGTGTGGCATCATATACAGGAGGTGTGTGGCATCATATACAGGAGGTGTGTGGCATCATATACAGGGAGGCTGTAAATAGTGTCCAGGTGAACATGTGACCTTCTTTTGGGTGTTTAAAGGGGGTTGGGACAAAAAAAGCCTGACCAATGAAATGAATCAGTTTTTTTAACGCCCATAAAAAACTGATGCTAAACAGATGTCAAACGGCCATTAAAAACGGACAGACGGACTGGAAATGGATGAAAATTTGGAGAAACTGATGCAAAACGGCCATGAAATACTGACAGTTGATTAGTTTTTATATTCGTGTGAATATAGCCTTAGCTAACACTTCAATGTGACTGCTAGTAACCCCGGTCACGTAGCTAATACAGGGACTCTTCTGTCACTTTAGGAGTCCATGCATTAGCATTTTCTGGTGCACGGGACCTCCCAGATGCGTCAGAATTATTAATAACGATTAATATTTCTGCCGGATCTCTAGTTCCTGTGTGCCAAATTAGGAACTACAGTTCATTGACCTCTAGTTTCTATTGCAGAGAAGAAAGAATATAGAAGACTGCAGTAGGTGAGTATAAGTATTTTTATTTTTAATACTGGTTGTTTTGTTTTGCAGGTTCCACTGGACTATTTGGACAATGTCGTAGATTCGTTGGATTTCTTCGATGATCTAAATTTTTTTTAAATGAAATGGTCAGAGGGTTATGTGAGGGAGTTTTTATTTCAATTAAAAAAATTGTTTTTTATGTCTTTTTTTTTATACTTTATTAACGTCTTCGTAATAGCCGCTGTCTGACAGCATCCATTACTAAGGCTGGAGCTTAATGTTAGCCAGTAAAAAGGCTAGCACCAACCTCCCATTATTACCCCAGTACCCACGGCTATCAGGAGTACCAGGAAGAGCCGGGTACAATCCAGGACCCGACCATCTGAAGGGATGACGGTGCCCGGTCGTCACTTCAGATTCAGGCATTGGATCGTACCGACTCTTCCCGGTACCCCTGGCGGGGTTGGGTAACGGGGTAATAATAGGAAGTTGGTGCTAGGCTTTGTACTGGTTAATAGTAAGTGCCAGCCTTTGTAATGGATGCTGTCAATCATATAGCGGGCATTACATTGGCGGTAATAATGTATTAAAAAAAACAGATGGACATAGGAAACATTTTTTAATTGAAATAAAAACTTCCTCACATAACCCACTTTCACCATTTTATTTAAAAAAAACATAGATCGTGAAAGTAATCCAATAAATCTACGGCGTAGTCCAAACGGTCCATTGGAACTAAACGGAAAAAAAAAAGTGTATGAAAAATTAAAAAATATACACTTTCCTTCTCCCCTGCAACGCACTAGAAACTAGAGGTCAAAGAAAAATAATCCCCCATCATGTAAGTCTGCTACCTGTCAACTGAAAAGTAATTCGCCAGAGGGAAAACATTTTCCACATGGCGCAGTACAACGTCCCAGGCCCAGGTGAACCTTTCTTTTAAGACTCCACCATTGGAAAACATTTTTTCCTCTGGTGGAAGATTTTTCCATTGACATGTAGCAGTTCTATAGGGGTGGTGTTAGGGAGAGCAAACTCAGCAATTGCACAGTGCCCCCAAAATGTGCCGCTTCTCTTGGGCAAGTGCTGTGTGCTTGCCTCCAGGCTAAAATTTGCCAGCCACCCCTGGGCCGTTGGCTACCTGCCCCACCGTTTTCTCTCATAGACCACAGCCTGGTTTAGGCCTGCGGTCTGCAACAGTCCAAGAGCACGCTATTGACATCAGCGGCCCAGCGCGATTATGTTACTGCATCAGGCCGATGAACTCAGCAGAAAGTCAGAACGTTCGGCTGGGGTTACTCAGATAGATTTGGCGGGGGTGCCTTTCTATAGTTCGCCTCAGGCAGCAAAGGGGCAAAAGTTCCGGAACACCCTCATAACTTTAGAACGGCTCGAGGTAGAGGGTTGAAATTTGGTGGGATTTAGTGGGGTCATAAAATCTACCAGTTAACGCCAAAAAAAAAGCACCCTACCCCCGCGGGGGCAGCAAAATCTTAAATGGCACGGGGGATGTAGTGGGGGCTCATTTGAAAGCTTTTTTCAATACGAAAACAATGCCACAATCGATTTTGAGATAGATTTTTTTCGCGGAGATATTTAACTTTACAGTTATCATCTTCATTATCGTCTACCGTCGGTGTTAGCATTACCCAAAATGTACCGCACGGGTAAAATCCTAAATGTGTGTGGGCGCGTGTTCGTGTGTGTGTGAGCTTGGAAATGTCACAGCAAGGTGACTTTAAATTACGTATTATTACAATCGGCCTCGGCGATACAAAATGGACCTTGTCTACGATTGTAACATGATTTCATGAGTACACATTTCGGTAGTCGCTTGTGAATTTCAGAGAGCGCTAATTCGGAGAGTAATATTCATTTTTGTACATTTCTATCACAAAATGCATTTGACCGAAACGGAAAAGATCACTTTATTGTTGATGAGAGGGTATGGCGAAGAAAAGGTAAGATCCTATCGAGAAGTAGCGGCTTTATTCAATGCCACTTATCCTATCCGATCCAATTTCATTGTCTACTGTTAAAAGAACTGTTCATTGTTTCAAAATAACCGGTTCAATTAAAGACGACAAGATAACTTTAACGTTATATATCTCAGCGAAAAAAAATCCTATCTCATTCCTATCTCCAATCCTAATTGTTTGCAGCATCTTTTTTTGTATTGAAAAGAGTTTCAAATGAACCCCGACTCGATTTTTCTGCCCCCGTGCACCCCACCGCCCCCAAGGCGGTGTTTTTTTTGGAGCGTAACTGGTAGATTTTATGACCCCATTAAATCCCACCAAATTTCAACCCTCTACAACGAGCCGTTCAAAAGTTATGAGGGTGTTCCAGAACTTTTAGTGGTCACTGTATACCTCGCTGCATTGTATTTTACACTTTGTACCAGAAATTCTTTCACTAGATATTTAATTTGTTTCTTGGATAATCACTAGTGTATTATACATAAAGAATCATATTAATCTTTTTTTTCCTGCACTCAGAAAAAGTTTTGAACCTCTATACGACTATAATCAATATATTTACATTGTAGCTACTGATTCCAGTCCAGCTAGAGCATAAATATAAGAGCTATATTAATGGCAGATCGTGCTGTATAGCATTTCTGTCATTAAAGAGATTGTTCTGACGCTTTGTCAGCCTGACCCTCCTGAGGGGACAGTGTGCTGAAATAAACAGGGTTTAAAGTTAAGGGAGGTAGATACATTTAAAGCTAAAATAGGTTATTTTTCCTTGATACTATAATGACATTATACACAATGTACACATATTTGCCATTGTTTTGCACGAGAATAAGAGGAACAAACTATCTTAACATTTTCTTTTCCTGTTTGTGACCATTTTTTCCTAAGCAGGACCTACAAAATGAATTAATATTAGCTCCTATTTTAAATACCAAGAAAGCTCTATGTGTCTGACAAATTTTTGGGCTAGACTGGGAAGAGATAAAAAAAAAAAATTACCTTAAGGCCACACGAGCGTTGCGCATCTCGGACGTGAAAAACGGTAGTTTTTCACATCCGAGGTGCATCCGTGCTCTGCACTGCAGGACACGATGCATCCCCCATAGATTAGAGTCTATGGAGGGATGTGTGAAGCGTGAAAAAATAGGACATGTCCTATTTTCTCACGGACCCTTCGCACGGTCCGTTGTAACAACGACCGTGTGAACAGCCACATTGAATTACAAAGGTCCGTGGGACACGGACATTTAACACGCTCATGTAAATAAGGCCTTAGAATGCAGTATTTTTAAAGGTAAACGTTTGCTCCAGGGATCAAGGTCCAAAACTCCCCCAGTCATGAAAGGCTATATATAGGACAGCGATTTATGAAAATGATTAAATGAAGGAGCTCACAACTTTTAATAAATTATTTATTCATCAGATTAAGATGTGATTTGATCTAAGTAGCCTATAAGAATATGTGACACAATAAATATTTCAGTGAAGTAGAATAAGAAAAAAACAAATACATCAAATACGAAAAAATAATAATGAAGAGATTGCAGGGGGCTTTATCTGCAGATAATCAGTGGCAGGGGTGATTTTTAACGTTGGCTTCTGAACCAATAAAATTGAACCCACTACTACATTTACCTTACATAATATAATACTAACTGTATAATTAAATTATTCACATTGCTCCCATTAGTCATATCATGAGCCTTCTCTTATAAAAATAAATATGGATTTTCTCCAAT
The DNA here is from genome assembly GCF_050947455.1 of Rhinoderma darwinii. Classification (NCBI taxonomy): domain Eukaryota; kingdom Metazoa; phylum Chordata; class Amphibia; order Anura; family Rhinodermatidae; genus Rhinoderma; species Rhinoderma darwinii. Next base: position 167,309,821 of record NC_134689.1, read on the forward strand.
TGCTCCCTCATTACCTCTTAAGACATATCCTTACTAAAATTGCTATCACGCATCACAGATTATTACCATTTATAACACCAGGGGGCAGTTTTCTTAACAACAATATCAAAAACCATTCATGACTAGAGAGGTTCAGGCATGGTAAGACCAGTATAGTAAAATGAGACGCAGCAAGAGCTATTGCTTAGGGATAATTACGATATGATAATAGTCCTGCTATGATGTTTGCTGCTTTTTTCCTAATAATGGTAATATGCCCAGACAGATTATAATTTTCTTGTAATTAAAAATAGACTGTTGGGAGCTGTAAGGCAATGACTTGCAAAGTCTTAATCATATATGCATATTTTATATATTTACTGTATTTAAACAAGTGAAAGCTGCCCCATCTTTACAATTCACATGGTCAAACATTGTTTAATATGATCATTCTCTGGGCCCACTCATCCATGTGGAAGGCACTCTGAACCGATTTTGGTATGAATCCATTGTTGCAGATCACGTCCACCCATACATGCTGTTTGTCTTCCCTGGGGCAAATGGAAACTTCCAGCAAGACAATGTGACATGTCACATGGCTAGTGGTTGGAAGAGCACGACAAAGACTTCCAAGTACTTTCCTGGCCCTCTAATTTGCCAGACTTGAACCCAATTGAGCATCTGTGGGACCACCTCGATCGTCTTGTTCTCTCTATGGATCCCCCCCACGCACCCTCCAGCAAATGTGGGATGCACTGCAGTCAGCATGGCTCCAGATATCTGAGACAACCCACCAGCACCTTATTGAGCCACTCCCAGCATGATGCAGGGATCCAGTGATGGCAGCTCTCAGCACTTGTCTGTCTTCACTCTTGCCTTGCAGAAGACATCTGTAGAGATACTATATGCTGGGGAGAAATTGCAGCAGGAGATTCTGCAACCTGATTGGTTATGCTGCTGTGCTATTTCATGAGATGAAAGCTCAGCATCCTGGGATATAAGGACACATCTCTGGCTTCAGTTCCCTTAGCCAATGTCCAGTGACGGGGATAATCATATGGGCGGTTCGGGCAGCTGCCTGGGGGCCCAAGGCTCCAAGGGGGCCCATATCATTTTACAAAATCTGTATTGCAGCGCACTAGCGATGCTAATGGGTAGGAGGGGTATGGAGAGCAACAGCAGGGACGGGCAGGGAGAGCAGTAGCAGGATGGGAAGGAATAGGGCTGCTGCTGATGGGGAGGGCAGGGCCGCACTGTCCGGCCTGCTGCCTCTCTGAGTGGGCGGCGGCGCAACTGAAATCAGCCGCCACCACTTCCTTCTGCACTAATTCTACCTGCATCTATAGGACACAGGTAAAATTACATGCATAAGCGCTGAATGGCTGGGTACGTTCCGTGCCGACCATTCAGCGCCTTACAATGATGTTGATTGGCAGGGCAGAATGACTTGTCCCGCCAATCAGCGGCTTCCAACGACACTAGCGGCTTCCGTTATTGAAAGGCACTGATTGGTGGGGCAAGTCATTCTGCACTTGCAAATCAGCGCCTTTCAACGAGGCAAGCGGTGCGATGATGTCATTGCACCGCTTGCGTCTTTCGGCCCGAGCAGACCTGCTCAGAAGAAAGCAGTCCTGTATCATTGATACAGGATGGCGCAGGAACAGGATCAAGATGAGTATGTAAAGTTTTGTTTTTTTACTTAAAATTGTGAATGGCATTATTTACGGGGGGAACTGTATGTGGGCCACAATCTACAGGTGAAGCTTTATGTGGGACACAGTCTACATGGGGGCTATATGTAGGGCACTATTTACAGGGGGGCTATATGTGGGGCACTATATACAGCGGGCACTATATGTAGAGTGCTATACTACAGGGGGGCTATATGTAGTGCGCTATCTACAGGCGGGCTTTATGTGGGACACTATACAGGAGGACTATATGTGTGGCACTATCTACAGGGGGCTCTATGTGGGGCACTATCTACAGGGGGCTCTATGGGGAGCACTATCTACAGGGGGCCCTATCAGGGGCACTATCTAAACAGGGCTCTATGGGGGCACTATCTACAGGGCACTCTATTGGGACACTATCTACAAATGGCTCTATGGGGAGCACGATCTACAGGGGGCTCTATGGGGCACTATCTACAGGGAGCACTACCTACAGGGGGCTCTATGGGGCACTAACTACAGATGGCTCTATGGGGAGCACTATCTACAGCGGGCTCTATGGGGGCACTATCTACAGGGGGCACTATCTACAGGGGTCTCTATGGGTGTACTATATACAGGGGCCCTATGGGGGCACTACCTACAGGGAGCACTGTGTGTGTGTGGGACACAGTGTATGGTGTTATTATAATCAGGGACAGTGTATTGTGCTATTATTTTTAGGGGTACAGTGAGCGGCACCATGAGAATTTTATCTTCGTTTATATGTGCACAAATATTTGAAAAGTGAGACGCTGAAGACATCTGAGCGGCAAACCGCAGAAATGGGTCTTGATCGGGAGAAGTCATCATAGAGGTCTGGACCGGATGGAGAAGAAAAGAGAAAAAGAACAACTAGAATCTGAAAAGACGTCACCGGTGAGTCACTTAATGTAAATGTTTATTCCGCCTCTAATAAGTACTGTAGTCACGATATGATGGGTGGTATGATTTTTTTTTGGGGGGGGAACAGCAACTCCCAGTATATCCTTACCATTATCCGGGTCATGCTGAGAGCTGTAGTTTTACTCTGTACAAACCTATATGGCATGGTTTGCACTAAATTGAGCTGTATTTGTGCTGGTGTTGTATTTATGTGCTGAGCTTTGTTCTGGTGATGTATTTATGTACTGCGCTAGGTTCTGGTGCTGTATTTATGTACTGGGCTTTGTTCTGGAGCTGTATATATGTACTGAGTTTTGTTCTGGTGCTGTATTTATGTACTGAGCTGGGTTCTGGTGCTGTATTTATGTACTGAGCTTGGTTCTGGAGCTGCATATGTCAGAGCTTAATTCTGATGCTATAATTGGGGTCATGGGGCGGTGCTGCTATCCTAAAGAGTCACATAGTCCTGCCTCCAAACCCAACATTCCATGCTTGATTGACATCACTACCACTCTCCTCCAACTTTATCGAATGCGCCATTGCCTTGTACTACTTGGGCACGCACCGTGCAGCGAGGTATACTCAGCCTGGCTGCACCGCACATGCCAGTACAAAGCAACGGCGCATCTGCAAGAGTTGGAGGAGGCTACAGTGATGTAGGACAGCCAGGGGGATGTCAATCAAAATCTGGGGGGCGCTATTTCAAATTTTGCCTCAGGCAGCAGAAAAGCTAGAATCGGCCCTGGGGAGGGACAGCATTTGGAGGGGCGGGATAGGGCTAGCAGACATGCATCATGATAGGCAAGTCTGCTAGTGGTAGAAGTTAGAACACGCTTCTTTGACGATGCACGCACTGCCAGAGAGGAACGGGAAAACAGGGCGGTGGTCATGCGTTGAGGTTAGTGTGGTACTCGTCCTCTGCCCCAGCCAACTTTAAACTGATCGTCCAAAGCTAGGGAGGGATTAATAATACAGCAAGGGGGGGTCCATCTAACTGCAAAGGACTCTATGGGGGGGATAATAATTTCCCCCCATAGAGCACTCAGCAGTGAGACGCTCAACCACCCCTGCTGTATAATAAATACTGAGGGCTCTATGGGGGATTATTCCTCCCATCATAGAGTCCCCTGCAGTCACTTATATGGTTAGACCCCCCCTTTCTTTATCATTCCCCCCTTCCCATAGAGCCCTCAGTAGTTACTAATATATTGCAAGGGGAGGTTACATTGTCTGATTGACTGCTGGGGGCTCTATAGGGGGCTCTGAGCGACTAACTGCTGAGACCTCTATGGGAGGGATATCCCCCCCCCCCACAGAGACATCCGAGTTGGACACTCAGACCCCCCTATGGAGCTCCCAGCATTCAGTCAGACAATCTGACCTCCCCTTGCAATATAATCCTCCCCATACAGCTCTCAGTAGTTATTTACAACAAGGGGAGGGGTGTCTGACTACTTAAAGGGGTTTTCCCACAGGATATGTGATAGATGTCAGATAGATGCAGGTCCCACCTCTTGGACCCGCACCTATCTCTAGAACAGGGCCCCCTAAACCACGTTCTACCTCTTTCTGCTCTCGCTGCCTCCCGGCCACTTCCTGACTTCATGGTCAGGAGTTATGAAAACAGCATAGCTCGCTGAGCTACGCTGTTTCCGTAAGTCCCATAGAACTGAATGGTAGTTACGGTAAAAGCGTAGCTCGCATGCTACGCTTCTTCTGTAACTGACATTCACTACTATGAGAGTTACGGAAGCTAGGTTTTCATAACTCCCGACTATGAAGGCAGCGAGTGGAGGAAGATGTAAAACGGGGTTTAGGGGGCCCCGTTCTAGATAGGTGCGGGTCCCAGAGGTGGGACCCGCATCTATCTGACATTTATGACATATCCTGTGGATATGAAGTAAAATGAAAGATTTTGAAGCAGCACAAATCCCGAGTCTGGTGCGGTGCACGCCGTCAAGCCAGGCAAACCCACTCCGGCATGTTGTAAAATTCCAAGAAAGATAGTCGAACAACAGCACACGTCTCCAGATAATCAAAGTGGTTTTATTGTCAGAACATCCACGACAAACAGGCAACGTTTCGACCCATAGTGAGTGTGGGGTCTTGACACTATGGGTCGAAACGTTGCCTGTTTGTCGTGGATGTTCTGACAATAAAACCACTTTGATTATCTGGAGACGTGTGCTGTTGTTCGACTATCTTTCTTGGAATATCCTGTGGATATGTCATAAATGTCCCACATGGGAAAACTCCTTTAAAGTGTAACTAAACTTCTAAAAAACTTCTGACATATCATAGTGAAATGTCAGAAGGTTTGATGAGTGGGGGTCTGAGCACTGAGACCCGCCACCGATCGCTAAAACAAAGTGGCAGAAGCACTCAGCTGACCACTGTGCCGCTTCGTTTCTGATCTGCTTTTCTCAGAAAGCTGAGCAAGCGGTGTATGGACGTACACCATGCCGAGGAATCATCAGAAACGAAACGGTGCAGCATTCAACCGAGTGTTTTTGCCGCTTCACTTTAGCGGTCTCAGTGCTCGGACCCCCCGCCGAATAAAAAGTTCTGACATATCAGTATGAAGTTTTTTAAAAGTTTAGTTACACTTTAAAGAGAGGTGTTTACAGTTTTTTATTATTTTTATTTGTTTAATAAAACATTATATCAGTGTGTTTGGTTCAACTTTCTTAATACTTCTTATTAAAAATTATTTTTACTTTTTGAGATACAACTGCTTTGCATCCTGTAACAGAGCAGCTGTATATAGTGCTAAAACCTGTATCTGTGAGGTCAGTGGCACTGACGGGTACAGTGTCAGCGCGTTGGGGGGGTTGAATTTCCGTGTTATGAGGAAGGAGGGGGCCCAAGTTGTGTCAACAGCCCAGGGCCCATGGTACACTTAATCTGCCACTGCCAGTGTCACACTCAGGAAGTGCCCAACCATTTGATGAAGAAGCAAGAGAAGATTTTACATGAAGTCTCTGACATGTATAATGGCTGGATCTTGGGCTAAGAAGTAGCTATCTGCATAATATACGTATCGACAGAATTGTAGTGAAAGGCTCTATTTAGCTGTGCAAAAATTATTTCTAGGCAATGTCAGTGGAGGTATGTTTTTATCTTTTTTTTTTGTTATTTATATTAATAAAGATTTCTTGTATAATATATATTTCTTATATCTGAGTGTGTGGTAATTGGGTGCCCAGAAACCTCTATGGGTCCCGACTCCCTACTGTTCCTCTGTATGCCTCCTATTTCATATGGAGCTTTTTTTTCTACTGTCGGATTCTATACAAATTTAACAGATGTACGGTGGTATCTCCGACATACGAGGCCCCATAGAGCACCATATAGGGGCACACAGAGTAACTTATTATGGAGTCATGAACCTTGACTTTAAGATCCTAGAGCGGTCTGTAGTTCTTTGGTTGCTCTTCTGGGTTGTGTCGTGACTGCCTAGATGACTCTTTGTGTGTTTTGGCAGTCAAACCACAGGATAATAGTCCTAGAGCCTTAGAAATGGCTTTGTAAGCTTTTATTTTTCTCATCTTTTCTGAAATTTCCATTGTGACCAGATTATTCTCATGGTAAAGTTTAATGTATAATAAAGTTTACATTTGGATGTATCATTGCTAACTGCAGTAATCTCACTGTATAATCAGCTAAATCTAATTCATTATTTGTCTAAATCTAATTTGGTCTCTATTGTATAAACTGTACACAGGTACATCTATACCTTCCCAGACAATATAGGAATTCAGAAGCGTTGCTATATTCCCGATAAAGGTACGAATGCATCAGTGCATGACACATCAAAAGGGGCACAAGTATGTTTGAGCAACAACAGATCATGCAAAAGATATATATATATATATACTAGTACAGGGGTCTCAAACTCGGCCGGGTAAGTGGGCCACATATAGAAAAAATTTGAAGTTGACAGGCCGCATTACTTTCAAATTTGATACAATACAAAATTATTGTTAATCAATTAGTTATTTGAACTACTATAATAATACTACATTACTATAATAATACTGCATTACTATAATAATATGGCTAGTTTTAAACTTAATGGAAATTTGTGAGTTTTCTCCACGTGCTTATTTCAACAATCCAGTTTTCCAACTTAAGTGTCGCTAAATGCAGTCCGGCAGCTCAGTTGGCAGCGTTTGGCAAACACGCAAATGTCAAGATTGGGCAGCCCCTTTTTAGTTAGTGTCACAAAGCCCTCTATAGATATTGCCAGAGTGCCCTCTGTAGAACTGCCAGAGTGCCCTCTGTATATACTGCCACAGTGCCCTCTGTAGATACTGCCACAGTGCCCTCTGTAGAAACTGTCACAGTGCCCTCTGTAGATACTGTCACAGTGCCTTCTGTAGAAACTGCCACAGTGCCCTCTGTAGAAACTGCCACAGTGCCCTCTGTAGATACTGCCAAAGTGCCCTCTGTAGATACTGCCACAGTGCTCTCTGTAGATACTGCCACAGTGTCCTCTGTAGATACTGCCACACATCCCTAGATAAAGCCAGTGCCTTCTGTAGATACTGCCACAGTGCCCTCTGTAGAAACTGCCACAGTGACCTCTGTAGATGTTGCCACAGTACCCTCTGTAGATAATGCCACACACACCCCTTGTAGATAGTGTCACACACACACACCCCCAGTAGATAGCTCCATTGGGGCTCCCTCGAGGAGTGGAATCTACAGCCAGAACGTTGCCGATCCTTTTGCCAGGGATTCCTCTGCTGGAGGACCCCCTGATGTCACTGTCCATACACAGTGATGTCAGGGGATCCTCCTGGACCAGAATGTGATGTCAGGGGCAACCCCAGAGCCGGTGTTCCAGAGCAGAGCACTAATATAGGCTCTGCTCTGGAACTCTGGGGAAGCAACTGACATCAGTGTCCATATATGGACAGTGATGTCATGGGCTTGCCCAGAGCTGGAGTCCTGGAGCAGAGCCGCTTCTAGCACTCTGCCTAGGATTCCAGCTCTGCTCCTGACATCACTGTTCATATATGGACAGAGATGTCAGGGGCGACCCCAGAGCTGGCGTCTCGTGCAGAGCGCTAGTAGCGCTCCTACTGGGACTCCAACTGTGCTCCTGACATCACCGTCCAGCTCTGGGGATGCCCTAGACATTGCTGTCCATATGTGGACAGCGATGTCAGGGAATTCCAAAGAGTCCCGGAGCAGAGCCGATACTAGTGCTCTGCCTGAGACTCCACTCTGGGGAAGACCCTGACAACACTATCCATATATGGACAGCGATGTCAGGGAATTCCACAGAGTCCTGAAGCAGAGCCGATACTAGCGCTCTGCCCGGGACTCCACTCTGGGGAAGACCCCGACAACACTGTCCATATATTGACAGCGATGTCAGGGAATTCCGCAGAGTCCCGGAGCAGAGCCGATACTAGTGCTCTGCCTGGGACTCCGCTCTGGGGAAGACCCTGACAACACTGTCAATATATGGACAGTGATGTCAGGGAATTCCACAGAGTCCCGGAGCAGAGCCGATACTTGCGCAATGCCCGGGACTCCGCTCTGAGGAAGACCCTGACAACACTGTCCATATATGGACAGCGATGTCAGGGAATTCCACAGAGTCCCGAGCCGCGTGCTTGTGACCCCTGTACTAGTATATATAACATTACAAAGGATACAGATAAAGAAAATGTAGAGATCAGTTATGACATAAAACCCTAAATGCCATCCATCCTACATGGCACAGGCTCAGGAGTTGAGCCCACAGCGTACACAGTGGGTGCCGGCTGTTTTAAACAGCCTACACCTGCCTGCAATGGTTGGGATCGGGGATATTTCTGATCCCGGCCATTTAACCCCTCAGATGCTGCAGAGGCCGCTGCTAAGAATATGCCAGATATCACAGGACACCTTCAGAGGCCTTGTGGAGTCAATTCCTTAGATGGGTCAGTACTGTCTTGGCAGCACGAGGGGAACCTACACAATATCAGGCAGATGTTATGGCTGATTGGAATAGTGTATAATAATATTCTGGAAAATAACATAAGTGCACACTGTTATATAGAACACAGCTTCTCTATATTCACTTTTAATAAAGCAGGAGTAAGTAGGGTTAGTGAAGTGAATTAAATAGTACTGAACCAATACAATGTCAATGTCTGAATGTATTGTAGTGAAGGATCATGTGAAAGACTACAGGGAGATTTCAGCAACAAAAGATGGAAAAAGTAAACACGCCCAGTTTTATAGAAAATGAGGCCCAGAGAAAAAAGCAAAATAGTCCCATTACCGCTTGCAATTTTTAGACAGCTTTTCTCATAATGTCAAAATCCCTGTAAGTCTAGGGTTCTGAAAGGAATAAGTCTAAATTCCCTGCTTGTTTAGGTCAGTGAAGGTGTTTATTTTACATTCCCTGGTAGTCAAGGGCAATGAAGGGGATAAATGGTAAATTCAGGTTGCTCCTAGGGTTCTAGTCTAAAAGTGTTTGCTAAATAATAGCTGTTGTAGCTACACTGTACCAAGGCCCCCTATACACTTTATTAAAATGTATATACGCTGAAGAAAATGTTAGTATATATTGTTATTGGGTACAAATGAAATAGTAGATGAATACCAAACTGTATTTTATTATACTATACTATACTATTAAGTTAAAATAGGGCTTCTTAACCTTTTTCTATAGGGCCTCACCAGTGGCCGACGTCCTTGTCAAGCTCTCAATTTATCTCCTGAACTTGGAAGACCTTGCTGTAGCCAGAGTAAAGCCTGTGCAGCATATTATCACTTCTGGCAAACCTTCTTCCCCAGCTGTACAGCTGTACTTATCAATAACTTAGGGAACCCTCCTAATTTGAGGATAAAATTATGTTTCATATTCCTTACTCCATCCTAGTGCACACATCCGGGTTATTTTCATTATCAATGCTCAAAATAAATGCTTGTATTCTTGTCCATGTGTTTTGTCTATGGATGTATGTAAATGAACTTGATAAGAAACGTTTCTTTTTGTGAAACATTCTACTTTTTTTTGCAAATGAATTATGATTATGGTTATTTTAGCAAGTTAAATTATTAAAATGTTTTTTTTTTATCCATTTTAATGTATTCAATTAATCACCATTACTGAATCTAATTAAAAATTAAAGATTATTCTCCATATTACCCTAGGTAATATTTGTCAAAGTGATATTTTTTAGACATGAGAGTAACAAAAACATACTCAGCCTGCACAGCACAAGGAAGGAAAAGGCACAATTCATTCGTCCTCTGTCATAAAATGGAAAATTAAATCTGTCATGGCCGATAAAATATAGAAATTCATTTTGGACAAAGGCTCAAATTTGTTGTTATTAGCTATTTACTCTTTGTTTGTGCCCTTGGCAATGTCAGATCTCCAATCATTATATAAATTCCCATCGAGTTCAGTTAACATCTATTAGTGGCAGATTGAGAAATCCTATACAACTTACCGTATTTTTCGGACTGTAAGACGCAGCTGACTATAAGACACACCCAGGTTTTAGACAACAAAAAATAGGAGAAAATGTTATATTTTACTTCTTTTACAAAGAAAAAACTATTGGTTAAAAAAAATAATTTGTTCAGTTTCACCACATTCTGAGAGCCATAACTTATATTTTTCCATCGTTTGAGCGGTGTGAGGGCTTTGTTTTTGCGGGACGAGCTGTAGTTTTTATTTGCACCATTTTTTGGTACATATGAATTTTTTATCACTTTTTATTCCATTCTTTTTAGCGCTATAGTGACCAAAAGACAAAGATTCTGGGGTTTTAAATGTATTTATTTTTACGCCGATCACTGTGTGAGTCAAATAATGCTATATTGTAATAGTTTCGGACTGTTACGGATGCAGCGATACCAATTTATTTTATTTTTTTAACACTGTGCTTGGGGAAAAATGGGAAAAGGTTTTTTTTTTTAACTTTTAAAAAAAATTGACACTCCTGAAAATTTATCGAACTTTTTTTTTTTGCACATTTTATTGGTTCCCCTAGGCAACTTGAACCAGAGATCATTAGATCGCTGGTACGATACACTGCAATACATGGATGAGTTACGGAAACAGCGTAACTCGCTGAGCTACGCTGTTTCCGTAACTCCCATGGTAGTGAATGGCAGTTACAGAAGCAGCATAGCATGCTATGCTGTTTCCGTAACTACTATTCAGTTTTATGGGAGTTTCGGAAACTGCGTAGCTCAGCGAGTTAAGCTGTTTCCGTAACTCGACCATGTAACCAGGAAGTGGCCAGAAGATAGCGGAGCTGGGTAAGAAAGAACGTGGTTTAGGGGGCTCCGTTCTAGAGATATCTGACATGCTGATCCTGAGGATATGTCATAAATGTCCTTCATGGGGAAATCACTATAAATGCCGCGGTCGCTATTGACCGCGGTATTTAACTAGTTAAACGGCCAGGAACAGTGCCATAGCTGTTCCTGGCCATTAGAGCAGCGTGTCAGAAGCTGACACCTGCAGTGTATGGAGAAGGCTCAGTGAGTGAGCCCGGTCCATACAACATCCCCTCTCGCTCCATCACGGGTCATGAAGGGGTTAAGTAAGTAGTTCTCAGGTGGCCCAGCACTGCCGGGTCCCTTGACTGCCGACTATAAGACGCAGGGACTATTTAGCAAGATTTATTCTTGCTAAAAACTGCGTCTTATAGTCCGAAAAATACAGTAATGGTCAATAATGTACAGACATTTTACAGATAATATAATAGATAATATAATCATATAAGGGGGTTTGCCCATGTCAGAACTCAGAAGTGTTTTCTTAGAGCTCCATGCTTTTCTGCATTTTGAAAGTGACTTTGCCCAAAAAATTTATAGATTTCCTAGAACATCAAGATCTGTGGATTAGACATGTGACACTAGTTTTTCTTAACCGATTGAAGGAGCAAAATTCCATGGAGCAGTTAAGGGCATAGTTGGTGGTGGCATATTACCTACCACTACCCACACCTCGACCTCAGAGACCAACCTACAAAGAGAAGCACAACTTCACTGGTTTGGAATTTGCACTCAGAGAGAAGTTTAATTATTTGCAAGAATCTGTAAACTCTCAAGCTTGACAGCTTTAGTTCTATGATTTGTAAAGGATCTGCCAGGCACAACTTCGGGGTTAACGCCCATAGGTAATCAGTCGGCACCTGAGTCTATGTCTCTGAGACTGACTCCAGCTTCCACCACTCAGGCTGGCAGGCTTAGGAGTGGGAGAGCCTATCGCAGCCTGGCCAGACTGAGCTAGCTCCCGCCCTCTGTCTATTTATACCTGCCTTTCCTGTTCCTCCTTTGCTTGTGATTCTTCTCGTGTGGTTTCCTTGCCCAGCTACGCCTTCTGACTATTTGATCCTGCTCCATACTGACCCTGGCTTACTGACTACTCTCCTGCTCTGCGTTTGGTACCTCGTACACTCCTGGTTTGACTCAGGCTGATAGAAGACGTTCTGCTAACCCCTTGTTTATGGTCGGGGATCTGGTGTGGTTATCGTCTAGGAACTTGCGCCTTAAGGTCCCGTCCAAGAAATTTGCTCCCCGGTTTATTGGGCCGTATAAGGTCATTGAAGTCCTCAATCCTGCCTCCTTCCGACTGGAGTTGCCCCCATCTTTTCGAATACACAACATGTTTCATGCCTCCCTCCTTAAACGCTGCTCCCCGTCCTTGGCTCCCTCGAGGAGACCTCCTGCTCCCGTTCTCACCCCTGAGGGGGTGGAATTCGAGGTGGCCAAGATTGTGGACAGCAAGATGGTCCAAGGCTCCCTCCAGTACCTGGTCCATTGGAGAGGATACGGGCCTGAGAAGAGGACTTGGGTACCCGCCCAGGATGTTCACGCTGGGGTATTGGTCAGGAAGTTCCACCTTCGTTTCCCCAATAAACCAGGTCCACTTAGAAAGGGTCCGGTGGCCCCTCATAAAAGGGGGGGTACTGTAAAGGATCTGCCAGGCACAGCTTCGGGGTTAACGCCCATAGGTAATCAGTCGGCACCTGAGTCTATGTCTCTGAGACTGACTCCAGCTTCCACCACTCAGGCTGGCAGGCTTAGGAGTGGGAGAGCCTATCGCAGCCTGGCCAGACTCAGTTAGCTCCCGCCCTCGGTCTATTTATACCTTCCTTTCCTGTTCCTCCTTTGCTTGTGATTCTTCTCGTGTGGTTTCCTGGCCCAGCTACGCCTTCTGACTATTTGATCCTGCTCCATACTGACCCTGGCTTACTGACTACTCTCCTGCTCTGCGTTTGGTACCTCGTACACTCCTGGTTTGACTCGGCTCGTTCACCTCTCTTGTTGCTCACGGTGTTTCCGTGGGCAACTGCCCCATTTCCCTTAGCTTTGTGTACCCTTGTCTGTTTGTCTCGTGCACTTACTGAGCGTAGGGACCGCCGCCCAGTTGTACCCCGTCGCCTAGGGCGGGTCGTTGCAAGTAGGCAGGGACAGAGTGGCGGGTAGATTAGGGCTCACTTGTCCGTTTCCCTACCCCTATCATTACAGATTTTTTTATTATTATTGAAGACAACAAGAACAAACAAACCCCTCCAAAAAACTCTGAAATTGTTGAAAAAATTCCAGAGCATGTATTTCTGTCATCTTCAGTGGTGTCCTGCTATTACTACCAGATATTTTGTGAAGAAATCTACAGCTTTAGTCTTCAGACTCCTTACCCATTATATAATGGCCAAAAGCATACCATACTTGAGCTAGTTGAGTCTCCTAAATATATTGTACAGCTTTAACAATGATAATTGGAAACAAACACTGGACAGGGTCAATCACTTAACCCCTTCCCTCCTTAGCCGCTTTTGACCTTCCTGACAGAGCCTCATTTTTCAAATCTGACATGTTTCACTTTATGTGGTAATAACGTCGGAATGCTTTTACCTATCCAAGTGATTATAAGAATGTTTTCTCGTCACACATTGGACTTTATCTTACTGGCAAAATTTGCTCGATATGTTCAGTATTTAATTGTGAAAAACACCAAAATTTTGCGAAAAATTGCAAATATTAGCCTTTTTCTCAACTTAAATGTATCTGCTTGTAAGACAGGCAGTTATAACACACAAAATTGTTGCTAACTAACATCCCCCATATGTCTACTTTAGATTGGCATTGTTTTTTGAACATCTATTTATTTTTCTAGGACGTTACAAGGCTTTGAACTTTAGCAGCAATTTCTCACATTTTCAAGAAAATTTCAAAAGGCTATTTTTACAGGGGCCAGTTCAGTTGGGAAGTGGCTTTGAGGGCCTTATATATTAGAAACCCCTAAAAATTCACACCATTTTAAAAACTTCACCCCTCAAAATATTCAAAACAGCATTTAGAAAATGTCTTAACCATTTAAACTTTTCACAGGAATTAAAGCAAAGTAGGGGTGAAATGTAAAAATTTCATATTTTTTTGCAGAAATAATTTTTTAATCCAATTTTCTTTATAACACATAAAGTTTACCAGATAAATGCAACTCAATATTTATTGCCTAGGTTCTACAGATTTAATAAATATCCCACATGTGGCCGTAGCGTGCCACTTGACTGAAGCACCGGCCTCAGAAGCAAAGGCGCACCTAGTGGATTTTGGGGCCTTATTTTTATTCGAATATATTTTAGGCCCCCTGTCAGGTTTGAAGGGCTCTTGCGGTGCCAAAACAGTGGAAATCCCCCAAAAGTGATCCCATTTGGGAAACTACACACCTCAAGGAAATTATCTAGGGGTATAGTGAGCATTTTGACCACACAGGTTTTTTACAGAAATGATTGGAACTAGGCTGTGAAAATTAAAATCTAAATTTTTTTCAAAGAAAATGTAGGTTTAGCGATTTTTTTCTAATTTTCACAATGACTAAAGGAGAAAAAGCACTGCAAAATTTGTAAAGCAATTTCTCCCGAGTAAAACAATACCACACACGGACACACGGCAGGGCGTAGAAAGGATGGAGCACCATTTGGCTTTTGGAGTTCACATTTAGCAGGAATGGGTTGCAGGAGGCCATGTCACATTTACAAAGCCCCTGAGGGGACAAAACTGTGGAAACCCCACACAAGTGACCCCATTTTGGAAACTACACCCATTGAGGAAATTATCTAGGGGTATACTGAGCGTTTTGACCCCATAGGTTTTTTTGCTGAAATTATTGGAAGTAGGCCCTGAATATAAAAATCTACATTTTTTCAAAGAAAATATAGGTTTAGCTAATTTTTTCTCATTTCCACAAGGACTGAAGAGAGAAAAAGCACGGCAAAATTTGCAAAGCAATTTCTCACGAGTAAAACAGTACCCCACATGTGGTAATAAATGGCTGTTTGGACACACGGCAGGGCTTAGAATGGAAAGAGCGCTATTTGGCTTTTGGAGATCACATTTAGCAGGAATGGTTTGCGGAGGCCATGTCGCATTTGCAAAGCCCCTGAGGGGACAAAACAATGAAAACGCCCAAAATGTGACTCCATTTAGGAAACTCCACCCCTTGAGGAATTCATCTAGGGGTGTAGTAAGCATTTTGACCCCATAGATGTTTCATAGAATTTATTAGAATTGGGCAGTGAAAATAAAAACAATCCTTTTTCTTCAATAAGACGTAGATTTAGCTCTAAATTTTTCATTTTCTCAACAAATAAAAGGAGAAAAAGCACTCCAACATTTGTAAAGCAATTTCTGCCGAGTACGGCAATACCCCATATGTGGCCATAAACTGCTATTTGGGCACACGGCAGGGCTCAGAAGGGAAGGAGCGGTATTTGGAGTTCAGATTTTGCTGGATTGGTTTCTGGGCGACTGTGGGACCAAAACAGTGGAAACCCCCTAGAAGTGACCCCATTTTGGAAACTACACCCCTCAATGCATTTACCTAGGGTTATAGTGAGCATGTTAACCCTGCAGGTGTTTTGTAGAAATTAGTGTGCCCTCGATGTTGCAGAGTGAAAATGGGATTTTTTTTCCATAGATATGCCAATATGTGGTGCCCAGCTTGTGCCACCATAACAAGACGGTTCTCTAATTATTATGCGGTGTTACCTGGTTTTAGAAACACCCTACATGTGGCCCTAATCTTTTGCCTGGACATTCGACCAGGCTCAGGAGTGAAAGCATACCATGTGAAATTTAGGCCTAATTTGGCGATTTACAAAGTATTGGTTCACAATTGCAGAGGCTCAGATGTGAAATAATAAAAAGAAACCCCTAAGAAGTGACCCCATTTGGAAACTGCACCCCTCAAGGCATTTATTAAGGGCTGTAGTGAGCATTTTCACCCCACAGGTCTTTTCCATAAATGAATGCGCAGCGGATGGTGCAAATAAAAAATTTATCTTTTTCCCTAGATATGCCATTTCAGTGGCAAATATGTCATGCCCAGCTTATGCCACTGGAGACACACACCCCAAAAATTATTAAAAGGGTTCTCCCGGGTATGACGATGCCATATATGTGGAAGGAAACTGCTGTTTGGGCACACTGTAGGGCTCAGATGGGAGAAAGCGCCATTTGGCTTTTGGAGAGCGGATTTTGCTTGGTAGCATAATCGGCTTCCGTAATGGCAGAGCAGGAGGCAATTGTGTCTCCTGTTGCCATAACAGCAGTCGCCAGTCCTGATTGCCTGTCAGGGCTGGCGATCTGCTAGCAACCGCTAAGATGCAACAATCACTTTCGATTGCTGCATCGAAGGGGTTAATGGCAGGGATCGAAGCTAGCTCTGGTTCCTGCCATTACAGGTGGATGTCAGCTGTAACATACAGCTGACTTCCACCGCTGATGAAGCCGGATCAGCTCCTGAGCCAGCGCCATCTTGCCGGCGGCTACGGAAGCCGATCAGGCTCCGCCGCCGGGCGGATCTTGACCGGCTTCCGTGCTAAGCAGACCGGGAGGCCAGTATTAGGCCTCCGGTTGCCATTGCAGCCACCGGAACCCCCGGAAATTTCATTGCTGGGGTTCCAATGAGCTGCAAACACCTTTAGTGCAGCACTCGCGTTTGAGCGCTTGAGCGCTGCACTTAAGGGGTTGATGGCGGGGATCTAAGCTAATTTCGGTCCCTGCCATTACAGACAGATGTCAGCTGTAAGATACAGCTGAGATTCGGCGATGATGGCACCGGCTCAGCTGCTGAGCTGGTGCCAAACATTTGGCGTATGGATATGGCAATTTGCGGGAAGTCATAGCTTTCCATGGCTTACCCATACGGCAAATGTCGGGAAGGGGGTTAAACATCAAAACAATATAAACAATTACCTCGGGAGATTTCCCCACCTGGCTAATATCATTCAGCACTATATAAATACACAAAAAAAAAATAGCTCAAGTATACATAATACAAATTCATTTTTAACGAGATACAACCCTTAAAATCCCCATAGTATGAGATAATCTGTATGAGAAGAAAATGCAAAATGCAACAGACATTAGTAGCATGAACTGTGTTACATGATATTTTTTCTAAACAGTTAAAGTATGACTTAAAGAGGCTCTGTCACCAGATTTTGCAACCCCTATCTGCTATTGCAGCAGATAGGCGCTGCAATGTAGATTACAGTAACGTTTTTATTTTTAAAAAACTAGCATTTTTGGCCAAGTTATGACCATTTTCGTATTTATGCAAATGAGGCTTGCAAAAGTACAACTGGGCGTGTTGAAAAGTAAAAGTACAACTGGGCGTGTATTATGTGCGTACATCGGGGCGTGTTTACTACTTTTACTAGCTGGGCGTTCTGATGAGAAGTATCATCCACTTCTCTTCAGAACGCCCAGCTTCTGGCAGTGCAGATCTGTGACGTCACTCACAGGTCCTGCATCGTGTCGGACACATCGGCACCAGAGGCTACAGTTGATTCTGCAGCAGCATCAGCGTTTGCAGGTAAGTAGCTACATCGATTTACCTGCAAACGCCGATGCTGCTGCAGAATCATCTGTAGCCTCTGGTGCCGATGTGTCCTCGCTCGTCTGACACGATGCAGGACCTGTGAGTGACGACACAGCGTGATCTCTGGAGAACACGGCTGTGTCTGCACTGCCAGAAGCTGGGCGTTGTGAAGAGAGGTGGATGATACTTCTATACACAACGCCCAGCTAGTAAAAGTAGTAAACACGCCCGATGTACGTACATAATACACGCCCAGTTGTACTTTTACTTTTCAACACGCCCAGTTGTACTTTTGCAAGCCTCATTTGCATAAATACGAAAATGGTCATAACTTGGCCAAAAATGCTCGTTTTTTAAAAATAAAAACGTTACTGTAATCTACATTGCAGCGCCTATCTGCTGCAATAGCAGATAGGGGTTGCAAAATCTGGTGACAGAGCCTCTTTAAGGTGTATTTGCCATCACTGTATAGACCAGGAGACTTTTAGCCCATTAGGTGTTTATACGGCGGCCACTAACAGGCTTTATTCCGATGCAATTGCCTTTTTACAGCGCCGCTTCGGAATAAAGAAACACGCCTTAAATCTCCCTGCTCTCAGCTGCCAGAGGGAGCAGACCTGCTTGAATGGGCGAGATCTAAATAAGTATCGATCTCACACGTTTAAGTCCTCAGATGCAGCGCTCAATTGAGAGCGCCGCATCTAAATGGTTTTGGAGGGAGGGGGCTCCCTCTCTTACCCCACCGGCACCCTGCGATAGGATTGCAGGGTGCCAGTGTTTTCTATGGCAGCCGGGGTTTAATAAAGGCCCCCAGGTCTGCCTCTAGTTAATGCCTGTTAGGCCATGCCATAGGCATAGCCTAGAAGATGCCTGTCCGTTTTACATGGACAAGCAGTAATACACTGCAATACAGAAGTATTGCAGTGTATTGTAAAAGCGATCAAGTGATCGCACAGTAATGTCCCCTGTGGGACTAAAAAAAAAGTTTAATAAAGTTAATGATAAATAAATACAAATTCAAAGTGAAAAAAATTAAAAACCCACTTTAACAAAGTTAAAAGCGTAAACATATTTGGTAACGTTGCATCCGTAATGACCCCAACTAAAAAGCTATTACATTATTTACCCCCAAGTAACATGAGAAAAGGGGAACAGTAAAGATACATAGAGTCACTTTACCGGGGAAACTCACATCCTCACTCGCTTTTCGCATCTGCTTCTTCCATTTAGCCCTCATCTGTCATTAGTTCATATTGAAATTTATTTTATATACATGTTCACCTAATAGTTGCAATATCTATCTCTACTATGTATGGTGTAGTATTTTTTTCTTAAAGGGGTATTCCCATCATTGAATGTTATGGCATATCGCAGGGAAATGCCATAACATTGTGATTGGTGGTTGTCAAACATCTGTTACCCCTAAACCAGAGAACGTTAAGGTCCATTTGTGTTTTCTCCTGCAAATATGGGCTCCCGGAACTATGTTGCTCACGGAGAAGGATTGGTGGGGGTCTAGGCAGATGGACCACGTTGATCAGTAAGTGAAGGCATATCATAGCTATGTTTGGAAAATCCCTGTTACTTTTTAGGTTATGTTAATAAGTAATTCCTTCCCTACTTTGTCCTATTTTTCTCCTTTTCCCTTTTTTCTTGTTTTTATTTCTTTATCTGTGTACAGTGGAATTTATGTAAACTGGATAATTTTTAATAAATGGCTGATTATTGTGATTGTTTTTATTTTGTAAAGTAAACACAAAAAAGGGTTGTACTGTTGTGAATAAAGAATTTTTCTTCTATAATGAAAGTTATTCAACTTACTAATATACTTTGTCATTTCTTTGCTGAGAATTTTAAATTTCAAAAATGACAAATTTTGCTTCTTAGAATCTCCAGTAAATGGTTAAATGAGGACAGCAACATACGGAATCTCTGAAGTTAAACTCACTTCTTTCAAATGTATAAACTGTGAAAATACCTTGATGATTAAAGTGAAGGCTATGAATTTGAATGCCCTATATAACTACAAAGAAACTGCTTGCAAATCAAATTTCTTTTATCTTGCTATTGCTTTATTTAGACTTTAAGGAAGTAGGAATCATTCCTTAGTATTTTAAAATGGAAGCTAACATTTATTTTAGCTGTTTCAAAACTATTTATGCAAATATAACACAAATATGTTAAAATACGGTTGCATATTTTATGTCTGAAGAACAAAATAATGTCTTATTTTTTCTTATTGCTGTATTTTCATCTTTTTCTTTATCCTGCTATGCTTTAAAAAAAGTGTTTTTAAGGTAAAGTCATGTAGTTCTAACATTATTTAGTAGCATAAGGACAGAAAATGTAAAGGGAAATTTCACACAACCGGAAATGTAGTTACTTCTCATACATATTACAGAGATGTACAACACCATTTTATGGAAGCATTTCCTCCTAGAAGCAATGGCCATTCTGTATGTAGAAAATAATGAAAATTACAATATTGTCACAAAACGTCCAAATAAGTACCTAAATCTTCCACATAAATGTTTACTTAAAGGGAATCAGTCAACAGAAATTGGCCTATAAAAGCAGCAGCACAGTAAGATAGTGCAGCCTCACCTTAATATAATTCTGTTTTCCTTTTTCAGATGTGTGGCTCCGTTTCATAGTTAATATGCAAATTAGCTGTTTGGAGCAAGGAGGGTGTCGCCATTGCTCCAAAATCCTCTACCCCCCCTGTCCGCCCCCTCACTCCCTTTTCCTCTCTGATTGACAGTACCAGGCAGTGTAGAAGCCGTGATCATGCCTGTCCCTAGATTCTCCTGAGCACGTCTTGGCTACTGAATTGGCGCCAGGGCAGGCCTTAGGCGTGTGCGACCTGTGCCATTGCACAGGGCACATCACCTCAGCAGGTGGAGGGGGCGCTGCGCTGGCTCCCTTCCACTGCTTGTTTCAGAAGCGACCAAGCCCGGTGACTCAGCAGCCGCCTTTCTGCCCAGGCGCTTCTTTACTCAGTGGTGTCGCTACCGCTTTAGCAGCCATAGCTGCTGCTAGCTGTGACACCGGGCATTAGGGCGCCCGCACTGCGGCTACTACAGCGATAGCGATGCCACTATAGCAGATCAGGGAGGTATCTTCCTGATCTGCTATCTACTAGCACCACTGTAGCTCCATGAAGGAGCGGAATCCCCGTGTGGCCGGGAATTCCGCTCCTGGACGGAGCGCTTGATGTCTCTGTCCATATATGGACAGTGACATCAGGGGCAACTCCTGAAGCGGAATCCCCACTTCAGGACGCTGTGACCGGGGATTTCACTCTAGGAGAAGCCAGTGACGTCACTGTCCATAAATGGACACAGATGACAGCGGCTTCTTCTGGTGTGGAATCCCCGGCCACAGGGGGATTCCGCTCCTTCAGGGAGCTACAGTAGTGCTATCTACAGGAAAGGGGGTGCTATCTACAAGGGGGCTGTGTGGTACTACCTACATGGGGGCTGTGTGGCACTATCTACTAGGGGGCTGTGCTTCACTACCTACAGGGGGCTGTGCGGCACTACCTACAGGGGGCTGTGTGGCACTACCTACAAGGGGTTTGTGTGGCACTACCTACAAGGGGCTGTGTAGCACTACCTACAAAGGGGCTGTGCGGCACTACCTAGAGGGTGCTGTGCGGCACTACCTACAGGGGGCTGTGTGGCACTACCTACAAGGGGTCTGTTTGGCACTACCTACAGGGGGCTGTGTGGCACTACCTACAAGGGGGCTGTATGGAACTATCTTCAGGGGGAATCTGTGAGTGGCGGGTTAATCAGGGGCGTAGCTAAAGGCTCATGGGCCCCGATGCAAAAGTTATTATTGGGCCCCCCCCCGCAAACTTCTCAAAGCCGACGGTCCGCAGCTTTCAGCTAAGTGACCCAACAATGCAGCACTAGCAGCCAGGGGCGTCACTAAGGCTGAGTTCACACACCCTATTTACGGACGTAATTCGGGCGTTTTAGCCCCGAATTACATCCGAAAATGCATCTCAAAAGCGTTGGCAAACATCTGCCCATTCATTTGAATGGGCTTTACGATGTTCTGTGCCGACGGTAATTTTTTTTACGCGCCGCTGTCAAAAGGCGGCGCGTAAAAAAGACGCCCGCATCAAAGAAGTGCCTGTCAGTTCTTCAGACGTAAATGGAGCCGTTTTCCATGGACTCCGTGGAAAAACAGCTCCAATTACATCCGTAATGGACGCAGCGAAAGACGCCTGCACATGCCTTTACGGCTGAAATTACGGTGCTGTTTTCTCCTGAAAACAGCCCCGTAATTTCAGCCGTAACGGACACTGCCGTGTGAACATACCCTCAGGGCTTAAAATGTCAGGGGAAATAGCCCCAATACATATGTGTCCGCTCAAAAAAAATGTGTGTATTGGAGACAGCATAGCATATCTATAGCACTACGACCCTATAAACTATGGATGGGATTAGATACATTGGCTCAGTAGACAGTATCACACATGATAGGATTAGATACAGTGGCTGATCAGACTGTATCACACATGATAGGATTAGATACAGTGGCTGAGCAGACAGTATCACACATGATAGGATTAGATGCAGTGGCCCAGCAGACAGTATCACACATGATAGGATTAGATACAATGACTCAGCAGACAGTATCACACATGATAGGATTAGATACAGTGGCTCAGCAGACAGTATCACACATGATCGGATTAGATACAGAACTCAGCTCGCTGACATTGCAGCTCCAGCGTTGGACCCAGGAAAGGTAAGAATAATAATTTTGCTTCTTTATGTGTTACTGATTATTTTTGTGTGTTTGTGTTTTTTTACAGGTTCAGTTGTTGGACTTCGGATACGAGGACTTCAATTAGGGCGTTTTTTTATTCTCAATAAAATAGTTAATGAGGGTTGTGTTTTTTTATTTCAATAAAATATTTTTTCTATGTGCTTCTATCTTTTTAAACTTTATTATCACCACCTTAGTAATGGCAGCTGGATGATTTACAACCTCCATTACTAACGCGGGGCTTAATGTTAGCAGGTGCAGAGGCCAACACTAACCCCCATTATTACCCCGGTACCCACCGACACCAGGGGTACTGGGAAGAGCCGGGTACGAACCAGGGTACCATCTGTAGTGACGGGCAGGCACCGGGGTGGCCGCAGGCTGGTAGTATTAGGCTGGGGAAGGCCAAAAACAGTGGCACCTTCCACCCTGGTAATGCTGCCTGCTGCTGCTGTGTTGCATCTGGCTGGTTATGAAAATTGGGGGGGGGGGGGACCCGACATCGTTCTTTCCAATTATTTTTTTATTTTTTATTTTTTAAATGACGTGGGGTCCCCCCCATTTTTCATAACCAGCCAGATACAATAAAGCAGCAGCAGCCTAGCATCACTAGGGTGAGAAGGGCCACTGTTTTTGGCCTTTCCCCTCCTGATAATACCAGCCTGCGGCCACCCCAGTGGCCGACCATCACTACAGATGGTCGAGTACTGGATGGTACCCGGCTCTTCCCAGCACCCCTGGTGGCGGTGGGTACCGGGGTAATAAAGGGGGTTAGTGTTAGCCTCAGCACCGGCTAACACTAAGCACCGCCTTAGCAATGTAATATAGTTTAAAAAAACCCACAAAGACATAGAAAAATATTTAATTGAAATAAAAAAAAAAACATAGAACCCTCATTAACCATTTTATTGATAATAAAAAAAAAGGCGTCATCGAAGTAGTCCTGGAATCCGACGTAGTCCAATGATCGAACCTGTAAGAAAACACACAAAAAAAACGATTAGTAACACATGTGTTAGGCTTAGATACAGGGCCCATGTGTGATACTGTCTGTGGGACCCTGTATCTAAGCCTACCACAAGGTAGGCTTAGATACAGGGTCCAGCAGACAGTAATCTTATACAGTATAAGATTACTGTGTGCTGGGGCCCTGTATCTAAACCTACAGTGTGGCTTATATACAGGGCCCATCAGACAGGATCACACATGGGCCATGTATCTAAGCCTACCATGTGATTGGCTTAGATACAGGGCCCAGCAGACAGCATCACATAATCTGTGATCCTGTCTCATGGGCCCTCTAAGCCTGCTACATCGTAGGCTTAAAGGGGTTGTGCAGACCCTAAATATTGATGGCCTATCCTCAGGATAGGCCATCAATAGCTGATATGTCGGGGTCCGACTCCCGGGACCCGCCAATCAGCTGATTTGAAGGGGCAGCAGCACTCGTACGAGAGCTGCTTCCCCTTCATTTCACTACTCGCTCACACTGTGAATCGCCGACACCGATTCACAGTGTGACCGGAATGAAGGGGAAGTAGCTCTCGTACGAGTGTTGCGGCCCCTTCAAAACAGCTGATTGGCGGGTGCCGGGAGTCGGACCTCGCCAGTCAGGGCTACTTATCTTACCTTTCTCTTCAGCCGCGGTGGAAGTTCTGTCCTCTCGATGTTGTGCACGGCGCATAGCGCTGTGACGTCATGCGCTGCGCACAGCGCTTGATGTCAGGACCTCCGCTGCGATACGGGGGCCCGAGTTACTATAGCAACTTTTTATTGATGTGGTGCGGGGGGCTGTGGGCCCCCTGGCTTCGGGGCCTGGTCGCAATTGTGAACGCTGCAACCCCTATAGCTAGACCAGTGGGGCTAATGGTCATTTCTTGTGAGAGTGGTGGGCTGTTTGTGATTTTACTGAGTGGCGGGCTGATGGTCATTT
The DNA here is from genome assembly GCF_050947455.1 of Rhinoderma darwinii. Taxonomy (NCBI): domain Eukaryota; kingdom Metazoa; phylum Chordata; class Amphibia; order Anura; family Rhinodermatidae; genus Rhinoderma; species Rhinoderma darwinii. The sequence goes on from NC_134689.1 coordinate 167,333,969, forward strand.
TACAGTGAGTGGTGAGCTAATGGTTATTTTACTGTGAGCGGGGGGCTTATAGTCTTGACGTGGTTTCCATCTCTGAGCTCCAATTGAAATTAATAAGAGGCAGAAAATACCTGTAGCGCCCGTTTGGAGTGCTTTTTTGCCTGCGTCCTTTGCATTAGCTTCAACGGCTTAAAATTTAAATGCAAAAAAAAGGTCAAACTATGCTGTCAATTCAAAATCTGCTTCAAAATTCCTGAAGGAATTTTGAGTCAGATTTTTTTTTGCTTTTTATTCACTGTACAAACTGATAATAGGTTCCGTTCAATTGTATTATAAAGTCACCGCCTCAAAGAACGATTAAAATATCTCTTTATTTATTAAATTCTAAAACTGGCTCTTGAAGCCCAATATCTCAAATACAGGCAAAAGCAAGTGGTCAGAGGTATGGGAGGCGTCGATGGGTGATAGGATGTGAATCCACCCATAGACCGCAATCTTTCCTTATGTTATAAGGATTTCCTGAACCCTTGCCATGAAGTAATCCTACGCGTTTCAGTATCACTAAATTCTGTGATACGTCATCAGGGATTATATGATTTGTATTCTTGCCGGTTAGCACTGTTTCTGTGCTGATTTCAAACTCCCAGGGTGTGCATAGCTCTAATGCAATGGCCGCGCACGTGTCGAGAGAACGCTGGCTATTTAAAGGCTTCAGCCCTCCTTTCTCTTGACGTCATTTCGGCAGGACGCCAATCCGAATGCAGCACGTCACTCCTGACGTCCCGGATGGCGGCGAGCCTCCGTTATGCCAGCCAATGAGAAACACCCAGACAAAGCGTCCTTAGTAACCCTGGGGATCTCCAAGCGGCTTCACATTCACGACTTGATAAACACAGAAGGTAAACATTACAGAAGGCAGAATCCATAGTACTGCAAATTGCTTGTCCCATATTATCCAACCAAAAAACAAAAACATAGTCGGCTGGACGGGACAGACACCGATCTGAGTCCAGAAGACTAATAGATAATGGACGATCGCATAAAGTATGTGAGACACGGAGGTTTCAGGTTATTCTTCCACTGTATATGGAATAGCTAGTGTAGAAATTAAAGGGGACAGAATTTGTCCCTATTAATCCCCTGCCACACATACATTACAATTTCTTTGAGGCGGGGTATAAACTTTCACCCAGGGTACAGATGGCACGATATCCATGATATAAAACAGGGATACATCCGTGTATCCATTGAACATAATTCCGAAATGTACGGGATGTGTTGCAATATAAAATCAGAGGAAGCAAGAGTATGAGATTTTCTCATTCAGATTAGATGGATTAATTGTCTGCATCCAGAAAATCCATTGTGCTTCCTTCTGCAGAACCTTCTTATCCAAATTTCCACCTCTCACTGACGTTCTAATATGTTTGATTCCTTGGAATTTAAGGGTCATTGCATCCCCCTTATGACATTCCCATATATGACGTGACACTGGGTTTCATCTTTTCTCCTTATGTCTCCCACATGATCACGAATCCTTCTCCTAAATTCCCTACTTGTTTTCCCAACATATTGTAACTGACATCCGCATGTAATAAAGTATACAATTCCCTTTGTTTTACAGTTAATGTAGGACCTGTTATTGAAGATCTCACCGTACTTCGAGCTTTTAAAGATTTTACTACATAAGATGGAATCACATGCCCTACAGGAGCCACATCTATAAGTACCTTTGAGACCGCTATTCAACCAGGTAGTGTGTTTGACCTGTGGATTAAGGTCACTATGTATAAGCCAATCTCTCACATTACGTCCCCTTCTGTATGTGATCATGGGAGACTCCCCTACCAGGCCACCTACATCTGGGTCGGCTCTCAAAATGCCCCAGTAACGTTGTAGGATATCTCTAATCTCTTTGTTATCCTATTCAAAAGTTCCTATGACCGGGATACAGTCTTCTTCCGGTTTCTTGGGTTTGGGGTTAAGTAGGTTATTTCTGTTGCAACCAAGGACATTTTGATACACCACTTTCAAGACTCCCTTGGGATATCCCCTACACTTAAACCTCTCTTCCAATTCCCGTGCAGAGATTTTGAAGTCAGAGATGGTCGAACAGTTGCGACGTGCCCTCAGATATGGACCCTTTGGTATCCCTCGCCTTAGAGTCATTGGATGCCAACTTTCCCACAGCAAAAGACTGTTTGTGGCAGTCTTTTTGCGATACATGTTTGTATGAATAGCTCCTGACGCCGTCTTGGAAATCATCACATCGAGAAATGTGATCTTATTCTCATGGATTTCCGATGTGAAAAATAAACCTAGGTCATTTATATTGAGAATGCCAACAAACTCTTCAAATTCACCCTTAGTTCCTGTCCATAGGATCAGAAAATAGTCAATATATCTGATCCATAAAAGGATACAAGATGTCAATTTTTCCACTGTTTCACTGAAGACATCCTCTTTTTCCCACCAGCCCAGGTATAAATTGGCATAGGTAGGAGCACAAGGACTCCCCATCGCCACTCCCCTGAGCTGGTGGAAAATCTTCTGGTCAAATAAGAAGAAGTTGTGCTCCAGGATGAACCTCAGTAATTTAATGACAAACTCATTGTGGGCCTGGTATTGTATTCCTTTTCCATTCAGGAAATATTCCACGGCTCTACATCCATGATCATGAGGGATGGAGCTATACAAAGCCCCAACATCAAGTGAAGCCAACAGAACATCCTGATCACACCGTATATCCTCCAGTTTCCTCAGTGTCCACAATGTCCCTCACATACGATGCGAGGGAGACTACAAACGGTCTGAGGATCTGGTCAAGGTACAGACTGGCATTTTGTGACAGACTGTCTATTCCTGACACAATTGGGCGACCTTTGAGGGGAGTTACCCCCTTATATATTTTGGGAAGACTATAAAACGTTGCACATTGTGGGTGGTCAATCAACATAAATGTAATTTCTTTCTCACTGATGAGATTTAGGGATTTGGCAGGACCAAGGATGCACTTTAAATTGTTTTTGAAAATCGTGGTTGGGTCGCATGTAAGTAGTCTATAGCAGTTTTGATCGCCTAAGATACGATGGCGCATTCTGTAATATTGAATGCGATCCGTCACCACGATATTACCACCTTTATCTGAAGGCTTGATTATAATAGTGTCATCGCTCTCCAGTGATCGTAAACCTGCCATCTCTCCCTTAGTGGTGTTAAAACGACAGCACCCAGAATTCTGCAGTTATCTAAGTTGATCCTCAACCACCTTAAGAAATACGTCAATGTTGGTATTGTCACTCAAGGGTGCATATTTGGTTGAGGGGACCCTCAACTCAGTAAAGGGACCCTTCCCTGCCTCCCTGTGACTTTTCTCCCACTAGGCCCTCTAAAAGTTTGTGGTGTGGTAGGTCTTCTTCCAATATACCAAGTTAAAGACACTGTCGTCTATCATGTGTTTTGAAAAATGTCTTCCATTTTAACTTACATGCAAAAAAATTAAGGTCCTTAGCCCATGTGAACAGATTCAATTTATTGGTAGGGACAAAAGACAAACCTTTCTTCAAAACATGAATTTCTTCACTTGTTAATATCCGTGAAGAAAGGTTTATTACCTGTAGATCATCAGCTTGGCTCTCATGATGTACAGATATCAAACCTAAATGTCCCTCCTGTCTCACAGAAGAAAATCTGAGATGGGGTGATTCTTGGCTAAAAAACCACCAGGGTTGGGGCCCTTCCCCCTTCCTCTCCCTCTTTGGTTCATACGAGTTGGGTATCTATCCTGATCATTCCCACCCAGCCCTCTTCTTTGTGGGTTTCAACTATGTTCAGAATCAGATTGTTCCTGTTCAGGTTAAGACAAATCAGTATCGGGTTCATGAGATATACCAGTTCTGGCACTATAATCAAAAATTCTCCCCTCCTTGAAGTCCACGGTGTCACAGACAAATTGGAAGTGTTTCCTCTCTTTGATATGACCTGTCAATTTTTCTATTGCTTGTTGCAATATGGTCTCTTTTCTCTCATATTAAGAGTTACTGGAGAATTTTTGTGCGGATGCAATACCCACCTTTAATTCCTCTGTACTCCTTGCCAGACAGTTATTTTATTCCTCTAGTATAGGGCATTCTACTGTGGGGGGCATTATGCTTTAATTATGGGGGATTTTTTATATGATGGGGTGGGGCGCCGAAAGATAATTTTGCACGTGGCACCATCTGTCCAAAGGCCGGCCCTGATTGGCACATGCACTGCACAGCTCTGCAGTTTTACGGGTCGAATCACGCATGCCGATTAGGTCTCACTAACCAAGATTAGTGTGGTGTAATACACCGATTCAGAAGCCGAGGCATGCTCAGGAGAAAACAGAGCCAGGCATCATTATGGCTTCTTCAGTGCCTGGCGCTGTCAATCAGAGAAGGAAGGGAGGGAGGGATGAACAGCTCATTTGCATATTAAGAATAAACTTATATTTTGGAAACGGAGCCACACATCTGAAAAAGGAAAACAGCATTATATTCAGGTGAGGTTGCACTATCTTACAGTGCTGCTGCTTTTGTATGCCAATTTCTGTTGATAGACTCCCTTTAAAAGGGTTGCCTGGTACAAAACTACATTTGTAAATGCCCTATTAGGGAATTCTGAGTTAACCAGACGATACACAGCCTATAAAACTCTCATCTATTAACCAGACTATACACAGCCTATAAAAGATTGTTTTTTGTTCTTGAGGACAGTGGTACTGCTGCCATATTGAACACTTTCCACTGGGTTTCTCCATAGACTATAGTTTATTGAAGGTGGTCCTAGCAGTGGGACATCCCTGTGATCTTATTAACTTTTTAAAAAAAAGGATTGTCCAAAGTAGACAACCCCAAAGTAGACAAACATTAATAGTCACAAAATAGAGCCATGCAACAGTCACTATGTAGTATACTGCAAAAACTAGTGTCCATACGGTAGTGCCAAGACAGTAAAGTCCAAAGTCTAGAAACGATAAGATTTCCAGAAATTATTGCTATTATTTAAAAGTTAACAATCTCCATGTTTTACAGTGTGAAACATCAATCAAACTATACCAGAGGGATTTAACGGAATATTGTTCCAGTTTAAGCAGAGTGTTGTATCCAAAAGGAGTTGTCCCAATTGGACAACCTGTATTTTAAATGTAGCAGTCCTGATGATGAGCTGTTGGGCATGGGTACAACGTCATCCAAAAGATAAACTGCAGCCACTGTGGGGGAAATGTCTTATTAGCTGGCGTCCATTAAATGGGCAACACAAGGTTATTAAGAGTTCACCACAAGAGGAGCTCTTTATTTCATTCAAACTTTACTCTCGTGAATACAGATTTGTTCATATACCCTCATAAGTCATATATAGACAGAGGTTGTCCTCTTTAACCGCTTTAACGAACATGCAATTTCAGGTTATATCAGATACACATAGTAAAAATAGAGGCCAAATAAACATAGACAAGGAAAAAATAATCCTTGTAAAGGGAACATTATTAAAATGCCACTAAATGTACAGAATCAGCATTTTGTGACTTCTTATTAAATGGGTGAACTAATGGCAAACCTTCTAGTGTAAGAAATTGATCTGTCACTTATATATCTACTGAATGATATAATTGTATGTACTGTATTTGTGCATGATTCTGTAGGCAACTGGGAACCCGTGGGGATTCCTGGGCCACAAACTCTCAGAATGGAGGTCTGCGCTCAGAGACAGTGTGTACAAGGACTAATAACACCTGTAAAAAGCAGTTTCGTTTGGTGTGATGTCACCAGCTTCATTTACATAGTCACGCCCCCATTTTCTAAATTACTTTCTGTCTGGTAGGTCTTGTTTTTTTATTCTTCCTCCTGCTTTAACAAGCAGCCTAATTGAAAACAAGAAATGTTAAATTAATTGTAAATCCAATGCATTATATGGATTTCTTATTTCATTTAGTGACTGAAACATACATTTCTCTTGATGTTTAATTCAATTTCCTTTCTCTATATTTAATCAATATTTTAATCAGCTTTAAAAAACATTAATCCAATGAATGTTCCTGTGCTCTCATCAGTCCAATAATCACTAATAGGTATGATGGTGTTCTTCTGATCTTATCACATCCAGGCATGATCATCCACTTTAACCACTTCTTCCATGATAGTATAATACTGTTATTTTATCATTTTTAAACAGAACGTGCAAATCCTTTAAATTTGTCTTCTAGTTGCAAACTTTACATCTACTTCAAAATGCTTCAAAGGATCAAAATATTTGCTTTTTACTTATAGTAGCTTCTAAGAAACTGAAAGTCTATGTAAACCTTTGAATGGTATTTTTTGCAATAAAAAGGTCAGTCAGTGTGATTGGTGCAACTTTATAAATAGATTTTATGAAAAAGTTTTTTTTTTACTTTTTGAGATACAGCTGCTTTGTATTCTCTATACAGAGCAGCTGTATCTTTCTCTATGACCTGAAACTGTCAGTCCCGCAGACCTGAGGGGTTCAGTGTCAGCGGGTCCTCCGTGTCTCCGACACACAGGATCCATCTGTAATCTATCACATCTAAGTTATGAACTTAGATCCGATAGATTACAGTTGGATCCTGTCAGAGACACGCAGGACCCACTTTCACTGACCCCGTCGGTCCAGTGTACCTGACGGGACCCGGATTCAGCAAACGATACAGCTGCTATGTATAGAGAATACAGAGTAGCTGTATCTGAAAAAGTAAAAATTCTTTTTAGTAAAAACTATAAAGTTGCACCAATCATACGGACTGACCTTTTTAATTAAAAAAAACAAAATGCCATTCTAAGGTTTACATAGCCTTTAATAAGAAAAATCTGTTATGTTGCTGTTGTATAGGAGGGCAGTATATTTTGTGGGTCTACAGTGTGGGTGTTTAACTGCTAGGTGGTTAAAATTTCTGTTTATGTACTAGTGGATATAATTGTTGCAGATTTGCTATCACATAGACATATTATGGCATTATAGAAATCTGTCTATATCAGGGGTGTAACTACAAGGGGTGCAGAGGTTGCAGTCATACCTGTGCCCTGGAACCCAAGGGGACTGTTTGCACTGTAAGAGGATACCAGCATTATACATGGCACATGATAATTGGTGGAGTCTGGTACAGATTTTGCATAGGGCCCCAGGAACTTAAAATTATGCCTCAAACATGGGGTGGGATAAGAGGTAGGTAGAGTAGGCTATCGCCATGGGCGTCATTGAGGGGTTCAGCAATGTACTGCCTTTAAACCTTTTACCTAGTGTAGCCCTGTAAAAATATGAATACTAGGGTGTAACATCCGTGGTCGCTGACCACGAACCCCTTCCATCCAGTCGACGCCTTTCTCTCCAGAGATGTCTGCACATACGGCCGTCCTGTTCCACAGTGACCACCAGGGTCCCTTCGCGAGCACAGTCCAGACTTAAGAAGCCAAAGCGCACGCAGGTGGGAGATTGAGCTGATTGCTCCCACAGCACCCTGGGCTATAGGAAGGGCCCAGCCCCTTCTTCCCATGCCTGAGCATTGTTGTCGTACCCAAAGTTTGTCTATGCAAATGGTCTCTTAGTGTTTTCCAGTTCCCAGTGTTCCCCGTACCCGTATACTGTATCCGTGCTATCCTGGTCAAGTGCCGTGCTGAGCTGTAGTCGTGCTGTGCTGTCCTGCTACTCCATGCCTGACATCTACCTGCTGCCTAGTCCCAGCTGAGCCTGCCTTGCTACTGTCCAAGCTGCAACAGTTACACTATACGAACTATAGACTGTGACCTGCGCCCTGTTGGCCAGCTGCCATACCATCAAGGCGGTATGGCCCAGTGGGTCCACGAATCCAACGTGACATAGGGATTAGTGAGGAAATGCACAACAGGGGAAAATGAAATGTTTGTCAATCTGGTAACTTTAATGCTGAATTTCATGGACCAAGGTTAGAGGGGCACATTCTGAAACCACTGCTTTGGGCACCAAAAGAGCTGGTCCCTATATAGTACTTTGTTATGCTACAAGGTGATGTATTAGATATGTTTTGCATTGTATTTTTTTTGTGTAGTACATAACTGTGAAACTGAATCTTCTTAGGAAAAGATCATCAGGCTATGTGTGGTTTAGGCTCAAATACTGAAATAGGTCTTTACGGACGCGGTGATACCATTTATGTTTTTTTTCTTTTTTACTTTACTTTAGGGGACAAATGGGAAACGTTTTTTTTTACTGTTAATTTTGTTTTATTATAGTAGTAAAAACTTTATTCAAATAATTTTGGCATACTTTTTTTAGAGGATTTGAACAAGTGGTCGTTAGATCACTAGTACAATACACTGCAATACTTATGCATTACAGTATACGGTAGTTTTATCGATCTCCTATTTAACCCCGCCTCTGCCATGACAACCCTCGGCAACCAAGCGATCACTTCGCGGGGGTCCATGACATGATGGAGTAGACTTCCACTCTATGTAATGGCTTAAATGCTGAGGCAGCTATTGACTGCTGCATCTAAGCGAATAAACACCCGGGATCAGATTTAACCCAGCCAACACCTGCTGGGTATGGATCGGGCTCAGCCATGACCATACTGTCCAACAAAATAATTACACCAAACAAATAAAACCAGATATGTACATAAACATTTAATTAGATATTTAATTTGTTTCTTTGGCATTTTATAGATTGATTGCACAGTAATATAAATTCAATATTTTCAGGTTTTAAAAATACATAAACACTGCATGGAAACTATGCAATCCTAGACTACACACAAGAGATACATTTTAATAACAGAACATTTACTTACAAGACAGATAGTTTGCTTATTTTATGACTTGCTTGGTTCTGACAGCTCAACGGCCCATAAAATAACAACTTTGATATTGTTGCAACATACTGAACCTTTTTAGTCGACTACGCTATTGCTTCCAGCAAAACGAAGGATCTGGTGCACAAAAGAGACAAACGGAAACTATGGGCACTGGGTCCGTCACCATTGAAATTAATGGTGATGGAAACAGAAACCTCTGGTTTCCATCTGTGTCAGATTGTGTCTGCTCAGTGTCCCGTTCTGATGGAAACCAATGACGGAACGTCAGAACGGGACCCCAACGCAGATGTGAACAGAGCCTTACTGTGTTTCTTTCTGCTTTTCTAATTATTGACACTCATATCAATAGATATAGGTTATACATCTTTTTTATTATAACGTTCTTCAGTGACTGTATTGTATATGGGAAATAATGTACCACAAGTTAAGCGTATTTCCTATTATAAGATTCATTGACATGTCATAAGAGTCTGGGAACCCAAAAATGTTTAGAGCGAACAGTTATGACACTGACTTTAATGGACTGTGCATGCACTTCTTCATTAAAATCAAACAGAACCCAAGGGAGGACCCATTTATTCTGACTGCCACTCTGTTCATTTAAGGGACTCGAGACCCCTGTTTTCTTGATCAGTCGGGATCCCAGCATTTGTACTCCCAGCGATCAAACAACTATCACCCGCCACCTACCTGTGGATAGGTGATAAGTTGTTGTAGTGGGATAACCCCTTAAAAAGATTTAGATAGGTAGGTAAATAGGAAATACCAAGACACTAAATCAAATTGGTAACACATTACATTAAGACAATCTTAAAGGGTATGTCCACCTTTGCAACCATTTTGTATTGCTCCAATGCATTTAAAATAAGAAAATAAAAACCAAGAAACTTCACAAATAGTCTTAAAGGGTAAGAAAACTATTAAACTTTTGACATGTCATAGCGACGTCAGAAGTTTTGATCGGTGGGTGTTCGGACACTGAGACCCCCACCGAAAGCTGAAACAAAGCATCAGAAGCGCTCGGGTGAGGACTGTGCCTCTTTGTTTCTGATCGGCTATCCTCGGAAAGAGGAGCGAGCAGTGTACAGGCTCATAGACTTTTTATTGAGCCTGTACACCGCTCCAAGGAAAGCCGATCAGAAACACGGCGGCACAGCGCTCACTTGAGCGTTTCTGCAGCTTAGTTTTAGCGATCGGTGGGGGTCTCAGTGGTTGTACCCTCATCCATATAAACTTCTGACATCAAAAGTTTTTAAAAGTTTAGTTAACCTTTAACTAGCCTATTTTTAGTGTATAGCTCCTATGCAGACCTATGTGTCTCCAAGGTTACAAACTTCACACAAAACCTGTGTAGTCAGATCCTAAAGTCTTATGCTATTTCACTCCCATTTGGCGGCTCTTCTGCTGTCTGTAGGTTAGCATAAAGCAGAGGGTAGATGGAAAATAGTAACACATAACAGACATTTTTGTTGTAGTCTTTAACCATGGAGACACATCAGTCTGCATAGAAGTTTTATAAACAAAGCGGTAGGATATCTAAAAGAATACACTAATTACATTGACATGTTAATAATACTATAGTTCTAAGATCCAATAAGGATCAGACTGTTGATCATGTGAGTGCCATTTATTGTGTGGCATCACGACACCTCAGTGATATCATCACTAGTGCTAACCTGCAGGACAGGCTAGTCCAATTTTGCCCCTGGTATAATTTGTAACAGTTACAATTGTACCACATTATATCAATAACTTGAATGTACAGTTTATAATACAATAAACTAATAGGTTTGAATATAATTCATAGACAAGAATCGAAATTATATATTGTGGAAGAAATGACACTATGCTGAAAAGTGTATATAATACATTACAGCTAAACAGGCTTCAGTTTAGTTCTTTTTTTTTATATTTATAAAGAGAAAACATGAGCAGAAATAGCACTATTAAGGGGTATGTGTCAACCCGGTGATCAACTGATCAGCCGTGTAATAGGTCCTTGACCCTGGTGGATCAACTAGGGGAAGTCATATCTGTCCACACATTTATCCTCAGGGTCTGCTACAGGGGAAATGTAGCACTGCATGTCAGCCATCCAAATGAATGGCCGACCATGTAAGTGATGGACAGGCTGGGTATATCAAAGTGAGAACTACTCTTTGTGAACGACTATTCTTTCTGGCTCAAAGAGAAAGGTCCCACTATGAGCCATATGCACTAATAAGGTATATGGAATATGGAAAGCTGTGATCTTCATGAGGTAATCTCTTGATTAAAATTTTCAATATAGTTACCTAAAATAACAACACAGAGGCATAACGTGAAGCTCCTGGGGCCCAGTGCAAAATCTGTAACAGGGCCTCTCACAGGGTCTCTAGCCTACCAAGTGCCATTTATAATACTGGTATGTGGTAGAGGATCCTTTAGGCTTCCTCAGGCACCAGGTTGCGGGTATGACTGCTACCTCCCCTATATCTATGCCCCTGTAACACACCATTATGGATTTTGTCAGACCTTTCCGTCGGAGGAAACCTTCATTGGAAAGGCAAACGGAAATCATAGCTTCCGTTTGCATTGCCATTGATTTCAATGTTAATGCTTCCATTGCAAAAAGTTTCTGTTTGTCTCCACTTCCGTTTTTTTTAAGGAGTCAATAGCGCAGTCGATCATCAATGGTAATGCAAACAGAAGCTATGGTTTCCATTTGCCATTCCGTTGATGGATTACTCCAACGGAAAGGTCTGACGGAACCCATCAATGGAAACCGAACGCTGATGTGAACAAGCCCTAACTTGTCCAGCTAATGAATCTTTCATATTTCCCTGTGTTTTACCATGCCATTCTGGAACTGTAAGAATTAACATGCTATAGTATACATTTTCTCGACATCTATTTTTAAAAAGTATAAGTTGTATATTTATGATAAACAGACTGTACATGGAATTTACATCAAGTGGAGATTTATTAAATATCTAAGGAAATGTTTATATTTTTAAATTCATTCTTTGATAAAAAATGGATCTGCAATATGTAGAAGGTGAAATTACACCAAATTGAAAGTACAATTAGATGAAGCACCTGCCTCCTTCGTAGACAACACATACGCAGTGTCACCAATTGTCAGCCGTATTTTAAAATATTGCAATATTAATCGGATGCTGTCAAGTGTCCCAACCATTGGATGATATTGTTTGGTGCTTTGGCCATGCAGTGAAGAGAACGTTATTGTTCAGAAAAAAAAATGTAAGTACAAGAAAGAGGAATCATGTACTTTTGCAACATTATTTTACGTGGAAAAATTTGCGTGTGAGTATCCTAACAGAAGAGAAGAATAAAAGAGAAGATAATTAATCAGAATAAACTTACACATAAACAAGTGTTAAATTATAACTTTTTTTAACAGCTGAAATGAAAAAGACTGTTACGTTTTTTTTAATATTTTAGATTACTCTTTTTGTATTGATTTCAATGATGTTTCATGTTTTTTCCCCATTCAAATACATATTTAAAAAAAAGAAGAAATTTTTTCTAATAGGGCAAAATGTTGCAGATGAGACTTTTTATTTTGTGACATTTCTCAATATTGTCTTCATAAGGCACTCAGTGGCGGATTATCATATGGGCGATTCGGGCGGCCGCCCGGGGCCCGAGGCTCCCAGGGGGCCCATGGCAGCCCGAACCGCACATCATCTTGCAAAGTTACTTATTCAGCGCGCTAGCGCTGCTAACTAACGAAGATGAGGGGAGGAGCAGGGAATTGGCCGGGAAAGGGGTAGGACACGCCTCCCTGACAAGTGCGGGCCGCCGCCATTGAGTAACAGAACAGCGAGGGACGGCTGTTCTGTTACTCCGAATCTGCAAGACGGTCGGTCACCGGCGCTGAGGTCAGTACAGCAGGCTTATCCTCCTTCCCAACTGGTTCCCGACCGCTGGCTGTATTTTTACGGCCAGCGGTCAGGGACGGGTCCTTAAAACCCGAGCCATAGACTTTCTACGGCTCGGGTTTTAACTTGCTGTCCGCGCGATCGGGTCTCCGGCTGTCAGTGACTGCCGGGGACCCTGAGGAAAAGACAGAAGCAGCTTTCGCTGCTTCTGTCTTCTCCGATGTCTTCTTACACAGCGTTCAATGAACGCTGTGTATAGGAATAGAGACAGCAGCAGCGGCGCTGTCTCTATTCCTCCCGGTGATCATGTGACTGTTCACATGATCGCCGGGTGCCGTTAGTGGCAGGCTGCTGCTGGGTCTAACTAGACCCAGCACAGCCCTATTAGTGACAATCTGGGCTGATTTCCCCTGTAACTGGGGCTGCTGTGCAGCTCCAGTTACAGTGGAAAAACATGGTGTAAAAGAAAGAAAAAATATATATAAAGTTCCCCAAAGGTCTTTTTTGACCTTTGAGGAACAGACCACAGTAATAAAAAAATAGGAAAGTAAAGTGCAAAAAAAATGAAATAATAAATACACATAAAATACCCACCCCAATAAAAACCGTCCGTCCCCCCCGCCAATCATTGTTGTAACGCTAGCGCTGACCCAATTACCCTAATATAGACATGTAATATATTAACATTTACGGTAAACAAAGACGATTACAAATAAAAGGTCTATTTTAGGGTAAAACTATGTTATTACCAAAAAAAATAGCTGAAACGTAAAAAAGCTTATTTTTTTACTATTATTTTCAAACTTTATGAATAAAAATTCTAAAATAGCAAAAAAGGTGTGTATAAAAACGCTAAAAAAAAAGAAACCTGCATTGTCTACGGAAAAAACGTCGCAAAAATCACGTCGTTTTTATTTCTTTTTTATAAAAATGTGTGTTTGGTGCAACTTTGTAATTACGTTTTATTAAAAAATATTTTCACTTTTTGAGATACAGCTGCTTTGTATCCTGTATCCGTCAGGTCAGCAGGACTGACGGGATCAGTGAAACGGGCCCTGCGCTAAATTATAATCTTCGATGTGATAGATTTGAGGTGGATCCTGCGTGTCACTGATCCTGTCAGTCCTGCTGACCTGACGGATACAGGATACAAAGCAGCTGTATCTCAAAAAGTGAAAATATTTTTTAATAAAACGTAATTACAAAGTTGCACCAAACACACATTTTTATAAAAAATAAATAAAAACGACGTGATTTTTGCGACGTTTTTTCCGTAGACAATGCAGGGTTCGTTTTTTATCGTTTTTATACACACCTTTTTTGCTATTTTACAATTTTTATTCATAAAGTTTATCTATATGGGGCTGTGTGTAACGCTCTCTACGGGGAGGATGTGTGATATATAGAGGGGGCTGTGTATGGCGATATCTATGGGGGTGTGTAATATCTACAGGGGCTGTGTGTGGCACTATGTACAGGGGGCTGTGTGTATGTGGTGTTTTACAGTGTGTGGTATTATATTCAGGCGCGCAGTGTTTGGTGCTATTATATTTAGGGGCACAGTATGTGGCACCATGATAACTTTATTTTCGTTTATAGGTGTGGAAATGTTGGAAAAGTGAGGAGACGTCTGAGTGGCAAATTCTGCAGAAATGAGTCATGGCCGGGAGAAGTCGTCATGAGCGCTGGACCGGATGGAGAAGAAAAGAGGAAAAAAACTACTAGAATCTGAGACGTCGTCACCTGTGAGTCACTAGATTTATAGAGAATCTGTCACCTCTCCTGACATGTTTATTATAGGAATCCTTGTATTTCACAAAAAGTCTTTCTGCAGTCCAGGACTGATAGACAATTCCCCTTGTCAGGAGGTTGTGTCCCTGCACAGTGTGATACTGTCAGTATGTAGGGACACAGCCCTGTGACAAGGGAAATCGTAACACTGTTAATGCTTGCCCAAAAAAGTAGTGTCAAAAATAGTTACGGCGCGGCAGGGCGGCGGTGAGGAAGGGGGGCCCAAGTTTGGGTAACAGCCCAGGGCCCATGGTCTACTTAATCCGCCACTGAAGGCACTATATGTAAGGACATACATTGCTGTATAGCAATACGTCAAATTTTGCATTTTATACATGTTTTCACAGTGCATAACAGAGATTTTATATAAATTAGGTTCGAATCTATTTAATAATAAATAATTGATTTGTACATTTCATTTATTTATTATCACTGGCAGTGATATTGCTGTACTGAATGTGGTTAATTGAAAGTATTTCTAACATTTGTATGTTCTGCCGCCAAAGACCCTTTATATGTAATAACTTTTCAAACCTTCAATGAATGATCGGTGGTTTATAAAGTTATTGACAAACATCTGATGGCCATTTCTATCAAGACGATCTTCACTGATGGTGGGGGATAGTTTCCTTCAGGTTTAACGATTGTCGAAAATAAGTAAATCATAATCATATTGGGAGGGCCTGAAGTAATATGTTAAGAAAAGTATCTCTTGCAAAAATAATCTTGTATTTTAATTCTTACTAACCCTTTAGCATTCTGCAGCTCTACTACTGCATGTTTACAGATCAGCAAAATAGTCAGGGCATGTTCAGACAGAGATTTGCTGCCTTGAGAGGCAACTTCCTTACGCAATGTTCCTTGTGGAACACAGCAGGCACTTAGAGCTTATCAGTCATTTGGGTAAGACATATCTTTCATTTCCATTAGGTTTGCCTTATTACCAATCCAATGCTGTCAGCAACACTAAAGAGATCCAATGTCTGGGTAATATTGCAAGTAGAGATAATAAAATGGGCTCACAAGATTCAGAATTTGAACAAAAGTGGGTTGGTTCAGCTATATGCAATGGGACAATCGAATCTCTAGGTTTAAGATCCACAAGCAAATGAGAATATTCACTTCCTAGTGAATTGATATAATTTTTAAAAGGATTAATCATCTTTTTTTACAAGTGTTGAAGGGTATATTCTTATTTGTGCACCATTTTATCATTTACATATAATATTTAACAACATAAAAAGTTAATAAAATTTGTAAATACAGTAGTTGTGATATATAATGCCGCAACAAGTTTCATGTCAGTACAAGAGAGTAGGGTAATGGGGCTGCTAGCTGCTATATACCTTTAGGCATATCAATAAGCTCTCTGTTAGAAATCGTCTATTACTCAATCACTTAGAAACATGGTTGTTAAAGGGTATGTTCACCTTTGAACACCGACATGTAATTCGAATCTCTTGAGTCCCAATGTAAAATCTGAAACAGTCCTCCCCCACCTGTGCCATTTATAATACTGGTGTCTTCTTATAAAGCACCAGGTCCTGGGTGCAACTGCCATCTGTGCACCCCCTATAGCTTTGCTCCTGTTTGAACACCATTTTACAGTTTACATATAAATACAATACATTGGAAACACATTACATTACTTATCTTGTACAGATCCTGAAACGCAGCCTGTATTACTGCCCAAATCTGCATTTACAATTATGCAACTTGCTACAGGAAACTATTTTTATGCTTGTCAAAATACATGCTCCTAAGAGTTTAGTTGTGCTCCTATAATAGAGTTGAAGACAGAGTAATATTGTATATTGCCTTTTGTGCAGACTACATTTTCTAACATGCCGATTACCAGAGCAATTGACTATTGGCTATGCAAAAAATAAAGCTGAAAGATTTTATCTTCGAAGCCAAAGAATTGTGAATAAAGCGCTGGGCTATAACTTAGGATCTGTACAAAATAAGGCTCTGTTCCCACTGGCATCATGACTTAATGAAAGCCACGACGATGTGGTGGATCAGTTGTACAGTAGATACAAAAAGTGTCCGAAGGACCCCATTTACTTATAATGGGTATGTCAGGGTTTTATCTAGGTTTCTATTGTATTGATGGGAAGAATAGCGCTGTATGATTTTGTATTCTCGCTTTTAAAAGTGATGGAACTCCCCAAATGTGAAGTAAATGTGAACTGTACAATGGTTGAAGGTAAATATACACAAACAAGGTCATGCTGTACTTTTCACAGATATAAAATTTGAGCAGGATGACTATTTAAGGAGGGGAACTGCTCATCCAAAGTCTTGAGTGTGATAGTTTCACCTGTACTCTTGAAAGGGATTGCACAAAACATGCAATAAGAATAAGCCCTGCAGACAAGGCTAAGAATAATTGCTTTAGCTAGATTCAGTGATTATAGAACAGAGGCACATTATTGAAAGATGTGACCAGCCAAGTCTATAGCTGCAGGGGAGAATACATGTTAATTTGGTTGAATTAAATAACTTATTATTAAGAAAAAGTACTTAATACACCACAAGCTAAAAGAAGTGGATATTACTAAAATGTAAAAGGAGTAATATATCTAAAATCGCTTGTTAGGAGTGATAGATTATATAGATGAGACATTGATTCAGAGATTTAATCTGATTGCCATATTTGGAGTCTGAGGATTTTTTACCCCAAATATGTGGCAATTGGCATCGGTTTTTGGCCATTCTCTATATTAACACGGTAGGATTATTGGTTTCAAACTTATCAACTATGTAACTATGTAAAAATTAGGTTAATATCTTTAAAGAGTTTTGCTGCCTTCTCAGAATAGATTTAAAAAAGGTTGAGAACAGAAGAAAATTATACTGTATAAAGTGTAGCGACAGCACATGATAAACACTCTGGTATTTTTCACGCTCGGGTCAATTTGTCCTCTACCTGATCAATGTTCCATGTCCCTCATTCTATCACTGTTCCAATATCTGCAACCATATTCTCCCTTCCTCACCACTTCCGCAGCTCTGTCAATTTAAAGGAACTGGGATGGAGGGGAGGAGCAGCAGGTCGTGATGGGGAAGTGGGAGCAACAGGTCATGGCTCATCATAGAGAGTTTATGGGAAGAATTTTTGGTGCAATTCATTGAGGGTTGCACCAAGAGGCCAAACCTCGCTTCCAAGTTTCTATGTGGCCATTTTTTTCTACAGCATCATAACTTAGAGAGAATTTAAAAAAGCAAAATCAGAGAATGCACTTGAAAAAACGATCTAATGATATGGAGAACCTTTGCCTCTCTATGTAATTATAAAAGCAGATCTGTCATCAGAATATTGTGTCCTATGTATAGGCAGCATATTTTGATGACAGATTCACTTTAACCCTTAACTTGAGATTAAAAACAATCTATAATTAAGAATAGTGCAAACCATACAGTAATCAAGATCATTTTAATATTACAGACAGTGGTAAATTCTTTATATTTCTGCTTGTATTTACAAAAATGTTCCCTGTTATATCAGGGCTCATGTGTGGCCGTATTAAGGCACGATACCATTTTTAAATTGTACAGAGCCGTAATACTGTACCCATAGCAGTCAGTGGGGCCATAGTGTACCTTTGCATGTTCCTGCCCTTTGCATGATGACTAAAGCCTCATTCAGACCCACATATTGGACTGTGCCCCATTTAAACCCTATAATCCAAATAAAGTCGCAATACAACACTATGAGGTAGTTACAGATCAGGGGTTATATACCAATTGGACATGATGCCATTTGTCAATTTTTCACTGGATACAGATTTAGTGATGAGAGAAACTTTGCTCCCTCCGTAAAAGGGGCGATTTATAAAAGCTACAGCAAAGCAAAAGTGGGACCGCTGCACAAAGCCGCCAGTTAAATTACAGCTTTTCAACCTGCCTTAGAATATTAGCAAGAACAGCACTATTTGCACCAGTGACCATGCATCTCACCTAAGGCACCTTCAAAGGGTCACACTCTTCACTCTGTGGCACTTTTAAAGCTCCACCCAAACCAGAAGACGCGCCTATTGAAAAACTACCGAGAATTATTCTGTGTCAACAAAAGGTGAATCAGCCCAATTCCTGAATGACCCACGTCTAATAATACCACACACTTTACAGAGCACCCGCTGAAGAATGCATCTCTTCCTTACTGCCATCATCTGTCAGGTGAGACAAAGCCACCAAAATAAAACACGCCCTGACATTTTACTAACTCAGACTACTCCCTTTGACTTGCAGTATGGTTCATTTTATATTGGTACTAAAATAAGTGCAGCATTGTAACCACAGGTAGTCAGGACTGAGGTCACAGCATCTCCCAGACTGAATCGTTCTGTACAGCGTGTTACCTTACAGTCCACTCATACAAGTAGGGTTTCGTTACTTCAGTCTGCACTTTGGAAACACTATTATATGACAGGAGCCTTGAGTAATATCTGAACCGATCCTGCAAGGTTGGGCATTAACAGTATGAACAGTATTAATAGACCAGAACCACAACTACAGCCGGTGTGGTGGACTCTCCGTCTATAATCCATACCCAGGTGGTGGCTCAAACTTACGAGATTCAAGGATGTTCTGGCCACCTCTATAAGGGCTTGTCCACACGTAGCGGAATTGCTGTGTATTTTCCGTCCGTAACTGTGCAGCTACTGTAGACGGCTGTAATGTGGCCGGATTTTAGCTTCCATATTGAAGCCTAATACACTAAGCTGTGGCCAAATCACATCCGTCAGAATGGGGCTTTAGTCTGTAGTATGACTCATTCTTTAGAGAATAACTTATTTTATCAGCAGTATACAAAAATAATCTGTGTTGGCAACAAATATATAGCACACAAGAAAATTGTGGCAGCACACTGCGAACACCAATGCCACCTAAACACTATAAATAAATAAATATGCATTGCTGCTAAATCTACTTACAATAGTGAGGTTCTTAGCGCACATTTTAATCAAATTGTGTGAGCCCACCTGCCACGACAAGGCGACCTCTGAGGTGGGAACCTATGCTGCACATACACCCAGAACTGGGACTAAGCCTACATATATCTGGGGATGGTAGGAACCAGCATTAAACTAATTAAAATCACCCAGGGCAGAATCGGAGGAGTGCAAGATCAAAAAATGGAGGCAGATCACATAAACAACACAAAAGTTTGAACAGCACATTCCAACAAAATGAAACAAAACGTGTATACAGGTGCAAGAACGCCTGTGACTGCTAATTTATACACCACACAAGAAAATGGTGACAGCACACTGCGGACACCATATATATATATATATATATATATATATACATATATATATGTATGTCTCTCATTTGAAAAATGTACTTCTTGACCTTCATTTCTTCATATTGAAATGATAAAAAATGATTCAAGACATGTCAAAATAATAGATAATTTGAAATCCACCTAAAATCTAAAATAATAATATCGCTATAATATTTACATTCTTATTTAATTATTACATTTGTATTTCATATAATTCTTTCAATTTTCAAAGATGACATGAAAGGCTACCTTATGTTTCTGATAATTAAATACTTGATGTCAACATGATATCAAGTAAAATATTTGTTTATAAAATGTCTTACCATGTTAAATATATTAAAAATGGAACTTGCTTTTTGTTATTTAGACAAGTGCAAGCATCCCTAAACCTTGTAACATTAATTTCATGAAATGTATATGCAGCAATGTTTACCTGTCAGAATCCACAATATCCAATAATCAGCATAGTGTTTTAAATAATACTTGCATATGATTCAATAATTTATAGTCTATGTTATATACTAGTTTCTCTGTCTGATTCATTCGATTTTTTGGTCACATCAATTGGTTCTGGGTTGTTTAAAGGCTCCGCCTCCTTCGCTGCATTTTTCCCTTCATTTGCCAATTTCTCTTTTGCCAGTAGTCTGTAGTTGATGGCATTTCCAATAAATAACCATATACTTGCAACAATCACAATCATGCCACATACAAAGTACATGTATTTATAGTTCCCCGTTAAGTCCACCAGCCAACCTAAAAGACAAAGTATATTAAGTAAAAATATTGCTGTGTTACAAATAATAATAATCAAAATGGAAGCAAAACATCTTCAATTAGGAAAATCTACTAAAATAAATGGCAAGTTGGTCTTATGGTTTGCAAAAATATAGCACATCTCCAAAAATGTTATATAAATGTGTGTGTGTATATATATATATAGAGATGTCTGCAACTGAAAAATCTGTTCCATAAATCTGAATAGTGTTTTTCCTGCAGCATGTGCTATTTAGAAACTACTTTCAGATTTTTTTCAGTCTCAGAAATTTCTTCAAAAAATCTGGTGACACCCTCCGCTTGTGGCTTTGCCTGGTACTGCAGCTCAGTCCTATTTCAGTGAACGGAAGTTAGCTGCAGTACCAGACACAGCCACAACCAATTGTATGAGTAAACAATGCAGTTTAGTAGGGGCGGTTCCTAGAAATTCTTTAAAAAAAAAACACATTTTTATAGATCTGATTCTAGTTAATAATTATTTTTTTTATTTTAACATGGAGTTTTCTGACTGAAATGTTAACTATTATAACTATTTGTCCACCATTTGTCAGTGGCACAAACAACGCCTGAAAACTCTCCAAATAAAGTTTGCTCAAAGTTTGTGTCTCTTCACCTGTAGACATGATAAAACCTAGCTGTTATTTGGCCCTTTGAATCATGATATCATCTCAGAAACAGCTTAAAATTTTGGGGATCAAAAATTGTTGCTATTATGTATTGGTTCTTATGTATTGGAAAAGTGTATAATGTCACTAGAGGGCGCTATCTACTGCAGGTTTGTCTGTAAAGCAGTCAGTTAATGGTAAGTTCTAAATATTTACTTGCTTATTTCTCCCTTCTCCACATTCATGACCAGTAAAAAGAAAAATATACTGTTATTTTTTCGAACTGTTAAAGCTTCAATTATTAATAAACTCAGTATATGACAGACACAGCTATATCAGGGTTTACTACTTAACACATGAGTAATTTGCATGGTACCATGTGTTATTACATTGGATTGTATTTCATCTACTGATAATATTGCAAAGAAGTTTTCATCTGTATATATAAATTGAGGAAATTCTCATAGGAAGCAATCAGTTGGTTTTCTTAAAGCGTAACCACCATTTCATTACAAAGAAAGAAAAAATAGAAGTCTATGGGAGTTACAAAAGGAGCCATGCAAGCAGCACCGTAGAGACGCCATAAATGCCTAAAATGAGAATACTACTTTATTGATTATTGGAACCATAGTTGTATTTTAGAAAATAAATGGCTGCTGTTTTCTAAGAAATATCAGATGGTATATATTATTCAGAGACTACAATATTCATTTACTGTTTAACTAGAAAAAAAGCAAGGATAACAATAAATGTGTAAATGAATAGTCATGAAAATTATACCTAATCTGATGTTATTAAAGAATTTAAAATTTGACATTGGATTTTTTAGGAGGAAATTTAAATAATTTGAGAAATAACCCTTAGCTTTTGTTTTCCCTCCATTATGGAATAAAATAGAACAGTACTATGCCATAATAGCATATCTGTGTTTATTATTTAGAATTATATAAGAATCAATAAGAGCTGTGATAAATTATAGCTTTCTCTTGTGCTTTAGTTTTTTTTTATGATACTGCACTTTTTATGTAAGAATTAAAGTGAAACTCCAATATAGAGCCAGTTCCTTTAGGCCTCACGCACACGGCCGTGCCCGTAATCGTGGTCCGTGATTACGAGCACGGACGGCCGCTGTTGCCCGCGGACAGCCACCCGCATTTTCGGCCCATGCTCCCATATAAAGTATGAGAGCACAGTCTGTAAAAAGCAAAAGATAGGACATGTCCTACCTTTTGCAGAGGCTTTCTACGGCAAATATACGGAAAGGTCTGTAATTGTGGACAAAATTGGCAGTCGTGTGCATGGGGCCTAAAGTGAATGTCCACCTTTGCGTCTGTTGTGTGGACTGGAAGTCACTTTTAGGTTGGGTTCACACACCCTATTTACGGACGTAATTCGGGCGTTTTAACCTCGAATTACGTCCGAAAATACGGCTCCAACGCGTCAGCAAACATCTGCCCATTCATTTGAATGGGCTTTACGATGTTTTGTGCCGACGGTAATTTTTTTTACACGCCGCTGTCAAAAGACGGCGCGTCAAAGAAGTGCCTGTCATTTCTTGCGACGTAATTGGAGCCGTTTTCCATTGACTCCATAGAAAAACAGCTCCAATTACGTCCGTAATGGACGCAGCGAAAAACGCCTGCAACATGCCATTACGTCTGAAATTCAGGTGCTGTTTTCTCCTGAAAATAGCTCCGTAATTTCAGCCGTAATGGACACTGCCGTGTGAACATACCCTTACAATGCATTTTTACTATGTCAAACCGTAACGGTTTGACATAGTGAGGGTATGTTCACACGGCCTATTTACGGACGTAATTCGGGCGTTTTTGCCCCGAATTACGTCTGAAAATAGCGCCTCAATAGCGTTGACAAACATCTGCCCATTGAAAGCAATGGGCAGACGTTTGTCTGTTCACACGAGGCGTAATTTACGCGCTGCTGTCAAAAGACGGCGCGTAAATAGACGCCCGCGTCAAAGAAGTGACCTGTCACTTCTTTGGCCATAATTGGAGCCGTTATTCATTGACTCCAATGAATAGCAGCGCCAATTACGTCCGTAATTGACGCGGCGTTCAAGCGCCTGCACATGCCGGTCCGGCTGAAATTACGGGGATGTTTTCAGGCTGAAACATCCCCGTAATTTCAGCCGTTACGGACGCCCTCGTGTGAACATACCCTTAGAGAGCTGCTTTAAAATGTTAAAATTATGGTTGTCTGTAGCCATCACTAGGTGGAGCTTAGGGTATAGGAATATACAGTAACAGTCAAAAGTTTGGACACACCTTTTCAATCCATGGTTTTTATTTGTTTGTTTTTCTACATTGTAGATTAATATTGAAGACATGATAACTATGAAGGAACACATACGGAATTAAGCAGTAAACAAAAAGTGTACAACAAACCAGATTGTTTGATGTTTTCGTTTCTTCAAAGTAGCCCCGTTTTGCTTTGATGACAGCCATGAAATAAAAAGGTTTGTCCAAAGGTTTGGCTGGTACTGTATATAGTTCCCATTGGACTCAATATTAAATTCACAAGCAGTAGGCTACTAAACTCTCCTTAGTAGCTGCTGTAGGCAGCCAGAAATCTCTAATTAAACTCTGTGACTATCAGTACAGAATTTTGGACCTTAAAACAAATGATAATAAAAGGTGGACATTCATTTTAAGGTATGTGTTTTGCAGGAGTCACTTCCTCTAAGATAAGGAGCAATTTGACTTACACTGTAAGCCCCTGTGGACAGGGCCATCACTCCTTCTCTATCAGTTTCCCACTCAGCAAGCTCATGTTTATTGTATTTAAACCCTTCTATATTTCTTATGTACAGTGCCCTGGATTTAATGGTGCTTTAAAATAAATAATAATAATAATAATAATAATAATAATAATAATAATAATAATAATAATGATAATAATCATGATACAGCAAGGCAGCCAGAGCGAACATTAAAACAGAGCATATAAAAGGTCAGGAGGATTCAAAGGAGCCAACCTCACAGTTTATGAAGCCCTGTAATATTAACCCCTTCTGGACTGATTTTTGATTTTTCTTTTTCACTCCCGACCTTCCAAGAGCCATACATTTTTTATTTTTCCATCAATAGAGTGGTGTGAGGGCTTATTTTTTTGTGGGAGGAGTTGTAGTGTCTATTAGGAACCATTTAAAGTACCATATATTTTACTGGGAAGCTTAAGAAAAATTATTTGCTGAATTTGGAAAAAGCTGCGATTCCCCCATAGTTTTTTGCGTTTCGTTTTTATGGCTTACACCGTGCGGTAAAAATGACAACTTAACTTTATTCTATGCTCAATACGATTACGGTGATACCAAATTTATAAAGTTTTCTTATTTATTTTCTACTTTAAAAAAAAAAAATATGATGTTTTGTTTCACCACATTCTTAGAGCCAAAACTTTTTCTTTTTTTGTCGATTGAGCGGTGTTGGGGCTTATTTTTCGCAGGACGAGCTGTCGTTTTTATTGATACCACTGTTTGGTACATACTTAGACTTTTTGATCACTTTTTCGGAAAAATGTTTGCACCGCTAAGTTGACCAAAAAAACTGAGATTATGGCATTTTACAGTTTTTACGGCGTTTACCGTACGAGTTAAATAATGAAATATTGTAATAGTTCAGACTTTTACGGATGCCGCAATACCAATTTCGTTTACTTTTTTATTTTTGACATTACTTTAGAAGAAAAATGGGAAAAAGTTTTTTTTTGGCAGCGCTTAGGGCCTTTATTAGGCCCTGGGCTGCCATGACAACCATCGGCACCCCACGATCACGTTGTGGTGGGGCCGATGAGCTGTCAGAGCGGGCCGCCCGCTCTTTTTAACGCTTTAGCTGCTGCGGTCGTCATTGACCGCAGCATTTGAGGGGTCAAATGGCCAGGAACATCGCGATTGTTGATCCTGGCCTTTAGTCCCGGGTATCAGCTGTAAAATATAGCTAATACCCACTGCGTCCAGAGTGGGCTCAGCGGGTGTGGATGCTCCAAACACCACCCCCCTTACCACAACGTGCTGTTACATCGTGGTACGCGACGGGGTTAACATATACTAAGGTGGACCTCATGATTCAGTTTTTTTCCTGTCATGAAATTTTTTTTATTTCTTTTAGACTATTTGAGTAATTATTTGACTAAATTTACATTTGTTGTGTATGGAGAAACAGTAAAATGCATTCTTACCTCCCAATGGAGGCCCAATTAGAACAGGGCAACATTCCACAATGGTCACGAGTCCAACAGCACTGGAGAATCTTGCTGGTCCAACAAGGTCCATCAGAGTTTCAAATAGTACACTGCTTACCATACCAAAAGCCAAACCAAAAAATACGGAGTATATAACTAGTCCAGTGTAATCATTCGCAAAGGGACACAAAACATGGCAAATGCCATTAAACAGAATGGCAAAACTGAAAAAATATTGTATCCTTGGACGTACGTATTTGGAGTTTGCCACCATTCCCATGGTAGGCCTTGCAATCATGTCTACAAAAGCTAGGATAGACAATAAAAATGCAGATGAATATTGGTCAATGCCCATATGCTTAGCATAGGGAGCCAGGAACACAATTGGAGCAAAGAAACCTAGGAACATGATGACATTCCCAGATAAGTAAATAAGAAACCCACGGTGTTTAAAGAGTGACAAGTCTAAATACTTGTTAATGCTCTGACAAACTGTTAACTTCTCTTGCTTTTTCTCTTGAGGTTTCTGGTCCGCTTTTTCCTCATCTTTCTTTATAGGTTTAGGTCCAGTGGGCCTCATGAGGGATCCAGCCACGCAGCAGTTTAATAGGAGACCTCCTAAAATGAAAAAGCTCCCTCTCCATCCAAATTTATTGAAGAGAAACTGATTAAGAGGAGCTAATGTACTTAAAAATACTGGGCTTCCTGCCATAGCAAGACCATTTGCAATGGGGCGCTTTTTGAAGAAATACTTCCCAATAATTGTCAAAGAGGGCTGAAGGTTGAATGCCAATCCAAAACCTAGATGGAGAAAAAAACATTGTGTTCACTGTGCTTCTCTTACATGCTGCAATATTTCTCCAAATGTAATAGATCATTGTCAGGGATGATGAACACTGTGGTTGGTGATACCCATAAACGGCCTCTATTAGACTGTACATGAATGGCAGTGTAAATAGATGATAGATAGAGGATAGATGATAGATAGTTAGATAGATAGATAGATAGATAGATAGATAGATAGATAGATAGATAGATAGATAGATAGATAGATAGATAGATAGATAGATAGATAGAGAGGTTCTTAGCGCACATTCTGATCAAACTGGGTGAGCCCATCTGCCACGACAAGGTGACCTCTATGAGGTGGGAACCTATGCTGCACATACATCCAGAACTGGGACTAAACCTACATATTCTTGGGGATGGTAGGAACCAGCATTAAACTATTAATATCACCCAGGACAGAATCGGAGGAGTGCAAGAACAAAAATGGAGGCAGTCACTAACCCCACCTATATGAATCACATAAACAACACAAAACCATCCCCAAGAATATGTAGGTTTAGTCCCAGTTCTGGAACTGATTTTTGATCAAAATTTGATTAAAATGTGCGCTAAGAACCTCCCTATTGTAAGTAGAATTAGCAGTAATGCATATTTATTTATATTTAGTGGCTTAGGTGGCATTAGTGTTCGCAGTGTGCTGACACCATTTTCTTGTGTGCTGTATAAATTTGCAGTCACTGGCGTTCTTGCACCTGTTTACATGTTTTGTTTCATTTTGTTGAAATGTGCTGTTCAAACTTTTGTGTAGATAGATAGATAGATAGATAGATGATAGATAAATACATACTCTGCTATACTGTGCATTGTTTTTCTCACTTACCACCAATGACACCAATGCAAAGGTACAGTTCAAGAACACTGTTGCAGAACGATGCTGAAATCATCCCTATGGAGCAGAGCAAACCTCCCGCCATGACGACTGGACGACTGCCATATTTGTTTACCAGAATACTACTTATTGGACCTATAATACAAACAACAAAGAGATTTGTCACACTATTGTACTGCATTTGATGTTTTATTAATGAAAATAATGAAAAACAAATACATCAGTACAGTGTACCTCCAATTATATAGAAAATGATTATAGCACAGGATTTTGCATTGGCTTTTCTACATACGTTTTTTTAGTGGATTTAGCTTTCTAATAGCAGCCTGGACTGACCACGGACAATTCTGAAGGAATTTTGAGGCAGATTTTTTGTGCCTGCCTGTACTTCGCCGAATTTTTTGCTGCATTTTTCATCCGCGGCCATTGAGGACCTCAGGCAAAAAAACGCAGTGAACAACGATTTTTATGCATCCCATTGATTTCAGTGGGAGATCAGAGGCGGAACTGCGGCAAGAAAGAACATCCCAGTTTTTTTTCCCGTCAGCGGCTGAAGACCACCCCGAAACAAAACGCCTCCGTCTCCCTTTAAAATCAATGGGAGGCGGTTTCTGAAATTTTTTGACGCTGATTCAGATGCGGTTTCCGTGTCAAAATCAGTGCCAAATAACTGTGTCATTTGGTCCTTATTATTAGAGTAGGAACACACTAGTCGTGAACACCGCAGATTTTATGCAACTAATTTAATTGCAGAAAATCTGCAGTGTATTACAGTAGCAGCCGTGTGGATGAGATATAAACAAATCTCATCCACACACAACAGGAAAAATCTGCCCAAAAAAACCAAAAACTTCATAAATATGACCTGCGGTGGGGTTCTTTATGTCACAGCGTCTCAATTCATGCTACAGAATCGTTGCTCTTCTGTTGCGGGTTTTCACCATTGAATTCAACGGGGAAGTAAAACTCAGCAAAAAAAAGTGCTATGTGTTGCGACTTTTGCGGCAAAAATCACAAATTAGAAAGAAGCTATTTTTAAACCCTTCAGGACCCAGCCTGTTTTGGCCTTCAGGACCCAGCCGATTTTTTCAAATCTGACATGTGTTACTTTATGTGGTAATAACGTTGGAATGCTTTTACCTATCCAAGCGATTCTGAGACTGTTTTCTCGTGACATGTTGTACTTTATGTTAGTGAAAAAATGTTGTCGATAATTTTGGTATTTATTTCTGAAAAACACCACAATTTAGAAAAAATTATCAAAAATTAGCATTTTTCTCAATTTAAACGTATCTGCTTGTAAAACAGATAGTAATACCACACAAAATAGTTACTGGTTAACATTTCCCATACGTCTACTTTATGTTTGCATCGTTTTTTGAACGTCCTTTTATTTTTCTAGGACGTTACGAGGCTTAGAACTTTAGCAGCAATTTCTCATATTTTAAAAAAAAATTCAAAAGGCTATTTTTTCAGGGACCAGTTCAGTCTGAGGTGGCTTTGAAGGCCTTATATATTAGAAAATCCCCAGAAGTCACCCCATTTTGAAAACTGCACCCCTCAAGGTATTCGAATCAGCATTCACAAAGTGTTTTAACCCTTTAGACGTTTCACAGGAATTAAAGCAAAGTAGAGGTGAAATTTACAAATTTTATATTTTTTGCAGAAATTAATTTCTAATACATTTTTTTTTTGTAACACAGAAGTTTTTACCAGAGAAATGCAACTTAATATTTATTGCCCAGATTCTGCAGTTTTTAGAAATATCCCACATGTGGCCCTAGTGTGATAATGGACTGAAGCACCGGCCTCAGAAGCAAAGGAGCACCCAGTGGATTTTGGGCCTCCTTTTTTTTAGAATATATTTTAGGCACCTTGTCAGGTTTGAAGAGGTCCTGTGGTGCCAAAACAGTGGAAACACCCCAAAAGTTACCCCATTTTGGAAACTACACCCCTCAAGGAATTTATCTAGGTGTATAGTTAGCATTTTGACCGCACAGGTTTTTCGCTAAATTTATTAGAATTAGTCTGTAAAAATGAAAATCTACTTTTTTCTGAAAAAACATAGACATTTTTAATATTTACAAGAAATAATAAAGAAAATGCACCCCAACATATGTAAAGCAATGTCTCCCGATTACGGTAATATCCCATATGTGGTAATAAACTGCTGATTGGACCCACAGCAGGGCTCAGAAGGGAAGGAGTGCCATTTGGATTTTGGAGCACGAATTTTGCTGGATTGGTTTTCGTGCCATGTCGCGTTTGCAACGCCCTGGAGAGACCAAAACAGAGGAAACCCCCCAAAAGTTACCCATTTTGGAAACGACACCTCTCAAGGAATTTATCTAGGGGTATAGTTAGCATTTTGACCACACAGGTTTTTTGCAGAATTTAGTGGAATTAGGCAGTGAAAATGAAAATCAACTTTTTTTCTGAAAAAACATAGAAATTTTAAATTTTTAAAAGGAATAAAGGAAAAAAAGAACCACAACATTTTTAAAGCATTTTCTCCTGATTACAGCAATACCCCATATGTGGTAATAAACTGCTGATTGGACCCATGGCAACGCTCAGAAGGGAAGTAGCGCCATTTGGATTTTGGAGCACGGATTTTGCTGGATTGTTTTTCGGTGCCATGCCGCCTTTGCAACGCCCTGGAGAGACCAAAACAGTGGAAGCCCCCCAAGTTACCCCATTTTGGAAACACCCCTCAAGGAATTTTTCTAGGGGTATAGTGAGAATATAGGCTCCATGGGTCTTTTGCAGAATTTATTAGAAAAAAGGCAGAGAAAATTAATATCACCATTTTTTTCCACTAAAATGTTGAATTTTCTCATTTTCACAAGGGATAAAGGAGAAATAAACAACCAATTTTTATAAAGCAATTTCTCCCGGGTACGGAAATACCCCACATGGGGTCATGCATTTTTTTCATTAGAAATGAATTAACCCTTTCAGGACTGATCCATTTTTTGCTTTCTTATTTTCGTTTTTCACTACCCGCCTTCCAAGAGCCATAACTTTTTTCTTTTTCCGTCAGTAGAGTGATGTGAGAGCTTATTTCTTGCGGGAGGAATTGTAGTTTCTATTGATACCATTTAAAGTGAAATAAAAAGTACTGGGAAACTGTAAAAAAAACTGGAAAATATAGTGATATAGGAAAAAAATCTGATTCCATTTTTTGGGGTTTTCGTTTTTACAGCTTTCGCCGTGCGGTAAAAACGAAAACGACAGCGATTTTGGCGGTTTAAATTATTTACGTTTTTTACGGTGTTCACCGTGCGAGTTAAATAATGGTATATTGTAATAGTTCGGCCTTTTACGGACGTACCGATATCAATTCTGTTTATTTTTTTACATTACTTTTGAAGAAAAATGGGAAAGGGGTTGTTTTCTTTTTAACTTTTTTTTCTTTCTCACTACTAATAACTTGAATTCTTCTACACATTTTATTAGTCCCCTTAGGGGACTTGTACCAGCGATCATTGGATCGCGGGTACAATATGCTGCGATACTAATGTATTGCAGTATATTGTTATTTTTACAGGCTCCTGTAAC
Source organism: Rhinoderma darwinii (assembly GCF_050947455.1). Classification (NCBI taxonomy): domain Eukaryota; kingdom Metazoa; phylum Chordata; class Amphibia; order Anura; family Rhinodermatidae; genus Rhinoderma; species Rhinoderma darwinii. The sequence continues at coordinate 167,364,564 of NC_134689.1, forward strand.
AGAGCGATCGCTGTTCCTGTCCGTTAGTCCCGGGTGTCAGCTGTAATACACAGCCGACGCCCGCAGCGTGCAGAGCCCGCTCCATACATCACCCCCGCACCATGACGTGCTATTAAGTCATAGTGCTCAAAGGGGTTAATGCACAGCGGATGGAGTGAATATTACAATTTTGCACTGATGTTCCATTTTAGTGCATAATATGTCGTACCCAGTTTGTGCCACTGAAGACAAACACCTCATAAAACATTAAGCGGATTCTCCCGGGTATGGCGATGCCATATATGTTGGCGCAAACTGCTGTTTGGGGACGCTGCAAGGCTCAGAAGGGAGGGAGCGCCATTTTGCCTTTGGAGCGCAGATTTTGCTTGGTAGTTTTTCTGTTTTGGGTTTCGCTGGTATTTCAGTTTATAATGTGGGGGCATATGTAATCTGTGCGGAGAACATCAGGGCATAATAAGAGGGTATAAAAATGCGGTAGATAAATAATAATTCATAGATGTGTGGCCGGTGTCGCACTGATAAATGGTGTCGGATGTTACCCGCTTTTAGAACGCTCTGCACATTTTGCATCGCCATATTCCTGGGAGCCAGAACTTCTTTATTTTTTCACCACCGGAGCTGCGTGAGGGCTTATTTGTTGCGGGACAATCTGTACTTTTGATTGGTACCATTTTGGGGTACATGCGATTTTTTTGATCACTATTTATTACATTTTTTTGCAAGCCGGGTGACCAAAAACAAGCAATTCTGACAATGTTTTTAGTTTATTTTTTTGTGGCGTTCACCGTGCAATATAAATGACCATTATATTTTATTCTGCGGGTTGGTACGATTACGGCGATACCATATGGATATAGTTTTTTTTATGTTTTGCAGTGTTTGCGCAATAAAATCACTTTTTTATAAAATAATTTATTTTCTGTGTCACAATATTCTGAGAGCTGTAACATTTTTATTTTTCAGTCAAAAAAGCGGTGTAAGGGCTTGTTTTTTGCGTGATGGGTTGTAGTTTTTATCGGTATTATTTTCGGGTACATGCGACTTTTTGATCACTTTTTATTCTCTATTTTGGGAGGGGTGGTGACCAAAAAATAGCGATTCTGGTGTCGTTTTTTATAGATTTTTTTGGGGTGTTCATGCGGGAAAAATAACATTATAGTTTTATAGTTGGGGTCGTTACGAACGCGGTGATACAAGATATGTGTACTTTTTTTAACGTGTTCATTTTTTTCCTATAATGAAAGACTTATTATAGGAAAAAAATGAAGTGTTTGTTTATATAACTTATAACTTTTATTTTTACACTTTTTTAAAACATTTTTATCTTTTTTTAACTTTTTTCACTTGTCCCACTAGGGGACACTTAGACTTGGAGCTTTGATCGCTGCTAGAGTACATTATACTACACACGTAGTGTAATGCACTCCAACTGTCATTGTGACGTGACAGTCACACTGACAGGAAGCAGAGGAGGAGCGGCAGGAGGCTGCTCCTCCGAGGCTTCCGTACATGGCAACCTGGAGGTCATTGTCTGACCTCCGATTGCCACGACAAGCATCGGTAGCCGATGTGCTTCAAACCACTTAAATGCGGCAACGGCAATCCGTCGCCGCATTTATGGGGTTAATTGCCGAAATCAGCGGCGATGGTCCGCTGACCGGCAAGGCTGGAGTGTCAGCTGTCAGGGACAGCTGACCTCCCGATTCCCGGACACTGTCCGTTAGGACAGTGTGCGCCGGGAACTACTCCGCAATAGTACGTCTGGATGCGGGAACTAACCCCTCTGCAGGACGTACTATTGCGGAGCAGCGCGGGAAGAGGTTAAGTTTAACCCCTTCGCTCTTTGGCCACATTTGACCTTCCTGACAGAGCCTCATTTTTCAAATCTGACATGTTTCACTTTATGTGGTAATAACGTCGGAATTCTTTCACCTATCCAAGCCATTCTGAGGTTGTTTTCTCGTGACACATTGGACTTTATGTTACTGGCAAAATTTGCTCGATACGTTCAGTATTTAATTGTGAAAAACACCAAAAATTTTTGAAAAATTGCAAAAATTTGCATTTTTCTCAATTTAAATGTATCTGCTTGTAAGACAGGCAGTTACACCACACAAAATTGTTGCTAAATAACATCCCCCATATGTCTACTTTAGATTGGCATCGTTTTTTGAAAATCCTTTTATTTTTCTAGGACGTTACAAGGCTATTTTTACAGGGGCCAGTTCAGGTGTGAAGTGGCTTTGAAAGTCACCCCATTATAAAAACTTCCCCCTCAAAGTATTCAAAACAGAATTTAGAAAATGTCTTAACCATTTAGATGTTTCACAGGAATTTCATATTTTTTTCCAGAAATTAATATTTAATCCAATTATTTTTCTAACACAGAAAGTTTTACCAGAGAAATGCAACTCAATATGTATTGCCCAGGTTCTGCAGTTTTAAGAAATATCCCACATGTGGCCCTAGAGTGCTACTGGACTGAAGCACTGGCCTCAGGAGCAAAGGAGTACCTAGAGGATTTTGGGCCTCCTTTTTTTTAGAATATATTTTAGGCACCTTGTCAGGTTTGAAGAGGTCCTGTGGTGCCAAAACAGTGGAAACACCCCAAAAGTTACCCCATTTTGGAAACTACACCCGTCAAGGAAATTATCTAGGGGTATAGTGAGCATTTTGACCGCACAGGTTTTTTACAGAAATTATTGGAAGTAGGCCGTGAAAACTAAAATCTACATTTTTTCAAAGGTAGGTTTAGCGATTTTTTTTCTCATTTCTACAAGGACTAAAGGTGAAAAAGCACTGCAAAATTTGTAAAGCAGTTTCTCCCGAGTAAAACAATACCCCATATGTGGTCATAAACGGCTGTTTGGACACACGGCAGGGCTTAGGAGGGATGGAGCGCCATTTGGCTTTTGGATTTCAAATTTAGCAGGAATGGTTTGTCGAGGCCATGTCACATTTACAAAGCCCCTGAGGGGACAAAACAGTGTAAAACCCCCTAACAAGTGACCCCATTTTGGAAACTACACCCATTGAGGAAATTATCTAGGGGTATAGTGAGCGTTTTGACCCCACAGGTTTTTTGCAGAAATTATTGGAAGTAGGCCGTGAATATAAAAATCTACATTTTTTTCAAAGAAAATGTAGGTTTAGCTAATTTTTTCTCATTTCCACAAGGACTGAAGGAGAAAGAGCACCACAAAATTTGTAAATCAATTTCTCCCGAGTAAATCAATACCGCACATGTGGCAATAAACAGCTGTTTGGACACACGGCAGGGCTTAGAAGGGAAAGAGCGCTATTTGGCTTTTGGAGATCACATTTACGAGGAATGGTTTGCAGAGGCCATGTCGCATTTGCAAAGCCCCTGAGGGGACAAAACAATGAAAATGCCCAAAAGTGACTCCATTTAGGAAACTACACCCCTTGAGGAATTCATCTAGGGGTGTAGTGAGCATTTTGACCCCACAGGTGTTTCATAGAATTTATTAGAATTGGGCAGTGAAAATAAAAACAATCCTTTTTCTTCAATAAGACATAGCTTTAGCTCAAAATTTTTAATTTTCTCAACAAATAAAGGAAAAAAAGAACCCCAACATTTGTAAAGCAATTTCTCCCGAGTATGGCAATACCCCATATGTGCTCATAAACTGCTGTTTGGGCACACAACAGGGCTCAGAAGGGAAGGAGCGCCATTTGGAGTGCAGATTTTGCTGGATCGGTTTCTGGGCGCCTGTGGAACCAAAACAGTGGAAACCCCCCAGAAGTGACCACATTTTGGAAACTACACCCCTCAATGCATTCACCTAGGGGTGTAGTGAGCATGTTAACCCTGCAAGTGTTTTGTAGAAATTTGTGTGCACTCGATGTTGCAGAGTGAAAATGGGATTTTTTGCAAAGCTATGCCAATATGCGGTGCCCAGCTTGTGCCACCATAACAAAACAGCTCTCTAATTATTATGCGGTGTTTCCCGGTTGTAGAAACACCGTACATGTGACCCTAATCTTTTGCCTGGATATTCGACCAGGATCAGGAGTGAAAGAGTACCATGAAAAATTGAGGCCTAATTTGGTGATTTACAAAGTATTGGTTCACAATTGCAGATGCTCAGATGTGAAATAATAAAAAGAAAGTGACACCATTTTGGAAACTACACCCCTCAATGCATTTATTAACGGGTGTAGTGAGCATTTTCACCCCACAGGTCTTTTCCATAAATGAATGCGCTGCGGATTAATAATAATTAATAATAATTAATAATTTTCCCTAGGGGTCTTAATTTTCCCTAGATATGCCATCTTAGTGGCAAATATGTTGTGCCCAGCTTATGCCACTGGCGACACACACCCAAAAAATTCTTAAAAGGGTTCTCCTGGGTATGGCGATGCCATATATGTGGAAGGAAACTACCGTGTGGGCACGCTGTAGGGTTCAGAGGGGAGGGAGCACCATTTGGCTTTCGGAGATCGGATTTTGCTTGGTAGTAGATTTGTTTTAGTATTGCTGGTATTTCCGTTTAGAATGTGGGGGTACATGTAAGCTGGGCAGAGTATATAAGGGGCATAGTCTGCACTGATATATGGCATCCTTTCTTATGCCCCTTTTGGTCCACACTCCGCACCTTTGCAGTTTGAGTAATTTTGCTGGTTAGTGTTGTCCTCGTATAATACGGGTACCCCCACTTCCAGCAGATATGTTTGGGCCCTCCCCTTCCTGGTTCTCTTGAAACAGAAGAAATGTTCCCCTCGGGCTGCACAACTGCATATTTTTTATTTCCTGACTTATTGGAGCCTTAACTAATTTTATTCATTCATAGACGTAGTGGTATGAGGGCTTTTTTTTTTGTGGGACGAGTTGTAGTTATTATTGGTACCATTTTGGGGTACATGCGACTTTTTAATCACCTTTTATCCTATATTTTGGGAGGCCAGGTAACCAAAAAAAACGCAATTCTGGCATATTTTTTTTTAGTTTTTTTTATACAGTATTCACCACGCGTTATAAATTACATGTTACCTTTATTCTGCGGGTCAGTACGATTCCGGTGATACATATTTTATAGCACTTTTTTATCTTTTACAACGTTTTGCACAATAAAATTACTTTTGTAAAAAGAATGTATTTTTTCTGTCGCCACGTTGTGAGAACCATAACTTTTTAACTTTTTTGTCGACGGAGCTGTATGAGGGCTTGTTTTTTGCAAGACGAGCTATAGTTTTCATAAGTACAATTTTTTGATACGTGCGACTTTTTGATCACTTTTTATTCCAATATTTGTAGGGCAAAGTGACAAAAAACAAACTCTGGTATAGTTTTTTACGTTTTTTTATACGCTGTTCACCGCGTGCAATAAATAATATAATATTTTTATACCTCAGGTCGTTACGGTCGCGGCAATACCAAATCCGTATGGTTTATTTTATTTTTTTCAATAATAAAGGACTTGATAAGGGAACAGGGCGATTGTGTTTAATTTTATTACATGAAACTTTTATTATGTTTTCAAACTTTTATTTTTGTAACTTTTGTTTACACTTTTTTGAAACTTTTTTTTACACTTTTTTTCAAGTCCCACTAGGGGACTTGAAGGTCCAACTGTCAGATTTTTTTTTTCTAATACATTTCGCTACCTACGTATTGCAATGTATTAGATATGTCAGTTATTCACTGACAGCAAGCCGATTAGGCTTCGCCTCCCGGCGGGGCCTAATCGGCTTCCGTAATGGCAGAGCAGGAAGCCATTGTGTCTCCTGTTGCCATAGCAGCAGTCGCCAGTCCTGATTGCCTGTCAGGGCTGGCGATCTGCTAGCAACTGCTAAGATGCAACGATCGTTTAGATCGCGGCATCGAAGGGGTTAATGGCAGGGATCGGAGCTAGCTCCGGTTCCTGCGGTTACAGGTGGATGTCAGTTGTAGCATACAGCTGACTTCCACCGCTGATGACGCCGGATCAGCTCCTGAGCCGGCGCCATCTTGCCGGCGGCTACGGAAGCCGATCAGGCTCCGCCTCCGGGCGGGTCCTGACCGACTTCCAAGCTAGGCAGACTGAGAGGCCAGTATTAGGCCTCCAGTTGCCATTGCAGCCACCGGAACCCCGGCAATTTAATTGCTGGGGTTCCGATGAGCTGCAAACACCTTAAATACAGCGATCGCGTTTGAGTGCTGCGTTTAAGGGGTTAATTGCGGGGATCTAAGCTAATTTTGGTCCCCGCCATTACAGCAGGATGTCAGCTGTAAGATATCACTGACATCCGGTGATGATGGCACCGGCTCAGCTTCTGAGCTGATGCCAAGCATTTGGCATATGGATACGGCAAAATGTGGGAAGCACTAGCTGTCCATGACGTACCCATACGTCAAATGTCGGGAAGAGCTTAAAAAACAGTTTATACTTACCCTGGCCGTAGTCTAGGTGACGTGTCTCTCTTTTCTGAGCGCAGCCCAGTCCCCTGGGATGATGCTGTCGTCCTTTGATTTGCTGCAGCAGTCACATGGGATGAAAAGTCATGATAGGAGGATCCTTGCAGGATTTCATGCCGCCCGAAAAACTGCACCACTATTTAATGTGGTTTTTCTGGCGGAATTCCCGGTGGCTACCAGGACGGTTATGCTGTGTAGTTTTATGCAGCGTTTCCACCTAGCGTGTTCCTACCCTTATGATGTGCTCCTGAAGCTGCGGTCTGTCTCTAATTAGGCAGTTGCTTCCGTAGAATTTGTAATTGTAATTTGTTGTTGATTTTTTATAGATGTCTTTTTCCCCCTTTCCTCTTGTTTAAACATATTAAAATAAAGTGGCACAAAATTACCAGTTTTAACTTTTGTGTTAGGCCTTGTTCACATCTGCATTAGAGGCTCTATTAGAGGCCTCCATCGCAGATCCGGCCAAGAATATCGGATACAATAGTTCAGCATGCTGCCCTATTGTTTTTGCTAAAACCACGGACACCCCAAAGGAAACCCGACAAAACCCGTTAAAGTCAATGGGTTTAGTAGGCGGCCGGTGTTATCCATTGTGCAATGGAACCAGCGCTTCTTATTTTTCTGTTGTTCTGCTCCTCTGAAGGAGCAGAATAACAGAAAGCTGAACGCAGGTGTGAACCCAGCCTTACATGTTGGACATTTTGAGTAAAATAAAACTTCTCATGCAGGAGGAGCTTGTACAGAGCGGCAGTCAAGCATGTGCCACTACTCCATTCAATGTCTATGAGAATGTGGGAAACAGCCAAGTACACTGTACTCGGCTGATTTAGTCATTCCCATACACTTTGAATGAAGTGGCAGCTCGCATGCTTGACCGCCGCTCAAATCAATGTTCTCCTCACTGCGGGGGGGGGGGGGGGCCAGACAATTTGGCTTTATGGGGCCCTGAAATTCCTGATGGCAGCCCTGATGTGGTATTTCCGCACCAGCCATAACATCTGTCAATAGAATAGTGGAGCTTCAAGCCTGGTCATTAGTGGATCCATATATCAGATTCCTCCGTGGCAAACGTCACTCATAAAGTTCCCTCATTGGTAACCTGTAATCAGGTCAGCTCTCTTCCAGCGTTCTGGCATGAGTCTTCCTCTCATGAACATAATCTCCATTCCTAGATCTGTCTTGTTTTGAGATCTATTTCGCTTGGGGTAAGAGATCAGGAGGTTGAGAATTTATTGTTTCCTGAAAGAAACAAATGCTTAAAATCCACCAAACATACCCTGGGTAGATGGAGTGACGAGGCCAGTAGACTGGCTTACAGTATTAGAAATCTGATCCACCTCATTTTTCTAGAGCTCACTCTACTGGAGCAGGCCCTACCTCTCAGGCTGAATAAAGTCTGATCCCGCTGGATCAGATCTGCTGTGCAGCTTGGAGCTTGCACCTAATATTTATCAACCATTATATGCTGATTTTTTGGGTTCTCCGAGGATACGGCCCTTGACCGGTCAATTTTATGGGTTTACTTCTTGCTAAATCCCTATGATTGTGCTAGTGGTAGGACGTAAGGGAAGTTTCGATTTCTAACAGTAATCTGTTTTCCCCTAGTCCTAACAGCAGCACAAGCTTCCCTCCTTATTTAAGGCTACTACTTTATAATATTCACAAGGTCGGAGGGGCTAGACGTTCTTTTATAGGGAGGGGACTCTAGTTATTTAATGTTGAATTTGATTACAGAAAAAAAAATTCAATCTGTCCTACTAGTACACAGGGGTAGAAATACCCCATTATTATTCTGCTGTTAGGACTAAGGTCCTATTCACACTATAGGGTTTCCCGTTCAAAAAACGTCCGTCACATGGCTGCAGTAGGAACAATAGACACGAAATGGGGCTATTCACACAACCGATTTCTTGACGGCCCAGGAAACCGGGCCGTCAAAAAATGGGACATGCCCTATTTTCGGCCGTTCTCCCGGCCGTCCGGCTGCCATAGAAGTCTATGCGGCCGGGTAATACACGGCCATCACTTGAATGTGTTCCGAGTGATTACATAGGAAATGTGTAAACTCTGGGAATATTTCCATCAGCATACTAAAGAAGTGATTCACAAGACAAAGTTGAAACACTTCCATTGCAGACAGGGAAGAAATACAGTAAAACTACCTTTGGAAGCTGGCATATATGACGACTTGCATGTTTCTGATAGTTTATGAATATGATTAGTAAACTGACTAACACCTTTAGAACATTGGAGAACAAATGTAAATATGTATAATGGATGTATAATGGATGACTTTATGGGTAAAAGTTATTTAAAAAAAGGCAGAAAAGGAAACAGAACTGTTTGGAGCGTAAGGCCCCATGCACACGACCGTAATTTTGATCCGCAATTACGGACCTTAATTGCGGATCAAATTACTGATCTATTCATTTCTATGGCCAATGGACACCTTCCCCTATATTTATGGAAAGGTGTCTGGTCCGTAGAAAGCATCTGTAAAAAATAGTATATGTCCTATTTTTTTATTTTATGGACCGTGCTCCCATAATTTATCATTTCAACATTGCCTGCAAATGCGGGTGACTGTCCGCAGCCGTGCGTGGCCGGCCATGCCTGTAATCACGGACCGTGCCTTACTAAGTGAAAATTTGGAAATATGGCAAGTATGATAATGTATCTGAATCTATGCCTACCAGAGTATTGTTTCATTTTTTTGTCGGCCAGTCCAACAATGGGTTACATAGTTACATAGTTAGAATGGTTGAAAAAAGACACATGTCCATCAAGTTCAACCAAGTTCTGCAAAGATATAAATTACAGTGGTTGCCAAGGGGCTAATACACTTTGTAAGCCACTCTTTGGTGCCCAAGCTTTTATGTTTATTCATAATGGATAAGCTGCATACTTCTATACCGATATCGAAATGTTAGCTTGAGAAAAAAAAATACCAAAGAAATTGAATAACAAAGTAGGCAACATAGCCTTATTTATTACCCCTGGAGAAGGAGAACTCATTTACAGTACTTAATAGAAGTTCATACTAACTTTTTTAGACAGCTGTAAATATTGTTACATTTTAGGATTTATAAATATTGCGTCATACATGAGTTTATAATGAGACCTATATTGGGCCTATAAAGTTTGAGTTATAAGGGGTTGCCCTAGGAATGGACTCACTATTCAGCCAATAGAGCAGTGCCCAAGGCCAAGTGGCTAGGGGGGCACAGTACTCAAATAGATCACTCCTTAAAATTAAATGCAAGTAATAATTGCTCCTCAAACTTATTTTATTAACCCATTTAAGTGAATTATGACAATAGTGGTTTCTAAGGACTTGTGGACCCAGATCACTCTCAGTCTGTCCGTGGTTTCCCACGATTAGAAAATCTTGTTCATGGGCCAGCCATAGAATTGCAGCAAAGCCCCTTTCACTTAAATGAGGATGAGCTGCAATACCATTGATTAGGGTTTATGGAAAAAAAAAAAGCAGATCCCTTTTTTTTTTCTTATCTTGCACATGACTTTTAATCTAACCACCAGTTTAGATTTTGGATAATAAAACATAATTACTTTTAATTATTTTTCGGACTACAAGACACACCTGACTATAAGACACACTCAGATTTTAGACAACAGAAAATATGAAAAAATTATTTTATATTTTATTAATTTTACAAAGCAAAAACTATTTGTTAAAAAAAAATTGTTCTGTTTCACTACATTCTGAGGGCCATAACTTTTATACTTTTTCATTGATTGAGCGGTGTGAGGGATTATTTTTTTGCTGGACGAGCTGTAGGATTTATTGGCATTTTTTATTTCATTCTTTTTAACGCTAAGGTGACCAAAAAACAACGATTCTGGTGTTTTCAAACATTTTTTACACCATTCACCATGCAAGTTAAATAATGGTATATTGTATATGGTTGCTATATAGTTCGTACAGCGATACCAATTGATTTTTTCTTTTTTTTCTTTTTTAAAAGTTTTATTTTTAACTTTTAATATTTTTTTTATTTTTTTTACACTCCTGAAAATGTGTCTGATCTTTCTTTACACATTTTATTAGTCCCCCTAGGGGACTTGAACAAGCGCTCGTTAGATCGCTGGTACAATACAATGCAATACAAATGTATTGCAGTACATTTTTATTTTTACAGGCTTCTAAATGACTGTAGAAGAAAAAGGCAGAAATGCACGGTGCCACATGGTCCCTCATGGGAAAACCCCTTTAACCAGTTACATGGCCAGGAAGAAGCGCGATAGGTGTTCCTGACCGTTAGAGCAGCGTGTCAGCTGTAAAACACAGCTGACACCTGCAGTATATAGAGCAAGCTCCGCGCATGAGCCGGCTCCAAACATTACTCCCCTCCCCTCTTCATGACATGCCGGCACGTCATGGGTCGGGAAGGGGTTAAGGAAGAGGTCAGGGGGTATCTGAAAAATATGGTATTTTTGATTTTCACGTCTACTTATTTGCTATATTTATAATGACATGTCTATATATGTTCTGTTTAATAACCCCTTAATGACACAACCAATTTTATGATTGATGTCCCTAAACCAGTAACAATGAAAGAACATTCCTACTATGTTCCTATATATTGGGATTGCCACGCTCAGAGTCCTTCCAGAAAAAACTTAAATCATCTTAACTGAGTTTTAATATTATGAAGTGTCTATAAAGAATGGATTTTTTTTCCTTTATATTTTTCACTTCATTATATCCATTTGAACTTCCCGTAACTACTCCTAAAAGATGTTTTCCATTTGCATGTTGTTAAAAATAACGATTTAGTGGAGAGCTATGACATTTAGTTACATAATGTGGTGCCTGCTGGTGTTTAAAGTTTACAACAATTTGAATGCCCACCTAATGAACTGAGTGATGGTTGACATGCTGAGTCACTCTCCTGACAGCAAGTTCTCTGCATAGCGATCCTCTGTTGACTGCAGAGCAGCCAATAGAAATATCCTTCTGCCCTGCATGTCAGGGAAGGAGCAAAGCCTCTGCAGTACCATGGCAGTATAGCTGAAAAGACTCCTTCTTCTCAGCTTGTCAGTATTGTAAAGTTCTGCATTACCAGAAAATCCCCTTCACATTTCTACTCTGTTTTTATTGTTTCATTTCATCATACTTTCATTGGTTTCTAAGGGAGTGCATACTGTTGATATCACATTGTATATGCCGTCAGTACTCTGGATCTGATAAATACAATGCCAATATTGTAATTTGATAAAGGCGGAAAGAAACTCTGCTTAGAACCCGCCTCCGGCAGCACAGATTGGCAGCAGCACCAATGGGGACACAGGGAAGGAAAAAAAATGGGAAAGGTATTTTTTATGATAGAAACACTGCAAATAAAGCATTAACTGTATTTGAGGGCTAAAATAAGTAAAAGTTCCTGACCTGGCAAGAATAATAAAACTTTCTTATTAAATCCTTTATAAATCCTCCATGATTCCCCTACATTTAATCCACCTAAAAATAAAGATATTTAACTGTTTAATTTTAAAAGTATTCCAATTTATCAATAAATGCAGCATCTTCTGGCACTAAATGGTAGGAAATAATAACAAGCTTACTAAGTACCCATTAGCCATTAGCTGAACTAAACCAATAATATCCCCAAGGCACTCATTTCTATCCTCCTTACATCAGCAGAATAGTGTAATGATACCTTAAAGTTTATTGTTCGTTTTTGTATCCTTGAAAGTTGCTGCATGCACAGATTATCAGTGTTATTAGAAACACAATTACAGAAATGATTGCATCCTGTCTACACCCCAGTGTTTGTAGTCCAACACCTTTATGAATATAACAAATTATCGAGACCACTTTGAAAATTGTGGTTATGCAGTTTGCTATAAATTGCACTAATGATTTGACTTTGGTGACCTTTAGATACTTTCTACCTTCATTTCTCTCTCCATGGAAATAAATATACAAACAAAAGCCATCCAACAAATATGTAAAAGAATGATAATTATGTTTATCACTTATTTCATATTGAGAATTCATTATATAAAATTACAGTAAACCAGCTGCTTGTCCATATGGTGTTCTGGCTCATCCCAGAATATATCTTTAGCAAAGATTAAAATATTAATAAATGCCAACCAACTATGAACACAAACAAGATGACCATGAAAGTATTATAAAGCAGAACTGTCTGCATTTAAATGTTATTCTAGGTAATTGGGAAATTCAGTAGACATGCTGCCCTTGAAATATGTGTGAAGAAAACCTACTAAATAAATTGATTGTAAATGTATCTTAACTTATCAAAAACATCCAACTGGAGGTCAAGCCTAGAACTTTCAGAATAGATATAAGAAAGACAATGTATCATGGTTCCGTTTGCAAAATGTTTGCGATATTGATAAAAATGTTTCTAGCCAAATTTGTTATTGACATACTACACTAGAAACAATTGTTTTAAAGTATTGTCTGAGCTATCCTATAATAGGGCCCACCAATAGGCAATAAGCTGGATATTTTTTAAAAAAAAATGTCCAGGCATCACAAGTTTATTCAATGTCAGTGGAAGAATTTTTAGAAGTGATTGCATAATAAGGTTATTGAATTAGGCTGCATTTTCAAAAGTTCTCGTGGAATCTAGCAGAAGTTTAGATATTATTATTACTAATAGGAGACCAATATGGATGAATAGGATGGCAGTGAATATCATAAAACAAAAGTAAAAAGCATTTAAAACATTGAAGGCTAAAAGTTCAGAAAAAGCATTCCAGACTTACAAAGATTTCAACAGGAAATGTAAAAAACAAGTTATCAAAGTTATTCACGGAAAAACAATTTGATAACAACATTAGAATAAATCCCCAAATTTTTAAATAAATATATTTTTGCCCAAAAAAAATAAATCTGATGATATGTTATTCTCTCCTCTTAAGGATAACCATGGAAATATAAATGTAGAGCACAAAGACAGGGCTGAGATATTAACCCCTAAATGACACGGCCAACTTTCATTTTTGCTTTTTCCTCCCCACCTTCCAAAAGCCATAACTTTTTTATTCTTCCGTGGACATTGCTCCATTTTCTTTTAGGGGGATTTTGTTTTTACAGCATCCATCGTGCGGTTAAAGCTGCATGTTCACTTTATTCTATGGGTTACTATTTTGTGTCGCCATTTTCTGTGAACCATAACTTTTTTCTATTTTTACTTCAATTGAGCGATGTGAGGGCTTTTTTATGCGAGGCGGGCTTTAGTTTTTATTGGTACCATTTCGGGGTTCATGTGACTTTTGGATCAATTTTTATTTGATTTTTTGGGAGCTAAGATGACCAAAAAACAGAAATTTGGTGTTTTACTTTTTTTTTTTTACGGTGTTCATCGAGCTGGTTAAATAACGTTATATTGTAATAGTTTGGACTTTTACCGAAGCAGCGATACCAGTTATGTTAACTTTGGTTTTATTTTACATTGCTTTAGAGAAAAAATGGGAAAAAGTTGCCATAACTGACCATCGGCACACTGCTTTAGATGACGCGGTTGCGGCATCTATGAGTTTAAACGGTTGCAGCGAGGTGTCGGCTGTATTACACAGCTATCCCCCAAAAAGCATGGTGCGAGCTCAGCCCGTGAGCCCACTCTATGCTTTCCCTTAACAGTTGCCACGTACATGTATGTGTCATGTCGTTAAGGGGTTAAGGGGTTAAACACATACTTTTCATTTGTGTTGAGTCATGAGCTGTTAGTGCCAGATATTCAGGGGACAGTAATAAAAGTTCTGTACCCAATACTACCTGCTTAAGACAGCTGCGTCTGAGCAAATTAAATATTGATAGAGTCGGGTATTAAGGAAATTGAGCTCTGTAATGGACAGACCCAGTGGCGTAGCTATAGGGGTCGCAGCAGTCGCAAATTGCGACCGGGCCCAGAAGCCAGGGGGGCCCGCAGCCCCTCGCACCACATCAATGAAAAGTTACCATAGTAACTGGGGCCTATGTAATAAACTACACGTGCCCCTGTTACTATAGTAACTGACATTACTTACCCCTCCTCTTCCTGGAGCACATCGGAGGTACTGACATCACAGCGCTGTGCGCAGTGCATAACGTCATGATGAAGGGGAAGCAGTACTCGTACAAGCGGCTGCAACCCCTTCAAAACAGCTGATTTACGGGGGTCCCGGGTGTCTGACACCAACCCATAAGCTATTGATGGCCTATACTGAAGATAGGCCATCAATGTTTAGGGACTGGACAACCTTTAAAGCCTACCGTGTGTTAGGCTTAGATACAGGGCCCCAGCTTATACTGCATAAGAATACTGTCTGCTGCACCCTGTATCTAAGCCTACATTAGGCTTAGATACAGGGTCCAACAAACAGTATCTCACATTTACATGGGCCCTGTTCACATCACCACTGCCCTTCCATTGAGGGGTTCCGTCTGGTTAACCCCTCAACATAAAGGTAATCGGAAACCTTAGCTTCCGTTTGCATCACCATTGATCTCAATGGTGATGGAAACTTTGCTAATGGTTTCCGTTTGTCACCGTTGTGAACGGGTTCCGTTGTTTTGGCGGAATCAATAGCGCAGTCGACAATGCAAAACAATGGAACCCTGCCACAACGGTGAGAAACGGAAACCTTCAGCAACGTTTCTGTCACCATTGAGATCAATGGTGAGGGAAACTGAAGCTTAGGTTTCAGTTTGCCTTTCTGTTGAAGGGTTAACCCGATGGAACCCATCAACGGAAGGGCAGCGGTGATGTGAATAGGCCCTTACTAATGTTTTTTTATTGTGTTGTTTTACAGGTTCGGTCGTTGGACTACGTGGGATTCGAGGACTACTTCGATGACGGCTTTTTTATTGTCAATACAATGGTTAATGAGGGTTGTGTGGGGCTGCTTTATTTCAATAAATCTATTTTTTCTATGTCTTTGTATTTTTTTTTTAACTTTATCGCTGCCAACTTACTAATGGCCGCTGACAGATTGACAGCGTCCATTACTAAGGCGGGGCTTAGTGTTAAAGGCTAACACTAACCAACATTATTACCCCGGTACCCACCACCACCAGAGGTGCCAGGAAGAGTCGGGTACGATCCAGTACCCGACCATCTGTAGTGATGGTCGGGCACTGGGGTGACCGCAGGCTGGTATTATTAGGCTGGGAAAGGCCAAAAACAGTGGCCCTTCCCACCCTGGTAATGCTAGCCTGCTGCTGCTGTATTGTATCTGGCTGGTTATGAAAAATGGGGGGCACCCCACGTCATTTTTATTTATAAATAATTGGGCAGCACAATGTGGGGTACCCCCATTTTTATAACCAGCCAGACACAACATAGCAGCAGCAGCCTAGCATTACCAGGGTGGGAAGGGTCACAGTTTTTGGCCTTTCCCAGCCTAATAATACCAGACTGCGGCCGCCTCAGTGCCCCTGGATCATACCCGGCTCTTCCTGGTGGCGCTGGGTACCAGGGTAATAATGGGGATTAGTGTTAACCTCTTCATGTCTAACATTAAGTCTCACCCTTAGTAATGGGCGTTGTGAATCAGCCAGCGACTATTACTAGGGCGGTAGTTATAAAGTTTAAACAAATACAAAGACATAGATAAAATATTTTATTGAAATAAAAATTCCACACAACCCTCGTTATCCATTTTATTGAGAATAAAAAAAAATGCAGTTATCGAAGTAGTCCTCGAATCTGAAGTAGTCCAACAACCGAACTTGTAAAAAAACAAACACACAGAAATAATTAGTATCACGTCAAAAAGGAAAATAATTATTATTCTTACCTTTCCTGGGTCCAGCGCTGGAGCTGCAATGTCAGCGAGCTGGGCCCTATATCTAATCCAATCATGTGTGATACTGTCTGCTGAGCCACTGTATCTAATCCTATCATGTGTGATACTGTCTGTTGAGTCACTGTATCTAATCCTATCATGTGTGAAACTGTCTGCTGGGCCCTATATCGAATCCTATAATGTGTGATACTGTTTGTTGAGCCACTGTATCTAATCCTATAATGTGTGCTACTGTCTGCTAAGCCAATGTATCTAATCTTAGCTTTAGGGTCGTAGTGCTATAGATATGCTGTCTCATATATATATATATATGCACATATTCATACACACACACACATTTTTTTTTGGGGGGGGGCACATATGTATTGGGGCTATTCCCACTGATGTTTTAAGTTCTTAGTGAGGCCCCTGGCTGCTAGTGCTGCATTGTTGGATCACTTAGGAGACCCAGCGATGCAGCTGAAAGCTGCGGTCCATCGGCCCTGAGAAGTTTGGGGGGGGGGCAAGAAGAACCTTTGCATCGGGGCCCATGAGCCTTTAGCTACGCCCCTGGACAGACCAGTGCATCTCATCCTCTTAGACTCTCTTGTAACAGGATCAGTGCCACAGGATTGGAGGACGGCTGATGTTGTACCAATATTTAAGAAGGGTAGGAAGGTGGAACTGAGAAACTACTGTCCAGTAAGTTTTACATTGGTGGTATGTAAAATATTTTAATGGATTCTAGGAGATGAACTGCAAAAGTATATAGCAGTGAATAATCTAATAGCTAATAACCAGCATGGATTCCTAAACAACAAGTCGTGCCTAATCAACATGATCGGTTTCTATGAGGAGGTAAGTGCAAATCTGGATGTTGGTCATGCTGCTGATTTGATTTATATTTGGATTTTTTAAAAGCCTTTGATACTGTTCTACGCAATAGTCTTGTTCTGAAGCTACAGAGTCAGGAACTGGGGGGACCATGTATGCACGTGGGTAAAGAATTGGTGAAGGGACAGAAAACAAAGAGTCATTATAAATGGCATTTATTTAAAATGGGTTGAAGTCAGCAGCGGGGTACCACAAGTATCCGTGTTCGGCCCAATTGTGGATGGGATTAGTAGTAAGGTATCAGTCTTTGCTCACGATACAAAACTTTGTAGGATTCTTAAAACTCAGCTTGATTATTAAATATTACAGAAAGACCTAGATAAGCTGGCAGCATGGGCAAAAACATGGCAGATGAAATTTAATGTTGATAATTAAATGTAAAGTAATGCACCAAGGATGCAATAATATTATTAATGCATATACATTAAATACGTAGAATAAAACTGGGGATAATGAAACAAGAGAAGGACCTGGGTATTCTGGTTAGAAATAAGCTAAGCACAATTAAATGTCAAGCAACAGCTGCAAAAGCAACCAGGATTTTAGGGTGTATAAAAAGAGAGATAAAAACCTGTGATTCAAATGTAATATTACCCCTCTATAAGTCCCTTGTAAGGCCACATCTAGAATATGGAATTTAGTTTTGGGCTCCAAATTGTAAAAAGGATATAGGAGAACTGGAGAGGCGGGTGACTCGATTATTAAATAGGATGGAAGGTGTCTCTTACAATGAAAGGCTAGAGATATTGGGCTTGTTCAGCCTCAGAGGTGATCTTATTAACATGTATAAGTATATGTGTGGTCAATACAAAGAACTTGCACATAATCTGTACTTTCCAAAAACTCTACAAAGGACTAGGGGACATTCATGGCATGTGGAATAAAGAAATTTCAGACATCAATTCAGGAAAGGGTTATTTACAGTTAGAGTAGTCAAACTATGGAATGTCCTACCCCAAGAGGTAGTGATGGCAGATACTATGTCAGCATTTAAAAGCAGGCTAGATGCCTATTTATTTACTGACAAATGGCATTGAGGGTTATAATTAAACAAGCAATGACTGACGTGTAATTTATTGAGAAAGGTTCGACTTGATCGACCTGTGTTTTTTTTCAAGTTATAAAACTATTAAATAATAAAAATATTATAATTATTACTATTATTACTATTGTGATATGTCTGATTTTGAGGTTATTACGTTTATTTGGCATTTCACAACGTTATCAAACTATTTTTTCCTGACATATTGCACATTGTACTTCATGGAAAGCCCAATATAAAAAAGAAAAGAAAAGAATGAATGAATGAATGTAAGTTAATGTTTGCAAAAATTTACTCTAGAAACACTATAATACAATGAAGTCTGTCAAAGTGTATTCCTTATTTCCTTTAGGTCATAAAGTTCAATATGTGACAGTTAGTAAATCTTCCCATGTAAACAAAGAGAGTGAAATTGTTACTTCAGCTACATATATTTTACAATGCCAAAAGGGCCCCTGGATATTCTGGAATGCTATGTACAAGTATTGTTGTGATATAGTAATATAATATATTATATCTATATAATGCTTGATATATTACATTTTTCCTTTTAACTTTATTCTAGATTAGAAGAGTACGGGCATTCCCAACTACATAAACTATATCATACACTTTACATGGGGTAGTTTAGGTGTTAGTATTCCAGTCATTCTCCTGGTGATCTACAGTGGTTTTGAAGTTAATACCAAATATCTCTGGCGGTCTAAGGTAAAGAAGGGGTTAACATTTATATACATTCTATATGGTATTATGGGGTAATATCTCATGTCTCTGGAGGTCTATGGTTCTTTAATGGTTTACAGGTAACTAAATATATAACAATTTAATGAAAATAAATAGATTGTTTAGGATGGTGCAGGGGGTAGTGGTGGTTTCGGGCAGGAAATGTTCCTATAATTGTATTTTATTTCATAAATGGGTCCAGAAAGTATTTTTTGATAAAGAGCTTCAAATCTCCCTTCACACATCCATAGTGATAACATTCTGTCTTTCTGCAACTGCCACTAGGGAAAGCTCGCTGTAAAGGGATCATTGAATTCAATAATAAATTCATAAGCAGTGGCAGAAAGAATTACAGCCGTTAACTAGATTTTATTTTTACTGAACTGCCCAGAGTAGTGTTTCCAGGTACTATGAAACACCCCTGCTTACCTTTCTATATTGTCTTTTCCCTTCAGAACCTACAGTAATTTCTTAAATTTTGTTATTACTTTAAGGGTGAAGAGGATACAGTAGTCAAATAAATATGTAAGCCCATCATCATCCTGTTTTCTTATCCTGACCTTTTTTAATGGGTGATTGAACATACAGTAGTCTTTCTGAGTTCATTATTGCCCTTCATCTTTCAATAGTTTCACCACAAATTTATTGTCAACATGGCTCCCAATAACCGTTGCCCAGGGGTAGACTGACCATTTGAGCATTAGGGCAGTGCCTGAGGGCTCATAGGCAGAATGTGCTTATAACCCTTGAGTAAGATACATTCAAGTTTGTAGTGCAAAGTCTGCAAAGATAAAAGCAAACAAACAAGAGAGAAATTAGATAAATGCTGCTCAAAGGCATTGTCTTTACCCAGCTCAGGTGTATTAGAACTACGGTGGTTGGTAAGTTGTCCATGACTATTATTTCCTGCCACCGCCATTACTTATTTGCTTGAACAGCCACAAGAGAGAGTGACTATCCATGTTATTTGAAGCTGTGGACACAGAATATAACCAACTAAATGCAAATCCACAACTCCCTACCATCTTTTGCAGTGATGACAATGCCTGGTAGATATAATTTGCTGAACTTCCTAAACATTGTGGTACATACAAGAATTTACCAGATATTGGCTTATGTGTCCGGCAAAACAATGTGCAGCTTTTTAAAACTTTAGGATGAATACATGAATGATGAATGAAGAGTTTCAAGAGTAGAGATGATGAGCCTGCATATATCATGTGTTATCTATCACTGACAGAATATACAAGACGGGCATCCTTGCTTATGTGGCCAGCTGGCCCACGGCTTGAGAAAATAAGAGCTTAATTGGATTTAGAACTGACTGACATATAGATGAAATAAAAATTATGGGCAAGATACAGGAATATGTTGAAAGTAAAAGCTCGTTTGCAAAACTTCAAAAGTAATTTTGTCAAATAAAAAGTGATACTCATCCTAATTGGCACAGCTTCCGTATCCACGCCCAAAGGTAATCAGTCTGCACCTGCTTCTATGTCTGTGAGACTGACTCCATCTTCCACCACTCAGGATGGCAGGCTTAGGAGTGGGAGAGCCTATCACAGCCTGGCCAGACGGAGCTAGCTCCCGCCCTCTGTCTATTTATACCTGCCTTTCCTGTTCCTCCTTGCTTGTGATTCTTCTCTGTTGGTTTCCTGGCCCTGCTGCAGCTTCTGAACTATTTGACCCTGCTTCGTATTGACCCTGGCTTACTGACTACTCTTCTGCTCTGCGTTTGGTACCTCGTACACTCCTGGTTTGACTCGGCTTGTTCACTACTCTCCTGCTCTACGTTTGGCACCTCGTACTCTCCTGGTTTGACTCGGCTCGTTTACTACTCTTGTTGCTCACGGTGTTGCCGTGGGCAACTGCCCCGTTTCCCTTTGTTCTGTGTTTCCTTGTCTGTTGTCTGTCGTGCACTTATTGAGTGTAGGGACCGTCGCCTAGTTGTACCCCGTCGCCTAGGGCGGGTCGTTGCAAGTAGGCAGGGACTAAGTGGCGGGTAGATTAGGGCTCACTTGTCTGTTTCCCTATCCCTGTCATTACAGAAGGATTATTATTCATATTATACAATGTTTATCTTCTATAAATTGTAATGATCTATTCCTAGTTGGCATGATCTATAAGGCCTTATTTACACGAGCGTGTTAAACGGCCGTCCCACGGAACTTTGTAATTCAATGTAGCCGTTCACACATCCGTTGTTTCAACAGACCGTGTGAAAATAGGACATGTCCTATTTTTTCACGCTTCACACATCCCTCCATAGACTCATCTATGGGAAATGCGAGATAGTTTTTCACGTCCGAGGTGCACAACGCTCATGTAAATAAGGCCTAATGATCAGACAAAGTGAGCCACCACTTCCACATTGTGCCTGGGAGCCTAGAGAATACTACAAGAGCCAGAGGTTGCGGTGAAGGCCCTCCAGCCATTCATAATACATAGGTATGTGAGAGAATTGTTAAAGAAATTAAATAGATTTGGTGCTCTTCTTAGTATAATCTACATAATTAATACACATATACAATTTATAGCTCATTTTTTTTAAACATAACAACAGAGCTTTTAACTCCTTTCCAATCGGGGCGGAGGTCGGGTGGGAGAGTATGGAGCAGGCTCACGGGCTAAGCGTGCTGCATAGAATGAGTGTGTCGGCTGTATGTTACTTCAGTGTAATGAGCGAAATCCGGCTCAAGTGGGATACCGCTCAATTATCCCCTTATATGTCTTGGTCTATAGCGACCGCGGCATCTAAGCCGTTAGAAACAGGGGACAGCGCCTCCGACATTCCACTGACCCCCCATGATGCGATCACATGGTGCCGATGGTTGTCATGACAGCCTGGCGGCCTTCATCTGCCATTTTTGTACTCCTATAAGTCAAGCCTGAATCACACTATACTGCAATACATTAGTATTGCAAAAGGATCGTGTAAGCGATCCAATGATCACTGGTTCAAGTCTCCTAAGGGGACTAATAAAAAAAAAATAAACACAGTTGAATAAAGCTTTTTTTAATATATTTAAAAAATATATTAAACGTTAAAAAAAGACGCTTTCCCATTTTTCCCCAAAAGCAATGTAAGAAAATTAACATAACTGGCATCACCACATCCGTGAAAGTCCGAACTATTACAATATAACATTATTTAACCAGCACAGTATATGCCGTAAAAAAAAAATGTGGTCACCTTCTTTCCCAGAAAAAATGTAATAAACAGTGATAAAAGTCCCATGTACACCAAAACAATACAAATATAAACAACAGCTCGCCCACCAAAATAATAAACCCTCCTACCGCTCAATCGGCAGAAAATAAAAAAGTTATGGCTTTTTCCCTGTAGAAGTGGTAAAATATAATATAATATATATATATATATATATATATATATATATATATATATATATATATATATATATATATATATATATATATATATATATATCTGTATATGTAGATATATCTATATATATAGAGATATAAGTGTCGTTAACATGTCATCTTTACCACACGGTGAGGCGTAAAAACAAAATAAAAAGCAATGGAGGAATCACTGTTTGTTTCCCATTTCAGCCCACAAAGACAACGGGACCCAAAGAACAGGCCCTCGTCAGCTATATTGATCGAAAGATTAAAAGGTTATGGCTTTTGGAAGGTGGGGAGCAAAAGGTGAAAATTAAAATCCGAAAAATGGCTGCTGAGGGAAGGGGTTAAAGGGGTTGTGTACATTCTATTTTTGTTAGAAATGTCTCACAACAAAAAGCTAATCACAAAATGTCTTGCTGTTGGGACTCCCAATGATTAGCAGTTATATGTGGGGGAAACTTGGCAGTATGTGTTCAGATTACCTGCAGCACCACCACAGGGAAAATAAAGCATTGCATTGATACAAAGCAGAACTGTGTACTGTTTGCGTGGCAGGTCCTCAAGGGTGAAAGACGCTCTTTCAAGCCGCTCTCCATTCCACAGCTATAAATAAGGGTTTTAAATGGGAGATCCCCCTCTATTTACTAAGAATTGTCTTAGGGCCTGTTCACATCAGCGTTCACTTTCCGTTGAGGGGTTCCGTCGGAGGAAAGTCAAACGGAAAACACAGCTTCTGTTTTCATCACCATTGATATCAATGGTGACGGAAACATTGCTAATGGTTTCCGTTTGTCACCGTTCTGGCAGGTTTCCGTTTTTTCGACGGAATCAATAGCGCAGTCGACTACGGTATTGATTCCGTCAAAATGACGGAACCCTTGCACAACTGAGACAAACGGAAACCATTGGCACCGGATCCGTCACCATTGAAATCAATGGTGATGCAAAAGGAAACCTATGGCTTCCGTTTGTTTCAGTCAGGGTCCCGTTCTGACGGGAAGCTCCGACAGAACGTCAGAACGGGACTCTGACGCAGATGTGAACGAAGCCTTACAAAGAGGTCACACGTGGTGTATTTGCCTTGTAAAACTCTACAATGTAAGCCTATGGTGAAAATATTTTGCAAGGTGAGAAATTGAGAAATCTGTTGCCCATTAGACATTGTAAAGTTTTTCTGCATATCCTAAGGCTGCAAAAATACAAGGCAAATGTGCCACGTATCACTGTACCATAAGGCCTTGTTTGCACAGTGAAAATTTGATGCAGATTTTGAATGCAATTTTTAAGCCAAAACCAAAATTGGATTCAGAAGAGGAGACACTTTAAGGCCTTTCTATATATATTTCTTCTGTTTCTGTTCTGGCTAAAAAAAATACATGCAAAATCTGCAGTAAATCTGCACTGTGTGAACAAGGTCTAAAGCCAAAGTTATCATATAATATAGCTTTTGCTACACCTCTCAGATGAGACGCTCAAGGAGAGATTCATACGTCTGACTTTGTAAAACGATTACGCATAAGCACAAAATAGAAAAAATATATATATATTCACGTTGTCTGCCTTTGGCAATGTGCAGCAATGCAACATCAGTTATGGTGCGCATCTCTTAAATGCGATCTTTGCTCACTGTCAACGCGAATCCTTTAGGCTACAAAGAAGGGTGGCTATTCAAGAAAAGAAAATGCTAATTAAAGTAGCTGCTAACTTGAAATGTGGGGGCACTACCACAGTTTATCATAATCTTATTCCATAAAAGCAAACATCATTATGATCCATACCATATAATTATACTTCATTTTCATTATCTTCTTTGGATGCAGTAGTATTTTAGATTTAATTCCATTATGCAATAGTTAAACTTTTTAAAGCTGTGGGTATGTTTACATGGCTTATTTTCAAAAAATCAGAAGCAGAACGCCTCCAAACATCTGCTTATTGATTTCAATGAGAAATACGGCCTTCTGCCCCGAGGGGGCGTATTTTTACGCAGCCGTTTTTAAAAATGGCCGCGTAAAAAAACGCCCGCGAAAAAGAAGTGCATATCCATTTTTGAGCCATTTTTCATTGACTCTATAGAAAAACAGCTACAAAAATAGCCGTAAAAAACACAGAGAAAAATGCGAGTTGCTAAAAAAAACGTCTGAAAATCAGGAGCTGTTTTCCCTTGAAAACAGCTCCGTGTTTTCCGACGTTTTTTGCTAAGCGTGTGAACATAGCCTTAGAGATTTCCCTTGAAGAATCTTTCTCGTTACAATCTGTACGACCACAAGCAACATTGGTTGAAGCCCATGTGATCAGCTGCTATTATTCGGGGGAGGGCAACCGTGTATATGCTCAGAGCCACAACAAGGAATGTGATTGGCACCCATGGAAAACATCTATATCACTGGGCACCAGCTCTTTGCTCTACCTAATAAAGGGGGTTCTCTATCAAGGAAGTCTTTATTAACTAAATCTGCTTAAATAGGGCATGTAAGAATGTTATTGAAACCAGAACACTTTGGGGAAATGTATTATTGCATTTGTGCATTGCACAATTCTGGTGTCAGAAATCCCAAATTATGGCACATGCATCTTTTATTCAAGCAAAACATGATACTATTATTCGCTATACTGAATGCCATACACAGATACTTTAAGACTGGGTTCCCACGTAGCGTAAACGCTGCAAAATTTCCGCAACTAAATTGTGTGCGGAAATTCTGCAGCATTTACAGTGGCAGCAAAGTGGATGAGATTTAGTAAATCTAATGCCCACCCTGCGGAAAACGAATGCAGCGTAAACGATAATAAATTGACCTGCGGTGCAGAATTTAATTCTGCATCATGTTAATTTATGCTGCGTTTTTGTTGTTTTTCTGTTGCGGGTTTTCCCCATTGAATTCAATGGGGAAGCAAAACCCACACCAAACAAGAAAGCCAAGTGTTGCGACTTTTGCAGCGTAATCGCAGAGATTATGCCGCAAAAAATGCAACTCTGGAAAAAAAACATACTTCCGCAGAATGCTCTTTTTCTTCCTGCAGTTCGGCCTCCTGGGATGATGTTGTATCCCATGTGACCGCTGAAGCCAATCACAGGCTGCACCATCATATGGTCTGCAACGTCATCGTAGGAGGCCGGACTACGCGCAGAGAAGACGGAGGAGGTAAGTAAGACCGGTTTTTTACGCAGTTGAAATTCAGTTCGAAAAACTGCACCACATTTTTCGGACAGAAGGTGCTGTGGGTTCCAGGTTTGATATATACGCTTGATATACGTTTGATATACGCACAGTTTTTACGCAGCATATCCGCCCTTTGGGAACCCTGCCTTAACCCCTTCCCGACATTTGACATATCCATACGCCAAAGTCGGGTAGGGGAAGTATGGAGCGGGCTCACAGAGTGAACCCGCTTCATACGATGCCGGTGTCGGCTGTTTGTTACAGCCGACACCTCTGAGTAACTAGCGGCATCGCGCAAGAGCGCGATCCCGCTAGTTTAACTCGTTAAATGCCACGGTCAACAGAGCTTTTAAATCATTAGAAAGAGGGGGGCGACCCCCTCTAACAGCTCATCGCGCCCCCCGCAATGCAATCGCGGGGGGTTGATGCTTGCTACGGCTGCCTGGGGGCCTAATGAAGGTCCCCAGGTCCGCCATCTTTGTGCACCTATTAAGCCCTGCCTCCGGCAGGGCTTAATAGATGCCTGTCAGAATCACGATATACTGCAATACATTAGTATTGCAGTATATCGAGCAAGCGATCTAACGATCGCTGGTTGAAGTCCCTTAGGGGGACTAATAAAAGAAGTAAAAATGAGTTAAATAAAGTTTTTTTTGTGTAAAAAAAAGAAAATATATATTTATATATATATATATATATATATATATATATATATATATATATATATATATATATATATATTAAAAGTTCAAAAAAAAAAACCTTTTCCCATTTTCCCCCTAGAGCATAGTAAAAAAATAAATAAATAAGCATAATTGGTATCGCGTCCGTTAAAGTCTGAACTATTACAATATATCATTATTTAACCCGCACAGAGAACGCCGTAAAAAAAAGAAATTCTAAATGCCGGAATCTCGATATTTTTGGTCACCTAATCTCCCAATAAAAAGTGATCAAACCGTCGCATTTACACCAATATAATATTATTAAAAACTACAGCTTATGCTGCAAAAAATAAGCCCTCATACCACTAAATCGACGGAAAAATAAAAAAAGTTGTGGCTCTTGGAATTTGGCGACACAAAATAAATTTTCTTTTTTACACTTAGGTTTTTACTTGTAAAAGTAGTAAAATATAGAAAAAACTATACATATTTGGTATCGCTGTAGTCATATTGACCCATAGAATAAAGTTAACATTTTTTTAATTTCACAGTGAATTCCGTAAAAACGTTGTGCAAAAAAACATGGAGGAATCGCTGTATTTTTCATTTTCTACCCCACAAATAATTTTTTGCCCATTTTGTAGTACATTATATGGCAAAGTAAGTGGTGCTACGAAAAACGACAACTCGTCCTGCAAAAATCAAGCCCTCATAGTATTATATTGACGGAAAAATAAAGAAGTTATGGCTTTTGGAAGGTGGGGAGGAAAAAACTAAAATTAAAATCTGAAAAAGGGCTGCGGCAGAAAAATTGTAGCTAACGCGAGTGAACAGCAGATGTTATACAAGGTTTAATGGAAAGGTCTTCTTCTTAAAAAACATTTTGTTTTTACATCCACGATTAAACCTTTGTCTTTTAGAAAAATTTTGTTTGGAAGGCATATATCATATTCCAAGGATTGTTTTGTGTTCCTGAAATAGATATCTACACCTATGATTCTGTTATGCTTTTTAGAGGCAGCAGCCTTTTTACACAGTCCACTCCCTTGTGGTTTCTGTCAATATCCGCCTCATACATCCACCCACCCACCCACCCACCCACATAACCAGTTATGATGTAAAGGAGAGGCCACAAGCCAAGTAATATCAGCCTTTCCACTATTTGTGGAATGAGTCTGTGTGTTTGTATACTATTTTCGTAAAACAATGGGATATTTATTCAATTATTTTACCCAAACTTTTGTTCAACAACACCAATTCAAAATCCATGCAGCCATGTAGAATAAGGTTTATGTCGCATGATACAGAACATTTAAACCATGTGAAAAATTTAATGCATTAACATCAGTTCCTAGAAGAGTTCAACTTCGTTCCGTGAAGCTGGGAATAAATTGCATGTATTACAGATGTTCTCTCCTAGTATCAGGGCCAATAATGCAAATGTAAAACATTGTCAGAAGCCCCTTAACATTCTGTTCTGCATAAAAGCTGCAGTGCCCTGCTTGATGTACTCTAAACTTGTCCTTGAGGTTACAACACAGGTCAGGGATATGTGATGTATTAGAAGAAATGCTTGCAGATCAACACTACAAACTCTACATTTATGGTCAGGTTAATAAAGTAGGTGCAGTGGATATAAAAAGTCTACACACCCCTGTTAAAATGACAGGTTTTTGCATGTTACAAAATCCGTACAAGGTGAATAATTTCAGAACTTTTTCCACCTTTAATGTGACCCATAATCTGTACAATTCCATTAAAAAACAAACTGAAATCATTTAGAGGGGAAAAATAAAAGTAACAAAACTACAATAATGTGGTTGTGTTCAGAATTAACCAATCACATTTAAACTCATATTAAATAGTAGTCAGTACACAGCTTACATTATTTAAATTGATTCTGAGTAACCCCATATAAAGTTCAGCTGTTCTATTAGGATTTTCCTGACATTTTCTTTGTTGCATATGACAGCAAAAGCCATGGTGTGTAAAGAGCTTACAAAACATCAAAGGGATCTGATAGTTGAAGGCATCAGCCAGGAGAAGGGTACCAACGAATTTCCAAGGCATTATGTATACCATGGAACACAGTGAAGAAGTGGATTACACATCAAGAAGTGGATTACATTTGGCATAACAGTGACATTACCAAGAACTGGACGTTCCTCAAAACTTGATAAAAAGGCAAGACGAATATTGGTCCGGGAGGCTACCAAGAGGACTATAGCAACATTAAAGGAGCTGCAGGATTTTCTGGCAGGTACTTGTTGTGTAGTGCATGTGACAACAATCTTCCATATTCTTCATATGTCTGGGCTGTGGGGTAGGGTGGCAAGACGGAAGCCTTTTCTAACACAGAAAAACATTCAAGCCCGGCTATGTTTTGCAAAGACCTACATCAAGTCTGCCAAAAGCATGTGGGAAAATGTGTTATGGTCTGAGACCAAGGTTGAACTTCTTGGCCACTTTTTGGCACAAAGCCAACACTGCACATCACCAAAAGAACACCATACCCACAGTGAAGCATGGTGGAAGCAGCATTATGCTTTGGGTCTGTTTTTCTGCAGCTGGAACTGGGGTTTTAGTCAAGAGAATTGAGAGGTGGAGAGAATTATGAACAGTTCCAAATATCAGTCAATATTGGCACAAAACCTGCAGGCCTCTACTAAAAGGCTATGTTCACACGGAGTATTTTGGGGGAGGAATATCTGCCTCAAAGTTCCAAACGGAATTTTGAGGCAGATATTCCTCCCCCAAAATACTCCGTGTGAACAGCAATTATCGCGCTGTTTTTCGCCCGCGGCCATTGAGCGCCGCGGGCATAAAACACGCTTTCTCCTGCCTCCCATTGAAGTCAATGGGAGGTCGGAGGCGGAAGCGCCCGAAGATAGGGCATGTCGCTTCTTTTTCCCGCGAGGCAGTTTTACTGCTCGCGGGAAAAAGACGCCGACGCCTCCCATTGAAATCAATGGGAGGCGTTCTCGGGCCGTTTCTGCCGAGTTTTGCGACGCGGTTTCCGCGTCAAAAAACTCGGCAAAAGACCCCGTGTGAACATAGCCAAAAGCTGAAGATGAAGAGGAATTTCCCCTTTCAGCACGACAACCACCCATAGCATACCTCCAAATCAACAAAAAAATGGCTTCACCAGAAGATCAAAGTTTTGGAATGACCCAGCCAGAGCCATCTACACAGGAGATGCCCACGCAATCTAACAGATTTGAAGCACTTTTGCAAGGAAAAGTGGGCAACAATTGACTTCTACCAAGAAAGACTGAATGCTGTCATAAAGTCAAAGGGTAATTCAACAAAGTATTAGTTTATGGGTCCAATGCAACCACTTTATTTTTGTTCTTTATTTTTATTTTTTCACCCTAAAAGATTTCAGTTTGTTTTTCAATGGAATTGTACAGATTATGGGTCACATTAAAGGTGGAAAAAGTTCTGAAATGATTCATCTTGGACTGATTTTGTAACATGCAAAAACCTGGCATTTTAACAGGGGTGTGTACACTTTTTATATCCACTTTGTGTAAGACAAACTGTACTTTGATCCTGAATCGATTGGTGCAATTTATTTCCATCTAATTGAGTTTATCAATCCTAATTTTTTATATTTGTCACATAATTGTATAGAATAAAGCTGGCCATAGATATTAGATATTTGTTTGCAGCTCAGCATAGACAAAAGATTCTGGAGTTAAATCCTCATTGGTTGCTATAGACAAACAACTTTATTGCAAGACACAACGATTTGGGAGAT
The DNA here is from genome assembly GCF_050947455.1 of Rhinoderma darwinii. Lineage (NCBI taxonomy): Eukaryota > Metazoa > Chordata > Amphibia > Anura > Rhinodermatidae > Rhinoderma > Rhinoderma darwinii. Next base: position 167,394,364 of record NC_134689.1, read on the forward strand.
ACACTACTTTTCTCAAGCCTCTATCCTCCCTAAAACTCAATTTGAAGAAGACGGCAAAACAGATTATTCTAAATTTCTTAAAATCTTCTGTAAAAAAAGGAGAGTTTATCACACAAATCTACACTCTTGAGAAAGGGGGCATACCTCCGAAACATTGTGCCTTGTGCTGACGTTGTTTATCTACAGCCACCAATGAGGATTTACTTCATGAAAATTAAAACAAATTCTTATAACTGAGAAAAGCTAGACTGCTGCGGATACTACCATATGATTACTGGACAGGGCTGGTGAAAATACAGTATCTATATTTAGTTTTTTTTTAACAAGTAATTTATGTCTACTTCTAATTCAAAGGTTTATTTTACAAATAAAGGATTACTAAATAAGGTACACATTTGACTTTCTCAGAGGCATACACATATATATTTTTAATAACAGTTCTGCACATTGTCAAAATTTGCCCATTAAAATACTGACATTCAAGAAAACTACACATATGTAGAAATGTGAATTGCCAAGTCATTTTTCAGCTTAAGAGCTAGGGAATAAATAAATGCCATGACATTTGTCGTGCACTCTTTGGCTATCCATGTATAGTTGATGATTTATGACAAGTTCTGTTTATCTGGAGCTTGGTCAGGTATGTATATAACTGTATCATACTGATGCTTATTGGCAGTGACCTCCTGGTTGAAGCTTCAAAATTTAATTTTCGTATGTTAAGACAACATAGAGTGCAACACACGTATGGATGGAAGAAGTCAGTAGAATACTATGTTTTGCATTATGAAGACTGCCTTAGAGGGTACTCCGGGATGTGTGGAGTTTTATTTGGTTTTTGTTTTTTTTAGCCTACTTTTTCTTGAAGAATAAGAGGTCTTTGCAATATGAGGCTTTTCCCACCACCTCCTTTCTGCTCCCGCTGAACTGAGCACCGCTGCATGCAAACATTACAACACTGAAGGTTGTAATCCCCCCCTTTTTGGGGCTGCAGTGGGGAATGCCTTATCTACAGCAAAAAGCATCTCTGTGCAATTTATAGGTGTTTTGTAGATTACGCAGAATGTAAAGGATGGGGGTCTCATACGGACTTGTAGTAATGCTCTGTCCAGTGGTCCGAATGGGGAAGGAGGGATGGAGAACTAATTTTAAGAAGCCTCTTATTGCAAAAGTCCTTTTATAAGGAGGGCTAAATATTTTAATTATTTTTTTTTAAAACATCATTGGAACGCCCTTAATTATGCCTTTATGAATTTGTTATAGTAGACAAAATTGCCCAAGTTCACATTCAAGAGCATGAAATTATTACATAAATCCAACCAGTGTTTTCCATTCAGAAAACATATTAACATCTTCTTTTTTATACAATTCAGATGAATGGCTTAACTCAATGGCAAAGAGGCAAGAGGACCGTAAATAAAAGAAAATACAAACAACCCAGACATGTGTATAAAAAGCTCAAATGATTTCTTCCGCTTATAGTAAATCCCATTAATCTGTATAATTTTTTAACAAAGAAATATCATAAGTTTTGCTAGCATCAAAAAAAAAAAGGTGGTCCGACTTACCCCCAGCATACATAACAGCCAGCATAATAGATGATATCCATGCAATCTCACTGTATGAAGTGTTAAATATCTCCTGGATTTCCTTGAAAAACACTGTGATGGCTTTGGGAAATGCATATGAAAAACCAATTGAAATGAAAGATGCGAAAACTACAACCCATCCCCATCCTCCATCTGGAGGGGTGTTTTGCATTGCCACTGGCATATCCGGCATTTTTTAAAGTAGAAATGTCCTGCAAAAGAAGATGAAAAACTTTAGTTTAAAAAAAAATAATGTGTAGTAAAGAAATACGTTACTCACTACTGCACACTTTCACGGTGTTTATGGCGTCACATTATGACTTAAATTTTTCTTTACGTGTATAATAATTTATGGAGAAAATAACCAAGTTTGTTTGTTTGGTGGGGTATAGTCCATGGAGAAATGTTGATGACATCAAGACAAGTAATTCAAATTATGGTAATGTACTTGACATTGTTAAGAAATACCATGCATATTCGGCAGAAATGCTCTGATTGTTATTGCTGTTTTACTGCAGCTAATATCCGAGTTATTTACTACCCCCCTAGTATCTATCTCATGATGGAGATAATAATTGCTTAAAGGGATTTTCCCATGAAAGAAAGAAAAGTATAAGCTAACCCACAGGTAGACATATAGCCTGTGCAACCTGTTCAGGGAAAGCCATACAAAACACATATAGTGCCCATGTGGTGTCAGTACACCTAGAGAATACTATGGTATATCTGTAAAGTGAGGGGGATAAATCCCTGAGTTAAAGAGAAATGTTGCTTTACCTGCTTTATTGTATTTTGGGCCCTCCGTGCCATTCTACATGGTACGCATGTATAATTGTGCACTGAACCTTTGAGATATTCTGTTGTACACTGTCATCTGCTGGTTTTGTCTCTTTTCCCCACTAGGTGGTGTCCAGTCAGTGATAAGTCCAGCCACCATATTAAATGCACTGTGTATAGTGTTGTGCTGATGTTATGATGATTTAACTCTGTTCCCTTGCAGGTCCGGCAAAGGATAGTTGGTTTGCTGGCTATATCTAAATTGTAGGTGTTGCAATGAACGGCCAAGGTCAGTCAGTGCACTGGAAGCTCAGTGTCCAGTGGCTAGTGGGAGACTAGTGAAACATGAAGTCAGTCAGCCATATTGTGGCCTACTAGGCCTGAATTGCCAGACCAACCCCTGTACGAGGAAGGTCGCCCTTGGCCCTGTCTGTGACATGTAAGCCATCCACCATCTTCGTATTTACATAAAGTCATACAGTACCCACATAGTACTATATTGTGTCCACTAAGATCCATACTTTGCCCAGATAAAAAGTGGATCAAAGTGCACATTTAGTGCCAATAAAATAATCAAATCACTACTAACCTTATCCATATTTCTGCCCTACTTCTTAAAGGGTAACTAAACTTTTAAAAAACTTTTGACATGCCATAGTGAGTTCAGAAGTTTTGACAGGTTGGAGTCTGAGCACTGAGACCCCCACCTATCGCTAAAACAAAGCGACAGAAGCACCTGGGTGAGCGCTGTGCTACTTAGTTTCTGATCCGCTTTCCTCAGATAACCAAGCAAATGTATGGACATATAGACTTTATATTGAGCCTGTACACCGCTCAGCTTTCCGAGAACAGCCGATCTGAAGCCAAGAGGCGCAGCGCTCACCTGAGCGCTTCTGCCACTTCGTTTTAGCGATCGGTTCTCTTAGTGCTCTGACCCCCACCAATCATTGGCATTAGGGCATGTTCACAAGGTGCTAAAAAAAAATGACGTATAAACATCTCAAATACGCTAGTGTTTCTTGTGAAGCACTTTTTAAAATGCAGGTGTTTTTGATGCGTTTTCATCCTTTCTTTTGAAGAATTGACCTGACACTTCTTTTTTACACGTCTTTTTAAATACGCTTGCGTAAAACAAACACGTTGTATGTACTAACTGTGCACCTTCCCATTCATTTGAATAGCAGACACATCAAATACATGCTGTGTGAACAGGGCCTTACAAGTTTTACTGTATAGAAGGTTTGCTTATCTTGAAGGTCCTACCAGCTAGAAGGGACACCAAAGACACTGAAACAACACCTGTAATCCGGGCCCGTTGCCGGATGTAGGACACTTGATTGATTTATGCTCACCACTTTTAGGGTCAGTTCACTCGTAGTGTAAATACAGCGGATTTTCCGTAATGAATTTTGTTGCGGAAAATCCGCAGCATAATACAGTAGCAGCAAAGTGGATGAGACTTGAACAAATGTCACCCACATGCTGCGTAAATACTGAGCGGAAAAATCACGGATACACTGTGTGCTTTTACATAGCGTATCCGCCTTGTGTGAACATAGCCTTAGTATAAAAAAAAAAACACAAAAACTGAAGAGGGCTTTAAATTTTGCTTTATGTGTTTCCTTCTTAGGAAATGATATGTTTGTATGTAAAATAAAATTACATACAATTATGTCATTCAGCTATTTTACTTTGCTACAGAGGCTCCGACATGTCAGAACAACGTTTTGTATGAAAGTATGTTATGCTGCAATGTGCGAGGCCTTGTCGAGGTCAATGTTACAGGCCATGATCCGAAGAAATTTTTTATAATTTTTGTGCAGGACACGCAAATCAGCATCTATGTACATAAGTCATACACTGCAAACCGTATAAAATAGTGACATGTTACGTGACTGACCTAAAGATTTATCATTTGAATTTGTAGTTTCAAAAAGATCTAAGAACTTTCTGTTCTGAGGCCAGTATTAGCAACTATGAAATGAAATCATTGCTTGGAACGTACTTTAACTTAGTGATTTAAAAGGTATCATGTATTTTATTTCCGGCAATTAAATGTAAGTATGTAGCAGAAAAATAAAGTAAATATACGTTAACATTATTTTTAATGCAGAATTTTTTTTAAATTTAAATTGGTAGTCATATTGAAGGGAAGCACATCCTTTTTGGATTGGCTGTATGGACCGTTCAGCAGAGTTTGTCTGCTCTATGGCAGCTGCAATGTTTGTGAATGGTCAGAAAAGTGCCAATACCCTAAGGCCTCATGCACACGACCGTAGTGTTTTTCTGGTCCGCAAATTCCAGGACCGTGTTCCGTGAAATGTCCTCCGCAGTTCATCCGTATGTAATCCGCAGTTCATCCGTATGTAATCCGCAAAATGCGGATAAAAAAAAAAGCCTCGGTAAAACAGGATGACGACAGAACTCATTCCCGGTCGTCGCCTAGCAACACTTCCGCAAATCCGCAAACTGCGGTTGACACACGGAGGTGTACCCGCATTTTCCACGGGCCCATTGACTTCTATGGGCATGTCCGCATCGAATTTGCGGGCCGTAATAAGACATGTCCTGAGTTTGTGCGGCACGGATTTGCGGACATGCGGGGACCCGTGAAAACACGGATAGTGTGTATGGGCCCATAGAAATGAATGGGTCCGCAATTCTCCCGTGGATTTTTTGGGGGGAATTGCGGACGCAAAAACACGTTCGTGTGCACGGGGCCTTAGTCTAGGGCTACACACAGACTTTTTGGAGTAAGACTTTTTTTTTCTATAGCCAAGTAAGTCATCAAAACCATAATGAGCTATTTTAAAGAGATTCCCAAGTGATTTTTATATTACTCTATGGAAGAAAAATGTATTTACTAGCGAATGAAAAAAAAATATATACATTTTGAAGAGATTTTTAACCTACTTAATGCAGTCCTATGGAAAGTGATTTTTGTATGATTTTTGGTAGCGAGTGATAAAAAGTTTAGTCCTAGCCTAATACGGATTTCAGGAAAAAATTTGTTAAGTACATCCACTCCTCCAGAGACCAGGGTGTGATTGGGAAGTGCAGGCAGAGCCTTAAATATGAGTGAATTTGTCGGAATGTATACGTCATGTAAAGCCAGTGCTTTCCGCAAAATGACGTATACTTATGACAAATGGATGGCACCGGCTCAGAAGAGTCGGTGCTATCATCGACGGATGTCAGCTTTATCTTACAGCTGACAGCCTGTTGTAATGGCGGGGACCAAAGTTAGCTTCGATCCCCGTCATTAACACCTTAAATGTACCGGTCAAAAGCGATCTCTGCATTTAAGGTGTTTGCAGCTCATCGGCACCCTAGCAATGAAATCGCCCTTTTGTCGGTGGCTGCAATGGCAACCAGAGGCCTAATAGTGGCCTCCCGATCTGCCTAGTGCGGAAAACTTCCAGCCCTTGCCCGGAGGCGGGGCCTAAAAGGCTTCCGTAGCCATCGGCAAGATGGCGCCGGCTCAGGAGATGAGCCAGTGTCATCAGCGGTGGATGTCAGCTGTATGTTACAGCTGCCATCTACCTGTAACGGCAGGAACCGGAGCTAGCTCCGATCCCTGCCATTAACCTCTTAGATGTAGCGATCGAAAACGTTCGCTGCATCTTTGTGGTTGTCAGCAGATCAGCAGTCGACTGCTACTATGGCAACAGGAGACCTAACAATGGCCTCCTGCTCTGCCATTACGCAAGCCGATTAGGCCCCGCCCTGAGGCGAAGCCTAATTGGCTTGCTGTCCGTGAATGACTGACAGATCTAATACATTGCACTACATAGGTAATGATATGTATTAGAAAATATATCTGACAGTTGGACCTTCATGTCCCCTAGTGGGACTAAAGAAAATTGTAAAAAAAAGTTGTCAAAAATATAATAAAAGTTTAAAGTAATAAAATAAAACACAATCGCCCTTCTCCCTTATCAAGTCCTTTATTATTGAAAAAAAACCAACATACATACAGTTAGGTCCAGAATTATTTGGACAGTGACACAAGTTTTGGCATTTTATCTGTTTACCAAAACATATTGAATATACAGTTATATCATCAATATGGCTTAAAGTGCAGACTCTCAGCTATAATTTGAGGGTATTCACATCCTAATTTGAGGAAGGGTTTAGGAATTCCAGCTCTTTAATATGTAGCTGCCTATTTTTCAAGGGACCAAAGTTAATTGGACAATTATCTCAAATGCCATTTAATGGACTGCAAGGGCTATTCCCTCGTTAATCCATCATCAATTAAGCAGGTAAAAGGTCTGGAGTTTATTCCAGGTGTGGCATTTGCATTTGGAAGCCAGAGGCGTAGCTAGGTTCTCCAGCACCCGGGGCAAAGATTCAGTTTGGCGCCCCCCCAACCTCTTTCCCGACATCTCCTTCCCCCTCGCCGTGTTTGCTTTCTCTACCAATCGACGTGTCATTTCTTTTTATGTAACGCGAGCATAAATACATTTGTACATTTTACAAGCAATATGGTTCTATACACAACACCAGAACCAAGCTCAATACGTATATACAGCACCAGCACAAATACAGCTCAATTTAGTGCAACCCCTGCCGTATAGGTGTGTACGGTGTAAAACTACAGCTCCCAGCATGGCCCAAACAATGATAAGGATGTGCTGGGAGATGCTGTTTCACAAAAAATAAATCCTATCATAATCATTCCACCTATCATCTCGCTGCAGATCATACAGTGACTACAGTGCTGATTACAGGCAGAATAAACATTTACATTAAGTGACTCACCGGTGACGTCTCAGATTCTAGTTCTTTTTCTCCATCCGGTCCAGACCTCTATGGTGGCTTCTCCCGTTCACAGCCCATTTCTGCAGTTTGCCGCTCACATGTCTTCAGCTTCTCACTTTTCCAACATTTCTGCACCTATAAATAAATATAAAGTTATCATTATACCACACACTACGCCCCTAAATATAATAGCGCCTTACACTGCATCACTAATTATAATAACACCATACACCGTGCCCCCCCCCACACACACTTTGCCCCCTGTAGATAGTGCCTGCCATAGAGCCCCTGTAGATAGTGCCCCCATACAGACCACCCCTGTATAGTGTCCCACAAATAACTCCCCCTATAGTGCTCTACAGATAGCCCACCCCTGTATATAGCCCCCTGTAGATATAGCCCACCCCTGTATATAGTACTCTACAGATAGCCCAACCATGTATGTAGCCCCCCTGTAGATATAGCCCACCCCTGTATATAGTGCTCCACATATAGTCCACCCCTGTATATAGTGTTTCACAGATAGCCCACCCCTGTATATAGCCCCCCTTGTACATATAGTCCACCCCTGTATATAGTGCTCCACTGGATAGTCCACCCCTGTATATAGTGCTCCACAGATAGTCCACCCCTGTATATACTATATACAAGGGTGGGCTATCTGTGGAGCACTATATACAGGTTTGGACTATATGTACAAGGGGGCTATATACAGGGGTGGGCTTTCTGTGGAGCACTATAGGGGGAGCTATTTGTGGGATACTATATACAGGGGTGGGCTATATCTACAGGGGGACTATATACAGGGGTGGGCTATATCTACAGGGGGACTATATCTACAGGGGGACTATATCTTCAGGGGGACTATATACAGGGGGACTATATACAGGGGGACTATATCTACAGGGGTGGGCTATCTACAGGGGTGGGCTATCTACAGGGGGACCATATCTACAGGGGGACCATATCTACAGGGGTGGGCTATATCTACAGGGGTGGGCTATATCTACAGGGGTGGGCTATATCTACAGGGGTGGGCTATATCTACAGGGGGCTATATACTATATAGCCCCCCCCTGTAGCTATAGCCCACCCCTGTATATGATGCTCCATAGATAGCCCACCCCAGTATATAGCCCCCCTGTAGATATAGTCCCCCTGTATATAGCCCACCCCCTGTAGATATAGCCCACCCCCTGTAGATATAGCCCACCCCCTGTAGATATGGTCCCCTTGTAGATAGCCCACCCCAGTATATAGCCCCCTGTAGATATAGTCCCCCTGTATATAGCCCACCCCCTGTAGATATAGTCCACTTGTATATAGCCCACCCCCTGTAGATATAGTCCCCCTGTAGATATAGTCCCCCTGTATATAGCCCACCCCCTGTAGATATAGTCCACCTGTATATAGCCCACCCCCTGTAGATATAGTCCCCCTGTAAATATAGTCCCCCTGTATATAGCCCACCCTCTGTAGATATAGTCCCCCCTCCCCCGCAGATACAGCCGCACACTTCTATTACAAATAAAAAAATTAAAAAATATTCAAACTCACCTTATTCCCGCTCCCACGCCGTCCGGCAGCCATGGAGACCTGCTCTCTTCAGCGCAGGTCTCCAGGGGGTTGAACACAGCGTCTATGAAAGGCGCTGATTGGCTGGGCAGGATGACTTTCCCTGCCAGTCAGTCAGCGCCTTTCATCGACGGAAGCGTCACTGGTACAAAAGGTACCAGTCGCTTCATTCGTGGAGAGGCGCTGAATGGCCGGGCACGGAACGTGCCTGGTCATTCATTGCTTCTAATTGTACCTGTGTCCTTGCGACACAGGTACAATTATAGTGCAGGAGGAGGTGGCGCTGGCGCCCCCCTCTGAGCTGCACCCGGGGCACGTGCCCCGCCTGCCCCCCCCCCCCTAGCTACGCCCCTGTGGAAGCAAAGGAGCTCTTAATGCAAGTGAAACGGACCATCGTTAGGCTGAAAAAATATGAAGAAGTCCATCAAAGAGATAGTACAAATGTTAGGAGTGTCCAAATCAACAGGTACATTCTTGGAAAAAAAAATGCACTGGTGAAATCGTGAACTCCAAAAGGCCTGGACGTCCACGGAAGACAACAGTGGTGGATGATCACAGAATCCTTTCCATGGTGAAGTAAAACCCCTTCACAACATCTACCCAAGTGAAGAACACTCTCCCGGAAGTAGGTGTATCAGTATCTAAGTCTACCATAAGGAGAAGACTTTATGAGAGCAAATACAGAGGGTTCACCACAACGTGCAAACCATTAATCAGCCTCAAGAATAAAAAGGCCAGATTAGACTTTGCCAAACTTCATCTTTGGACAGATGAAACTAAGATCAACCTTTACCAGAATGATGGGAGGAAGAAAGTATGGAGAAGGCTTGGAACGGCTCATGATCCAGAGCACACCACATCCTCTGTAAATCATGGTGGAGACAGTGTGATGGCATGGGCATGCATGGCTGCCAAAGGCACTGGGTCACTGGTGTTTATTGATGATGTGACTGAAGACAGAAGCAGCCGGATGAATTCTGACGTTTTCAGGGATATACTTTCTGCTCAAATTCAAACAAATGCAGCAAGGTTGATTGGACGTCGCTTTACAGTGCAGTTGGACAATGACCAAAAACATCCTGTGAAAGCAACCCTGGAGTTTTTTAAGGCAAAGAAGATGAATATTCTGCGATGGCCAAGTCAATGACCAGATCTCAACCATGCATTTCATTTGCTTAAGACAAAAATGAAGGCAGAAAGACCCACAAACAAGCAACAACAGAAGACAGCTGCGGTAAAGGCCTGGCAAAGCATCACAAAGGAGGAAACCCAGCGTTTGGTGATGTCCATGGGTTCCAGACTACAGGCAGTCATTGCCTGCAAAGGATGATCTACAAAGTATTAAAAAAACAAAACATTTTATTTATGGTAATGTTAATTTGTCCAATTACTTTTGAGCCCCTGAAATGAGGATGCTGCGTAGAAAAATGGTTGCAATTCCTAAACGTTTACAGAAAATTTTTGTTCAACCCCTTGAATTAAACCTGAAAGTCTACACTTCAATTGCATCTCAATTGTTTCATTTCACATCCAATGTGGTGGCATGCAGAGCTCAAATCATGAAGATTGTGTCACTGTCCAAATAATTCTGGACCTAACTGTATTTGGTATCGCCGTGACCATAACGACCTAAACTATAAAAATATTATGTTATTTATTACATCCCGCAAAAAAACAGCCCTCATACCACTACGTATATGAAAAAATAAAATTAGTTAAGGCTCCAATAAGTCAGGAAATAAAAATATGCGGTTGTGCAGGCCCGAGGGGAACATAACTTCGGTTTTAAGAGGCGATTTATCAAGGCACTAAAATTAGGGAACCAGGATGTAATGGATTTGCCTGACACAGCTTCTTTGTCGACGCCCGTGGTTAATCAGCCTGCATCTGTGCCTAGGTCTGTTAGAGTGACTCGATCTGCTACCACTCAGGCTGGGAGGCTGAGGAGTGGGAGAATCACAGCCTGGCCAGACGGAGCTAGCTCCCGCCCTCTGTCTATTTATACCTTCATTTCCTGCTCCTCCTTTGCCTGTGATTCTGTCTGGTTTCCTGGCTCTGCTGCTCCTGCTAATATTATTGACCTCTGCTTCAAATTGACCCTGGTTTTACTGACTACTCTCCTGCTCTGCGTTTGGTACCTCGTACACTCCTGGTTTGACTCGGCTCGTTCACTACTCTTGTTGCTCACGGTGTTGCCGTGGGCAACTGCCCCATTTCCCTTAGCTTCTGTGTACCCTTGTCTGTTGGTCTGTCGTGCACTTATTGAGCGTAGGGACCGTCGCCCAGTTGTACGCCGTTGCCTAGGACGGGCCGTGCAAGTAGGCAGGGACTGAGTGGCGGGTAGATTAGGGATCACCTAATGACCTAAAAGTTCCCCAAACTGCAAAGGTGCGGAGTGTGGACCAAAAGGGGGATCAGTAAGGACACCATTTATCAGTGCGACACTGGCCTGTGCATAAATGATTGTGTCACAGCGTAACAAATATCTATGGATTATTTAATTTAATTTTTTTACCCCATTATTATACCACCTGACTATGCCCCTGATGTAGTCTGCCCAGATTATATGTGCCCCACATTATAAACTGAAACACCAGTAAAACTCAAAACAAAACCACTACCAAGCAAAATCTACGCTTCAAAAGACAAATGGTGCTCCCTCCCTTCGGAGCCCTATAGCATGCCCAAACAGTAGTTTACTTCCACATATATGGCATCACCATACCCGGGAGAACCCTTTTAACAATTTTTGGGGTGTGTGTCTCCAATGGCATAAAATGGCATGACAGATTTGCCACTGAAATGGCATATCGGGGGAAAAATTAAAATTTTTACTTTGCACCATCCGCAGAGCAATAATTTATGGAAAAGACCTGTAGGGTGAAAATGCTCACTACACCCCTTAATAAATGCCTTGAGGGGTGTAGTTTCCAAAATGGGGTCACTTCTTAGGGCTTTATTTTATTATTTCACATCAGAGCCCCTGCAATTGTGAACCAATACTTTGTAAGTCGCCAAATTAGGCCTCAATATCGCATGGTACTCTTTCACACCTGAGCCTTGTTGGATGTCCAGGCAAAAGATTATTGCCCCATATAGGGTGATTCTAAAACCGGGAAACACAGCATAATAATTAGAGAGCTGTCTTGTTATGGTGGCACAAGCTGGGCACCACATATTGGCATATCTATAGAAAAAAATCCCAATTTCACTCTGCAACATCGAGTACACACTAATTTCTGCAAAGCAGCTGCGGGGTTAACATGCTCACTACACCCCTAGGTGAATACTTTGACAGGTGTAGTTTCCAAAAAGGGGTCACTTCTGGGGTGATTCCACTGTTTTGGTCCCACAGGGGCTTTGCAAATGCTACATAGCGCCCAGAAACCAATCCAGCAAAATCTGCACTCCAAAAGCCAAATGGTGCTCCTTCTCTTCTAATCCTTACCATGTGCCCAAACAGCAGTTTATGACCACATATGGGGTATTTCCATACTCCGGAGAAGTTGCTTTACAAATGTTGGGGTTCTTTTTTTCCTTTATTTGTTGAGAAAATGAAAAATTTTGAGCTAAAGCTTTGTTTTATTGAAGAAAAAGGATTGTTTTTAATTTCACTGCCCAATGCTAATAAAATCTATGAAACAAAATGCTCACTACATGGAGTCACTTTTTGGGCGTTTTCACTGTTTTGGTCGATCAGGGGCTTTGCAAATGCAACATGGCCTCCGCAAACCATTGCTGCTAAATTTGAGCTCCAAAAGCAATGGCTCTCTTTCCCTTCTAAGCCCTGCTGTGTGTCCAAACAGCCATTTATGACCACATGTGGGGTATTGTTTTACTTGGGAGAAATTTCTTTACAAATGTTGCGGTGCTTATTCTCCTTTAATCCTTGTGGAAATGAGAAAAAAATTAGCTAAACCTACATTTTCTTTGAAAGAATGTCGATTTTCATTTTCACTGCCTACTTCCAATAATTTCTGCAATAAACCTGTAGGGTCAAAATGCTCACTATATCCCTAGATAATTTCCTTGAGGGGTGTAGTTTCACAAATGGGGTCACTTTTGGGGGATTTCCACTGTTTTGTCACCGCAAGAGCCAGGGGCGTAGCTAAAGGCTCATGGGTCCCGATGCAAAAGGGCGCTTATTGGGCCCCCCCCCCGCAAACTTCTCATGGCCGACGGTCCGCAGCTTTCAGCTGCATCGCTGGGTCTCCTAAGTGACCCAACAATGCCGCACTAGCAGCCAGCAGCGTCACTAACGACTTAAAATGTCAGGGGAAATAGCCCCAATACATATGTGTCCGCCCAGAAAAAAATTGCGTGTGTGTGTATGTATAGGAGACAGCGTAGTATATCTATAGCACTACAACCCTATAAACTATGGATAGGATTAGATACATTGGCTCAGCAGACAGTATCACACATGATAGGATTAGATATAACGCCCAGCAGACAGTTTCACACATGATGGGATTACATACACAGCTCAGCAGACAGTATCACACATTATAGGATTAGATACAGTGGCTCAGCAGTCAGTATAAGGCCAGATTCACACAAGCGTGTGCGTTTGTGCGCGCAAAAAACGTGGCGTTTTGCAAAATGCACTTGACAGCTGCGTGTGTCAGGCCCTTATGATGCGCGGCTGCGTGCTTTTCGCGCAGCCGCCATCATTATGACACTCCGTTTGGATGTTTGTAAACAGAAAAGCACGTGGTGCTTTTCTGTTTTCATTCATCCTTTTCACAGCTGTTGCGCGAATCACGCTTGTCCCACGGAAGTGCTTCCGTGTGGCATACGTGATTTTCACGCACCCATTGACTTCAATGGGTGCGTGATGCGAGAAATACGCCCAAAGAACGGACATGTCGTGACTTTTGCGCTGCGGACTCACGCAGCGTAAAAATCACGCACCTGTCTACACGGCCCCATAGACTAATATAGGTCCGTGCGACGCGCGTGAAAATCATGCGCGTTGCATGGACGTATATCCCGTTCGTCTGAATAAGCCCTTAGGGTATGTTCACATGCCCTATATACGGACGTAATTCAGGAGTTTTACGCCTCGAATTACGCACCTGAAAAAACGGCTCCAAACCGTCTGCAAACATCTGCCCATTGAATTCAATGGGTCTTACGGTGTTCTGTGCAGACGGGCTTTTGTGTACGCGCCGCTGTCAAAAGACGGCGCGTAAAAAGACACCCGCCTCAGAGAAGTGCATGTCACTTCTTGGGACGTAATTGGAGCCGTTTTTCATTGACTCCAATGAAAGCCAGCTCCAATTACGTCCGTAAAAGACGCCGCAAAAAACGCGTGCACTAGTAAAAACGTCTGAAATTCAGGAGCTGTTTTCGCTTGAAAACAGCTCCGTAACTTCAGACGTAATTGGCGTTGCCGTGTGAACATACCCTAACACATGATAGGATTAGAGATAGGGCCCTGCAGACAGTATCACACATGATGGGATTAGATACAGTGGCTCAGCAGACAGTATCACACATGATGGGATTAGATACACAGCCCAGCAGACAGTATCACACATGATGGGATTATATACAGTGGCTCAGCAGACAGTACCACACATAATAGGATTAGATACACAGCTCCGCAGACAGTATCACACATGATAGGATTAGATACACAGCTCCGCTGACAATATCACACATTATAGGATTAAAGTCCAAATACAATGTCAGCCGCACAGCCTTGTGAATTATGGATGGGTGCCGGCTTGCCCAGGTCAGGGCTAACAGACCTGCTGTAGTAGAATCCAAAAATCAGGCAGCACTCCAAGGTATAAGCAAAGTAGAAAAAGGTGCTTTATTGGTCCATATACACACGACGTTTCAGCTCAACACAGGAGCCTTTCTCAAGTGAGAAAGGCTCCTGTGTTGAGCTGAAACGTCGTCGTGTGTTTATGGACCAATAAAGCACCTTTTTCTACTTTGCTTACACCTTGGAGTGCTGCCTGATTTTTGGATTCTACATTATAGGATTAGATACAGTGGCTCAGCAGTAGAGTATCACACATGATAAGATTAGATACAGTGGCTCAGCAGACAGTATCACATATGATGGAATTAGATACAGTAGCTCAGCAGACAGTATCACACATGATAGGATTAGATACAGTGGCTCAGCAGACAGTATCACACATGATTGGATTAGATACACAGCTCCGCAGACAGTATCACACATGATTGGATTAGATATAGGGCTCAGCTTGCTGACATTGCGGCTCCAGCGCTGGACCCAGGAAAGGTAAGAATAATAATTGTTTTGCTTTTATAATTTTTGTGTGTTTGTGTTATTTTACAAGTTCGGTTGTTGGACTACTTCGGATTCGAGGACGACTTCAATGACAGCGTTTTTTTATTCTCAATAAAATGGTTAATGGGGGTTGTGTTTTTTTATTTCAATAAAATATTTTTTCTATGTGCTTGTATTTTTTTAAACTTTATTAATAGCTGCCGGCTGATTGACAGCCTCCATTACTAAGGCGGGATTTTAATGTTAGCAGGTGCAGAGGCTAACACTAACCCCCATTATTACCCCGGTACCCACAGCCACCAGGGGTACTGGGAAGAGCCGGGTACGAACCAGTACCCGACCATCTGTAGTGACGGTCAGTCACCGGGGCGGCCGCAGGCTGGTATGCTGCTGTGTTGTATCTAGATGGTTATGAAAATTGGGGGGGACCCCACATCGTACTTTCCAATTATTTTTTATTTTATTTTTTTTAAATGACGTAGGATCCCCCTATTTTTCATAACCAGCCAGATACAATAAAACAGCAGCAGGCAGCATTACCAGGATGGGAAGGGCCGCTGTTTCTGGCCTTTCCCAGCCTGATAATACCGTCCCATTGCCGTACCATCACTAAAGATGGTCAAGTACTGGATGGTACCCTGCTCCTCCCAGCAGCCCTGGTGGCGGTGGGTACCGGGGTAATAAAGGGGGTTAGTGTTAGCCTCTGCACCGGCTAACACTAAGCCCTGCCTTAGTAATGGACGCTGTCAATCAGCCGGTGGCCATTACTAAGGAGGTAGTAATATAGTTTAAAAAAAACCACAAAGACATAGAAGAAATATTTTATTGAAATAAAAAAAACACACAACCCCCATTAACAATTTTATTGATAATAAAAAAAGCCGTCATCGAAGTAGTCCTGGAATCCAATGCAGTCCAAAGACCGAACCTGTAAGAAAAAACACAAAAAACTATTAGTAACACGTGTTAGGCTTAGATACAGGGCCCATGTGTGATACTGTCTGTGGGACCCTGTATCTAAGCCTACCACAAGGTAGGCTTAGATACAGGGTCCAGCAGACAGTAATCTTATACAGTAAAAGATTACTGTGTGCTGGGGCCCTGTTTGTAAACCTACCGTGTAGTAGGCTTAAATACAGGGGCCATCAGACAGGATCACACATGGGCCATGTATCTAAGCCTACCATGTGATTGGCTTAGATACAGGGCCCAGCAGACAGCATCACACAATCTGTGATCCTGTCTCATGGGCCCTCTAAGCCTGCTACATCGTAGACTTAAAGGGGTTGTCCAGTCCCTAAACATTGATGGCCTATCCTCAGGATAGGCCATCAATAGCCGATGGGTTGGGGGCCGTCTCCCGGGAGCACGCCAATCAGCTGTTTTGAAGGGGCCGCAGCACTCGTACCAGAGCTGCTTCCCCTTCATTTCCCTTACTCGCTCACACTGTGAATCGCCGACACGGATTCACAGTGTGAGCAAGTGACCGGAATGAAGGGGAAGCAGCCCCTTCAAAACAGCTGATTGGCCGGCTTCCGGGAGTCGGACCCCGCCAATCAGCTTCAGCAGACAGGGATATTAGATTTCACAATCCTCTTCAGCCGCAGCGGAAGTTCTGTCCTGACTCTATCCGGGATCACGATGTTGTGCACGGCGCATAACGTTGTGACATCAGGATCTCCGTTGCGCTCCGTAACCAGGAAGGTAAGTACTGTCAGTTACCATAGTAACAGGGGCCCGCGGCCCGAGTTACTATAGTAACTTTTTATTGATGTGGTGCGGGGGGCCGCGGGCCCTCTGGCTTCAGGGCCCGTTCGCTATTGTGACCGCTGCAACCCCTATAGCTACGCCACTGGCAAGAGCCCTTCAAACCTGACACGTTGCCAAAAAATTGAGACCCAAAATCCACTAGGTACTCCTTTGCTTCTGAGGCCTGTGCTTCAGTCCAAAAGCACAATAGGGCCACATGTGGGATATTTCCAAAAACTGCAGAACCTGGACAATAAATATTGAGTGACATTTCTCTGGTAAAACTTTGTGTTACAAAAATAAATGGATTAAAAAATTAATTTCTGCAACAACAAAAAAAAAATAAATTGTAAATTTCACCTCTAATTTGCTTTCATTCCTGTGAAACGTCTAAAGGGTTAAGAAACATTCTAAATGCTGTTTTGAATACTTTGAGGGGTAACGTTTTTAAAATGAAGTGACTTATTGGGGGTTTCTAATATATATGGTCTTAAAAGCCACTTCACAACTGAACTGGTCCTTGAAAAAATAGCCTTTTGAAATTTTCTTGAAATTGTGAGAAATTGCTGCTAAACTTCTAAGCCTTGTAACGTCCTAGAAAAATAATAGGATGTTCAAAAAACAATGCCAATCTAAAGTAGACATATGGGGGATGTTAATTAGCAACAATTTTGTGTAGTATAACTGCCTAACTTACAAGCAGATACATTTAAATTTAGAAAAATGCACATTTTTGCAATTTTTCACTAAAATTTTGGTGTTTTTCACAATTAAATACTAAATGTACAGAGCAAATTTTAACAGTAACATAAAGTCCAATGTGTCACAAGAAAACAATCTCAGAATCACTTGGATAGGTAAAAGCATTCCGAGGTTATTAACACATAAATTGAAACATGTCAGATTTGAAAAATGAGGCTCCGTCAGGAAGGTCAAAAGTGGCCAAAGCGGGAAGGGGTTAATATTGATTTACATCTTGCTTACCTTGAGGAGTGTGTGGGTGAAGAGCAGGAGAAAGAATCTACAATGTGGCAAGGTAAAGATGTCAGCTAATGGAGACGTTTGGTTTTTTTTCAGGCGTAATTAGAGGCGTAAAACGCCCGAATTACGTCTGAAACCATTGCGCAGGGTATGTTCACATGCAAACGCAAAATACGTCTGAAAATACGGAGCTGTTTTCAGGTGAAAACAGCTCCTGAATTTCAGACGTTTTTGCAAGTACTTGCGTTTTTCGCGGCGTCTTTTACGGACGTTATTGGTGCTGTTTTTCAATGGAGTCAATGAAAAACGGCTCCAAAAACGTCCCAAGAAGTGACATGCACTTCTTTGACGCGGCCGTATTTTTCGCGTAAAATTACACCTCGTCTGAACAGAACATCGTAAAACCCATTGCAAGCAATGGGCAGATGTTTGCAGACGTAATTGAGCCATTTTTTTCAGGCGTAATTCGAGGCGTAAAACGCCCGAATTACATCTGAAAATAGGCTGTGTGAACATACCCTAACTCTAATGACAGATATCAAGGAGCACAGTTCTGACATCAGCCAATTCTTAATTGAAGTGTATTATATAAAACTACATACGCCCTAACAAAAACAATAATTACATTACACAAGTCTGTAGCAGAAAATGTTTAAAGAAGGAATGGCTACAGATCATCGCTGTCCGGAATCTTCAGACAGCAGCAACTTAAATGGAATGGAAACTTGAACTTATCAACATAAAGAGTTAGGGCATGACCACACGTGGCGGATTTCCTCCGCAACTGTCCGCATCAATGCCGCACAGAATCTGCGTTGCAGATTCTGCTGCGGATCTGCACAAAATGTGCAGAAAATTGATGCGGACTAGCTGCTGCGGACTGCGGGAAAAGTGCTTCCCTTCTCCCTATCAGTGCAGGATAGAGAGAAGGGACAGCACTTTCCCTAGGGAAAGTAAAAGAATTTCATACTTATCGGCCGTTGTCTTGGTGACGCGTCCCTCTTTCGGCATCCAGCCCGACCTCCCTGGATGACGCACCAGTCCATGTGACCGCTGCAGCCTGTGCTTGGCCTGTGATTGGCTGCAGCCGTCACTTAGACTGAAACGTCATCCTGGGAGGCCGGACTGGAGACAGAAGCAGGGAGTTCTCGGTAAGTATGAACTTATATGTTTTTTACAGATACATGTATATTGAGATCGGTAGTCACTGTCCCGGGTGCAGAAACAGTTACTGCCGATCGCTTAACTCTTTCAGCACCCTGGACAGTGACTATTTACAGACGTCTCCTAGCAACGCTCCCGTCATTACGGGAGCCCCATTGACTTCCTCAGTCTGGCTGTAGACCTAGAAATACATAGGTCCAGCCAGAATGAAGAAATTTCATGGTAGTAAAAACAATACGCTCCGCAGCACACATAAGATCTGCGGACTTCATTGCGGAATTTTGACTCTCCATTGAAGTCAATGGAGAAATTCCGCCATGAGTCCGCCACTGCTCCGCAACAGACAGAGCATGCTGCGGACACCAAATTCCGCTCCGCAGCCTATGCTCCGCAGCGGAATTTTACGCCTCGTCTAAACGAACACTGCTAAATTAAAGTGTAAGTCAATGGACAAACGGCTCCGCTGCGGATTAACGCTGCGGAGTGTCCGCAGCGGAATTTAAGTGAAATTCCGCCACGTGTGAACCCGCCCTTAAGAGTCACCCACTCCATTTATACATCCACAAATGCTGCACACATCAGGTGACATGTCAAACCAGTTCAAGTAAGCATGTGACTGAAGTTTGTCTTTTCAATGACATGACCCGGTGACGAGGGAATGAGTCAAATTAGTAAAACTATGTAAAGAAAGCTGAGTAGGGAACAGATGTATTTTTGACATCAAAAGCTACATTACAAAATAGAGTTTTTTTTTTATGAGATGGACAATTTTTTTTTAAATTGTAATTTTTTCCTCCATGCCTTCCTAAAGCCAGAACTTTTCCAATTTTTTTCGTCGACATAACCGTATGAGGGCTCTTTTTTGTGGGACAATTTATGGCACCATTTAATATACCATATAATGTACTGGGAAATAGGTAAAATGGGCAAAAAAATGCAACTGCAACATTTTTTGGGGGGTTTTGTTTTCATGGCGTTAATTATGTGGTAAAAACTACATGTTCACTTTATTTTATGGGTTGATAAGATTACTTGCGACTTTTTGTTCACTTTTTATTTAAAAATTTTACAGCATTAACCGAGAAGGTTAAATAACATTATATTGTCATAGTTTCAGTTTTACAGACGTGGAAATACCAGTTATGTTAACTTTTATTTTTTTAACATTTCTTTAGGGAAAAAAATGGTCAAAGTTTTTTTATTAATAATAATATTTAATTTTTTTGGTACACTACTGAAAACGTTACTTAATTTTATTTTTTTAAGTTTTTCTTTAGTCTTCTTAGGGGATTTGAACCAGCGATAGTCAGATCGCTGGTTCAATACACCACAATACAAATGTATTGCAGTGCATTGTAATTTTTACAGGTTTCTGTTAAGCCCTGCCAAAGGCAGGGCTTAACAGTGGGCGAAAGAAGGCAAACCTGGCGGCCTTTATGAGGCACCCCGGGCTGTCATGATAACCATCAGCAATACGCAAGCCTGTAGCGGGGAGGGGGGCGATGAGCCGTCGGAGGGAGCCAACTTCTAATGGTTTAGATGCCGGGTCGCTATTGAGAACGGCATCTAAGTGGTTATATGGCCAGGAACAGCTCCTGGCCGTTAGTGCAGGCTGTAATGCACAGCTAAAACCCTCACGCGCTGAGTCCGCTCTATACTCCACTCTATACTTTTTAAAGCTCTCTTTATATCCGCATCCTGGTTTCTGTTTATAAAGAAAACCAGGATACAGTGCCAAATCCAGCGTATATCGAATACCATCCACACCAGACGGACCACATTGACATAATGATTCATGGTTTACGTCATTTTGATGCAAAAACTAGCACGCAGCGGCCAGCCAGGCAGGAGGAGAAATAGGTTTACAGTTTGTTTATAAATCAATAAATGGTTTTAATTTGCCATAGAAAAGTTTTCCCTGTCTTTTTTTATTCGGTTGTGGTGACATATTTTATGCTACAATAAAGGAGGCAGGGCTGGGTTTGATTGAATTTTTGTAGCACACAAATTTTTTGGGGCTTGCACGACCACTTGGACTGACATTAAAAAATCTATTAAAAATGACACTATTAATGGAAATAAAATGAAATACATGATACATTCCCTTTAATTCAAGCTAAATCACTGAGTTGTAGTATTTGTTCACTATGAAGGACATTTTATTAAAACAGTTCTACTAAAGGCATAGCAGTAATCTAATATAATTATATATAAAACAAAAGGTTTATGTTTTTAAGTGTTTTGTAACTTTAAAGGTAGACAAACCGGTTTATATAAGTTGCCCCACTTAGTGATGGAGTTATTGCCGCATTTAGTGTACGTGACAGGAGATCAAGTTGCTCTGGTTTCTGTGTTCATGTTATAAAAACAAACAGTTTTACGTAATATAATTGATGTCTTGATTATTAAGATAGCTTGTATTTATGTAAAGTAATATCCCAGTTGTCATAGACGCTTACAGATTTATCAGCAAATATCTCATGACCACAACACCAAAATTGCACAGGCAAAAATATGCCAGATGCAGTAAGGAGAAAAGGGCAAAAAAAGTACTATTAAAATCTCAACTGATCATACCATATACTTCACATTATAACTGGCTTAAAAATGTCAGACTGTCTATGGTTTAATAAATCTTTGCATGAAAGAAAATACCCATCAGTGTCATATATTGTTGAAAAACACTTGAAATCAGCCATTTCGTACTCTATCTACCTCATGTCTATGACTGGCTTAACCCAATTCAAACTACGGTGCTGTATGTGATGATAAAGAAGACTTTCAAATTTCACAGAGCTGGATACAAGCTGAAGATGGATGGATAGATAGATGGATGGATGGATGGATGGATGGATGGATGGATAGATAGATAGATAGATAGATAGATAGATAGATAGATAGATAGATAGATAGATAGATAGATAGATAGATAGATAGATAGATAGATGATAGATAGATAGATAGATAGATAGATAGATAGATAGATAGATAGATAGATAGATAGATAGATAGATAGATAGATAGAAGATAGATAGTTGATAGATAGATAGATAGATAGATAGATAGATAGATAGATAGATAGATAGATAGATAGATAGATAGATAGATAGATAGATAGATAGATAGATAGATAGATGAAACAGAGGAGCATAGCAGGCTATACTGTTCTGTAACTCCCATTCCCTTCTATGGGACTTTTGGAAAAAGCGAGTAGAAAAGAGAGTAGTTTTATAGTAAGATAAGTCAGACTTCAGTTATTGCATCATTATGAAATTATTATGATATGTCACCGCTGTTCTTTACTGCATCTTTCCCTTAGAGGGCAGGCGGGCCTGGTGAAGGTCAACCTCTGTACCATGTATAAGCTATACAACTGTGAAGAAATGCTGCAGAATAAGCATGTAATTTGCAGCTCCCCTATCAATAACAGCTGAATGTGAAGGTTCCAGCAGCGAGACCCCCTGCAGTGAGATTGTCACTTGGAGACTTTAAAATGAAAAAGAGTAGTTTGATCTTGATAAGAGTTTTACATAACAAATTTAATGTCCACTACATTTTTTAGTAGTACACGCAAATGAGTGGTCAATGCTACAACTGCTGGCAGCAATAAGGCTAGGCTCAGGATGCCCGTTCATGTAGCGGTAGAGTGATGCAAAGTGGGAACTGCACGGCAAAGCAGCACAAGATTTACCACACATTGCTGCAGCTTTGCCGGGCAGCTTTTACAGATGAAACCCATTGAAACCATGCGCTTCACTTGTACAAGCCGTCCGGTCAAAACCTGCAAAGCAATAAAATGGTAATTTGCTGTAAAACCACAGGCTGCTTTGCTATGTAGTTTTAGCCTCGCATTAAACTACCACATTGTGTATGGTTACCCTTACAACATTTCCAAAACAATTAAATTCTACAAAAAAAGTGACGCAACTATATGTCAATAATATGCTCTTTTTGTCCGATCCATTAAAAAAATGATCAGTTATTTTTACAAAAACATATTTTAAGAAAACAAACGAGCTCTACGTTAATATAGCATTGGAGTAACAGTGATTTAGGACATTTTAGTACGTTTTGTGGTAACTTTTGTAAAATAAACAGAAAATTAATCATATCTAATCAGAGTAGGAGCCACGCTGCGACTTTGACTCATTAACTAAAAGTGTTTCTGCCTTTTTGAGGGCTTCTAACAAAGCAGTTTGCACACACACAATAATTTGAATTGGCACACTGCCCATATTTCCATAATTTAAGTCAAGCAGATTTGTTCAGAAAACATATTTATTTCTTGTTAGAGTGCACTGTACAGTAGATAATGGATTTTATACAGAAAATAATTTTTAGTTAACACTAAAAACTATTATGGCATGTAAAGCTTAGAGGCATATTGACAGTCCATTTATAAGTGAATGTGTCTACTTTCTACAACTGAGAAGTAAGTACATGCAGTTAAAAATACAATCTCAAAAGTCTACAACATAAATGGATTTTCCTTCAGGTTTCTAGAGTGATACACAAAGTTTGGAAACTCAGTTGCAGTGTACATTAAAATATTATCAACGGTAAGATTTCCAGTTTCTTTTACATACTACATGGTGATACAATAGCCAAAGGTTCAAATACTTAGTGTCTCATAATGTGGGGTTCAATTAGATCCTCAGAGGAAAAATGTAGGGGCCTAGAATATTAAAGGGGACTCTATGATCTGAAAGTTTCTAATTAGCTTTACTAAGTCTAAATGCTTATCTTGAAGCTCCTGGACCCCAATGCAAAGTTTGTAAAGAACCCCTTACTTACTATGTGCCATTTATTATACTGGTTTCTCTTATCTGGCAGAGGGGCCTTTTGGCTCCTTTTGGCACCAGGGCTAGATGAAACTACTTCCTCTGCACCCACTAAATCCATGCCTCTGACTTAGAACTTCTGCAACTGGGGAATCAACCGTAGACCACCAGACCGTACTTCTTAGGTATGTATGATGATAATAAACCAGGATTGGCATCAGTACAAGGGAATATGGTTGCCAGTGGTGCATCCGTGTGACATTACTGTTATTGTGCTCCAGTCAGTTTACTGTGTGTGTCCCAGCACCAAATAATTAGAGGATTTGTTCTTTTGACCTTGGCTTGCAAATTGGTTATAAATATTCATGTTGTCTATATGTCTCTTTATTATGCTGATCTAAGTTTTACTGTAATGGCAACACATCCAGATTTAGGCAGAATAATTGCTTTAGATGTACTTCAGCTTAAAGTTTAAAAAGGAATACATTCCTAAAATGGAATATTGAAATGCTGTAACGTCTGAAGAATGCAGTTTAGTTAGGCTACACATTTAAGGGTTGAAAGTCCCAAACTAGTATTAGCTTCGCTGTGAAAAGAACCTGAATAAGAAACAATACAGTAAAGTTTAGCTGAGATAGATGGATAGATGATAGATAGATAGATAGATAGATAGATAGATAGATAGATAGATAGATAGATAGATAGATAGATAGATAGATAGATAGATAGATAGATAGATAGATAGATAGATAGATAGATAGATCGATCGATCGATAGATCGATCGATAGATTTGATATGACATAGATGGGACTGTGACAACATCCCATTCACTATAATGAAATAGATGGTGGTTGTCATTAAGAAAGGAAAAGATTGAACTAAAGTGTCTCATGATTGTCCAACACAATGTCCAAAATAAACATAATCCCTAAAGCCTGTCCCTTTAAATGATCATGCAACAATTCTATTTTCTATTATTCCTTTGATCTTGCATTACAATTTTGGAGTCACACAAATATTTGGAAGCAGCAAAAAACAAAACGGAATGTCATGTTACTCTATTATGGATTTCAGAGCTTTTAAATGACACATTGTACGTGACATTCACTGATTATGGAGGAGGCATTTGTTATAAACAGCAGATTTTCTACTTAATCTTACTGAAGGACTCTGCAATCAGGATTAAAACCAAAGAGATGATGTATAGATGATGGGACTGTTCGCTCAAGCACAGCAGCCTCCCCTGCATAACAGGCACACCACAATCTCCCACATGCCCATATTTCCATCTTTTAAAGAGCACTTATACAGCTCTCAGACTGATCACACAAAATGCCTACAAAATGTTACCGATTTATCAAATCGTTTTTTATATATGAACACGTTTTGATTTAAACAAATCAATGTAAATGAGCAGTCTTGATATACGTATATTGAATATTCTTCTGACATCTGTGTCTGATGCAGTCTATAGTCTACAGAACGTATAACGTTTTTTATTAAAAGACAACTGCTGGTTATTGCCATTGTTGCATCTGTGACTACAAATAAAGCAACATTTTCCTAAGTGAATTTGCTTAACTCGTGAATCTAATTATATTATGCTGAAAACAAAATCTTATTAATGCATTTGCACCACTTAGGAAGAGCATGAGTTTATGCATCCCACTCAAGGGCATAACTAGTATTCACAGAGCCCAATACCAAAGCCTGGAATGGTGCCCCCCTTTTACCTAGTTCATTGTAGGTAGAAGACTGAACTGCTGTTATACCAGCATAGGTATAGATAAGTATGCAAGGTAAAGGCCACTTGTACCATAAAGCAGGTACACCTCTTAAAGCATTAGGATATTCAGCATGTGGATTATGGTGGTCAGTGGTTTGTCCAGTCTGGTTGTCAACTGGTAATTTAGTGTCCGGTCTCTGGACGAAATTATATATTTAGAGTCCGGTTGGTGATAAACATAGATGCTAACAAAGACCCAGTGGCATTTTAAACCTTGGTGGCCAGGTGGCCTGCAACTTTTAATATCTGGGGTCTAGAGGTCTGCTCCTGTTGCCTGTCTTACTTGATCTAAAATGTTTCTAGTCAGCTGTGTCTGCCAGGGAAGCAGAACATGGTCGTTTTGCCCTAGTTAAATGCTATGTACACCTTTCAAATCCTTTTTTCTTTTTTTTTAAATAAAAATGTCTATCAGTGTGTCTTTCAAAATACTTTTTATTAAAGATTATTTTTACTTTTTGAGATACAAAAAGTTGTTGTTTACTGTATACAGAGCAGCTGTATTGTTTACTGAATTCTGTACCTGTAAGTCCCGTGGACCTGAAGGGTTCGGTTTCAGCAAGCAGGGCGGGATCCAGGTTTATGTGGGCCCTTGGGAGACACAGACTTAGTAGGCCCCCTTGTGGGGTAACTCACGGCAGCAGTAAAACGACAGAAAATGTCACTTTGTGCCCCTATATAGACGTTAGGCCCTGTTTATGCCCCCATATAGAAGTTAGGCCCCATTTTGTACCGTCATAAATTCAGTGCCCTCTGTAGATAGTGCCACACAGCCCCCCTCCCAGGTAGTGCCAAATAGCCCACTCCTCCCAGCTAGTGCCACACAGCCCCCCTACCATGGTAGTGCCACACAGGCCCCCTTCCTGGTAGTACCACACAACACCCCTCCCATGTAGTGCCACACAGCCCCCTCCCAAGTAGTGCCACACAGCCCCCACCTCCCAGGTAGTGCCACACAGCCCCCACCTCCTCCCAGGTAGTGCCACACAGCCCCCCTCCTTCCAGCTAGTGCCACACAGTCCCCCTACTGGTAGTGCCACACAGCCCCACTTCCTGGTAGTGCCACACAGTCCCCCCTCCCAAGTATTGCCACACAGCCCCGCTTCTTGGCAGTGCTACACAGCCCCCCTTCCTGGTAGAGCCACACAACCCCCTCCCTGGTAGTGCCACATAGCCCCCTCCCAGGTAGTGCCCATTAGCCCCCTCCTTCCAGCTAGTGCCTCACAGCCCCTCTCCCTGCTAGTGCCACACAGCCCCCTCCCTCTAGGTAGCATCTTTGGGGCTCCCTCTAGGAGTGGAATCCCCAGTCAGAGCTTTGCCGATGCTCTGGCTGGGGATTTTGCTTCAGGAGAAGTCCCTGAAGGCACTGTCCATATATGGACAGTGTTGTCAGGGGCAACCCCAGAGCCATAGTCCCGGGCAGAGCACTACTAGCATATATGGACAGTGATGTCAGGGGCTTCCCGGATGAGAGCCACTTCTAACACTCTGCCTGAGACTGCTTCTCTCCTCCTGACATCACTAGCCACATATGGACAGTGATGTCAGGGGCTTCCCCAAAGACGGAGTCCCGGAGCAGAGACGCTTCTAGCGCTCTGCCTGGGACTCCTTCTCTCACCCTGACATCACTGTCCATATATGGACAGTGATGTCAGGGGCAACCCCAGAGCCAGAGTCCTGGGCAGAGCGCTACTAGCATTCTGTCTGGGAGTCTGTAGCATAGTAAATGGCAGAGCGGGGAGATACCTCCCTGCTCTGCCATAGCATTCAATAGTATCTGTGTCCTATTGAATGCGATGTCACTACCGCTGTAGCAGCCATAGCGGCTGCTAGCGGGGCCACTGGGCACGATGGTCGTGCATTACAGAGGGCCCTGTGGCAGCCACTATGACTGCTACAGTGCTACAGTGGTAGTTACGCCACCTCCTAGATAGGGGCTCCCTCTAGAAGCAGAATCCCCGGCAAGACTCTCGCCAGGGATTCCACTCCTGGAGAAGGTATTGCGGCAGCATCAGCACCTGGCGGACGAATAGGCCCCCCTCAAGGGTAGTGGGCCTGGCACTTGCCCAGGTTCGCCGGGTGCTGATGCCAGCCCTGTCAGCAGGTCCTGTGTGTCTCTGACATCGGGCTGCTATCTATCACATCTAAGTTGATAATTTAGATTTGATAGATTACAGGTGGATCCTGCTTGTCAGTGTTAGTGTTGCTAACCTGACGGATTCAGAATTGTCTGCTTGGAGGAGGTATGCCAAATTTACTTGGGAAGATTGGCAGTTCAGGATGAGGGGCTGTAGATCCATTAAAGCAGCAGGCTGTTCAGTGGCCTGCAGATTTGTTTCACCCTGGTGATATCACATACGTTAAACTGCTCGGCTGACCAGGACGTCTGATAAATGGTGACAGTGGAACAGGAAGTGATAAAATCTATGGCCAACTACTGATGGCAGATAAAAATAGATCCATCTATGAGATGCCAGAGACAACATCATCTACTACTGCTACCATGGCAGCTCATACCACAATTTCATATTTAGTCAGAAGCACAAATGTCTACTAAGCAAAATCTAAATGATATTCCACATGCAGATCCTAGCATATATTTACTTGTCCAACCACTTGTACAAATAAGTAAGTACATAACATGTAAGGCCAGTTTATCACTAGTGCAAGGGAGCACCTGCGCTGGCCCCTGTATCTCTAGTGGCCCCCTAATAAAGGAGGAGAGTATGACTTTACTAAGGCCAACCACAAGGTATGGGCAGTTTCTCACACAGTATTTTCTTTTTTTTGGAGGGAGATTAAAACGCTTTAGCCGGATGATCGTTAAATGTCTATCGTAAAATATGAGAAAGTCTACATACACAGCTTTTTGGCTTGTGGCTCTTTAGTGACTTTTTAAGGGCAGCAACGTTTTTATCAAAACGTAATATGCTGAAGGTATGGCGTTTTTTTCCCTGATGTCTTTCTCCATAGGCTGCTTAATAGAACTTAAAAGATGCCTGGAAAAATGCTTGTACAAAATGACACAAATTGAAAATGTCACTAAAACACATTTAAAAATTATATTACAAACTGCAGCTATTTTTTAAAATGGTTTAAAAAGTCTACAAAAACTCTTTGTGAAAGAGACCTTAAACAAGAGTTTCATGAGTTCTTAAAGCAGGAACTGTTAGCAACTATGTCCCAGTATCTGTAGCCTTGAAAAATTACAAACATAGCCAGTCTGTTAGTGTGGTCCCAAATCAGAAGGACAGTGGCATTTACATTCCCTGGAATGACAGCCAATCTAATACTCCCCTCCATCAAGTGTGTCTGTAATGTGGTGGGACATATTAGAAAGGCTGATGAAAACAGGCATGTTAGTTTTGAGTGGGAAGTGGTGTATTGCTGAATGTAGCAATCCATAAAATAACTTCTATGTTCTATGGGCATCAATACATAAATAAATATATATACATATATAAAAATAGAGTAAAGAATCAAAATACTGATTTGTCACAATGATTCATTTGACATGTCAATAATGTCATATTTATAGAGGCAAGCTTGAACTAGTAACTAACAGACATGGCTAAAATAACTGTATATGATAGATACTAATATTTTAACATTGCATATAAATTTGTTTGCAGAACTCTTTTAACTGAAATTCTTTTTTCTTTTGGCTCAAACTGATTTCACAACCATCGTGCAGTGATGTTTAAGAAGGTGAAACACAAAATAATAAACCACAGTTTATAGTTACATTTGTTACATAATAAAAACAAAACTCTGAAAATAAGAAAATAATACAGAACCTGGTAATGCAGCAGGAACAAGGATACTGTATCCCTGTAATGTCCTATACTGCACAGTGTCGTACCATGTGAGGAGTGAGTTCCATTCATTCCACTAGCTCCTGCTACTCATTGGTTGCTATCATTCACACCCCTGTTCATTGTTTCCATATAAGTGCTAACCTATTATTAAGAGAATGACCTTTACAGCAGATATTCACATTCAAGTCTGTTTTTCATGGATTTTCAAAGCTAATGCATAGCTTTTAGCATGGGTAGAGAAAGGACTTTGCATTCCTGCTAAACTTACATATTGCATGTGAATAGTTCGCTTTGCAGTTACCTATATTTAATCAGAATAACAAGGCTAACCTGTCAAAACCATTTCATTCTGTATCTGCCAGTCAATTAAAGGGTTTCCGCTGATCTGAACTGCCCCCACAATCCAACACGTAGCTATGTTATTTATTAAGTCTTTATGCACACCACATCGCTTTGTCCACGAACCCCGTATGGATCCACATTACTTGTTTAACTTGGCACCATAGAATATTTCCATAATACGGAAGGTATCACATGAATTTCGGAAACAACGCTTTGCATTTAGCTTTAAAGTGAATGTCCACCTTTATTTTTACATGATGTAGTATTTAGGTCCAACATTCTGTGATGTTTAATTTCTTAATATATCTCTAATGACTGGGTGATTAAAGGGGTTTTCCCATCTTAGACATTTATGGCATATCCACAGGTTATGACATAAATGTCTGATATATGCCGGTCCTAGCTCTGGGACCCACACCTATATCAAGAATGAGGGTTACCGGACCTCCATGTAGCCTAGTGCATCGACTGCCGGCCTCAGAATTCAGGTGGGGTCTAGTGAAAAGAGGATCTTGCATGTGCGTGGCTCTCTGCATTCCGTTCAATGGAAGTTACGGAAACAGCTGGGAAAGCTCTACTCGGCTGTTTCCGTAACAGTGATACATCAGAATGGAGGGAGCCACGCACATGCGCAACCCCCTCTCCACTAGTCTCCGTCTAGATTCTGCAGCCGGCTACACGGAGGTCCGGTAACCCTTGTACTTGATATAATTGCGGGTCCCAGAGTGAGGACCTGCATCTATTAGACAATTATGGCATATTGTCTGTCTAAGATGGCAAAACCACTTTAAATGAGGAAATTCTGTGTAACTGCAGCTACCACTAGAGAGAGCTTGTGGCGTATTGTTTTGTTATTGAGTTCAATGTATAAGCGTAAGTCAAAAGTTCCTAAGCTACCCCTAGTGGTGGCTGAAATACGGAGCATCCTCCACTTTCAAGGGATGTCGGTGGGGCATGCGCAAAGCGCATGCCAGCCCAGCTAGTCACAATCGCTAAGCGCTCTCTTTAGATCCCCTACATGCTGGCCTTAGTGTAAGCTATAAGTGTGTTCCCTTACCTAGTTTATCTAAATCCTGATCTTGAACTTTATTGTTGTGAACTGTTACTCCCATCCTCCACTTTCAAGGGATGTCGGTGGGGCATGCGCAAAGCGCATGCCAGCCCAGCTAGTCACAATCGCTAAGCGCTCTCTTTAGATCCCCTACATGCTGGCCTTAGTGTAAGCTATAAGTGTGTTCCCTTACCTAGTTTATCTAAATCCTGATCTTGAACTTTATTGTTGTGTACCTTGACCCTAACCAAGCTCATGGAAAATGGGGTGCTATAGGCGAATTGTGCAGCCTGGTTGGGTCTTTCTCTGAGTATCCTAGGAACCAGACCGCACCAGTATAAGTGGCAGCCAAGTATGAGTAAGTATATTTATTGGTGGATCAAGTGCAGAGCCTTACGCAAATGATGCATGAACTGGCTGAACGCCTTGCTGAACAAGAGGCGTCACAATTTTAGGGTATTGCTGCCACTACTCCTGGACCCAAGATAAACCTGTCTCATTGGTTCTCTACAGTATTTTACTGACTATCGGACGCACTGGTCCATAAGACGCACCCATGAATTGTAGCATGAAAGAGGAGAAAAAAAAGTTTTGCCTTTTGCAGCTATAGTGCTCTCACCCTCCCCTGAACTCACAAGACATCAGAGTTTTGGAGTGGCCGGGGTTAATGGTGTTGAATCTGCTCTTCTTGTGGATCTGTACATAGGAGGGGGTGTGACTATAAGGTCCTTGCAGATCAGTACCTGCACGGATTTACTGTGCTGTGTGTACAAATGTCTGGGTTAGGGCCTGTTCACATCAGCGTTGGCTTTCCGTTCCGGGGTTCCGTCGGAGGTTTCCGTCGGGTGAACCCCGCAACAGAAAGTCAAACTGAAACCATAGCTTCCGTTTCAGTCACCATTGATATCAAGGGTGACGGAAATATTGCTAATGGTTTCCGTTCGTCACCATTCCGGCAGGTTTCCGGTTTTCCGACGGAATCAATAGTGGAGTCGACTGCATTATTGATTCCATTGTTAAAACGGAAACCTGCCGGAATGGTGACAAACGGAAACCATTAGCAAAGTTTCTGTCACCATTGATATCAATTGTGACGGAAACGGAAGCTGTGGTTTCAGTTTGACTTTCCGTTGCGGGGTTCACCCGACCGAAACCTCTGACGGAACCCTGGAACGGAAAGCCAACGCTCAGTCTCCTGCTCCTGGCATCTGTTTGCCTTTCATGAGAGAAGATGCAGCAGAAGATTACAGCACAGATTCTAAGATGAAAACTGCGTCTTATAGTCCAAAAAATATGGTAATTGCAAGGAATTCGCTGCTTTTTGTGAAAATTGCCATCTGTATTTTAAACTATGTCCTTGTTCCTCTGGAACTAAGCAACAGAACGTTGGTCTGGTGATTTCCTTGCTCTAGGGAGATCCTCCCGATTCTCAAGCACTTTCTTCATTAGATACCTTCTT
Source organism: Rhinoderma darwinii (assembly GCF_050947455.1). Lineage (NCBI taxonomy): Eukaryota > Metazoa > Chordata > Amphibia > Anura > Rhinodermatidae > Rhinoderma > Rhinoderma darwinii. The sequence continues at coordinate 167,426,469 of NC_134689.1, forward strand.
TTCTGCTTTGGGCCTACTGTATGATGACCCGGCTAGAAATAGGGTCTCTTCTCTGTTTCAGGGAAAGTTCTCAGTGGAAGAACACTGCATGAATTTAGATGCTAGGCTATTGAGTCTTAGGGTATGTTCACAAGCAGTGTTTTCAGACATAATTTAGGTGTTTTACGCCTTTCAATGGGTTTTACTGTGTTCTGTTCCCACGAGCCTTAATTTTACGCGTCACTGTCAAAATACGGCACGTAAAAAGACGCCCATGAAAAAGAAGTGCATGTCACTTCTTGGGACGTTTTTAGAGGCGTTTTTCATTGACTCCATTGAAAAACAGCTCCAATAACGGCCATAAAATACGCAGCGAAAAACGCGAGTTGCTACAAAAACGTCTGAAAATCAGGAACTGTTTTCGCCTGGAAACAGCTCCGTATTTTCAGACTTTTTTGATCACTGCGTGTGAACATACTCTAAGTGGAACGATCCTGCTCTGAGAGTTCAATTCCGTTTGGGTCTATCTGAAGCCATCAAGGACATGCTGTTCCATTTGCTCTACCTGAGTCACTCAAGTTGGCCATGTCATTGTCTATTAAGCCGGATCGGAGATTGTGAGAATGTCGCAGAGAGCGTGGCTTTTTTCAGACTTCCACTCCTGCCGTTGAGGTGCCTCAATCATCTGCTAGTAAACCCATGCAGCTCGGGCAAGGAACCCTGCTTTACTGAGCTGAGGCTGGAGACCAAATCGACGCATGTTCCCAGCGATGACAGACAGAAAATTTCAGCTCCCAGGTGAGTCCAGGAAAGCTTACCTAGGCACACAGGTACTCCATACTTTTACAATTATGTTGCCTATCAAGCTATCACATAACCCTAATTCGGATTGAGCTAGGGTCATCCTCCGTAGTGCAGTGGCCGCTAACTCTATTGATGCCAGTGTTGTCAGGATGTTAAATTTATGGTTGATTAGTTGCTATGTCCCATCTGTATTACTGCTGTTGACAATACCCCGCTGTCTCAGGAGAATAGTGAATTTTTCAACCAAGAAAAACCTGTCCTGATGGGTTGAATGTCTATAAAATCAATGTAATTTTCTGGTTTTAAATCATTGTTTGTCACAGTTGTCTTGGGGTTGCCATGATTGTGCAAACACAATCCAGTGGTAGATTAGTGACTAGGGAATATAATTAAGTTGAATCCTGAATGTCACGCACATTTCTTGGCCTTGTTATTTAGTTCAATTGAGACAACAGCTGTCGTGTTGCCGGAGCACTACAGAAGTTTTCTGATGTTTTTTTCTGAAAAGGAATGTGACAAATTACCACCTTGTAATGATTCTGAGTATGTAATGTGAGGCCCAGTTGGTGGTGGTGTCGTGAGTTCAAATGTGTGGAGGGAATTGATGGCAAAAACCAAAATAACGCTACGGCGTTACACTCACACATGACCACAGCAGACCGCAACACAACACTTCTCAGGATACATGAGAGGTATAGTTCACTCAGTATAGGGCAGTCCTTCCTGATAAAGGGGTAAGTCCTTTTAAAATACAGGTCCTTGCTTGAACTTCTGGCCTACCAAAATTTAGAGGCTCCTTCCAATGTCACCCACTACACATGTTGTCTCTCACAAAAAGTAGAATACTCATGTCAGGATGCTCCCATTTCCCGACACAGCTCCAGACCCTCTCCAATACTCAGGGTGCTCACATAACAGTGATGCTCTCTGGCAATACGCAGCAACACCTCTGCTAACAATGGTCCACAGCTCATGCACTGAACCTTGTGAGGTGGGAATAGCCACTTTATAAATGCTTAGCACACCCTCATGTGATACGCTGTGTACACATCCCCAACACTGCTAAGGTGCAGCAAAACAACCCGAACCATCTGGACCTTTTCTCTTGGCACCAAATGCCCTAAAGCAACGGCAGCAAGCCATCACTGCCCATGAACCACAGCTAATACAATAAAAACGACACACATAAAATGCAATACACAGCAGGAACATGTTTTCCTATGGAACCCAACACGGGAGAGAAGAGCACATTAGAGCACACAAAACACAAAAAAAGGCACATCAATATCTACATAGGATTTCTATATGTACAATTGCAAAATAAATATATTTAATGACCCTTTAAGAATGGGTTACTCCCACATTCCTACACTATTGATATTATTAATGGGTCCTGCCCTCCTAAGGGATAAATCTATAATCTCTCACCTCCTGAAAATAAGTCATTGAAAGATTATATTGCTGATAGTTTGCAAAAAGGGTTGAGTTGGCCTTATACCTCCTCTATAGGGGCAGAATTTTTCTTTCTAGATAAAAAAATATGATGGTTTACGACCCTGCATTGATTTCCCAGAACTAAATAAGATCACAAATAAGCACCAATATCCTCTAATCTCGATACAAGACTTATTGACCAACTACAGGTTGCTCTGTACTTTACCAAACTCGAATTTAGAGGGGCATATAATCTTCTCTGGATCAGACAGAGAATATGAATAGAAGACTGCTTTTAATACTCCAGAGGGGCATTATGAATATCTGGTTACAGGGCCAGCATAAGTAACCAAGTGCCGGGGCTCACTATCCTTGAGGGGGGCCTACTCGGCCACCGGGTGCTGCTGCTGCCATCATGACTCCTCTAGGAGTGGAATTCCTGGCCAGAGCATTGCTAATGCCCTTGCTGGGGATTCCGCTCCTAAAGGGAGCCCCTGTCTAGAAGCGGATACCCCCTCCTGTGGCACACAGCCTCCCTCCCTGTAGGTAGCGCCTTTGGGGCTCCCTCTAGGAGCGGTATCCCCAGCCAGAGCATTGCCGACGCTCTAGCTGGGGATTACGTTCCTGGAGAAGTCCCTGACATCACTGTCCATATATGGACAGTGACATCAGGGACACCACCTACAGCGGACCATAGATGCCTTTAAGAGATTGAAGATGTCTTTTATGTCTGCTCCGGTGCTCATGCAGCCACAACCACACCAGCCTTTTATCGCTGAATTAGATAACGTAGGGGTCGGAGCAGTCTTGTCCCAAGATCCTCCTCCATTGACTAAAGACCTTTTTAAACGGGCCAATGATCAGGCAAACGAATATGAATGCTTCAACAATCAGCCGATGAACGAACAAACGCTTGTTTATCAGCTGATTGTATAGTTTACACAGCAGAAAATATTATCGTTGTTGGCAGCACATCTCCCTGTGTATCGTATTGGACTGAAGGCCTTCCCATTTTTTGCATAGATGCGTCCTTCTATTGCTTGGGTCTGTTGCTGTCCTGGCATGTGGTATGCTGTACTATATAGGAACGGAGAATTGTTATTCATGATATGGGTTTTTGAGGAGTGGAGAAATTTTCTGGAGGGGGCTTAACATTAAGTTGTTGGCATCACTGACGATAAAAACCTTTTGTATCTTGTATCTTGAATCAAATAAAGAGATTACATCCCAGACAGGATAGGTTGGCTTTATTTCTCACCAGACTTAATTTCATTATCACATTGAGACGAGGTAGCAAGAATGTGAAGGCTGATTCATTGTCCAGAAGTTTTGTTCCGATACAGTCAGATGGCCTCGATGAGGATCTGATTTTGCCAGAGGGAGTTGTGGTCTCTGCCATTACTGTCGAACTGATAGGGGAGAATAAGGCTTTCCAGAAACTTTCCCCTGAGTCTATTTCTATCAGTTGATTGTTTGTGCCATCTCAACTTAGGGTACGACGGCTTCTTCTACTATAAGAAGCGCAAGACGCTGTATTGGCTTGGGAAACGGGCATCTCGGGTACTTGTAGAATAGTATTACGTTTATTTTGGTATCCTACATTTTTGTGGGATACTATGGTCTATGTTTCCACTTGTAAGAGCTGTGCCCATTCTAAATAACATCAAATGATGCCCACAGATCTTCTGAAGCCTCTCCCCGTGCCCTAGAGACCATGGCTCTTGGGCTTATATATCCATGAACTTCATCATAGATCTTCCCAGTTCCAAAGGTAAAACTGTAATCTGTGCTGTGGTTGATCGATTTAGTAAGCAATGTCATGTCATATCTCTGCCGCAACCACCTAACACGCAGATACTATCCAGACTCTTCATCTAACACATGCCAGGCTACATAGGGTTTGTGAAAATATTGCCTCGGAAACCTATTTTTTGGAGGACTTTTTGTGCTAGAATTGGCATTGACCTATCTTTCCCCTCTGCTTATCATCCTGAGACCAACGGACAGACAGAGTGCCAGAATCAGACTTTAGACCAATATCTGCCGTGCTGTGTCTGAATCTATTTAGACATCCCCATTTTCACATGGTCACATTGCTATACACTGGTCTGTACTATGGGATATTGGTGAGGCATACGATGATAGATGTGGAGTTTTGAAGACCTGTACTTGTTTATTCTCAGATAAAATGTCCGTAATAGGGCGTGAAAACGTATAGGGAGTTTTAACTGCGCTATTGTTTATAACCACTGTTTGTTTTATGTGGTGATGTTGATTGTGATTTAGGTTGTTGCGGAGGGAAATATCTGTGGAGTTGCCCATTTCCGCCAGAGGACAAAATTCCTTTGTAGGGCTAAATAGGATGAATTCGCATAAATTGCGGGCCAATTGTTGTCCTCCTAAAATCCTTAAAAGAGATATTTTGGAAGGAACCCATCTGATGTGGCAGGATGATTGGTTGAAAGCTATTAAAAGCTAAGTTTTAGATTTCGCTTTTGAGTGATCAATACTTTATAATTTTCCTTTTGGGTCCATTCATCTGTATGAAGGTGTAATGAGGTGTTGTTGGGTGAATTAATAGTATTCTACTTCCCACTGGCAGTGTTGGTCTTAAATAATTGGTACCAAATATCTACTAAAACATCCCCATTGTTCTGCAATTATGGGTTTAGTCCTTAAATGTGTTCTCATTCCCATAAAGGTAGACACTTCTGAGGCTGAAGCAGTATCTGACTGTTTGAGATCCATCTGGTTGGAAGTCCAGCGAATTCAAGGAAGGTCCATAGAGAAACAAAATAAGGAAATATTCCCCAGGTCCTGTGTTTAAAAGAGACAATAAAGTCTAATCGGACATAAAAAATTTTAAGTTAAAGGTTTCCTCTGCTAAATTAGGTCCTAAGTACATAGGCTTGTACCAGATTCTAAAGGTTATCAATCTTATTACGTTCTGCCTTCAATTTCCTACATCCCTGATAATTCCAAATGTTCCTGCTGAAACCTTACCGGTCTCCATCTCACATAATAAAACCACCGCCTCCTCCTGTCATTGTAGAAGGACATCAGGAATTTGAGATCCTGTGAATAGTGGCTTTTGGAATGGTTAGGGGCTCCCTTCAGTATTTGATCCATTGGAAGGCCTATGGTACCAGCCAAGTGAGTCCATGCAGAGATATTAAAAAGGAAATTTCATTCTCTGAACCCTCACAAGACTAGTTCTAAGTTTCCAATGGCCCCTCATAGAATGTACTAACCTCTCGGCGGTCCATTGCCGTTTCTCCCTGCTGGCCACCGCAATAAGTATCGTGTTAGGGCTGGCAGGGATGTTGGTTTGCACATGTGCCAAGAGCACGGCCCTAGGCGCTAGGGATGCACGATGCATCGAAACTTCGATACTGTTTCGATACTGTGCATCCCCAAACCGTTCGATACCGTTATTTCATGTATTTCGATACTTAGCTGTGCGTCCGCACAGCTAAGTATATTAACACATGAATGTATGAGAGCGGGGCTGCGACTGTGTGATACAGTCATTGCCCCGCTCCTGAGTCCTGACATATGTGCGCCGTCAGGATGATGTGATGCGGCCGGCGCTACACTAATGAGTGGCGGCACTGAAGACAGAACATGGCGGGCACACTGCAGAACACCCCCCTGTTCTGTCCTCAGTGCCTGCGCCGCCGCTTATTATAGTGCAGGGCCGGCCGTATAACCTCATGCTGACCGCACGCGCACTTCCTGTCAGGAGCGGGGCAATGGCTGTATTACACAACCACAGCCCCGCTCTATAATGGCAGAGATCAGAGAAACCTCTCATCTCCGCCGCTATTCCCCTGAATGCTGCGACCAAAGCTGACTGCAGCGTTCAAGAGGAAGTGAGAAGGGGGATGCCCCTTGGATCGCGTCACAGAAATTCCCTGTGACGCGATTGAGGGACATACCATGTATGGGCAGACAGCCCAGGGTCCATTGAAGGACCCCAGGGCTGTCCTACCATATTTCCTGTTAGGGAATACTTAGGTATGTCCTAACAACTGCCTGTGTACTATCAGTACACAGGCTAATGTACTGGCATATAGATATATGCCAGTACATTAAAGTTTAAAAATAAAGTAAAAACAAAGTAATGTTAAATAAAAAAAAAATACACATACACCTTTTTTACAATAAACATTAAAATAAGTCTCAATACATAAAATATTCACATATTGGGTATTGGCGCGGCCGTAATAACCTTCACAATTATTTTTTTGCATAATTTATGATGTGCACGCTGTAAAAAAATAAAATAAAAACTGCTTTCTTTCACTTATTGTGAGGCACGAGGTGTGATGAATTTAACCTCCAGGTGCCTCACATTAATAGTAATTAACCCCATCATGTACCTTACACATTAAACTGAGAAACATGATGGGATTCATTACTATGAGGGCTTATTCAGACAAACGTGATATACGTCCGTGCAACGCGCATGATTTCCACGCGCCTCGCACGGACCTATGTTAGTCAATGGGGCCATTCAGACAGTTAGTGATTTTTACGCAGCGTGTGTCCGCTGCGTAAAACTCATGACATGTCCTACATTTGTGCGTTTCTCGTGCTTCACGCATCCATTGAAGTCAAAGCGGGCGTGAAAATCACGCCTAGCACACGGAAGTATTTCTGGCTGCCGCGCGTGATTCGCGCAACAGCAGTAAAAACTATGAATGAAAACAGAAAAGCACCACGTGCTTTTCCGTTTACAAACATACAAACAGAGTGTCATAATGATGGCAGCTGCGCGAAAATCACGCAGCCACGCATCATACGCTGCTGACACACGGAGCTGTTATGTACCTTTTGCGCGCGCAAAACTCCGCATTTTTGGCGCGCGCAAAACGCACACGCTCGTGTGAATCCGGCCTGAATGTGAGGCACATTCAAAATTCATCACACCTCGCGCCTCACATCAGAAAACGGAAGAACTTTATTTTATTATTACTGTTGGCAAAGTATCGAATTGGTATAGAAATCGCAATACTAAACGAAGTATCGGTATCGAAGTCCAAATTCTGGTATCGTGACATCCCTACTAGGCGCTCTATTTAAATCCCCTACATACCGGCCTCAGTGCCAGTTATAAGTGTTTGTTCCTGCACCTGGTGTTGCTATAGGCTGAACTTAAACTTTATGGTTGACCTGTCCCTGACTTCTCTCTCAATCTCTTCTACTGCAAACTCTTTTAAATCACTGTACCACAAACTGAGCTCTGCTATATCACCGCTACGGAACCATGGATTGCCTTTCTACCTTCCTGACTACTCCTAATTTTATATATATATATATATATATATATATATATATATGGCTGCAGCCAGTCACATGACACATATCAGTGGGTGTGGTCTATCTTAGATTTCAAAGTCTGAATTCAGGTGTATACAGACATTCAGTACTCAGGTAATCCAAACATATAATGACACAAAATATGTAATTATAACATTCCTATACAATGATCGATCCATAGAAACAATAACACCAAAAAAAATTGACAGGTTCTCTTTAAATAAATTACATAATTCATACTCAACTATTTCTTAGAAAAAAAAACTTTGACATCAGTTCTTATGTGGAATGTAATTGTTGAATAACTATTATACTACTTTACAGACAGGGCAGGTAACCATACCATTGACTTAAATAGTTTGTATGATTGAACTGTAATGACAGTCAGGAAGGCATGTAAATGTATAGATTTTATGTTTGGCATCTCACCATGGCAACATTACAAAGCTAAATGGGGGTCTAAAACCTGGCCCCTTATTATGCATGTTTTGTGTGTGCGTGTTTATGTGCATGGCTTGACCCAGTATACGGCTGATTAGCATGAAAGAATATTCAGGTATAAATAAAGCAAGCCCCTTCTCTTCACGTGTCTCACAGAGCGTCGTAGACCACAATGAAACTTACAACCAGGGGTGTAACTAGGAAAACCTGGGCCCCATAGCAAACTTTTAACTGGCCCCCCCATCCCCTGGGTATCACACAACTCCCCCTTGTAGATAGTGCTTCCCTGTAGATTCCGCCACACAGCGCCCCCTGTAGATAGCACCATACAGCCCCCCTGTAGATAATGCCATACAGCCCCCTGTAGATAACGCCGTACAGCGCCCCTGTAGATAACGCCATACTGCGCCCCTGTAGATAACGCCATACAGCCCCCCTGTAGCTAACGCCATACAGCCTCCCCACTGCAGATAATGCCATACAGCCCCAAACTCCCCCTGTAGATAACGCCATATAGCACCAAACCCCCCTGTAGATAACGCCATACAGCCCCAAACCCCCATGTAGATAACGCCATACAGCCCCAAACCCCCATGTAGATAACGCCATACAGCCCCAAACCCCCTGTAGGTAACGCCATACAGCCCCAAACCCCCCCTGTAGATAACGCCATACAGCACCCCCTTGTAGATAACACCATACAGCCCCAAACCACACATGTAGATAACGCCATACAGCCCCCCTGTAGATAACGCCATACAGCCCCAAACCACCCCTGTAGATAACGCCATACAGCCCCCCTGTAGACAACGCCATACAGCCCCCAACCATCCCCCCCTAAAAAAAAAACAGCCTATAGTTTGTCCTGTCCTACAAAAGAGATGTATCCCCTATCCACAAGCTAGGGGATACATGTGTGATTGCTGGCAGCGATAAGGAGACCGGGGAACCGAAAGTCCCCTGAAGTTCTCCATGACAAACCTCGGACTTCCGGAGTCTGCGCAGTTCAATAAAAATGAAAGGAGCGCTGGTCACGCATGCGCACAGGCACAACTGGTTCACAATTCCTTTATATGGAGCTGCCGACAGACTCCGGAAGTCCAAGGTTTGTCATGGAGAACTTCAGGGGACTTAAAATAACTATGCCTTATTATAGAAAAATGCCTCTCTGTTCCCTTATAAGATTCCCTTCCTCCCCTAACTGTTAAATCACCCTGAATTTAATGCTTTTTCCATCAGGACCATCAGCTCTGTGAAGGATTTGCCTGACACAGCTTCTGTGTCGACGCCCGTGGTTAATCAGCTTGCATCTATTCCTAGGTCTGCTAGAGTGACTCGATCTGCTACCACTCAAGCTGGTAGGCTGAGGAGTGGGAGAGTCTATCGCAGCCTGGCCAGACGGTTCTAGCTCCCGCCCTTGGTCCAATTATACCTTCATTTGCTGCTTGTCCTTTGCCTGTGATTCTTCCGTTTCCTGGCTCTGCTGTTCCTGCTGTTACTATTGACCTCTGCTTCATATTGACCCTGGCTTGACTGACTATTCTCCTGCTCTGCATTTGTTACCACGTACACACATGGTTTGACTCGGCTCGTCCACTATGTTGCTCACGGTGTTGCCGTGGGCAACTGCCCCACATTCCTTTGCTTTTGTGTTCCCTTGTCTTGTTTGTCTGTCGTGCACATATTGAGCGTAGGGACCGTCGCCCAGTTGTACACCGTCGCCTAGGACGGGCTGTGCAAGTAGGCAGGGACTGAGTGGCGGGTAGATTAGGGCTCACCTGTCTGTCTCCCTATCCTGTCATTACAAGCTCACTGTGGGATCAGGTGACATCTGCCCATACAAGTCTATGGAGAGAAGGGAGCACGAGCAGACGGTGAGAGACACACACACCGTGCTGCAACTTCTAGTAGATGTTTTTGCTCCCTGCTATGCAGGGTTCACAGCTACACTGCTCATTACTGCTGTGTAATCTCCTCCATTTTTGCTGCTGTTTCTATATGTGTGAAAGATAGAGATAGAAGAGCAGGATTCTCTTTACTTCTATATGAGCAGTGTATAGAAAACATGATAGCCATTAGGCTTCGCACACCAGCTAAGAGGAAACTGAGACTTCGAGATAGTGCCTGCAGAAAGGAAAACTGCTAAAACATGCAGAATACAAGTCATATTATAGCCAGAAATAGAGTTACTTCTCATGTGCACATATAACAGCATATTCTGAAAAGTCACTTGAAATGTTAGGTACGTTTTAATAAGTTTGTTGCATCTTACAGTTTCATTTAAGATTCGCGTATCTTACAGTTTAGTTTAGGCTAGTGTTTACACAGCCTGTCTTAGAAAAGTCCCCACTTTGTATGTCATATTTTGCTATAGACTTTTAGCCAACTTTATATGGCTGCAGCATTTTAACCAAACAAGAAAAAAACGCAATGAAAAACACTGTTAAAGAGGCTCTGTCACCAAATTATAAGTGCCCTATCTCCTACATAAGGAGATCGGTGCTATAATGTAGGTGACAGTAATGCTTTTTTTTTAAAAAAACAATCTATTTTTACCACTTTATTAGCGTTTTTAGATTTATGCTAATGAGTTGCTTAATGCCCAAGTGGGCGTATTTTTACTTTAGACCAAGTGGGCGTTGTACAGGGGAGTGTATGACGCTGACCAATATATCTGCTGTATATCTGCAGTCACAGGTGTTCTTGCACCTGCGTATTTTGTATCATTTAGTTGGAATGTGCTGTTCAATTTTTGTTGTGTTTATGGTATCCATATATGTGGGGTTAGTGACTGCCTCCACTTGTTGTTCTTGCACTCCTCCCACTCTGCCCTGGGTGATTTTAATCAGTTCAATGCTGGATCCTACCATCCCCAGGTATATATGTAGGCTTAGTCCCAGTTCTGGGTGTATGTGCAGCGTAGGTTCCCACCTTACAGAGGTCGCCTTGTCGTGGCAGGTGGGCTAACACTTTTTGATCAAAATGTGCACTAAGAACCTCCCTATTTGTAGGTAGATTGAGCTTTAGTGCATATCTATTTATATTTAGTGGTTTAGGTGGCATTAGTGTTGCAGGGTGCTGTCGCCATTTTTTTATATCTGCTGACCAATCAGCGTCATTCACTCCTCTCCATTCATTTACTCAGCGCATAGGGATCCTGTTAGATACTTATGTGCTGTCTTATACTAACACATTAAGGCTGGGTTCACACGAGCACATTAACGTCCGTAATGGACGGACGTATTTCGGCCGGAATTCCCGGACCGAACTCAGTGCAGGGAGCCGGGCTCCTAGCATCATAGTTATGTACGATGCTAGGAGTCCCTGCCTCTCCGTGGAACTACTGTCCCGTACTGAAAACATGATTACAGTACGGGACAGTTGTCCTGCAGAGAGGCAGGGACTCCTAGCATCGTACATAACTATGATGCTAGGAGCCCGGCTCCCTGCACTGAATTCGGTCCGGGACTTCCGGCCGAAATACGTCCGTCCATTACGGACGTTAATGTGCTCGTGTGAACCCAGCCTAACAATACTGAAGTGTTTAGACAGTGAATAGACATTCTACGGGATGTCTATTCACAATCGCTGCACTTCGTTACTGTTTCTATGGTAGTTTCAGCAGAGGAAGCGTGATCTCGTTGTAACCTGTCATTTACCGCGTAATCTCGCGAGATCACGCGTCCTCTGCTGTAACTACCACAGACAGAGTAACGAAGTGCAGAGATTGTGAATAGACATCCCGTGGAATGTCTATTCACTGTCTAAACACTTCAGTATTGTTAATGTGTTAGTATAACACAGCACATAAGGATCTAACAGGATCCCTATGCGCTTAGTAAATGAATGGAGAGGAGTGAATGACGCTGATTGGTCAGCGTCATACACTCCCCTGTACAACGCCCACTTGGTCTAAAGTAAAAACACGCCCACTTGGGCTTTAAGCAACTCATTAGCATAAATCTAAAAACGCTAATAAACTGCTGTCACCTACATTATAGCGCCGATCTCCTTATCTAGGAGATAGGGCACTTATAATGTGGTGACCGAGCCTCTTTAAACTCTGTATGTGAATTTAGCCAAAATCCAAATGAGAATTTGTGATTGGACCTCATGAAACTTGACACAGCTCTGTTTTGCAAAGAGATAGAGAGAAAAACAGCATGCATGTAATGCTGATGGAGACCTGTGCACTGATGCCAAATTGATTCTATTGAGGCCTACTAAATACATATTAGAAGTTGGATGAAGAGTTCTGTATACAATAGAATTGAATATTTCTAATAAATATAGATCACTGAGGAGATTTGTGTTCACTTTGATATTATAGGTGTTTTGTTTTTTTCTGTTCATCATTGTAAAAAAAATAACGAATTACATCTATGTACTGTCGTTACACAATAACATCTGAAAACCTTCAAGGAAGGCGGCATGAATTATAAGCACCATACATAGAAATAGAAACAATATACTGATATATATCAGGATCTCTGTATAATAATCACAATGACGGAATCTGTAGGCAAATGAGGAGGAAAGCCAATGTTCTATGGGCTGATATCTCGGATACAATCTGGTTGTGTTGCTTCATCTGCAAATTTGGATTTGATTATCCTACATAAGGGTATGATTAACCAAGCAAAACTGTGCCATACTTCCCACTAACGTACTACATTCATTACAGATGCATTACCACATTCTGGATATGTCTCATGCAGTTCTCAACCTCTGAACAGCACTTTTGATGATACCATATGGTCACAAATTTTCATGTGTATTACATAAGCAGAGCGTACTGTACAATGAGTACTAAAGGTATTTTTTTTTTACCGTTTACACACAAACTAAATCAAGCATACAGTACAGATTGATGAAGATTAGTATCAATGATCATTACAATATTTGTGTTATTGTATGAAGGTATTTGCCTGTAAATTGTTAGGGATGTAAATAAATCAGTCTGCAAATATCTCCGATGCCACTCATCCCTACTGAGTGTAAACATGGCACAGTGAGTCTGTGTGTAGACTATTCTACGTCACAATGACACATTTATTCCTCTCCATTGGCAGCAGGGAAGACGCTCACCGCCCCCTGAAATGTAGGACACAGAAATATTTCACAGCAGAGCCTGAGCAGTCTGTTTATCCACAATGGAAGTTACATTGTACAAATATTTTGCAAAGGAACACCAAAGACAGACACAAGCAACCAGAATAACCTGTAGAACAATAGGCCAGGAATTATTACAGTACACATTACTACATCCATGGGATTGAATAGGAGAAAGCAGACCGGTGAAGGCTGTATGTTAAATCTGAACACACATCACTTGACAACAGGAGAAAAAAATAAGCTCAATCTGGTTACCTGAGTAATGCGGGAATTCCTACTCACGTCTGGCTTTTTAAATCTTTTTTTTAGAAGTATGAATGAATACACTAGAGTGTTTCACTGACGTTTGAAATGTTTTAGTAGGAGGAGTAGGCTCACAATGATCTTACTGAAGGATTGGGAGGGGTTAAGAGCGGTTTGAGCTGGTCCTGCAGATGCTGGTTCACTCTCTGGGATTCCTAGCAGTATTTTCACTTATGCCTAAGGCAACCCAACCCAAATGCTTTCCCAGATGTAATGTACTAATGGAAAACGAGACGCCTGCAATGGATGATAGAATAAGCGTGGAAAATACCTACAACAGAAATAATAGCTATATATACAATATATACCTGTAGTACTGTACAGAGAATGCATTGCCCAGAGTGGAGCTCACAATTACATTTTTTAAACGCTTCCACTTTGCAATAATACAACTCACAGTTGATCGTGGACTAGCTAGGGGGGGGGGGATTTCACAAACTGACTTATTACACTGGTGGCATCCTATTACAGTACCACGCTGGAATTCAGTGAGTTCTAGAACGACCCATTTTTACACAAATGTATGTAAAGGTAGACGGCATGGCTAGGTGATGGATTTTATACACCTGTGGCAATGGGACTGGATGAAACATACAGATACATATAAGGCTGGGTTCACACGACCATGTTACGTCCGTAATGTACGGAATGTATTTCGGCCGGAAGACCCGGACCGAACACAATGCAGGGAGCCGGGCTCCTAGCATCATAGTTATGTACGACGCTAGGAGTCCCTGCCTCTCTGCAGGACAGCTGTCCCGTACTGTAATCAGTACGTGTGAACCCAGCATAAAAGATACAATGCTTTTAGGGTTCTTCAAACAAATTCAATAGGAACATTTTAATTGTGTCACATTAAAGGCTATGTACGCCTTTGAAATTGTTTGTCTATCTGTGTGTTTTGTGCAACTTTTTGAAATACTTTTTATAAAAAATTATTTTAACTTTTTGAGATACAGCTGCTTTGTAGTCTGTATACAGAGCAATTGTATCTAGCGCTGAGACCTGAATCTGTCAGGTCAACGGCACTGACGGGTTCAGTGACAAAGTAAAACAAAAAGCTTTTACAGCTCACACTCAGTGACAGCCGGTACTGAGTGTTTCTGACACGCAGGATCGAGATGTTACCGATCACATCTAAGTTCATAACTTAGATGTGATGGATTACAGGTTGATCCGACCTGCTGACACTGAACCCATCAGTCCCGCGGACCTGACGGATTCAGGTCTCGGCGCTAGATACAGCTGCTCTGTATACAGAATACAAAGCAGCTGTATCTAAAAAAGTTAAAATATTTTTTTATAAAAAGTATTTAGAAAGTTGCACTAAACACATTGATAGCCATTTATTTATATATATATATATATATATATATATATATATATATATATATATATATATAAAACGCAATTTCAAAGGTGTACATGGCCTTTAAATTGAGAAGAAAGCAGAAATTGCTTTGAAAATATTGCAAGCACAGGCATCGATTCCTTTTTCCTTTATATCCCTGTAATGGTGCTATGATTTTTCCTATATTTTACAAGGTAGTACCTAACACAAGCGCAAACACCTACATGTGCATTGATTATTATCCTTCAATATTTTCAAAGCAGTTACATTACGTTTCATTCCAAACGGAATACAAGGGAATGTGCCCAAACCAATGATCCTTACAGATGGCTGCTTACATGGGATTCAGTGCAGAGGATATTCAGGGGGTCATCTCTGTTCTGGGCGAAATCATTAACATTAGTAAAACCTTGCAGATGTCATAAGTAATAAAACTTTACAGCAGAATATATATATTTTGTTTTATTAGAACTATGTAGGTCTCCAAACAATATGCTCACCACTTAATAAATGCTGTTCCCTGACTGTAAATACTCTAACAGCTTGCATTTTTCCTCAGGTACTGCAAAAAGAAAAAACACGTTTCAAAACTACCATATGTTTATAGCTTTCTTTTAAATATATTTACAGCCCAAGTGTCGAACTTTAAAAACTAGGAAAAAGATAGAGAAAGAGTGAGAAAGAGTAAGAAAGGTAGATAGAAAGAAAGAAAGATAGAAAGAAAAAGCAAGTAAAAGAATGAAAAGAAAGAAAAAAATTAAAGAATGAGAATAAAGAGAAACGAAAAGAAAGAACGAAAAAAAGAACAAAAGAACGAAAGATAGAAAGACAAGGTCACTTCCTTTATGTAAACGCATCTTCAGGTATCACTTGATTATTCATCACACTAGAGCCAGGTCTACACTGAGACTTTTTGTAGTGCTACTGATTGATTTTAACTATTGAGTGACAACTGCAGTCTAAGATTTCACGTACTCATTTGGACTTCAGTGGTAGCTCAGTAGTTTAAATAAATCAGCAGCACTACAAATAGCCTGGGTGTAGCCCGGGCTTTTAAAACACCATGCTACTTCCACGTCTGTGATAAGATTTGTTACCTAGAAACATACAGGTAGGCCCCATGCACACGACCGTAAAAAAAGACATCTATTAGACTTCCCGTTTGCGTACGGCAAGGTGCCCGGGCCGTTAAAAAATATAGAACATGTCCTATTTCAGGCCGTAATTACGGCACAGGCAGGCCCATACAAGTCTATGGGGCTCCCGTAATTACGGATGGCTACGTGTGTGCACCCGTAATTATGGGAGAATTGCTAGGTGACGTCAGAGGATTTAAATTTTTTAATAAAGAGAAGCAGAGAAAATGTATAAATATCCAGACACAAGCAGTGACCTACATCTCCTAATTGTTTGTTCTGAAAAGCAATAGTTTAGGTAAAGTTTTTTTCATTTTCACAAGGTCTGAAGGAGAAAAATCACCCCAAGTTGTGTAAAGCAATTCCTCCTGAGCACGGAAATACCCCATATGTGGTCCTAAACTGCTGTTTGGGCACACGGTAGGGCTCACAATGGAAGGAGCATTTTTTGGCGTGCAGATTTTGCTGGATTGGTTTTCAGGTGCCATGTCGAAAAAATGACCACAGATGCTCCTCATTGAAAAACGGCTCCAAAAACGTCTCAAGAAGTGACATGCACTTCTTTTTTGTGGGTGTTCCGTTGGAACATAACGCCGTATTTCCCATTGAAATCAATGGGCAGATGTTTGGAGGCGTTCTGCTTCTGATTTTTTGTCCGTTTACCGCCCGAAAAATCGCCAAAAATAAGCCGTGTGCACATACCCTTAGAAACATGCCTTTAAAAGAAGAATATAAAAATACACTCCCCCTTTTCCCTCTTCCAGTGTTTGTGATGTGCACGAGGGCTTGGACATTCTTCACAAACCTCCTTCTCCTTTTTGGGCAGATAGGAGTAGTCATCAGAGTTTAACTCAACCTTTGGAAATAGACGGCTGGGACTAACTTGAGCAGCTCTTCAATGGGCCAATTCCATCTGTAATGGCTGGCTATATGGAA
Organism: Rhinoderma darwinii; assembly: GCF_050947455.1. Classification (NCBI taxonomy): domain Eukaryota; kingdom Metazoa; phylum Chordata; class Amphibia; order Anura; family Rhinodermatidae; genus Rhinoderma; species Rhinoderma darwinii. The sequence goes on from NC_134689.1 coordinate 167,443,290, forward strand.
GGCATGTCTTTCCCCAAAAGGCAGATTACACTAACATATTCAAAAGGATTTGCACACAAAATGTTATAAATGGACATATATTAGTAAATTAAAAAAGAAAAAGCAGTGGTCGAAGTTTGGAGATTAGATATGGCTTGCTAACAGAGATTTGGGCTTTTTTCTCTTTCATTATGAAAGACAAGTGACAACAGGTGCTTCTATATTGGTTGTTTGTGGTGGAAATATTCTTTAAGGCAGGGTTCCCACGGGTCGATACGCTGTGTAAAAACTACGCAGCGTAGCCGACCTGGAACCCGCAGCATATTTAGTCTGAAAAACCTCACCACATTGAGGTGGTAGTGACACACAGTCCCCCGTTAGTATAGTGCCACACAACCCCCTTGTATATAGTGCCAGCAGCTCCCCCTTGTATATAGTGCCACACAGCCCCCCTTGTATATAGAGCTACACAGCCCCTCCTTGTATATAGTGCCACACAGCCCCCCTTGTATATAGTGCTGCACAGCCCCCCTTGTATATAGAGCTACACAGCCCCTCCTTGTATATAGTGCCACACAGCCCCCCTTGTATATAGTGCCACACAGCCCCCCTTGTATATAGTGCCACCTAGCACTCCCTTGTATAGTGCCACACAGCCCTCCCTTGTATATAGTGCCACACAGCCCTCCCTTGTATATAGTGCCACACAGCCCTCCCTTGTATATAGTGCCACACAGCCCCACTTGAATACAATGCCACACAGCCCCCTCCCTTGTATATAGTGCCACACAGCCCCCCTTGTATATAGTGCCACACAGCCCCCTCCCTTGTATATAGTGCCACACAGCCCCCCCCCCCTTTGTATATAGTGCTACACAGCAATCCCTCCTGTATATTGCCACACCCCCCCAAAAAAAATATTGTACTTACGTTGCCCCGTTCCCTCAACGGACGGTGCAACACACAGCCTCCAGGCGGCCTGTGCAGGGATCTTTCCAGGGATCTTTGCAGCGACTTATAGGCCGAAGGCCTAAAGTGACCTGCAGCCTATAGTATTCATTTGCATCTGTGTCCCGAGGACACAGATACAAGTGAATGTGGCTGTCCCAAGCACCGGGGGCCCCCTCCGGTGCTAGCGATACCACCGGGAATTAAGTGGCCCATACCACCCACTCCATAAATGTTATGGGCCGGGCGGTGGGGCCCCCTCATACCTCAGGCCCCATAGCAGCCACAGGTAGGGGGTCCTGAGAGGATGGGGCCCTGGGCAATTGCCCAGTTTGCCCGCCCTAATGCCGGCCTTGCAGACATTGAACTCGCAGTACATTCCGTCTGAAAAAGTACACCACATTGTGGTGCAGATTTCGGCAGAATTTTCATCGCTAGAAAAAGTAATGTTAACGCGTCCCTCAGTTGATGTGTAGCCCGGCCTCCCGGGATGACACTGCAGCCCATGTCAACGCTGCAGCCTGTAGCTGGCTGCAGCAGACATCGGATGAAGCGTCATCCCAAGAGGCCTGGAAAAAGAACAGAAGAAAGTGTTGTTATGACAACGCCCAGGTTGTAAATATAAGGTTTTTTTTCTTTCTTAGTTGCGATTTTTGCGAAAGACGCAACACTTGGCTATTTGTTGTGGGTTTTAGATTCCCATTGAATTCAATGGGGAAAGCTTGCAACAAAAAAAACACAGCAAAAATTTACATGCTGCGGATTTAAAATCCGCACCGAGGGTCAATTTATGAATGGTTTTGCTGCGTATTTTTTCCACAGCGGGGGCATGAGATTTTCTGAATCTCATACAATTTTCTGCAACTGTAAATGCTGTGGAATTTCCACACAGAATACCTGCTGCGGAAATTACGCCGCTTTTACGCTACGTAGGAACCCGGCCTTAGAATTTCCTAATATGGTATATGAAAATGGGTTGTCTAAACTGGACAGCACCCTTAATAACAAAGCTGTGCTGCAAATCAGGAGCAATCGCCCCAATGCCTCATACACACAACATGTGTGTGCCGGCCGGGTCCTGTCTGTGATTCGTAGAAAGATAGGACAATTGACAATTGAAAAGCCAGGTCTGTTTTCCCGGACCCGATTCACCTGCTAAAGTGCATGGGACCGTGAAAACTATCGGGTGCCACTGGGATGCCGTGAAAAACTACCCGAGTGGCACTCGGTCGTGTGCAACAGGCATTAGTGTTATGGTTATGACAATACAGTTTACATTTGATTTTCAGGGAAAAGTCAGCAATCATTTATAAATGTATACTAAATAAATAGTTGGAGGTTGTATAAACACTGTGGATTCCAGCTTTAGATTTTAACATTTCTTTCAAGGTCACTGAAGTCTAATGACAAATAATTCTTCCACCCAAGACAACGAAGAACTTCAGCTGCTTTTTATAATTTCATGAATATAGTCATGAATGAAATATAATATAACACGACAGACAATAGTCTAAAAACTAACAAAAACTTCTATTAGGCCTTATTCACACGAACGTGTGCGTCTTGCGCACGCAAAATACGCAGCGTTTTGCGCGCGTTGCAGTTTAGTGTGTCATCAGTGAATGGTGCCTGGCTGTGTGATTTTCACGCATATGCCATCCTTATGACATGCGGTTTTGATGTTTAGAAAAAGAAATTAAGGAAGTGCTTTTATTTTTTCCTTCATTTCTTGATCTACTGTTGCGCGAATCACGCGCGACACACGGAAGTGCTTCCGTGTGCTGTGCGTGATTTTCACTCAACCATTGACTTCAATGGGTGCGTGATGTGCGAAAAACGGCCAAGTATAGGACATGTCGTGAGTTTTACGCAGCGGACACGGAATGTGTGATTTTCACGCACGTATCACGGACGTTAAACACGTTTGTGTGAATAAAGCCTAAGGCTGTGTTCACACGGGGTGGATACGCTGCGTAATGGCACGCAGCGTATCCGCCATGTGCAGTTTTTCGCCCGGAATATCCGCTGCAGAAAACTGCAGCACTTTTCATCACAGGAGACTGCTGCAGCCTGTGATTGGCTGCAGCGGCAGTCACACGGGATGAAGCGTCATCCCAGGAGGCAGGCCCTCTGACGTCATCCAGGCCATCCTCCTGGCATGATGTTTCATCCCATGTGACCGCCGCTACAGCCTGTGATTGGCTGCAGTGGTCACATGGGATGAAACGTCAGACTTCTGAGTTTTTGTTTTTTCTGAGTTACGATTTGTTGCGGGTTGTACCTTCCCATTGAATTCAATAGGGAAAACCTGCAACAAATAATCAGCATTTACGCAAATAAAATTGACATGCTGTGGAATAAAACTTCGCAGGTCAATGTCTGAGTGTTTTTTCCGCTCAGTATTTACGCAACGTGTGGATGAGATTTGTTTTATCTCATCCACTTTGCTGCTACTGTATTTGCTGTGAAATTTCCGCAACAAATTCCATTGCGGAAAAACCCCAGTATTTATGCAACGTGTGAACTGAGCCAATGGAATTGTGGTCGATCTTCAGTGCAGATTCAACAGCAAAAATCTGCAACAACTTACCATATAATACATGTGGGTGAGGTTTTGAAACCTTATCCACACATAGCTGAAAAAAGCAATGTGGATTTTCCAATCAATAGCATGCTCATTATGTTGCGGAAAGTTTGCAGATTTTCACCATAGATTTTACTCCTTGCAATGCAAATGACAATACCTAAGGCAAATCAGTAGCAGAATCCATAGCAAAATCTAAAAACAAAATCACCAAAAAATCTGCGGCCGAAAAAATCCGCCACATCTGGCATCGTGCTTAAAACCCTGTGAAAATGTAAACTAAATGAATATTTAAAACGTTTCACAATGTGAACAATGTCCTTCAAAGACATTGAGATCGGGTTACACCATATGACTGCACCTTTTATACTGCTGGATGAAGCACAAGGAATACAGGATCTCTGCCAGAAGAGCATGTAGCGACAGGATTAGAGAGAGCGTTTAACACTTTAAGGGCATGACCACACGTAGCAGAATTGCTCTGGAATTCCGCTGCGGACAGTCCGCAGCGGAAATCCGAAGCGTACACGTTTTTCCATTGCCTTCCACAGCTTTGTGGTTGTGTTCGTTTACACGTTGCGGACAATTCCGCTGCATAGCATAGGCTGCGGAGCGGAGTTTTGTGTCCGCTGCATACAATGGTTGTTGCGGACGTGTAGCGGACTTGTTGCAGACTCATTGCGTAATTTCTCCATTGACTTCAATGGAGATTCAAAATTCCGTAATGAAGTCCGCAGATGTTATGTAGATGTTATGTGTGCTGCGGAGCGTATTGGTTTTACTAACATGACATTTCTTCATTCTGGCTGGACCTATGTATTTCTAGGTCTACAGCCAGACTGAGGAAGTCAATGGGGCTCCCGTAATTACGGGTGACTACGTGTGTGCACCCATAATTAGGGGTGACTACGTGTGTGCACCCATAATTACGGGTGACTACGTGTGTGCACCCATAATTACGGGAGCATTGCTAGGCGACGTCAGTAAATAGTCACTGTCCAGTATGCTGAAAGAGTTAAGCGATCGGCAGTAACTGTTTCAGCACCCTGGACAGTGACTACTGATCACAATATACATCAACCTGTAAAAAAAATAGAAGTTCATACTTACCGAGAACTCCCTGCTTCTTCCTCCAGTCCGGCTTCCCAGGATGACGTTTCAGTCTAAGTGACGACTGCAGCCAATCACAGGCTGCAGCAGTCACATGGACTGCCGCATCATCCAGGGAGGTCGGGCTGGATGCCGAAAGAGGGACGCGTCACCAAGACAACGGCCGGGTGAGTATGACATTCTTTTACTTTCACTAGGGAAAGTGCAACGCAGATTCTGTGTGGTATTGATGCGGACAGTGGCGGAAGAAATCCGCCACGTCTGGGGATGCCCTTAAGGTATGTTCACACGCACTGTTTTCAGAAGTAATTTGGGCGTTTTACACCTCGAATTACGCCTGAAAAAACGGCTCCATTACGCCTACAAACATCTGCCCAATGCTTTCAATGGGTTTTACGGTGTTCGGTTCCCGCGAGGTGTTATTTTACGTGTCGCTGTCAAAAGACGGTGCGTAAAAACACGCCCGCGTCAAGGAAGTGCATGTCTCTTCTTGGGACGTTTTTGGAGCCGTTTTTCATTGACTCCATTGAAAAACAGCTCTAATAACGTCCGTAAAATACGCCGCGAAAAACACGAGTAGTTAAAAAAACGTCTGAAAATCAGGAGATGATTTCGCCTGAAAACAGCTCAGTAATTTCAGACGTATTTTGCTAAGCCGTGTGAACATACCCTAACTAAGTGAATAATAGCAATTGCTTTAGTACAGTGTTCCTACATCCTTCATTCAAGGTTAAGAATTCATAATAAAGACCTCTGGATAAAAATTATGGATTGTTATACTCTATTCTATAGCTATGCATTTCTAACCAGCTAAATAAATATATATATTTATAGATATATTTATATATTTATATATATATATTGATAGATATAGAGAGAGAGAGAGAGAGAGAGAGAGAGATAGAGAGAGAGAGAGGGAAAGAGAAAGAGAGAGAGAAAGAGAGAGAGAGTATAGAAAAAAGCAGCACTTCAAAAGTATATGGTGCTGTGCGTACTTGACCATAATCCACACGGTCCTTTAGACACAGCAACAAAGAAATTATCGCAGCACTCCAGAAGTGGTTTCAAAAAAGAATGTGGTTTATTAACCCAGGAAAAAATTGCTATGTTTCAGTGCCTGTTAATAGAATGAGAGGACTGAAACCTAGCAATTTTTCATAGGTTAATAAACCACACTCTTTTTTGCAACCACTTCTGGATTTCTTTGTTGATATATATATATATATATATAGTTAGCTGGTTAGAAATGCATAGATATAGAGTAGAGTATAACAATCCATAATGGTTAACTATATATATATATATATATATATATATATATATATATATATATATATGTGTATTAATATATATATATATATATATATATATATATATATATATATATATATATATATATATATGTACATATATACATACATACATACATGTACACACACACAAATGCTGCAGGGGAAAAAAAACAGAAAAGTTGTGCGGAAAAATTTCTGAAATTCCACTGTGTATCGTGTGTGTGTAAACATACCCTTCGTGAGTAAAATATCTGCATATTTTGTGTCAATTCCCATTTATTATGTTTCTGCCTCTGAGCAGCAACCACAACTGGTGCCAATATAAATACTGGATCCATGGTCTCCTCATCCTTGTCACATCACAGAGAAGAGTTTGAACATTATGAAGCGGAGTGAGAGCGACAGGGTGAAGGTTTTACAAGTGTGTATATCACATAACCACTTCATCCTCCTGCTTGGCTTTATTCTGTGCAGGCACTGTAATAAATCTTCCAGCATCTGGTGCAGGTGCAGAAACAGGCTTCAAAAGCTCCAGTCTCTCCACATGCGCCAAATGAGCTCTAGTATAGCACCTGCTTAGAATAATTCGGAGTTGGAGCAGGAGGATGTATAGGTGATATACACAAATACAAGTGTCGCCCTCCTGCTTTAGTTCGGCTTCATTCTTGACAGGCTCTTCTCTGTTAGTTGACATGGATGAAAAGGATACAGTGGGTTTGGCAACAGTGGTGATGATTAAATGGAATCAATGTCATAATAAAAGTGAAATGAGTTTAATGATCTAAAGGGGTCTTTGTTTTATGGGCGGAATTTGGGCGCTAATCGCAGTATGGACGTCTGAATGTGGTATTAAACTATAGACCCCACTTTAACGGTTACTATTAAATGTAAGGCCCTGTTCACACAGAGGAACTTGCAGGCAGAAAAAAAATTTGCAAGGAATTTGGAGGCAGATTTTGACCTGCCTGCACTTTCTTGCCACGGTTTTTGCAGCATTTCTCGCCCATGACCAATGAGGGCCGCAGGCAAAAAATGCTGCAAAAAACACTTTCTCTGCCTCCAATCAATTTCAATGGGAGGTCAAAGGCGGGACCGTGGAAAGAAAAAACATGCCATTTTTTTCCCCCCACGAGCAGCTGAAAGCCGCTGAGGAAAAAACCGCCTCTGCCTCCCATTAAAGTCAATCGGAGGTGGTTTAGGAAGTTTTTTGGCGCTAATTCCGACTCGGTTTCCGCATCAATATCAGCACCAAAAAACTAAGTGTGAACTGACCCTAAGGGTGAAAACTATAACATTAAAAGACGTAGAGTCTACATACACAGCTTTGTCATTTAATCAACTTGAATGAAATTGAACTATAGGATAAACATGATGTAATGTAATAGTCTGACATACACTACCGTTCAAAAGTTTAGGGTCACTTAGAAATTTCCTTATTTTTGAAAGAAAAGCACAGTTTTTTTCAATGAAGATAACATTAAATTAATCAGAAATACACTCTATACATTGTTAATGTGCTAAATGACAATTCTAGCTGCAAATGTCTGGTTTTTAATGCAATATCTACATAGGTGTATAGAGGCCCATTTCCAGCAACCATCACTCCAGTGTTCTAATGGTACATTGTGTTTGCTAATTGTGTTAGAAGGCTAATGGATGATTAGAAAACACTTGAAAACCCTTGGGCAATTATGTTAGCGCCGCTGTAAACAGTTTTGCTGTTTAGAGGAGCTATAAAACTGAGCTTCCTTTGAGCTAGTTGAGAATCTGGAGGATTACATTTGTGGGTTCGATTAAACTCTCAATATGGCTAGAAAAAGAGAGCTTTCATGTGAAACTAGACAATCTATTCTTGTTCTTAGAAATGAAGGCTATTCCATGCGAGAAATTGCCAAGAAACTGAAGATTTCCTACAACGGTGTGTACTACTCCCTTCAGAGGACAGCACACACAGGCTCTAACCAGATTAGAAGGAGAAGTGGGAGGCCCCGCTGCACAACTGAGCAACAAGACAAGTACATTAGAGTCTCTAGTTTGAGAAATAGATGCCCACAGGTCCTCAACTGGCAGCTTCATTAAATAATACCCGCAAAACGCCAGTGTCAACGTCTACAGTGAAGAGGCGACTCCGGGATGCTGGCCTTCAGGGCAGAGTGGCAAAGAAAAAGCCATATCTGAGACTGGCTAATAAAAGGAAAAGATTAATATGGGCAAAAGCACACAGACATTGGACAGAGGAAGATTGGAAAAAAGTGTTATGGACAAACGAATAGAAGTTTGAGGTGTTTGGATCACACAGAAGAACATTTGTGAGACGCAGAACAACTGAAAAGATGCTGGAAGAGTGCCTGACGCCATCTGTCAAGCATGGTGGAGGTAATGTGATGGTCTGGGGTTGCTTTGGTGCTGGTAAAGTGGGAGATTTGTACAAGGTAAAAGGGATTTTGAATAAGGAAGGCTATCACTCCATTTTGCAACGCCATGCCATACCCTCAGGACAGCGCTTGAGTGGAGCCAATTTCATCCTACAACAGGACAATGACCCAAAGCACAGCTCCAAATTATGCAAGAACTATTTAGGGAAGAAGCAGGCAGCTGGTATTCTATCTGTAATGGAGTGGCCAGCGCAGTCACCAGATCTCAACCCCATAGATCTGTTGTGGGAGCAGCTTGACCGTATGGTACGCAAGAAGTGCCCATCAAGCCAATCCAACTTGTGGGAGGGGCTTCTGGAAGCTTGGGGTGAAATTTCTCCCGATTACCTCAGCAAATTAACAGCTAGAATGCCAAAGGTCTGCAATGCTGTAATTGCTGCAAATGGAGCATTCTTTGACGAAAGCAAAGTTTGAAGGAGAAAATTATTATTTCAAATAAAAATCATTATTTCTAACCTTGTCAATGTCTTGACTATATTTTCTAGTCATTTTGCAACTCATTTGATAAATATAAGTGTGAGTTTTCATGGAAAACACAAAATTGTCTGGGTGACCCCAAACTTTTGAACGGTAGTGTAACTTACACTCAACATGACTAAAGATCAAATCAAAAGCCTCACATCTTGCTACATTTCTGCTACATACTGACATATATTGATATATTTAGGACATATTGCAGAAGAGAAATGTCAGATCTGTATTGAGCTTCAAGGTAAATAATTACATTTGTTGCAAAAATGTATACCAACTAAAACTTCCTAAAAAATAACAAATTATGACTGAGGCAGCGTAGGGATGAATCAAGTTTTACACACATGCTAATTAGGAAACATTTCTTGCTAGTGTGGCTTAGCAGAGTTATGTGTGTATTGGTGAAATAATGAATATTTAGTACCATTAATATAATTCTTTACATCAGAGATGTGCAATATGATATGGTTTATCATGAGCCTGACAAGGGAGCCACTCACTTTATTATATTTGTTCCAGTGGCGTAACTACCGCCGTAGCAGCAGTAGCGGCTGCTACGGGGCCCGCGGCATGAGGGGGCCCGTGTCGCCCGCCGGCACGGGCTCCCACCATGGTCGGAGGCTCCGCTAGCAGCCGCTATGGCTGCTACAGCGGGACGCCACTGAACACTACGGCAGAGCAGGGAGGTATCTCCCCGCTCTGCCATTAACTGGTTCCCGACCGCTGGCTGTATTTTTACGGCCAGCGGTCAGGGTCCTTAAAACCCGAGCCATAGACTTTCTACGGCTCAGGTTTTAACTTGCAGCCCGCGCGATCGGGCAGCTGAATGTCGGGTCTCCGGCTGTCAGTGACTGCCGGGGAACCTGAGGAGAGGATAGAAGCAGCTTTCGCTGCTTCTGTCTTCTCTGATCACTTGTATGCGCGCTGTGTACAGGAATAGAGACAGCAGCAGCGTCGCTGTCTCTATTCCTCCCGGTGATCATGTGACTGGTCACATGATCGCCGGGTGCCGTTAGTGGCAGACTGCTGCTGGGTCTTACTAGACCCAGCACAGCCCTATTAGTGACAATCGTCACTATGAGAGGGCTGATTTCCCCTGTAACAGCTCCAGTTACAGTGGAAAAACATGGTGTAAAAGAAAGAAAAAAAATATATAAAGTTCCCCAAAGGTCTTCTTTGACCTTTGGGGGACAGACAATAGTAATAAAAAAATAATAAAGTAAAGTGCAAAAAAAATGTAAATAATAAATACACATAAAATACCCACCCCCCAAAAAAAACGTTCCCCCCCGCCAATCATTGTTGTAACGCTAGCGCTGACCCAATTACCCTAATATAGACATGTAATATATAAAAATTTACGGTAGACAATGACGATCACAAATAAAAGGTCTATTTTAGGATAAAACGATGTTATTACCAAAAAAAAAAATAGCTGAAATGTAAAAAAGCTTATTTTTTTACTATTATTTTCAAACTTTATGAATAAAAATTCTAAAATAGCAAAAAAAGGTGTGTATAAAAACGATATAAAATGAAACCTGCATTGTCTACGGAAAAAACGTCGCAAAAATCACGTCGTTAGCCCAACTAATAAAAAAGTTATAGCCATTTAACTAACACGTGCTAAAAATGGCTAAACGGTGTCTGGTCCTGAAGGCGCAAAATAGAGCAAAAGACATGTATCCCCCCCCTCTCCACAGGACATCCACAGGACAGGGGATACATGTGTGATCGCTGGCAGGGATAGGGAGAACGGGGGACTGAAAGTCCCCTGAAGTTCTCCATCACAAACCTCGGACTTTCGGCGTCTGTGTCGGCAGCTACGTAGAAATGAATGGAGCGCCGGTCGTGCTTGTGCGCATGCGTGACCAGCGCTCCTTTCATTTTTATTGAGCTGCGCAGACGCCGGAAGTCAGAGGTTTGTCATGGAGAAGTTCAGGGGACTTTCAGTCCCCCGTTCTCCCTATCGCTGCCAGCGATCACACATGTATCCCTTATCCTGTGGAGATCCTGTGGAGAGGGGATACATGTATTTTGTAGGACACACTGTAGGTCACATTTTTTTGGGAGGGGGGACGCTGTATGGCGTTCCCTACAGGTGGGGTGGCTGTATGGCATTCCCTACAGGGGGGGAGCTGTATGGCGTTCTCTACAGGGGGCTGTATGGCGTCCCTACAGGGGGGGCTGTATGGCGTTCTCTACAGGGGGGGCTGTATGGCGTTCTCTGCAGGGGGCTGTATGGCGTTATCTACAGGGGGGCTGTATGGCGTTATCTACAGGGGGGCTGTATGGCGTACTCTACAGGGGGATGCATGGCGCTATCTACAGAGGGGGGGCTGTATGGATGGCATTATCTACAGGGGGGGCTGTAAAAAAGGCACTATCTGCAAGGGGGGGTGACAGCCAGGGTAAGGGGGGCCCCAGTTAAAAGTTTGCTATGGGGCCCAGTCTATCCTAGATACGCACCTGGCGTTCCCTACAGGGGGGGGGTGGCTGTATGGCGTTCCCTACAGGGGGGGAGCTGTATGGTGTTCCCTACAGGGGGGGCTGTATGGCGTTCTCTGCAGGGGGGCTGTATGGCGTTCTCTGCAGGGGGGCTGTATGGCATTATCTACAGGGGGGCTGTATGGCGTTATCTACAGGGGGCTGTATGGCGTACTCTACAGGGGGATGTATGGCGCTATCTACAGAGCGGGGGCTGTATGGATGGCGTTATCTACAGGGGGGGCTGTAAAAAAGGCACTATCTACAAGGGGGGGTTGTGTGACACCCAGGGGAGGGGGGCCCCAGTCCAAAGTTTTCTATGGGGCCCAGTCTTTCCTAGTTATGCACCTGATTTGTTCATAAGCAATGGATCACAAGAACAGGGCGTCAGCATGAATTCTTCAATCTGTTCAATCTGGTTGTTAAATGTCACTATGAGAAGTATTTACATTTACCGATAGTGCCGCCGATAACAATAATTTCGCTGATCTGTATAGTTTCAATCAGAAATGAAGGATAATTGGCCAGTTCAAATAGGCATTTTGTCTCATTAACATAAATGACTGCAAAGTGTATACAGAGAAGTGAATGGTTCTGACCACTGACGCGAACGGTAAGGCTGGGTTCACACGACCTATTTTCAGACGTAAACGAGGCGTATTATGCCTCGATTTATGCCTGAAAATACGGCTCCAATACGTCGGCAAACATCTGCCCATTCATTTGAATGGGTTTGCTGTCAAACGACGATGCGTAAAATGACTGCCTCGTCAAAGAAGTGCAGGTCACTTCTTTGGACGTAATTTGAGCCGTTTTTCATTGAATTCAATGAAGAACAGCTCTAAATTACGGCCGTCAATGACGCCTCGCAAAATGCGAGGACGAGCAATTACATCTGAAATTACGGAGCTGTTTTCTCCTGAAAACAGCTCCGTAATTTCAGCCGTATCGGACGCTGCCGTGTGCACATACCCTAATAAATCAGTTAGAATCAGAGGTTGGGAAATCAGACCACAATGGTATCTAGACTCTGATTGGGACTGTAGGATTTATTCAGCTGAAATGTGAGCTGGAATCATAGGCAAAATGTTTACATGCTATGAGTGGGCATATGACTCAGCTAAGGCTAAATTCACACGGACATGTTTGCCATGTTTGAAACAGTCCCGTCTTGTTGCCTATACAGTTGCATGCATCTTACATTAACTGCTATATAAAAAAAAGATCCTACTCTGCCGTATACCTTTTTTTATGCAATTGTACTAAAAAAGCACCAGTTGACTATGCTTTTCAATACAGTTGGATTTCCAGGAACACCACATATACTAGCCAAACGTATTCCAATAGTACAACTGTTTGGCAAATTTTTGACCATTGAAGTCTTGTCGGCATATACGTTGAGAGACATATTTCAGCCTATACACCAACCATGCACCACAGAATTTGTGTGTATTAAGCGGAATTCCAACCAGATCTAACCATAATCACTGTAGATGATTGATTTGAAGTGGTTTCAGTTGATGAATTTTACTGTCATTGTAATATCTTGTGTGATAACATAAGCTATGTTGTGGTGATCAGCATTTGTAAATAGAAAGGCCCTTTGCACACAAATGTATTTCTGCGACCGCAATTCACCCGCAATTCTGCCGGTGAATTGTGGCCCCATTCATTTCAATGGGCCCATGCGCGCGCACATTGCCCAGGAGCCTGGACCGCAAAAAGATAGGACATGTCTTATTACGGCCGTGTTTTGTGGTCCAGGCTCCTAGAAATGAATGTACTTTGCGGGCGGCCCGTGATTTGCGGGCAGCCCGCAAGTGACACTTCGTGGCCGTCCAAGCCGCAAATCACGGCCGCGCACACCACTACGGTCGTGTGCATGAGGCCAAAATGTTTCTGTTGTGAGCATATAAATGATGGGCCTCCCAATGACAGACTGAGATCAGTGTTAAGCTGCCATACGTAAGCGTTAGGTAATTGTCAATAAATCTGACCCCTCAACAATCTAGCGTGCATGGCACAGCCAGACTGTTGGGGAAACAAGTGTGGGGCATGATGGATTTCAATGTGTCTATCCTTGAAGTAAGCACTGGCAGAAGTGTCCTGCAGCAGCTTACAGTAAATGTGTGTGCAATTTAGCCCCCATCCTGACCCATGATGTAATAGTATGTCATGCGGAGTGGGTCTATACTGCGGCTCGCTATAATATTTTGTCATGTGCATTCACAGTGTGGGTTAAATCAGAGGCGTAGCTAGGTTATCCTGCACCCGGGGCAAAGATTCAGATTGGCGCCCCCTCCCCAACTTATTTCTCGACATCTACTTCCCCCTCGCCATGTTTTCTTTCCCTACCAATCAATGAGGTGTAATTTATTTTCACAATTTTTTTAATGTGACGCGAGTATAAAAGCATTTCTACATTTTACAAGCAATATAGTTCTATAATGTAATTAACATAAAAATAAATTAACATAAAATAAATTAAAGAGGCCACACACAGCCCCCTGTAGATAGTGCCACACACAGCCCGCTTCCCCCCTAGTTGATAGCGGCACACTCCCCCCCCTTGTAGATAGTGCCACACACAGCCCGCTGCCCCTTTGTAAATAGCGCCACACTCCCCCCCCTTGTAAATAGCGCCACATTCCCCCGTTTTAAATAGCGCCACACTGTGAACAGACCGGTGAGCGGTAGCCTACCGCTACCACTCTCCGCTCTGCCTGGTGTGACTTACCGGAGAAGCCGAGGAGGTCATGCGGCGCAGGCAGCGGCGGAGTTCCTTCTGACTAGGGTTGGTGACAGCCAGGGCCGGCCTTAGCTTGGATGGCGCCCTGTGCGGGACTCTCTATTGCTGCCCCCTACACAAACCAAAACGTAACCACATATATGGACACATTAGAACATATATACTGTACATACATAAAGACAGATATTTAGACATTCGGGCAAATATACATACACACATTCTGGAATACATACATACAGGATAATATATAGACGTACAGACACATATACGCACACACACCGGCAGATAAGTACACAGACAGGAACATATCCAAATACATAAAAGGCACAAATATACAAGCACAAAGACACATTCACAAAAAGACCCATATATACCCACACAGGCACATATGTACACAGCACAGATAATGTAGTATATGTTACCTGCAGTCCTATGTAACACCACAGATAACACAGTGATAACTCTGAGTACAGATAATGTAGTAACTGCTGCCTGCAGTCCTATGTAACACCACAGATAACACATAGTGATAACTCTCTGATTACAGATAATGTAGTAGCTGTTGCCTGCAGTCCTATGTAACACCACAGATAACACAGTGATAATTCTCTGATTACAGATAATGTAGTAGCTGTTGCCTGCAGTCCTATGTAACACCACAGATAACACATAGTGATAACTCTCTGAGTACTGATAATGTAGTTGTGTCCCCTGCAGTCCTATGTAAAACCACAGATAACACATTGTGCTAAATTACAATCTCAGTTCTGCTACACAGTACAGATAATGTAGTAGATGTTACCTGCGGTCCTATGTAACACTACAGATAGCACAGTGATAACTCTCTGAGTACTGATAATGTAGGTGTGTCCCCTGCAGTCCTATGTAACACCACAGATAACACATTGTGCTAAATTATAATCTCAGCTCTGCTACACAGTACAGATAATGTAGTAGTGTTACCTGCAGTCCTATGTAACACTACAGATAGCACACTGATAACTCTCTGAGTACAGCTAATGTAGTAGATATAAAAGAGACAAACACATGCAGAGACACAGACAGATAGAGAGACACACACACACACACACACACACACTGTAACATATACACATACAAACACAGAGACACACACTGTATTCACACTACACACACATATACACACAGACACTCACCATGTCTCCTTGCTGACAGGTCAGGACAGGCTCTGGGCGGAGCTTCCTCTCTGCTTCTCGGCATGAGTAACTTCAGAGCTGGAAGGCTGCAGCACGGGAGTGGACCTGTCCCCTGACCTGAGTCATCTGACCTCATGTCACTGATGTGAGGTCAGGTGACAAGTCAGGTGACTGGACTGGTCTTTTCCCTGGCCGTCACAGACCCCAGTCAGAACGCCCTAATTTCCTGGCTCTTCCTAAGCTGCTGCAGGTGTCCAACATACGGGGTGCCTGTCAGCAGCGATCAGCTGCTCTTCGGCGCCCCCCCCTTCCCTTGCTCCCTGGGCACATGCCCCGCCTGCCCCCCCTAGCTACGCCCCTGGGTTAAATAATGTTATATTGTAATATTCTAGACATTTACGGACTGCGACAGCCACATTCAATGGTATCTGCATCCTCAGGAAGCAAATACAATGGCAGAACAGAGAGCTATCAGCCCCCTGCTCAGCCATTCTCTAGGCTACAGGCCACGTTAGGCCTGCAGCCTAAAAAGCACTGGGACAGGATCCCTGTGCAGGCCGGCACATAGAAATCACTGCATCGCGCCGGCCTACACAAGGGTCACTTCTCAGAAGCTTCAGACCTAACAAGGCTGAGGAGGCCTGTTGTGGAGGCCTGTTAGTCGTGGGAATGGGGCTAGGTGAGTACAAGTTTATTTTTTTGGGGGTACTATCTACAGGGGGAGCTGTAGGGCACTATCTACAGGGAGAGCTGTAGGGCACTAACGATAGGGGGAGCTGTAAGGCTCTATCTATAAGGCCGGATTCACACGAGCGTGTGCGTTTTGCGCGTGCAAAAGGTACTTAACAGCTCCGTGTGTCAGCCCCGTATGATGCGCGGCTGCGTGATTTTCGCGCAGCCGCCATCATTATGACACTCCATTTGGATGTTTATAAACAGAAAAGCACGTGGTGCTTTTCTGTTTTCATTCATAGTTTTACAGCTGTAGCGCGAATCACGCGTGTCCCACGTAAGTGCTTCCGTGTGGTGTGCGTGATTTTCACGCACCCATTGACTTCAATGGGTGCGTGATTCGCGAAATACGCACAAAGAACGGACATGTCGTGAGTTTTTCGCAGCGGACTCACGTGAAAATCATGCGCGTTGCACGGACGTATATCCCGTTCGTCTGAATAAGCCCTAAGGGGCACTTTCTGGCACTATTTAAAAGCGGCATTGTATGGCATTGTCTACAGAGGGCACTGCGTGGTAACTATCTACAAAGGACACTAGGTGTGCCACTATCTACAGAGGGAACTGTTTGGCAGTCTCTATACGGGACTCTGTGGCAGATAAGCCTCAGATTTCTGCCACAGATCCACGAGTCAAAATGGCCTATGATAAATCCGACCAGTATGAATATAGTCTTAGATTTGGTGATCAGCTCGGACCTTCAACTGACGGCAGATCCAGATGAATGGAACTTCACTAAAAATATATGTCGAAAAGGGGTTAAAATAAGGGGGAAAAAAAACAATTAAATACATTTTTCCTTATTAAAGGGGTATATTAGTATCCATTGCATAGATAATAAATCTTAAATTGTGGGTTCTGACAGCTTTTATCCACACCGATCACTAGAACCCACACTACACGACCACAGTAAAGAGAGGAATTTGTCTGGAGAAGCGGTTGGGCATGTGCACTGCCACTTTATACGAATTCTTGGTACCTCTCTATAATCTCTTCATTTCTGTTTGTGTCTTGAACCCAGGAGTATTATAAAATCACTAATGATTAGGTCAAATATTTTAGAAAGGAATGATGATGTTAAGATCTCTGTACAAAGACTAAAGTTTCTTTAGGGACTAAACCTGCAGAAAAACATCTATGAGGCAAGTAGTAGAAAAAATATAATTGAGTTTAAAAACCTGAAGGTCATTAACCATTTTGCAACGTACATTTTGTGCTGAAGATATTAAAGAAAGTTTTAGGAGATTGCTTGGGAATATGAATGTGCATCTTATTCTAGTTCATTTAGAATATGAGACTACAAGCTGATTGAGGACAAGTTGCTGCTAGTTCAAGAGAATTGTAGTGTCATTCATATGCAGACATTCACAACTATGCCCTTTATGATCCAGGAAGGTTATTGGAATGAGTGATATGGCGTATGGTAAACCAGTTTATCGTGTTAGACAGTTAACTTGCTTGTTCTGGTTTTAACCCTGATTAATAGAACCACTGATAAAGAAAATAAATGTTTATTAGGTTCTGAGTATGTTGACTTTGCATATCATGGATTGCATCATTATAAGTACCCGTTCAATGTATACAGGATATCAAACAACTAAATCAACTGCAATAAGGAATTACAGTATTTCATTTAAGTGTAATTAAATGTATTATAATATATAATCAAGCATAAACACATTTTAATTACAAAATATATATCTTTAACCCCTTAAGAACCGGCCTATTTGGGGCCTTAAAGTCCAAGCATTTTTTTATAGTTTTTCTACGTCGCATTCCATGAGTCATAACTTTTTTATTTTTATGGCAATGTATCTGTTTGACCGCTTGTTTTTTGTGGGACGAGTTAGGCGCCCTGCACACATAACGAATTTGTTACGAGTTTTTGGATTTTTTAACCTCTTTCCCGACATGTGTCGTAAGTATACGTAATGGAAAGCCGGTGCAACAGGGCATAGGGTGCTGTCTAGGACATCACCAATCCCTACCATGTATTCATGAGGCCGTGGCGGTGGTGCCACTCCCTGATCGCTACGATCTGCTTAGACCGACCAATTGCAGTCATGGTGGGTGTTTCAAACACCCTGCACCAGCTCCGCCCTCCTCAGAGCTGGTGCACTACCATCTGTGATCTATACTTACCGATTCTGAGGCCTTATGGTCTTGTGATCCTCTTCTGCATCCTGCTGAGTGGTCTGCATCATGATGTGTGATCACTCACTGAATGATGATCATCATCTGTGCTGCTGATTCTTTTTTTTTTTTTTTAGCAGCAGTACTAGTTCTGTCCCTTAATTTCCCAGACCTGTTGCTGTACCCCTCCCCCTCCCAACACTCCCCCTTTTTATGTCCTGCGGCTGCTGAGTACTGATCAGTGACCGCCACACTGATCAGCATCTGTGCTCAATTTTTTGCACAGGACATTCTGTTTTCTGCACTGTGTCCCTGTGTGCATGGCCGCCATCAGGGCTGTACTGGCGGTACTGCAGTCAGGGGCCCAGTCATAAATTTGAAAAAAGGGGGGCCCGCTCTCGACTGGTTGAAATTATTTGCTCACAGCAGAGGGGCCCTTATGATTTCACTTTGGTGAAAGGAACAGGTCCCATCACGGAGCCAGGGCCCGTTCTTTACACCAAAGCAAAACCATAAGGGCCCACTGTTCACATAGGGCCCGCCCCCTTCTCCTCCTCCACAGCGGTGTGACAACGTGTGTGGAGGAGAGACTTCATGAAGGCAGCTGGAGGTTTGAGTCCAGTGGAGGCGTCAAGCAGCAGAAGACTTCTAGACAAAACAGATAAAAACAAGGACATTTATGCAACAACACCGAAAAAGGCCATACTTACAAATGGACACAGCCAGGTCTGAAACGCTGATGAAGGCGAGTGAGCAGGTGCTTTAAATAATAATAGCCACTCCCACTAGTCTTGAGGGGAGTGGTATGTGGTGCATGGGATGTGTAGTAAGAAATAATAAATGAATAGTGTATGTGCAAGTGTAATAATGTGAGTTCGGCGCTGCAATGTAGATTACAGTAACGTTTTTATTTTTAAAAAACGAGCATTTTTGGCCAAGTTATGACCATTTTTGTAGTTATGCAAATGAGGCTTGCAAAAGTCCAAGTGGGTGTGTTTAAAAGTAAAAGTCCAACTGGGCGTGTATTATGTGCGTACATCGGGGCGTGTTTACTACTTTTACTAGCTGGGCGTTGTGTATAGAAGTATCATCCACTTCTCTTCAGAACGCCCAGCTTCTGGCAGTGCAGACACAGCCGTGTTCTCGAGAGATCACGCTGTGACGTCACTCACAGGTCCTGCATCGTGTCAGACGAGCGAGGACACATCGGCACCAGAGGCTACAGATGATTCTGCAGCAGCATCGGCGTTTGCAGGTAAGTCCATGTAGCTACTTACCTGCAAATGCTGATGCTGCTGCAGAATCAACTGTAGCCTCTGGTGCCGACACGATGCAGGACCTGTGAGTGACGTCACAGATCTGCACTGCCAGAAGCTGGGCGTTCTGAAGAGAAGTGGATGATACTTCTCTTCTCAATGCCCAGCTAGTAAAAGAAGTAAACACGCCCCGATGTACGCACACAATACACGCCCAGTTGTACTTTTACTTTTCAACACGCCCAGTTGTACTTTTGCAAGCCTCATTTGCATAAATACGAAAATGGTCATAACTTGGCCAAAAATGCTCGTTTTTTAAAAATAAAAACGTTACTGTAATCTACATTGCAGCGCCTATCTGCTGCAATAGCAGATAGGGGTTGCAAAATCTGGTGACAGAGCCTCTTTAAATCTTTTAGGGTGGAAAAATAAAAATAAAAAACAAAAATAATGTGGTTGCATAAATATGCACACCCTTAAACTAATACTTTGTTGAATTACCCTTTGACTTTATGACAGCATTCAGTCTTTTTGGGTAGAAGTCTATCAGCATGGCACATCTTGACTTGCCAATTGTTGCCCACTCTTCCTTGCAAAAGCGCTCCAAATCTGTCAGATTGCGAGGACATCTCCTGTGTACAGCCCTCTTCAGGTCACCCCACAAAGTTTCAATGGGATTCAGGTCTGGGCTCTGGCTAGGCTATTCCAAAACTTTGATCTTCTTCTGGAGCCATTGTTTTGTTGATTTGGAGGTATGCTTTGGGTTGTTGTTGTGCTGAAATGTGAAATTCCTCTTCATCCTCCACCTTGACTAAAGCCCCAGTTCCAGCTGCAGAAAAACAGCCCCAAAGCATAATGCTGCCTCCACCATGCCTCACAGTGGGAATGGTGTTCTTTTGGTGATGTGCAGTGTTGGCATTGTGCCAAACATACCTTTTGAAATTATGGCCAAAATGTTCAACCTTGGTCTTAGACCATAACCCGTTTTCCCACATGCTTTTGGCAGACTTGATGAAAGTCTTTGCAAAACATAGCCGGGCTTGAATGTTTTTCTTTGTTAGAAAAGGCTTCCATCTTGCCACCCTACCCCACAGCCCAGACATATGAAGAATATGGGAGATTGTTGTCACATGCACCACACAACCAGTACCTGCCAGAAAGTCCTGCAGCTCCTTTAATGTTACTATAGGCCTCTTGGTAGCCTCCCAGACCAATTTTCGTCTTGCCTTTTCATCAAGTTTTGAGGGACGTCCAGTTCTTGGTAATGTCAATGTTGTGCATAATGTAATCCACTCCTTGATGACTATCTTTACTGTGTTACATGGTATATCTAATGCCTTGGAAATTATCTGGTTCCCTTCTCCTGACTGATGCCTTTCGACAATCAGATCCCCTGGATGTCTTGTAAGCTCTTTACGGACCATGGCTTTTGCTGTCGCATGCAACAAAGAAAATGTCAGGAAAATCCTAATAGAACAGTTGAACTTTATATGGGGTTACTCAGAATGACTATAAATAATGGCACCTGTGTACTGACTACCATTTTAATAGGTTTTCTCACGAGGGACATTTATGACATCCACAGGATATGTTAGAAATGTCTGATAGATGCGGGTCCTACCTCTGGGACCCGCACATATCACTAAAACGGGGCCCCTTAAACCCCGTCCTAGCTTTGACTGCTATCACTGACTCCCGGCCACTTCCTGTCTTCATGGTCGGGAGTTCACGTAAGTCCCATAGTAGTGAATAGCAGTTACGGAACCAGCGTAGCATGCGAGCTACGCTGTTTCTGTAACTTCCAGTCAGTTCTATGGCGTTTACGAAGACAGTGTAGCTGTAGCTTTTACCTTCATGGTCGTAAATAAGACGATACAAAAAGAGGTAGAACGGGGTTTAGGGGCCCCTTTCTAGAGATAGGTGCGGGCCCAGAGGTGGGACCCGGATCTATCTGACATTTATGACATATCCTGTGGATATGTCATAAATGTGCCTCGTGGGAAAACCCCTTTAACATGAGTTTAAATGTGATTGGCTAATTCTGAACACAACCACATCCCTAATTGTAGGAGGGTGTTCACACTTATGCAACCACATTATTTTAGTTTTGTTATTTTTATTTTTTCCCTCTAAATGATTTCAGTTTGTTTTTAAATGGAATTGTACATATTATAAAGGTGGAGAAAGTTCTGAAATGATTAATCTTGTACTGATTTTGTAACATGACAAAAACCTGGCAGTTAACAGGGGTGTGTAGACTTTTTATATCCACTGTACATAATTTATGTCATATTTGTAAGGATGATAAATATGCCATGTTTACACGGGCCAATGTTCGGCAGACTATAGGCCCGTATAAATGGGCTTTTACTTTTGGTGCAATTAAACTGGACTGTTTTAAATGAAATGGTTCCATGCAAAGTCAAATAAAACAAACTAAAACAAAAATATATTTTCAATCTTGTAATATTAAAGGGGTTTTCCTATTTGGGACATTTATGGCACTATCTACAGAGGCCACTGTGTAACACTATCTACAGAGGGCACTGTGGCACTATCTACAAACGGCACTGTGGCAATATCTACAGGGGCTGTGTGGCACGATCTACAAAGGGCACTGTATATATGGGGCACAAACTGGGGGTCTAACTTCAATATGGGAGCATAAACAGGGCCTAACTTCTATATGGGGGCACAAATTGCCATTCTCTGATGTTTTACTGCCGCCGTGACTTTCCCCACAAAGGAGCCCACTAAGTCTGTGTCGCCCAAGGTCCTACATAAAGCCAGCCCTGAGTGCACAATGCTCTGACACTATAGAAGAGGCAGCCGTAGAGCAGGGGCTGTTATCCCGTTTGAGACAGCTGGGGAGTACAGCTAAGCGATTGCAGGAGAACATCGGCAGCAGGATACCAGGGGGCTGTAATTCCAGCTGTCAGTGAAGAAAATAAAAAATGATATTTTTTCCAAAAAAACATCACTTTAGCCCCAAATTTTTTAATGCCCAACATTAATACATTTTATGATACTCCTATGGCTCACTATTCGCATTGATAAATTCCAGAATGGCTGTAGTTTCCAAAATTGGGTTATTTGTTGGGTGTTTTCCACTGTTCTGGTACCCCTGGGCCTCTGCAAAAGTGACATGGTGCCTGAAAATCATCCTAATAAAATGAAGGCATCAAAATGCACAAGGGCTCCTTCCGTTCTGAGGACTGTGTTTAAGTCAAGTAGCACACTAGGGTAACACATGGGATATTTGTACAAACTGCAGAATCGGGGTAACAAACATTGACCTTTGTTTCTGAATAGCCGCCTGCTGTATTACAGAAAAAAATGGATTTTAATTTGAACATTTTCCCCAAAAATTTAATTTTTTAAATGTATCTCCATTTTACATTAATTACTGTGGAACACCTAAGGGTTAACAAAGTTCATACATGCCATTTAGAATACTTTGAAGGGTGGTGTATCTATAATGGGGTTATTTATGGAGTTTTTCTATTATATACGCTCCTCAAAATCCCTTCAAAACTGAATTGCTCCCTAAAAAAACAGAATTTTAAAACTCTTAAAAATTAGCAAATTTAGGGGCGTTCCCGGAAGCCGATGGAGTAGGTCGCACAGTCAATAGCTCCTCCGTCCCACAGCCTAAAATCATACTCGTTGTAGCCTACAAATATGTACCCATGATGGCGAGACGGTCTGCTAAGAAGCCAGACATCAAATTGGCATCCTCTGGAACTTCGATGGCTGGAACCATGGACGCCTTCCTGCGCTCAGACATGCCAGCGGGACAGGCGCCATTGCCCGCACCTTCCCAGGATGCTGCGTCACAGTCCTCCTGGTGTCCATCGGAGCTTGATGAGCGAGATCGCCTTGTGGACACAGCTCAGTTAATACCGCTGGTGGTCGGAGCTGCACCACCTCCTGACCAGTTCCCTGAGCTGGATTCCCGGGATGGCAATGGGGTTGGCTTGCCGCCATCTTCTATTATAGCTTCTACTCTACATTCTGAAGAACCGGAGTCGGAGGCACTTGATTCTCAGGGGTCATCCTCTTCCCCACGACAGGATTTTCAGGTCAGTGACTCACCGATACACCCTGTGGACATTCCACTCTCTCCCAAACCGTCAAGACCCCAAAAAGTGATGTCTTTACTTCTAAATGCCCCAGAGACTCAGGCCGGTCAGGGCGGGAACCTGAGTTAGAGAACCTCTCCATTTCTGGATCTCCGCAGCCATGCGGTCATGGCTCAGACTCGCAGCCATGGCTATCTTCGTCAGATTCTGAGAGTCCCACTCCCAACCGACATGACTGGCAGTCTTTTTTAAGACAGCTTCGTACCAGAGATGACTTTAAGTCACTTATTGCTGAGGTGAAGGATACATGCAATGCAGCTATCGCTACTGTCAGACAAGACAATAAGAAAATCTCCAATAGAATGGAGTCCTTAGAAGATGACCATAACTCTACCCGCCAATACGTCTCCCAGTTTCAAACTACTGGGGTGGCACAACATATTGCTATTTCTGATTATCAGAAACACTTGGAGGATCTGGACAATAGGGGTCATCGACATAGTCAGGACCCACTATGCTTGCTGTCAGCGAGTAGCTGACCGCTCTAATACACTGCACTACGCGTGTAGTGCAGTTTATTAGAATTGCAATCACAGCCTCCTGCCTTCAAGTCCCCTAGTGGGACAAAATAAAAAAAGTTGTGTAAAAATAAAAACGTTTTAGTGTAATAAAAGTAAAAATTCCCCTTTTTTCTCTTATCAGTCCTTTATTATTAACCCCTTAATGACCGCCAATATGCCTTTTCACGGCGGTCATTAGTGGGCTTTATTCTGATGCAATAGCCTTTTCACGGCGCTGCATCAGAGTAAAGTAAACAGAGCAGGGAGCCGATAAATGTAGATGTAGCTGAGGGCTGAGGGCATCCCTGCTCGAACGTGTGAGATCGATATTAGTATCGATCTCACCTGCTTAACCCCTCAGATGCGGTGCTCAATAGCGTGCGCCGCATCGGAGTGGTTTTGGAGAGAGGGAGGGAGCTCCCTCTAATCCCATTGACACCCAGCGATAAGATCGCCGAGTATCTGTGTCTCCGATGGCAGCCGGGGGCTAATAAAGGCCCCCAGGTCTGCCCGTAGTAAATGCCTGCATGAACAGGCAGTAATACACTGCAATACAAAAGTATTGCAGTGTATTATAAAAGCAATCGGAGGATCGCATATTAAAGTCCCCTAGTGGGACTAGTAAAAAAAGTTAAAAAAAGTTGAATAAAGTTAATAAAAAATGTGGAAAAAAAATAAATTAAAAACCCACTTTTCCCCCCTTACAAAATGCTTTACTATTAAAAAACACAATAAAGCAAAAAAGTTACACATATTTGGTATCACCGCGACTGTAACGACCCCGGCTATAAAGCTGTTACATTATTTAACTTTCACAGTGAACGCTGTAAAAAATAAAATAAAAAACAATGGAAAAATTGCTGTTTAAAAAAAATGTGATAAAAAGTGATCAAAAAGTTGCATGTACTCTCAAATGGTACCAATAAAAATTACAAGTCGTCCCGTAAAAACAAAACGCCCTCATACAACTGCATCAGAGGAACAATAAAAAAACTTATGACTCTTCAAATATGGAGACAGAAAAACAAATAATGTTGAAAAAAAAAGTGTTTTTACTGTGTAAGTAGTAAAACATACAAAATCTATACAAATTTGGTATCTTTGCAATCGTAACAACCCGTTGAATAAAGTTATTTTGTTATTTATACCACACGGTAAACAACGTAGATTTAGGACGCAAAAAAGAGTGGCAAAATGTCAGGTTTTCTTCTATCCCCCCCCAAAAGAAGTTAATAAAAGTTAATCAATAAATTATATGTACCCCAAAATGGTGCTATTAAAAAGTACAACTTGTGCAGCAAAAAACAAGACCTTATACAGCTATGTCGACGCAAAAATAAAAAAGTTATAGCTCTTCGAATGCAGGGGGAAGGGGTTAAAAAAAAGTTAATAAACGATACATAATTGGTATCGCCGTGTCCGTAACAGCCTGGACGTACAAAAGTATTTCCTTATTTATCCCACATGGTGAATGCCATAAAAGAAAATAATAATAATAAACCATACCAGAATCACAATTTTTTTGTCACTTCACATCCCAAAAAATTGAATAAAAAGTGATCAAAAAGTTGCATGTACCCAAAAATGGTATTCGAAACTGCAGTTCGTTACGCAAATAACAAGTCCTCACACAGCTTTTTTGATGGAAAAATAGAAACGTTATGGCTCTTAGAATATGGCAACACAAAAAGTAAATTATTTTTGATAAAGGGCATTTTATTGTGCAAACGCCATAAGACATGAAAAAAATATAAACATATGGTATTGCTGTAATTCTATCGCCCTGCAAAATAAAGTGAATATGTCATTTATAGCCCACGGTGAACGCTGTAAAAAAAAGGAACGAAAAACTATAGTAGAATTGCTGTTTTTTAGTCACTACGGCTCTTAAAAAATAGAATAAAACTGATCAAAAAGTCGCATGTACCCCATGAAAACTACGATAAATTCCTCAAGGGGTCTAGTTTCCAAAATGTGGTCACTTTTAAGGAGTTTCCCCTGTACTGGTACCTCAGAGCTCTACAAATGCGACATGGCGCCTAGAAACCAATCCAGCAAAATCTACATGCCAAATAGCGCTCCTGCCGTTCTGAGCGCTGCCGTTTGTCCAAACAGCAGTGTATGACCACGTATAGGGTATTGCCGTAATCGGGAGAAATTGCTTTACAAATGTTGTGGTGCTTTTTGTCTGTTATTCATTCTAAAAAATGACAATTTGTACCTTTTATTGGAAAAAGGTGATTTTGAATTGCACAGCCTAATTCCACAAAATGCAGCAAAAAATCTGCGGAGTCTAAATGCTCACTTTACCCCTCGATAAGTTCCTTGAGGCGTGTAGTTTGCCAAATAATATCACTTTTGGGGGATTTCCACTGTTTTGGCACCACAAGACCTCTTCAAACCGGACATGGTGCCTAATAAAAAGGAGATCTCAAAATCTACTAGGTGCACCTTTACTTTTGAAGCCGGTGCTTCAGTCCATTACCACACTAGGGCCATATGTTGGATATTTCTAAAAACTGCAGAATCTGGGCAATAAATATTGAGTGTCTTTCTCTGGTAAAACCTTATGCTTTACAGAAAAAAATGTAATAAAAAGGATTTTCTGACAAAAAAAATAAATTTGTAAATTTCACCTCTACTTTGCTATAATTTCCTGTGAAACGTCTAACGTGTTAAGAAACTTTCTGAATGCTGTTTTGAATATGTTGAGGGGTCTAGTTTTTAAAATGTGGTGTTTTATAGAGGTTTGTAATATAGAAGGCACTCAAAGCCACTTCAGAACTGAACTGGTACCTAAAAAAAAGAGGCTTTTTAAATTTTCTTCAAAATATGAGAAATTGCTGCTTATGTTCTAAGCCTTGTAACATCCTAGAAAAATAAAATAATGTTCAAAAAAAGATGCCACCATATAGTAGAAATGTTAACTAGTCACTATTTTGTGTGGTATTACGATCTGTCTTGCAAGCAGATTCAGAAAAATGCTATTTTTTCACATTTTCTCTAAATTTTGCTTTTTTTCACAAATAAACACTGAATATATAGACCACATTTTACCACTACCATAAAGCCCAATGTGTCACGAGAAAACAATCTCAGAATCACTTGCATAGGTATAAGCATTCCAGAGTTATTACCACAAAAAGTGACACGTCAGATTTGAAAAATGGGCTCTGAGCCTTGAAGCCAAAACTAGGCTGCGTCCTTAAGGGGTTAATTCTGAAGAGTATGGGCAACCAGTGCAGTGACTGACACGTTTGCTACTAAACTTATAAGCCTTCTAACATCCTACAAAAATAAAAGGATGTTAAAAATAATGATGCCAGTATAGTGTAGACATATGGTAAATGTTAAATACTAACTAACTATCTTGGGTGGTATGGCTATCTGTCTAGCACGAAGAAGAGTTTTAAAAAAATTCTAAATTTTCAACACATTTCACATTTTTTAATAAATAATCACATAGCGTGGCCTCCAAATTTTACCAACAACATAAAGTACAATGTGTCACGAAAAAACAATCTCTGAATCACTTGGATAGATAACTGCATTATAAAGTTATTCTCACATAAAGTGACACGTCAGATTTGAAAAAAATGGGAGCGACTCTTAAGGCCACTAGGCTTCATCATTAAGGGGTTAAACATAATTTTACTTTTTTGTGCCACTAAGGGACTTAAAGCTGCGATCGCTTGATCGTTTATATAATGCTTTGAATTACTTTGTATTCCAAGGCATTATTTCCTGTCAGTGTATCCTTGCCAGACTGACTATTATGCCATGGTCTAATAGGCAGATGCTTATGGCAGACTTGGGAGACTGTTAGGCCCTGGCTGCCATTATAACCCATTGGTACCCCGTGTTCGCCTCCAAGCGCGTTCCTGGGCTGATAGTGGGAGCCCCCTCCCTCTGTTAAACACCTTAGATGCTACGGTCGCTATTGATTGCAGCATCCAGGGGATAAAACAGCCGGGATCAGAGGTTACTCTGATCTGGGCTATTACAGATTGCACAGTCATATCAGTGTGGGAGAGGAAAGTAGGAAAGACAGACTAAAAAGAAACAACATTGAGAGAAGGGAAAGGGATAGAGATAATGTGCTTTGCAGGGAACACCCAATGAGATCTGAACTTGTAGGCCAACAAGCAAATAGAAAATGCAGCGAATCATAAAAATAAAAGAAACAATACAGAAATCCGTCTGAATAATATAGCTTGAAATTCACCAAGCATACAAATACATGTCTAAAAATATTTGTTTTTCTTTACAAAGATGCACATATGCTTTAAGTGTATGAACCATACTTCACAACGCTGGTTGGTATTATCAGCAGTACATTTATCAAAAATAATTTTATGGTTAATAAAATCATTTAATATAAAAAGACAAATCTGGCAAATGAATGCGGTATAATAGTAAAAATAACAACGGCACCTTTATTCAGACACACTGTTAAAACTGTCCCTAACCATATAAAGACAAGGTATTTTGGGCCTTACTGACCTCACACATTTATGATATGAGCTGGTTGAACAGCTAGTTGGGTAGTAAAGTGAATTTGCCACTTCTTTCATAACAAAAAAGGCTTTATTTCTTTACCTTTAAAGCTATGGCTATAGAAAAGAAATGTTATCACTTTCGTACAAGTTTAATCATGTGAAAAGCTGTTTGCTCATAGGAAAAAGAGGGTGCATCGAACAGCCCTTTATGCAACCAAAAAAGCAACATAAACTACATGGGCATACAATAACGGTATATACCTGTGCTATATGCAAGTATGTGTTCATATGATCTTGTGATAGATGTGAGAAGATCGCATTAATGGAGTCTGGGATCTCAGACCGCCAATTACGGTACTTACAGGGAACATTTAGACTACTTTGGCCCACTGCCATTGATTCAAGTAACAGACATCTCTGATTAGTAACAATAACAGAAATATAGACCCCCTCATTCTGGAAATCAATAGTTGTTCAAGATCACAGTCTTCACCAATTTGATTTACTTTCATGTATCTATGACATATCAAGAAGTCACTTTGACCGGATTTCACCTTGAATTCAAAATCCTTTTTATTCTATAATGTATCTGAAATGCATAGGGGATTGACCATGGTCTCCATGTATATATCCATGAAACAATAGCCTCATGCATGAATGCAAGATAATAGGCGGAACTGGATGGATATATGTATTTTTTCAATGTAAAGTTACGTATTTGATTTGTACGAGTTAGAGACCATATATATTTCTCATGGAACCATTGACATTCTTATATCATCTATTAACCATTCTGGAATTCATCATTTTTTCTAAATGGAGATCTCTCAGAAAAGTAAGATGGCAATATAGGCATGTATTGGAGATATGGCAGATGTTTCAGCTGCACTCTAGGCCAAATAGTCTTGAGTCTATGTATTTTTAAAATTATCCTCCTACTACTTAACGTTGTTGAGTAAATGTGGTGATCTATAGTGTCCTCTACACATAGAATTAGATTTGACTGTTCCTTTAAAAACTGAGAGATATAAAATCATGGCTTAACATATTCGAATCCCTCACTGGATAAACAATTGAAGTGATTAATTTACTTTACTATTATTTCTTTCATTTAAAGCTTCAGAACAAAAATATAAAATCAGAGCAATCACAATCTTGGCAAGAAAAATGCTGCATTTTACTAGCTCTCTACCCGCTTTACAAAATCAATCCTTTAATTTGTTCTGAGAGTCTTATTCCCTTTTATGTAATTTATTATTTCAACCCCTCATGACACGGATTTCTTTAATATATATTTAAAAATATGGAACTGGGATTCAGCAAAACATGAATAAAGCGTTGTCTGACACGTTGCCGTTTGCAGTTAATAAAAGATATTACGTGTTTTATTTCAGTCTATCACAGACATTATTTTCCGTGGACACCACTGGGATAAACTCTGGATGTTTGCTTTCCACTGACAGTAGATGGTATAGCATGGAAAGAGAATTAGACATTTAAGCCTCTGGAGTACTGGGATATATTTCTATCTTTCAAGTAATGGCACATTCATGTCCACTGTGAACAATAAGTGTTTTCAAGTATTAATGTATCAATACATTTGTCTTTTAAAAATCTAATTTTAAAACATCACAATTGTTATTTTACTTTTAAAATATTCCTTTTTTACAATGCAACCTCTCAATACTCCTTAGTGTGCAAAGGCAAGTGAAATTGTTGTTTCAAACAATTAAAATAAAAATAATTCACAATTCAGACAAAAACAAGTCTATCACAAGTCTCCAATTCATCCAATCTATTTGTAAAGAATTATAGAATGAAACAAGGTATATAGAGTAGGTACAGGAAAAATGCCATAAAGTCAAATTCCCCACAAAAAAAAAAAACCTTCCCCTTACCAATCTAATGCAACCCCAAGCTCTTGGCTCATTTACACCTTTAGTTTAGAATTATCTACGTTCCATTCCCTAGTTCAAGCCTGTGTCCTCCTAACTTACCCCTGAGACTGGGAGTCACCCTTCAACACTGCTTGTGGGTTCATACGTGTAGCCAGGGGCGTAACTAGGAAAGACTGGGCCCCATAGCAAACTTTTGACTGGGGCCCCCCCCTCCCCTGGGTGTCACACAACCCCCCCCCTTGTAGATAGTGCCTTTTTTACAGCCCCCTCTGTAGATAGCGCCATACAGCCCCCCTGTAGATAGCGCCATACAGCCCCCACTGTAGAGAAGGCCATACAGCCCCCCTGTAGATAACGCCATACAGTCCCCCTATGGATAACGCCATGCAGCCCCCCTGTAGATAACGCCAGACAGCCCCCCTGTGGATAACGCCATACAGCCCCCCTGTAGATAACGCCATACAGTCCCCCTGTGGATAACGCCATACAGCCCCCCTGTAGATAGCGCCATACAGCGCTCCCTGTAGATAGCGCCATACAGCCCCCTCTGTAGATAGCGCCATACAGCCCCCTCTGTAGATAGCGCCATACAGCCTCCCTGTAGATAGCGCCATACAGCCGCCCTGCAGATAACGCCATACAGTCCCCCTGTGGATAACACCATACAGCCCCCTGTAGATAACGCCATACAGCCCCCCTGTAGATAGCGCCATACAGCCCCCCTGTAGATAGCGCCATACAGCCCCCTCTGTAGATAGCGCCATACAGCCGCCTCTGTAGATAGCGCCCTACAGCCCCCTCTGTAGATAGCGCCATACAGCCCCCCTGTAGATAGCGCCATACAGCCCCCCTGTAGATAGCGCCATACAGCCCCCTCTGTAGATAGCGCCATACAGCCACCTCTGTAGATAGCGCAATACAGCCCCCTCTGTAGATAGCGCCATACAGCCACCCTGTAGATATCGCCATACTGCCCCCCTGTAGATAACGCCATACAGCCCGCTTTGTAGATATCTACAGAGGGGGCTGTATGGCGCTATCTACAGAGGGGCTGTATGGCGTTATCTACAGGGGGTGCTGTATGGCGTTACCTACAGGGGGGGCTCTATGGCGCCATCTACAGGGGGGCTGAATGGCGTTCTCTACAGGGGGTGCTGTATGGCGCTACCTACAGGGGGCTCTATGGCGCCATCTACAGGGGGGCTGTATGGCGTTCTCTACAGAGGGGGCTTTATGGCGTTATCTACAGGGGGGACTGTATGGCGTTATCTACAGAGGGGACTGTATGCCGTTATCTACAGGGGGTCTGTATGGCGTTCCCTACAGGGGGGGTCTGTAGGGAACGCCATACAGCCCCCCCTGTAGGGAACGCCATACAGCCCCCTCCTGTAGGGAACGTCTTACAGCCCCCCCCCCTGTAGGGAATGCCATACAGCCCCCTCTGTAGATAGCGCCATACAGCCCCCTCTGTAGATGGCGCCATACAGCCCCCCCTGTAGGGAACGCCATACAGCCCCCCCACTGTAGGGAACGCCATACAGCCCCCCCTGTAGGGAACGCCATACAGCCCCCCCTGTAGGGAACGCCATACAGCGTCCCCAACTCCCCAAAAAAATGCAACCTACAGTGTGAAAGGACAGAAGACATGTATCCCCTCTCCACAGGACAGGGGATACATGTGTGATTGTGGCAGCGATAGGGAGAACGGGGGACCGAAAGTCCCCTGAAGTTCTCCATGACTAACCTCTGACTTCCGGCGTCTGCGCAGCTAAATAAAAAGGAGCGCTGGTCACGCATGCGCACAAGCCCCCTCTGTAGATAGCGCCATACAGCCTCCCTGTAGATAGCGCCATACAGCCGCCTCTGTAGATAGCGCAATACAGCCCCCTCTGTAGATAGCGCAATACAGCCCCCTCTGTAGATAGCGCCATACAGCCCCCCTGTAGATAACGCCATACTGCCCCCCTGTAGATAACGCCATACAGCCCGCTTTGTAGATATCTACAGAGGGGGCTGTATGGCGCTATCTACAGAGGGGCTGTATGGCGTTATCTACAGGGGGTGCTGTATGGCGTTACCTACAGGGGGGGCTCTATGGCGCCATCTACAGGGGGGCTGTATGGCGTTCTCTACAGGGGGTGCTGTATGGCGCTACCTACAGGGGGGCTCTATGGCGCCATCTACAGGGGGGCTGTATTGCGTTCTCTACAGAGGGGGCTTTATGGCTTTATGGGCCCTCATGCCACGGGCCCCGCAGCAGCCGCTATGGCTGCTATAGCGGTAGTTACGCCACTGCGTGTAGCCTCCCTGTCCTGTTCTTTCCCAGGCCCCTATATGCATTATTGAGGGTCACCACAAGTTAGGTCTGTTAGGGGACTAGAATCTATAGTCACTGAGACCGGAAGTGATGTCCTTCTGTACGTATCTATTAATCAAATTACATAATTTTGAGAAGAAGGGGGCATCAGAATAGGAAATTACTCAAATCATATGCTACATATGTCAGGGGTGCTGTTCAATGCTCCCACAGTCCCAGTGACAAGATGTGCAGGGGCCATAAAGGTGAAGAGAGTCCTGTCAGTCTCCTCCAATCAGTGATTCCAAGCAGTTCATGGACACCTAATAGATTTCGGCATTTATAGTGCCATTGTCATGACAGTCACTCTTTAAATTAAATATACCACTAGGGGTAGCTTAGGAGTTCATTGAACCCAATAATAGAAAAGTATGCAGTAAGCTCCCTCTAGTGGAAGGCTGTATTACAGTCACAAATCCCAGCCCAACCCAGGACAATTGCAGACATAATACAGCCACCAAAATTCGTCCATATTATGCATGTGTGAAACTGGCCTTAGACTGAACACAGTTTGGTTTGTAGTCTGTGATCATGGAGCAGCAGGTGCATCCACCTCGTACATGTGTCATGTGATTCACATTACTAATCCAGTAAGCGGCGTTTCCATGTACTGTATTTTATACACAGCTCTTATAGAGCGCCATCTAATTAGTAAACAGATAGGCAGATACCGTAATAAATTGACTGTCTTCTCTATGGGGAGTCGTGTTGTACATGATAGTGGGCTTTCCCCTCCTATAGCTGGAAAATGTGCCTTAGAAAAAGGGCAAGGATTTTTTCCGATATGCAAATCACCTTTATCAACATATTCATTTGTTCTCTGTAAATAGAAGTTTAAAAGAAGATCATTATTACAAGTGGAAGCCTGCAAAGTAATATCTATTCTGTCTAGCCCTTTAAGGCTGCCGAGTGTCTACACTTAAATCCACAAAACGAATAACATCTGCAGCAAGCAACACTAACTTTTGCCAATAGTAAATACAAAGATATATGCTACCATTATTCCATAGTTGGGAAGGTTAACATACTGAAACATTTGGGCAGACTAACTTTTTGGTGTTGCACCAGAATTCTGGCCTAAGTTGCACTAGCTTTGTGGTACAAATAATTTGAGATCAATTCATCAATGAAATGCCCAAAAAGGGTCATGGCTTAGTGAAAACGAGGGCTTGTAATATTACAGTCATATATAAGAGCCAAGCCAGCTATTCAAGGGACATATTTGAGCTTTTAGGTCCAAAATTCTGTGCTGATAAATTTCATAGTATACGTATCTTTGTAGCAGTCAGTGCTCCATTTTTCTGATCCAGATCTTCAAATCCCCTTCATTAACAAAGGTTACTAGAGGTAGCATGGAAGTTCACTGAGCACTGTGCTATTATTGAGTTCAATATACAACAGCATGCAGTTATCACTCCCTATAGTGGTGGCTAAATGGAGCACACATATTATATTTTATGTCTATGAAGTGGATTTGAATTTCTGTATCAGAAAAACAGAGCTCCAACAGCCATTAAAGATATGTTAAGAAATTGTAATACCAGATACAGCACATGGACAAAAGTGGCACGGTTTCTGTGGAAAAAAGGAGGCCCTTTCTTCTAATCTTGGTCTACCCATTTAATAAAATAAATAAAAAACATCAAATGAAGATACACTATATAGACAAAAGTATTGGGACACACCTCTTAATCACTGAATTCTGGTGTTTCATTCAGTCCCATTGCCACAGGTAAATGAAATCAAACACCTAGCCATGCAGTCTGCCTTTACAAACATTTGTGAAAGAAGAGCTCACTGAATTAGAGCGTGGTCATGTAATAGGATGCCACCACTACTACATAGTGCATAAAAGTAGCCAACGCTCTGCTGACTCAATAACTGCAGAGTTCCAAACCTCCTCTGCCATTAACATCCGCACAAAAACTGCTCGCTGGGTGTAATGTCCGTGGCTGCGGGCTGTCAGCTCCAATCCCCTCCTGACAGCCGCAGCCACGAGTCGGCAAGCGCTGGCGCCAGCCTCCTCCTCAGGAGACACCAGCGCTCGCTTCCATTCACTTCATCCGGATCCCGTAGGGTGCGCGCGCACACTCATGCCCGCTCTTATAGGGGCAGCACGTGTACCGGACTTTTATAATAGGATGAACTATGACCCGTGAGTACCCTGGACTATAAGAGGGGTCCAGCCCCCTGCTTCTATGCCTGAGTGTTGTTGATGTTTTCTAGTTTGTCTATGTGATGGCCTCCTAGTGTGTTCCTGTTTCTGTTCCTGTTACCTGCATTCCATACTATCCTGGTCGAGCACTGTGCTATGCCAAAGTCGTGTCGTGCTGTATACCACGTCTGACCTGCTTCACCTCGCATGATGTCTACCTGCTGCCTAGTCCTAGCCGAGCCTTCCCTGCTGCTGTCTGAGCTGCCACAGGTACCTATACGAACTATAGACATTCACCTGCACCTTGTTGACCAGCTGCCTTACCGCCAATGCGGTATGGCCCAGTGGGTCCACAGACCCTTCGTGACACCGGGAGCTTCATGGCATAGGTTTCCATGGCCGAGCAGCGACACACAAGCCTTACATCACCAAGCACAATGCCAAGCTTCAAATAGAGTGGTGTAAAGTGCCCGCCACTGGGCTCTGGAACAGTGGAAACGTGATCTGCAATGTTATGAAACACACTTCTCTATTTGGCAGTCTGATGGACGAGTCTAAGTTTGGCGAATGCCAGGAGAACGTTACCTGGCTGACTGCATTGTGCCAACTGTAAAGTTTGGTTGAGGAGGGATGATGCCATGGATTTTGTTTTCAGGGTTTGGCCTAGGCCCCTCCGTTCCAGTGAAGGAAAATCTTAATATTTCAGCATACCAAGACATTTTGGAAAATTGTATGATTCTAACTTTGTGGGAACAGTTTGGGGAAGGCCATTTTCTATTCCAGCATGACTGTGCCCCAGTGCACAAAGCAAGATCCATAAAGGCATGATTGAGTGAATTTGGTGTGGAAGATCTTGATTGGCCCGCGCAGAGGACCCAATCCTCGACCCCATCGAACACCTTTGGGATGAACTAGAACAGAGATTGCGAGCCAGGCCCTCTCGTCCAACATCAGTGTCTGACCTCACAAATGCTCATCTCGATGAATGGCCAAAAATTTAGACAGCCCCCCCTCCAAAATCTTGTAGAAAGTCTTCCCAGAATAGTCGAGGCTATTTTAGCTGCAAGGGGGGGGGGGGGGGACACCAACTCCATATTATTTCCTATGGATTTAAAATGGGATATCATAAAAGCTCCTGTAGGTGTAATATTTAGGTGTCCCATTACTTTAGTCCATGTATGTGTATGAATGTAAAACAACTTTATGCTAGGAGAGCACATTAGCTTTAGATTTTGTTTAAGTACCTTCTGACATTTCATTTGAATAGAAACCCTGGCAGCCTAGGCACAAGATTTGTAATTATTTGTCTGCCAATCATAGTAAGTCAACATTACCTGATGTCCTAAAAAAAGAGTTAACAAGTGTCCCGGTGGAACTGGAATTAGTCAGTCTGTTTATTTGTCAGAGAATGACTGTGCTGAAATTACTTATACTGATCTGTCAAAACATGCCCTGTAATGTTTATTGTGGAATTATTTGTGATTAAACACATAATTTGCCTAATTTGAGTTTCATTGTTTTCCAATATTTACAAAACATTATAAAATTGTCAAAGTTAAAAAATGACTTATAATAGGTCGCTATACATGCATAAAACAAGATACTAAACATAAGGTATATATCTTCCTCTACCGTGCAGTTGAATACATTCTATTGTTCCCTGTGAGCAGAAATTTCAGGCTAAAAGGAGGATAAATGTAGAACGGTGTGACAAACAGGAAGTCTGCAAAAATGTCTGGGCCCATGATCACTACTTTATCCCACACATCTCAAGTTCTGAAAAATATCAGAAACATATAAAAACATATATGTTAGGGGGGATTCACACGAGCGTGTATTCGGTCCGTGCGGGCCGCGTGGTTTTCACGCGGCACGCATGGACCAATACAAGTCTATGGGGCAGTACAGACAGTCCGTGCTTTTTGCGCAGCGTTTGTCTGCTGCGCAAAAAGCGCGACAGGTTCAATAACTGCGTATTTCGCGCATCACGCACCCATTGAAGTCAATGGGTGCGTGAAAATCACGCGCACCACACGGAAGCACTTCCGTGGGACGAGCGTGATTCACGCAACAGCAGTGAAAAGGATGAATGAAAACAGAAAAGCACCACGTGCTTTTCTGTTTCCGAACATCCAAACGGAGTGTCTTTGCGATGAGCGAATCCGGACAAGCGAACCAAACTTCACCGGGTTCGGCCGAACTCGTTTTGGCCGAACCCGGCAAAAAAATTATCGGTACGCGACGTCAGGAGATAGTCACTGTCCATGGTGCTGAAAGAGTTAAACTGTTTCAGCACCATGGACCGTGACTTCCGATCCCAATATACATGAACCTGTAGAAAAAAAAACAAAGTTCTGACTTACCGCTAACTCCCGGCTTCTTCCTCCAGTCTGACCTCCCGGGATAACAATTAAGTCCAAGTGACAGCTCCAGCCAATCACAGGCCAAGCACAGGCTGCAGCGGTCACATGGACTGGCGCGTCATCCAGGGAGGTGGGGCCCGATGTCAAGAGAGGCGCGTCACCAAGGACGCGTCACCAAGGCAACGGCCGGGAAGTTCTCGGTAAGTACGAACTTTTTCTTTTTTTTCTACAGGTTTTACGATATTGGGTTCGGCATTCACTGTCGAGGGTGCTGAAAGAGTTAGCTCTTTCAGCACCTTAGACAGTGACGGCCGTCGACTAGCCTCATCTCTATGATGGCGGCTGCGCGAAAATCACGCAGCCGCGCATCAGACACGGATGACACACGCAGCTGTCAAATGGTTTTTGCGCGTGCAAAACGCAGCGTTGTTTGCGCGCGCAAAAACGCAACGTTCGTGTGTATCTGCCCTAAATTATATTAGCTTCTCTTTTAATAAACTGGACTTTTACAGTGCATTCAGAAAGTCTTCAGACCCCGTCACTTTCCCATTTTCTTACGTTGAGGCCTGTTTCCCCATAATTCTGCACTCAATACCCATAACGCCAAAGTGAAAACAGAATTTTAGAAATGTTTGCAAATTTATTAAAAATAAATACTGTATTTTTCGGACTATAGGACGCACTGGACCATAAGACGCAGCCATAAATTGTAGCTTAAAATAGGAGAAAAAAAAAGGTTTTGCCTTTAACTGTACATTTCCTGGGTAATATTCAGACAATAGGGTACCACAGTGCCCCAATAAAATGCCAGCCACAGTGTCCCGTAACAATGTCAGACACAGAAATACAAGATATTGGCAGCTATACTGCTCTCACCCTCCCATGAACTCACCAGACATCAGAGATGTGGAAAGGCAGGGGTCAATGGTGCTGAATCTGCTCTTCTTGTGGCGCTGTACATAGGAGGGGGCGTGGCTAGAAGGTCCTTGCAGATCAGTACCTGCACAGATCTTCTGTGCTGTGTGTATTAATGTCTGGGTTATCTGCTCACTGAACAGTTCTGTGTGTAAGATGTGACTGTTCAGTGAGCAGATAACACAGAGATCTTTTACACACATTACACTGCACTGCAAGGACCTTTGAAGCTCAGATCTCAGTCTACTGCTCCTAGCAACTGTTTGCCTTCAGGAGATAAGACACAGCAGAAGATTACAGCACAGATTCTATGAGAAAAACTGCGTCTTCTTGTCCAAAAAAATACGGTAACCCAAATTTTACATGGATCTAAGTATTCAGAGCCTTTGCTATGACACTTGAAATTTAGCTCTTGGGGCCTCCCATTTCTCTACATCATTTCTCTACAAATTGGGCAATATCTAGAAGGGGGCTGTGTGGCACTATCTACAGGGGGCCTGGCAGTACCTACAAGGGGACGTGTGCGGTACTATCTCCTGGGCGGGAAAGTGGGCAGTAACTACAAGGGAGTGGCACTATCTATAGCGGGGTGTGTGGCACTAGCGACAGGGAGGTTGTATGGCACTGTCACCAAATATTCTCATTAGCCTTAGTTATACAATCTGTTTTAGTCAGGCACACTGACCTCTTTATTTATTTTCATTTAATTTATCATTATGTTAACTACCTTATATAATTATCTTAATTGTAAAATGTACAAATGGTTTTATGGTCGAGTTAGATAAAAAAAAAAGGTGAAAACATTTTTACATCTCATTGATTGGTAGAGAAAGCAAAAATGGCGAGGGGGAAGGAAAAGTCAGGAAAGAGGTTCGGGGGGGGGCGCCAAACTGAATCTTTGCCCCGGGTGCTGGAGAACCTAGCTACGCCTCTGCAGAAGGTCAACTATCACTGGAGCATTCCTCCAATCTGGGCTTTATGGAAGAGTGGCCAGAGAGAAGTGTCTCCTCAGTAAAAGACATGAAAGTCCGCCTGGAGTTTGCAAAAAAGACCTAAAGAACTCTCAGACTGTGAGAAACAAGATTCTGTGGTCTGATGAAACCAGGTTTGCACTTTTTGGCCTCAATTCTAGGCGTCATGTTTGGAGGAAACCATGTAAATAAAATAAAAAACATAGGGCTACCTAATATACTACATATAGATACATTTGCATTACTCCTATGTTTACCTATAAAAGTGAGGTTCTTAATTATGTGAGTCCATCTGCCACGACAATGCGATTTCTCTTAAGTGGTTCCTAACCTAAAAATACACCTCTGTTCTTGGTCTAAGCCTACAGAAACCAGATTTACTCTAATCAAAAGCATCCTTAGACAGAATGGTAGGAGTGCCAAACCAAAAACAGAGGCAGTCACCAACCCCATGTGATAAATATGAAACACAAAAAAGTTTGGCCAGCACATCCTAGCAAATTTAAAAATGTAAAGGTAGAAGTACATTGTGACTGCAGACTTTGTCTGGGGAATCCAGGCACTGCTCATCACCTGCCAAATACCATCCCTACTGTGAAGCATGGTGATGCCAGCATCATGTTGTAGGTGTGTTTTTTAGCGGCTGGGACAGGGAAACAGGTCAGGTTTGAGGGAAAAGATGAATGGAGTAAAGTACAGAGATATTCTTAATGAAGACCTGATCCAGAGCGCTCTGTTCCTCAGACTGGGCCGAAGATTCACTTTCCAACAAGACAATGACCCTAAGCACATTGCCAAGACAACACAGGAGTGGCTTAGGGACAACTCTGTACATGTCCTTAAGTGGCCTAGCCAGATCTCTGACTTGAACCCAATCTAACATCTTTGCAGAGACCTAAAAGTGGCTGTCCACCGGTCCCCATACAACCTGACAGAGCTTGAGAGGATCTGCAGAGAAGAATGGCAGAAAATCCCCAAATCCAGGTGTGCAACCCTTGTGGCATCATACCCCAGAAGACTGGAGGCAGTTATCGCTGCCAAAGGTGCTTCAACTTATGCCTCATGCACACAACAGTGTGCGTTGGCTGGGTCCCATCAGTGATCCGTGGAAAGATAGGACATATCATACAGTGGAGGAAATAAGTATTTGATCCCTTGCTGAATTTGTAAGTTTGCCCACTGTCAAAGTCATGAACAGTCTAGAATTTTTAGGCTTGGTTAATTTTACCAGTGAGAGATAGATTATATATAAAAAAAAAAAAAAAGAAAATCACATAGTCAAAATTATACATATTTATTTGCATTGTGCACAGAGAAATAAGTATTTGATCCCCTACCAACCATTAAGAGTTCAGCCTCCTCCAGACCAGTTACACGCTCCAAATCAACTTGGTGCCTGCATTAAAGACAGCTGTCTTACATGGTCACCTGTATAAAAGACTCCTGTCCACAGACTCAATTAATCAGTCTGACTCTAACCTCTACAACATGGGCAAGACCAAAGAGCTTTCTAAGGATGTCAGGGACAAATTCACAGACCTGCACAAGGCTGGAATGGGCTACAAAACCATAAGTAAGACGCTGGGTGAGAAGGAGACAACTGTTGGTGCAATAGTAAGAAAATGGAAGACATACAAAATGACTGTCAATCGACTTCGATCTGGGGCTCCATGCAAAATCTCACCTCGTGGGGTATCCTTGATACTGAGGAAGGTGAGAGCTCAGCCGAAAACTACACGGGGGGAACTTGTTAATGATCTCAAGGCAGCAGGGACCACAGTCACCAAGAAAACCATTGGTAACACATTACGCCGTAATGGATTAAAATCCTGCAGTGCCCGCAAGGTCCCCCTGCTCAAGAAGGCACATGTACAGGCCCGTCTGAAGTTTGCAAATGAACAGCTGGATGATTCTGAGAGTGATTGGGAGAAGGTGCTGTGGTCAGATGAGACTAAAATTGAGCTCTTTGGCATTAACTCAACTCGCCGTTTTTGGAGGAAGAGAAATGCTGCCTATGACCCAAAGAACACCGTCCCCACTGTCAAGCATGGAGGTGGAAACATTATGTTTTGGGGGTGTTTCTCTGCTAAGGGCACAGGACTATTTCACTGCATCAATGGGAGAATGGATGGAGCCATGTACCGTCAAATCCTGAGTGACAACCTCCTTCCCTCCACCAGGACATTAAAAATGGCTCGTGGCTGGGTCTTCCAGCACGACAATTACCCAAAACATACAGCCAAGGCAACAAAGGAGTGGCTCAAAAAGAAGCACATTAAGGTCATGGAGTGGCCTAGCCAGTCTCCAGACCTTAATCCCATCGAAAACTTATGGAGGGAGCTGAAGATCCGAGTTGCCAAGCGACAGCCTCGAAATCTTAATGATTTACAGATGATCTGCAAAGAGGAGTGGGCCAAAATTCCATCTAACATGTGTGCAAACCTCATCATCAACTACTAAAAATGTCTGACTGCTGTGCTTGCCAACAAGGGTTTTGCCACCAAGTATTAAGTCTTGTTTGCCAAAGGGATCAAATACTTATTTCTCTGTGCACAATGCAAATAAATATATATAATTTTGACAATGTGATTTTTTTTTTTTTATATAATCTATCTCTCACTGGTAAAATTAACCTAGCCTAAAAATTCTAGACTGTTCATGTCTTTGACAGTGGGCAAACTTACACAATCAGCAAGGGATCAAATACTTATTTCCTTCACTGTATCTTACCACAGATCTGAGAATCGGGTCCGTTTTTACGGACCCATTTCATCCGCTCAACTGAATGGGTCCATGAAAACTATCAGGTGCCACTCAGATGCCGTTAAAAATGGCCCGAGTGTCACATCGGTCGTGTGCAACTGGTATAAGTACTGAGTAAAAGGTTTTAATACTTATGTCAATGTACTATTTTAGTTTTTCCTTTTCAATATATTAACAAATATTACTAACATTCTGTTTTTACTTTGTGATTATGGGGTATTGAGCGCAGAATGATGGGGAAATTATAGATTTTTCTTTTTCTTTTAGCACAAGGCCTCAACATAACAAAATGTGAAAAAAGTGAAGGGGTCTGAAGACTTTCCGAATGCACTGTATAACCTGCAGACTTAGTTTTTTTTAATTAACTTTAATCCCTTGAGAAAACTCTTGCGACTTTCAGCCTTCAGCCTTTCAATATTCCAGTGGTCATTAAAATTTTTTATTTGCAATGACATAGCTGCATGAGACGTGTTTTTTCTTTCTTTCCTTCAGCAACATTTAGGGGTACACTTACAAATAAAGTCAGCGCTCTGACACTATCCAATCAGCTGCGGACGGTGTCAGAGCAGCTTCTGCTGTTTGATGTCTCTCGCAAGTTCACACAGTATTCTTATCACTTGCAGACAGTAGCAGGAGAGAAGAAAAGAGTGCATGCAAACACACACACACACACATACATGCAGCAGTGACACCATCGCTGCCGCTGCTGCCACTGCCAATACCAACAACCGTCATACAGGTTCGTATAGAAACCCCTAGGTAACGAGCACCGGATTCGCTCCTCGCCACCGGGGCACTCATTTTCTACCCTATGTTCAATGGCAATGAGCACTAGCCCCTAGGCAATGAGCACCTGATTCTCTCCAAACAATGGGAATACATTTTCTACCCTATGGCAACGAGCAATTGACACTGGTCCCACAGCATTAGCCCCTAGGCAACGAACATTATCCCCATACTAGTCACTGGTCCCACAACATAAGCCCCTAGGCAATGAGCAGTAGCCCCATAATAGCCACTGGTTACACAGCATTAGCCCCTAGGCAACAAACATTACCTGCATACTAGTCACTGGTCTCACAACATTAGCCCCTAGGCAATGAGCAGTAGCCCCAAAAGCCACTGGTTACACAGCAGTAGCCCCATAATAGCCACTGGTTACACAGCATTATCCTCTTGGCAACGAGTAATAGCCCCATAATAGCTAATAGTCCCACAGAATTAGCCCCTAGGCAATGAGTATTATCCCAATACTAGCCACTGGTCCCACAGCATTAGCCCCTAAACAACCAGCTATTGGCCCCAGAAAAAGCAACTATTCTCTACGCAGCAAGGTTTTTGACCCAGTAGCAAGCAATTGTTCCTAGACAATAAGCAATTGTCCCATGGGCAACAAGATATTGGCAACGGTAACAAGCATTTGTCCCCTTGGTAAAAGATGATTGGCTCTAATTAAAAAACAGTTTGACCTAGGTAAAAAGCAATTGTCCCCCCTTGTGCTGTTCCTATTGGTCAAGTCCATTTCCCCTGGGTCATGAGCTGTTCCTCTGGTTCAAGTCTATTTCCTTTGGGTCATAAGCTGTTCCCTTGGGCGAGTATAACTCAATGCACAGCTATTCCTTTTTTTGACTTTTAACTTTTAAGTCGATTGACAGTCAGGAGACTGAACTCAATGGTACTCCACCAATCGGCAGTGTAAGCCAGGGCGGAAAAGGTGAACTAGTTCAAAAACTAGTTCATACATTATGTCTTTTTCATTCTTGTGTTTTTTTCTCATAGTTAGAATGGTTGAAAATTCGACTGCAGTCTAAGTTCGGAAAACACTGG
Source organism: Rhinoderma darwinii (assembly GCF_050947455.1). Classification (NCBI taxonomy): domain Eukaryota; kingdom Metazoa; phylum Chordata; class Amphibia; order Anura; family Rhinodermatidae; genus Rhinoderma; species Rhinoderma darwinii. Next base: position 167,487,030 of record NC_134689.1, read on the forward strand.
ATGATGTCAGTAATTGCTTTCCAACGAATCCTTTACACAACGTACTCAAAAAAGTGATGGTTCGGATGAAGATACAAGATTGGGAAATTCCGCTTTATGCTCATGTGAAAGATGTATCCCATGCCAACACCAATAGAATCAATTTGCTGTGGAGAAATATCTAATGTTGAACCCTACCTTGAAAGCATTACTGTCCAGATATCTATGCATGTCATTGGTGAAATAAGGAAAACTCCTCCTGATAAGGATTTGAATAGGTAAATAAACAAGCTTCCAATGCATGCCAAGCTTGTGAGACTATATAAAAATTGTTTTATTTCTTTTTCGATAAAAATCAACCTTTTATTTTCTGTTTTAGGCTTCTTTGTAATGCTGCATATCGGGGTTTTACTGCTTGGATATATTGCTATTTGGGTGTTGGAAACCGTCAACCATTCCCCTCTTGTTCTGTAAAACGTATTTGTAAAAACTTTCTAGATCAAGATTATTGCGGATTTCTAATGTTTTGTGAAGAACCCGCAGAATATTTGGCTATGGAATAAAAATCATTATCCTTTTTCTGCTTTGTTAAACTTTTTAAGGGTTTATAATCTAAACAAATTCTAAACCTTGCAAATTAGGTGTATTTGTTACTTTACAATGTTTAAAGGCGTATTCCCGCATGTAATGCAGTTTTTGCGAGAATTGTTCATGACTAAAATATAAATTAACCCCTTCCCTCTTTGGCCACTTTTGACCTTCCTGACAGTGCCTCATTTTTCAAATCTGACATGTTTCACTTTATGTGGTAATAACTTAGGAATGCTTTAACCTATCCAAGCGATTCTGAGATTGTTTTCTCGTGACACATTGGACTTTATGTTACTGGGAAAATTTGCTCGATATATTGAGTATTTAATTGTGAAAAACACAAAAATTTTGTGAAAAATGTCAAAAATGTGCATTTTTCTAAATTTAAATGTATCTGCTTGTAAGACAGGCAGTTATACCACACAAAATAGTCGCTAATTAACATCCCCCATATGTCTACTTTACATTGGCGCCATTTTTTGAACATCCTTTTATTTTTTTAGGACATTGCAAGGCTTAGAACTTTAGCATCAATTTCTCACATTTTCAAGAAAATTTCAAAAGACTATCTTTATAGGTTCCAGTTCAGTTTTGAAGAGGCTTTAAGGGCCTTATATATTAGAAAACCCCAATAAGTCACCCCATTTTAAAAACTGCACCCCTCAAAGTATTCAAAACAGCATTTAGAAAGTTTCTTAACCCTTTAGACATTTCGCAGGAACTTAAGCAATGTAGAGGTGCAATTTACAAATTTCATTTTTTTTTTGCAGAAATTCAATTTTAATCCATTGTTTTGTAACACAGAAGCTTTTACCAGAGAAATGCAACTCAATATTTATTGCCCAAATTCTGCAGTTTTAAGAAATATCCCACATGTGGCCCTAGCGTGCTACTGGACTGAAGCACCGGCCTCAGAATGAGAGGAGCACCTAGTGGATTTTGGAGCCTCCTTTTTATTAGAATATAGTTTAGGCACCAGGTCAGGTTTGAAGAGGTCTTGTGGTGCCACAACAGTGGAGATCCCCCAAAAGTGACCCCATTTGGGAAACTACACCCCTCAAGGAATTTACTTAGGGGTATAGTAAGCCTTTTGACCCCACAGTTTTTTTTGCAGAAATTATTGGAATTAGGCTGTGAAAATCAAAATCTACATTTTTTCAAATAAAATGTAGGTTTAGCTTTTGCAGCTGAAATTTAGCAGGAATGGTTTGCGGAGGCCATGTCGCATTTGCAAAGCCCCTGAAGGGGACAGAACAGTGGAAACCCCCCACAAGTGACCCCATTTTGGAAAATAAACCCCTTGAGGAAATTATCTAGGGGTAGAGTGAGCATTTTGACCGCAGAGGATGTTTGCAGAAATTATTGGAACTAGGCCGTGAAAATGAAAATCTACACTTTTTCAAATAAAATGTAGGTTTAGCTAAGTTTTTTTTCATTTCCACAAGGACAAATGGAGAAAAATCTCCAAAAGATTTGTAAAGCAATTTCACCCGAGTAAAACAATACCCCACATGTGGTCATAAACAGCTGTTTGGACACACGGCAGGGCTGAGAAGGGAAAGAGCGCCATTTAGCTTTTGGAGCTCAAATTTAGCAGGATTGGTTTGCGGAGGTCATGTCGCATTTGCAAAGGTCCTGAGGGGACAAAACAGTGGAAACCCCCCACAAGTGACCCTATTTTGGAAACTACACCCCTTGAGGAAATTATCTAGAGGTATAGTGAGCATTTTGACCCCACAGGATTTTTGCTGAAATTATTGGAAGTAGGCTGTGAAAACGAAAATCTATACTTTTTCAAATAAAATGTAGGTTTAGCTCATTTGTTTTCATTTTCACAAGGACTAAAGGAGAAAAAGCTCCACAAAACTTGGAAAGCAATTTCTCCCGAGTAAAACAATACTCCATATATGGTCATAAAAGGCTGTTTGGACACACGGCAGGGCTTAGAATGGAATGAGCGCTATTTGGAGCTCAAGTTTAGCAGGAATGGTTTGCAGAGGCCATGTTGCATTTGCAAAGCCCCTGAGTGGACAAAACAGTGGAAAACCCACAATTGACCCCATTTTGGAAATGACAAGCCTTGAGGAAATTATCTAGGGGTATAGTGAGCATTGTGACCCCATAGGAGTTCTGGAGAAATTATTGGAAGTAGGCTGTGAAAATAAAATATAGGTTTAGCTAATTTGTTTTCATTTTCACAAGGACTAAAGGAGAAAAAGCTCCACAAAATTTGGAAAGCAATTTCTTTCGAGTAAAACAATACCCCATATGTGGTCATAAAAGGCTGTTTGGACACACGGCAGGTCTTAGAAGTGAAAGAGCGCTATTTGGAGCTCAAATTTAGCAGGAATAGTTTGCAGAGGCCATGTCGCATTTGCAAAGCCCCTGAGGGGAAAAAACAGTGGAAACCCCACAAGTGACCCCATTTTGGAAATTACAACCCTTGAGGAAAGTATCTAGGGGTCTAGTGAGCATTTTGACCCCCCAGGATTTTTGCAGAAATTATTGGAACTAGGCTGTGAAAATGAAAATCCAAATTTTTTTCAAATAAAATGTAGGTTTAGCTAATTAGTTTTCATTTCCACAAGGGTTAAAGGAGAAAAAGCTCACAAAATTTGTAAAGTAATTTCTCCCAAGTAAAACAGTACCCTATATGTGGTCATAAAAGGCTGTTCGGACACACGGCAGGGCTGAGAAGGGAAAGGGTGCCATTTGGAGCTCAAATTTAGCAGGAATGGTTTGCAGAGGTCATGTCGCATTTGCAAAGCCCCTAAGGGGACAAAACAGTGGAAACCCCCCACAAGTGACACCATTTGGGAAACAACGAAATTATTTAGGGGTATAGTGAGCATTTAAATAAATTATCCAATTAAAAATCCATGGATGTGTGATAAACTTTGAACACAGGCCAAGTTTGACGGGGCAGGTTTCACACTGATAAATTGTGTCTTTTCTTCTCCCTCTTTTGTAACACACTTCGCACCTTTTTTGGGCCCTTTCCTTTTTACCAGTGGAGGGGATTTAGCTGGGAAAGTGTTGTCCTGGTACAATACGTGGATCATCGCTTCTAGAAGTACTGGGGCCCTCCCCTTCCGGGTTCCTAAATACAAGGGCCTTGATAACCACCTCTTGAAAATTAAGAAATGTCCCTGTCCAGCCTGCCCATTGGTATAGCACGTAAGCGTTATACAATGCCATCTGTACCATGTGCACGGCTAGCTTTCTGTATCACACCTTTGTTTTCCGCATGGCACTGTATGGCTTTAGTACTTGATCAGAGATATCAACCCCTCCCATGTACTTATTGTAGCCCAGGATGCAATCTGGCTTGGGGGTAATTGTAGTGCTACCTCGGACATTTACAGGTGTGCTGCCGCTACTATGTATTGTGGTCAACATAAGGACATCCCTCTTGTTCTTATACTTGACCAGCAACATGTTCTCGCTGTTTAGTGACCTGCTTTCTCCCTTTCATATTGGTTGCCCAATCAGAGTTTTAGAGAGGCCTCTCTGGTTTTTGCGCACTGTGCCGCATGCTGCAGTACTTCTGCTGGAGAGGCAGTTAAATAATTGGATGCTGGTGTAGAAGTTATCCAAGTAAAGGTGATAACCCTGGTCCAGCAGTGGGTGCATCAAATCCTACACTATTTCCCCACTAATTCCCAGGACAGGGGGACATTCTGGAGGTTCTATCCTGGTGTCCTTCCCTTTATAATCCCTAAACCTGTAGGTGTACTCTGAGCTACTCTCGCACGTCGCCCTCTTGCTTGGCAGGTATTGGCAGAATTTTAGTCTCCCCTTAAAATGCACAAGGGACTCATCTATTGCAATGATCTTTTCGGTGGTGTAAGCTTCTTGAAATTTAGTGCAGAAATAATCAATGACTGGCCTGATTTTGAATAGGTGGTCATATGTGGGGTCATCACAGGGCGGGCACTGTGCATTATCATTATAATGCAAAAATTTCAGAATGATTTCAAAACGTGTCCGGGTCATTGCCATGCGGTTAAATGGGGTGCTGTATAAAACGTCTGTACTCCAGGATTGCCTAATTTCTGGCTTTTTTACTAGGCTCATATGTAGCACAAGGCCCCAAAATGTCATCATCTCCGCTGCGGAGATGGGGGTCCACCTAGCAAATGATGACGTGGGGCTTTGGGCTAAAAATTGCTGGGCGTATAAATTTGTCTGGGCCACTATTAAATTCTCAAAATCCTCAGGGAAAAAGACCTTGAAAAAGTAAATTTCTGCGAGGCCTGCAGTCTCTAACTGAATTCCTGAGCTCCCTGTGAAATCAGGAATGTGAGGTTTCTAATTCTCAGGGGGTGGGTTCCACATGGTATCACTCATTTTGGGGGTTGCCTGAGGTGATTCCTTGGGCGCCTTTGTGGGGGTTCCTCATCACTGGATGAGGATGATGAGGAGGAGAAGGTCAACAGGAATACAGCAATTTCCTCTTCTCCCTCACTGGCCGATTTAGTGTAAGAGGCCAGGATGGTGTATGCCTCCTCGGCTGAGTAGACCCTTTGGGATGATTGGGACATTTTTATTAGGGGGGTATGTAGTGCTTGAACACGTGTAATATTTTTTATAGAGGTGGTTGTGTGTGTTGTGCTTGTACACGTGTATATGAAATTTATAGAAAAAAAAAAAGAAAAAGAAGAGAACAAAAAGAAGAAAAGAATAAGACAAAAATTTTGAAGAAAGAAATTTACTGAACGTCCAATATAAAACTGTAAAAAATTCCTGACTACCTGACACTAACAAATGAACTCTAAAGCTGTAAAAAAAACGTTCAAAAATTTAGTGAACGAACTTCAGCGAAAAAAACTGAATGTCCATCACTAACGCTAACTATAACGCTGTAAATTTACTCTAAAACTATCGCTACGCTATCAAAAATTTAGGGAACGAACTTCAGTTAGAAAAAACTGAATGTCTGTCACTAACTGATGCTAACTAAAACGCTGTAAATTTATACTAAAACTGTCGCTACGCTATCAAATATTTAGTGACGAACTTCAGTTAAAGAAAACTGAATGTCCGTCACTAACTGACGCTAACTATAACGCTGTAAATTTACTCTAAAACTGTAGAAAAAATATATAGCTAGAACTTCAACAAAAAAGCCCTCCTCCAAATCCCCTTCTAGCATTTTTCTATCCTCATCAAAACAATAAGGCAAAAAATCCCTCACAAACCAATAATAGTGACATGTACGGAGCATATTTTTCTGCATATGCAAATCCGCCTGCAAGTGCGCATGGGATAGCCGGATATGCCTAAAATCGCAAGTACTCTGTGCCCTCTGGAAACACTGTCCAACAACACCTACATGGCGCTAAAATTGGTTTAGAAATCATTTTTGAACTGACAGAACTTCATACTATTTAAAAAAATAATAAGATTTTTTTATTAGTATGATAAAGTTGATTGGAGTAAAAAAAAAAAAAAATTAATTTGGTCTGCCTGTAAAAGAAAGAAAGAAAAATAAATAAATGATCTAGAATACCTATTCTATAACACACAAAACACATCCACTTGTGACATTTACTCTAATGGCTGCTGTCGCGGACCGCCACCTCCCCTTACCTGCTGACGGCCTGCAGACCTTCCTCCTCTGGCCGACGTCTCCATCCCCAGAGAAGTCAGCGCATCCGGCCGATTTGTCCTGCAATGTCAGCGAGGGGGCAAGCTCGCTGGTTTCCGGCCTTAAAGGGCCAGCTTGCATATGTAATTAATTGATTATTTCCCAGATCACCCTGGACTATAAAAAGGGCCCTGCCCTTTCACTCCATGACTGAGCGTTGTTGCTGTCTACCCATGTTCGTATTGCAAATGGTCCCTTAGTGTTATCCTGCTGCCAGTGTTCTTGTGCCCTGCTACCTGTATCCTGTATCCCGTGCTGTGTTTTGTTCCTGAGCCTTTCTAGTGTTGGAGTCGTGTTATGCTGGTGTCATCTGCCATTCCTGGTATCATATGCCACGTCTGGTGTTACCTGCCACGTTTAGCCCCATCCGTGCCAAAGCCTCTGCCACTGTCTGGACTTTCATAGGTACCATTGTGCTACAAACTTTTGTATTGACTTTGCAAAAACTGCATCTTGGCCAGCTGCCTCTCCGCTACGGTGGAGCGGCCTAGTGGGTCCACGTACCCCAAGATCGTGACAGTACTCTCAGGCAATGGATCCCGCTGGCCAATCTAAGACTGCAGTTCAGGTGATTCAAACGGATATGCGTGACCTACGTGCATGCCAGGATCACCTCCTCGTGGCTGTAAACTCCATCATCCCCAACTGGATCAACCACCTGCTCCTATTCCGGATGCTGCTGCTGTCCCACTGCCCGTTAGTCCTCTTGTCTGTTCCGGATCCACAGTTTTGCTGCCTCTTCCTCTTCGCTATGACGGTGACCCTAGAGGCCAAGGTGGCGTTCATTATTTCCCTTCTCCCTAGCAAGGCCCTGGGATGGGCAAACCCCATCATGGAACGAGAGGGACCTGAATTCTCGGACCTAGCTTTATTTTTACAAACTTTTTGTACTGTGTTAGAGGACCCGGGTCAAACATCCTTTGCAGCGGCCACTCTGCTAACCCTCAAGCAAGGAGGGTCCACAGTAGGAGAGTATGCTATCTCCTTTCGTAGCCTGGCAGGAGGGTTGGCATGGAACAATGAGGCGTTGGTGGCGATCTTTTGGCAGGGACTATCCAAGCACATCAAAGACGAGCTAGCAACCTTAAAGGCCATTTTATGCGCCAAAGTCCACAAAAGTCGGGAAACTCCAGCACCTAGGGTTGTTTGGGGAGACAACCCTAGATGGGAAGACGCCAAACGTCAAAGCCTCTCCCAAGTTAACTATTTCTGTGACCATCATCTCTGGAGAGACATCACCAGGGGCGTAGCTAGGGGGGGGCAGGGGGGCATGTGCCACGGGCGCAACCCAGTGGTAGGGAAGGGGGGGCGCCGAAGACCAGCTGATTGCTGCTGATAGGCGCCCCATATGTCGGACACCTGCAGCAGCTTTAGGAAGAGCCAGGAAATTACGGCGTTCTGACTGGGGTCTGTGACGGCCAGGGAGTGGACCAGTCCAGTCACCTGACTTGTTACCTGACCTCACATCAGTGACATGAGGTCAGATGAGACTCAGGTCAGGGGACAGGTCCACTCCCGTGCTGCAGCCTTCCAGCTCTGCTGTTACACATGCCGAGAAGCAGAGAGGAAGCTCCGCCCACAGCCCGTCCTGACCTGTGATGCTGTCAGCAAGGAGACATGGTGAGTGCCTGTGTTTGTATGTGTGTACTGTGAATACAGTGTGTGTGTAATGGCAGGAAGGAGGTGAAGGGAAAGTGAGCCCTAATCTACCCACCGCCCTGTCCCTGCCTACTTGCAACGACCCGCCCTAGGCGACGAGGTACAACTGGGCGGCGGTCCCTACGCTGGCTAAGTGCACAGGAAGACAAACAGGGAACACGCAAGGGAAGGGGCAGTAGCCACGGAACGCCACGAGGAAACGGGGCGGCGAACGAACAGTCAGGACCAGGACGAAGTGAGTACAACCGAGCGGGCACGGAGACAGAAGCAAGCCAGGGGCAAAGCAAAGCAGGTCAAGCAGAACTGCAGCAAGGCAGAAGCACGGCAGAAGCAGGCTGGAGCAAGCAGCAGTGGGGCCAGGAATCCAAAAGAATTACAAGCACCGAGGGAGAGCACAGGGCAGGTAATAAAGGGCAGGGGGCGGAGCTAACTCCGACAGACCAGGCCGCGATAGGCTCTCCCACTCCTGAGCCTGCCACCCTGGTTGGTGGGAGATGGTGTCAGTCGAACAGGTCTGGCCTCAGGTGTGGATTGATTAATCCCAGGAGTATAGCTAGATGAAGTACCTGGCAGATCCCTAACAGTACTCCCCCTTTTATGAGGGGCCACCGGACCCTTACTAAGGGGACCCGGTTTAGTGGGGAAGAGGAGGTGGAACCTCCTGATCAATACCCCAGCGTGAACATCACGGGCAGGTACCCAAGTCCTCTCCTCCGGCCCGTATCCTCTCCAATGGACCAGGTACTGGAGGGAGCCCTGGACCATCCTACTGTCCATAATCTTGGCCACCTCGAATTCCACCCCCTCAGGGGTGAGAACGGGGACAGGAGGTATCCTCGAGGGGGACCAGGACGGGGAGCAGCGTTTAAGGAGGGAGGCATGGAAGACGTCATGTATGCGAAAGGATGGGGGGAGCTCCAGACGGAAGGATACAGGGTTGAGGACTTCAATGATCTTATAAGGTCCAATAAATCGGGGAGCAAACTTCCTGGACGGGACCTTAAGGCGCAAGTTCCTGGACGACAACCAGACCAAATCCCCGACGACAAACCGGGGGTTAGCAGAACGTCTACTATCCGCCTGAATCTTTTGTGCGCTCTGGGACGCCTCTAGGTTCTTCTGAACCTGGGCCCAGACAGTGCACAGTTCCCGATGAACCTCCTCTACCTCAGGATTATTGGAACAACCAGGGGAGACGGAGGAGAACCTTGGGTTAAACACGAAATTACAGAAAAACGGGGAGACCCCTGACGAGTTACTGACCCGGTTATTCAGGGAAAATTCAGCAAGGGGAAGGAATGAGACCCAATCGAATTGACAGTCAGAGATGAAACACCTTAAATATTGTTCCAGGGATTGGTTGGTCCTTTCCGTTTGGCCATTAGTTTCGGGATGGAAGGCGGAGGAGAAGGACAGATCAATCTCCAACTTTTTACAAAAAGCTCTCCAAAATAAGGAAACAAATTGTACCCCTCTGTCAGAAACGATATTGACTGGGGCCCCATGGAGACACAGGATGTGTTTCACAAACAAAGAAGCTAACGTCTTGGCGTTAGGTAGCTTCTTAAGGGGCACAAAGTGGCACATCTTGCTGAAGCGGTCGACTACCACCCACACCACCGACTTGCCCTGAGATGGAGGCAAATCGGTGATAAAATCCATGGAGATATGGGTCCAAGGTCTCTGGGGAATGGGCAAGGAACGTAGTAGGCCCGCAGGTCGGGACCTAGGGGTTTTGGACCTAGCGCAAACCTCACAAGCGGCGACGTAAGCCCTAACATCTTTAGGCAACCCAGGCCACCAATAGTTTCTGGTAATGAGGTGTTTGGTGCCCAAGATGCCAGGATGACCAGATAGAGCGGAGTCATGGTTTTCCCTGAGTACCCTCAGCCGGTATTGCAGGGGAACAAACAGTTTGTCCCCAGGGACGTTCCCGGGAGCTGCACCCTGATCAGCCGCGATATCAGAAGCTAAATCAGAATCCGTGGCAGAGACGATTATACCAGGGGGTAAAATACAAGCAGGATCCTTCTCGGAAGGAGGATTGGCCATGAAACTACGTGACAGAGCGTCAGCCTTAATATTCTTGGACCCAGCCCTATAGGTAACCAAGAAATTAAATCTGGTAAAGAATAGTGCCCACCGAGCTTGTCTAGGATTAAGCCTCCGGGCCGATTCTAGGAAAACCAGATTCTTGTGATCCGTAAGGACCGTTACCTGGTGTCTGGCCCCCTCCAGGAAGTGCCGCCACTCCTCAAAAGCCCATTTAATGGCTAGAAGTTCGCGGTTGCCAATATCATAGTTACTCTCCGTGGGCGAAAACTTCCTAGAGAAGTAAGCACAGGGGCGGAGATGGGTGAGGGAGCTGGTACCCTGGGACAAGACGGCCCCCACTCCCACCTCGGAAGCGTCAACCTCCACAATAAATGGCTCCTCTTGGTTGGGCTGAATCAGCACGGGGGCCGAGATAAAGCACTTCTTGAGAGTCTCAAAGGCCTGGACGGCCTCAGGGGGCCAATGGAGGACATCGGCACCCTTGCGGGTAAGGTCCGTAAGAGGCTTAGCGACGACCGAGAAGTTGGCAATAAATCTCCTGTAATAGTTGGCGAACCCTAAAAAACACTGTAACGCCTTAAGGGAGGCAGGTTGGACCCATTCCGCCACAGCTTGAACCTTGGCAGGGTCCATGCGGAATTCATGAGGAGTGAGGATTTGCCCTAAAAATGGTATCTCCTGTACCCCAAAGACACATTTTTCAGTCTTAGCAAACAGATTATTCTCCCGAAGGACCTGGAGCACCTTCCTGACATGCTCCACGTGGGAGGACCAGTCCTTGGAAAACACCAGTATGTCATCAAGGTACACAACAAGAAAATTACCCAGGTACTCTCTCAGGATTTCATTAATAAAATTCTGGAAGACAGCAGGGGCATTACACAACCCAAAGGGCATGACCAGGTATTCGAAATGACCCTCGGGTGTGTTGAACGCAGTTTTCCACTCATCCCCCTCTTTGATGCGGATAAGGTTATATGCCCCCCGTAGATCGAACTTAGAAAACCATTGGGCTCCCTGAACCTGATTAAAAAGATCCGGAATCAAAGGAAGTGGGTACTGGTTCCTTACGGTGACCTTATTCAGGTTACGATAATCAATGCACGGCCTAAGACCACCATCCTTCTTCCCCACGAAGAAGAAGCCAGCACCTACAGGAGAAGTCGAGGGGCGAATGAAACCCTTGGCCAGGCATTCTTGGATATACACCCTCATCGCTTCATGTTCAGGACATGAAAGATTAAATATCCTACCCTTAGGAAGCTTGGCACCAGGCACCAAATCGATAGCGCAATCGTAATCTCTATGGGGGGGCAACACCTCGGAGGCCTCCTTAGAAAACACATCGGCGAAGTCCTGAACAAACTCAGGAAGCGTGTTTACCTCCTCCCGGGGAGAAATAGAGTTAACGGAAAGACATGACATAAGACATTCATTACCCCATTTGGTGAGATCCCCAGTATTCCAATCAAATGTGGGATTATGCAACTGCAACCAGGGAAGACCTAATACCAGATCAGACGATAATCCCTGCATCACCAGTACAGAGCACTGCTCCAAATGCATGGAGCCAACCAGGAGTTCAAAAACAGGAGTATGCTGAGTAAAATAACCATTAGCAAGGGGGGTTGAGTCGATTCCTACTACAGGGATAGGATAAGGTAAATCAATACAAGGCATCTTTAGAGACATAGCAAATTCCACAGACATGATATTAGCAGATGAGCCAGAATCCACGAAAGCACTGCCCGTGGCAGACCGGCCAGCAAACGAGACCTGAAAGGGAAGCAAAATTTTATTGCGTTTCACATTAACGGGAAATACCTGTGCGCCCAAGTGACCTCCCCGATGATCACTTAGGCGCGGAAGTTTTCCGGCTTCTTATTCTTGCGCCTGGGACAGGTGTTCAGTAGATGCTTGTCGTCCCCACAGTAGAAGCAGAGACCATTCATTCTGCGAAACTCCCTACGTTGTCGAGGGGACATGGAGGCCCCGAGTTGCATAGGTACCTCCGAGTCCTCCGTGGAGGGGCGAGGAGACGGGACCTCGGGGGGGATCGCAGAAAAGTCAGAGGGGAGCACACTGAAGCGTTCTAGCTGACGTTCCCTGAGACGTCGGTCAAGTCGTACTGCTAGGGCCATAACCTGGTCAAGGGAGTCAGGCGAGGGGTAGCTAACCAGCAGATCCTTCAGGGCGTCAGATAATCCTAACCTAAACTGGCACCTTAGGGCCGGATCGTTCCACTGAGAAGCTACGCACCACTTCCTAAAATCAGAACAGTATTCCTCAACCGGTCTCCTACCCTGACGTAAGGTCACCAGCTGACTCTCGGCTAAAGCAGTCCTGTCAGTCTCGTCGTAAATGAGTCCGAGGGCAGAGAAAAAACGATCAACAGAGGAAAGTTCAGGGGCGTCAGGAGCCAAGGAGAAGGCCCACTCTTGGGGCCCTTCCTGGAGTCGGGATATGATGATACCCACCCGCTGGTTCTCGGAACCTGAGGAGTGGGGCTTTAGGCGGAAATACAGTCTGCAACTCTCCCGGAAGGAGAGAAACGTCTTACGGTCCCCTGAAAACTGGTCAGGTAACTTGAGGTCGGGTTCTAGAGGTGAGGTGAGGGGTACTACTAAAGCAGCATCACCCTGATTGACCCTTTGGGCCAGGGCCTGGACCTGTAGGGAGAGGCCCTGCATCTGCTGGGTCAGGGTCTCAAGGGGGTCCATGACAGCGTCAGCGTAGGAGAAAGGGTAGACTAGGTAAGGGCTTGTAATTATGTAATGGCAGGAAGGAGGTGAAGGGAAAGTGAGCCCTAATCTACCCACCGCCCTGTCCCTGCCTACTTGCAACGACCCGCCCTAGGCGACGAGGTACAACTGGGCGGCGGTCCCTACGCTGGCTAAGTGCACAGGAAGACAAACAGGGAACACGCAAGGGAAGGGGCAGTAGCCACGGAACGCCACGAGGAAACGGGGCGGCGAACGAACAGTCAGGACCAGGACGAAGTGAGTACAACCGAGCGGGCACGGAGACAGAAGCAAGCCAGGGGCAAAGCAAAGCAGGTCAAGCAGAACTGCAGCAAGGCAGAAGCACGGCAGAAGCAGGCTGGAGCAAGCAGCAGTGGGGCCAGGAATCCAAAAGAATTACAAGCACCGAGGGAGAGCACAGGGCAGGTAATAAAGGGCAGGGGGCGGAGCTAACTCCGACAGACCAGGCCGCGATAGGCTCTCCCACTCCTGAGCCTGCCACCCTGGTTGGTGGGAGATGGTGTCAGTCGAACAGGTCTGGCCTCAGGTGTGGATTGATTAATCCCAGGAGTATAGCTAGATGAAGTACCTGGCAGATCCCTAACAGTGTGTCTCTGTGTTTGTATGTGTATATGTTACAGTGTGTGTGTGTGTGTGTGTGAGTGTGTGTGTGTGTGTGTGTCTGTCTGTCTGTCTGTGTCTCTGCATGTGTTATCAGCGGTGTTACATAGGACTGCAGGTAACACTACTACATTATCTGTACTCAGAGAGTTATCACTGTGTTATCTGTGGTGTTACATAGGACTACAGGTTACATCTACTACATTATCTGTACTCAGAGTTATCACTGTGTTATCTGTGATGTTACATAAGACTGCAGGCAACAGCTACTACATTATCTGTAATCATAGAGTTATCACTGTGTTATCTGTGGTGTTACATAGGACTGCAGGTAACACTACTATCTGTACTCAGAGAGTTACTGTGTTATCTGTGGTGTTACATAGGACTGCAGGCAACACTACTACATTATCTGTGCTGTGTACATATGTGCCTGTGTGGGTATATATGGGTCTGTTTGTGAATGTGTCTTTGTGCTTGTATATTTGTGCCTTTTATGTATTTGTATATGTTCCGGTCTGTGTATTTATCTGCCGGTGTGTGCGTATATGTGTCTGTACGTCTATATATTTACCTGTATGTATATATTCCAGATGTGTGTATGTATAGTTGCCTGTATGTCTAAATATCTATCTCTATGTATGTACAGTATATATGTTCCAGTGTGTCCATATATGTGGTTAATTTTTGGTTTGTGTAGGGGGCGGCAATAGAGAGTCCCGCACAGGGTGCCATCCAAGCTAAGGCCGGCCCTGGCTGTCACCAACCCTAGTCAGAAGGAACTCCGTCGCTGCCTGCACCGAATGACCTCCTCGGCTTTTCCAGTAAGTCACACCAGGCAGAGCGGAGAGTGGTAGTGGTAGGCTACCGCTCACCGCTCTGTTCACAGTGTGGCGCTAAGTACAATGAGGGGAGTGTGGTGCTATCTACAAGGGGGGAGTGTAGCGGTATTTAAAGGGGGGGGGAATGTGGCACTATTTACAAAGGGGCAGCGGGCTGTGTGTGGCACTATCTACAAGGGGGGCTATGTGTGGCCTCTTTAATTTATTTTATTTTAATTTATTTTTATGTTAATTACATTATAGAACTACATCGCTTGTAAAATGTAAAAATGCTTTTATACTCGAGTTACATTAAAAAAATTGTGAAAAAAATTACACCTCATTGATTGGTAGGGAAAGAAAACATGGTGAGGGGAAAGGAGATGTCGGGAAATAAATTGGGGGGGGGGGGCGCCAATCTGAATCTTTGCCCCGGGTGCAGGAGAACCTAGCTACGTCTCTGGACATCACACTCCTCCTCTGCCTATCTGGATTTTGGAGCAGCTGCAAATTTTATCCAGCGGGATCTAGTGGATCATCTACATCTACCCACAGTTCTTCTGGAGAGACCCCTGGCTGTTGCCTCTGTGAATGGACTACCATTGCCCGACCCTATTGTGTCCGTCACTAAACCACTGACATTACAAATCTACACTCGGAACAGATCACCTTCCTCGTGCTGCCAAAAGCCATCAACTCTGTTCTGCTGGTCCTGCCTTGGCTTCGTCTAGACGCTCTGGTTCTCAACATGAATTCTGGAGAAGTCCTCCAATGGGGACCCAGATGCCTTAGTCGCTGCCTGCTACAGGTTCGTCCCGTTTTGCCTCCACTGCCTCAGTCACTCTCCGATCTACCGTCTCATTATGCTAGTTTTGCGGACGTCTTCAGTAAGAAGGAAGCAGAGACTCTTCCTGCTCATCGCATCTATGACTGCCCTGTTGATTTACTCCCTGACACTTCACCACCTCGAGGGCGAGTATATCCTCTCTCCTTGCCAGAGACTTTAGCCATTTCCACCTATGTAAATGAGAACCTCAAGAGAGGTTTCATCAGGAAATCTTCCTCCCAGATGGAGCCGGATTCTTCTTCGTAAAGAAGAAGGACCGATCTCTTCGTCCATGTATCGACTACCGTGGTCTCAACCAAATTACGGTGAAGAACAATTATCCTCTGCCGCTCATCCCAGATCTTTTTGATAGAATTCGTGGGGCCAAGGTATTCCCAAAGATATTTTCCGGGATCTGCTGTATGTCTGTGTGGTGGTCTATCTGGAAGACATCCTGATTTACTCACCTGATTTGATGACACATCGGAAGCATGTTCGCCAAGTTCTGTCACGGTTGAGGGGAAATCGTCTATCTGCTAAAATTGAGAAATGTGTGTTCGAGTGACACGCTCTGCCCTTCCTGGGCTACATTCTATCTGACCGTGGCCTCAAGATGGACCCAGAGAAGGTGAGATCCGTCTTAGAGTGGCCACCTCCACAGGGACTTCGGTCCATACAAGGATTTCTGGGATTCGTAAACTTCTATCCGCAATTTATCCCGAACTTCTCATCTCTTGATTATCCAATCTCAGCACTTGCCATGAAGGGGGTGACCGCCAAGGTTTGGTCTCCGGAGGCAGAATCAGCATTTACTAAGCTCAAGAGCGCTTTCACCTCAGCATCTGTTCTCCATCACCCGGATGCTTCTCGGCAGTTCTTTCTGGAAGTGGACGCATCTTCTGTTGGTGCTGGAGCACTATTCTGTAAAAACTCAAGGGCTCTAAA
The DNA here is from genome assembly GCF_050947455.1 of Rhinoderma darwinii. Classification (NCBI taxonomy): domain Eukaryota; kingdom Metazoa; phylum Chordata; class Amphibia; order Anura; family Rhinodermatidae; genus Rhinoderma; species Rhinoderma darwinii. The sequence goes on from NC_134689.1 coordinate 167,502,918, forward strand.
TTATTATCTTCGGCAGAACGCAACTATTCCATCAGGGATTGGGAGTTGCTGGCCGTCAAGTTGGCATTAGAGGAATGTAGACACTTGCTGGAGGGCGCGGTTCATCCTATTATCATTTATACGAACCACAAGAACCTTTCATAGTTACAGTCAGGACAACCACTAAATTCTCGCCAAGCCAGGGTGGTCGTTGTTCTTCGCTCTATTTCAATTCTTGCTTCACTTCCGTCCTGCTGATAAGAATGTAAAGGCTAATGCCGTTTCTCGATGATTTTAGACAAAATTCCTCAATATATTATAGATCCGTATAGGATTATTGTCGCTAACCTGTTGCAAATTAGAGACATTCCTCCTGGAAAGACTTTTGTCCGCCTTGCAGACAGGAGGAGAATTTTCCGCTGAGGACACAGCTCCAAACTGGCGGGGCACTCAGGTGTTCGAAAGACTCAGGACTTCATAGCCTGTCAGTACTGGTGGCCCACGCTGCCTAGAGATGTTGCAGACTATGTCTCTTCATGTACGAACTGTGCGGTTCATCTGATGTGTTTGAGGTAAAGGAGATCCTAGACTACAAGAGGGTAGGTGGAAGGACTTTCTACTTGGTGGACTGGAGAGGGTTTAGTCCTGAGAAGAGGTACTGGGAAACAGAAAAGAACCTTAATGCCCCTACCCTCATTAAAAAATTACTCTCTCGCTCTGGATCCAAGAAGAGGGGGCATGAGGGGGTTACTGTAATGGCCACGGTCACGGACCGCCACCTCCCCTTATATGATGACGGCCACGACCGCAGAACTTCCTGCTCTGGCCAATGTCTCCTTCCCCAGAGATGTTAGAGCATCCTTCCGCTCTGTCCTGCAATGTTCGCGAGGGGGCGCGTGCCTTAAAGGGCCAGCAGGCGCATATGTAATTAATTATTTTCCAGATCACCCTGGACTATTAAAAGGGCCCTGCCCTTTCACTCCTTGCCTGAGTGTTGTCGTCTACCCATGTTCAAATTTGCAAATGGTCCTTTAGTGTTATCCTGCTCCCAGTGTTCCCGTGCCCTGCTACTTGTAACCAGTGCTGTGTTTTGTTCCGGAGCCTTTCTAGTGTTGGAGTCGTTTTGTGTCGCCTGCTATTATACACCACATCTGGTGTCATCTGCCACTCCTGGTATCATCCGCCACATCTGGCGCTGCCTGCTACACCTGCTGTTATACACCACGTCTGGTATCATCCGCCACGTCTGGCGCTACCTGCCACAACTTGCCCCATCTGTGGCAAAGCCTCTGCCACTGTCTGGACTATTCAGATACCCTTGTGCAACGAACTTTTGCATAGACTTTGCATAGACTGTGACTTGGCCAGATGCCTCTCCTCTACAGCGGAGCGGACTAGTGAGTCCACATACCCCTAGACCGTGACACTTACCCTTTGCCGAAACTTGAGGTCGCATCAAAGGGGAACAGGATACATCTAGACACAAATACTTCATCATGCTAAATGAGAAACTCCTTCAGTACCAGTCACCAAACAATATGCCAAACACATCTACTTGTTACACTTACCCTTTGACAAAACTTGGGGTCACATCAAAAGGGGAGCAGAATACAAAAAAACACAAAGACATGATAGTATGAACTCAAATAATACTATTAGTACAGTGGAAATAACTCTATATCCTAAACTACACAAAAGACATACCTCAATCGGACACTCCAATTTTTTCATTGATGATCGTATCTTGGATAAATGGATTGTAAACTATGAAAACTATAAACAATATGATTAACAACTCAAACAATGTAAACTATCTTTTCGAAAACAATATAACTGTAATGGTGGGGAAGGGAGACAGACAGGTGAGCCCTAATCTACCCACCACTCAGTCCCTGCCTACTTGCAACGGCCCGTCCTAGGCGACGGCATACAACTGGGTGACGGTCCCTACGCTCAATAAGTGCACGACAGACAAACAGACAAGGGTACACAGAAGCTAAGGGAAATGGGGCACTTGCCCACGGCAACACCGTGAGCAACAAGAGTAGTGAACGAGCCGAGTCAAACCAGGAGTGTACAAGGTACCAAACGCAGAGCAGGAGAGTAGTGAACGAGCCGAGTCAAACCAGGAGAGTACGAGGTACCAAACGCAGAGCAGGAGAGTAGTCAGTAAGCCAGGGTCAATATGAAGCAGGGACAAATAGTTAAAGCAGCAGCAGCAGAGCCAGGAAACTGGAGAATCACAGGCAAAGGAGGAGAAGGAAATGCAGGTATAAATAGACAGAGGGCGGGAGCTAGCTCCGTCTGGCCAGGCTGTGATAGGCTCTCCCACTCCTAAGCCTGCCAGCCTGAGTGGTAGAAGATGGAGTCACTCTCTCAGACTTAGGTGCAGGTGCAGACAAATTACCCACGGGCGTCGACACAGAAGCTGTGTCTGGCAGATCCTTTACAATAACACTCTAGTAACGGAAACCTATGAAGTCAGAATTGAGGGCATTCAGATAACTTTTAGGAAATCTGCTTCCTACCAATACGTTACCAATGACAATCCAGAATTTCCTTCTTATTTGGTCTTTCCACATTTGCTATGTTTGCCGGAAGGGTTGGCGCTCTACTTTCCTAAGTGTGATTGAGATCATCTTTTGCTATTTGCCAAATGCGGCCAAAACTCCCAAGAATGGGGCCAAACAGTGTCAGGAGTACCAGAGGATAGCGAGGGTGGCACTAGGGCCAGAGATTGGTGTTGGAAAAGGGTGGATAGCACCAGATTAGGCTCACTGATGCAGAACTCACAGCAAGTGCGTCCGTCCGGTCTCGCCAACAAGCCTCGCCCCCCACATTTTTATTGACATCCCCTGGCTGTTCTACATCATTATCAGCCTCCTCCAACTCTTGCCGATGCTCCATTGCTTTGTACTCCTATAGCTTGTGCGGTGTAGCGATGAAGCCGGGCAGAGTACACCTCGCTGCTCTGTGCGTGCCCAAGTAGTACAAGGCAATGGCGCATTCGAGAAGGTTGGAGGAGACTGATAGTGATGTACAACATCCAGGGGGATGTCAATCAAGCATGGAAAGGTGGGTTTGGAGGCAGGACTATGTGACTTTTCAAGATAGCAGCACCACCCCATAAACATTTAAACAGTAATTAGCATATAGTGTGCGCCATTTTATAAGTTGATTTTATAGATTTTGCTGCGTCTGAAAAAAACGTACAAGGAAATGTTTGGAAATATTGTCAGGTCATGTATTACTGTATGGTGGCTGTTCAAGGGGTTAAATTGCAATTTTGTTATTATACATATATTCTATATAATTACAGCTCCAGAACCAAGCTCATACATATATACAGCACCAACACCAAAACTAAGCTCCGTACATAAATACATTACCAGAAAAAAGCTAAGTATATATATATATATATATATATATATATACACATACAGCACCAGAACCAAGCTCAGTACATAAATACAATATCAGAACCAAGCTCAGTACATATAATCAGCACCAAAACAAATCCCAGTACATAAATACAATACCAGAACAAAGCTCAGTACATATGTACATCACCAGAGAAAAGCTCAGTACATAAATACAGCACCATAACAAAGCTCAGTATATAAATACAACACCAGAACAAAGCTCTGTACATATATATAGGACCAGAACAAAGCTCTCTCTATATATACTGTATGTATATATATATATATATATATATATATATACACACACACACACACACACACACACACACAGTACCAGAACCAAGCTCAGTACATATATACAGCACCAAAACAAAGCTCAGTACATAAATACATCGCTAGAACCAAGCTCACTACATAAATACAACACCAGAACCAAGTTTAGTACATATATTGTAACAAATCGGGGTAGGGAGACGACAGGTGAGCCCTAATCTACCCGCAACTCAGTCCCTGCCTACTTGCATGGCCCGTCCTAAGTGACGGTGTACAACTGGGCGACGGTCCCTACGCTCAGTAAGTGCAAGACAGACAACACAAGACAAGGGCACACAGAAGCAAAGGGGAAGTAGGGGCAGTTGCCCACGGAAAACCGTGAGCAACAGGCAGTGGTGAACGAGCCGAATCAAACTCCTGCTATTCCTGCTATTTACCTGATTGACCACTGTAACCTTTTGACCCTGGCTTGCCTGACTATTCTCCTGCTCCGTTTTGCTACTACGTACTCTCCTGGTTTGATTCGGCTCGTTCACCACTGCCTGTTGCTCACGGTTTTCTGTGGGCAACTGCCCCTACTTCCCCTTTGCTTCTGTGTGCCCTTGTCTTGTGTTGTCTGTCTTGCACTTACTGAGCGTAGGGACCGTCGCCCAGTTGTACGCAGTCACTTAGGACGGGCCGTGCAAGTAGGCAAGGACTGAGTTGCGGGTAGATTAGGGCTCACCTGTCGTCTCCCTACCCCGATTCATTACAGCACCAGAACAGAGCTCAGTACATAAATACATCAAAAGAACCAAACTCAGTACATATATACAGCACCAGAACAAAGCTCAGTGCATAAATACAGCATCAAAATCAAGCAAAGTACATAAATACAGCACCAGAACAAAGCTCAATATATATATATATATATATATATATATATATATATATGTATATACACACACACACACACACACACACACACACACACACACACACACAGTACCAGAACAAAGCTCAGTACATATATACAGCACCAGAACCAAGCTCAATACATGTATACAGTACCAGAACAAAGCTCAATATATATATATATATACACACACACACACACACACACATACATACATACATACATACATATATGCACACACAGTACCAGAACCAAGCTCAGTACATAAATACAGCACCAGCACAAATACAGCTCAATTTAGGGCAACCCCTGCTGTATAGGTTTGTACGGCGTATAACTACAGCTCCCAGCATGACCCAAACAATGGTAAGAATATGCTGGGAGATGCTGTTTCACAAAAAAACAAAATCATACCACCCATCATCTCGCTGCAGATCATACAGTGACTACAGTACAGACTAGAGGCAGATAAACATTTACATTAAGTGATGTCAGGTGACATCAGGTGATATCAGATTCCAGTTGTTCTTTTTTTTTTTTCCATCCGGTCCAAACCTGTATGATGACTTCTCCCAGCCGCAGCCCATTTCTGCAGTTTGCCACTCCGATGACTTCAGCTTCTCACTTTTCAAACATTTCTGCACCTATAAACAAAGATAAAATTCTCATGTTCCATACACTACACCGCTAATTACAGTAGCACCATACACTATTTCCCTGGTTATAATAGCACCATACATTGTGTGTCCCCCCCACCCCACACACACACACACACAAACACACACACACACACTGTGCCCCCTCTAGATAGTGCCCCCATAGAGCCCCCTGTATATGTAGCACCCTACATAGATCCCCCTGTAGATTGTGACGGCCATAGAGCCCCTGTAGATAGTGCCCTACATAGATGCCCCTGTAGATAGCGCCTCACATACAGCCCCCTGTAGATAGTGCCCCACATACAGCCCCCTGTAGATGGTGCCTCACATAGAGCCCCCCTGTAGATGGTGCCACACATATAGCCCCTCCTTGTAGATAGTGCCCTACATATAGCCCCCCTGTAGAGATAGTGCCCTACATAGAGTCCCCCTCTAGATAGTGCCCCACATATAGCCCCCTCTGAATATAGTGCCCTACATATAGCCCCCTGTAGATAGTGCCCCACATGTAGCACCCCCTGTAGCCCACCCCTGTATATAGCCCACCCCTGTATATATTGCCTCACAAATAGCTCTCCCTATAGTGCCCCACGTATAGCCCCCCTGTAGATAGTGCCCCCTGTAGACAGAGCCCCCCTGTAGATAATGCCACTTGCATTTTTTATTAGAAAAAATCAAAACTTTACATACTCACCTTGATCCCATTTTCCCGCTGTCCGGTGACAATGCAGACCTGCTCTCTTCTGAGGAGGTCTGCTGGGGCTGAATGACACAAGTGGCACATAGATAAAAGGTGCTGATTGACAGGGCAAGTCATTCTGCCCTGCCAATCATCGCCTTTCAGCGACGCAAGCAGCGTTATGAAGTCAGCTCATCTCGCCTCATGGACAGTGCGGCCCTGCCAGGGACCATCAGGAAGAGGCAGAGGTTGGAGCAGACCAGCAGCCTTGGAATGGGTAGCCTTGTTTTGGGCACAGCTGGTACAATATGAGACATAGACCACAACATCTTTAAGCAGCGTGGGCCACCAGTAGTGACAAGAAAAAAGGTACCAAGTCTTACAGACACCACAGTGCCCAGCCAACTTGGAGTTTGGACCCCAGATGAGAATTATTTTTCTGTCAGCAGGACGAACAAAAATCTTTCCAGGAGGAATGTCTCTAATCTAGAGAGGGTTAACAGAAACAATCTTAGAAGAGTCAACCATATGTTGAGGGTCCTTTTCTGAGTCATCTGTCTCAAACGAACGAGACAGTACATCGCCTTTATTTTTTTATCGGCGGGACAGAAGTGAAGTAGGAACTGGAATCTTGCACAGAACAGTGACCATCTGGCTTGACGAGGGTTCAGTTGCTGTGCAGACTGTAAATAAGTGAGATCCTTGTGATCGGTGTAGATGAGAATAGGATGCGCATCCCCCTCTAGCAGGTGCCTCCACTCTTGTAAGGCTAATTTGACGGCCAGTAACTCAGGGTCACCAATGGAGTAGCAAAATTCTGAAGAAGAGAAGAGTTTTGAGAAGAAGCCACATGATACTGCCTTACCCTTTGATAAAGAAGTGCTCCAGCACCAATGGAAGAAGAGTCAACCTCCAACGAGAACTGCCGAGACACATCAGGATGGTGAAGAATGGAAGCTGAAGTAAAGGCTTTCTTGAGGTTGGTGAATGCAGACTCTGCCTCAGGGGTCCAGACCTTAGCGTTCATTCCCTTCTTGGTGAGAGCACAGATTGGAGCAGTAAGAGAAGAGAAGTTTAGGACGAGGTGACGGTAGATATTTGCTAAAACAAGAAATTTCTGTATTGCACTAAGACCTTGAGGACGTGGCCACTCTAAGACGGACTTCATTTTCTCCAGATCCATCTGGAGTCCATATTCTGAGATTATATAGCCCAGAAAGGGCTTTATTTTCGAATATGTACTTTGAGTTTGACGTAAAATGTTATTCCCCCTTAACCGCGACAGGTTTTGTATAACATGCGACCGATGCGTAGTCAGATCTGGTGAGTTAATCGAGATGTCATTCAGATATACCACCACACAGACATACAGTAGATCCCAGAAGATGTAGTTTACGAATTACTGGAACACAGCTGGAGCGTTATACAGTCCAAAGGGCATCACAAGATATTCGCAGTGACCGCCTCGGGTGTTAAATGCGGTTTTCCATTCGTCACCTTTGCGGATACGGATCAAGTTATAAGCCCCGCATAGATCCAGCTTTGAGAAAACTTGGCCACACAAATTTTGTCAAAGAGCTCAGATATTAGCGGCAAGGGGTATTTGTTCCTGACAGTGATTTGGTTTAAACCACGGTAGTCCATACATGGCCGGAGAGATCCATCTTTCTTTTCTACGAAGAAGAATTTGGCTGCGGCTGGAGAAGTAGTTTTCCTGATAAACCCCCTCTCGAGGTTCTCCTTGACATATGCTGACATGGCCTGGGTTTCAGGCAAGGAGGGGCGGATAAACCCGTCCAGGAGGTGGAGAAGCTTCAGGGAGCAATTTGATTGGACAATAATAAGGATGATGAGGAGCAAGGACATCAGTTTCCATCTTGCTGAAGATATCTGCAAAACAGGCATACTGTGGAGACAGACCAGAAAGTGACTGAGGTATCGGAGACGAACCTGAGGCAGGCAGCATCGAAGACATCGGGATCCCCACTAGAGAACCTCTCCGGAATTCCAGTTTAAAATTAACCAGGTTTTAGCATTCATGTTTCCATTGCAGGCTAGAAAATAAAACAAGTGATGGTTGATGTGGACAACTGGTCTACTTGTTGTCTGTATTTGTTATGTAACTAATTCCCAGTTACAACTTGATTAAAATTAAAATTATTGATTGTGCCAAATTTTAAAAAAGAAAAGACATTTGTTTTTATCTAGCTACTATTACTTTAAACATTAAGGTGGAAACTGTGGTATCAGCAAATGTTGGATGCCCAATTGATACCTTGCCATGAAAAATGTCAAGTCAATTATTTGCACATATGTTTGCTGAATGTTGGCGTTATTTGAGCATTTCTCAACACTTCCCCAGTTATTGCATAATATGAAGCCATTTATCATTATGCAGTATTTCTTTATCAAGTACACTTTAGAAAATAGAAGACAGTTTGCAGCATTTTAAGGTTGATACTACCTCCTCTAAAGAGTAGGCTACTGGCATATTCATTATTCAAGCAAATTATCAAGCATATTATTCCTATTATTACATACTTTACAGCTTAAAGGGGTTGTCCACGACTGGACAACTGATGACCTATTTACCGGATAGGTCATCAGTATATGATCAGTGGGGGTCCGGCACCCAGACCCAGCACCAATCAGTTGCTCCTGCAGCCTCCAGCTGCCGGATGTTTTGAAAGGTATGCAGTAGTTGGAGTCAGAAGCAGATGGCGCCGGTTATGGAATAGCAGCCGAGCTGCAATACTGTAGCTCTGCTCCTATTCAAGTCAATAGGAGCAGAGCTGCAGGTCTGCGGAACGGCCGCTATGCAGTGGTCGGAACCATCTGCCTCTGGCTCCATCTACTACATACCGTTCAAAACATCCGGCGCACCAATCATATACTGATGACCTATCCTGTGGAGAGGTCATCAGTTGTCCGGTCGTTGACAACCCCTTTAAACAAAAAAGTCACCATCTGCAGTCCAGCTAGTAAGATACACGACAATTTAAAATCGGTACGACTGTGTTCACACGTGAAGATTTTGCAGCTGTTTGTTCCACAATTTTTGGAGGCAATATCAGAAATAAGTAATTTTTAGCTGTTTTTCTTCACTGTTTTAGTGACTGGCAGTGGTTTTTTGGTGGTATATGTTTGATGTAGCAGTTTAGAAGAAAAATATTCTAGTTAACGGGATACTCTCATATATATACCCTATATACTATGAGTTATCACAAGTTACCTGTCCATTACAGTGTCAAACAACAAAGTATTCAAAAGACAAGGGGTTAACAGAGCACTACAAATGTTTTTATTTCCTACTATACAGTTGGGCTTTGTATTTCAAGAAGTAGTGTAAAGGCCCTTTTACACTGGCCAATTATCGGGCAAACAAGCGTTCATTGAATGGTCGTTGGCGATAATTGCCCTGTGTAAACAGGGCAGTGATCAGCAGATGAACGAGCAAATGCTCGTTCATCTGCTGATCGTATCGTTTAAAAAAAGTAAACTAGTGTAAACAGTGAGACGCGCTGCCGACATGATAATAATAAAACGAGCGCGATAATAATAAAATTCATCGAGCTTTCGACCTTAAATGTCAACTAGAGATGTTAAATCATAAATTTGCAGTTAATCTGAGTGGCTTGCTCATCTCTGTTATCAAAACAGTTCTCTATACCAATGGTATGGCATTTGTTTTTAACTTTTTAAAAAAATGGGCTAGACTGTTACAAGGTTGCTGTCACGGTCACATGGTATGTGGACCCACTAGGCCGCTCCGCCGTAGCGGTGAGGCAGTTGACCAGGTCACAGTCTATACGAAAGTAGTTAGTAACACTTGGGTACTTGAACTAGTCCAGACAGAGGTTGTGGCTTCAGCACGGATGGAGGTTGGTGCAGCAGGTAGTGCCAGACGCGACAGGCAGTATCCAATGTGGCAGAAGACACTGGACATGGCAGAAGACACTGGACGCGTCAGAAGACACTGGACGTGGCAGAAGACACTGGACGTGGCAACGACAGCAGGTGCAGTAGACACGACTCCGACACTAGTAGGCACAGGAACAAGAACAGCATGGTTTACAGGAACAGGTAACAGGGCACGGGTAACGACTGTAACGGGAAACACTAAGGGACCATTTGCAAGACAGACTTGGGATAACTAACAACGCTCAGGCAAGGATCAGAAGGGCTGGGGCCTTCTTATAGACCAGGAAATCATGTGGTTGATGATGATGATTGTTTCACAGGTGCCGGCACAAGCGAGCGCGCGCACCCTACGGGACACAGCAGACCGGAGCGGAAGTGAGCACTGGTGTCTCCTAGGAAGAAGATGGGGACCAGCGGATCCATGGCTGCGGACGTCGGGAGGTGAGTAAACCCGACGGCCCGTGGCCATGGACGCTACAGTTGCATGTATACATTTATGTAGAAACATGTCACACATATAAAATGGTAGACATTTCACATTAAAGGCAAATCTGCCATAAAAAAAAACTATCTCAATAGAAAACTAAAGGTATGTATGGAAGAATAATATCTGTTTACAAAATGTACTAATGACTGATGTACAGAGATTGAAATAACGTTATTTAGCCTTCTTATTCTTGAAGAATAAAAGGGCTTTTTAATACTATGGGGCTAATGTATTAAGCACTCTATCTAGCATAAAAAACAAAAATTGCATTTTGCACAAAAATTTTATGAATTTGCTTTTTTAAACTGCCCTCGCCACTTATTTGAAAGCAGAGGGTGCTTAGCGAAAGGGGGCATGGCCTGTCATGGCGCGACAAATTTTCTATCATTTATGCCAGAAACCAGTGGAAAGTATAGCAGAAATCTAGGCCAGCTTGTAGCTGGGGTAGATTTCCCTTTAAGGCACATGGGTAGCCAGTGATGAGCCCAATTTAATAAGAGCCGTGCACTTCTTAATTATTTAGGACATTATACTCCAGCGATCTTTATATTGAAATGAAAACGTTATATTGGCATATGAAACACCAATCTTAATAAATCTCTCCCTATGTTTGTAAAAAAAATAAAATAAACTCCATCCTCTCTTATGGCGCCGCTGCATGTAAACATTGCACCGAAATGAGCACCGTTGCATGTAAACATTGCAGTGGTGCTAATTTTTGTAAATGGCCTCCCCCTCATCCAATGTCTATGAAAAGATCAAAAGGGGAGTGCACAGAATCACATTACAATGTCAAGCTAACCTTTTTTATTTTAAAAAAATTCTCTGTTCAGGGGATTGACTAAATGACTGCCACTTCTGATGTAAATTAGGCTAGGAGAAGTCATGGGGGAGTTTTGGAGGCTGATGAACTTTAAAGACAATATGCCTAGCATTCTATAGATAATCTGTCCTCTCATATATGTGTACTTCATAGGGAATCAAATGGTGAAAGATTCTATTTTTAACCCTTTCAAGACAGAGCTCATTTTGACCTTCATGACCAGCCCCATTTTCTCAAATCTGACATGTGTCTCTTTATGTGGTAATAACTCCGGAATGCTTTTGCCTATCCAAGTGATTCTGAGATTGTTTTCTCGTGACATATTGTACTTTATGTTAGTGGAAAAATTTGGTCAATAAATTCATTGCTTATTTGTGAAAAACACCAAAATGTAGAGAAAATTACAAAAATTATGATTTTTCTCATTTTAAATGTATCTGCTTGTAAAACCGATAGGAATACCACACAAAATAGTTACTATTTTATATATTCCATATGTCTACTCTATATTTGCATAGTTTTTTGAACATTATTTTATTTTTCTAGGACGTTACAACGTTTAGAACTTTAGCAGCAATTTCTCACATTTTCAAGAAAATTTCAAAAGGCTATTTTTACAGGGACCAGTTCAGTTCTGAAGTGGCTTTGAAGGCCTTATGTACTAGATAGACCCCATAAATCACCCCATATTAAAAACTGCACCCCTCAAAGTATTCAAAATAGCATTCAGAAAGTTTCTTAACCCATTAGGCGCTTCACAGGAATTAGGGCGGGTTCACACATGGCGGATTTTCACTTAAATTCCGCTGCGGACACTCCGCAGCGTTAATCCGCAGCGGAGCCGTTTCTCCATTGACTTTCACTTTAATTTCGCAGTGTTCGTTTACACGATGCGTACAATTCCGCTGCGGAGCATAGGCTGCGGAGCGGAATGTGGTGTCCGCAGCATGCTCTGTCTGTTGCGGAGCAGTGGCGGACTGGTTGCGGACTCATGGCGGAATTTCTCCATTGACTTCAATGGAGATTCTAAGTTCCGCAATGAAGTCCGCAGCTGTCATGCACATGTTATGTGTGGTGCGGAGCGTATTGGTTTTTTAACATGACATTTCTTCATTCTGGCTGGACCTATGTATTTCTAGGTCTACAGCCAGACTGAGGAAGTCAATGGGGCTCCCGTAATGACGGGAGCGTTGCTAGGAGACGTCTGTAAATAGTCACTGTCCAGGGTGCTGAAAGAGTTAAGCGATCGGCAGTAACTGTTTCTGCACCCGGGACAGTGACTATCGATCTCAATATACATGTATCTGTAAAAAAACATATAAGTTCATACTTACCGAGAACTCCCTGTTTCTGTCTCCAGTCCGGCCTCCCAGGATGACGTTTCAGTGGAAGTGACGGCTGCAGCCAATCACAGGCCAAGCACAGGCTGCAGCGGTCACATGGACTGGCGCGTCATCCAGGGAGGTCGGGCTGGATGCCGAAGGAGGGACGCGTCATCAAGACAACGGGCGGTAAGTATGAATTTCTTTTACTTTCACTAGGGAAAGTGCTGTCCCTTCTCTCTATCCTGCACTGATAGGGAGAAGGGAAGCACTTTTCCTGCAGTCCGCAGCGGCCAGTCCGCATCAATTTTCTGCACATTTTGTGCAGATCCGCAGCCGTAATCCGCAACCCGGATTAGGTGCGGCATTGATGCGGACAGTTGCGGAGGAATTCCGCCATGTGTGGTCATGCCCTTAAAGCAAAGTAGAGGTGAAATTTACAAATTTTATTTTTTTTGCTGAAATTCATTTGTAATACATTTTTTTCTGTAACACAGAAGGTTTTACCCGAGAAATGCAACTCAATATTTATTGCCCAGATTCGGCAGTTTTTAGAAATATCCCACATGTGGCTCTAGTGCGATAATGGACTGAAATACCGGCCTCAGAAACAAAGGAGCACCTAGTGGATTTTGGGGCCTCATTTTTTTAGAATATATTTTAGGCACCATGTCAGGTTTGAAGAGGTCTTGTGGTGCCAAAACAGTGGAAATCCCCCAAAAGTGAGACGGTTTTGGAAACTACACACCTCAAGGAATTTATCTAGGGGTATAGTTAGCATCTTGACCCCACAGGTATTTTGCTATATTTATTGAATGTTAAATACTTTTGTGTCAAAAAAGACAAAAGTATAATAGGTATGATACCTTTATTGGCTAACCATGGAGTTTGTCTGTGAAAGTGAAAATCTACTTTTTTTCAGAAAAAATATAAAAAAAAAATATATTTGCAAGGAATAAAGATTAAAAAGCACCCCAAAACTTGTAAAGCTACTTCTCCCGATTACGCCAATACCCCATATGTGGTACTAAACTCCTGTTTGGACCCACGGCAGAGCTCAGAAGGGAAGGAGCGCCATTTGGATTTTGAAGCGCAGATTTTGCTGGATTGGTTTTCAGTTCCATGTCGCGTTTGCAATGCCCTGGAGGGAGCAAAACAGTGGAATCCCCCCAAAACTGACCCTATTTTGAAGACTACACCCCTCAAGGAATTGTTCTAGGGGTATAGTTAGCATTTTGACCCCACAGTTTTTTTGCTGAATTTAGTGGAATTAGGCCGTGAAAATGAAAATCTACTTTTTTCTGAAAAAACATAGAAAGGTTTAATTTTTACAATGAATAAAGGAGAAAAATTACCCCAAAATTTGGAAAGCAATTTGTCTTGATTACAGCAATACGCCATATGTGGTAATAAACTGCTGTTTGGACCCACGGCAGGACTCAGGAGGGGAGGAACAATATTTGGCTTTTGGAGCTCAAATTTAGCTGGAATGGTTTTCGGGTGTCATGTCGCATATGCAAAGCCCCTGAGGTACCAAAACAGTGGAAACCTCCCAAAAGTCCCTTTAGGGGACTGGAACGAGCGATCATTAGGTCGCTGGTACAATACACTGCCATACTAATGTATTGTAGTATAATGTCATTTTACAGGCTCCTGTAACAGCACGATCGCTGTTCCTGTCCGTTAGTCCCGGGTGTCAGCTGTAATACACAGCGGACACCTGCAGAATATTGAGCATGCACATCGCATGAGCCCGCTCCATAAATAACCCCTCGCACCACGACATGCTATTAAGTCGTGGTGCGCCAAGGCGTTAATGCGCAGCGGATGGTGCAAAGTGAAAATTAAAATTTTCCACTGATATGCCATTTTAATGCACAATATATTGTGCCCAGTTTGTGCCACTGAAGACAAATACCTCATACAATGTTGAGCGGGGTCTCCCGGATATAAAATGCCATATCTATGGACGTAAGCTGGTGTTTGGGCACGCTGTGGGGTTCAGAAGGGAGGGAACGCCATTTGGCTTTTGGAGCGCAGATTTTGCTTGGTAATAGTTCTGTTTGGGGTTTTGCTGGTGTTTCAGTTTATAATGTGGGGGATATGTAATCTGTGCGGAGTACATCAGGGCATAATAAGAGGGTATAATAATGGGGTACATAAATAATAATTTGCAGATATGTGGCCGGTGTCGCACTGATAAATGGCGCCCGATCTTATCCGCTTTTGGACACTCTGCACATTTTGCATCGCCATATTCTGAGAGCCAGAACTTTTTTATTTTTTCTCCACCGGAGCTGTGTGAGGGCTTATTTGTTGCGGGACAATCTGTACTTTTCATTAGTACCATTTTAGGGTACATGTGATTTTTTTTAATCACATTTTATTAGATTTTTTTGGAAGCAAAGTGACAAAGAAATATAAATGCTGACAATGTTTTTTGTATTTTTTTTTTTTTTACAGCATTCACCGTGCGGTATAAATGACATTTTACTTTATTCTGCTGGTCGGTACGATTACGGCGATACCATATGTATATAGGTTTTTTATGTTTTGTGGCGATTGCGCAATAAAATCACTTTTCTATAAAATTATTTATTTTTTGTGTCACCATATTCTGAGTCATAATTTTATATTTTTCCGTCAAAACAGCTGTGTAAGGGCTTGTTTTTTGCGGGACGGGTTGTAGTTTTTATTGGTACTATTTTGGGGTACATGCGACTTTTTGATCACTTTTTATTCTATATTTTGGGAGGGTTGATGACCAAAAAAAAGTGATTCTGACATTGTTTTTTAATTATTTTTTTTGCGGTGTTCACCGTGCGGGAAAAATAATATTATAGTTTTATAGTTTGGGTCGTTACGAACGCGTTGATACCAAATATGTGTACTTTTTTTAACATTTTCATTTTTTTCCTATAATAAAAGACTTATTATAGGAAAAAAAGCATTCATTTTTTTTTGTAACTTTTATAACTTGTTTTTACACTTTTATAAAACTTTATTACTTTATTTTTTACTTTTTACTTGAAGCCTGGCAGCACTGATGGCTGCTATAATACATTACACTACCTAGGCAGTGTAACGTATTATAAACTGGCAGTGTGACGCTGAGAGTCACACTGATGGGAAGCTTATGAGAACCAGCATCCGGCTGGTTCTCATAGGCTGCTGTGCATGGCAGACCCGGGGGCTGTTATATGGCCCCCGGTTCTGCCTTATAACTGACTGCAGCACCAGCAATCGGTCCCCGGGAAAGTTTGTTGTAGCATCCAACTTTCCAGTTTGTTATAGCAACAAACTTTCTAGTTTGTTATAGCAACAAACTTTCCAGTTCGTTGCTACAACACACTTTCCCTGCGATCACATGACCGAGACCTGAACTAATCAGGTCCTGATCATATCTCCGGGACCAGAGGCAGGTGATAACAGCGCGATCCGGGTGTCAGCGCTACTCTGAGACACCCGGATCGCGATTTTAACACCCACCGTGAATTCACGTCGGCACTGCACAGAGCCTAGCAAGTGCCGACGTGAATATACAGTGGGCGGTCGGGAAGCGGTTAAATAGACCTACTAGAAGACCTTTATAAAAGGCCCTTTAGCACACATAAAAAAAAAAAACTAAAAAAAAAACACTGTCAGCCCTCCAGACATATCAGAAAAGGAATTAAGCGGCACTCCCACAAACAATTGATTGCTTAATCTTAATATTTATTCTCAAGGATACAATATTTTCAACTTGCAATATATGTGTCAACATAAATGTATACCACAATAATTAGGGTATGTTCATACGATGAAAGGCATTTACGTGTGAAAAGACAGACTGTTTACAGGTGCCTCGTTTCACACGTAAATGCTCCTCCTCGTAATTTACGAGGCGTCTGAGACGCTCGTAAATCTTGAGCTGTGCTTCATTGAGTTCAATGAAGAACAGCTCAAATTACGTGGCAAAGAAGTGCCCTGCACTTCTTTGCCGAGGCAGTCCATTTACGCGTCGTCGTTTGATAGCTGTCAAACGACGACGCGTAAATTACAGGTCGTCTGCACAATACGTCGACAAACCCATTCAAATGAATGGGCAGATGTTTGCCGACGTATTGTAGCCCTATTTTCAGGCGTAAAACGAGGCATAATACGCCTCGTTTACGCCTGAAAATAGGTCGTGTGAACCCAGCCTTAAAGACCGGACTTTTCGGTCCCTCCCGGACCATTGTCAGCGATTTTCTTAATGGTTGTACGCATGGGAAGAAGAAGCTAAGACAGTATAGTAAAACAGTGTGTTATTATAGAATACTGTATCATCCAAGAAGAAAAACTATGACTTAAGAAAGCGGAACAAATAACTAAATTTTTCCAATGAAAAAACTCCAACTAGATTATAACTAGTATGTCTAATAGCGGACTTAAAAGAATATGTAAACCTTTGCACTCATTTTATTTTTTCATGTTAATGTATTCTGAGATTTTAAACAAAAATATTTAAATAGCTTTTTTATGAAAAGAAAAAGTTTTAATTTTTGATCTACAGCTTCTATATATCCTGTATACATAGAAGCTGACTCTTGCCGTCAAAGCCGAATCTGTCAGGCTAGCAGAACGGACGGCTCGGCCGAGAGCGGGTCCTGCGTGTCGATGACAAACAGAATCCAGCTAATAATGATCACATCTAAGTTCATGAAGTTCATGTGATAAATAACAACTGAATCCTGTGTACCATAGACTCGCATGACCCATTCTCAGCCGAGCCGTCAGTCCTGCTGGCCTAATGGATTCGGCTTTGGCGGCAAGATATAGCTTCTATGTATACAATATACACAGTAGCTGTATCTCAAAGAGTAAAACCATTATTTTTTAATAAATGGCAATTTAAAACTTGCTTAAAATCTCATAATGCATTGTTTTGAGTGCAAAAGTTTATACATCCTTTAATGTTTTAGTATGATTTTTGTTGCCACTATTATCTACGACTTAAAATTAATGTCACAATAGTCTCCAAGATGGGTCTTTCACAACTTTCCTATAAATGCTTTCAAACAATGTAAATACCTGCTTTAGTATATTTTACACATTCGATTTTTCTGATTAAAATGTAATAACAACCTAAAGCACAAAGTCACCCTGAGCTTTGTTTGGAAATAAAACATGCATTTCCTCTAGAGATAACTCGGCTTGATGTTACAAAGAGGATAAGCCGCAAAAAATTACATGAAAGCTGTTTCACAACGCTTTAGGGGCTATGGTCAACCTTCCTAATTTTATCTTTTTTTTTTTCTTTTTAAAGTTCATCTTGCACTTCAGGCTACAGGGACAAAGAAAGCTACTATAATAGATAGTAAAATAAAAATGCAATATAACTGACAGTTACTGTACACAAAGTATGTGCTTTATAACATGAAGCAGATTACTCTCAGGTGAGTACATATTAAAGTTATGATTGGACTCAACTTTCTAGTTCCATTACACAATCCCCAAAGCCCAGATGCCTGTCAAAAGAAAGTATGGAAAATTGACTTTATCCTCTCACCATATCTCCAAGCAAATGTTTATCTGGTTTAATATTTATATATGTACAGGGTAAAACACTATTATGATATTGTATTATATACATGGCCGGTTTTATACAAAGTGTGGTCCTGGGAAAAGTTAAAAGTGGGGCCCCGGATGCTGAATAAGGGCCTGATCACATCTGCGTCGGGGTTCCGTTGATGAGTACTGTCAGACCTTTCCGTCAGGGGAACCCATGAACAGAAACCAAACTTGTCTCTGTTCCGTAAGGTTTAGATTTTTTGGTGGAAACAATAGCGCAATCGACTACACTATATAGTGGTAGATGGCAGTTATACACAGGAGCTCTTTAGACGATATAAGTGATTACAGAAAATCTATAGCCAGTCACTCACAGGTGATATTTTCTCTGATTAGAGTTGTTCACTTTCCCTTTTTTTTCCATCTGGCCATCAGACCACTGTGACAACTTATTCCAGCCGCGACCCGTCTCTGCAGAATTGAACACACAGACATGTTGGTTTCTTGCTTTTCCAGCACCCTCCCCACCTATACCTCATCCTCTAAACAAACTCTTAATCCACAGTGCCCCAGACAGTAATAATGATCCTTGTATATAGCACCACACAGATTCCCCTTAGTAGATAGTGCCACACAGCCCCCTCTTGTATAGAGTGCTCCACATCCCCGCCCCTTGTATATAATGCCACAAAGTGCCTCCCTTGTCTATAGTGCTACACGGCCCCCCTTAGTAGATAGTGCCACACAGCCTCCTGTAGATTGCACCACACTGCCCTCCCCCTTGTAAATAGTGCCACACAGCCCTCCCCTTGTCTATAGTGCCACACAGCCCTCCTCCTTTGTATATAGTGCCAGACAGCCCCCCTTGTATATAGTGCCACAAAGCCCCCCTTGTATCAAGTGCCACATGGCCCACCCCCTTGTAAATAGTGCCACACAGCCCCCCCTTATATAGTGCAACACAGCACCCCCCCTGTATGTTGTCACACAGCCCCCCACCAAAAACAAATTGTGCTTACCTTGCCCTGTTCCTGTGACAGACGGAGCGAAGCACAGCCTTGGGCTGGACGCTTGCGCAGACCAGCATGATGCAGTGACGTCATCACGCTGGCCTCCGCAGGGAGTCTTCCCAGCGCCTTATAGGATGCAAGCCTAACGTGGCCTGCAGCCTATAGTGTTCAATTGTATCTGCGTCCTGAGGATGCAGATACAAATGAATGTGGCTGTCATTAGCACCGGGGACCCCTCATGCCCGGTGATGTCGCTAGCAACGGAGGGGGCCCCGATGCTAATGACAGCCACATTCATTTGTATCTGCATCCTCAGGACATAAATGTTATGGGCAGGGTGGCATGGGTGGCGCAGGCCCCCTCATGCCTCGGACCCTGTAGCAGCCATGGGCAGGGCGCCCTAAGAGGAGGAAGGCCCTGGGCAATTTCTCAGTTTGCCCCCCTAAGGCCGGCCCTGATTATATATTTACAGAATGAAAATACTGGTACATTATATGCTTCAAACTATGTTTTTTCCAAATGCTATGTGTTGTAACTAGTGACTCATTACAGAACTGAAAGCATCGAAAAGAGATATTAATGCCATTTATACTGTATAATTGGAATGTAACATTTGTGATGTTGCATTATTTAGACATACTTTTGTCTTTTAGCTATTGATATTATTTGTGCTGTGAACTTCAATTCTACATATTCAAGCATGGTTATGGTTGCTTTTTAATAGAGGTTTCAACTTGGATGAGCAATCAGTATAAAGTACTCAATGCAATGGTGTAACTTGAATGTATTTACATGAACATTTTTTGTGTCCAAGACAAATTTATTGATTTAAAATGTTACATTATAATTTAGAAAATGAGGGAAAGAACAACTTAATAAAGTAATAACAAACACTGCATAAAGCAACATATTATATGTCTGAATAGGCATACATCGAACATATTGTCATATATAAATGTTTTCGGGTGAATTAAAAAGCTGCTGGTATTACATCGTCCGCAAGAAGTTGGCAGTTTGTTTTAACGCTTAATTAAGTCCAAGGGCGCCCTATAGCTGTAAATTGTCCATTATTTCTCAATACCTGTGGGCCAATTCTTAGTCTGTAAACGTGATTTATTCTAAGCATCCAGTGGGTGGTTCCGCAGAGCTAATATCGGGTAGACATCAACAATTAAGACTTAGGTATTTAATATTAGAGATGAGGGAGAAGTTGTGGCCCTGTGATGGTATGAAAGCAGAAATTAATGGATGTATGGATCCATGGAGAATGACATTAGTCACACAGTGCACGAGTTGTAAGCCACGGCCACTTTCCATTATTCAGATGTCCTACAATGCCTGCTAAAAGAAAAGCAGTATCCTATTTTTTTGATGATGGAGAATTAATTTCAAAAGTGATGTTCTATTAAGCAGGATTTGCTTGTTGGAGGATCCTATTTAAAGGAATGTGTTACTTATGGTTTTTGGAGGGTTGGTGAGACAAGGCCTGGTGATATTATATTATGTTAGTGTGTTTTTTTACTAGAGAATGAATATGGTGGATAACAATCTTAAAATATCTTCAAGGAATTTTAGGCTGCTCTATAATATAAATGGCAGTTTCCAATTGTGTGTTTGCAAGAAACTTGTAAGAGAAAAATGTTTGTTTTGAAGAAGGGATGGATTAAACTATTTGTTTTACTATATATCTTCTCAAGAGGCTCTAGCATGATGATTCTAATTATTTCCCATTAAATAAATAAAATAATTATAAATTGTTTATTTTGAACATCATTTGTTTTTTTTTGGAGGATTTTACATAGTTTCACCTATATGAAGTTCAAACTTTTATACTTATTAATCCCACTTGATTCAGAGAAACCCCAAAAAACACAGTAGAATGGCATTGACCAATTTGCAATAAAGTGTAAAAAATTCCTTCCTACTGGCAATCAAACAGATCACTGAAAAATAAATGAATACAATAAATGATGACACATTGTGATTAACGATAATCATATTGTAATGGATTTGCCTGATACAGCTTCTTTGTCGACGCCTGTGGTTAATCAGCCTGCATCTGTGCCTAGATCTGTTAGAGTGACTCAATCTGCTACCACTCAGGCTGAAGGCTGAGGAGTGGGAGAACCTATCACCGCCTGGCCAGACGGAGCTAGCTCCCGCCCTCTGTCTATTTATACCCTCATTTCCTGCTCCTCCTTTGCCTGTGATACTTCTGTTTCCTGGCTCTGCTGCTCCAGCTTGTACCCTTGTCCTCTGCTTCAAATTGACCCTGGCTTTACTGACTACTCTCCTGCTCTGCGTTTGGTACCTCGTACACTCCTGGTTTGAATTGGCTCGTTCACTACTCTTGTTGCTCACAGTGTTGCCGTGGGCAACTGCCCCATTTCCCTTAGCTTCTGTTTACCCTTGTCTGTTGGTCTGTCGTGCACTTATTGAGCGTAGGGACTGTCGCCCAGTTGTACGCCGTCGCCTAGGATAGGCCGTGCTGGAGGCAGGGTCTGAGTGGCGGGTAGATTAGGGCTCACCTGTCTGTCTCCCTACCCCGTCATTACATAATCACAGGCCCAAATACCTTTTCTACCCTGGTCCCTGACACACTATGGACCCCCTTGAGGCCCTGGCTCAGCAAATGCAGGGTCTTTCCCTACAGGTCCAAGACCTGGCTCAGAGGTGCAACCAGCGTGATGCTACCCTAGTAGTGCCCCCCACCTCACCTCTAGAACCCCACCTCAAGTTTCTTGCCCGGTTCTCAGGGGACCGGAAGACTTTTTTCTCCTTCCGGGAGAGTTGTAGGCTCTATTTCCGTTTAAGGCCCCACTCCTCAGGTTCTGAGAACCAGCGAGTGGGTATAATTATGTCCCGGCTCCAGGACGGCCCCCAGGAATGGGCCTTCTCCTTGGCTCCTGACGCCCCTGAACTTTCGTCTGTTGGTTTTTTTCTTCCGCTCTCGGGCTCATCTATGACGAGACTGACAAGACTGCCTTTGCCGAGAGTCAGCTGGTGACCTTACGTCAGGGTAAGAGACCCGTTGAGGAGTACTGTTCTGACTTTAGGAAGTGGTGTGTAGCTTCTCGGTGGAATGTCCCTGCCCTAAGGTGTCAGTTTAGATTGGGTCTGTCGAAAACCCTGAAAGACCTGTTAGTTAGTTATCCCACTTCGGACTCTCTAGTTATCAGGTTATGGCTTTAGCGGTACGTCTTGACCGACGTCTCAGGGAACGACGAACGTTTTTGTGCCTTTTCCTCTGACTCCCCTATGATGGCTCCAGAGGTTCCGTTGCTTCGTTCTTCCACGGAAAACTCGGATGAACCTATGCAACTCGGGGCCTCTGTGTCTCCCCAACAACGTAGAGAGTTCGGCAGGAAGAATGGTCTCTGCTTCTAATGTGGGGATGACAAGTATCAAGTGAACGACTGTCCTAGGCGTAAGAATAAGCAGCCGGAGAACTTCCGCGCCTAAGTGACCATCGGGGAGGTCGCTTGGGCGCACAGGTATGTCCCGTAAATATGAAGCCTAATAAAATCTTGCTTCCCTTTCAGGTCTCTTTTGGTGGTAGGTCTGCCTCCGGCAGTGCCTTCGTGGACTCAGGGTCTTCTGCTAATATTATGTCTTTGGAATTTGCTATGTCTCTAGCTATGCCTTTAATTTATTTGCCTAAACATGTCCCGGTAGTGGGTATCTACTCCACTCCACTTGCTAATGGTTATTTTACACAGCATACCCCTGTATTTGAACTCATGGTTGGCTCCATGCATTTGGAGCAGTGTTCTGTGTTGGTGATGCAGGGATTATCGGCCGATTTGGTTTTAGGCCTTCCTTGGTTGCAGATGCATAATCCCACGTTTAACTGGAATACTGGGGATCTTACTAAATGGGGTAATGAATGCATGACTTCCTGTTTTTCTATCAATTTGGTTTCCCTCGCTGAGGAGGTGAACACTCTACCTGAGTTTATTCAGGACTTCGCTGATGTTTTTTCTAAAAAAGCCTCCGAAGGGTTACCTCCTCATAGAGAGTACGATTGCGCAATCGATTTGGTACCAGGAGCTAAGCTCCCTAAAGGTAGGATATTTAATCTCTCTTGTCCTGAACGTGAAGCAAAGAGAGAATATATCCAGGAAAGCCTGGCCAAGGGTTACATCCGCCCCTCTACTTCTCCGGTAGGTGCTGGCTTCTTCTTCGTAGGGAAGAAGGATGGTGGTCTTAGGCCATGCATCGATTACCGGAACTTGAATAAGGTCACTGTAAGGAACCAATATCCCCTTCCTTTGATTCCTGATCTCTTCAATCAGGTTCAGGGGGCCCAATGGTTCTCCAAGTTTGATCTTCGGGCGGCTTATAACCTTATCCGAATCGGGGAAGGGGATGAGTGGAAGACTGCGTTTAACACGCCCGAAGGTCATTTCGAATACCTCGTCATGCCCTTTGGGTTGTGTAATGCTCTTGCGGTCTTCCAGAATTTCATAAATGAGGTTTTAAGAGAATACCTGGGGGTATTTCTTGTAGTGTACCTTGATATACTTGTGTTTTCTAAGGACTGGTCCTCCCACATTGAGCATGTCAGGAAGGTGCTCCAGGCCCTTCGGGAAAACAAACTCTTTGCTAAAACTGAAAAATGTGTGTTTGGGGTGCAGGAGATACCATTTTTGGGTCAAATCCTCACTCCTCATGTATTCCGCATGGATTCTGCCAAGGTTCAGGCTGTAGCGGAATGAGTCCAACCTGCATTCCTGAGGGCTTTACAGTGCTTCCTGGGGTTCGCTAATTATTACAGGAGATTTATTGCTAACTTCTCGGTCATCGCTAAGCCTCTTACGGACCTTACTCGCAAGGGTGCTGATCTCCTCCACTGGCCTCCGGAGGCGGTTCAGGCTTTTGAGGTCCTTAAGAGGTGCTTTGTCTCTGCCCCAGTGCTGATTCAGCCTAACCAAATGGAGCCATTCATCGTGGAGGTTGACGCCTCCGAGGTGGGAGTGGGTGCTGTCTTGTCCCAGGGTACCAGGGGTCTTACCCATCTTCGTCCCTGTGCCTACTTCTCCAGGAAGTTCTCCCCCACTGAGAGTAACTATGACGTTGGCAACCGCGAACTCTTAGCCATTAAATGGGCATTTGAAGAGTGGCGCCACTTCCTGGAGGGGGCTAGGTACCAGGTAACGGTCCTTACCGACCACAAGAATTTGGTTTTCCTAGAATCTGCCCGGAGGCTAAACCTGAGACAAGCTCGATGGGCGCTGTTTTTTACTAGATTCAACTTTGTGGTCACCTATAGGGCTGGGTCTAAAAATATTAAAGCTGATGCACTGTCGCGTAGCTTCATGGCCAGCCCTCCACCTGAGGAGGATCCTGCTTGTGTTTTGCCCCCAGGTATAATCATATCCTCTGTTGATTCTGACTTAGCCTCCGAAATTGCCGCTGATCAAGGTTCAGCTCCCGAGAACCTTCCTGAGAACAAGCTGTTTGTTCCCCTGCAATTCCGGCTAAGGGTAATAAGGGAGAATCATGACTCTGCACTATCTGGCCATCCTGGCATCCTGGGTACCAAACACCTCATTTCTAGAACCTATTGGTGGCCTGGGTTGCTTAAAGACGTTAAGGCCTACGTCGCCGCTTGTGAGGTTTGTGCTAGGTCCAAGACTCCCAGGTCCCGACCAGCGGGCTTACTATGTTCTTTGCCCATTCTCCAGAGACCTTGGACCCATATCTCCATGGATTTTATCACCGATCTGCCTCCACCCCAAGGCAAGTCGGTGGTGTGGGTTGTAGTAGACCGCTTCAGCAAGATGTCCCACTTTGTACCCCTCAAGAAACTACCCAATGCCAAGACGTTAGCTACCTTGTTTGTCAAACACATCCTGCGTCTCCATAGGGTTCCTGTCAATATTGTTTCTGACAGAGGGGTACAATTTGATCTGTCCTTCTCCTCGGCCTTCTATCCTGAAACTAATGGCCAAACTGAGAGGACTAATCAGTCTCTAGAACAATATTTAAGGTGTTTTATCTCTGACTGTCAAGATGATTGGGTCTCCTTCATTCCCCTCGCCGAATTTTCCCTTTATAACCGGGTCAGTAACTCGTCGGGGGTCTCCCCCTTTTTCTGTAACTTTGGGTTTAATCCATGGTTCGCCTTCGTTTCACCTGATGGTTCCAACAATCCCGAGGTAGATGTAGTTCATCGGGAACTGTGCACAGTCTGGGCCCAGGTTCAGAAGGACCTTGAGGCATCCCAGAGCATCCAAAAGACTCAGGCAGATAAGAGACGTTCCACTAACCCCTTGTTTGTGGTCGGGGATCTGGTGTGGCTGTCTTCAAAAAATTTGCGCCTTAAAGTCCCGTCCAAAAAATTTTCTCCCCGGTATATAGGGCCGTACAAGATCATTGAGGTACTTAACCCTGTCTCCTTCCGGCTGGAGTTACCCCCGTCCTTTCAGATACACAATGTGTTCCAAGCCTCCCTCCTGAAAAGATGCTCCCTGTCCTTGGCTACCTCGAGGAAACCTCCGGTCCTTGTTCTCACTCCTGAAGGGGTAGAATTCAAGGTGGCCAAGATTGTGGACAGCAGGATGGTCCAGGACTCCCTCCAGTACCTGGTCCATTGGAGAGGTTACGGGCCTGAGGAGAGGACTTGGGTACCCGCCCGGGATGTTCACGCCGGGTTATTGCTCAGGAAGTTCCATCCTCGGTTCCCCAACAAGCCAGGTCCACCTAGGAAGGGTCCAGTGGCCCCTCATAAAAGGGGGGGTACTGTAATGGATTTGCCTGACACAGCTTCTTTGTCGACGCCTGTGGTTAATCAGCTTGCATCTGTGCCTAGATCTGTTAGAGTGACTCGATCTGCTACCACTCAGGCTGAAGGCTGAGGAGTGGGAGAACCTATCACAGCCTGGCCAGATGGAGCTAGCTCCCGCCCTCTGTCTATTTATACCCTCATTTCCTGCTTTGCCTGTGATTCTTCTGTTTCCTGGCTCTGCTGCTCCTGCTTGTACTGTTGTCCTCTGCTTCAAATTGACCCTGGCTTTACTGACTACTCTCCTGCTCTGCGTTTGGTACCTCGTGCACTCCTAGTTTGACTCGGCTCGTTCACTACTCTTGTTGCTCACGGTGTTGCCATGGGCAACTGCCCCATTTCCCTTAGCTTCTGTGTACCCTTGTCTGTTGGTCTGTCGTGCACTTATTGAGCGTAGGGACCGTCGCCCAGTTGTACGCCGTCACCTAGGACGGGCCGTGCAAGTAGGCAGGGACTGAGTGGTGGGTAGATTAGGGCTTACCGGTCTGTCTCCCTACCCCGTCATTACACATGTACTTATATTTGCTAAAAATGAAAAAATTTAGTTTAACTTTGTAGCACATAAGGGAGGCAGCACCCACAATATCAGGTACTTTATTTGCCCACATTTTGTGAGATTTTGCATTATGTTGGAGCTTTTCTCAAATATAACCTGCAAGTTTGATATTTAATGTTATTTCTAGCTGCTGATCCTGACTTTTTATATAACCTGAATACTAAAAAATCAACTGCCTCTTCAGATTTTCATACCCAGAAGCCAAGTGTGTTATGATAATCATAGGCTTTGAATGAGTGGTCAAATCCCAATCTGTTTGCGTTCTTATCTACAATGCTATATCACTCATTTTATAGAGAAATATAATATGTAGCTGAACTGTATTACACTCAAATTAGGCAATATCCACATTGCATCTCTCAAGATATGACAATGACAAAGGAAAATACTAATAAATATTGCCACCTAGTGGTAGTACTGTAAGACTCCTCCTAGAAAGGACTGCAGTATAATTTACAATTACTAAAGGGGAAATTGTAAGTAGTGCAAATTTTTTCAAGACCAATTTTCTTACGGCTAATTTACACTAGTGACGTTTCAGTTTGTGCACATTCTAGTGTTGATTTGGCATATAAATGTATAGAAGGCTTTCCTTAATGGGAGGAGTTTCTGTATGTAGACATGTCAAGTATAATTTTCTTAGATGTGAACAATAACAGGTGGATCCAGCGTGTCAGAGACAAGTAGGACCTACTGTCATCGAAGCAGTCAGTCTCGCTGACCTGACGAATTCGGGTTTCAGGGCAAAATACAGCTATTACGTATCCAATATACATAAAAGCTGTTTCTCAAAAAGTTAAAAACATTTTTTAATAAGAAACAATTACACAGTTGCACTAAATATTAGAATACATTGTTGTAGTAAAAATAGAAAATAAAGTATTTGAAAGGTTTTTAAAGTATTTGAAAGGTTTCCATAGCCTTTACAAGTAATTGTCTAATCTACATCTGTTGACTGTACCTCTCCTATTTTAAGTGGGAGCTATGCAGGTATCAAAGTAAAGTAAAAAGAGAAAGCTAATTCCCACAAGCAGAACACAGAGAAAAAGGTTTGTTGTAATGGTTGTCTTCAAATGTACTCTGCTGATGAATGAAGATGACCAACTGTGGGGAAGTCGAAGCACATGCACCCGACTGTCCACATGATATAAAATAAAATCTCATTCAGGAGACCAAGCCACTTTCTTCCATTGCTCCATGCAGCGCCAGCAGCCGGCGGACCCGGGCAAGCGCCGGGGCCCACTACCCTTGGAGGGGCCCACTCGGCCGTCGGTTGCGGACACTACCTTCATCACGGCATCACTGTCCATATATGGACAGTGATGTCAGGAGGAGAGAAGGAGCCCCATGCAGAGCACTAAAAGCGGCTCTGCTTTGGGACTCTGTCTCTGGGGAAGCCCCTGATTTCACTGTCCATATATGGACAGTGTTGTCAGGAGCAGAGCAGGAGTCCCAGGCAGAGTGCTAGTAGCGCTCTGCCCCAGACTTTGGCTCTGGGTTTGCCCCTGACATCACTAGCCGTGTATGGACAGTGATGTGAAGGGATTCCCCGGGGCCAGAGTATCAGAGCGGAGCCTTTGCTAGCGCTCTGCCCGGGAAATCAGCTCTGCTCCGGATATCACTATCCATATAGGAGGGAGGCCAATGTAGAAAATAAAGAGGTAGTCGTTACAAAACAGCAATTTCGGCCTCCCGACACATACAGGAGCTGTGACAGCTGCTGTCTCGTACAGCAACTGTCACAGCTCCTACAGCGGGGCCGATCGCGGTGTCCCCACTGATTAACCCCTCAAAAGCCGCGTTCAATAGAGATCGCAGCTTTTTAGGGGTTAAGCTGCCATCGCCGGCCTGCTACATGATAGCGGCCGGCGATGGTGACTATGGCAACCGGACACCAAACAATGGCGTCCGGCTATGCCATAGACGGAAGCCTAGTGGGTCCTGACAAAGTCAGGACCCACTATGCTTGCTGTCAGTGAGTAGCTGACAGCTCTAATACACTGCACTACACATGTAGTGCAGTGTATTAGAATTGCGATCAGGGCCTCCTGCCCTCAAGTCCCCTAGTGGGACAAAGTAATAAAGTAAAAAAAAAGTAACAAAAAGATGTGTAAAAATAAGTAAATAACATTTTTATAGGTATTAAAAGTAAAAATCCCCCTTTTTACCTTATCAGTCATTTATTATTAATAAAAATATATAAACATACAAATAAACTATACATAATTGGTATCGCCGTGTCCGTAACGGCCTGAACTACAAAATGATTTTGTTATTTATCCCGCGCGGTGAACGCCGTAAAAGAAAATAATAATAAACCGTACCACAATCACAATTGTTTAGTCACTTCACCTCCCAAAAAATGGAATAAAAAGAGATCAAAAAGTCGCATGTACCTAAAAATGGTATTGATGGAAACTACAGTTCGTTACACAAAAAATAAGTCCTCGCACGGCTTTATTGATGGAAAAATAAAAAAGTTCTGGCTCTTAGAATGAGGTAACACAAAAAGTGAATGATTTTTTACAAAACGTATTTTATTGTGCAAACGCCATAAGACATAAAAAAAACTATAAACATATGGTATCGCCATAATCGTATCACCCCGCAGAATAAAGTGAATATGTCATTTATAGCGCTCGGTGAAAGCTGTAAAAAAAATAGAATAAAAAACAATAGTAGAATTGCTGTTTTTTAGTCACCACGCCACCTAAAAATAGAACAAAAACTGATCAAAAAGCTGCATGCATCCCAAGAAAACTACAATGAATTCCTCAAGGGGTCTAGTTTCCAAAATGGGGTCACTTTTAGGGGGTTTCCACTGTTTTGGCACCACAAGACCTCTTCAAACCGGACATGGTGCCTAATAAAAAAGAGGCCTCAAAATCCACTAGGTGCTCCTTTGCTTCGGAGGCCGGGGCTTCAGTCCATTACCGCACTAGGGCCACATGTGGGATATTTCTCAAAACTGCAGAATCTGGGTAATAAGTATTTAGTTGCGTTTCTCTGATAAAATCTTTTGTGTTATAAAAAAAAATGGTATAAAGAGGATATTCTGACAACAAAAAAAAATTTAAATTTCACCTCTACTTTGCTCTAAATTTCTGTGAAACACCTAAAGGGTTCATAAACTTTCTAAATGCTGTTGTGAATACTTTGAGGGGTCTAGTATATAAAATGGGGTGTTTGATAGGGGTTTCTAATATATGGGCCCCTCAAAGCAACTTCAGAACTGAACTGTAACCTAAAAAAATAAATAAATTAGGCAATACTTCTCTTCTTACATTATACTGATACTGATAATGAGCCGTGCCCACCCCGAGATGACCCCAGTTTTGACCGTTTGTATAAACGGAGACCCCTATTAGACCGTTTCAGTGCCCGGTTTTCCCAAGCATACACCCCCGAGAAGTGTATTTCTATTGATGAGTCCTTTGTACATTTTAAAGGGAGGGTTCAATTCCGCGAGTACCTGCCGGGTAAGAGGGCAAGGTATGGCGTGAAGATGTATAAGCTATGTGAGAGTGCATCAGGGCATACCTACAGGTTTAGGATATACGAAGGGAAGGACAGAAGTATTCAGCCACCAGAATGCCCACCCTTACTGGGAGTTAATGCAAAAATTGTGTGGGATTTGGTGCACCCACTGCTGGACCAGGGTCACCACCTCTGCTTGGATAGTTTTTATACCAGAGTCCCACTCTTCAACTGCCTCGCTTCCAGTCCTGCGGCATGCGGCACTGCTAGAAGAAATCTGAGAGGTCTCCCTAAGACTCTGCTTGGGCAAACACTCAGAAGGGGTGAGAGCAGGGCACAATCCAGCAGCAACATATTGTGTGTCAAGTACAAGGACAAGGACAAGAGAGATGTCACACCAGTACCCATGTACCAGTACGAGGTACCAGTACAGAGACCCCCAAACCAGACTGCATCCTGGACTACAATAGGTACATGGGAGGGGTGGACTTGTCAGATCAAGTATAAGAAGCTGGCCGTGCACATCATA
Organism: Rhinoderma darwinii; assembly: GCF_050947455.1. Lineage (NCBI taxonomy): Eukaryota > Metazoa > Chordata > Amphibia > Anura > Rhinodermatidae > Rhinoderma > Rhinoderma darwinii. The sequence goes on from NC_134689.1 coordinate 167,533,272, forward strand.
CCGATGGCTTTGTACAATGCGTACGTGCTACGTCGATGTACAGGCCAGACGGGAACTTTCCTGGAATTTCAAGAGGTGGTTATCAAGAACCTAATCTTTAGGGACCAAGAAGGGGAGGAGGGCACCCAGTAATTCTGGAAGCGAGGCCACACGCATCGTACCAGGGCAACACTTTCTAGGAGAAGTTCCCCAAACTGGCAAGAAGGGAAAAAGTCAAAAGAGATGCAAAGTCTGCTATAAGAGGGGGATAAGGGAGGACACAATATAGCAATGTGACCCGTGTCCCGAAAAACCAGAGCTCTGTATGAAAGAGTGTTTTAAAATTTATCATACATCCCTTGGTTTATAATTTACCCCAATTTTACTTACCCTGATGTACACCACACAGCTTATCCCCCCTCGTCTTTCCCCTCTGGGCCCTGCTGTGTGCCCAGGCAGCTGATAACAGCCACATGTAGGGTATTGTCGTACCCAGGAGAACCCACATTACAGTTTATGGGGTGTATGTCTCCAGTCAAAATGCTCACTACACCTCTAGATGAATGCCTTAAGGGTGTAGTTTTTAAAACGGGGTCACTTCTTGCGGGTTTCAACTGTACTGGTACCTCAGGGGCTTTTGCATACATGACTTCGCACCAGAAAATCCCCAGTAGGCCAAATGGTGGTCCTTTCCTTCTGAGCCCTCCCATGGGCCCAAACGGCAGTTTATCACCACAAATGGGGTATTGTGGCACTCAGAACAAATTGCGCAACAGAATGGGGTATTTTGTTTCTTGTGAAAATAAGAAATTTTCAGCCAAAACTACATATTATTGGAAAAAATTTATTTTGTTTTCATTCCCAGCCCAATTCAAATAAGTTCTGTGAAAAAACTATGGGGTCAAAATGGTCACAACACCCATAAATGAATTCCTTGAGGGGTGTAGTTTCCAAAATGGGGTCATTTCTGGTTGGTTTCCATTGCTTTGATACCTCTGGGGCTCTGCAAATGCGACATGGCACCCGAAAACCAATCCAGCAAAATCTGGACTCCAAAGAACAAATAGCGCTTCTTTCCTTCTGAGCCCTCCCATGGGCCCAAATGGCAGTTTATCACCACAAATGGGGTATTGCCGCACTAAGGACAAATTGGGCAACAAAAAGGGGTATCTTGTTCCCTGTCAAAATAAGTAATTTTGATCACATATGACATTTTATTGGAAAAAATGTCATTTTTAAAATTTCACAGCCCAATTCAAATAGGTGCTGTGAAAAAACTGTGAGGTCAGAATGGTAACAACAACCAAAATTGTATTCCTTGAGGGGTGTAGTTTCCAAAATGGGGTCACTATTGGGGGATTCCTACTGTTTTGGCACCTCAACACCTTTTCAAACCTGGCATGCTGCCTAAAATATATTCTAATAAAAAAAGAGGCCTCAAAATGCACTAGGTGCTTGTTTGCTTCTAGGGCTTGTGTTTTAGTCTACGAGTGCACATGTGGGACATTTCTAAAAACTGCAGAATCTGGACAATACATATTTAGTAGTGTTTCTCTGGTAATACCTTCTGTGTTACAGAAAACAACTTGAATAAAATTGAAATTCAGCAAGAAAAATGAAATTTGCAAATTTCACCTCCACTTTGCTTTAATTCCTGTGAAATGCCTGAAGGGTTAAAACACTTTCTAAATGCTGTTTTGAATACTTTGAGGGGTCTAGTTTTTAAAATGGGGTGTTTTATCAGGGTTTCTAATACATAGGCCCCTCAAAGCCATTTCAGAACTGAAGAGGTACCTTAAAAAAAAGGCTTTTGAAATTTTCTTAAAAATATGAGAAATTGCTGTTTATGTTCTAAGCCTTGTAACGTCCAAGAAAAATAAAGGAATGTTCAAAAAACGATGCCAATCTAAAGTAGACATATGGGAAATGTGAGCTAGTAACTATTTTGGGTGGTATAACTGTCTGTTTTACAAGCAGATGCATTAAAATTCTGAAAAATGCTATTTTTTCAAAATTTTCTCTAAATTTTGCAATTTTTCACTAATAAACACTGAATATATCGACCAAATTTTACCACGAACATGAAGCCCAATGTGTCACGAGAAAACATTCTCAGAATCGCTTGGATAGGTTTAAGCATTCCGACGTTATTATCACATAAATTGAAATATGTCAGATTTGAAAAATGGGCTCTGAGCCTTAAGGCCAAAACTAGGCTGCGTCCTTAAGGGGTTAAAGGAAAGTTAAACTGTATATTCACAAATGCCAGAAGTCTAGCAAGCAAAATGGGGGAGCTGGAGGCCTTGGTACTGAAAGAAAATATTGATATAGTTAGTGTTGCTAAAACATGGCTAGACTCTTCACATGACTGGGCTGTAAATCTACAGGCTTTCATACTGTTTCGGAAAGACAGGGCGAATAGGAAAGGTGGTGGTGTATGTCTGTATGTGAGAAGTGATATGAAGGTGAGTGTGAAATAGACATTAGAGGGTGAAGATTATGAGGAGGTTGAAACCTTGTGGGTGGAACTAGAAAGGGAGGTAAACACTGAAAAAAATTACTTTTGGTGTAATCTATAGACCCCCCCAATATAACTGAGGAGATGGAAGTTCAGCTATATAAACAGATGGAGCGGGCTGCACAGGCGGGTACTGTAGTGATAATGGGAGATTTTAATTACCGGGATATTAATTGGTGTCATGGTTCGGCTTCAACTGCAAAGGGGAGACATTTCCTCAACCTGTTGCAGGAAAAATTTATGGACCAGTTTGTGGAAGACCCGACTAGAGGTGAAGCTCTGTTGGATCTGGTAATTTCTAATAATGCAGAGCTTGTTGGGAACGTCAATGTTCGTGAAAACCTCGGTAACATTGATCATAATATAGTTATATTTTACATATACTGTAAAAATAAAAACACAAGCTGGGAGGGCAAAAACACTTCATTTTAAGAAGGCCAATTTCCCCAGGATGAGGGCTGCAATTCAAGATATAGACTGGGAAGAACTAATGTCAAATAATGGAACAAATTATAAAAGGGAGATTTTCAAATCTACTTTGGCTAATTATAGTGCAAAATTTATTCCCATAGGTAACAAGTATAAACGACTCAAATTAAACCCCACATGGCTTACACCTTCTGTAAAAAGGGCAATACATGACAAATAAAGGACATTTGAAAAATACAAATCTGAGGGTACAGCTGTAGCCTTTGTAAATTATAAAGAACTTAATAAAATTTGTAAAAAGGTAATAAAATCAGCAAAAATACAAAATGAAAGGCAGGTGGCCAAGGATAGTAAAACAAATCCAAAAAAATTATTCAAGTATATAAATGTAAAAAAGCTGAGGTCTGAACATGTGGGACCCCTAGATAGTGGTAATGGGGAATTGGTCACAGGGGATCAAGAAAAGGCAGAGTTACTAAATGGGTTCTTCAGCTCTGTATATACCACAGAAGAAAGAGCAACTGATGTAGCCAGTGCCAGTGCTGTTAATATAGCAGTTGCTATACTGAATTGGCTGAATGTAGATATGGTCCAAGCTAAATTAAACAAAATAAATGTACACAAGGCCCCAGGACCAGATGGGTTATACCCTAGAGTTCTTAAGGAGCTTAGTTCAGTTATTTCTGTCCCCCTCTTTATAATATTTAGAGATTCTCTAGTGACTGGTATAGTGCCAAGGGACTGGTGCAGGGCAAATGTGGTGCCTATTTTCAAAAAGGGCTCTAAGTCTTCTCCGGGTAATTATAGACCAATAAGCTTAACATCCATCATGGGGAAAATGTTTGAGGGGGTATTGAGGGACTATATACAGAATTATGTGACAATAAATAGTATTTTAAGTGACAGCCAGCATGGTTTTACTAAGGACAGAAGCTGTCAAATCAACCTGATTTGTTTTTATGAAGAGGTGAGCAGTAACCTAAACAAAGGAACCGCTGTGGATATAGTGTTTTTGGACTTTGCAAAGGTATTTGACACTGTCCCCCATAGACGTCTAATGGGTAAATTAAGGACTATAGGTTTAGAAAGTATAGTTTGTAATTGGATTGAGAATTGGCTCAACGACCGTATCCAGAGAGTTGTGGTAAATGATTCCTACTCTGAATGGTCCCCGGTTATAAGTCGTGTCCCCCATTGTTCAGTGCTGGGGCCACTATTATTCAACTTATTTATTAATGATATAGATGATGGGATTAATAGCACTATTTTTATTTTTGCAGATGACACTAAGCTATGTAGTAACGTTCAGGGAATTGCAAGCGGATTTAAACATACTGAGTGTTTGGACATCCAATTGGCAAATTAGGTTAAATGTAAAGTTATGCATCTGGGTACCAAATACCTGCATGCATCATATGTCCTAGGGGGAGCTACACTGGGGGAGTCACTTGTTTAGAAGGTTCTGGGTGTACTTGTAAATCATAAACTAAATAACAGCATGCAATGTCAATCATCTGCTTCAAAGGCCAGCAAGATATTGTCGTGTAGTAAAAGAGGCATGGACTCGCGGGAGAGGGATGTAATATTACCACTTTAAAAAGCATTATTGAGGCATCATCTAGAATATGCAGTTCAGTTCAGGGCTCCAGTTTATAGAAAGGATGCCATGGAGTTAGAAAAAATACAAAGAAGAGCAACGAAGCTAATAAGGGGCATGGAGAATCTATGTTATGAGGAAAGATTAAAAGAACTAAACCTATTTAGCATTGAAAAAAGACGACTAAGGGGGACATGATTAACTTATATAAATATATTATAGGCACATACAAAATATATGGTGAAATCCTGTTCCATGTAAAAAACCCTCAAAAAACAAGCGGTCACTCCCTCCGTCTGGAGAAAAAAAGGTTCAACCTGCAGAGGCGACAAGCCTTCTTTACTGTGAGAACTGTGAATCTATGGAATAGTCTACCGCAGGAGTTGGTCACAGCAGGGACAGTAGATGGCTTTAAAAAATATAAGCTCTTATGTGTAAAAAATGTTTACTTCCCCTTTCCCATCCCTTGGTTGAACTTGATGGACATGTGTCTTTTTTCAACCGTACGAACTATGTAACTATGTAACTATGTATATATGGACAGTGATGTCAGGAGCAGAGCAGGAGTCCCAGGCAGTGCTAGTAGTGCTCTGCCCGGGACTATGGCTCTGGGGTTGCCCCTGATAACACTGTCCATATATGAGCAGTGACATCAGGGGCTTCTCCTCAAGCAGAATCCCCAGCCAGAGCGTCAGCAATGCTCTGGCTGTGGATTCCACCCCTAGAGGGAACCCCAAAAGTGCTACCAATGGGGAGGGGGGCTGTGTGGCACTACCAGGGAGAGGGGCTGTGTGGCACTACCTGGGAGTAGGGGGCTGTGTGACACTACCTGAGAAGGGGGAGTTTTGTTGCACTACCTGGGAGGGGGGCTGTGTGGCACTACCTGGGAGGAGGGGACTGTGTGGCACTACCTAGAAGGGGGGGCTTTGTGGCACTACCTGGGCGTGAGGCTGTAAAGGATCTGCCAGACACAGCTACTGTGTCGACGCCCGTTGTTAATCAGTCTGCATCTGCTCCTAGGTCTGATAGAGTGACTCAAGCTGCTACCACTCAGGCTGGTAAGCTGAGGAGTGGGAGAACCTATCACAGCCTGGCCAGACGGTTCTAGCTCCCGCCCTCGGTCTATGTATACCTTCATTTGCTTCTTGTCTTTGCCTGTGATTCTCTCTTGTTTTCTGGCTCTGCTGTTCCTGCTAATACTACTGACCTCTGCTTCATATCGACCCTGGCTTTATTGACTACGCTCCTGCTCTGCGTTTGGTACCTCATACACTCCTGGTTTGACTCGGCTCATTTTCTACTCTTCTTGCTCACGGTGCTGCCGTGGGCAACTGCCCCATTTCCCTTAGCTTCTGTGTACCCTGGTCTGTTTGTGTGTCGTGCACATATTGAGCATAGGGACCGTCGCCCAGTTGTACGCCGTCGCCTAGGACGGGTCGTGCAAGTAGGCAGGGACTGAGTGGCGGGTAGATTAGGGCTCACCTGTCTGTCTCCCTAACCCGACAATACAGGGGCTTTGTGGCACTACCTGAGAGGGGGGGGCAGTGTGGCGCTACCTGGGAGAAGGTGGCCATGTGGCACTATCTGGGAGGGGGGCTGTATGGCACTATCTACAGAGGGCACTCAATTTATGTGGGTACAAACTGGGGGCCTAACTTCTATATGGGGGCATAAACAGGGCCTGACGCCTATATGGGGGCACAAAGTGACATTTTCTGCCATTTTACTGCCGCCGTGAGTTCCCCCTGCAAAGGGGCCTACTGAGTCTGTGTCGCCCAACGGCCCACATAAACCTGGAGCCAGCCCTGGCTCGATGGACCAGTACTGATGCTCACGTGCACCCAATGCAGAAAGCTTCAATGAACTACATGTTCTGGCACCTTTTATCATAGCCAGCATAAACTTTTTCAGCAATTTACGCTACAGTAGCTCTTACGTTGGATTGGACCAGACGGACTAGCCTTCGCTCCCCAAGCATATCAATGTGCCAGTTGTCCTTCCTTGGAGCATTTTTTTAAAGTACTTACCACTGCATACCAGGAACAACCCACAAGATATGCTGTTTTGGCCTTTGTCAAAGTCACTCAGATCCTTACGCTTGCCCATTTTTTCTGTTTCCAACACATTAACTTCAAGAACTGACTGTTCACTTGCTGCCTAATATATCAGGCGCCATTGTCATGAGATAATCAAGGTTATTCCCTTCAACTGTAAGTGGTTTTAATATTATGGATAAACAATGTATATACCCATTTCAATTTGATATAGCAAAAGCCTAATAAATTTCTTAATTTGATAGTACAGTTTTATGAAGAATAGTCCATTAATATCACAGGTGATAATATTATTGAATAAATTCTGTGCAATATAAAGCCAGCTGTTGTGCTAGAACCGGCTGCCATGAATACCCCATGGTGCGCTCACATTTGAATAATGCTTATCTCTATTCATGTCTAGAGATTGTTCTACTTTCTTTGTTCAGCAATCTCCTGGGTACAATCAGCATATTTGTATAATGTGGCAGCAGAAGTTTTAAACAATCTCATAATTATTTCCAATCTGGAAAAGAGCACTCTTTGTCTATTTAATGGCAGGAGTATTGCGAGTTTTTGTTCTGAGCTATAATTTATTTAGTAAAACCTGAATCAGCATTCCTGGAAGATAACTGAATGGCTTGTGTGCTTATTTATTTTTATATCGGTTTTTATTTTAGTAAACACATATGAAATTTTTTTAAATTGTTACTGACGTCAAATAACTTATAGGCTGCCAACATGGTGACTTCAATCCTTGAGTGTACAAACAGTTGTTGCTGTTCTGTAGTTTCAGCTTGTATTATTGGATCTCAGCCACTCTTATTGCCCATTTTTATCACATTAAGTGTGCCGTTGAGAAAACTAGCTTGCCAGCTTTTCTTTTTCCATTTTGCCAATAGTTGCCATTACTCCTTGCCAGTGTGTAGAATTCCAGCATTTTTTTTCCATGGTTGTCTGGATCATTACATTCATTATAGTCTGGTAATTTCAGCTTTGTCTAAAGTGTATGGAGACAGATTTAAAGCCCAATCTCATGGATATTCTGCTTCAGCAAATAAATGTTATTCATTGTATAATGAACAGTTAAACAATTTTCCAATATTCTTTCTGCATCAATTCCTCTTAGTTTTCAAGATCTCCGTTTGCAGCCGTTCAATAACATAATGGTATGGTTTTACAAAAAAACACAGAAAAACCTGCATTTTAACCGTGATGTGTGTACCCATTCTTCGGGGAGCAGATATCCGTCCTGGTCATGTGATGATCAGATATCACCGTTATAGGCTCTAACTGGTATACCCCTTAATGACGCAGCTATTTTGGGCCTCTCAGGACACAGCAATTACATAATATTTCGTTTAAAGTATATGTCATGGAAGTCTTGTAAGTTGTTGGAAATTGGACATTTTAAATATTTAGGAATTCAAATTTCTCAGAAACCCTCTGCTTATGAGCATCTCAACCTGAACCCCCTAATTCATAGGATGAGGGATAAATATCAAGTATGAAAACATCTCTCCATCCCTTTCTCTGCTTAGGTTGCCTTAGTTAAAAATTGTTTTACCTTAATTACTGTATCTTTTGTCCAACACCCCGCTCTGGATCGGTGAAAGGTTTTTAAGAACGATAGATTGGATTTGGAAGGAGATGTCCCAGAATAAAATAGTAATTCATAGGATATTATAAGAATGAGGGAGGTTTGAGTACTCCAGAATTCAGGCTTTATTTTCTAGCCAGACAGCTTAGATATCTAGTTGAGGCTGAGAACGATATCTCACTGGAATTCTTCTTAGAATAGACACATTTTATGTGGTTTACGGATATATCTGTTTGGTGCAACTTAACACATTTAAATATGGATCTTATTTTTTTGCATATTTACTTTACAATATTTGAGATAGGGCAAAATAAATAGCTGGAAAAAAATGTCATGTAAAACACCATTTTGTAATAATGTTGAACATTCAACAATTCATTTTTCTTACCAGGTTGTACACCTAGTTCTATCCATTAGGAACAGGCATGAGCTTAGTTTTAAAACTTATGCCTATAGTCATGGTTGTAACTATAGCTGTAGCAGCTGCTATGGGGCCCAGAGGTTGAGGGGGCCCACTCAGGTGCAAGAACATTGTTCCCCTTTGCAGAGAACAACAAGTTGGTGGATTTCTGTTATCTAACACTACTATGTCTGTTCTCTGATACATGGCACCATCATTCATACCTGCAATTATTGATAATTAGGCTGCTTTTCAAGTTTCCTGTCATAATAATTCACAATACATAAGTTCAACTTCCAACTGTACAATTGAAAGGTTTAATTTGATAGTCTAGACCCATAGATTCAATGAATATGTGGGTTCTGTTTTTTTATTCAGTTATTTCTGTAGGTTTTTTTTTTTGTGTTCCCCTATTTCCCCTCTCTCTTGTGGGTTTGTTGGGTTAGTGAGTGTGATTGTGAAAAAAAGAGGAAGGGAAAAAAAGAAAGAAAAGGGGAAAAAAAAAAAGAATAGAAACATTTATTTTTATATTTTAATTCAAATTTTTCTTAATATACATTTTAAAAGGTAAAAGAAAATTGGTTGACATAAGTCAATTTTGAGAGATGCTTTTCAGGTATACCGGAAATGCAATCTCTGGCTTTGATGTTCTATAGGAGAATTTAAAGTATAGTTTGGTCCGAGTAGATTTGGATTCAAAGATTCCCCTAAATATCGGAAAAAGGGCTCATACCCTTTTCTCAATTGCTGTAATTGCAATAGTATGAATTAAGGTGACTCCTTTGTACACCCAAGTACTGGTAAAAATATTATAGTAACCCCTTCACGACAGCCACATGTACCATAAACATTCCAACTGCCGATGCCCCGTGCAGTTGTCACGTGTATATATAATTCTTGGCAGCGTGTAATGGGCTTTAATTTGTGCAGCACTGCTTTATTGTGTTCCAGCGCTGCACTTTAATATCTACTGGCTCTCTCCCTAATGGAGTCCCCGGCCAGAGCATCACAAGCGCTCTGGCAGGGGACTCTTGTCTCAGGAAAGCCCATAAAGTTGCTGTCGCTGCTTTGAGATGCCAGAATAGACCCAGTCCTGTAGATAGCACCAGCGAAGCTCCGTTGCCGACGCTCTGGACGGGAATACTGCTCCTAGAGAGAGCCCCTGACATCACTGTCCATATACTAGTCTTTATCAATGAATTAGCATATCATCAAAATGTTAATTTATTTCAGTAATTAAATTCAAAAAGTGAAACTCAAATTATATAAATTCATTACACACAGAGTGATCTATGTCCAGCATTTTTTTCTTCTAATGTTGAAGAGTAAAGCGGACAGTTAATGAAAACCCAAAATTTAGTTATATAGTTACATAGTTAGTACGGTTGAAAAAAGACACATGTCCATCAAGTTCAACCAAGGGATTGGAAAAGGGAAGGTAAAAATTTCTACACATAGGAGCTAATATTTTTTTGTTCTAGGAAATTATCTAAGCCTTTTTTAAAGCCTTCTACTGTCCCTGCTGTGACCAGCTCCTGCGGTAGACTATTCCAGAGATTCACAGTTCTCACAGTAAAGAAGGCTTGTCGCCTCTGCAGGTTGAACCTTTTTTTCTCCAGACGGAGGGAGTGCCCCGTTGTTTTTTGAGGGGATTTTACATGGAACAGGATTTCGCCATATTTTTCGTACGTGCCATTAATATATTTATATAAATTAATCATGTCCCCCTTAGTCGTCTTTTTTCAAGGCTAAATAGGTTTAATTCTTTTAATCTTTCCTCATAACTTAGATTCCCCATGCCCCTTATTAGCTTTGTTGCTCTTCTTTAAATTTTTTCCAACTCCAGGGCATTCTTTCTATGAACTGGAGCCCAGAACTGAACTGCATATTCTAGATGAGGCCTCACTAATGCTTTGTAAAGTGGTAATATTACATCTCTGTCCTGCGAGTCCATGCCTCTTTTAATACACGACAATATCTTGCTGGCCTTTGAAGCAGCTGATTGACATTGCATGCTGTTATTTAGTTTATGATTTAAAGAGGCTCTGTCACCAGATTTTGCAACCCCTATCTGCTATTGCAGCAGATAGGCGCTGCAATGTAGATTACAGTAACGTTTTTATTTTAAAAAAACGAGCATTTTTGGCCAAGTTATGACCATTTTTGTAGTTATGCAAATGAGGCTTGCACAAGTCCAAGTGGGTGTGTTTAAAAGTAAAAGTCCAAGTGGGCGTGTATTATGTGCGTACATCGGGGCGTTTTTAATACTTTTACTAGCTGGGCGCTTTGAAGAGAAGTAACATCCTCTTCTCTTCAGAACGCCCAGCTTCTGACAGTGCAGATCTGTGACGTCACTCACAGGTCCTGCATCGTGACGGCACCAGAGGCTACAGTTGATTCTGCAGCAGCATCAGCGTTTGCAGGTAAGTCGATCTTACCTGCAAACGCTGATGCTGCTGCAGAATCAACTGTAGCCTCTGGTGCCGATGTGGCCGTCACGATGCAGGACCTGTGAGTGACGTCACAGATCTGCACTGTCAGAAGCTGGGCGTTCTGAAGAGAAGAGGATGTTACTTCTCTTCAAAGCGCCCAGCTAGTAAAAGTATTAAAAACGCCCCGATGTACGCACCTAATACACGCCCACTTGGACTTTTACTTTTAAACACACCCACTTGGACTTTTGCAAGCCTCATTTGCATAACTACAAAAATGGTCATAACTTGGCCAAAAATGCTCGTTTTTTTAAAATAAAAACGTTACTGTAATCTACATTGCAGCGCCTATCTGCTGCAATAGCAGATAGGGGTTGCAAAATCTGGTGACAGAGCCTCTTTAAGAGTACACCCAGATCCTCCTCAACAAGTGAATCCCCCAGTGTAGCTCCCCCTAGGACATATGATGCATGCAGGTTGTTGGTACTCAGATTCATAACTTTACATTTATCTACATTAAACTTCATTTTCCAACTGGATGCCCAAACATTTAGATAAATAAATTGAATAATCGTGGTCCCAGCACTGAACCCTGGGGTACACCACTTATAACCGGGGACCATTCAGAGTAGAACAAAACCTATAACTAGGAGTCTGACACACGAAAAATGGGTTAAAAAATATGAAAGTTTATTGAATCAATTAAAATAAACACATATATAAAATTTATAGAGATGTAAACCACAAGAAGAAATGGACAGCCAGAACACATGTCACACAGAACAGCACTGTGCGAACAGGCTGAGCACACCTGTGTTAAGTAACAGTCATAATGGTGTTCAAACAGCCAACCATGGGTCACTAGGAGGTACTGGGAGACAAATGCATCAAAAGTATATACACATTGGTAATTAGTCTACACAGTATGTCTAGGACAGTAGTACATCACAGTTCCAGAGAGAACAAGTACAACGAGTGACGGGAAATAGAGATATATCCTAATAAACTGTGCATGATGTGCACATGTCTCTTACCCATGACAGAGTGCAAGTGACTGGCGTCCACCCCGACGCGCATTTCGGCCCGGAAGCCTTCGTCTGGGGGATTTTCCAACTGGATGCCCAAACATTTAGATAAATAAATTTAATAATCGTGGTCCCAGCACTGAACCCTGGGGTACACCACTTATAACCGGGGTCCATTCAGAGTAGGAATCATTGACCACAACTCTCTGGATATGGTCCTTGAGCCAATTCTCAATCCAATTACAAATTATACTATATAAACCTATAGTCCTCAATTTACCCATTAGACGTCTATGAGGGACAGTGTCAAATGCCTTTGCAAAGTCCAAAAACACTATATCCACAGCGGTTCCTCTGGCTAGGCTTCTGCTCACCTCTTCATAAAAACATATCAGGTTAGTTTGACAACTTCTGTAAAACCGTGCTGGCTGTCACATAATAAAAAAATGTTGTCACATAATCCTGTATATAGTCCATCAATAGCCCCTCAAACATTTTCCCCACGATGGATGTTAAGCTTACTGAACTTTAATTACCCGGGGAAGACCTAGAGCACTTTTTGAAAATAGGCACCACTATTGCCCTGCGCCAGTCGCTTGGCACTATACCAGTCACTAGATAATTTCTGAATATTATGAAGAGGGGGACTGAATTAACTGAACTAAGTGCTTTAAGAACTCTAGGTTGTAACCCATCTGGTCCTGGGGCCTTGTGCACATTTATTTTATTTAGCTTGGACCATATCTACATTCATCCAATTCTATATCAGCTGCTCTTTCTTCTGTTGCATATACAGAGTTAAAGAACCCTCAATTAGTAACTCTGCCTTCTCTTGATTCCCTGTGACAAATTCCCCATTACCACTATCTAAGGGTCCTACATGTTCAAACCTTGGCTTTTTTGCATTTATATACTTGAAGATTTTTTTTAGGATTTGTTTTACTATCCTTGGCCACCTGCCTTTCATTTCGTATTTTTGCTAATTTTATTACATTTTTACAGATTTTATTACACTCTTTATAATTTAAAAAGGCTACAGATGTACCCTCAGATTTGTATTTTTCAAATGCCCTTTTTTTTGTCATGTATTGCCCTTTTTACAGAAGGTGTAAGCCATGTGGGGTTTAATTTGAGTCGTTTATACTTGTTACCTATAGGAATAAATTTTGCACTATAATTACCAAAAGTAGATTTGAAAATCTCCAATTTATCATTTGTACCATTATTTGACATTAGTTCTTCCCAGTCTATATCCTGAATTGCAGCCCTCATTCTGGGGAAATTGGCCTTCTTAAAATTAAGTGTTTTTGCCCTCCCAGCCTGTGTTTGTTTTTTACAGTATAGGTAAAATGTAACTATATTGTGATCACTGTTACCAAGGTTTTCACGAACATTGACATTCCCAACAAGCTCTGCATTATGAGAAATGACCAGATCTAACAGAGCCTCTATTCGGGTCTTCCACAAACTGGCCCATAACATTTTCCTGCAACGGGTTGAGGAAATGTCTCCCCTTTGCAGTTGAAGCCGAACCATGACGCCAATTAATATCCCGGTAATTAAAATCTCCCATTATCACTACAGTACCAGCCTGTGCAGCCCGCTCCTTCTGTTTATATAGCTGACCTTCCATCTTTTCAGTTATATGGGGGGGGGGGATCTATAGATTACACCAAAAGTAATTTTTTCAGATTTAACCTCCCTTTCTGGTTCCACCCACAAGGTTTCAACCTCCTCACAATCTTCACTCTCTAATGTCACTTTCACACTCGCCTTCATATCACTTCTCACATACAGACATACAGCACCGCCTTTCCTATTTGTTCTGTTTTTCCGAAAAAGTGTAAAACCCTGTAGATTTACAGCCCAGTCGTGTGAAGAATCTAGCCATGTTTCAGCAACAACAACTATATCTATATTTTCTTCCAGTATCAAGGCCTCCAGCTCCCCCATTTTGCTTGCTAGACTTCTGGCATTTGTGAACATACACTTTAACTTGCCTTTCAGTTTTTCACTTTCATTATCAGAAATGTGATTATTTGACATTATTTGGGTATTGTTATTTTCATTGCTGTTTTGTAACAAAAGGAACTCCCTATCCTGTTGTCTAGTCCTCTCCTCACAGTCTGTTTCTCCCCCCACCGTTATAGTCTGACCCCTCTCTAACCTGACTACCCCTTTATTTTCTACATTGACCTCCTCCTCAGCCCTAGTTCAAATACTCCCCCAGCACAGCGGACCCCCTTCCATTTAGGTGCAAATCATCTGGAGAATACAGTTTGTACCCCAATGAAAAGTCAGCCCAGTGCTTTAGGAACCGAAAGCCTTCTCCTCTACACCAAGACTTAAGCCATGCATTTAACTCCCTGAGCTCCCACTGTCTTTCCTGTGATGCGCATGGCACAGGCAGTATTCCTGAAAATACAACCTTGGAGGTCCTTCCCTTCAGCTTGTAGCCTAGTTCTTTAAAATTATTCTTATGACTCCTCCACCTACCATGTATTCTGTCATTCATACCTACATGGACCACGACAGCTGGATCATCACCAGCCCCTCCCAGTAATTTATACACCCGTTCCACCACATGCCGAACCCTGGCACTAGGGAGACAGCAAACCATTTGGTTGAGGCGGTCTTGGCGACAAATTTTTCTATCCGTCTTCCTGATAATAGTATCCCCTACAACTACCAATTGTCTAGCCTTACCTGCATTTCCATCCCGCCGACTACTAGCTGGGCTGTTCTCCCGGAGAGATCTTAGGGAGATCAGAATCCACTATGGCTGCCATTTCTGAGACCAACACCCTCACATCATCACCCAATTTGGCATGGAATATCAGAAACAGGATTGGCCAGAAAAGGGAAAGAAAAAGAAAAAGGGAAATTGGATAAAGGTTAACACTGGCAAATAGGCACTCGGCTCAGCATGTGTTATTAAAGTATATGAAATTTTATTGAACAATTATTTAAAATATGACAAAGTAGCACAAAGTGCAATACTATGTCAAAATGAACAAACACAACACAGATACTAAAAACAAGCAAAAAAGACGTCACACACCTGGCCGGGTAATTGATAGTAAATTCATATAAGTATTATCTACCATTCATGTATATTTGCGTGTAAGGTAATAGAAATGTAACATAAAATTCACATTCTCAAATTTAAACATACATGAGGTTGGAGGTGAAGAGTGTTGTGTTAACCATTCAATTGGTGGATTTATGCCGTACCAAGGCTAGAATAGCCAAAAGCTGTGGTTGTGAGGTAAATATAACCTCTTAGTGCACGTATGTATTTAAATCAATATTCGTAATCAATATGCTTAGCTATGTCGAAAAGGAACATCAAACAAACACATGAACATAAATCAATACAGAAAGACAAAGCGGAAGGATTTTCCCAATATCATGTATCAGATCGTATACTTAGCATTGATAATGCAACTCCCAGGAAATCGATCAGGTAATAGTCTCTAAGTTCCCTTTAAATAACGAACTGTTGATTCACGAGATCCATACCTTTTCAGCAGACCATGTTGTAGCTGACAGCCCACAATTGAGCCAAAGTAGGACAAAGAGTAGCAACGGCAATTTAAGGGAAACTATCCATCCCAGCTGGGTTCCTTTATCAGACATGCAATACGTAGCACCAAGGTCCAGGTAAAGTTGGAGAAGCAGGGCACATTTGTATCACCCGGAAAGTCTTATCCCATCTGGGCTACATCGACATGAATGCCGTACGATTTCATCGTGCATATGTGGCAGGCAACTCCACAGGCGAGTACTCACACTACTCAATCTCAATCTGTGACGTCAGGAAAGAGGCGTGCGCTGACGCGTTTCGTCACCACGTGACTTCCTCAGAGCGTAACAGTAACATCATTAGACAACTATTTCACTAGATCGTCAACCAATCAAAGGTTAGTATCAACATTGCTCAATATATTTTAACCCTATATGTACAAAATAGAAATACTGGCACGTCATTTATCATTAACCAATACATATTAACAGGTTATGTCTAAATGGAGATCTTCAACATAGATATAAATAATATAAAAGTAAAATTAAATGAAAAAAATAATAAATAAAAATAAAAATATAGAGAATAAAAATAATAATAATAAAAATAATAAAAATAATAAAAATAATAATAAATATAAAAAGAAAAAGAGAAGAAAAAGAAAAGAGAAGGGAAAGAAGAAACAACAGAGAAAGAAAAAGGAAAGAAGGGGTCATGGAGGATGCGGGACAAGTTCGAGGAGTCAGGTCACACACACTCATAGAGTCATGTGAACAGAGTCCAAGGACGCGTACCGCATCATAAGAAAATATGTAGCTTGAGTTCATTATTTAGACCCAGGGGATTTAAAGTTTTTAAGTTATAAATCCACATACTTTCTTTTTGAAGTAGCATCCGATCACGGCTGCCATCCGTTTTGCCCCTTGGGAGCTGATAGATAGCCATAAATTATAGCCCTTCTGGGGATTGGTTATGATATTCTTTAAAGTGCATAGCCAAAGGGCTGTTCTCTTCTCCATGTTTTATATCCCTAACGTGTTCAGAGATTCTCAGTTGTACTTCTCTTATTGTTTTGCCTACATAGATTTTATTACATGGACAATATATCAGGTAAACAACCATCGAAGAGCGACAGTTGAGAAAGGTTCGCACATTGAAATTTTTATTACCAGTAGAGTCAAAGAAAACATTTGATTTTTTAACAAATTTGCATTGGGAACATGTACCACATTTAAACATTCCCTTGAGAGGGTGAAGTGGCCAGGTTTCAACACTTGTTTAGCAAGCCAAAACAGAGCAAGCTCTACAGAGTCCTGAGGGTTAATAAATACCACCTGGGAGCAGTTAACCCCTCCCCCTAGTCAGCTGCACAGCAGGACAGAAGCTAAGAAGGAAAAAAGGGTTTTTAAATTTTGTCAGTTTTGCAAACTTCTTTTAGCAAGCACTCAATTCATATATCACACACAATATCCCACACTTTATGTCACACAAGAACATAGCAAGTCAATCCGGTTTTGTAACTCCACTTGATATACAAACCACTTGTTTAGCAAGCCAAAACAGAGCAGGATTGATGCCTCTCCACTCTTCCTCCAGACTCTGGGACCTTGATTTCCAAATGAAATGCAAAATTTACTTTCATCTGAAAACAGGACTTTGGACCACTGAGCAACAGTGTTGGTCCACTGTGTTATATCAAGTCCAGAGTCAACACAGCTGTCTACCATGAAATTTTAGAGAACTTCATGCTTCCCTGTGCTGTCAAGCTTTATGAAGCCCACACTGCCAAATGTACCAATACCTGGTTTAATAACCACAGTATCACTGTGCTTGATTGGCCAGCAAACTCGCCTGACTTAAACCACATAGAGAATCTATTGGGTATTGTCAAGAGGAAGATGAGTGACACCAGACCCAACAATGCAGGCGAGCTGAAGGCCGCTATCAAAGCAACCTGGGCTTCCATAACACTTCAGCAGTGCCACAGGCTGATCACCTCCATGCCACGCCGCATTGGTTCAGTAATTCATGCAAAAGGAGCCACGACCTAGTATTGAGTGCATATACTGTACATACTTTTCAGTAGGCCAACATTTCAATATCCAAAATAATTTTTGAAATTGGGCTTATATAATATTCTAATTTTCTGAGACACTAAATTTGGGGTTTTCATTAACTGTTAGCCATAATCATCAACATTAAAATATGAATATGAATCTATATAATATATGAGTTTCACTTCTAGAGTTTAATTACTGTAATAAATTAACTTTTTTATTATATTCTAACTCATTGAGAAGGACTAGTATATGGACATGTTGTTGCACAGCGTACTTGCACCTGCACATTTTCCATTTTGTTAGGATATGCTTACTAACCTTATTTTTGTGTTTCATTTTATATATATATATATATATATATATATATACACACACACATACACTGTATATATAATTGTATGGTCCATGGCCGCAGGCCGTCTGGTTTATTCACCTCCCGACGCCCGCAGCCATGGATCTGTGAGCGCTGGTCCCCATCTCCTTCCTAGGAGACGCCAGCGTTCACTTCCGCTCTGTTCCGCTGTGTCCCGTAGGGTGCGAGTGCATGCTGGTGCCAGCTCTTAAAGTGCCAGTGCACGCACATGAAGATAATCATCATCATCAACTCACATGATCTCCTGGACTATAAGAAGGCCCCTGCCCTTCTGAGCCTTGCCTGAGCGTTGTTAGTTTATCCCAAGTTTGTCTTGCAAATGGTCCCTTAGTGTTTCTCGTTCCAGTTGTTACCCGTGCCCTGTTACCTGTTCCTGTATCCCGTGCTGTCTTCTTGTTCCTGTGCCTACTAGTGTTGGAGTCGTGTTTACTGCACTGTTGTTTGCCACATCCTGTGTCATCTGCCATGTTCAGTGTCATCTGCCACGTACAGTGTGATTCGCCACATCTGGCGCAGCATGCGGCACCTGCTGTCATCCGCCACGTCTGGCGTTACCTGCTGCACCCACGACCATCCGTGCCAGAGCTGCGGCCACTGACTGGACTATCCAGGTACCCTAGTGCGGGACTTTGTATTACTGGGATGCTCTGTTGTTTGACCAGCTGCCTCCCCACTACGGCGGTGCGGCCTAGTAAGTCCACACAACCACAAACCGTGACAATAATGAAACACCGCATATGCTAACAAAATGATAAATGTGCAGGTGCAAGTACGCTGTGACTTTAAACATGACTTGTAAAAAAAAAAAATATGGAAAAGCACTCTGCGAATGCTAAAACTACCTAATACACTATATAGAAATACATTTGCAGTACTGCTACATTTACTTACAAAAGTGAGGGTCTTAGCACATGTTGATCATGGAGCAGCACTGTAGCAAAAATAACCATACGGTCGGTGCAAAGCTTCAGAGGAGTGACCTCTCATTATGAAATTAAAAAGAGGATTTACTTACCAAATATTTACAGTAAATTTCACCCACTCTATGAAGCCATTTTCAAGCATTATATGTCAGTGACAAGTATAAATAGGGAGCTAAGCTCATTAAACATATCATGTAATTAATACATCAATTTACCAGATAAAGTGCAAAAGTCTTAAAATCCAGTATGGTCCATATCACGCTATACACTGATAAGGTGCAACAGTGATCAATATAATCAAAATTGACATAGTGTTATATAACATAGTTACGAAAATTCATAAAACAAAGTGTACAAAGCCATAATTAATACCATATGTTTCTCATAATCTTAATTAAAAACCTGCCGACACTCATTCCACTGCGTTGTTCCGCTGGAGGAGGCCTGGCATCGCTGGAGGACAACGCGGGAACGGGTAAGCGTATAATGTCTTTTTTTTCCCTTTTACTGTGGGCAGTGTTGAAGGCCTTATCTATAGGGGACACTAACTACATAATTACACTATATAACTACAGCATATAAATACAGCACCAGAACAAACCTCAGTTCATAAATACAATACCACGACCAAGCCCATTACATATATACATCATAACAACCAAGATGAAAACATATACATGTACTGATCTTGGTTCTGGTGCTGTATATATGTACTGAGCTTGGTTCTGGTGTTGTATTTATGTACTGAGCTTGGTTCTGGTGTTGTATTTATGTACTGAGTTTTGTTCTAGTGCTGTATATATGTACTGAGCTTTGTTCTGGTTCCGTATATATCTACTGAGCTTGGTTCTGGAGTTTAATATATGTACTGAGCTTGGTTTTGTATTTATGTACTGAGCTTTGTTCTGGCACTGTATATATGTATGGAGCTTGGTTCTAGTTTTGTATATATGTACTGAGCTGGGTTCTGGTGTAGTATATATGTACTGAGCTTGGTCCTGGCACCGTATCTGTGCCTTAGCCGGGAGATTTGTCATGGCTTACATGCGCACGTCGCACTGTCTTCTCACAGTGCACACCCTAACTAAATGGGCTGAGTGTGGGTAGGTACGTATGTAGACCTATGTAATTATATACATAGTGTGGAAATCCAGTTAAACATTCTGGACAGGGAATTTCTTTATTTAGAGTCCACTTTAATATAGGGAGTAAATCGTAATTGTTTTATTTTCTAAATAGAATCATTTCCATGGTGCAATACACCGAAAAACACCACAAACCCCCCCCCCCCCCAGGCGCGTATGTCTTTGTCCGCAAAACAGGGAACCTGTTGTTAAAAATCTGAATCCCACCCCTGCGCAGGCAGCCGGAGCAGCTGATCGGTGCGGGTCCGGGTGGATAGGTTGTCTGTTGTCATGTAGTGGATAACCTCTTTGACACTGTTAACGAAAGAGTTGAACCAAATCCATAAATCCATGGCACCTGTATTATGGGATTGCTTGATAAACACCACTTGGTATTTTAGATTCAGGGCTAGGACAGCCATCTGAATCTTTGCCACCGTGCAAGGAAATCTACCTATAAGGGTATGTGCACACACACTAATTACGTCCGTAATTGACGGACGTATTTCGGCCGCAAGTCCCGGACCGAACACAGTGCAGGGAGCCGAGCTCCTAGCATCATACTTATGTACGATGCTAGAAGTCCCTGCCTCGCTGCAGGACAACTGTCCTTGCGGTCGGCTCTGGCGAACACCTTAGGGTCACCTTAGACACAGTCAGAGTTGTGATAGATTTGAGGTTGCAGTTTCATGTGCACACTCTCTCCCGGCACTCCCTAGCAGCCTAGGGGGAATTTCTCAAATTGCAATACCACAACAACAGGTCTTAACGGATACAGCTGCTCTCTATACAGGATGCAAAGCAGCTGTATCTCAAAAGGTAAAAATTATTTTTAATAAAAAGTAATTAGCCAGTTGCACCAAACACACTGATAGACTTTTTAAAAAATAAAAAATAAATACCACGTTTTCAAAAGTGTACATAGCCTTTAATGTTTTACTTTTTTTGTTTTGTTACAGCT
Source organism: Rhinoderma darwinii (assembly GCF_050947455.1). Lineage (NCBI taxonomy): Eukaryota > Metazoa > Chordata > Amphibia > Anura > Rhinodermatidae > Rhinoderma > Rhinoderma darwinii. The sequence continues at coordinate 167,554,252 of NC_134689.1, forward strand.
CGATCTCTAAACAGTTAAAAAATATATCAAATTTGGTGGGCATTATTATTTTATTAAATGTGAAGCTCTGTCACAACCATTTTTCCTGGCATCATTGATCATGTGAACCAATAGATAAAGGGACTGTGTTACTTTCTCTGCATACCCAACACTCACTGAGCATTGCGTCTTTTAGGGTTATAGACACCTTTGAATTAAAATTAGAATATTTTTAATGCTTTGTCTGGGACTGCGGCACTAGGACCCAGAGACCACCTGAACCAGGCAGAGGAGACCGGATGGGAATGTGTAGACCAAGAGCTGCAGCATAATGTAAGAAGATTTGATTCTCACATTTTGCTCTGCATCTCCCTGTCTGGCCCCCCCTATTTTCGGATGACTAAGGCTCCACCTTAGGGAGTAAGGTATGAAGCCGCAGTTCCAGAACCCTGTACTACCTTAGAAAGTAAGTGCCTGACTTGCATCTCAGTTTGTGTGAAAGAGAAACGGCATTGACCGTATTACAGGGGGATTGCTTTGTGCACGGATAATTGTTATACTTCTAATCTATTTTGTGTGTGTGTGCGTGTCGGAAAGTGCTGCTCAAAGAGGAAACTCCTGTTAGAAGTCAGTTTAGTTGTTTGATTTTTAGGGTTGAAAAGATACCCAGTTTAGTTGTTTGATTTTTAGGGTTGAAAGGATACCCAGTTACTTTTAGGGTTGAAAGGATACCCAGTTACTTTTGGGGTGAAAGAGACCCAGAAGATTTTGGGGTGAAAGAGACCCAGAATAGTAGTATTAGATTTTTGGCGTGAAAGAGACCCAGAAGATTTTTGGGGTGAAAGAGACCCAGTTAAGTTGTTTGCCGGTAGCTGTAGAAAATAGACAGAAAGGGATTGTCTATCAGTGGCCGAAGATTTTGGGGTGAAAGAGACCGAGAATAGTAGTATTAGATTTTTGGGGTGAAAGAGACCCAGAATATTTTTGGGGTTGAAAAGAGACCCAGAAGAGTAGTATTAGAAGTTGTTTGCATGAGCGTGCGTGTCTGTTGGACTTGTCTAAATTTCAGTATAATAAAATAAAAGATAAAGAAACCCGGGAGTTTGCTGGTCTGATGGAGAGGTCTGGCTTTGCATCTGTGAATTACAAAAAAACCGCGGTAGGTAAGGAGCTTATTCTTACACCATTCACACATGTATTGTGTAAGCCTCAAAATTTAGCTGCCACTTTATTCAGCAGTTACATGAAAGATGAATCCAAAAAGGTATGTTGAAACTTTTTGTGTAATGAAAGGTTGCAGAGGTGCGTACGTGATTTTGAACTGTTGATATGAAATACATTAGAGAATTTTTGCCAGCAATTATATTGTTAACCAGAGAAAAATAAATAAAAAAATTGTGAGAAGTGGAAGACCTCCCCCTTGGAATGCAGTGACGTAGCGCATGGCGGAGAGAAGTCGTAACTCACATGTGAAGTATTTGAAATGAAAGGATTGTAGTACCAAAAGCTATACCCCGGCAGTGAGGGGTTTGTAGATGTTTGAAATGAATGTGACCAACTCCTGTTTGATTCAATGGAGGTTTGTAAAGTATGTGAAGGCAAAATAACACACTGTAAGGAAAAAGATTGTTGAAGAGGCTGGCAGCCGTACGATGGGATGTGTGCATGTGATAAATAGAATGGTTTGTGGAATGTTGAAAAATGGAGTGGAGTGGCCAGGACAAGGCATAAGTTAAAATGACAAAGCAGGTGATTACAGGTGGTGACAAGAGAGTTGATGTGAGAAAGAACAATTTGGAAAAAGGTGTAAATTTTGATAGGAGGAGTGAAGGAAACGGAGCAGCTGGGTACATTGCAGTGACTAATGTGGGTCAGAACGGGGGGAGTGTAATGTAACATGTGTGATGTATGAGACATCTGTGTGATGTGTGTAATGTAACATTTCTGAAGTTTGAAACTAATGGCCACACTATAAAGCAGAACTATATTGTATGTTCTTATCTTGAACAGCAGTAATGTCTAAAATTCCTAGTGTTTTGTGTATGGGGTTAAAAATCCGAAATGGAATGTTTCTTATCTTCGCGCACGCGCAGTCGTCTGTAACTACACCAAGCGAGAAAAATATAACAGCCCGGCCAGATTACCCGTCCCAGCGACTGCAGAACATACAACTACCCGAGGTAGAAGTGTATGACAATGTGCTCGTATGTGTAGACCTGTTCTCAGGGAGACCTGAAGCCCGGCCGGTATCTTCCCCACTGCAGACGTTGTGTGTAAGTGACGGGGGAACAGTGTTATCCCAAGTATTGAACCGGTGTTTGTACAATGATAAGATGTCAGTAGTTCTCCAAATGTTGTCCCAAAGTTAGTTTGTTTAATAACTGTATTCAAGAAGTAAAAACTGCGGTTAAGTTTTATGTAGAGTTCTAGACCAGCGTGCCTCAGCATTGGACTATTAGAGGCGTCAGATAAAGGTACAGAAAGGGAATATTCCCATTTGAAAACACTTTTATTTATTTCTTTTTTGTTGTTGTTGGAAAGGAAAATTTTAGAGCAGAAAATTGTGTGCAGTATATATATATGTATATATATATATATATATATATATATATATATATATATATATATAAAAGAAGGAAAATGAGTTTGCATGTATCACTTCTAGTTATTGCTCAATGTGAACGTTTAATGTAAAGATGTCATTTGTTCATGTTTTTGTTTTGTTTTTTTCCAATTGAATTATCTGATTAAGATCAATTAATGATTATGCGATGTAAAAGCTTGTTCTCCACAGGAAGAGTCTAACTGGGAGCGGAAGTCGTGAGAACCAGATTCTAACAGAATGTGGACGGATAGGGGAAGGTGAACCGGTAACACCAAAGGCACTCTTGATAGCACTTGTATTGATGGTGTATGACCTCACATATGCCCCAAGACTGCAAGGATCGATTTGGTAAGATCTAATTGGTATGTCCCAGGCTTTACAGCTGTTGCTGCTAAATTCTGTTAGAGCTGTTTGATTTGCCTACAGAACAGTCCTGGCAGACCGGTGCCAACCTTATCATACCCGCCTTCCACAAAGAGAACAGACCTTGAGAGACCTTGCCATACAATATAAATTAGAGTAAGAGAAATTGGTTTTTGATATTTGTCAGATAAACATGTGGAATCTGTGTATATTTCTGTGGGTAGAAGATGTTCCAGGTAATCGGCTGAGATCAAGGTACAAATCCTACTGGAAAGTGTGACACCAAGTTCAAATGAAATGTACCCAATAATTACACATCTTCTAGGTGCTCTGTCCATTGGAACAGAGAAGTTTTTCTTATATAAAGGTGTTTGTTTGATTTAGTTTAAGGGCCTGACATTGTTATTGTATGTACTTAGAACAACTTTTATATTACGTAGATGTTATCACCAGATTAGCATTTATTTTAACAATTGACAAGGGTGGGGGGTCCCCAGCAAGTGGCAGTAAAAATGAACTAAAAGACTTTTAACACGATGAACTCCGTCACTGAGATGCGGCAGGTGCAGCCGGAATCAATACAACGCGTTCATCATGAACCGACGGCAGTGTCACAATTCTAAGCATGATGATGATGATGATGTACAAGACTTGTGAATACACTGGTGGGACCCCATACCCAAACTGGACATTGGTGATGGCATCATATTAGTTGTGGCCCTAATGATATATTGTTTGAGTTTTATAATCATAATATATAATTTCTGTAATTAAAATATGAGAAAAGGGGGGGTTTGTAAAGGACGGTTTATGTGCTTATATTCTCTGTATGAAATTACATTGTGAAATATCAAGCAGGATGCCGAATTACAAAGATATGTATGATGTGAAAGTAATTATGATCATGTTTAAATGATTTAGTTTTGTGCAGCAGCCATTTTGTCTGGAGTTCCCATCTTGGTTCTTTTTTGTGAATAAGAAAGTCATTTCCTTTAACATAAGTTATGTTGATTTCATATGTTTTATCTTTGATTTTGGGCTCCCATATGAAGCTTGCAGAGAAGGCACAGGGAGTGAGAAGGGAGAGTGGCAAATATGCTTGTGGGAATGCCTCCACCATCTTACAGAAATTTTTTGTATATAGAGATAAAACCACAGAGTGTATGTATTGTTAGGGATGACCCAACACGCTAAAACCTTTTTATTACAGGTACCCTTTTCTGGATGTATATTTAATGTTAGTTATATATAATGGAAGAACCAGACTATTGTATTTTCCCCAGATTTGGATGAGATTGTAAGCACAGTATGGGTACCGGACCCATTGCCAACACTTAATATTAGTCTCCCCTTAGATGAGTTGAACAAAGTTCTAAAAGACGGAGAAGAGGTAAAAGAGATGGTTAGGAGACATAATGTTACACTACAAACAGTCAAAATGAATGCTGTTATAAGTGGGAAAATATTTAGGATCCCAGATTAAGGATGACACGGCTCATCACTGGTATGATATATATGTACTGTACACAGGGTTTTCGCCGACTGCCAGTTCAGTGTTAAGCTATTTATTCCAACCACTAATATGTATTATGATTGTTTTTGTTATTATGACTTGTTTTGATTGTTATGTGTTTTATAAGATACGGAGAGCTCTCACAGCGAGGCCTCTGGAAATAATTGACAGGTTGTTGTGAAATTAGAGGCAGGTAAAGATTACCAGACCTATAAAATCACAAAAGGGGGGAAATGTGAAAGCAAAAATATTTTCCAAAGTGTTTTAGACTTACTGTATATCTTATATACTTATATCCTTATATGCTTGTACAAGTTAGTTATATTAGAAGGTAGATGCTCTGGGACTTTAAGGCGTAGTGCCGTGTGCAAAACACTACGCAGCAATAATAAGAATTAAAATGGAGAATCATAGTGTTGTGTGCAAAGCACTACGCAGCAATAATTGGGAAGATGAGGGAACGGCCCCCCTAAGAGCCAATTAAGTTGTGGAACTTTATCTAAACTTTCTGACTCATTTGTTGTTGCAATTTTGTTATAAATATCCGTGCTGATAAGAATAAAGTAGAAGCATTTTCATACAGTAACGTGTCTGTGTGTTTTTGCTACTCCGAGCTGCTCGTACTCATAAAATGATTTTTAAAAGCTAATTTGGAGCTGGATGGAACTCAAGGCGTAGTGTGTGTGTGTGTGTGTGTGTGTGTGTGTGTGTGTGTGTGTGTGTGTGTGTGCGCGTGTGTGTGCGTGTTTTTTTTTATTTTTTATTATTTTGTAGTACTTTTTTAAGAGCGAATGTCCACCATGATATTGCTCTATTGCAGAGACATATCAGAGTCTATTGGATGTAGTCTATCGGATGTAGAGATAGTGTAATGCAGGAAATAGATTATTTAGGATTGTTAGGACGAACAGCCTCAGAAACAGCAGAAGGGAGGGGGGTAAGCTCAGAAGAGAACATGTGACCAGGGCTGGGGAACATTCAGCAACAAGTTTAAATTAAAAACTGGTTGAAAACCAGCTATGAGGGCTGCTGAACACATAGCAAGAAAAGCGCAGTGCAATAAGGAATTAGTAAGATGCATATTGATTTTTAATGCACAAAGGTTTCTATATCCGTAAAATGTTCACTAACTTTTCAACAAAGTTTGCATAAATCAATAGTACAAGTGAATAAAAGAAACTTTGAAATATATCTTATTAAAGAAAAGTGCTTCTTTCTCCACATATCAGGCTCCCCTCAATTTGTTCACTCACTCTGAATTTACTGAGACAGACTACCAGATCACTGAGGGATCAGGCTATATCTGCCCATAGAAGTCTATAGAGATGGGAGGGAGAGGATGGAGCAGCGGCAGCAGAGTGATAAAAAGACATATGGGAAAACTGCAAGGGGGAAAACTGCTAATAAATTCCATATACAAGTCATATAATGGCCAGAAATAGTGTTATTCCTCATGTACACACATATGACAGTTTATTCTGAAAAGTCACCTGAAAGGTTAAATGCACTCTAACCATCAAAAAGGTAGTAGAGAAAGCAGAAATGTTTGTTACCATTTCTAAATGTCCAGCTATCTATAACTTCTGGGCAACTGACCTGCAGCTTCACAATTTTCCACAATTCTATAGTGGAGTAAAAAGAAAGCAATCTTGAATATAGTTAAAAAAGCATGATGTGAGCCAGCCTTACAAATAAAATGCACAAAATCATATGTAAATATTTTTTAATAGTATGTTTCCAAATGGTGTTCCAAATGGGTACCGCATGAGTTCTGTGTACTTATGTATAAATTCCATATTGTTTTCCAACTTGGGAACCAGTCATCTTTGCCAGCAGTTTAGGGTAGAAAATCAGTACTCAAATAGTACTAGTACGGAGGTTTTATCTGGTCCTGTTTGCACAGATGTAATTTCTAAGTATCCTTTAACTTCTATGGGGAATATTAGCACCCATACGGCAACTAATAAAACATGGCTCAATTTATTTTATATGAAGGGAGTACAAAAAAACCTCCTTACAAAGATACAGCGGGGCAAAGAAGTACAGAAACCATCAATGGATAAAATTACTACCGTATTAAAAGTCTGTATAATTTGGAACTTGTATGAAACCAAAGTACTGTCATGTGTATGAGGCCTTTATTTATTTATTTATTTATTTATTTATTTATACATGACATTGCTTTTCAATTGTATTTGGAAATACTGAAAATGTGTAATGAGTCAAATACAAAATGAATAAATAAAAAATAAAACGGAGGGCAAGTTATAACAAATAGACACACAGGACAGTAGAATGATATTTGGGAGGTTAGGTTAATGTGTCCTCATTGAATTTCTGATATCCCCTTAGCTCATTCAGAGAACTGAGCCAACTGTCTTTCATGTGTATTTTCCTCTATTTTTCTATGCTGGTGTGCACAGTAAAGGGAAATAAGTAAAATACATTAATTTTTATTACAGAAGGCATCAGCTTTGACTTGACCCTTATGCACCCGTGTTTTATTTTAACCAGAGATGAATTTGTTCTTAAATAAAACTCCTGTTGTCTTTTTCTTGCTTTCCAAGTGCAGCACATAAAATTTTCAGACACATTTATTTTATTCAATATAATATTTTGGTGCCTGGAGCATATTTTGACTTTTCCAAGGTCACACTCAGAATTGGTATGAGATTTTAACGGAGTCAGGAGAGCCAATACTTTTTGCAAAGATATCAGAAGACTGCTTAATTTAAATATAGACTATATTTAAATATCTATGAAAAAAATCTAAATGTGTATGCAGCATTACAAAAAAAAAAAGAAAGATAAGTAACAAGTATTAAAAAAAAACAACAGAATTATCAATTAGGAAGATTTTTTATCTCCTGATCCAAAAGGACAAATGGGCATCATCAGTCTGTATGTGTGTACACTACGAGTCCTGTATGATCCACCCACACAGATCATACTTTTTAAAAAACCTCCATCTCCTAGGTCTGGCCGTACAACATCTTTTTTGACAAATAGAAACAAATCCTGTTGCACCATATATACAGTGAAGGAAATAAGTATTTGATCCCTTGCTGATTTTGTAAGTTTGCCCACTGTCAAAGACATGAACAGTCTAGAATTTTTAGGCTAGGTTAATTTTACCAGTGGGAGATAGATTATATTTAAAAAAAAACAGAAAATCACATTGTCAAAATTATATATATTTATTTGCATTGTGCACAGAGAAATAAGTATTTGATCCCTTTGGCAAACAAGACTTAATACTTGGTGGCAAAACCCTTGTTGGCAAGCACAGCATTCAGACGTTTTTTGTAGTTGATGATGAAGTTTGCACACATGTTAGATGGAATTTTGGCCCACTCCTCTTTGCAGATCATCTGTAAATCATTAAGATTTCGAGGCTGTCGCTTGGCAACTTGGATCTTCAGCTCCCTCCATAAGTTTTCGATGGGATTAAGGTCTGGAGACTGGTTAGGCCACTCCATGACCTTAATGTGCTTCTTTTTGAGATACTTCTTTGTTGCCTTGGCTGTATGTTTTGGGTCATTGTCGTGCTGGAAGACCCAGCCACGAGCCATTTTTAATGTCCTGGTGGAGGGAAGGAGGTTGTCACTCAGGATTTGAGGGTACATGGCTCCATCCATTCTCCCATTGATGCGGTGAAGTAGTCCTGTGCCCTTAGCAAAGAAACACCCCCAAAACATAATGTTTCCACCTCCATGCTTGACAGTGGGGACAGTGTTCTTTTGGTCATAGGCAGCATTTCTCTTCCTCCAAACACGGCGAGTTGAGTTAATGCCAAAGAGCTCAATTTTAGTCTCATCTGACCACAGCACCTTCTCCCAATCACTCTCAGAATCATCCAGATGTTCATTTGCAAACTTCAGACGGGCCTGTACATGTGCCTTCTTGAGCAGGGGGACCTTGCGGGCACTGCAGGATTTTAATCCATTACGGCGTAATGTGTTACCAATGGTTTTCTTGGTGACTGTGGTCCCAGCTGCCTTGAGATCATTAACAAGTTCCCCCCGTGTAGTTTTCGGCTGAGCTCTCACCTTCCTCAGGATCAAGGATACCCCACGAGGTGAGATTTTGCATGGAACCCCAGATCGATGTCGATTGACAGTCATTTTGTATGTCTTCCATTTTCTTACTATTGCACCAACAGTTGTCTCCTTCTCACCCAGCGTCTTACTTATGGTTTTGTAGCCCATTGCAGCCTTGTGCTGGTCTATGATCTTGTCCCTGACATCCTTAGAAAGCTCTTTGGCCTTGCCCATGTTGTAGAGGTTAGAGTCAGACTGATTAATTGAGTCTGTGGACAGGAGTCTTTTATACAGGTGACCATTTAAGACAGCTGTCTTTAATGCAGGCACCAAGTTGATTTGGAGCGTGTAACTGGTCTGGAGGAGGCTGAACTCTTAATGGTTGGTAGGGGATCAAATACTTATTTCTCTGTGCACAATGCAAATAAATATATATAATTTTGACAATGTGATTTTCTGTTTTTTTTATATATATAATCTATCTCTCACTGGTAAAATTAACCTAGCCTAAAAATTCTAGACTGTTCATGTCTTTGACAGTGGTCAAACGTACAAAATCAGCAAAGGATCAAATACTTATTTCCTTCACTGTACCTTCCGACAGTTCTGCCAATGTTGATATTTTCATAAATTTTAATCTGGTTGTGGAAATTATACATTAATTAATTTAGTTAATAAATCAAACCAAAACAAAATCCATCCAAAATACTTAGAATACATCTGTGTTTATACAGTATAATAAAGTTACCATGCTTTTTTTGTTTTTATTTAACCCCTTCAGGACTGAGCCTGTTTTGGCCTTCAGGACTAAGCCGATTTTTCAAATCTGACATGTGTCAATTTATGTGGTAATAACTCTGGAATGCTTTTACCTATCCAAGCGATTCTGAGATTGTTTTCTCGTGACATATTGTACTTTATGTTAGTGAAAAAATTTGGTCGATAAATGTAATATTTAATTGTGAAAAACATCAAAATTTAGAGAAAATTTGCAAAAATTTAAATTTTTCGAAATGTAAATCTATCTGCTTGGAAGACAGATAGTAATACCACACAAAATACTTACCAGTTTATATTTCCCATATGTCTAGTTTATATTTGCATCGTTTTTGGAACATTCTTTTATTTTTCTAGGATGTTACAAGGCTTAGAACTTTAGCAGCAATTTCTCACATTTTCAAGAAAATTTCAAAAGGCTATTTTTTCAGGGACCAGTTCAGTTCTGAAGTTAGTTTAGGGGCCTTATATATTAGAAAGTCCCCATAAATGAACCCATTTTGAAAACTGCACCCCTCAGAGTATTCAAAACAGCATTCAGATAGTGTTTTAACCCTTTAGGCATTTCAGAGGAATTAAAGCAAACTACAGGTGAAATTTACAAATTTCATTTTTTTTGCTAAAATTCATATGTAATCCATTTTTTTCAGTAACACAGAATGTTTTTCCCAAGAAATGCAACTGAATAGTTATTGCCCAGATACTGCACTTTTTAGAAATATCCCACATGTGGCCCTAGTGTGCTAACGGACTGAAGCACAGGCCTCAGAAGCAAAGGAGCACCTAGGGGATTTTGGGGCCTCCTTTTTTAGAATATATTTTAGGCACCATGTCAGGTTTGAAGAGTTCTAGTGCTGCCGATACAGTAAAAACAGAGAAAAGTGACCCCATTTTGGAAACTGCACCCCTTAAGGAATCTTTCTATTGGTATAGTTAGCATTTTGACCCCACAGTTGTTTTCCGAAATGTATTTGAATTAGTGTGTGAAGATGAAAATCTCCTTTTTTTCTGAAAAAAACATAGAAATTTTTTATTTTTACAATGAATAAAGGAAAAAAAGCACCACGATATTTGTAAAGCAATTTCTCCCGATTACGGCAATACCACATATGTGGTAATACACTGATGTTTGGACCCACAGGAGGACTCAGAATAGAAGGAGCGTCATTTGGATTTTGTAGCACGGATTTTGCTGGAATAGTTTTCAGTGCCATGTCGCGTTTGCAATGCCCTGGAGGGACCAAAACAGTGGAAACACCCCAAAAGTAACCCCATTTTGGAAACTGCACACCTCAAGGAATCTTTCTAGGGGTATAGTTAGCATTTTGACCCACAGCCGTTTTGCAAAATGTATTTGAATTCGTGTGTGAAGATGAAAATCTACTTTTTTTCTGAAAAAACATAACAATTTTAGATTTTTACAAGGAATAAAGGAGAAAAAGCACCCCTACATTTGTAAAGCAATTTCTCCCGATTATGGCAATACCACATATGTGGTAATACACTGCTGTTTGGACCCACAGCAGGGCTCAGAATAGAAGGAGTGTCATTTGGATTTTGGAGCGCGGATTTTGCTAGAATAGTTTTTAGTGCCATGTCACGTTTGCAATGCACTGGGGGGACCAAAACAGTGGAAACACCCCAAAAGTAACCCCATTTTGGAAACTGCACCCCTCAAGGAATCTTTCTAGGGGTATAGTTAGCATTTTGACACCACAGTCGTTTTGCGAAGTTTATTTGAATTTGTGTGTGAAGATGAAAATCTACTTTTTTTCTGAAAAAACATAAAAATTTTAGATTTTTACAAGGAATAAAGGAGAAAAAGCACCCCTACATTTGTAAAGCAATTTCTCCCGATTACGGCAATACCACATATGTGGTAATACACTGCTGTTTGGATCCACAGCAGGGCTCAGAATAGAAGGAGCGTCATTTGGATTTTGAATAGTTTTTAGTGCCATGTCGCGTTTGCAATGCACTGGGGGGACCAAAACAGTGGAAACCCCCCAGAAGTGACCCCATTTGGAAAACTACGCCCCTCAAGGAATTTTTTCTAGGGGTGTGATCACTTTTTTAACCCCATAGTTTTTTGCAGAATCTTGTGGATATCTGGCGTGAAAAATAACATATGACAAATGATTCATTTATAGGACAGATATTTCAGACACAGAGCATGCAAGTGAAGAAAAGCACCTCAACATTTATCAGGATATTTCTTCTGAGTTTAGAAATACCCTCAAATTGGCCCTAATTCTCTGTTGCTGGACATATGGCAGGGCCAGAAAATATTGGAAAATCACAAGGATTTTGTGGCCTTATTTTACTTGGATGATTTTTGGGCACATGTCATGTTTGCATAGGACTAAAAAATTGTGCAGATACTACACCATATTACAAATCCTAGATATTCATCTAGGGGTATAATGGGAATTTTTAGTTTTGTTATGGGGATGTTGAAATTTTAAATGGTGAAATGGTTATGGTAAATGGGAGGGACGGTAATTGTAAATGAAAGGGCCGAAAATTATAAATGAAAGGGACAGATGAAAATAAAATTTAGAAATCCAGAGAGGTGTGGTATATCCGGAAGCACTCCTTCATACATGGTCCAGGGTGGGTGGGACAGGTGTTACACTGGTATGTCATGTCTTATCTTATGCCTCTTTTGGCACAGACACGACACCTTTTCTGGGGGTGGCTTTTTTTTGCGGTGGGCGGCACTTCACCAGGAAAGGGCTGCCCTGGAACTATCCTTGTGACATCCGTACTTGCAGAGGCAGAACTTTCTCCTACCTCTGCCACATTCCCAAAGAGAAGGGATTTGATTACCTTCTCCTGGTACTCCAGGTATGTCCCCTCCTGACCAGTGCTCCTGTATATTACAAAGGAGTTGTACAATGCCATTTGGATAAAGTACACCGCAAGTTTTTTATACCAAATTTTTTATTTCCGCATGCCATTGTACGGCTTGAGCATCTGGTCAGAAAGGTCCACTCCCCCCATAAATTTGTTATATGCCTGGATGCAGACAGGCCGTGACGTGGTGGTGGGTGTTGCACCACGCACAGGGACAAGAGAGCAGGTGACATCATGAATGGATGTTAGCATCAACACATCCTTCTTGTCCCTGAATTTCAAAAATAGGACCCCTTCGCTTTGGACTGCCCTGCTCTCCCCACGCTGCAGGGGTTGGCCGAGAAGGGTTTTTGGGAGCTGTCTCTGGTTTTTGCGGACCGTCCCACACGCCACAGTTTTTTGTTCCGCCAGGCATTTGAACAGGGGTACACTTGTGTACCAGTTGTCAATATACAAGTGGTACCCCTGATTAAACAGTGGGGGCAGGAGGTCCCAGACAATCCTCCCGGTTGTGGTCAGGACGGGTGGACAGTTTGGGGGTTCAATCTGACTGTCTCTTCCCTCGTATATTCTAAAAGTATGTGTGTAGCCCGACTCCGACTCACACAACTTGTAGATCTTGATGCCATACCTGGCACGTTTGTTGTGCAAATACTGCCTGAACTTCACCCTTCCCTTGAAATGCACCAGGGACTCGTCAATGGCAATTTCTCTTCTAGGGGTATATGACATGGAAAACTTTTGGGCCAAATGGGAAATAAGGGGTCTAATTATATAGAGTCGATCGAAATTGGGGTCACCCTGGGGGGGGCACTGGGAATTATCATTGAAGTGCAAAAACTTCTGTATTGCCTCAAAACGAGGCCTGGGCATTGTGGTGCGGTATAAGGGGCAGTGGTAAAGAATATCAGTGGATTAATAGGCCCTCACCGATGGCTTCTTTGTTAGGCCCATGTTTAGGACCAATGCCCAGTACTGCAGCATTTCTGCTTTGTCAGTGGGATGCCACCTGTATGGCCTGGCATAAAAACTATCGGGGTTTGCAGCAATAAATTGCTGAGCACAAAGATTCGTTTGCTCAACAATTTTGTCCACAATGCTGTCCGAAAAAAAGAGCTGAAAAAACTCCATTTCAGACAGCCCTGCTGTCTGGACTTGGACCCCTGCAGCAGCAGTAAAGTCCGGTAATTTGGGGGTGTAGGAGGTTGGGGGCAACCAATTAGGTTCAGGTGCAGGTGTATCACTCGCCGTATCTGTGTCCGATGCCAGCATCTCATACGCCTCCTCTGCAGAAAATGTTTTGCGGGCCATTTTTTTATTTTTGTGTACAGTAAAGGTTTATGTACACTTGTATACTGTAGAAAGTGTATACAAAAAAATGTAGAATAGAACTTTTTTTTTATACATAAAACGCTAAATACTAACACTAACGTACACTAATATATTTTTTTTAATTTTATTATTTTATGACACTATAACTGACTAACACTAAACTACACTTGCAAAAAGAAGATGACTAACTGACAATCACACACTGACTGACGCTAACTGAAGGACGCTAACTGACTGAGACTAACTGACGCTGACGAACAGGCGGTCTGACGATGACTAACGGACGATCTGACGCGAACAGGCGATCTGACGCTAACGGGCGATCTGACGCTGATAGGCGGTTTGGCGCTGACTAAATTGACGCTGACTAACACTGACTAAATTGACACTAAAACGATCTGACTAAACTAACACTGACGATGACTAATGGACGATTTGACGCTAAAGGGCAATCTGACGCTGACAGGCGGTCTGACGCTGACTAAATTGACGCTGACTAACACTAAATTGACACTAACACTGACGCTGACTAACACTGACTAAATTGACGCTAACTAGATCTGACTAAACTAACACTGACGATGACTAATGGACGATTTGACGCTAAAGGGCAATCTGACGCTGACAGGCGGTCTGACGCTGACTAAATTGACGCTGACTAACACTAAATTGACACTAACACTGACTAGTGACGCTGACTAACACTGACTAAACTAACGCTGACTAGATCTGACTAAACTAACTAAAGGGTTTGTTTTTAGATTTTATTTAATTTAAAAAAAAAAAAAAGTAACAAAAGAAAAGTTCCTTATAGACTGGGAGAGGAGGGGAGGGGGTGATCACAGTTTGGGACTGCGATCAAGGGATTAATGTGGGTTTTAAGTGTTTTTTTGTTCAACACTCGTTGCACACGACGGCTGCAGGCTCTGATCTCCTCCACTTCCTGACTCCAACAGAGGAGATCAGAGCCTGTGACGTTGATCTCTAACGTGCTAAGCTCCAATTGATTAGTCGGAGCCTCTCTAACAAGGGACAGCTTCGATTGGTCCCTTGTACTCTGCCTGGACACCAGGGCAGACGGACTACACAGTTAACCGCCGCTGCGGTGTAGCGCCGTGAGGCGGTTAACTTTTAAAGTGCCGACGTAACTGCACGTCAAGGTGCATGAACTTACTTCACAGCTTGACGTGCAGTTACGCCAAGGTGCGGGAAGGAGTTAAAATTTTCTGTACCTGAACTATAGAGGTTCAGCTACAGAAAATATATTGTAAACCTGTACAGCTAATTCATTAACCCCTTAACCCGTTAGTGACCGACCCATCGTGTTTTTACGTCGGTCACTAACGGGCCTTATTCCGATGCCACAGACTTTTTACGTCGCGGCACCGGAATAAGTTTACAGAGCAGGGAGCTGTCAAATCTCCCTGCTCTCAGCTGCCAGAGGCAGCTGAGGGCTGGGAGCGTCCCTGCTCTGCCGGGTGAGATCGATATTAGTATCGATCTCATCCGTTTAACCCCTCAGATGCGGTGCGCAATAGCGAGCACCGCATCTGAGTGGTTTTGGAGAGAGGGAGGGAGCTCCCTCTCTCCCCCACCGACACCCGGCAATACGATCGCCGAGTGTCTGTGTCTCCAATGGCAGCCGGCGGTCTAATAAAGGCCCCCAGGTCTGCCTGGAGTGAATGCCTGCTAGATCATGCCGCAGGCATGACCTAGCAGATGCCTGTCCGTGTTAAACGGACAGGCAGTAATACACTGCAATACAAAAGTATTGCAGTGTATTATAAATGCGATCGCAGAATCGCATATTATAGTCCCCTAATGGGACTAGTAAAAAAGTGAAAAAAAGTTTAATAAAGTTAATTTTAAAAAAAAAATGTGAAAAAAAATGAAAAACCCAGCTTTTCCCCTCACAAAATGCTTTACTATTAAAAAAACAAAATAAAGTTAAAAAGTTACACATATTTTGTATTGCCGCGTCCGTAACAACCCCGACTATAAATCTATTACATTATTTAACCCGCACGGTGAACGCTGTAAAAAATGTAATAAAAAACTATGGAAAAATTGCTGTTTTCTGTGAATACTGACTTTAAAAAAAATGTGATAAAAAGTGATCAAAAAGTCGCATCTACTCCAAAATGGTACCAATAAAAACTACAAGTCATCCCGCAAAAAAAAAAAGCCCTCATACAACCGCATCGGTGAAAAAATAAAAACGTTACGGCTCTTCAAATATGGAGACACAAAAACAAATAATTTTGAAAAAAAAGAGTTTTTACTGTGTAAAAGTAGTAAAACATACAAAAACTATACAAATTTGGTATCGTTGCAATCGTAACAACCCGCTGAATAAAGTTATTGTGTTATTTATATCACACGGTAAACGGCGTAGATTTAAGATGCAAAAAAGAGTGGCGAAATTTCAGGTTTTTTTCTATTTCCCCCCAAATAAAAGTTAATAAAAGTTAATCAATAAATAATATGTCCCCCAAAATGGTGCTATTGAAAAGTACAACTTGTCCCGCAAAAAACAAGACCTTATACAGCTATGTCGACGCAAAAATATAAACGTTATAGCTCTTGGAATGCGACGATGGAAAAACTTAAAAAATGGCTGGTCATTAAGGTCCAAAATAGGCTGGTCATTAAGGGGTTAAGGACACAGCCTGTTTTGGCCTTAAGGACACAGACATTTTTTTCAAATCTGACATGTGTCACTTTATGTGGTAATAACTTTGGAATGCTTTATGTATCCAAGCGATTCTGAGACTGTTTTCTCGTGACCAAAATATGGTCGATATATTCAGTGTTTATTTGTGAAAAACACCACAATTCAGAGAAAATTTGCAAAAATTATCATTTTTCTAAATGTAAATGTATTTGCATGTAAGACAGATAGTAATACCACACAAAATAGTTACTAGTTAATATTTACCATATGTCAAGAAAATTTCAAAAGGCTATTTTTTCAGAGACCAGTTCAGTTCTGAAGTGGCTTTGAGGGCCTTATATATTAGAAAGTCCCCATAAATCACCGCATTTTAAAAACTGCACCCCTCAAAGCATTAAAAAAAATATTCAGAAAGTTTTTTAATCCCTTAGGTGTTTCGCAGGAGTTAAAGCAATGTAGAGGTGAAATTTACAATTTACATTTTTTTGCAAAAATGTATTTGTAATACATGTTTTTCTGTAATACAGAAGGTTTAACCAGAGAAAAGCAACTCAATATTTATTGCCCAGATTTTGCCGTTTTTAGAAATATCCCACGTGTAGCCCTAGTGTCCTAATGGACTGAAGCACAGGCCACAGAATCAAAGGAGCACCTAGTGGATTTTGGGGTCTCCTTTTTCTTAGAATATATTTTAGGCATGTCGGGTTTGAAGAGATCTTGTGGTGACAAAACAATTTAAAAAAAGTCGCCACATTTTGAAAACTACACCCATGAAGACATTTATCTTGCAGTATAGTTAGCATTTTGACCCCACAGGTTTTTTGCTAAACTTATTTTAATTACTCTGTAAAAATTAAGATCTACTTTTTGTCTGAAAAAACTTAGAAATGTTTAATTTTTACATGGAATAAAAGGAGAAAAATCACCCCAACATTTGTTAAACAATTTCTACCGATTACAGAAATACCCCATATGTGGTAGTAAACTGCTGTATGGACCCACGGCAGGGCTCAGAAGGCAAGGAGCGCCATTTGGATTTTGGAGCGCAGATTTTGCTGGAATGGCTTTCAGTGCCATGTCGTGTTTGCAACGCCTTGAAGGGACAAAAACAATGGAAACCATAAAAAAGTGACCACATTTTGGGAACTACACCCCTCAAGCAATTTATCTTGGGGTATATAGTTAGCATTTTGAACCCACAGGTTTTTTGCAGAATTTAATGGAATTAGGCAGTGAAGTTGAAAATTTTCATTTTATTTTTTCATTTTCACAATAAATAAAGGAGAAAAAAGCACTGCAATATTTGTAAAGCAAACTCTTCTGAGCACAGAAATACCCTATATGTGGTAATTAACTGCTATTTAGACCCACAGCAGAGCTTAGAACGGAAGGAGTACCATTTGACTTTTGGGGCTCAAAGTTTGCTTGAATGGTTTGCGGCGCCATGTCACATTTGCAAAGCCCCTGAGGGGCCAAAACAGTGGAAACCACCCAAAAGTGACCCCATTTGGGAAACTACACCCCTCAGGGAATTTATCTAGCGGTATAGTGAGCATTTTCACCCCACAGTTTTTTTGCTGAATTTATTGAAATTAGGCAGTGAAAATGAAAATCATTTTTTGCATTTTCACAAGTAATAAAGGAGAAAAAGCATTCCAACACTTGTAAAGCAATTTCGCCCGAGTACAGCAATACCCCATATGTGGTCATAAACTGCTGTTTGGACACACGGCAAGGCTCAGAATGGTAGGAGGGCTACTTGGCTTTTGGGCACCATGTCGCATTTGCAGAGCCCCTGAGGTACCAGTACAGTAGAAACCTCTGAGAAGTGACTCCATTTTGGAAACTATACCCCTCAGGGCATACATCTAGGGTTGTAGTGAGCATTTTGATCCCACAGGTGTTTAATAGATTTTATTAGAATTACGCAGTGAAAATGATAAATTCTATTTTTTCCAAAAAAAATTTGTTTTTGCTCCCAATTTTGTTTTCACTAGGGGTAATGGGAGAAAAAATACACCACACAATTTGTTACCCAAATTCTCCCGAGTACGGCAATACCCTATGTGTGGCCCAAAACAGCTGTTTGGGCACATGGCAGAGCTCAAAATGGAAGGAGTGCCATTTGGCTTTTAGAGCACACATTTTGCTGAACTGGTGTATTGGCGCCATGTCGCATTTGCAGAACTCCCTTTGGTAGCAGAGTAGAGTGGAAAACCCTGAGATGAAACCCCATTTTGTAAACTACACCACTCAAGGCATTTATCATTTGGCTGGACATATGACAGGGCTTAGGAGTGAAAGAGCACCATGCGCATTTGAGGCCTATTTTGGTGATTTCTGCAGCATTGGCCCACAATGGCAGGGCTCTGGTGTCAAATACTAAACCAAACCCCCAAGTAGTGACCCCCATTTTGCAAACTGCACCCCTCATTTTTTAAGGGGTGTAGTGAGCATTTTGACCCCACAGATTTGTTTTATTTTAGAAATTAACACAGTGGAGTCTGCAAAGTGAAAATTGCAATTTTCCACAGGTATGCCATTTTAGTCCACAATATGTTGTGCCTAGTTTGTGCCACTGAAGACAAATACCTCAAACTGTTAAGCGGGTTCTCCCGGTTATGGCGATGCCATATATGTGGATGTAAACTGCTGTTTGGGCACACCGTAGGGCTCAGAAGTGTGGGAGCGCCACTTGGTTTTGGGAGCGTAGATTTTGCTTAGTGGTAGTTCTGTTTGGAGTTTTACTAGTATCATGTGGGGCATATGTAGGCTGTGCGGAGCACATCAGGGCATAATAAGAGGGTATAATAATGTGGTTAATAAATAATAATTCATAGATATGTAGCCAGTGTCACACTGATAAATGGTGCCCAATCTTATCCGCTTTTGGAACAAACACTGCACATTTTGCATCGTCATATTCTGAGAGCCAGAACTTTTTTTTTTCCTCTCCACCGGAGCTGTGTAAGGGATTATTTGTTGTGGGACAATCTGTAGTATTCATTGATACCATTTTTGGGTACATGCGGTATTTTTATATCACTTTTTATTTCATCTTTTGGCAAGCATGGTGACCAAAAATCAGCAATTCTGATAATATTTTTTATTCTTTCTTTTTACGGCATTCACCGTGCACTAGAAACTACAATTTTACTTTATTATGCGTGTCGATATGATTACAGAAATACCATATGCATATAGCTTTTTTTATGTTTTGCAGCATCTACACAATAAAAACACTTTTGTTTCAAATAATTTATTTTTTGTGTTGCGATAATCTGATAGCCATAACTTTTTTGTTTTTCTGTCAAAAAAGCTGTAGGAGGGCTTGTTTTTTGCGGAACAGGCTGTAGTTTGTAATGGTATGTGAAACTTTTAGATCACTTTTCTTTATTCTGTTTTGGGATGAATAGTGTCCTAAACAAATGGCGATTCTGTAATTGTTTTTTATTTACATTTTTTATGATGTTCACCGTGCGGGCGAAATAGCATGATATTTTTATAGTTCGGGACGTTACGGACGCGGTGATACCACATATGTATACTTTTTTTTATGTTTTCCATTTTTCCTTTAAAGTAAAATACTTATTATCGGGAAAAAAGCGGTTATTGTTTTTTTAACTTGAAACTTTTATTTTTTTACATCATTTTTATTTTGTTTTTTTTAAACTTTTTTTTTATCCCACTATGGGACTTGAAGGCATGAAGCCTTGATCGCTATTCTAATATACTGCACTACCTACGTAGTGCAGTGTATTAGAGTTGTCAGCTATTCACTGACAGCAAGCCTGTTAGGCTTCACCTTCCGGCGGGGCCTGATAGGCTTCCATACTTGGAGGCCATTATTAGGCCTCCGGTTGCCATAGAATTAATCGGAACCCCCGCGAGTGCCGATCGTTGCCATTAGCAACTATCAGTGTGATCTAACCACCTAGATGCAGCCATCGCTTTTGATCGCTGTATCTCAGGGGTTAATCGGCCAAATTGGAGCCTAGCTCTGGTCCTGGTCATTCCATCGGGGTGTCTACTGTAATATACATCCGGCAACCGTCAATGATGGCGCTGGCTCAGCTTGAACCAGCTCCATCATATACAGTTACGTTCTCAAGGAGCTGTGATTGGTCAGTCTGCTGTGGCTGACCAATCACAGCGATCACCGGCAGGGGACCACTGTGATTGGTCCCCTGCCGTCTTACTGTGCAGATCAACTGTCAGAACTGTGCCATAAACTGTTTATGTCACCTTGTCCTTTGACAGGATGACAGTTATTAGACAGGACGCAGCGGTAAGTCTCTGTGCCTTAAAGCACTGCAATACAGGATGTAACGGTGCGTCCTGGTGCGTTAAGGGGTTAAGAGTGGGCCTCATCAACACAAACTAATGCAGACAAGAACAACATATGCTGACCATAGAAACCAATCAAATCATTGCTTTCATTTTCTAACCCAGTGTTTGTAAAGTCAAGTACTTCTGTAGTGTCCCACTGGGACTCTACTGAAGTGTGTTCTATTTTGTTCCAGTCAGAGACCTGATTTAAGTTTTTTGCATGTACTGTATTTGATGTTAAATGTAATTGTGCCTTTAAATGCCTGGGCTAAACCATCTGTGGCTGGAGCAGGAGCGAAGGGTTTCCCCCAAATCTTTGATAGTATTCTCTGTAGATTCTTCTAGAAGGAGGAAGGAGCTTATCTTATGTAGGCTCTCAGTTAGTGTCAGTTGAAAGTTGTAGGCGTTCAACAGAGAATGGGTTGAACACAATATGTGCTCTGAGGAGTACAGAAGAGAAGTCTGTGGGAAGAGATTGTCTTTGGGCCTCACAGCCCACGACTAACTCAGAAGGTTCCGGCCTTTCTGGCAACTTTCTGGTTGCTTTTGTGTACGACTAGACCTTAGGCTTCCGGCCTGGCCCAGCCAATTTGAGCAGCTTTCACGTTGCTTTTTGTGTGTGCTATTTGAGATTTGGAAAAACCTTACTTCAACTCCATAACAACGAGCCCATTGTTGAAAAACTGTTTTATAAGAACTATGTGCCTCCATATTGGAAGTGTTCTGCAAGTTACGGAAAAGTGAAGAAACAGTGAGTTTATCCAATTAACTTTACCACAGTCTCCTGCTTATTATTTTGCACTTTACTACAAAGGGCACCCCACCTTCCACCAGCCAGGAAACATTTTCACAGGATGTGCCCCAGAGGAACAACTACCACAATTATCTAAGTGAAACCCCCTCATCACCGTAACAGCCCTAGGAGTGTCGGAGGTCTAGTGGATGCAGGCCCTGCCACCGTAACCAAGCCATCATAGGGGACTACTACTTCCAACTGTTTGCCTGACAAAGCACAGCATAAGGATGCGAGTACATTACTTTTACCCCCTGTGGTACACATATCACAGATTTAGAACTAGGTTATAACCCTCTGTAAAAAATGTTTTGGTTGGTTGCTATAGGCAACATCTCCAATTTTCAATTACACCATTTTTTTTATAAAGAGATACATAGAATTATTTAACCCCTTTCCGCTCCAGGACATATAGGTACGTCATGGGAGTGAAGCAGTTAGCACAATTTGCAGCCAATCACTGCTGTCGGACGACAAATCAAATTTTTCCCGCACCAGCGTTTGCTGTGATTGGTCAATTGCTGTGATTGTATTGTAAAAAGGGAGGAACAAACCTACTGCCCACGCTCTAACCGTCGCAATTGAGTCTGTGTTGAGGGGAGCCAATTGTCAAAATTATTATAATGAAATTAGATGAGATCAGTTCTACTATCACCCCTTTACTATTCTTGCCTCCTGATCACTTCCATTATGCCTGTCTGATCACTCCAATCTTTGTGATCACCCAACCCCTTTTAATCACCTCCACACTGTCATTCCCTGTGATTCCCTCCATGTGATCACCTCCATAATTTTTAGTACAGAATTTCATAATTTTTTTTCAGAATTATTTAGTACTATTTGTACGCATATAGTTTTTTAGTTCTATTAGTATGCCAATTGATAATATGGCCCGAAGGCTTTTCTTTGACGAGAAGGTGTACGCTTTTCTGGAATCTGACACAGAGTCAGCTAGCGAGGATGACACTCCTTTCCTTTTGTCCAGTGGTGTAACTAATGGGGGGTGCAGAGGTTGCGGTTGCACCCAGACCCTGAAGCCTGACGGGAACCAAAAGGAAAGGTCCTTTTGCCTGATATAAGAAGATCAGTACGATGAATTATATGTGATAGATAGGGGACATGGTTACAGACTTTGCATTGCGGCCCAGGAGCTTAAAGATACACCACAGCTCTTGTCATTATCTTCTTTCACTAGAGACTCAGAGGAACCCCTTAAGAAGGTGTCCCAGAATTGCCACTGAAGTGGCCCCTGACCGCCTTGGGTAATAATTTTGTACCTCAGTTCCTTGAGTTCACTGGGAACATTTAGACATGGAAGGGCTGAGAGAGCTCTTTTATTCAGACAAATTTATTGCTGTACTTCTGGCTTTGGCTGAGCCAAGAGACAGTGAGAGTGAGTGAGTAAGTGAGTGTGTGTGTGTGTGTGTGTGTGTGTGTGTGTTTTCCTGGCCTAATGGTGACCCAGACATACTTGTCCTACTGGAGCACTGATATACTGTACCACACTCCCATGTGTAGGGGTGGGATCCGGCCGGTTCGCCTCGGTTCCGCCGAACCAGTTGTTAAAATGACAGCCGGTTCGCAGAACCAGGTAAAGCGAGAAGTCGGAACCTGTCCAGTCCCCTGCACTCAATTGTATCCACGTCCTTAGGACGCGGATAAAATTTAGTTGACTAGCGCTGCCCTGGCGAGGTACAAGATGCCTCACCATTTTGCGCTTTAGTAATGATGCACTCGGCGCGATGATGTTGACGTCATTGCGCCGCTGCATCGTTCCGATTGAGGAGGACTGACATTGCTGGAGGATGGCGCGGCAAGGGGACAGGCAAAAAATAATAATTGGTTTTTTTCCTTCTACTGTGGGCACTATGGGGCACTACATAGGAGACTATACAGGGAACGAGAACTACAGAAGACTATGTAGGGAACTAACTACAGAGGACTATATAGGGGCCCTTATCTACAGGGAACGCCTCAGGGGGCCCTTATCTAGAGGGAACGCCACAGGGGGCCCTATCTACAGGGCTCCATGTGGCGTTCCCTGTAGATAGGGCCCCCTGTGGCGTTTCCTGTAGATAGAGCCCTGTCTACAGAGAATGCCACATGGGACCCTATTTACAGGGACCTCCACAGGAGCACAGGGAGCTCTATCTACAGTGAATGCCACAGGGGATACTACCTACAGGGAACGCCACAAGGAGCTCTATCTACAGGGAACACAACAAGGGGCTCTATCTACCGGGAACGCCACAAGGGGCCCTATCTACAGGGAATACCACAAGGGGCTCTATCTACAGGGAACGCCACAGGGGGCTCTAATTACAGGGAACGCCACAAGGCGCTCTATCTACAGGGAACGCCACAAGGGGCTCTATCTACAGGGAACGCCACAAGGGGCTCTATCTACATGGAACGCCACAGGAGGGCCTATCTACAGGGGGCACTATACAGGGAACGCTACAGGGGGCACTATACAGGGAACGCCACAGTGAATACAGCAGGGGGCCCTGTCTGCAGGGAATGCTACAGGGGGCCTTGTCTGCAGGGAACGCTACAGGGGATACTATCTACAGGGAATGCTACTACCTACAGAGGGCTCTATGGGGAGAACTATCTATAGATGGCTCTACTGGGAGCACTATCTACAGAGGGCTCTACTAGGAGCAATATCTAGAGAGGGCTCTATGAGGGGCACTATCTACAGGGGGCACTGTGTGTGGTGCATTACTTTACAGTGTTTAACACAATTTTATTCAGTGGCACAGTGTATGTTACTATTATATTCAGGGGCACATAGTGTAGCGCTATTATATTCGGGGACACAGAGTATTATACTATTATATTTGGGGGCAGAGAGTGTGGTACCATAAGTATTTGCTCTTCGTTTATAGGTGCAGAAATGTTGAAAAAGTGAGCTTCTGAAGACATCTGAGCAGCAAATTTACCCAATTCCGCAGAAATGGGTCATGGCCAGGAGGCATAATAAATTTCTGGACCAGATGGAAAAGTAAAGAGAACAACTAGAATCTGAGAAGTCGTCAAAGGTGAATTCTCCCTGTGACTGCTCAGTACTGTAGTCACTGTATGATCTGCAGCGAGATGATCTGTGTATCGTACTTTTTTGTGAAACCGCAACTTCCAGCATACCCTTACCATCGTTCTGGCTATACTGGGAGCTGTAGTTTTATTCTGTACAAACTTATATGGCAGAGGTTAAACTAAATTTTCTAATTATCTCTGTACTGAGCTGTATTTGTACTTGTGCTGTATATATGTACTGAGCTTGGTTCTGGTGCTGTATATATATGTAGTGAGCTTGGTTCTGGAGTTATATTCATCATAACAACCAAACTCAATACATATATACAGCACCAAAGAGAAGCTCAGAACATATATACAACTCCAGAACCAAGCTCAATACATATATACAGCACCAAAGAGAAGCTCAGAACATATATACATCACCAGAACAAAGCTCAGTACATAAATAGAGCACCACAACAAAGCTTAGTACATAAATACAGCACCAGAACCAAGCTTAGTACATACAGTGAAGGAAATAAGTATTTGATCCCTTGCTGATTTTGTAAGTTTGCCCACTGTCAAAGACATGAACAGTCTAGAAATTTTAGTGTAAGGGTATGTTCACACGTAGTCAACAAAAACGTATGAAACTCCAGAGCTGTTTTCACGGGAAAACAGACCCTGCTTTTCAGACGTTTTTTTACCAACTCGCATTTTTCGCGGCGTTTTCACGCCGTTTTCGCTGCGTTTTTTACGTCCGTTTTTGGAGCTGTTTTCATTGGAGTCTATGAGAAAACAGCTCCAAAAACGTCCAAAGAAGTGTCCTGCACTTGTTTTGACGAGGCTGTATTTTTACGCGTCGTCGTTTGACAGCTGTCAAACGACGACGCGTAAATAACAGGTCGTCTGCACAGTACGTCGGCAAACCCATTCAAATGAATGGGCAGATGTTTGCCGACGTATTGTAGCCCTATTTTCAGACGTAAAACGAGGCATAATACGCCTCGTATACGTCTGAAATTTGGCCGTGTGAACATACCCTAAAGGATCTGCCAGGCACTACGTCTGTGGATACTCCCAGGATTAATCAATCGACACCTGAGGCCGGACCTCTTAGACTGACTCCGGCTCCCACCAATCAGGGTGGCAGGCTCAGGAGTGGGAGAGCCTATCGCGGACTGGTCAGTGGGAGTTAGCTCCGCCCCCTGTCCATTTATACCTGCCGTTTTCTCTTCGTCATTGCTTGTGATTCTTCCTGGTTTCCTGGCTCTGCTACAGCCTTGCTCCAGCCTGCTACAGCCTTGCTTCAGCCTTGCTACAGCTGCCGCTTATCCTGCTTCGCTCTGACCCCGGCTTGCTTCCTGCACCTTGCTCTGCGTTCGTATACTTCGTGACATCCTGATTCTGACTGCTCGTTGACCACTCTGGTTTCCTCACGGTGTTCCGTGGGCTACTGCCCCTTCCCTTGCTTGTTCCCTGTTTGTATTCCCTTGCACTTAGTCAGCGTAGGGACCGCCGCCAAGTTGTACCCCGTCGCCTAGGGCGGGTCGTTGCAAGTAGGCAGGGACAGGGCGGTGGGTAGATTAGGGCTCACTTATCCCCTTCCCCTTCTTCCTGCCATAACATAATCACAAGCCCGCTATGTCCAAGACCCCCAGGTCCCGACCTGCAGGCTTACTACGTTCTTTGCCCATTCCCCAGAGACCTTGGACCCATATCTCCATGGATTTTATCACCGATTTGCCT
Organism: Rhinoderma darwinii; assembly: GCF_050947455.1. Taxonomy (NCBI): domain Eukaryota; kingdom Metazoa; phylum Chordata; class Amphibia; order Anura; family Rhinodermatidae; genus Rhinoderma; species Rhinoderma darwinii. Next base: position 167,580,283 of record NC_134689.1, read on the forward strand.
CCATCTCAAGGCAAGTCGGTGGTGTGGGTGGTAGTAGACCGCTTCAGCAAGATGTGCCACTTTGTGCCCCTTAAGAAACTACCTAACGCCAAGACGTTAGCTTCTTTGTTTGTTAAACACATTCTGCGTCTCCATGGGGTCCCAGTCAATATAGTTTCTGACCGAGGGGTACAATTTGTTTCATTATTTTGGAGAGCCTTTTGTAAAAAGCTGGAGATTGATCTGTCCTTCTCCTCCGCCTTCCATCCCGAAACTAATGGACAAACGGAGAGGACTAATCAATCCCTGGAACAATATTTAAGGTGTTTCATCTCTGACTGTCAATTTGATTGGGTCTCATTCATTCCCCTCGCCAAATTTTCCCTGAATAACCGGGTCAGTAACTCGTCAGGGGTCTCCCCGTTTTTCTGTAATTTCGGGTTTAATCCACGGTTCTCCTCCGTTTCTCCTGGTAGTTCCAATAATCCCGAGGTAGAGGTCGTTCATCGGGAACTGTGCACAGTCTGGGCCCAGGTTCAGAAGAACCTAGAGGCGTCCCAGAGCGTACAAAAAATTCAGGCTGATAGAAGACGTTCTGCTAACCCCCGGTTTGTCGTCGGGGATTTGGTGTGGTTGTCGTCTAGGAACTTGCGCCTTAAGGTCCCGTCCAGGAAGTTTGCTCCCCGATTTATTGGGCCTTATAAGGTCATTGAAGTCCTCAACCCTGTATCCTTCCGTCTGGAGCTGCCCCCATCCTTTCACATACACGACGTCTTTCATGCCTCCCTCCTTAAACGCTGCTCCCCGTCCTGGTCCCCCTCGAGGAAACCTCCTGTTCCCATTCTCACCCCTGAGGGGGTGGAATTCGAGGTGACCAAGATTGTGGACAGTAGGATGATCCAGGGCTCCCTCCAGTACCTGGTCCATTGGAGAGGATACGGGCCGGAGGAGAGGACTTGGGTACCTACTCGAGATGTTCACGCTAGGGTATTGGTCAGGAGGTTCCACCTTCTCTTCCCCACTAAACCAGGTCCTCTTAGTAAGGGTCCGGTGGCCCCTCATAAAAGGGGGGGTACTGTAAAGGATCTGCCAGGCACTACGTCTGTGGATACTCCCAGGATTAATCAATCGACACCTGAGGCCGGACCTCTTAGACTGACTCCGGCTCCCACCAATCAGGGTGGCAGGCTCAGGAGTGGGAGAGCCTATCGCGGCCTGGTCAGTCAGAGTTAGCTCCGCCCCCTGTCCATTTATACCTGCCGTTTTCTCTTCCTCATTGCTTGTGATTCTTCCTGGTTTCCTGGCTCTACTACAGCCTTGCTCCAGCCTGCTACAGCCTTGCTTCAGCCTTGCTACAGCTGCCGCTTATCCTGCTTCGCTCTGACCCCGGCTTGCTTCCTGCTCCTTGCTCTGCGTTCGTATACTTCGTGACATCCTGATTCTGACTGCACGTTGACCACTCTGGTTTCCTCACGGTGTTCCGTGGGCTACTGCCCCTTCCCTTGCTTGTTCCCTGTTTGTATTCCCTTGCACTTAGTCAGCGTAGGGACCGCCGCCAAGTTGTACCCCGTCGCCTAGGGCGGGTCGTTGCAAGTAGGCAGGGACAGGGCGGTGGGTAGATTAGGGCTCACTTATCCCCTTCCCCTTCTTCCTGCCATAACATTTAGGCTAGGTTAATTTTACCAGTGAGAGATAGATTATATTTAAAAAAAAAAACAAAAAATCACATTGTCAAAATTATATATATTTATTTGCATTGTGCACAGAGAAATAAGTATTTGATCCGTTTGGCAAACAACCCTTGTTGGCAAGCACAGTAGTCAACGACTGATCGACGGGCCGTGGCCATAGACGTTACAGTATCCCCCCTCTTAAACCCCTCTTCTTGGGACCAGAGCGAGAGAGAATCTTCCTCACGAGGACAGGGGCATCGGTGTTCTCCTCTGGCTCCCAAGACCTCTCTTCTGGGCCGAACCCCCTCCAGTACACCAAATAAAATGTCCTTCCTCCCAACTTCTTGGTAGCCAGAATCTCCTTTACCTCGAAAGTCCCAGATGGGCCGCCAGGAACCACTGTGGGACTAGGAGTCCTGGAGTAGCGGTTCAGGACCACCGGTTTTAGCAGGGAGACGTGAAAGGAGTTAGGATTCCTGAGAGTGGGGGGGAGCCGCAGCTTGTAGGATACCGGGTTAATTTGTAGCAGGACTTCAAAGGGACCAAGGAACCTCGGGGCAAATTTGCATGACGGCACCTTCAGCTGGATATTCCTAGAAGACAACCAGACTTTAGTCCCTGGAAGGAACTGCGGAGGCACCCGTCTTCTTGTATCTGCCTTTCTCTTCATGCGGTCCACCGCCAAGAGGATAGAAGATCGGGTCTGATGCCATATCTGTAGAAAGTCCCTGAAGGTGGAGTCGGCTGCAGGCACCTGGGACATTGTAGAAACAGGAAGAGGTATACGAGGATGTTGGCCGTAGACGATTAAAAATGGACTGGATGTGGTCGACTCACTGGTGTGGTTGTTATAGGAGAACTCTGCCCACGGGAGCAACTGCACTCAATCATCATGGCGCCTGGACACAAAGTGACGTAGGTAGTTCTCCATAATCTGGTTAACTCTCTCGACTTGCCCGTTGGACTGGGGATGATAGGCCGAAGAGAAGTCCAATTTCTCACCAAGGAGCCCGCAGAGTGCTCTCCAAAACTTCGAGGTGAACTGGACACCTCTGTCCGAGACAATATGCAGGGGCAAGCCGTGCAGACGGAAGATGTGCTGTATGAAGAGGTCAGCCAATCGCATAGCAGACGGCAGAGCGGTCAACGGGATGAAGTGAGCCATCTTGTAAAATCGATCCACCACCACCCAGATGACACTGCAACTCGCAGAAGGAGGAAGGTCCGTGACGAAGTCCATAGTGACATGTTGCCACGGGGCTACGGCACAGGCAGTGGTTGGAGCAGACCCGCAGGTCTGGAGTGAGAAACTTTATTTGCTGCACAGACTGTGCAAGAGGAGACAAAGTCCATGACATCTTTGGGCAGCGTGGGCCACCAGAACTGATGGGTGATTAGATCTTGGGTCTTACGAGCACCCGCGTGACCTGCCAGCTTAGAGCTGTGACCCCAGCGGAGAATTATTCCTCGGTCAACCAGACGCACAAAAGTCCTACCCGGAGGAATGTCTCTGACTTGCAGGGGATTCACAGAGAAGATACAGGATGGGTCAATGATATTCTGTGGAGATTCCATGGCATCCTCGGTTTCAAAAGATTTAGACAAGGCATCGGCCCTCACATTCTTGTCGGCGGGACGGTAGTGGAGTTCGAACCGGAACCGAGCAAAGAACAATGACCACCTGGCTTGATGAGGATTCAACCGCTGGGCCGTCTGTAGGTAGGTCAAATTCTTGTGATCCGTGAAGATCAGGATAGGATGAACCGCGCCTTCCAGTAGGTGTCTCCACTCCTGCAGAGCCAGTTTGATGGCCAGTAACTCCCGGTCCCCAATCGAGTAGTTACGCTCTGCGGGAGAAAACAGCTTGGAATAGTAGCCACATACCACGGCCTTGCCTTTCGGTCTTTTCTGGAACAACAGTGCACCAGCACCCACCGAGGAGGCGTCCACCTCTAACGAAAACTGTAAGGATACGTCCGGATGGTGCAGAATGGAGGCAGATGTGAAGGCTTTCTTTAAGGATTCAAATGCGGCTTCAGCCTCCGGGGTCCACATCTTGGCATTCATACCTTTCTTAGTGAGGGTGGAGATAGGTGCTGTCAAAGATGAGAAGTTGGGGATGAAGAGTCGGTAGAAGTTGGTGAATGCTAGAAAGCGTTGGATGGCCCTTAAGCCTTGGGGGCGTGGCCACTCTCGGACGGCCTTTACCTTCTGTGGATCCATCTTGAGGCCCTGATCTGAGATAATATAGCCCAGGAAGGATAGAGACTTCTTCTTGAACACACACTTCTCCAACTTGGCGTAAAGTCGATTCTCTCTTAGACGGAGCAACACCTGGCGGACATGACTTTGATGAGTTACTGGGTCTGGGGAAAAAATCAGAATGTCATCGAGATATACCACAACACAATCATACAGGAGATCACGAAAAATGTCATTGACAAATTCTTGAAACACTGCGGGAGCGTTACACAGGCCGAAGGGCATGACTAAGTATTCGTAATGCCCATCACAAGTATTAAAGGCAGTATTCCACTCGTCACCTCGACGAATCCGGATCAGATTATAGGCCCCCCGCAGGTCCAGTTTAGAAAAAAAAATTGCCCCCCGTATGCGATCAAACAGTTCAGAAATTAAAGGCAGAGGATACCTGTTCTTCACCATGATCTGGTTTAGGCCTCAGTAGTCAATGCAAAGTCGTAATGATCCATCGTTCTTTTTAACAAAGAATAACCCTGCTTCGGCCGGGGATGAAGATTTACGAATGAAACCCCTCTCCAGGTTCTCCTTGATGTAAGCCGACATGGACTGGGTCTCTGGCAAGGAGAGAGGGTACACTCTACCACGAGGGGGAGACAATTCCGGAACCAGGTTAATCGGGCAGTCATATGCCCGGTGTGGCGGCAAGGTCTCGGCCTCCTTTTTATTGAAGACATCGCCGAACATGGAGAAACAGAGGGGCAAACCTGCCAATGACTGAATGGGAGCGGGCTGTGGCGACTGGACGTGACTCAGACAGCGGTCAAGACACTTCGGGCCCAACTGGAGAACCTCTCCAGAGTTCCAATACAGGACGGGGGCGTGCAGACGAAGCCAAGGCAACCCCAGCAGCACAGGGTTGACGGCCTTGGACAGGACGAACAGAGAGATGATCTCAGCATGAAGGGCTCCCACTTGGAGTCTCAACGGCTTCGTTACGGACACAACTGGGTTTGGTAATGGCAGTCCATCCACCGAGGCAACGATCAGCGGCCTTTCAAGCGGGATATTGGGCAACTGTAGGAGATCCACAAGATCCTGGCAGATGAAGTTGGCTGCAGAGCCGGAGTCCAGATATGCGAAGACCTGATGGGACCTCTCGCCAGCAATGATGGTTACAGGGATAAATAGTTTGGAGGAGAGTTCTTGCTTCAATGTGTTGACGCCCAGGATTGTCTCTCCAACCAAGCCTAGGCGCTGGGGTTTTTTGGCTTGTGAGGACACAGACGCACGACGTGGCCAGCGAGGCCGCAATATAAGCAAAGTCCAGAGGTGCGCCTGCGCTGTTTCTCCTGGACCGATAATTTTAGTCGGTCAACTTGCATCGATAGAAGCAGGCAAGAGGGGTTGCTGAAAGTTGGGCGCCAGTCTAGGACGCCGGCGCTCCTGACGAACCTCATGGGATCTCTCCCTCAGCCTTATGTCAACCCGAGTGGCAAGCAGAATCAAGTCGTCCAACGCGGGAGGCAGGTCTCAAGCAGCCAGTTCGTCCTTGATCTCGGGCGACAGGCCATGCCAATAGGATGCCACGAATGCCTCATTGTTCCAGGATAGCTCTCCTGCCAGAGTCCCGAAATTAATAGTATACTCGCCCACGGAGTTGTCCTCTTGGCGGAGGTTGAAGATGGCGGTGGTGGCTGATGAGACTCGCCCTGGCTCCTCAAAAACGGTTCGGAATATTCGTGCGAACTCCTGGAAGTCTCGGGTCTCGGGTCCCTGACGTTCCCAGATAGGGTTAGCCCATGCCAGGGCCTTGCCGGTCAGGAGGGAGATGATAAATGCGACCTTGGCTCCATCTGACGGAAATGCCCGAGAGTGCAGGGTAAAATGAATGTGGCATTGGTTCAGAAACCCCCGACAAGCACTGGCGTCTCCACCGAACCGAGAGGGCAATGGCAGCGAGAACCGAGGGTCCGTACAGGAACTGCCAGGAGGAGCAACAGGAGGGTCGGCTTGAGGAACTTGCATAGAAGCAGGAATGGAGGCAACTAGCGTCCCTAGCTGCTGCGCCATAGAGTCCACGGCCACAAGGAGCTGGTCCTGCCTAGCTCGGAGATCCAGCAGATCCGCCTGCATGGCTTGGGAGGGTGTCAAGCCCTTGAATTGGCCAGCGGGGTCCATGGCCAGAGCGTACTGTCACGATGCGGGGTGTGGACACACTGGGCCATACCGCGTAGCGGGATGGCAGCTAGCCAAACCGGAAAGTACACAGTTCAATGGTAGGCAATCGTAGGCAGTGGCGAGGCGGACACGTCCAGAACCAGGCGGTGGGAAGTCGTTCGGTGAGGCGTAGCAGGGCAGCGTAGACTGTAGCACAGCATGGCTATAGCACTAGGTAGCACGGAAACAGGATACGGGATACGGGATATAGGAGCAAGGTACACTGGGAGGCTGGAAGACACTGGGAGACCATAAGATAGATGAACAACAGGAAATCTAACAACGCTCTGGCAAAGGGCAAGAGGGCAGAGCCCTTTTTATAGCCCAGGGCATCCTGGGCCAGATTGCAGTTTTTGCAAAAACGTGCGCACTGGCCCTTTAAGGCCGTGCATGCGCGGGCGCGCGCACCCGCCGGAGACACTCGGAATCCAGAAGAGAGTGCCGTTGCCTGACTGGGGGACGACGCTGCAGGCAGATAAGCTGTCCATGGCCACGGCCGTCGGGGTTAACGACCGATCGACGGGCCGTGGCCATAGATGTTACACATATACAACACCAGAACCAAACTCAGTACCTATATACAGCACCAGAACCAAGCTCAGTGCATATATATCAGAACAACCAAGCTCAAAACATATATAATTAAATTCAAAAAGTGTCTCTCATATATTCTATAGATTCATTACAAACAGAGTGATCTATTTCCAGCATTTTTTTCTTTTATTGTTGATGATTATGGGAACAGTGAATGAAAACCCAAAATTTTGTGTCCCAGAAAATTGGAATATTATATAAGCCAAATGTAATGATGGGGTAGGGAGACAGACAGGTGAACCCTAATCTACCCGCCACTCAGTCCCTGCCTACAGACCAACAGACAAGGGTACACAGAAGCTAAGGGAAATGGGGCAGTTGCCCACGGCAACACCGGGAGCAACAGGCGTAGTGAACGAGCCGAGTCAAACCAGGAGTGTACGAGGTAGCAAACGCAGAGCAGGAGCGTAGTCAGTAAAGCAAGGGTCAAAATGAAGCAAGGTCAATAATAATAGCAGGAGCAGCAGAGCCAGGAAACAGGACAGAATCACAGGCAAAGACAAGCAGGAAATGAAGGTATAAATAGACTGAGGGCGGGAGCTAGAACCGTCTGGCCAGGCTATGATAGGTTCTCCCACTCCTGAGCCTACCAGCCTAAGTGGTAGCAGATCGAGTCACTCTATCAGACCTAGGAGCAGGTGCAGACTGATTAACCACGGGCGTCGATACAGAAGCTGTGTCTGGCAGATCCTTTACACCCTATTTCAAAAATGATTTTTAATACTGAAATGTTGTCCTACCTAAAAGTATGTGCAGTATCTGCCCTCAATACTTGGTCGGGGCTCCGACTCTGCATGAATTACTGCATCAATGGCGTGGCATGGAGGCGATCAGCCTGTGGCACTGCTGAGCTGTTATAATATTCTAATTTTCTGAGTGAGTTAAATTTTGGGTGTTCATTAACTGTTACCATAATCATCAACATTACAAGAAAAAAAATGCTGGCAATAGATCTCTCCGTGTGTAATGAATCTATATAATGTATGAGAGACACTATTTGAATTGAATTACTGAAATCAATTAACTTTATATATATATATGTACTGAGCTTTGTTCTGGAGTTGTATTTATGTGCTGAGCTTTGTTCTGGTGTTGTATACAGTATATGTACTGAGCTTTGTTCTGGTGCTGTATATATGTACTGCACTTTTTTCTGGTGCTGTATATATGTACTGAGCTTTGTTTCTGGTGCTGTATATAAGTTCTTTACTTTGTTCTGGTGCTGTTTATATGTACTGAACTTGGTTCTGGTGTTGTATTTAGGTACTAAGCTTGGTTTTGGTGTTGTATATATTTACTGAGCTTGGTTTTGGTTCTGTATATATGTACTGAGCTTTTTTCTTGTGCTGTATTTATGTACTGAGCTTGGTTCTGGTGTTGTATATATGTACTGAGCTTTGTTCTGATGCTGTATATATGTACTGCGCTGGGTTCTGTTGCTGTATATATGTACTGAGCTTTGTTCTGGTGCTGTATATAAGTTCTTTACTTGGTTTTGGTGCTGTATATATATACTGAGCTTTGTTCTGGTGCTGTATATTTCTACTGAGCTTTGTTCTGGTGTTGTATATATGTACTGAGCTTGGTTCTGGTGTTGTATTTATGTACTGAGCTTGGTTCTAGTGTTGTATATATGTACTGAGCTTTGTTCTGGTGCTGTATATATGTACTGAGCTTTGATCTGGTGCTGTATTTATGTACTAAGTTTGGTTCTGATGTTGTATATATGTACCTAGATTGGTTTTGGTGTTGTATATATTTACTGAGCTTTGTTTTGGTGCTGTATATATGTACTGAGCTTGGTTCTGGTGCTGTATATTTGTACTGAGCTTTGTTCTGGTGTTGTATATATGTACTGAGCTTGGTTCTGGTGTTGTATTTATGTACTGAGCTTTGTTCTGGTGCTGTATATATGTACTGAGCTTGCTCCTGGCACCATATCTGTGCATTAGCCGGGAGAGTTGTCCCGGCTTACTGCGCACTCCACACTGTCCTCCACCCTTCTCCTCCACCCTAACGAAATGGGCTGAGCACATTTAGGATATTGAATGTGCGCATATGGGCCTATAGGTTTTGGGTGAGTTTAATATAATGTGTGGGTAGGTCTGTACGCTTATGGAATTATATACAAAGCGTGACGTCACCCACAGGTCCTTCAACCTTGGCGTCGGACGAGAGAAGATATATCGGCTCCAGGCCTCCGAGAGGGTAATATGCTCGTCTCTAGGGAGTTTACTATGCTTACCTGCACACGGTGATGCTGCTGCAGATTCAACTGTACCCTCTCGGACGCCTGGACCCGATGTGTCTTCTCTCGTCCGACGCCAAGGTTGAAGGACCTGTGGGTGACGTCACGCTGTGTGTCTGCAGTGAAAGAAGCTGGGAGGGAACGATGAGAAGTGTATGACGCTGATTTGTCAGCGTCATACACTTCTATTCACAACGCCCAGTTGGTAAAACGAGTAAACACGCCCAGTTGGTAAAAACACAATACACGCCCAGTTGGTAAAACGAGAAAACACGCCCAGTTGTCCATTGAAAAGCTCATTTGCATAAATCTAAAATTGCTCATAACTTGGGCAAAAATGAAAAAAAACTTTACTGTTATCTACATTGCAGCGCCGATCACATTCAATAGGAGATAGGGATTTTATAATCTGGTTACAGAGCCTCTTTAAGTGCCTCACATTCAGAAGTACTGCAGCATGAGGCACTGTTAAAAAAAAATAAGAGGATCCTTACTAGGTTACAGCTTGTGCAAACACTCAGAAATGGTGAGACAAGGGCATTTTGCAGAGACAATGTGCTGTGTGTCAAGTATAAAGACAAGAGGGATGTTTTTAAATTGAGCACAATACACGGCGATAGCAGCGCTCCATCTCAATATAAGGTACCAGTACAAAATTACAAGCCAGTGTAATGGAATCACTAGTTGAGCAATTCTCCCAGAGTGCAAGTTATGGAATTGCTCTGTAAGGCAGCTGGAAACTGTCAAGAATAAGCGTGCAAATAATCCGCTACCTCAAGTCCGTCACTTCTCTGATCAGCAGAGTCTAAGGCTACTCTATGGTCTTCACCAGAGGCCGCATCAAGGCGGGTTGCATTTGGCTGCATAAAACCCAGTTCGAATTAACAGTGCTAGACAGGAGGTGCAATGCAGGCAATACCAGAATGGAAAACCAGACAGCCAGAGGGTAAACAGCAACAGAGTTCACAAGCAGGAGGGAGTGTAAGTCCAAATCAGTAAACAGAAGCATGCCAGGAGTTGCAGAGGTGAAAACTAGCCGAGTGCAGAGTGTCCAACTCAGTAAGCAAAAGGGTTAATCAAAAGACATAGTCGAAGTCCAATTCCAAGAATCCAAATAGTCATGAGATACAGGGTGTAACCTGGAGCTTGATCAGAACTGCATACACAAAGAAATTCACAAGCAACAATGAATAGAACTGACCAGACTTAAATATTCCACCCTAGAATTTGATAGGATGAAAACAGAGAAATGAGATTGGCTCTGCAACTCAACCCATAGCCGCCCAGAAGCTAGGCTAGTAATCATGACAACCTTAAAGAAACGGGCATTTCCTAACAGCCAGACTACATCCTGGACTTTAATAGGCACATGGAAGGGGTTGATATTTCAGATCAAGTGCTGAAGCCGTATAGCTCCATGTGGAAATCGAGGGTGTGGTACAAAAAGCTGGCTGTGCATATTATACAGATAGCTACATATAATTCTTACGTGCAATCAGAGGGGTACCTTCCTGGAATTTCAAGAAGTGGTTATCATATTCCTAATATTTGGTGATCAGGAAGCCCCCCTACTTTCAGTAATTCAGGAAGCGAGACCGCACATATCAACAATTTTCAAGCAAAATCCCCTCCTCTAGTAAGAAGGAAAGGACCCAAAAAAGGTGCAAAAGTGTCACGTTGGGTATGTGAACCCACTGGGCCGTACCGCCTTGGCAGTATGGCGGCTGGCCAACAGGACACAGGTCACAGTCTATAGTTCGTATAGTGTACCTGTGGTAGCTCAGACTGTAGCAAGACCGGCTCGGCTGGGACTAGGCAGCAGGCAGGCGCCAGGCGTGGCGTAGCAGGACAGGTGTGGTACTCAGCACAGCACAACTTCAGCTCAGTGCGGCACTTGACCAGGATTGCACAGGATACAGGTTACAGGTAGCAGGAACGGGAAACACTGGGAACTGGAAAACACTTAGGAGTCCATTTGCATAGACAGACTAGGGTAATGACAACAAGGCTCAGGCAAGGCATGAAGGGGCTGGGCCCCTCTTATAGTCCAGAATGCTCATGGGCTAATTTTCTACTAATTTTAGGTGTGCGCGCTGGCCCTTTAAGAGCGGGCGCGAGTGTGCGCGTGCAACCTACGGGACCCGGCCGGAAGAAGCGGAAGTGAGCGCTGGCGTCTCCTGAAGAGGAGATGGGGACCAGCGCTCACAGTTCCATGACTGCAGACGTCAGGAGGTGAGTGAGCCTGACGGCCCACACCTATGGGTATGACACAAAGTATGTTACAAAAGGAGGATAAGAAAAGACACAACTTACCAACGTGAAACCTGCCCCACACAACCCATTCTGTGCATAAAAGATATGTTTTTTAAACAATCATACATGTTTTGAATTTGAATTTTATTTATTTTCACCCCCTTATAATTATGGAATCTGATGTACTCTGCACAGCTTATTCGCCAGAGCCGCATGCCGCTCCTTCCCTTCTGAATCCTGTTGTGTGCCCAGGCAGAAGATTACAGCCACAAGTGACGTATGGCCATACCGGGAGAACCTGCATAACTATTTAATGGGGTGTGTGTCTCTGGTGGCGCAAGCTGGGCGCAACATAGGCACTGAAATGGCATAAATTGCAATTGTCACTCTACATTATCTACTACACATTAAAATCTGTAGAACACCTGTGTGATCAAAATACTCACTACACTCTAGATAAATGCCTTACGGGAGGTAGTTTCCAAAATGGGGTCACTTTTTGACAGTTTCCACTATATTGGTACCTCAAAGACTCTGCAAATGCATCATGGCACCCAAAACTAATATAGACTAAAAAGTGATCAAAACATCGCATGTACCCCAAAATAGTCCAAATAAAAACTACAACCCGTCTCGCAAAAAACAAGCCCTTACACAGTTTTTTTGACTGAAAAATAAAAAAAAGGTTATGGATCTCTAAATATGGTGACACAAAAAATAAATTAATTTATTGAAAAGTGATTTTATTGCGCAAATGATGCAAAACATTAAAAAAACTATAAACGGATGGTATCGCCATAATCGTATCAACCTGCAGAATAAAGTAAAATTATAATTTATAGCCCAGGGTGAATGCCGTAAAAAAAAAAAAAAGAATAAAACACCTTGTTCTGACGGTGATGGTTATTGGTCACCATGCTTGACAAAAAATGGAAGAAAAAGACAGGAACAGCGATTGCACTGTTACAGGAGCCTGTAAAAATGACAATATACTGTAATCCAATGATCGCTGGTTAAAGTCCCTTAGAGGGACTAATAAAATGTGTAAAAAAATAAGTAAATGAAGTTATTATTAGTGAAAAAAATGCAATAAATATTTAAAGTAAAAAGAAGAAACCTTTTCCAATTTTTTTTCTTAAGTATTGTAAAAAACAAAAAAATACACAAAATTGGTAAAGAAGGCTTGTCGCCTCTGCAGATAGAACCTTTTTTTGTTCCTGACAGAGGGAGTGCCCCCTTGTTATTTGAGGGGATTTTACATGGAACAGGATTTCACCATATTTTTTGTATGTGCCATTAATATATTTATATAAGTTAATCATGTCCCCCTTAGTCGACTTTTTTCAAGGCTAAATAGGTTTTATTCTTTTAATTTTTCCTCATAACTTTTCCTCATAACTATTTTGTGGCTCTTCTTTGTATTTTTTCCAACTCCAGGGCATCCTTTCTATGAACTGGAGCCCAGAACTGAACTGCATATTCTAGATGAGGCCACACTAATGCTTTGTAAAGTGGTAATATTACATCCCTCTCTCGCGAGTCCATGCCTCTTTTAATACACGACAATATCTTGCTGGTCTTTGAAGCAGCTGATTGACATTGCATGCTGTTATTTAGTTTATGATTTACAAGTACACCCAGATCCTTCAGAACAAGTGAAACAAAACTTTGTAAAAGTAGTAAAATATAAAAATAAAACTATGTACATTTTGTATCACTTTAATCGTATTGAGTCGCAGAAAAAGCATTAAGTTGACGTTTTTACTGCATGGTGAAAGCCGTAAAAACTAAACCCAAAAAACAATGGAGGAATCACAGTTTTTTCCAATTTCAGCCTGCAAAGAATTTTAATTTCAGTTTCCCAGCACATTAAATTGTACTTTAACCCCTTCGCGCTCAGGTCAGTACTATTACATCCTGCTGAGCACATCGTTCGCGCTCAGCTCAGTAATAGTACTGACCTGAGTTAACACGGCGCCATCTTTCCCCGGCGCGTGTCTGAGCTGTGATACCTGCTGTTTCCGACAGCAGGCTATCACAGCTTAGTGTGCAGGGACCGATCGCGGTGGTCCCCGCCGATTAACCCCTTAGAAGCCGTGTTCAATAGCGATCGCGGCTTCTTAGGGGTTAAGCTGCCATCGCCGGCCTGCTACACGATAGCGGGCCGCGATGGCTACTATGGCAACCAGAATCCTAACAATGGACTCTGGCTACGCCATCGATGGAAGCCTAGTATGTAGTGCAGTGTATTAGAATAGCGATCAGAGCCTCCTGCCCTCATGTCCCCTAGTGGGACAAAGTAAAAATAGTGTAAAAAAGTTAAAAAAAGTTGTGTAAAAATAAGAAAATAAAAGATTTAAAAGTAATAAAAGTAAAAGTCCCCCTTTTTCCCTTATCAGTCCTTTATTATTAATATAAATAAACAAATAAACTATACATAATTGGTATCGCCGCGTCCGTAACGGCCTGAACTACAAAACAATGTCGTTATTTATCACGCGCGGTGAACGCCGTAAGAGAAAATAATAATAAACCGTACCACAATCACAATTCTTTGGTCACTTCACCTCCCAAAAAATGGAATAAAAAGAGATCAAAAAGTCGCATGTACCTAAAAATGGTACTGATCGAAACTACAGTTCGTTACGCAAAAAATAAGTCCTCGCACGACTTTCCTGATGGAAAAATAAAACAGTTATGGCTCTTAGAATAAGGTAACACCAAAAGTAAATTATATTTTACAAAACGTATTTTATTGTGCAAACGCCATAAGACATAAAATAAAACTATAAACATCTGGTATCGCCGTAATCGTATCGCCCCGCAGAATAAAGTGAATATGTCATTTATAGCGCACGGTGAACGCTGTAAAAAAAATAGAATAAAAAACAATAGTAAAATTGCTGTTTTTTTAGTCACCGCGCCACTTAAAAATAGAATAAAAACTGATTAAAAAGTCGCATGCACCCCAAGAAAACTGCAATGAATTCCTCAAGGTCTCTAGTTTCCAAAAAGGGGTCACTTTTGGGGGGTTTCCACTGTTTTAGCACCACAAGACCTCTTCAAACCGGACATGGTGCCTAATAAATTAAATTAATTAAATGTCACCTCTACTTTGCTCTAAATTCCTGTGAAACACCTAAAGGGTTAATAAACTTTCTATATGCTGTTGTGAATACTTTGAGGGGTCTAGTTTCTGAAATGGGGTGTTTGATAGGGGTGTCTAATATATGGGCGCCTCAAAGCAACTTCAGAACTGAGCTGGAAACTAAAAAATAAAATAAAAATGAGGCAATACTTTGCTTCTTACATTATACTCATAATGAGCCGTGCCCACCCCGAGATGACCCCAGTTTTGACCGTTTGTATAAACGGAGACCCCTATTAGACAGTTTCAGTGCCCGGTTTTCCCAAGCATACACCCCCGAGAAGTGTATTTCTGTTGATGAGTCCCTGGTACATTTTAAAAGGAGGCTTCAATTCCGCCAGTACCTGCCGGGTAAGAAGGCAAGGTATGGCGTGAAGATGTATAAGCTGTGCGAGAGTGCATCAGGGTATACCTACAAATTTAGGATATATGAAGGGAAGGACAGCAGTATTCAGCCCCCAGAATGCCCCCCCTTACTGGGAGTTAATACAAAAATTGTGTGGGATTTGGTGCACCCACTGCTGGACCAGGGTTACCACCTCTACCTGGATAATTTTTATACCAGCTTCCCACTCTTCAACTGCCTCGCTTCCAGAAGTCCTGCGGCATGCGGCACTGCTAGAAGAAACCTGAGAGGCCTCCCTAAGACTCTGCTTGGGCAAACAAGAAGGGGTGAGAGCAGGGCACATTCTAGCAGCAACATATTGTGTGTCAAGTACAAGACCAGGGAGATGCCACACCAGTACCCATGTACCTGTACGAGGTACCAGTACAGAGACCCCCAAACCAGACTGCATCCTGGACTACAATAGGTACATGGGAGGGGTGGACTTGTCAGATCAAGTCCTGAAGCCCTACAGTACTTCTGGAAGCGAGGCCACACGCATCGTACCAGGGCAACACTTTTTAGGAGAAGTTCCCCAAACTGGCAAGAAGGGAAAAAGTCAAAAGAGGTGCAGAGTCTGCTATAAGAGGGGGATAAGGAAGGACACAATATATCAATTTGACGCGTGTCCCGAAAAACCAGAGCTCTGTATGAAAGAGTGTTTTAAAATTTATCATCCATCCCTTTATTTTTAATTTTACCCCAGTTTTACTCGCTCTGATCCACTTCGCACAGCTTACCCCTCCTCATCTTTCCCCTCTGAGCCCTGCTGTGTGCCCAGGCAGCTGATAACAGCCACATGTAGGGTATTGCCGTACCCGGGAGAACCAACATTACAGTTTATGAGGTGTATATCTCCGGTGGCGCATGCTGGGCACAATATATCGGACACTGAATTGGCATATATGTATAGAAAATTGCAAATTTCACTCTGCACCAACTGCTGCACATTATCTTTTACACAATACCTGTGGGGTCAAAATGCTCACTACACCTCTAGATGAATGCCTTAAGGGGTGTAGATTTTAAAACAGGGTCACTTCTCGGGGGTTTCAACTGTACCGGTACCTTAGGGGCTTCTGCGTACAAGACTTAGCACCAGAAAAGCTTCAGGCCAAATGGTGGTCCTTTCCTTCTGAGCCCTGCCGTGTGCCCAGGCAGCTAATAACAGCCACATGTAGGGTACTGCCGTACCCGGGAGAATCCACATTACAGTTTATGGGGTGTATGTCTCCGGTGGCACATGCTGGGCACAATATATCGGACACTGACCTGGCATATATATAGAAAATTGCAAATCTCACTCTGCACCATCTGCTGCGCATTATCTTTTACACAATACCTGTGGGGTCAAAATGCTCACTACACCTCTAGATGAATTCCTTAAGGGGTGTCGTTTTTAAAACGGGGTCACTTCTCGGGGGGTTTCAACTGTACTGATACCTCAGGGGCTTCTGCACACATGACTTAGCACCAGAAAATTCCCAGTAGGCCACATGGTGGTCCTTTCCTTCTGAGCCCTCTCATGGGCCCAAACGGCAGTTGATCACCACAAATAGGGTATTGCCACACTCAGGACAAATTGGGCAACAAAATGGGGTATTTTATTCCTTGTGAAAATAAGAAATTTTGAGCCAAAACGACCTCTTATTGGAAAAAAAAAAATTTTTTTAAATTCACAGCCCAATTCAAATAAATTCTGTGAAAAAACTGTGGGGTCTAAATTGTCACAACACCCATAAATTAATTCTTTGAGGGGTGTAGTTTCCAAAATGGGGTGACTTCTGGTGGGTTTCCATTGCTTTGATACCTCTGGGGCTCTGCAAATGCAACATGGCACCCGAAAACCAATCCAGCAAAATCTGGGCTCCAAAGAACACATAGCGCTCCTTTCCTTCTGAGGCCTCCCATGGGCCCAAACGGCAGTTGATCACCACAAATGGGGTAATGCCGAACTCAGGACAAATTGGGCAACAGATTGGGGTATTTTATTCCTTGTCAAAATAAGAAATTTTTAGCCAAAACTACCTCTTATTGGAAAAAATTAATTTTTTTTAAATTCACAGCCCAATTCAAATAAATTCTGTGAAAAAAAATGTGGAGTCTAAATGATCACAACACCCATAAATGAATTCCTTGAGGGGTGTAGTTTCCAAAATGGGGTCACTTCTGGTGTCTTTCCATTGCTTTGA
Source organism: Rhinoderma darwinii (assembly GCF_050947455.1). Classification (NCBI taxonomy): domain Eukaryota; kingdom Metazoa; phylum Chordata; class Amphibia; order Anura; family Rhinodermatidae; genus Rhinoderma; species Rhinoderma darwinii. The sequence continues at coordinate 167,597,174 of NC_134689.1, forward strand.
TACCTTTGGGGCTCTGCAAATGCGACATTGCACCCGAAAACCAATCCAGCAAAATCCCGGCTCCAAAGAACACATAGCGCTCCTTTCCGTCTAATACCTCCCATGGGCCCAAACGGCAGTTTATCACCACAAATAGGGTATTGCCGCACTCAGGACAAATTTGGCAACAAAATGGGGTATTTTATTCGTTGTGAAAATAAGACATTTTGAGCCAAAACTACATCTTATTGGAAAAAAGTTTGTTTTTTTTAATTCACAGCCCAATTCAAATAAGTTCTGTGAAAAAACTGTGGGGTCTAAATGGTCACAACACCCATAAATAAATTCCTTGAGGGGTTTTGTTTCCAAAATGGGGTCACTTTTGGTGGGTTTCCATTGCTTTGATACCTCTGAGGCTCTGCAAATGCGACATGGCACCCGAAAACCAATCCAGCAAAATCTGGACTCCTAAGAACACATAGAACTCCTTTCCTTCGGAGTCCTCCCATGGGCCCAAACGGCCGTTTATCACCACAAATGGGGTATTGCCGCACTCAGGACAAATTGGGCAACAAAATGGGGCATTTTGATCCCTGTGAAAATAAGAAATTCTGATCAAAAATGACATCTTATTGGAAAAATTGTCATTCTTTTAATTTCACAGCCCAATTCAAATACGCGCTGTAAAAAAACTACGGGGTCAAAATGGTAACAATAACCATAAATGAATTCTTTGAGGGGTGCAGTTTCCAAAATGGGGTCAGTTTTGGGGGATCCCTACTGTTTTGGCACCTCAACACCTCTCCAAACCTGGCATGCTGCCTAAAATATATGCTAATAAAAAAGAAGCACCAAAATGCACTAGGTGCTTCTTTGCTTCTAGGGCTTGTGTTTCAGTCCACGAGCGCAGTAGAGCCACATGTGGGACATTTCTAAAAACGGCAGAATCTGGACAATACATATTTAGTAGTGTTTCTCTGGTAAATTGAAATTTGCAAATTTCACCTCCACTTTGCTTTAATTCCTGTGAAATGCCTGAAGGGTTAAAAAACTTTCTAAATGCTATTTTGAATACTTTGAGGGGTCTAGTTTTTAAAATGGGGTGTTTTATGGGGGGTTCTAATACATAGGCCCCTCAAAGCCTCTTCAGAACTGAACAGGTACCTTAAAAAAAAGGCTTTTGAAATTTTCTTAAAAATATGAGATATTGCTGTTCATGTTTTAAGCCTTGTAACGTCCAAGAGAAATAAAATAATGCTCTAAAAACTATGTAGATCTAAAGTAGACATATGGGAAATGTGAACTAGTAACTATTTTGGCTGGTATAACCATTTGTTTTACAAGCACATGCATTTAAATTCGGAAAAATGCTATTTTTTCAAATTTTTCTCTAAATTTTGCAATTTTTCACAAATAAACACTGAATATATCGACCAAATTTTACCACTAACATAAAGCCCAATGTCTCATGAGAAAACAAACTCAGAATCGCTTGGATAGGTTTAAGCATTCTGACGTTATTACCACATAAAGTGAAATATGTCAGATTTAAAAAATAGGCTATGAGCCTTAAGGCCCAAACTAGGCTGCGTCCTTAAGGGGTTAAATGGTATCGATAGAAACTACAACTCCTCCCGCAATAAATAAGCCCTCACACTACGCTATTAATGGAAAAATAAAAAAAGTTATGGCTCTTGGAAAGCAAGGAGCGAAAAAACGAAAAAAGAAAAAGCAAAAAATGTATCAGTCCGGAAAGGGTTAATTAATTTCTAATAAAAAACATTTATTACCACATGTGGGTTATAGCTATAATCGTGAGAAATTGCTTTACAAATGCTGGGCGGCTTTTTCTGCTTTATCCCTTGTGAAAATGAAAAAGTTCAGAATTTTATTGGAAATAATGTTGATATTAATTTTCACGGCCCAATTCTAATACATTCTGAAAAAGACCTGTGGGGTCTAAATGCTTACTATACCCCTAGATAGATCCTTAAGTCGTGTAGTTTCCCAAATGGGGTCACTTTTGGGGTGTCTCCACTGTTTTGGTCTCTCAGGGGCTTTGCAAATGCGACATGACACCCAAAAACGATTCCAGCTAAATTTGAGCTCCAAAAGCAAAATGGCTCTCCTTTTGTTCTAAGCCCTGCTGTGGGTCCAAACAGCAGTTTATTACCACATATGAAGTATTGCCGTAATCAGGAGAAATTGCTTTACAAATGTTGGGGTGTTTTTTCTCCTTTATTCCTTGTAAAAATGTCTACTTTTTTTCAGAAAAAAAAGTAGACTAATTCGAATGAATTCAGCAAATAAACTGTGGGGTCAAAATGCTAACTATAGCCCTAGATAAATTCCTTGAGGGGTGTAGTTTCCAAAATGAGGTCACTTTAATTTGTTTTTGTTTTGGCACCACAAGACTTCTTCAAACCTGACATGGCGCCTAAAATATATTCTAAAAAAATAAGGGAGGCCCCAAAATTCACTAGGTGATCCTTTGCTTCTGAGGCCTGTGTTTCAGTCCATTAGCACACTAGGGGCACATGTGGGATATTTATAAAAACTACAGACTCTGGGCAATAAATATTGAGTTGCACTTCTTGGGTAAAACCTTCTGTTTTTTGAATTACAAATTAATTTTGGTAAAAAAAATAAAAATTTACAATTTCACCTCTACTTTTCTTTAATTCCTATGAAACGCCTACAGGGTTAAAACACTTTCTGAATGCTGTTTTGAATACTTTGAGGGGTGTAGTTTTCAAAATGGGGTATTAAGGGGACTTTCTAATATATAAGGCCCTCAGAGCCCCTTCAGAACTGAACTGGTCCCTGAGAAAAATAGCCGTAGCACTACGGTCGTGTGCATGAGCCCTTAGAACTTTCGCAGCAATTTTTTACATTTTCAAGAACATTTCTAAAAAATGTGAAAAATTGCTGCGAAAGTTCTAATGGCATATGCACACGACCGTAAATCACGGACCGTGCACATTGCCGTGCACATGGCCGTGCACATTCATTTCAATGAGCCTGGACCGGAAAATGCGGCCGTAATAAGACCTGTCCTATCTTTTTGCGGTCCAGGCTCCCGTGCAATGCACAGACCGTGGAAACCACGGTTGTGTGCATTGTCCCATAGAAATGAATGGGACCGCAATTCTTCCGCAGATTTGCGGGTGAATTGCGGCCGCAAAAACACGTTCGTGTGCATGGGGCCTAAGCCCTGTAACGCCGTAAAAAAAATAAAAAGGCGTTCAAAAAACTATGCAAACATAAAGGTCACATATGGGACATGTTAAATAGTACATTTTTTGTATGGTATTGCTATCCGTTTTACAAGCAAATACATTTAAATTTAGAAAAATTTCTTTAAAGTTTGGTGTTGTTCACAAATAAATATTGAATTTATCGACCAGATTTTTTTACTAACCAAAAGTACAATATGTCACGAGAAAACAATCTCAGAATCACTTGTATAGGTAAAAGCATTCCCAGGTTGTTACCACATAAAGTGACATGGCAGATTTGAAAAAAATCGGCTTTGTCCTCAAGGCCAAAACAGGCTCAGTCCTGAAGGGGTTAAAAGGGAGTCCTACATGTCAGTCAATCAGTGGTTGACACAGAATGATTGCAAAAACCATTATGACATACTGCTTCTACAGGAAGAGATAAGTCGTGAATTGCCAGATTAGGACATCAAAATGTTATTTACAGACATATCAATGGAAACGGTTTATTGTCATTTATTATAAAGTAATAATAAATTCCATTATAAAAATCTATCAAAATGAGTCATGTGACACAAGTGTGTCTTGAATGTAGCTTTGATTTCATTAGTCACTTTAATATTCTGCAATCATCAGAATTGACAGTCAAATACAAGCAAAGGTCATTTTCACATGGTAGTACTTTGGTCAGTATATGTCCACACCATGGCCGGCCCTAGGATAGATGGCGCCCTGTGCGAAATGATTTCTCGGTGCCCCACCCCATAAAATTATAATGCTCCTTTAGTGCCCTCATACAGTATAATAATATTTAATAATATAATATATTACAACCCCTTCAAGGACACAGTATTTTGTCCTCTAATTGTGCCCACAGTATTATGCCACTTGTAGTACCCCTACACAGTATAATGTCCGCTTAGTGGCCCCACACAGTATAGTGCCCCCCTGTAGATTTTGCCATATAGCCTCCTTGTAGACAGTGCTATAATCACCCACCTGCTTTTTGTAGATCGTGCCATACAGCCCCCCCCCACCTCCCACTTGTAGACAGTGCCATACATTCCCCCACCTCCCCCTTGTAGACAGTGCCCCCAAACAAAAACAAAAATTGTACTCACCTAGGCCCCGTTAGCATGACGAACTGAGCTGCTCCATGATGGGATCCTGTAGCCTAGTACAGAGTTTCCCAACCTTTTCGGACTCGAGGCAGCACTGGAAAAATAAAATTTCCTCAGGGCCCTCCTACCAAAAATTGTTTTGAGAAAGACAGAAAACGGCTAAGAACAAGCACTACACTCGTAGGGTATGTTCACACACGTTTTTTGTAAGGCAAAATTCCTTCAGCAACTGACAGCGTTGTTTGACCTTTTTTTTGTGTTTTTTTCTTAAGCTGTTGAAGCGAATGCAAAAGATGCCGGCAAAAAAGCTCCAAACAAGTGCCACAGGTATTTTCTGCCTCCTATTAATTTCAACTGGAGGTCAGAGGCGGAAACCACTTGAAGACCATCAGCCCCCCACTCACAGTGAATTGACCATCAGCCCACCACTCACAGTAAAATGACCATCAGCCCACCACTCACAGATTTCCCCTATAGGTAGCACCACACAGCCCCTTGTAGGTAGTGCCACACAGCCCCTTGTGGGTAGCGCCACACAGCCCCCTTGTGGGTAGCACCACACTGCCCCTTGTAGGTAGCATCACACAGTCCCCTTGTATGTAGCGCCAGACAGCCCCCTTGTAGGTAGCGCCAGACAGCCCTCTTGTAGTTAGCGCCACACAGCCCCCTTGTAGATAGCGCCACACAGCCCCCTTGTAGATAGCGCCACACAACCACCTGTAAAGAGCGCCACACAGCCCCGTGTAGAGTGCGCCACACAGCCCCCTGTAGGGAGTGCCACACCGCCCCATGTAGGGAGTGCCACACAGCCCCCTGTAGAGTGTGCCACACAGTCCCCTGTAGGGAGTGCCACACAGCCCCCTGTAGGGAGTGCCACACAGCCCCCTGTAGGGAGTGCCACACAGCCCCCTGGTAGGAAGTGCCGCACAGTCCCCTGCTATGGAGTGCCGCACAGCACCCTGGTAGGGAGTGCCACACAGACCCCTGGTAGGGAGTGCCGCACAGACACCTGGTAGGGAGTGCCACACAGCCCACAGTCCCCTGGTAGGGAGTGCCACACAGCTCCCTGGTTGGTAGTGCCCCATAGCCCACAGCCCCCTGGTTGGTAGTGCCACACAGCCCACAGCCCCCTGGTAGGTAGTGCAAGGACTACGAAATGTACCTGATAGCTGGTGGGCAATAGACATTCAAAAAAGGACAACTGGTCAGGAGCACACACAATACCCAGCTTTCCCAGCTATCAAATAAATGTGTGGAAATAAACTAAGATATAACGTTTATTTAGTCTAGCTAAAGGATTAATCCTTTTAGCTAGATTAAATAAAAGTTATATCTTAGTTTATTTCCACACATTTATTTTATAGCTGGGAAAGCTGGGTATTTTGTGTGCTCCTACACAGTTGTCAATTTTTGTAGGTAGTGCCACACAGCCCACAGCACCCTTGCAGATAGCAACCCCCCCTTCCAGTATAGATAGCCCCACTGTAGCTCACTGAAGGAGCGGAATCCCTGTGTGGCCTGGGATTCCGCTCCTGGAGTGCTACTTGATGTCTCTGTCCATATATGGACAGTGACATCAGGGGAAGCTCCTGAAGCGGAATCCCCGTCCACAGCGTTGCCGATGCTGTGACCGTAGATTCCACTCCAAGAGAAGCTCCTGTCATCTGTGTCCATGACGTCATTGGCTTCTCCTGAAGTGGAATCCCCGGTCATAGCATCTGCAACGCTGTGACCGGGGATTCCGCTTCAGGAGTTTCCCCTGATGTCACTGTCCATATATGGACAGAGAAATCAAGCAGCACTCTAGGAGCGTAATCCCCGGCCACATGGGGATTCCGCTCCTTCAGGGAGTTACAGTGGCGCTAGTAGTTAGCAGAGCAGGGAGATACCTCCCTGCTCTGCTATAGTGCCGCCGCTACCGCTGTAGCAGCCGCAGCGGCTGCTAGCGGTGCCACCACCCACATGCCCAGTGTCACCGCTAGCAGCCACTATGGCCGCTACAGCGGTAGCGACGGCCACTAAGTGACGAAGCGCCCGGGCGGAAAGGCGACTCCCTAAGGCCGGCCCTGGGTGCAGTTAGCGAGTGGCACCTGACCCGCTGGTTGTTGCAACGGCGCGGGGATACACACACCCGCTGGGGCCCCTCTTGCAGTGTGGCGGCTGGCGCCCTGTGCGACCGCACTGGTCGAACGTATCTAAGGCCGGCCATGGTTCACACACAGAGTTTTCAGGCGTATTTCGGGGCGTAAATGCCTACAAACATCTGTTTAGTGTTTAGTTCAGACAGGGCATTTTTTACGCCGCTGTTTTAAAAAATGGCGCGTAAAAAGATGCCCGAAAAAGAAGGAGCATGTCACTTCTTGAGCTGTTTGTGGAGCTGTTTATCATTGTGTCAATGGAAAAAAAGCTCCAAAAAATTATTTTAAAAAACGTTTTCGGCTACAAGAAAACAGCTGAAAATCAGAAGCTGTTTTCTCATCATTTCCCGTCATTTTCAACCGTTTTTGATTTTGCGTGTTAACATACCCTTTCCTTGCCAAAACCAGGAGTGTAAGGGCCTGTTCACATGAGCGTTAGGCTTCCTTTCATGGGTTATGTTCGACCTTTCCATCAGAGTAACCGATAAACCAAAAGCCAAACGGACACCATAGCTTCCGCTTACATTAATATTGATTTCATCGGTTCCTCGTATGGAAAGGCTGAATGGAATCTATGAACGGAAGCCTGGCGCTGATGTGAACAGGCCCTAACCTACACAGAAAAAAAGTGTAATGAAAATATTTGCACTTTTTCACTGTTTTGCACTCACCTCTGGTTTTGGCTTCCAAATACTGATAAAATATACTGACCAAAATACTGCCACCACCCACATGCCCAGTGTCACCGCTAGCAGCCACTATGGCTGCTACAGCGGTAGCGACGGCCATGTGAAAGTGACCAACAACTGTATAGTATAGTCTGCAGACATCTGTGATGAATATATAGTTTAGCATTTTAATATGAAGAAAAATAAAACCCTGTAGTTATTACAAATGTAACCAAAAAGAAACAGTAGATGGCAGCATAGAGCAAAATAAGGCCTCCTTCACACAGAATTGTGCTGGCAATTTAAACTGCTTAAGAAAAAAAGCTCCTAAAAACGCAAGCGTTCTCAAAATGTTACTTTTTTTATAGCATTTTTAGTGGTGTTTTTTTTTTTATTTAGTGTCATTTTGTACACTCTTTTTTTCTGGCGTTCTTCAAGTTCTATAAAAAATGTAAAAAAAAAAACTATGGAAAAAATGCTCTACCCAGAGCATGCTGCGTTTGGAAAAAAAAAACACCACTGACCACAAAATTGCCTAAAAAAGGCATAAACCAGAATGCAGTTGTATGTAATCCTTTTATATTTTACTATAGACTTAAGGCCAGAATCCCATACACAGTTTAGATGCAGTTTTTGGTTCATTTTTTTGAGTCAAAGCCAGAAGTGGATCTAGAAGGAAGGAAAGGTATAACGAAAAGACTGGTGCATCCGCTTTCTTTTGTGTCCACTCCTGTGTTTGGCTCCAAAAACTGGGCCAAAATCTGCATTACCAACATCTACATTTTTTTTCCAGGGACACTTAGGGTCTTGATGGGTGTTTCTTACGGGGTATGGCCAGTGGGTGTGGCTTCCCAGAATTTCTGAATACAAATAAACAAACAAAAAATTCTGCACTAGTTTGGCTGACAATTGCTATGGTGGCCAGTATATCTCTGGTTATCCAGTTGTTTACAGGCAGGTGATGTCTTACTTTATCACCAGGGCTAGGACGATATGTGCTGACCACTAATGGCAGAGTAAAAACCAGAATAGATGGTGCCACACTCAGTCCCCCTTGTAGATGATGCTCCACACGGCCCCCAGTAGATAGTGCCATGCACTGCTTCCTGTAGATAATGCCACATGGCCCCACTGTAGATAGTGCCACAGTGAGCTCTGTAGATAGTGCCACAGTGCCCACAGTAGATGATGCCTCACAGCCCCCTGTAGATTATGCCACACAGCCCCCTGTATTTGATGCCACAGAGCCACCATGTAGATGGTGCCACACAGCCACCCTGTATATGATGCCACAGCCACCGTGTAGATGATGCCACATACTCCCCCCTGCAGATGGTGCTCCACACACCCCCTTGTAGATAGAGCCATCGTGCCTTCTCATAGAAGGGGACTCCCCAGCTAGCGCATTGCTGACGCTCTGGTCTGGGATTCCTCTCCTGGAGGAGATACGGACGGCACTGTCCATATATGGACAGTGGCGCCAAGGGCGCCTCCAGTAGCGGAATCCCCGGCAACGCCCTGGCCGGGGATTTCGGTGCTCCAGCATGAGCCTCTGACTTCACTGTCCATATATGGACAGTTACGTCGTCAAGGGCTCCCTCTATGAGCAGAATCCCCAGCCAGAGCATCAAAAACACTCTGGCAGAAGATTCAGCTGCAGGAGGAGCCCCTGACGTCACTGTCCTCATATGGACAGTGACTTCGGCGCTCCCTCTATTGCCGACGCTGTGGTCGGAGTTTCCGCTCCAGTAGCAGTAAGTGGCAGAGTAGGAAGTGGATCGTTTCCTGCACTGCCATAGTATTCAATTGCATCTGCGTCCTGATACAATTGAATGCGGCAGTTGCCAAGACACATCCCAGGACAGTAACTTGCCAGGAATGTCTCTGTAAATGTAGGACAGTCCCGGCAAATTCGGGACTGTTGGCAGCTATGATACTGTGTGTGTGATCCCGGCCTTAATATAACATCTGGTTGCAACAAAAAAAACGCATAAAAAACGCAGTTAAAAATGCCATTTAGGCAAGGACCACACACACAGTTTTGGAGCAGTTTTTCGTGCATTTCTTGGATCAGTTTTTTGAGCGAAAGCCAGAAGTGGATCTCATAAGGAAGTTAAAGGGGTATTCCGGTTACAGCAAGTTACCCCCTATCCATAGGGTAAGGGGTAACTTGCTGATCGGTGGGTGTCCGACAGCTCAGACCCCCACCGTTTAATGGGGAGCCCGAAGTTGTCTGAATCCCAAGTTTGAACTGAGCAGCAGGTCGCTCATGCGCACTGCCGCTCCATTCATTCTCTATGGGAGCGCTGGAGGCAGCCGTGTGCAGTATTCGGCTTTTTCCTGTGCTGCCATATAGAATGAGTGGAGCGGCAGTGCACACGATCGACCTGCCGCTCAGTTTAAACTTGGGGTTCGGGCAACTTCGGAATCCCCGTTCTCGTAAACGGCAGGGGTCCGTGCTGTCGGAAACCCACCAATCAGCAAGTTACCCCTTACCCTACAGATAGAGGGTAACTTGTTGTAACCGGAATAACCCGTTAAGGCATAAATAATAGATTGATGCATCTCCTTTTATTTGTCCACTCCTGTGTTTGGCTCAAAAAACTAGGCTAATTACTGCACCAAAAGTTTGTGTTTGATGCTGGCCTAAAAACGCCACCAAAAAAAAAAAAGCCGCAAAACCCTGTGTGTAAATCCAGCCTAAGTAGAATTTTGAGACATACTTGTCTTTTAAGTTACCGTCCCGGATAACTTTGTTAACTGTAAGGCCGCACGCACGCATATACGCACGCACGCACACACACTTTTGATGTTGTTTTTGGCCCAGTTCTTTGAGCAAAAAACAGAAGTGGACACAAAAGAAAGGGCATGCACCAGTCTTTTCTTTATAACTTTCCTGCATTTTGGACACACTTCTGTCTTTGGCTAAAAAAAATGAATAAAAAATGCATAAAAAAATGCATCAAAACTGTGTGTGTGATTTTGGCCTAAACATAACAACTTCAGGTTTACTTTTCATGGTCACTGAGAGTCATTCTTTTTTTACATTATGCTACATGGAAATAGATGTAAGCTTAAAGAGGCTCTGTCACCACATTATAAGTGCCCTATCTCCTACATAAGGAGATGGGCGCTATAATGTAGGTGTCAGCAGTGCTTTTTATTTAAAAAAAATGATCTATTTTCACCACGTTATTAGCGATTTTAGCTTTATGCTAATTACTTTCTTAATGGACAACTGGGAATGTTTTACTATTGACCAAGTGGGCGTTGTACAGAGGAGTGTATGACGCTGACCAATCAGCGTCATGTACCTCACTCCATTTATTTAGTCAGCGCATAGGGATCCTTTTAGATCAATATGTGCTGTCTTATACTAACACATTAACGATACTGAAGAGTTTAGACAGTGAATAGACATTCCACGGGATGTCTATTCACAATCCCGACACTTCTGTAACGTTTCTGTGGTACTTACAGCAGAGCAAGTGTAATCTCACGAGATCATGCTACAAATGACAGGTTACAGCGAGATTACGCTTGCTCTGCTGTAACTACCACAGAAACATTAACGAAGTGTCGGGATTGTTAATAGACATCCCTTGGAATGTCTATTCACTGTCTAAACACTTCAGTATCATTAATGTGTAAGTATAAGACAGCACATACTGATCTAAAAGGATCCCTATGAAATGACTAAGTGAATGGAGAGACATGCATGACGCTGATTGGTCAGCGTCATACACTCCTCTGTACAACATCCACTTGGTCTATAGTAAAAACACGCCCAGTTGTCCATTAAGAAACTAATTAGCATAAAGCTAAAATCGCTAATAACGTGGTGAAAATAGATCTTTTTTTTAAATAAAAAGCATTACTGTCACCTACATTATAGCGCCGATCTCCTTATGTAAGAGATAGGGCACTTATAATGTGGTGACAGAGTCTCTTTAAAGTAAATACACAACTATATAGAAAACTTACATCAGGTAATACATTTCTATTTTTTATCTAGTGTCAGTATAATCAAATTAGGGCTGTACAGAAGTTGTCATCACTTACTGTCCCCAGTGGAGCTCACAATCTAAATTCCCTTTCTATTTTTTTTGAGTGTGGGAGTAAACCGGTGTACCCAGAGGAAATCCACACAAACACAGGGAGAGCATACAAACTCCATGAATATGTTGTCCTTGGTTGGATTCGTAGCCAGGACCCCACTACAAGCCAGTAGCAATCACCCATCACACGCAATGAAAAATCTTCCTATAGAAGAATACATCAGAGCCAGAAGTACTTGCTTCACAAAAACATATCTAAAGGAATGTTGAAATATTGATAATAGACATTACATAGTGGTTAATTCCATAAAGTTGTTAAAAAGGGTCAAGTCTATCACTCAAAAGCTAAACCAGAATACTCTTTTTCCATGGATAATTTTTCATAGACGACCTCATAATAATTACATCACTTTCTCTGCTCCTAAAAATGAGGAGATTGTTAAGATATTACAAAACAATTCACCTATTTTGTATCAAAATATGCCAATCACAGGCTGCAGCATCACATGGCCTGCAACGTCATCATATGAGCGGACGTCAAAGGAGGGAGGGGGTGAGTATGAGCACTTTTTTACACAACGGAAATTCTGTCCGAAAAACAGCACCAATGTGTTTCGATTTTTAGGAAAGAAGGTGCTGTGGGTTACCGGTCGGATACCCTGTGTGATTTTTATGCAGTGCATTCGACCCGTGGGAACCCGACCTTACACGGCCCAACGTGGGTCGTGTAAACAAACGCCGATTAACGAAACAGCTCATTGATCGACGCTCGTTTGCCCCTTTCACAAGGAGCTATGTTTGGGGACGAGTGCTCGTTACTACGATTGCTCGACCCGATACATTTCTATCATGTCGGCAGCAATACTCCCTGTTTACATAGGGAGATGTGCTGCCGACAACAATATTTTCGGCTGCATAAACGATACAATCAGATGATGAACGATCATTTGCTCGTTTATTAGCTTATTGGGAACGAGCGTTCTGTGAAAGCTCATTTGCCCGATAATTTGCCCGTGTAAAAGGGTCTTAAGATGTGATATGAGCAAATGTGGCTAATGCAAATATTTGGACAAAGCCCGTGAGTTTTCTTCAGCACAAACAGGCATGATTTATCATATAAGGATATATGAATTGTTACAGCATGTATGTGGTTTATATCATCCATTTTAAAGAAAGTAATTTACAGCATATTGGATATACTACCCGGATACTGAAGGTAACAATAGGGGAAAATATCGATGGCACTAGCCCTATGAATGCAATCAAAGGTCTTGCCACTTCAACTGCCTCACAACATTTTTTGGAGTCTCATGCAAAATCAGAAGGGACAAGCACTTCTTATGAGGAAATCTTACTGAATCCTCACCATGGAAACCAGAATGCCTTCTAGTTTAAACTTAAAAAGTAACCTGATATATTTCTACTAAATGTTTGTAGTCCGCCATTTTTACAACCTGTGATTTTACAATTGCCTTTGAAGACGTGCATAATTATGTGTACTGTTTCTTTTGTTCCCCACACTATCGGGCAGATTTACTATTGCTAATATTTAGACAGAGTAAACTTAGACCAGGCAGTCAGACTATATTTATCAATAAGTCAGAATTGATCAAAGTGGAAAATGAAAAATTTGGCTTAGCTTGCTAGACACTTTTATCTCCCTAGTACCACCTCCTGATTGGCTTAGTTTAGGCTTCCTTCACGCACACACTTGTTTTTCCATCTTGTTTTTTCATAACAAAAAGGTTTGTGCGATTTTTATGATGTTTTTTGCAAATAGATTGTTTTACTACCTGCATTCTTTTTTAAGGTGGCGTTTTTTACATTGCAAATCATGTCATTCAAAGACCAAGTAAAGGAAAGAGTAATCTTTGCAACGCATGCTAAATTCTCAAGAAACCCCACCAAAAACTCCAAAGTCAGGCTCGTTGTGATTTTGAAAAAAGTTCACTGAGCCAAAGAACACAAGATAAAAAAAAAATGCCACAAAAAAACCTGTTTGTTTGGCGTTTATTAATTCTCTATTGACTTCATGCTAACATCTGTCCGCAGTTATTTTTTCCACAAAAAAAGTTCTACCCTAACCGCAGGTTTTTTGCAACAAAATTTGGGTGACACACCCCTTTTCTAAATACTTTTAAAAAGCTTCTAGTGAGGCAGAAACATCTGTTCATTTTGATGCAAGTCAATTATATATTTGCCTTAATTGATTTTATTTAATTATTTTTAAAAAAGGTCCAACTTCGGCCAGACTTTAACAATAGTAAATCTGCCCCTATGTGTTTGATAACTAGTTTGTACGTAAGGGCATACACACATCAGAAATTCCACATGTCTGCTTGTGCAATTAGCTATGACTCAGAACCATGTCCAGATTCAAAATGCGTGAGCAGTGCCCGGTTATCTTGAATGGGCATTCCATGTTTTTAAAGTATGTTTAGATGTATCGGATGTTTTTAACCTTTGGATGCTGGAGACATTTTCTACTTACGTTAGGTCTCAACAGTAAGGCCATGTTCACACGGCTTATTTTCCAGCGTATTTTGGAGCGTAAAATGGTCGCATCACGCTCCGAAATATACCTGGAAAATGCCTGCAAACAGCATCCTATTGATTTCAATGATAAAAAGCTGTGTTGTTCATATAAGGCCTAATTTTAGGTCGCTGTTTAAAAAAACTGCGTAAAAATAAGTCTCATACAAAAGAAGCTTCTTAAGGCGTTTTTGAAGCAGATTTCTAACATTTCCAATTAATGGATTTCGATGGTGTGGTTTAGAGCCCACCACCAAGACTTAGTTTTTGCAATTTTCCGTAGTATATATGTATATATATATATATATATATATATATATATATATATATATATATATATATAAAGAAAAAATAGATCTGGAGTTTATGTATAAAATATAACCTTTATTGTAATTTCATATAAAATCTCTTAGAAAGTGTTAACATAAACATATAGTGCATACATATGTTAAAAAATCATACTTAAAGAGGCTCTGTCACCAGATTCTCAAACCCCTATCTCCTATTGCATGTGATCCGCGTTGCAATGTAGATAACAGCAACGTTTTTTGTTTTTTTTTTTAAAACGTTCATTTTTGGCCAAGTTATGTGCTATTTTATATATATGCAAATGCAAAAGACTAACTAAGGGCTGAGCATTTCATTGAATTCAGTCTTCTACTGCTTGTCTGTATGTTCATTACCCTGCACATAAACCAATCACGTTCTCTAAATATTCACAGCGCAACCAATCTGAAAGTTTACAGTGCTTGGGAATAAGTGACTGGGGCACAAGAGGATGGAGGCGCAGCCTTATATAGTGGATCGAGCGGGTTCCCCAGCAGCATTTAAAAAAAACAGGATCCTGACCTGTCCACAGAGTTTACGGCAGCACAGAGTATTTCAGGAGATGAGCGTGCGGATCTTGTGCGGGGTGGTGACTTGCCAATCATGTGAAGGTGTTATTGAGGACAGGAGTGGAGGAGAGGTAACAGACTGAGAGCTACGTAATGGTAAGAGCAGAGTTCACAGCAGCACAGAATATTTCAGGAGAGGAGCGTGCAGATGTTGAGGAGTGTATGACGCTGACTGGTCACTGATTGGTCAGCGTCATACACATAAACACGCCCAGTTAAAAACACAATACACGCCCAGTTGGACATAACGAAAAAAAAACGCCCAGTTGTCCATTTCAAAGCTCATTTGCATATATATAAAATAGCTCATAACTTGGCCAAAAATGAACGTTTTAAAAAAACAAAACCGTTGCTGTTATCTACATTGCAGCGCCGATCACATGCAATAGGAGATAGGGGTTTGAGAATCTGGTGACAGAGCCTCTTTAATGAATTCTTGCACTTGTTTATGGCATATATCCAATATGGTTGAATAGTCAGATTAGACAGCAATTCATACGTGTTTTAATGAAAAATGAGTGTTCACCAGGATTTAGTTGAATATTTCCCTTATATTTCATTTATACAAATACTAGTGAAGTACTTGAAGATCAGGGTCAATACCCCTACCCGTTTAGATGCTAGATGTCATCCGTATTTGTGTTAATGTAAGGGGACCAGGGAACCTCTCTCGATGTTGAAATACCGCCCAACGCGTTTCCTCACGTCCAAGCGATTCCTCAGGGGAGATGGGTCATAAACAGCATATCCAGATTCCTAGGATGCTGGAGCAAATAGTTGTTAACATTTCCAATGGACAATGCCAAAAACGCTTTGCAAATCTACTTTAACCCGTTAGTGACCGCCAATAGCCTTTTAGCCTTGGGTATCTTCTCCGTGAACAAACAGCTGAGGTAATGGGTGCCTTTCCTGCATCAGTGTTGCCTAGATCCACGAGGTTCCCCCCCTTATCTCTGTGTCCTCAGGTGGAAATTTTCACCAGATTAGTCATGGATGAGTTCAAGAAACTATCCATTATGAGAAGAGGAGACAATTTCCCTATTACACAGAGGAAAGCATTAAGTGAATTGCAACTATTGGATGATGTTGTAATCAAACCAGCAGACAAGGGGGGGAATATCGTGGTTTGGCCGACGGTCAAATACGAAAGGGAAGCCCTAAAACAGTTACGTGACAAGCAAACCTATGCTAAACTAACAAATAGCCCTTTACTTACATTTTCCTCAGAATTAGCGAAAATTCTTAATAAAGCCTTGGACAAGGGACTGATTCCAAAGAAAATATATGAGGGACTTCTGATTGACGAACCCAAGATTCCAACACTCTATCTGTTACCTAAGGTGCATAAGAGTCTAACGGACCCCCCAGGACGTCCAATCGTGTCAGGTATGGGTGGTCTATGTGACCCAATTTGCAAATTTGTTGATTATTACCTAAAACCTTTGGTCACTGAGCTACCCTCATACGTTAGAGACACGACGGAAGTCCTGGGGAGGCTGGACGGAATCCAAATTGAGTCGGATATGATATTAGTTATTGCAGACGTAGAGTCACTGTATACTTGTATACGGCACTGTGATGGTCTTGAGGCGGTCCGCTTCTTCCTGGGGACCAGCAACAGGGATGGCGAAATGTGTGATCTAATCCTGGAACTGCTACAATATATCTTGACACATAACTTCTTTGTGTTTAAGGATCATTTCTATTTACAGACCAGGGGCACTGCCATGGGGGCGGCCTGTGCGCCATCCTATGCGAACCTGTTTTTCGGACTCTGGGAGAGGCAGGTTTTTCTTGGGGATGGCGCTCGGGCCGCAGAACATGTGCAGTGCTGGCTTCGATATATTGATGATATTTTGTTTATTTGGCAGGGGTCCGAGTGTGATTTGGCGATATTCATGCAGCAGTTGAATTTTTAACCTTTTTAACATCAAATTGACCTATAAGGCACATAAACATCAAATAGATTTCTTGGATGTACAGATCTTCACTAATCATGATGGATTCCTTCAGACTGATGTCTTCCGCAAATCCACATCAGTCAATTCACTGCTGCATGCCACGTCCTTTCACACTCGCCCAACTGTCAAAGCCATCCTGGTTGGACAGTTTCTTAGGATGAAGCGGATCTGCTCCACTGATAGGTTGTTTGAACGACAGTCAGATGAACTAAAATCCAGATTTCTGGACAGAGGGTATAGCACACGCCTCATTAAATCAGGGTATAATAGGGCTAGAAGAACACCTCGCTACGATCTATTGCGAACTAAAACCCGTTCAACGGTTGACAACAGTGTTCGCTTTATCACAACTTATAACAATCAGTGGGATAAAATGAGGTCCATTCTTGGGCATCACTGGCCAATCCTGAGATCTGAACCAGCCTTGGCACAGTGCTTACCCGCAAAACCCATGATGACTGCCAAGAGGAGTAAAAACCTCAAAGATCTTCTAACTAAAAGCCATTATATACCTAAATATGTCAATCCTTTTAGCACGAGAGAACCAAAAGTTGGATGTTATCCATGTGGTGACTGTAGTGCATGCCCTAATATCAGCAGAGCTGGTGATTTTGCAACAGCAGATGGAACACGAACTTTTAAGATTAGAGATTACATTTCATGTAGTACTACACATGTAGTGTATTACGCACTCTGTGGATGCCCTAAGATTTATGTGGGCCTAACATCCAGACAGCTGAGGATACGCACTAGAGAGCATGTTCGTGACATCGCTGGAGCTAATGCAATCAGCGACCTTAAACAACTTAAAACATTGCCAAGGCACTTCAAACAGCACCATGGTTGCAATCCTAAGTCTCTTAGAATCTGTGGAATAGACCGTATACATTGTGGCATCAGAGGGGGTAATTTGAGGAAGGTTTTGGCCCAAAAAGAGTGTATGTGGATCGTCAAATTGGGATCCATGACTCCCAGTGGCCTTAACGAACAACTGAACTTCGCCCCGTTTCTTTAAAATTAAAGAGGCTCTGTCACCAGATTTTGCAACCCCTATCTGCTATTGCAGCAGATAGGCGCTGCAATGTAGATTACAGTAACATTTTTATTTTTAAAAAACGAGCATTTTTGGCCAAGTTATGACCATTTTTGTATTTATGCAAATGAGGCTTGCAAAAGTACAACTGGGCGTGTTTACAGTAAAAGTCCAACTGGGCGTGTATTATGTGCGTACATCTGGGCGTGTTTACTTCTTTTACTAGCTGGGCGTTGTGTATAGAAGTATCATCCACTTCGCTTCACAATGCCCAGCTTCTCGCAGAGCAGACACACAGCGTGTTCTCGAGAGATCACGCTGTGACGTCACTCACTTCCTGCCCCAGGTCCTGCATCGTGTCGGCCACATCGGCACCAGAGGCTACAGTTGATTCTGCAGCATCAGCGTTTGCAGGTAAGTAGCTACATCGACTTACCTGCAAACGCCGATGCTGCTGCAGAATCAACTGTAGCCTCTGGTTCCGATGTGTCCTCGCTCGTCCGACACGATGCAGGACCTGGGGCAGGAAGTGAGTGACGTCACAGCGTGATCTCTCGAGAACACGCTGTGTGTCTGCACTGCCAGAAGCTGGGCGTTCTGAAGAGAAGTGGATGATACTTCTCGTCAGAACGCCCAGCTAGTAAAATAAGTAAACACGCCCCGATGTAACGAACACAATACACGCCCAGTTGGACTTTTACTTTAAACACGCCCAGTTGGACTTTTGCAAGCCTCATTTGCATAAATACAAAAATGGTCATAACTTGGCCAAAAATGCTCGTTTTTTAAAAATAAAAACGTTACTCTTATCTACATTGCAGCGCCGATCTGCTGCAATAGCAGATAGGGGTTGCAAAATCTGGTGACAGAGCCTCTTTAAACTTTATTCAAATTTTATTTTTCAATTAAACCCTACCACCATATGTTTTTAATTGAATTTTAACTTTGTGTCTTTTGTTATGGTACATAGGTGTTTGATGCATTATTCATCTCGACAGCCCCCTCTGGACAAGATCTTGAACTGTAGAGTTGGACTGTCTCTGAAACATCGACATGAAGAGACACACATATATATAAATATATATATATATATATATATATATATATATATATATATATATATATATATATATATATACATACATAGACATGCCTATTTGGAATGTGTACCCGCATAGGTTGATAACCGACAATTTTCCCTTTCTCCTCACTTGGATTAATTTTTAAATATTTAGTATAAAATTTTATATACACTCTATCTGTATCTTTTGTGTATTGTTTCCACACCCCGAGGTCATATTCATTGATCATCTCTATTCATTTATATATATTTCAATATAGACTTTGTATAATAACAGTGCACCTCTGTTTCTATATATATTATGTTCACTATGTCCGTGGGAGATTAGTCTTCCTCTTATCTAATTCTGCAGGCTTGTACTGTGGCACTAGTCATAATTTTCACTTTATTGTCTTTTGTGTTTTGTCTTTTGCTTTCATTCATTGCACCACTTTCAGTCATAGACTGGTTTATAATTAATTATTTTCTATTGAATCTTACACATCTCGTATTGGTTACCGAGATTTGCATCATTTGCTGTATGCACATAATTTTAGATAATACTCCTTTCTTAATGATTTTAAAGTGTGAGGATATACTTGTGTGTCGACACATATTGCGGGTTGTCGTGTATTCTCTGTCAATATTTACCTTTGCTTGTCTCTATCTGTTTCTTGTCCAATGAGGAGCGCACCTCTTCTGTGCTTTGCTGACGTGCGAATGTCCTCGCTCCCGCCCCCTATAGCGCATTGCGCATGTCCGGAATCCCTGTACGCGTCGGGGATCCTGGGCGTGCGCTACAGCGCTGGGGGCTGGAAGTGGGGCTTGCCACACTTCCGGTTTCGGCAGAGGACGTGCGCCGCTAACTCCTGGCATCAACAAACATTCATGTCAGCTGCTGCTTACCCTATTTAAAGCAGCTGCTTAGTAGACACGATATACCCCTTGAGGAAGCACAACTGCGAAACGCGCGTTGGGGTCCCTTGCACGACTGTCAGACGGTGTTACATACCACCAATGGGTAAGACTCTCTTTCAATAGAGGGAACAGGTGGTTTTCACCTGTTCATTGGGTGATTTATTGGGTGATTTATTCATTTTTGCCTTCCCACTTGCACACTGTGATGTACTATTGGCCTAATGCAGTGGCAAAGATGACTAGTGACTTTTATAATGTTACCACCCATACCTCATAGTCCACTTTTTGAGTGTCTGATATCCCATACATATACCAAAGATAGTCTGCTTTTTCGTGTATTTTCACTGGAACTGTATTAGTGTCCTCCTGTCCATTTGTACCTTTTTAAGCATTTTGTATGTTTGTTATTATGTGTTAATAAAGCTACATTTTTAGTATATGGCCTTTATGCTCCATTTCTGTATCCAGTATTTAAATGTCTATATAGGAGTGCGTTTATTTGTTACTTAGGGAGTATGCTTTACCTCATAGCATCTAGCCCTCCTTTATTTGAATTTGCGGTAGGAGTTAATCTGTATTCAATACCCCTACCCGTTTAGATGCTAGATGTCATCCGTATTTGTGTTAATGTAAGGGGACCGGGGAACCTCTCTCGATGTTGAAATACCTCCCAACGCGTTTCCTCACGTCCAAGCGATTCCTCAGGGGAGATGGGTCATAAACAGCATATCCAGATTCCTAGGATGCTGGAGCAAATAGTTGTTAACATTTCCAATGGACAATGCCAAAAATTCTTTGCAAATCTACTTTAACCCGTTAGTGACCGCCAATAGCCTTTTAACGGCGGCCACTAACGGGCTTTATTCTGATGCATATGCCTTTGTACGGCACTGCATCAGGATAAAGTAAACAGAGCAGGGAGCGTCAAGTCTCCCTGCTCTCAGCTGCTAGAGGCAGCTGAGGGCTGGGGGCGTCCCTGCTCTGCCGGGTGAGATCGATATAAGTATCGATCTCAACCGTTTAACCCCTCCGATGCGGTGCACAATAGCGTGCACCGCATCTGAGTGGTTTTGGAGAGAGGGAGGGAGCTCCCTCTCTCTCCCACCGACACCCGGCGATACGATCGCCGAGTGTCTGTGTCTCTAATGGCAGCCGGGGGCCTAATAAAGGCCCCCAGGTCTGCCTGGAGCGAATGCCTGCTAGATCATGCCGCAGGCATGACCTAGCAGATGCCTGTCCGTTTTAAATGGACAGGCAGTAATACACTGCAATACAAAAGTATTGCAGTGTATTATAATAGCGATCGGAGGATCGCATATTAAAGTCCCCTAGTGGGACTAGTAAAAAAGTAAAAAAAAAGTTTAATAAAGTTAATTTTAAAAAAAATTTGAAAAAAAAATGAAAAACCCAGCTTTTCCCCTTACAAAATGCTTTACTATTAAAAAAACACAATAAAGTAAAAAAGTTACACATATTTGGTATCGCCGCGTCCGTAACGACCCCGACTATAAATCTATTACCTTATTTAACCTGCACGGTGAACGCCGTAAAAAATGTAATAAAAAACGATGGAAAAATTGCAGTTTTTTGTGAATCCTGACTTGAAAAAAATGTGATAAAAAGTGATCAAAAAGTCGCATCTACTCCAAAATGGTATCAATAAAAACTACAAGTCTTCCCGCAAAAAAAAAGCCCTCATACAACCGCATCGGTGAAAAAATAAAAACGTTACGGCTCTTCAAATATGGAGACACAAAAACAAATAATTTTGAAAAAAAAGCGTTTTTACTGTGTAAAAGTAGTAAAACATACAAAAACTATACAAATTTGGTATCGTTGCAATCGTAACAACCCGCTGAATAAAGTTACTGGGTTATTTATATCACACGGTAAACGGCGGAGATTTAAGACGCGAAAAAGTGTGGCGAAATTTCAGGTTTTTTTCTATTCCCCCCCAAAAAAAAGTTAATAAAAGTTAATCAATAAATAATATGTCCCCCAAAATGGTGCTATTAAAAAATACAACTTGTCCCACAAAAAACAAGACCTTACACAGCTATGTCGACGCAAAAAGAAAAAGGTTATAGCTCTTGGAATGCGACGATGGAAAAACGTAAAAAATGGCTTGGTCATTAAGGTCTAACATAGGCTGGTCATTAAGGGGTTAAAAACGCTTTGTTTTCAGATGCTGATTTCTCTTGAAACCTGCCTTGTATGTTTCTGCTGCACACATATGCCATGTGAACATGCCAGTAGGGTACCGACACACATAGTGGAGTTGTTGCAGATTTTTTGCAGAAAAATCTGCGTGTGTCACGTGCAAATTTTGCTACCAATTTACAGAAAATTTCACCCCTTCAACATTAAAAAGGGTGAGATCCACTTTGAAGATGCTTCAATTTCCATGTGGAAAATGTTCCGCAGCATCTGGTTGAGATTTGTTCAAATCACATCCACATCACAGGTGATCATACGGTAATCCACACAGAAAATCTGCAGTATTTCCATCCCACGTGCAGGGGACCTAAAGGTGCCTACACACATTAGATGAATGTCAGCCCTACTAGCTGGGGGGACCGGTCGATCATCTACCACCATAGAGTTCCCTGTTAATCTAAGTTTGATTCAGTAGAATCACAAAGGGTCCAAGTCTTGTGGGCGTAATATGGTTGTTAAACTGCGGCCATATAAAGTAATATGTCTTCATTGTTTCTAGGGGGAAGTTCCTCAGTAATACGGCATACAAAGCTCCACTTTTTTTTTTCAATGACAAAAAAAACCCTCAGTGTGCCTCTATAAAATTAGAGGCACACAAAACAGTATGGGCCCATAGTAGTTTGATCTTTAATTCATCCCTAATACATGGGCCCTTAACCTTGTATTTTAATACACAAGAATGAATGAGGCCTACTGCTCATTACATGTCAGCGCCCAGACACAATTATAACATAGATGGGTATTGTTGTTCATTTCATTTGCGTACATGTGGTATGTGTCTATACTGTCTCTCAAATGAAGGCAAACAAGCCCTGTTTATACCAAGTTAGTCACTTTCACTGAGGCATACACAATTGCGTGATTTTCTGATTAATGTGGGGGCAAATCCTGTTCTTGTGGGAAGCTTTATACTCCCATATAAAAGACAAAGGAGACAATCAAGCACAATGCTCAACTAGAATTGCCGGCCTAATCCTTTGTGGTGCTGCTGAGCTTTTGTAGATTGGTTCCAATGGTATCAACATTTCATAGGACCATTTGCATTTGTAAATTAGCAGATAAAGAAGAGTAAAGAGTTCTATACCCTGACCCCATTCATATGAAAAGGCTCATGAACTGAGGTAATCATTGGGATCCATAGGAGGCAATTAAGTTTCCTTCACACTTGTACCTTATGGAAAGACCAAAGCACAGGCAAATATTTTCTCCTTTCCTGAGCTTCCCATCCCCCATTCTG
Source organism: Rhinoderma darwinii (assembly GCF_050947455.1). Taxonomy (NCBI): domain Eukaryota; kingdom Metazoa; phylum Chordata; class Amphibia; order Anura; family Rhinodermatidae; genus Rhinoderma; species Rhinoderma darwinii. The sequence goes on from NC_134689.1 coordinate 167,620,210, forward strand.
TTCTTCTTCTGTGTTTGTTCTTTGCACCTTACCTCAATAGCAGATAATGGTCTAATTTCAGACTGTCACAGCTGAGGTGACCAGCGAGGACAGATCAACAAAGTCCCTCTCTCAGGGCTGCCAAACAAAAGGCTTGTCAGGACTATGAGAATCTCAGCTCTGTTGTCATTCTGTTTTCTCAGGTGTTCCCTCTGAAATTAAGTACTTCTTTTTCTTTTGCAGCTGCTGTATAATGAAAAAAGTCTGCAGAGGAAAAGAGCCGTTGTTTTCTATGGACACTTCCTTTCTTGCAATCCTATTCTTGTGTTGAAGAAAAGGTGCGAATATACACAGGTCTTCGGGAAGTAGTTGTTGAATGATAGGAGTGGTAGAACAGTAAAAATAAAAGTAAATGCTACTTCATCATATAAGGCTTAGTTCTCTCTTCCTATTTCATTCAGATGTTTGGAAAAATCTAATTTACATATTGCTTTTAAAACCACAATTTTTAGGGCTTGCTACTTTTTCTGTTAACTGTAACATGTTCTATCTGTCGCAGTTTTGATATATACACATATTCTACATTCTCCATCACCATAACAACCCTTAGGGTATGTGCACACGGCAGCGTCCGATACGGCTGAAATTATGGAGCTGTTTTCAGGAGAAAACAGCTCCGTACTTTCAGACGTAATTGCTCGTCCTCGCATTTTGCGAGGCGTCATTGACGGCCGTAATTTAGAGCTGTTCTTCATTGAATTCAATGAAAAACGGCTCAAATTACGTCCAAAGAAGTATCATGCACTTCTTTGACGAGGCAGTCAAACGACGACGCGTAAATTACAGGTCGTCGGCACAGTACATCGGCAAACCCATTCAAATGAATGGGCAGATGTTTGCCGACGTATTGGAGCCGTATTTTCAGGCGTAAATCGAGGCATAATACGCCTCGTTTACGCCTGAAAATAGGTCGTGTGAACCCATGCTTAGGCTTCATTCACATCTGCGCTGAGGCTCCGTTTATAGGTTCTGTCTGACCGTTCCCGTCAGGGGAACCCATGAACGGAACCCAAACCGAAACAAACGGAAACCATACGTTTGATTTGATTTCCTTGGTGACGGATCCAGTGCAAATGATTTCCGTTTGTCATTATTCTGTATGGTTTCCGTTGTTTTGACAGAATAAATAGCGTAGTCGACTATGCTTGCCTCTCCAGGGTTTGCCTAAGGAATGCATTCCTGATTTTCCAGCTGCTCTTTGTCCAGGTGCCTCCTGTGATATTGTTTTATCACGTGACTGCTGCAGCCTGTGATTGGCTGCAGGGGTTACATGTGATGAAACATCATCACAGGGGGCAGCTTGGACACAGAGCACCTGAAAGAGAAGGAACACACTGCTATAGTAGCACCACAAGCTCGTTTCATACTTAGCAGGTGACGGCTGTGAATACAGCCGGCACCTCACTAAAACCAGTGGAATCAAAGATCACTTTGATTCCATTAGTTTAACCACTCAGATGCCATGCTGAATCGCGACCAAGGTATCTAAAGTGTTAGTATATGTGGGGAGGCTCCATCTGATGTGCCATCACGGGGTGCCGATAGACATCATGGCAGCCTGGGTGCCTAATGAAGGCCCCCAGGTCTACCATCTTTCTATTCCTATGAAGCCCTGCCTCCAGGGATTGCTAGAAACACTATATGCTGCAATACATTAGTATTGCAGTATATGATGTAAGTGATCCAATAATCGCTGGTTCATGTCCCCTAGGTAAACTTTTTTTTTTTAATGTTCCAAAAAAATTTTTTTAAAAGTTCAAAGAAACACCCTTTTCCCATTTTTTCCCTAAAGTAATGTTTTAAAAAATTTAATTTGGGGAGAAGTGTGCAGTTACCCTCTCAATTCCTACACGTAGAATAAATGGAAGGAACCACAAGGTGTACACCACCAGTCTTGTACAGGTATTTAATGGGAAGGGGAAAGGGGAATAGTGTGTGGTTTTACAACCTATGAACAAAATAATATAAAAAAGCATTATTAACGTACAAATATATAATAATTATTTAAAAAGTGTCCAATGTGGATCTGTATGAATCTGAGTGCAGAAGACCCTTTTGCTGCACTCCTAAAGGACAAAATTAGCCTGTAAGGATATTTTTAGCCAACAATGCCAGAGACAGTGGTCACCGATGTGTTAATGCCTGTAACCACTTCTATAGTTATCATATAAAGTGTCCCTATTGTATGTGTACTAGGGAATGGCAACTGGATAAGCCAAGATGATTGTCATTTATTGTATGAGTCCCTAGATGATGTTAGTGACTGCCTACATAGACATCAAATTTCATAGAACATGACTGATTGTTGCTAGGTCAAAAGCTGGAAGTTCCCTAGTCAGGAGAACCAGACCAGCAGAGTGACCAGCTGGTGTCCGTATAGAGGACTAGAGCAGGGTGTGTTGTCGTAACGACAAACTCTGCACCTAATACGAGACAGTAAACTCTGGGTTACCCCCTGCATCTTCTCACCTGCATCGCTGATCGCAGCAGAGGAAGTAGCAGGCGGTAGGATGTTGGAGCTCTGGAGTTGGTCTTACTTGCGTGAGCCGCTCATATAACAATGAGCCCCTCATAGCGTATAGCTCTATATGTATTGCTCTGTCATTGATGTTCAATCACCTGACAGTGAACACCACTGAGTTGCCTCTCGCTCACCCTGCTAGTAGTGAAAGCGGAAGCAGCGAGAGAGCACTACACGGGGAACAGCCTGAGATAGACACTGATTACTGGCTCTGTTGGATGATGGAGAGACCCTAACATATGGATCATTAAAACTGAACACCCGATGCGCGTTTCGCCAGCATTTCCGGCTTCTCCTAGGGATGGCACTCGCTGGTTTAACAGCCCTTAAGTAGATCAACTTTTTATTAACAGCCTCAAGGGCCAATACAGCTATTGTTGACAAATTACAATGTTTTTAGTGTGTGAGAACAAGGCCAGTTTGCTACAATGCCTTATAGAAGGCTCAATATTGAAACCTGCTGATCAGGGAAACAGTGAAATGTCACTGAATTCACAGTTTATGACTCAAGCAAAAATAAGAATGAAAATACAAAATAAAAAATAATAATAATAAACAAAAATATTAATAAGTTGATAAAAAGGGGATATACTATAGTTCCAAAAGTGGTTACAAGGGTGATGCAGATAGAAAAGATCCTTAGATACCAGTACATATAATTATAAATTTTAGCCCTAAGTCTAATTTGATTAGGATATATTTGTATCTGAATAATTGGATTTAGATTCAAAGGTGGCAAGTATACAAGTGGGATTTTATAAAGGGATATTATAAATTCCTTATAAAAGGGATTTTATAAAGAATTGTTTAATGTTCTAAGTGAAGTCATAAACTGGTAAGTTCTTTTACAGGAAGAAACCAAAGTTAAAGCTCTCATTGAGGCCATGGGGATTGATGGAATTCATCTGAAAGATCCATTGGCTCTCCTTCATCAGGAACACTTCATCCAAATTGCCTCCCCTAATACCCAATTTAAGTTGCCCAGCCTCTCAGGCAGTGTTCCCTATAAGGTGTGCGGCTGCACGGCCGTGCACCTTCCATGATCCGCCCACTCACTAAACTTTAAAGCCCGCACACTGCTGCCCCTATATACCCTGCTGCCCCTTATATACTCTGAGTGTGTGTGTGTGTGTGTGTGTGTGTGTGTGTGTGTGTGTGTGTGTGTTGTGTGTGTGTGTGTGTTTATATGTGGCTGTGGGTATAGTTATCATCTACGACATTATCTGTACTCAGAGAGTTATCACTGTGTTATCTGTAGTGTTACATAGGACTGCAGGTAACGCTACTACATTATCTGTACTCAGAGTTATCACTGTGTTATCTGTGGTGTTACATAGGACTGCAGGTAACATCTACTACATTATCTGTACTCAATGAGTTATCACTGTGTTATCTGTGGTGTTACATGGGACTGCAGGTAACGCTACTACATTATCTTTTCTCAGAGAGTTATCACTGTGTTATCTGTGGGGTTACATAGGACTGCAGGTAACGTCTACTACATTATTTGTACTCTGTTATTACTGTGTTATCTGTGGTGTTACATAGGACTGCAGGTAACATCTACTACACTATCTGTACTGGGTATATATGAGTCTGTTAATGAATGTGCCTTTTATGAATTGATATGAGTATATAAATTCTGTGTGTGTATTTATCTGCCGGTGTGTGTGCGTATATGTGTCTGTACGTTTATATATTTAACAGAATGTGTGTATGTATATTTGCCTGTATGTCTAAATATCTGTCTTTATGTACGTACAGTATATAAGTTCCAGTATGTGCGTGTCTATATATGTGGTTAACTTTTGGTTTGTGTAGGGGGCGGCAATAGAGAATCTTGCACAGGGCGCCATCCAACCTAAGGCCGGCCCTGGCTGCAGGTAACGTTAGGCCTGCAGCCTATAAGGTGCTAGGGTTCACGCAGGCTGATGTGATGATGTCACATCATCATGCCGGTCTGCGCATGCGTCCCACCAGAGAGGCAGTGTAGCGCTCCGTCTGTCGCTGGAACGGGGCAGGATAAGTACAATCTTTTTTTTTTAAGGAACTGTGTGGCAGTATATACAGGGGGAGGGGGGCTGTGTAGCGCTATATACAAGGGGAGGAGGGGGGCTGTGTAGCGCTATATACAAGGGGAGAAGGGGGGCTGTGTAGCGCTATATACAGGGGGGCTGTGTAGCACTATATACAAGGGGAGGAGGGGACTGTGTAGCACTATATAGAAGGTGAGAGGGGGCTGTGTATCACTATATACAGGGGGGGGTTGCTGTTCAACACTATATACAAAGGGAGGAGGGGGGCTGTGTACCACTATATACAGGGGGGAATTGCTGTGTAGCACTATATACAAGGGGAGGGGGTGTAGTGCTATATAAACAAGTGGAAGAGGGGGCTGTGTAGCACTATATACAAAGGGAGGGGGTCTGTGTAGCACTATATACACACAAGGGAAAGAGGGGGGCTGTGTAGCGCTATATACAAGGGTAGCGGGGGACTGTGTAGCACTATATACAGGGGGAATTGCTGTGTAGCACTATATACAGGGGGCTGTGTGGCAGTATCTACAGGGGTATGTGTGGCACAATCTACAGGTGTCTGTGTGGCACAATCTACAGGGGGGTCTGTGTGGCACTATCTACAGGGGCCTCTGTGTGGCAGTATCTACAGGGGGGTCTGTGTGGCAGTATCTACAAAGGGGTCTGTGAAGGATGGTTTATTTGCTTATATTCTCTGTATGAAATTACATTATGAATTATCAAGCAGGATGCCGAATTACTAAGATATGTATTATGTGAAAGTGATTATAATAATGTTTAAATTATTTTGTTTCATGCAGCAGCCATCTTGTCTGGAGTTCCCATCTTGGTTATTTTGTAGTGAATAGGAAAGTCATTGTTCCTTTAATACAAGTAATGTTGATTTCGTATGTTTTATCTTTGACCTTGGCTCCCATACGAAGCTTGCAGAGAAGGCATAGGGAGTGAGAAGGGAGGGTGGCAAATATGCGTGTGTGAGAGCCACCTTACGGGAACATTCTGCCCAAGAGAGATAAGGCCACCTGCAAACCTAATGTGTGAAGAATTATAATGATGTATCTGGGATGTACGTTATGGTCTGCTTGTTTACTGAATAACAAATATTGTCACATTGTCTCTGATTGGTTAACCTCAAGCCTACACCCTTTCTGAATGATAGTATTATAGTTTGAGTTTGGAAATAAACCTTCAGAGGAGTATTTTGAGCATATCAGCAGCGTCTGTGTGTTTTCTCCTCCTCTCTCGATATATATCGGTATGAAATATCCTGATTAGGATGCTGAATAATGGGGCCTGGCCTTAGAGTCTGTTTGGACTCGTCTAAATTTCAGTCTAATATATTTTGAGCCATTGATTTCCACGACAGGTCTGTGTGGCACTACCTACAGGGGGGTCTGTGTGCCACTATCTACAGGTGGGTCTGTGTGGCACTATCTACAGGGGGGGTTTTGTAGCACTATCTACAGGGGTCTGTGTGGCACTATCTACAGTGGAGTCTGTGTGGCACTATCTACAGGGGGGTCTGTGTGGCACTATCTACAGGGGGGGTTTTGTAGCACTATCTACAGGGGTCTGTGTGGCACTATCTACAGGGGGGTCTGTGTGGCACTATCTACAAGGGGGTCCGTGTGGCACCATCTACATGGGGTCCTGTGTGGCACTATCCAAAAGGGGGGTCTGTGTGGCAGTATCTGCAGGGGGCTGAGTGTAGCGTTATCCGCAGGGGGCTGCGTGTGATGCTATCTACAGGGGGATGTGTGTGACGGTATCTACAGGGGGCGCAGTGTGTGTCGCTATCTACAGGGGGGTGAAGCTGCCTACAGGGGGATGCGTGTGGCACCATCCACAGGAGCTGTGTGGCGCTCCCTACAGGGGTCTGTGGCACTATCTACAGGGTGTGGGTGTGCGTCACTTTCTACAGGCAGTATGTGTGGCGCTGTCTACAGGGGGTCTGTGTGTCGCTATCTATAGGGGCAGTGGTGTAATGAAGGATTCTTTTGTTGATGTCTAACTGTTGTCTATTTTACTGCTGGACTTGTAATATTATAGTATTTAAAAAAGTAATTTAAAACAAATTAAAAATAAGTTTTCTTATTCTCTTATTTAGTCGCTATATTAGAGTTTACTGGGGGTATTACTTTTGGTCATCAGATCACCCACCATTGATGGAGACTTGCCCTGCTCCGTTACTGCCCCGCTCAGGAGCTGCCAAGACATAGAGGGAATATTGCTCTCAGGCTTGTCCAGTCCAGACCATAACTTCACTTGTAGTGTCTGGCAATCGGAGTTGGAGTGAAAGGCTTATTTTGGGCCTAGAATTCTGTCCCATTCTTATCAGAATTAATGATGGAGCCGATATGCTCTGTAATCCGAATCCTCAATTCTCTTACGGTTTTACCCACATATCTGAGGCAACATGGCCATTCAAGGCAGTAAATTACCCCTTCTGATGTACATTTAATACGCTCTCTAATAATATATTTCTTCCCAATGCCACCATCGGTGTTTGTACGGGAAAAATGACTGGAGACAGGAAGGTTAGATATACCTTCATTTGCGATACCCCGAGGGAACTTTGCCACCCAAGATTTTATTAAAGAGGCTCTGTCACCAGATGATCAAATCCCTATCTCCTATTGCAAGTGATCGGCGCTGCAATGTAGATAACAGTAACGTTTTTTGTTTTTTTTTAAAACGATCATTTTTGGCCAAGTTATGAGAATTTTTATATTTATGCAAATGAGCCTTTCTAATGGACAACTGGGCGTGTTTTCTCTTATTTCCAACTGGGCGTGTATTGTGTTTGTAACATCTGGGTGTGTTTACTTGTTTTACTAGCTGGGCGTTGTGAATAGAAGTGTATGATGCATCATTCTTCTCATCGTTACCACCCAGCTTCTGGCAGTGCACAGACACACAGCGTGTCCTCGCTCGTCCGACGCGATGAAGTTACTGTGGGAGGAAGTGACGTCACAGCGTGATCTCGCGAGATCACGCTGTGTGTCTGTGAATTGCCAGAAGCTGGGTGGTAATGATGAGAAGTGAATGATGCTGATTCGTCAGCATCATACACTTCTATTCACAACGCCCAGCTAGTAAAACAAGTAAACACGCCCAGATGTTACAAACACAATACACGCCCAGTTGGAAATAAGAGAAAACACGCCCAGTTGTCCATTAGAAAGGCTCATTTGCATAAATATAAAAATTCTCATAACTTGGCCAAAAGATCGTTTTTAAAAAAAACAAAACGTTACTGTTATCTACATTGCAGCGCCGATCACATGCAATAGGAGACAGGGATTTGATCATCTGGTGACAGAGCCTCTTTAAGATCTAAATTTGTTCTCAAAACAAGCCAATATTTATTCATGGTGTCTAGCATATTATTCCAATTGACAGAAAAATCTAAAAGTTATGTCTCTCAGAAAATGGCGACACAAAATAAAAAACTTTTAGCAATTTTTTTTTAGAAAAGTGGTAACATAAAAAAACGATAAATTTAGTATCGTCGTAATCGTATCAGCCTGTAGAATAAAGTAAACATGTCGTTTTTACCACCTGATGGACGAAAATCCCAAAATATGGTGTATCACGCCTTCAATTTTTTTTACAGTTTACCAGTATATTATGTGGTACAAATGCTTTTGGAAGGCAGGGAGGAAAAACTAAAATGAAAAAAACTAAATTGTCCGTGTCCTTAAGGGGTTAAAGTCCTACAGCGAAGTCTATGGAAAAAAACTGCAGAAAATACGCCATACCCAGAGCATGCTGCGTTTTGAAATAAACACTACTGACCCAAAAAATGCTACAAAAACAAACCAAAACGCTGAATATCTAGATTTTGGCATATTTTACTATAGACTTCAAAGTATCATCTGACGCAGCGTTTTGGGCAAAAAAAACAAAACAAGAGTAAACACTATGTTAATCCAACTTAAAAGAGTTACCACAATTGGACAACCTCCTCTCAAAAGGAAGTTGTCCTGGCCGTGCGACTGAACTCAATGACAATCAATGGTCGCTGCAGTGAAAATGTAGCTTTAAAGAGGCTCTGTCACCAGATTTTCAAACCCCTATCTCCTATTGCAGCAGATCGGCGCTGCAATGTAGATAACAGTAACGTTTTTTGTTTTTTTCAAAAACGAGCATTTTTGGCAAAGTTATGACCATTTTTGGGCGTTGTGAATAGAAGTGTATGATGCTGACGAATCAGCATCATCCACTTCTCTTCGTTACCACCCAGCTTCTGGCAGTGCACAGACACACAGCGTGTCCTCGCGAGATCACGCTGTGACGTCACTCACTTCCTCCCACAGGAACTTCATTGCGTCGGATGAGCGAGGACACGCTGTGTGTCTGTGAACTGCCAGAAGCTGGGTGGTAACGAAGAGAAGTGGATGATGCTGATTCGTCAGCATCATACACTTCTATTCACAACGCCCAGCTAGTAAAACAAGTAAAAATGCCCAGATGTACACACACAATACACGCCCAGTTGGACATAACTTTAAACACGCTCAGTTGTACATAAGAAAGGCTCATTTGCATAACTATAAAAATGGTCATAACTTGGCCAAAAATGCTCGTTTTTGAAAAAAACAAAAACACGTTATTGTAATCTACATTGCAGCGCCGATCTGCTGCAATAGGAGATAGGGGTTTGAAAATCTGGTGACAGAGCCTCTTTAAGGTGGGTTCACATGCATCGTTTTGCCGCGATTTTGTACGTTTTCCATGACATTTTTAATGGTGTTTTTAACATTATTTTTGGTGCGTTTTTTTTTAGTGCGGCCAGAGGTTACATGGAAGTCTATAGTGAATATAAAATGTACTACATAGGACTGTGTTTTGGTTTGTGAGGTTTTTGTTACTTTTTTATGGTCTAGCATTTTTGCAATAGGCTTCCTTATAGGAATTCAAAAACGCCATAAAAAAGCATGTACAAAGTGTCATTCCATACCTCTGCAGCATGTGCATGGATTTCTGCATCCATCGAAATTGCAATACAAAATCGCACTTGATTTTATATATCGCATTAAATAAAATCACATGCATAAAAATAGGTATGCCATATTACATTCAATTTTCTGAAAGTGTTTTTGAGGGTTAAAATATTAAAATCGCGTTGCGATATCGCATTAAAATTGAATACAATTTCAATAGAAGCCTATGGGGTAAAAAAAAAAGGGATTTGCAATAATCACAAAAAAATTTGTTGGATTTTTGTAATCCGAAGAGCAATGGAGCGAGACGCAGCCATAGCGGAAGGCGGCTTGACTGGGGTAGAAGCAGGGAGGCTTTCAGTATAGGAAGGGTTACGTTCAGGCAATGGCAGGAAGCGGCCACTAGGTGGTATAGGAGTGCACTGCTGAGGCGTGGTTATATAAGTCAGAGCAGGGGAAGGGACAGGCAGTTCACGCGCAGACAGAGAAAAAGTTCCCGCCCGCCCTATTATAGAATCGGTTCATGTCATGGCAGCTTTAGTTGGCACTGTGGGGAGAAGGGGTCCTTGGAGGAAGAAAATAATGGAACGGTGCACGTAAATGGGTCGTGCATCTGAATTGTCAATGTACAACAAGTGGAGCTCCTGCGGGGATGGAGTCCTCAGGAGCAGCTGTCATGTACTTGGTGCCCTTGGGTCAGGTGTGTGGACTACCAGGGGTAATGTGATTTACCTCACATAACAAGTGGGGCGAGAATGGAGACTGCCTTCAAGGATCATTTATTCTCCCACAGGTTCTAGTTTACAAGAGGAGAGCAGGGGAAATGTTTGATTGCAAAGAGTTTGTAATATTTGCATAATATTAGTGCATATGTTATTTATATGGTATTTATATGTTATTATTCATGTTTCCCTGCCGATATTTTGTGGAAATATTGTTTAATAAATGTGGCTGCTATGGCCTTTCACCACAACAAGAGTCTGAGTCTTATTACAAGAGGAAGAGGGTGGTGGTCATGGTAAGCCGAATGACAGTCTTCTATCCTTAAAATCACGATATCGTAGTCATGTAGCTCCATTAAAATACAGTATACCCTGACAAAGCTATGGCGAAACGCACGTTGGGTGCACGGTGGAGCCGTTTGGGCCGTTTTTGGTCCTTCTCTGGCGCGGGCTACTGTTTTTTTTAATATGTACTCTCTGTAAGTACCATGATGTACCTGTGTAGAGATGCACCAATTCATCTTTTTTTTGTACTATGGTAAGCCTTATATGTAGGACCTTGGCACAGTCTTTATACCCATTCCACCCACCATGTTTCTTCTCTCTCCTTCTTGTTGTGAAGATTGAACGCTCCATTTTATTCTCATGTATATTTGTGTACTTTTAACTAAGTTGTTTAAGAAGATGTGTTCTTAAATTTCATGCTATAAGGTCGTGATGTTCCTTAATAGTCTTTCTAAATTCGTTCCACACAAACCATTTATATATGGGTTATTTATTAGGATATACAGTATACTTGATAACGCCATGTGAAATTCCGTTAACATGCTTGCGCAATAATACATATTATTGAAGTGTAGCGCTAGCATTAGCCATGACGCCCTTTCAAATGACTGAGCAACCATGTAATTAATGGTTGCAACAAGTTTGCCGAAGCAGGAGTCGCTTTTTGCAGTGACCCTTCTCTCTGACTAATAAAGAAGCGTCCCAAGCAGATATATGGACAAGGCTTGTCCAGTTACTACAGTTAGGACAAGACTTTCAGGCCAAAATTGTATGTGCCATCAATTGCCATCAAAATGCACCGTTAGTAAATATGTTGGATGGAATATATACAATATTCCATCCAACAAATTTAATAATGGTGCATTTTGATGATAATTGATGCAACTGCTTCTCTTTTCTGCCTACCACGGCGATGTTCTGCTCTATGCTTTTTACATTAAGGCACAGTTAACACAAAGTTTTTGTACATGTTTTTTGACGCAGAAACCGCATCGAAAAACGCTCCAAAAAAACATCCGAAAATGCCTCCAATTGATTTCAATGTGAGGCAGAGGTGTTTTTTCCCCGCGAGCGGTAAAACATGCTCGCGGGAAAAAGAAGCGAAATGCCCTATCTTCGGGTGTTTATGCCTCTGACCTCCCATTGACATCAATGGGAGGCAGAGAAAGCGTATTTCGCTGCGTTTTTGCCGGTGGCGCTCAATTGGCACGAGCAAAAAACGCAGCAAATATCATGGCAAATGGCGTGCAGGCAGATCAAAATCTGCCTCAAAATTCCAAATGGAATTCTGAGGCAGAAAACTGCAAAAAAAAACTCCGTGTGAACTCAGCCTAAAGTGGTTCATTACTTTTTTTTTTTTTAAGAATTGCTTTTTTAACAATTATATAAAAATGAAGCCACTTTGAAGAAACTTTTTTCTATTGTGCACCAATCTCCAGTGGCGCAAACAATATAAACAATGGATGATTTCTTGTTGCCATGGTTATTTCCAGGGATGTGCTTATATCTGTTTTTTATACTGGTTTTCTTTCAAGAAAAACTTGTTTACTATACATTACACATGAATATAGTCTATTTGTATATTAGTATCTAGTATAGAATAAAGAAAAATTGTACATATATACATGTCCAAAAACATGTCCATGGACATGACTATAGCAGCTAGAATTGCAACTATTGTGTTTTTTGTTTTTTTCCTGAGTCGGAAAGTGTTCACAATAGAAATAAGGCCTCATGCAGACAGCAGTATTACGGCCCCAAGTTGTATGGAGCTGTAATCGTTCACGCTTAGAGGTGCATGGGACCGCTACTGTACATTCATAGGCCTCCAATTTCATCCAACAAAAAATGTGGCATGATTCATTGGATGCTGCATGTACTGAGCTTTTTTCCCCTAGAAGCACTGCTCTAAATCCGCAGCATGTCAATTTATGCTGCGTTTTCGTTGCTTTTCTGTTGCAGGTTTTCCCTATTGTATTCAATGGGGATGCAAAACCCGCAACAGATAGCTAAGTGTTGCGACTTCTGTACCGGAATCACAGTGGTCCTGCCGCAAAATAAAAAAATATTCTTACCCAGAACTCTCGGCTTCTTCCTCTAGTCCAGCGTCTTGGGATGACGTTTCATCCCATGTGACCGCTACAGCATACATCATAGGCTGCAACGCTCACATGAGCCGCAGCGTCATCCAGGGAGGCCGGACCGGACGTCAAAGGAGGGACGCGTCACCATGACAACGGCCACGGAAAGTATAACAATGTGGAGCGGTTTTCCGGGTGAAATGTTTTGCAGGTTCCAGGTCGGATATGCTGCGTAGTTTTTAGGCAGCGTATCTGACCCGTGGGAAACCGGCCTTAAAGAAGCCCATTGAAAAAATGCTATTAAAACGCCATACCCGGAGTATGCTGTGTTTTGATTAAAAAAAAACACCTCTGACCCAAAGAATGCACCAAAATGCCACAAGCAGAAATGCTTTGATTGTATTGCCATCATAAGGTACAATGCCTGAAGGGTAGAATTCCTCCCTAATGTGGCATGCAGGGGATTTACTTTCTACCCCTCTGCTAAGGGCATTTAATCCTATTTCCCGAGGGTGCCCTTTAACCCCCAAATCACTGCAAGCTTACATTACAGTATTTTCCAAGCCGGGCAAAGACCCATCCTTTTGTGGAAACTTTCAGCCAATATCCCTAATTAAAGAATCACTGCAGCTTTTTTCTGTGCCCCCCCCCCCTCACCCTGTTGAATATTGTGTCATATATATGAGCTTACCTGGTGCTGTATTTGAGGGGCAGCCGCTCTGGGTTGCCGTTGGGTCATGTAATCTTCAGTCTGGCTTCCTGTATCCTACAGCATCTACTGTAGAAACCAGAGTTCAGCCTCTCAATGCATGAGACCCACATCAAGGCTCTCATAGACTTGCATTGCCAGACAGCGGAGTTGCAACCGAGGAAAAGAAAAAGGCGGAGTGCTACTTTAATGTCGACATAAAAACACAGAAAAAAGGCCATACTTACAAATGGACACAGCCAGATCAGAAACGCTGAAGGAGAGTGAGCAGGTGCTTTAAATAATAATAGCCACTCCCACTAGTCTTGAGGGGAGTGGCGTGTGGTGCATGGGAAGTGTAGTAAAAAATAATAAATGAATAGTGTATGTGCAAGTGATAATAATAGGGGTGAAATATAGGGGGCAGTAATGAGTAAAGTGTGTAAATAAAAATAAATGAATAATGGGGTGCCAGTGTGTGAAACATAGAGGGATAGTGTGTAGGTCATGAGGCGCAGAGCGTATATCCAGGTAGAAGCCTATCTGTGATGCCTTGATAATTCATAGAGCAGGCTGCCCTGCTTACTATGCAAAAAAAAACACCACACCATACTCTCCCAGCATCAAAGACCCGGCTGTGTCCAAAAGAAGCAAATATAAGTAAGAATGGAAAATACCTGGGGTATTAGTAATCATTTTGGCCAAAAGGACGCAAGCTCGCAATCCACGACAAGGATCCCCAGTCTTGCGAGTCCCTAACTCCCTAAATGGAACTAAATGTTCCTGATACACAAACAAAACAGATAAAAACAAGGGGACATATACCACAAAAACACTGAAAAAAGGCCATACTTACAAATGGACACAGACAGGTCAGAAACGCTGATGAAGGAGAGTGAGCAGGTGCTTTAAATAATAATAGCCACTCCCACTAGTCTTGAGGGGAGTGGCATGTGGTGCATGGGAAGTGTAGTAAAAAATAATAAATGAATAGTGTATGTGCAAGTGATAATAATAGGGGTGAAATATAGGGGGCAGTAATGAGTAAAGTGTGTAAATAAAAATAAATGAATAATGGGGTGCCAGTGTGTGAAACATGAAGGGATAGTGTGTAGGTCATGAGGCGCAACATGTATATCCAGGTAGAAGCCTATTTGTGACGCCTTGATAATTCATAGAGCGGGCTACCCTGCTTACTATGCCAAACAACAGCACACCATACTCTCCCAGCATCAAAGACCCGGCTGTGTCCAAAAGAAGCAAATATAAGTTAGAATGAAAAATACCTGGGGTATTAGTAATCATTTTGGCCAAAAGGACGCAAGCTAATATGTAGTAATATTCGGAAATTCTAAACATTAATTTACCTGTAAGTGAGGTGGCGCATCTTCAACCTGTCTCTCCTTTCCGTTGGAGTAGACTATCTATAATATACCAGGGAATTAACTTCCCTGCTGATCCTGACCAGGCATTCAAAATCAACTATGAAACATTGCTCTGAATTTTGGAGTCCGATACAAATAAATGGAATCACTTGACACTTTTGTGGTTTGGCAGGATTAATGCCCTAAAAATAGATACTCTTCCCAAACTTTTATATTAATTTTAGACTATTTTTTGGGATATCCCCAAAAATTACCTTTCCCGACTAATGAAACTGGCAACTCACTTCATTTGGAAGAGCGCCAGATCATGCCTAAAACATGGTTTATTAGCACGCTCTGAGATGACAGGGGGTATGGGACTGTCTGACTTTGCTCTTTATCACAAGGCAACTATATGTAATTGTGTACTTAATTTTCTCCATCACCGCTCCTCCAAGCTCTGGGGGGAGATGGAGCATGAGTTGACCCCTGTTCAAACCCAATAGGCGTTCTGGTTACCCGGGAACAAACTGGAGTAAAATTTCAAGTTTTTTGGCTAGTCTCCTTAGGATATTGGGGTGATTTGCGGCGTGCCTCCATGTGGTCTCCTCCCCTGGCCCTCTTACTCCTCTAGTAAATAATCTGCATTATTTAGCTACTATACACTGCTGATCTCTTTTATCCTTTCCTGGGGACCCTATTTCATATGAGATGTGGTAAATTTCTCAGGTGTAAAGACAAAAGACGTGGATATACGAAACATAACTGATATACCATTAGGGTCTTGGCTCCAGCACCACTAATTACGTACCTATGTTACGACCATGGCACCAGTCGCCAGACTCCTTGTCCAGGTCACTAACTTTGGTTTCTCAACAGTAGCACCAGCCCATGCAAGTCTTTGGTCTATAGTATACTCCTTATGGGGAGACAGAGGACCCTAAGCCTAAATTTACTGACGGTTTGGAAAGATAGATAGGTCATACTTTCTCTGGGAAGTTATGGGATAAATCCTTTACTTTGTCTCATAAATTGTCAGTCTCTTGTAAGCTGTGTCACAAAGCCCATAGAGATTTGTGACTGTCACGGGTCCTACAGAGGATGGTGTGGACCCACTGTCTTGCCAACGCTTGCCAGGGTAAGCTGGGGAGCGGAGTCTTAGGCATAGATAGATGTTTACCCTTTAACCTTTGTACAGATAAATGTGTACTTGCCCTCTAGATTTCCAAGGTCGCTACCCTGAGAGTAGTCGCCGTTGGCAATGGCCGACATGGTTGGGCAGGATACTGAACAGCAGTACAAACGTATGTCAGGGCAGGGGGCAGACAGTCATCACGATAAACGGGCAAAAGGTCAGGGCAGGCGATAGGCAGTCCTCATGATAAACAGGCAAAAGGTTAAGGCAGGCAGCAGACAGAGATGGTCAGGTACAAGCATAGTCAGTAACAGGTAATCCAATAAATACAAAGAAGAGCAGTACTAGCAAGCTAGACTAAAGCACCTCATTGCTCTGGCAAAGTGCAATAGGGGGAAGGTACCTTAAGTACCCAGGAAAGCTGAGTGAATTTGGTGAGTGATGGCACTTTAAGAAGGGATGAGTCAGCGCGTGCACTAGTTGCCATCAGGAGAACTAAAGGAGAGCGGCGACGAGGAAGGCCGCCATTGGCGTGGAGTGGAGGCGCATTGTCGGCCAGGAGCCAGAAGACGCCTGAGACTAGTGAGTACACGGCCGCAAGATATTATCCCAATGGTACAGAACTCCTGTAATCTACATTGAATCTATTCTATGGTATCAATTTTATACTGGAGGTGCTGCTCAGAACCCAGTACAATGCTACACAAATGGTGGGTGTGCCAAGGTATAGCACCCTTATGGCAAGACATTTCCACACTATACGATGCATTGTGCCAGGTAAACAAATGCATTGTGCCAGGTTAACATACACATATCTCCTGAGAAGGCCTTTCTATTAATGTTTCCGGCTCCATTTTCAAAATTAAAAAAGGTTTCCTTAGATACTTTGTACTTTCAATGAGACTAATTATCCCTAGGCTATGGAAATCAACCACCTCTCCCACAAGTGTTGAGGCACTGGACTCGCTCATGCGAATGGTGGAGATTAGGGCTTCAGATAATAACACTGTCTCGGTTTTTCATTCCACTTGGCTTCCATGGTCTAATTTAGGGGTTCCCCTGAATTTTCCACTTCGTTATCAAATGGCACACCACCAACCTGAGATCATTCTTCCTAAACAAAACTCTAAAGTCAAGGGGTAACAATTCCCCTCCCTAACTACTTTCCTCCCTGCTTTTTCTGTTTTTTGTTAACGTTTATGTCTTTATATTATAATAATATAAAATGCTGTCTGTCTTTGACTGTATGTATAAGCCATTTTACTTTATTACCTTCGAAGTTATTTTGGCTTTTATCAGGTTGTCATGTAATTGCTGGGGTTTTTTTTGTTTTATTTTTTTGTTTAATAGACAATAAAAAAATGTTTTGAACCATTTTTTCCATTATTTTTTTTCATGGATTAACAGAACCATAAGGATTGGATATAAAATCGAACAACATTTTCAGATTAAAAACGAAGGTACACAAATAATGTACAGTATGGGTCCATATCAGTCTGTGGTCGGTGTATTATGGATCTGCGCAACACATAATCTGGTCGTGTGCATAATGACTAACTAGCAATTATACTGTGCATAGCCCACAGGAGTCATGTACTGCATACGCTTATAAAGCTCTATAAAAGCGTAGATTTTTTTTTTCTAAATAAAGCCATCTGCAGACAATTAGTTGCAACGGTTTAGAAACAAAACATAACAAAACATCCGGTTTTTTGGTTTTGTATAGGAATGACAATAGCCACACAGAAAGTGGCTAATTGGGCTATCAAACAAAGTATGCTTAAAAAAAGTAGCAAAGCATGTCCTTGTAAGGAAACAATCTCCTAACATTTGTATGGCTATTTAGTTGACAGTTATTATTACATGTACTGATTAGTTTTGCATTGTTCCAATAAGCATTTCACAGAGATACAGTACAGTTAAATAGTTGTTTAGAAAAATTACTATATAATGTGTAAAATGTACAAGAACATTCAACAGCAAAGAAAAAAGTGACAAGTGTATAAAAAAATGTATGAAGGGCAGCATAACATTTAGTAACTACAGCTGAATAACCTAACAGCATTCTATTAATTGACGTCTTGCCGACTTGTTTCAAAAATAAGTATTTACCACAAAGCCAGAATATTTTTTTTATTCCATTGATATTTAAAGCATCCTCAGAACTCAAATGTACTGAATTTTTATTTCATTATTTTCAAGATTGAAGACAAGTAAATCTTGTATATCATACTGTTGTAATACATAACATTTATTTATCTATCACAAAGGAGAAATAAAATCTTTTGCTGAGTTTTACTAATATGTTCCATTATTTATAAGAAAGAAAGGAAACATATTTTGTAGTATAGTGTAAATTTAAGGAGATTTATTTATATTAGTGTACCGTACGAATGGTGCGCCTGTTTCTCTCCCAATGCAGTATGCGACAGATTCATTAAAGGGGTGCACACTGTTGATGAATCTGGTCTAGAATAAAAACAATGAAATGTTGGACATTTACAGTACAAAAGTGTTGAAAAATCTTGACAAATGAGTAGAACTCGGCATGACTGAAGGCCCACCTACTTTTTCTAACACATTTTTCTTATGTGTTGTTGGAAAAAGTTTTGCAGGTGATTAATAAATAGCATTCAAGGTACTAAACCTTTCTTATTTAGTCATAAACTCCAATGTAAACCTTATTTCTAGTCTGTGTTGTTTTTCAATTCTTATAAAGCAGCTATGCAAAAAAAAGAATGTATCTTTTCATTTTTCTTGCCATGGCTACGTC
Organism: Rhinoderma darwinii; assembly: GCF_050947455.1. NCBI lineage: Eukaryota > Metazoa > Chordata > Amphibia > Anura > Rhinodermatidae > Rhinoderma > Rhinoderma darwinii. Next base: position 167,638,803 of record NC_134689.1, read on the forward strand.
CAGGGACATTTATATAAATACAACACAACGGTTTATGGAATTTAGTGCAAAGAAAAAGTAGGGCAGTTGCCCATAGCACCCAATTCCAGCTCTCATTTGTAACGTCCACTGGGTATGTGGACCCACTGTGCTACTCCGCCGTAACAAAGTAGCTGCTGGCCAGACAGGTATAGGACAGTCAATGGTAGATTGTACCCTGATAGCAGGCTGGTGCTGGATTACTGGAAGCTAGCTTGTCGGACACTCGACTCAGGATACAGGACTGGACACGGATACAGGACTGGTCATGAACATTGAACTTATCGTGGACACTGGACTCGGGATACAGGACTGGACACAGATATAGGATAGCAATGGACACTGGACTTATCATGGATATTGGACTCGGGATACAGGACTGGACAAAGATATAGGATAGCAATGGACACTGGACTCATCATGGACACTGGACTCGGGATACAGGACTGGATACAGATACAGGATAGCAACGGACACGGGTTACAGGGAACAGGATACGGAACCTTCGCAGACTAACTCTGGATTAGAAATAACGTTGCTCAGGCACTGAGGAAGTGGGCAGAGTTCCTTAAATGGACCAAAATGTGCTGGGATAGGCTGGGGGTAATATTCCTGCACCCTACGGGCATAGGCCGAGGGAGGAGAAGAGAACATAGCGTGCCAGTATCCCTGGGCAGGAAGACGCCGGCAAAGCGGATAAGTAAGCTGGCGGCCGCTGGGGTGAGTGAGACATGCAGCCACCGATACTACATCATTCTTTTGTGGCCCTTTGAAAAATGAAAGCTATTTTACTAGTTGCTCCACTTTTTCTTTGCACTAGTTTAGATATATCTCCACTAATGTCTTCTCTATACTAGACATGCTCTTATTACATGTATAAACTTTAAGAAGGCTGTAAATATACATTTTTTTCATAAAAAAATATAAGAAATACAATAAAAAAAGATACATACTGTAACATCCACGGCCGCGGACCATCGTTCCTACTCACCCCTCGACAGCCGAGGCCATGGACTTATGAGTGCTGGCTGGCATCTCCTCTGCTCCGCTCTGCAGCTTCTCTTAGTGTGCGTGTGCGCTCGTGCCCGGCCTTAAAGGACCAGTGTGTGCACATGCAAAATATGGTTAATTAGCCATAATCACCTTATACTATAAAAAGAGCTCTGCCCTTTCACTCCTTGCCTGAGCGTTGTTGTCGTTTTTCCATGTTCGTATTGAAAATGGTCCCTTAGTGTTAGCCTGCTCCCAGTGTTCCCATGCCCTGCTACCTGTATCCTGTATCCCGTACTGTGTTTTGTTCCTGAGCCTGTTTAGTGTTGGAGTCGTGTTGTGCCGCCTGCGGTTATACGCCATGTCTGGTGTCATCCGCCACTCCTGGTATCATCTGCCACATCTGGCGCAACTTGCCACGCCTGCTGGTATACACCATGTCTGGTGTAATCTCTGATCCGTAGTATCATCCGCCACATCTGGCGCAACCTGCCATGCCTGCTGGTATACACCACGTCTGGTGTCATCTGCCACTCCTGGTACCATCCACACATCTAGCCCCATCCGTGCCAGAGCACCTGCCACCGTTTGGACTATCTCAGGTACCCTTGTGCTACGAAGTTTTATAGACTTTGCAGACTGTGACTTGGCCAGCTGCCTCTCCGATACGGAGGAGCGGCCAAGTGGGTCCACATACCCTCAGATCGTGACACATACTCCTGGATATAGACATGGGAACAGAATACACTGCTTGATGCATTCGGAAAACAACAAATGTATATATTACAAAGGGACTTTTTAATTTTTCAATTTTTTTTTTGCAAAATGTTTAGAATCTTTTCAATCTACTAGTTTATTGGGCCAAATAAAACCAATTGGGGGAAATTATTCAAAACTGGTGCAAAGAAACAGTAGAGCAGTTCCTCATAGCAACCCATCAGCTTACAGCTCTCGTTTTTAGAGTCCATTTTAGAATGAAAGAAGCAACCTTGCAGTGGGCAACACCTCCACTCCTCCTTTGCACTAGTTTTGATAAATCTCCTCCAATGTTCTTTTCCTTTGCTGGAACACAGCTAGCAATAAGTGACATAGTTAAAGCTAGCCATGCACATGCATTTTCTGCTGGCCGAACACTTGTGCATCCAACAGCTATTTTACCTAACTCCACTATCCAACTGTTTATTTCAAAACATAACCCATTGCTAGTCACCTCTGGCAGCATCGAGGACATGTTTCCCTTCAAACGGTTCCAGTGTGACTTCAAGTGGGGGTCCTTCATGTCAAAAAGATCTCTTTTCTTTTAAGGTTCTTCAACCTGGTGATGCCATTCAGTTATTGCAGTGCCCCTGCTGTTTTCCAACAATTCATGAATGACATATTTAGGGATTTTCTCAATCAGTATGTCCTGATCTCCGTAGATCACGACATCTTAATCTACTTCCAAAACCTGAAAATCTCATGTACATTCCGTATAAGTACGGCCCCCAACAGAATTCTCTATACACCAAGTAGGAGAAATACCTGAAAGAAAAATCAGAACTTCCATTCATGGGCTATAACATCTCCTCTAAGGACCTTGTCATGGATTGACTCAAGGTTTCTGCTATTCTAAATTGGCCTTAACCTGTGGGTCTCAAGGCTCTCCAAAGATTCCTAAGCTACGCTAACTATTATCATCAATTTATTCAATTTTTTTTCTCAAATGCTCAAATGGGTTTGGTCTGCTTTTGCAGTTCAAGCCTTTTGCTATCTCAAGACATGCTTGTTATTAGCTCAGGTTCTCCATCATCCTGCTCCTATTAAGTCGATCTTCTTGGAGGTCAATGCTTCCTCAATCGGAGTCGGAGCAGTTGTCTTCCAACAGTTCAAGAGTAAAAAACACATTATATGTGGCTCCTTCTCTAAAAAGTTATCTTCTGCTGGGAAAAACTATTCTATCGGAGGCAGCAAATTGCTGGCAGTGAAACTTGATCTGGGGGAATGGCGACATCTATAGGAAGCCGCAAAACATCCAGTCAATAGATTCACTTACCACAAAAATTTGGAGTATCTCCAGCCTGCTCGATGAGTTAATCCATGTCAAGCACACTGGCACACTCCTTTTTACGTTTTATGTTCATCTTGACTTACTGCTCAGTCGACAAGAATTGTAGAGCAAATGCTCCTTCCAGATCCTTGCTGATGTTTTTCTTGTGGAACTAGCACATATCATCGATCCAAACTGTATTCTGACCACTACCAATATTTTTTCTTAAATTTCTTCCAGAGGACGCGCCTTTGTAACTCCTAATCACCACCAGAAGGTGTTATCTTGGGCTAATTCTTCATTGTTTTCAGGACTCCTGAGGGTAAAACGTATTAGCAAATTACTCTCGCAATACTATCGGTGGCCGAAATGGAGACAAGAAGTTCAAGCGTTTGTTGTTTCCTGTGCCACCTTCAGTTCAAACCTTTAAAGGCAAGCGCCATCGGGTCTCCTCCAGCCTTTATCCATTTCAATCGAATGCTAGACTGAGATCTCAATTAACTTTGACAAAACAAAATTTGCCTATAGGGCAACTAACCCTATTGTCCACACTACTAACAGAAAGTGTTGAATTGTTCTATTTGCATAATTCCTAAAAATTAAAATAACCTTTATTAAAGGCACGTAGCCTATATTCTAAGAACAACCAATAAGCCCAAAAATGTTGTCACTCATATAGATGCAATGGTCAGACTCTGCTAACAGCAGTAGAATTAATATACTGTCTATACTAGGCAGAAGCCTCTGCAGATCGCTATCCCAGAATTGTCTCCTGGCTGAGGGTATGTTAAAAACATTCTACAAGCCCCCCCCCCCCCCAATGTTTCACCGAGATCGCGTCCTCAGAGTTATAATAGGGAAATGGCAATGGAAACAGCAAGTCTGAGGCTTATAAGACCTTATAGACCGTCACTAGAGGAGTACCAGTTTTAGGAGTCAATCAGGTGACTTGGTGTATCGTCGGTAATTCAGACACAATTGATAGACAGCGGACTTAGTCAATACATGAAGCTCCTACAAGAGCCATTTGCTTCTTACGTACAGAACATGCTAAGTAGCACCAAAACACACAGAGTCTAAGTATGGGTTACTGCAGACTGCGCATGCATCCGGACTTAGCTAAATATATGATATTCTTAAAGTTGCTGCTTGCTCAAACACTTAGTGACATCAGAGAACACTGCCAGATAACAGTACAGTAGAACGCATGGCTATCCATTCTGTTGAATAGGGCATACAGTTATAAATATCAGGTGTGGGAGGAAGGGGCTGAGCCCTTCTTATAGTCCAGGGTGCTATGGGCTAATTAAACATAAAAGTCCGGTGCGCGAGCTGCCCCTTTAAGAGCGGGCACGAGCGTGCGCGCGCACCCTACAGGACCCAGCCGAGGAGAGCGGAAGTGAGTGCTGGTGCCTCCTGGCTGCGGGCGGCAGGAGGTGAGTGAGCCTGACGGCCCGCGGCCATGGGCATGACAGTATCCCCCCTCTTACACCCCCTCTTTTTGGGACCAGAGCAAGAGAGAAACTTCTTCAGAAGGGTAGGAGCATTGAGGTTCTCCTCTGGCTCCCAGGACCTCTCTTCAGGACCAACCCCCCTCAAATCCAACAAATAAAAAGTCTTTCCTCTTACTTTCTTGGTGTCCAAGATCTCCTTAACTTCGAAGGTGTCTGAAGGGCAGCTGGAGGCAACTGCAAGGCTAGGAGTCTTGGTAAAGCGGATCAGAACCACCGGTTTCAGGAGGGAGACATGGAAGGGCTTTGGAATATTGACGGTAGAAGGCGGCCGAAGCTTGTAGGCGACAGGGTTGATCTGCTGCAGGATCTCGAAGGGTCCGAGGAGTCTGGGAGCAAATTTGTAAGATGGCACCCTCATTCGGATATTCCAGGAGGACATCTAGACCTTCGTGCCAGGGAGAAACTGAGGCGGTTCTCTTCCGTAGTGTCCGCCTTCCGTTTCACGCGGTCAACCGCCAGCAGGATGGAGTTTGCTGCCAGATCTGCAAAAAGTCCCTAAAAGCAGTGTCAGCAGCTGGTACCTCGGACGTATCAGGCACCAGGAGAGGAATTCGTGGGTGTTGGCCATAGACAATAAAGAACGGTGTCTTCCTTGTGGACTGGCTGGTATGATTATTGTAAGAAAATTCAGCCCACGGGAGCAACTGCACCCAATCATCATGCTGCTTGGAGATGAAATGGCGTAGGTAGTTCACCAAGATCTGATTGATCCTCTCGACCTGACCATTGCACTGAGGATGGTAGACTGAGGAAAAGTCCAACTTTACACCTAGGAGTCCACAGAGGGCTCTCCAGAACTTCGAGGTGAACGGAACCCCCCGATCAGACACAATATGCTGCGGCAAGCCGTGCAGGCAGATGATGTGTTGAATGAAAAGCTTGGCCAGTTGAGGAGCAGAAGAAAGACCGGTCAGAGGAACGAAATGGGCCACCTTCGAAAATCGGTCCACCACCATCCAGACGGTACTGCATCCCGCAGAGAGAGGCAGGTCAGTGATAAAGTCCATAGCTATATGCTGCCAGGGAGCATCGGGCACAGGCAATGGCTGGAGCAGGCCAGCAGGTCTGGAGTGAGCGACCTTGTTAGCTGCACACACTGAACTAGAAGACACAAAGTCCATAATGTCTTTGGGCAGTGTGGGCCACCAGAAATGACAGGCAATCAGATCTCGGGTCTTACGGGTCCCCGCGTGACCTGCCAGTCTAGAGGAGTGTCCCCAGCGGAGGATTCTTCCTCTGTCAGCCACAAAAGTCCTCCCCAACTTGCAGGGGGTTGACAGAGACAATGCAAGACGGATCAATAATGTTCTGTAGAATCTCCATGGTGTCTTCTGTCTCGAAAGACCTGGACAAGGCATCGGCCCTCACATTGTTGTCAGCTGGCCGATAATGGAGCTCAAACTGGAACCTGGTAAAGAACAGCGAGCACCTGGCCTGACCAGGATTCAGCTGTTGGGCCATCTGGAGATAGGTGAGATTCTTGTGGTCCGTAAATATTAGGATAGGATGAGCTGCGCCCTCTAGTAGAGGTCTCCACTCCTCCAGAGCCAATTTGATGGCCAGTAACTCCCGATCCCCAATCGAGTAGTTGCATTCTGCGGAAGAGAAGAACTTAAAGAAATATCCACATACTATTGACTTGCCCTTTGTGACAGTCGGGGCGTCACTGGAGAACCTCTCCAGAGTTCCAGTCCAGGACTGGGGCATGTAATCGGAGCCAAGGCAGGCCCAGCAGCACAGGGTTAACGGCCTTGGACAAGACAAAGAACGATAACAGCTCGGAGTGGAGAGCTCCCACTTGGAGCCTCAGCGGCTTGGTCACAGCAATAACTGGATCTGGCAGAGATAGTCCATGTTACCGATGCAACCATCAACGGCCTCTCCAGAGGGGTAGTGGGTAATTGAAGAAGATCTACCAGGTCTCTACAAATGAAATTAGCAGCATATCCAGATACGCAGAGACCTGATGTGTTTTCTCACCGGACACTATGGTTACCGTTATGGACAATTTAGACGGAAGTCCTTTTTTATCCAACGTTGTCTCTCCAAGCAACCCTAGGCTTTGGGACTTTTGGGGACACAGACACACAAGATTGCCTCTGAGGCCGCAATATAGAAAGAGTCCCGAAGGGCATCTGCGTTGTTTCTCCTCGGTGGATAGCTTTCACTGGTCCATCCTCACAGACTCCTTAGGAGGATCGGCACCTGAGGACTGCAGAGGTTGCTGCAAGGGTGTCACCGGACTAGGAAGGCCTCCCTCCCGACGAGCCTTTTGAAGTCGTTCTTGGATCCTAATATCAATCTGGGCGGACAGAAGGATGAGGTCATCCAGGGTAGACAATAGATCTCGAGCGGCAAGTTCGTCCTTAATTTTAGGAGACAGACCCTGCCAGAATGTAGCCACCAAAGCCTCATTGTTCCACAACAGTTCTCCCTGCAGGCAAATTAGCCGCTGCAGATGAGACTCGTCCAGGCTCCTCAAACACCATACGAAATGTCCGGAGGAAGACCTGGAAGTCACGGGTCTCTGGTCCTTGTCTCTCCCAGATAGGATTCGCCCATGCAAGAGCCTTGCCAGTGAGGAGAGAGATGATGAAAGCGACCCTTGCGCCATCAGATGAAAATGTCCTTGCATGCTGAAGTGGATCTGGCACTGGTTCAAAAATCCACGACAGGTACCTGCGTCTCCATCATAGCGGTCAAGATGTGGCAAATAAAAACGGGGATCAACACTGCCAGAAGGTGTAGTAGGAGGAACGGCAGCTTGTGCCTCCTGCCGACGTGCGAGAATGTTCAAGGCCTGGAGGAGTTGGTCCTGTCGAGACCGGAGGTCCAGCACATCCGTCCGCATCTCTTGAGATGTCACCTTGGTCTTGGATCGACCAGTGTGGTCCATGGGCCTGAGCGTACTGTCACGTTGGGTTCGTGGACCCACTGGGCCGTACCGCCTTGGCTGTATGGCAGCTGGCCAACAGGGCGCAGGTTACAGTCTATACTTCGATTAGGGTACCTGTGGCAGCTCGGACAGTAGCAAGGCAGGCTCAGCTGGGACTAGGCAGCAGGTAGATCGTGCCCTGTTCTGTTTTTTCTTTTTTCCAATGCTACACAGAACTCCTTTAGGAGACCCACACTGGGGGAAGGGGCACCTGGTCCTGTCTTGCTGTATCTGGGACAATTAGGAGAAATGGACAAACACATACATGTACACTCTGATGCATTAAAAGTATAATCAGAACAACCACAGATAGAGATGTATGAACTGCACAGTAAGTCTGCTAAGAGACACAGTTGTAACTGGATTTATAGAACAAATTAAAAAAAACATTAAGATCTGGACTAAATAGAAGCAATATCAGAGTCCTGGAAGTATATTGCAGGCGTTCACTATGTAGACTTTTTTTTTTTTTTTTAAGGAGGTATAGTTTATGTCGCTGATGTAATTGCTTCTGAAATGTCCATCCTATATACACTATTGTCATAGCTGTTATTGTTTTCATTTTATTTTTTTTTATTCCCATTTTGTCTCAGAGATAAGAATACTTTGTTTCCCCATCATCTATTGGAAAAATGGATAATAGTCCTAATGCCGCAACAAAATGAAAGCATTTAAGGAAATAATGCTTGTGAGCACATCCAATAAACATATAGCTCATACACTGCCCTACATTAAACATGAAATCAGTTTTTTCAAAGTAAAATAATACTAGAATTAGCAGTCATGATCATAATGACTGATAATACAGACATAAAAACAGAACCTAGTGATGCAGCCACCATGCTGAGAAACTGTAGGATATCAGAGCAGACAAAGTGCAGGAGATGAGGAATATGAAATTCATGCTTTGGCTCATGCTGGGAAAGGTGGAGTCTTACAGTTTTTTCTTATATTTCTTGTATTGTAGCTCACTGTTCCAAAATCATGATTATTTGGTTAAACAGAAAATATCGGTAACGATTTTAGGTCAATGACGCATAATAACATTTACATCTGGAGCTAACAATCAAGAATATGATCCAAATTTACCTGGATATCATAGTGAGAATACCACACATATTTACACATAAATTGTTTAACATAAATAGATGATGGAATTGATCAGATTAAAATGACATACAGCACTAGTAGTTTATAAGAAATATACAAGTTTAGGGCATTTTGAAAAGATTTTTTATAAGAAGAGACAGAGGTTAGTGATGGACTTTTTCCACCATTGAACACTATATTTATTGTATAGATCATAAAAAAAGAACAATGTTTGCTATTTACATGCTGTTAAAAAAAAAAACTATATGAGTTATAACATTTACCTACATAGTCTGATTTCTCCTGGTGTTCATAGTGCATAACTTTGCTCATGTCCACCTAATGAGCTGAGTGCTAGTGGACACGATCAGTCACTCTTTCTACAGCCAGTTCTCTGCATAGTGATTCTCTGTTAACTGCAGAGAAGTCAATAGAAGTATCTCTCTGCCCTGCTTGTCAGTAAAGGAGCAGAGGCTCTGCAGTAGCATGGCAGTGTAGCTGAGGAGATTACTTCTTCTCAGCTTATTAGGTGTCACGTTGGGTTCGTGGACCCACTGGGCCATACCGCCTTGGCGGTATGGCAGTTGGACAAAAGGGTGCAGGTAACAGTCTATAGTTCGTATAGGGTACCTGTGGCAGCTCGGACAGTAGCAAGGCAGGCTCGGTTGGGACTAGGCTGCAGGCAGACGTCAGGCATGGTGTAGCAGGACAGGCATGGTATGCAGTACAGCACGACTATAGCTCAGCATGGCACTTGACCAGGATAGCACGGGATACAGGATACAGGATACAGGAACAGGGAACACTGGGAACTGGGAAACACTAGGAGACCATTTGCATAGACAAACTTAGGGTACGACAACAACGCTCAGGCATGGGAGGAAGAGGCTGAGCCCTTCTTATAGTCCAGGGTGCTCTAGGCCAATTAAATATAAAAGTCCGGTGCACGCGCTGCCCCTTTAAGAGCGGGCACGAGCGTGCGCGCCCACCCTACGGGACCCAGCCGAGGAGAGTGGAAGTGAGTGCTGGTGTCTCCTGAGGAGGAGACTGGGGCTAGCGCTTGCAGATCCATGGCTGGGGCGTCAGGAGGTGAGTGAGCCTGACGGCCCGCGGCCATGGGCATGACAGTTGACATCCTGGAACGGGTTTAATGAGTGCAGTGCTGCTTCAGTGTGAGCAGTGCTGCACTCTCATATCGGCCGGGGTTTTGAGAGCCCCAGAATACACCCCCACTGTACATAGTGCCACCCACAACCCCCTGTAGGTAGCGCAAAACCCTCTGTAGATAGCGCCACCTAAGCTCCTTCCAGCATCGGATTTCCCGGCCAGCGTTCTGGCCGAGGATTCCCCTCCTAGAGGGATCCCCCACCGTCTCTCCATCCCCGCTGTAGATAGCAACCCCCTGCTTTAGATAGGTAGCTTTGCACCCCCCCACTATAGATAGTGCCACCTGAACTGACTTTAGGAGAGGAATCCCCGGTGTCAGATCACATTGGCTGTGGATTCCGCTTCTAGAGAGAGCCCCTGACGTTACTCTCCATTTGGACATTGACGTTAGTGGCTCTCTCTAGGAGCGGAATCCCTGGCCAACACTCTGGCCGGGCATTCCGCTACTGGAGAAGCGCCTGGTGTCCCTATCCATACATGGACAATGATGTCAGCGGCTCTCTCTAGGAGCGGATTCCCGGTTTTAGATCACTCTGTGCCGGGGATTCCGCTATTGGAGAAGCCCCTGGTGTCACTATCCATATATGGACAATGACATCAGCGGCTCTTTCTAGGAGCAGATTCCCCGGTGTCAGATCGCTATGTGCCGGGGATTCCGCTACTGGAGAAGCCCATGGTGTCACTATCCACATATGGACAGTGACGTCAGGGGCTACTCGTGGAGCGGAATCCAGGCTCTGGCAGTGGATTCCGCTTTTAGAATTAACCCCTGACGTCACTGTCCATATATGGACAGAGACATCAGGGGCTTCCTGTAGGAGCAGAATGTTCGGCCAGAGGGATTCCGCTCCTACAGGGAGCTACAGTGGTGCTATTTACAGGAAGGGGGTGCCATTTATGGGGGGTTGGCGCTATCTGCAGGGAGGATGTTGCTAAATACAGGGGGATGTTGCTATCTACAGGGGATGGCGCTATGTACAGGGGTTGATGCCATTTACAGGGGGTGGCACTATATACAGGGGGTGGCACTATATACAGGGGGTGTGGTGCTATCTACAGGTGGTTTGGCACTATCTACATGGGCACTGTGGCATTATATTGGCACTACCTACAGTGGACACTATGGCGCTATCTACATGGGCACTGTGTGTGGCACTATGTGGGCATTATCAACTGGGTGAACTGTGGCACTATGTGGGATACTGTGGCACTATTTACAGTGGGCACTATCTATGTGAGCACTGGCACTATCTATGTGGGCAATGTGGCACTATCTACAGTGGTATTGCGTCACTATCTACATGGGCACTGTGGTGTTTTCACGGGGTTGAGACAAAAAAAACCCTAACGATTAAAATTCATAACATTTTTTAACATCCATGGAAAACGGATGGCAAGTGGCAGTTAAAATGGTCAGATGGCCAGGAAATGGATTCAAATTTTAAGACACATCGATGCAAGACAGCCATGAAAAACTGACAGTTGATTCGTTGTTGACTGCCATTTTTTCACGGTCGTGTGTATTTAGCCCTTTTCACTCTCCCCTCACAGCGATGCAGGCTGACGGAGATAGAAGAGGACTAATTGTTACAGAGCTCTACAGTGTACATGGATGGATGGATGGATGGATGGATGGATGGATGGATAGATAGATAGATAGATAGATAGATAGATAGATAGATAGATAGATAGATAGATAGATAGATAGAAAAAATGTGATTTGTCTGATCATAATGAAAATGAAAAACACGGAATTAATTAAACTAATCTAGAAAACGAAAGCCTCATAAGTCTTGTAAAAAAAAAACAAAGTAAAAAAAATTGTGATATTTAAAGCGGTTCCAAAGATATTATCATTTAAAGAAGTGCATTTTAAAAAATGGAAAATTTTACAGGTGTGGAATCACTCACAGGCACCAACTTTCCGCATCTTTTTGGACAAGTTGTCGTTTGTGATGAAAATGGACTGGGTAGAAGCCTCTCATCACAAAGAAAAACAAGTACAACATTTTTTTCAGATCTGGGAGGGATTCATCGCACTGTTACCACAGAATGTTAAAGATAAGGTACGCACGTGCTTTTGCTCAACAACATGGTACCAAAAACAAATAATATCAGGGGAAGCCCCATTATAATACTCTGAGAGATATACTGTAGGTTGGGGGTTAGCGAGGAAACCAGACGACATGGGATAGTGTGACAGGGAGAGACAGGGCATTTTTGGAGGCAGAGGCGGCGGGTCTATATGTGTTGAAAAAGTTACGTTTAACAGTATACCACTACAAGAGCGCTACTGTAAGAAGAGGCCTGGCAAAAAACATGATAATTGTTGAAGATGGAGATGTCAAATTTAATATGGCATGTATAATACCGAAACTTGATGTGGATGCTGTACTGTTGTTGATAAAATGTTGTAAAATGAATAAAAACATATTTAAAAAAAAAAAATAAATGGAAAATTTGACCTGGACACATGGGCATCAATGACCCTTAGCTTAGTCATGAAAGGGTTAATGATAAATCAATGTATACATAGATTGCAGTAATGTACAGACTCTAGTATACAGTAAAAAAAAAAAAATCGCAGATAATATGGTAGCTACAGAAAAAATAAACACCAAATTGGCTGTCCTTGTTCAGAATAACCAAAGGAAAAGTTACACGTAATGAACATATATTAATGTTTTAGTGTCAATAGTTTTTTTTTATTAAAGATTGAAGTATTTCAAATAACATCAGTAAAAGGGTGAGAAATGAGCATAAATCAATCTATCCAATGCGTAAATAAAACAGGTTTGAATTATATCTCAATGGCAATTGCACATACATAGCAATGCAAACAATATTTCCAGGGGTACAGATATTAAAGGGTTCGTACTTGTACATTGGTAGAAGGCTCACAGAGTTACAGAAAATAAAATAAAATAATTAAACAGACTAAAACATCAAACCAAGGTGTAGGTACACAAATTAATTCAATGTCAGAAATGGTATGGTAGTATATCATAAGAAGTGTTTTCATGTTCACGTCCTGTATCTACTACCTTTATACAAAAGGGATCCTAAGTCCACGCAAGCCAGATGTTCTCAAAAAGAGAGAATTTCTTAATTCCAAGAGCGATAACTTTTTCATAACTGTATGTAGTATTTATATCCTTTATCACTTCTGTAATGTCTGGGACTGTTCTGGATTTCCAGTTGCGTACTAAGAGCAAATTGGAAATAGTCAGAATTTTGCAAGCCAGAATTCTGTATTTCCCCAGTTATATCTGACATACTTAGAAACAATAGCAAAATCTTAGGTACTCTTTGATACAAAATTCTAGATAGCAGTCTGAAAATACCTTCCCAATATGGTTGTATTAGAGGGCATGACCAGAAGATGTGCATAATTGTACCCCTAAGGCCAAAATCCCTCCAACATAACTCACTTGAGTTAGAATAGGCCGTGTGTACTTTGTCAGGCATAAAATACCACCTAAGAAGTAATTTGGAGAAAGACTCTACATGCGTGCTACATTTTAAGGATTTATGTGCAAGGCGGATAGGCCTAGTGCAATCCTCACTTTGCACTGTGGTATGGAAATGCCTTTCCCATTGTCGAAACAGATATGATTCAACAAAATCGTTCCGGTCATCTAGCATGGAATATAAGGATCGGAGACCCCATCCATCTGACGATACCTGTTTTATAGCAGCTTTAGAGTGGGGGATCTGCTCCATAGAGCAATGAGTCAGAAAATATACAATTTGGAGATGTTTATAATAGTCTCCTTCTTGGAGGGAGGATCAAAGCCTTCAATGTCAACAGCGATTTATCGTCATAAAGTTGCTGTATCTGGATAAGCCCTTGTTTAGACCATTGTGATAAATTAAGGTTCAGGATCATCCATTCCAATACTCGAAGACTGAAATCCACCCCCCCCCCCTGCAAAATTATCTTTTGCATTCTCCCTCAGATTAAAATTTTGGCAAGCATTAAGAGAGGCTTTCGTTAGTGAAGAAGTCAGAGTAGGGGATGGCAAACTCCAGGACAGCTTCAGTAGTGACTGCATATCTAGCGGTAATATAAATGATTGTTCAATGTGTACCCAATGAACGTTAATGTCACCCTTCCACCAGTAGTCAACCGAGAAATAAGTTAGGTCAAGTAGTAGTTATACATATTCGGAACTCCCAATCCCCCATCCAATTTATGTTTACATAATATGTTCCCAGCTAAACGTGTTTTTTTCCAAATTGGGATATGATAGAGTGCAATTAATTAAAAAAGGTAGTCTTATCGGCAGGGTTCTATAATAGTATAGGATCTTGGGTAAGAGGAGCATTTTAAAAGTGGCTACTCTCCCAATCCAGTAAATATTTTATTTTGTAAGTGTTTCTGCCTCTGTTCGAATTGTGATAAGTAAGGGCTCATAGTTAGCCGAATATACGTTTTTAGATGTTGGGCTCAGTTTAATACCCAGGTATTTTATGTTATCTTGTCTCCAGTCAAACGGATATTTTGACTGCAAGAAGCTCAGAGTACATGGAGATAGCGTAATAGGAAGGGCTTGAGATTTTAAGGTGTCTAATAACCTCTACAGCATGACACAAGTATTCTTCAGGATCTGCCACAGTAAGAATGACATCATCTGCATTCGAGGATATGAGCTGTGTTCTATCTCCAATACTAATGCCTTTAATAGATGGGTGTTTTCATTTGTGCAAGAGGTTCCATTGACTATATAAAAATGGGTCGAGATAACGGACACCCCTGACGATTGCGATTAGTGCTAACAAATTCATCTGACAAGACCCCATTCGTAAAGACTCAAGCTGAGTAAAGAGCTGAAATGGCTCCCACTATCGACCAATTATTGCGGTCAAATGTTTCGGCGTCCAATGCCACAAAGACCGAATGAACTTTATGGGATTCTAAATAATGAAGAATATCAACCACTCGTCTGGTGATATCAAAAGTCTAACGGCTCTTGACAAAGCCGACCTGTTCTCTGTTGATTAATGATGATAGACATGAGGATATTCTGTTAGCCAGTATTTTAACATAAATCTTTAGGTCTACATTAGGGATTAGGGGCGGAAATTCTGTGGTAGGTCAGGGGATTTAGCCGGTTTTTGAAGGGTCATGACATGTGCAGCTAGTTTTTCTTTGGCTAATTTCCCAGTTGCTGTCTGGAAAATTTTGAATAGATGTATAGGCAGAAGATGCTGAAAATTTTATATCGTTTTGCTAGTTTTTTTTTAATACTGAACCTGTTCTATGGATTGCCAGAGTTCTAGGATATCCGAGGACCATATCTTGAAGTATAAAAATGGGACTATTAACCCGAAGTGATTACTAATTATTGACTAATATTTGTATCCTGTACTCACATCACATGTATCTATATTATTGTTATGTGTGTATTGGTTAACATTTTATATGTGCATATATATAGATTTAGTTTTTCTAGATACATGCAATGGACATGGAAGAACATGTGTTTAATATTGACACTAAGATTGCACAACATAAATTTTTAATTTAACTTGTGGTATTTTGGACCAATCTTGATATCCTTATACAAACATACCACTTGGATTATAATCACGATATATATATATATTTCTTCATTATTACATTACATTTTATTTAATTTTTTCACGTTCTTGTGGGCCTTGAGTCGTCGGTCTCTGCGGTTGGATGTGTGGGCGATTTGCGCCTCGAGTCCCCCGCGGACACATACAACTGGAAGCTACACTCATAGCTCTTCATTTATAGATTTTTCACGTTTTATTTATTTTGTTTGTTTTATGCTTGGATTTCACTTATGTCTATTTATATAATTATGATCTATTTCACCTTATAAATATGGGTCCGTTCTTTAAGTTGGGCTGATTGAACCGACTTGCATCTCCGTGACATCCCACGGTGATGCAATGTCTGCCACCCCACTCTTCTCTTTTGTCTGGACGCATTTTCATATTTACACTTATATATTTATACCAACACTCGGTTTATTGGGGGGGGGGGGGGGTACAACGAATTATCTAATTAATTGATGGGGTTTACATAGGGTACTTACACCACCCGCATTATATGCCGGCGGTGCTATTCCTATCGTGGTCCCTGTCACTACATGTTCATTCCTATGTAACAACATACAGTATGTGAACTGAAATATAGTTAACAACTGGTTAATCTTATAATATTTATAGTGCTATGCAATATTTATGTGCTGCGGCACATTGATATTTGTTTTGATTTTTCTGAGTATTGTTCTTTGAGGTTCACATTTGTAGTATGTACAAACTTTTTATTTTGAGTGGGGGCACCTGCTGGGTCTTTGCACAGTTGTTGGTGCTTTCTATTTTTGTCCTGTCTAATACATATTTCGGTATTCTATCTACACTGGATATGTTTATGCATTTCTCTATATATTTGACTTGATGTAGGACATGTTAATTGAAACTTTTTTTGGGGTAATGAAGAATACCATATTATATTATTGATATGATCCGACAAATTTGTCTATAATGCTACTGTTGAAATATGATTGTATTGCCGTGTTGGACATGATGGCGATGTACTGCCCTATTCACTTGACTGACATGGTACTTACTTGAATTGGTGGCTCCTTCTATCTTGATATATATCTTTACTTGCGGTCTGTGCGCATGCGCGTCACGATTCCATCTGAGAGCCGTACTGGAAGATGTCATCGTACATTGGATGTGGGCATTTGAGTCAGCATCAATGGGCAGAAGTGACGCGGAAGGTATGGGACTGGATGGGCTCGGGAGGCGCCATGCGCCGATCAAAATTGCCTTATTGGGTTTGGTATTTAAACCCCTGTCTGGGTCTAGCATTTATCACTTCCTGATGAAGGGTGCAAAACGCGCGTCAAGGTGTCTCCTCAGGTGAATACTTTTTTAATTCGCCACCATGTCCACCACAGTTATTTAATTAGTCTTACTACATTTAACTTTTGCACTTTAGACCAATTGGAACAGTGGTACAATCAGTGGGACAATCCTAGGGGTATTCTGCCCTCTGATGTTTAATTAATAACATATTACATTAGTGATTCTAGTATTGATTTTTGGATTTATGTGGCTTGCTTTCACATGAGACCGTTTTTATCTATGTTTTTTATAATTGTCTTGTACAATGTTTGTCTAAGTATTGTAGGGGGGGTATTTTGTCCTTTTGTGGGGGACTAATAAAGTTTATTATTAATTTATTTTTGAGTTATTGATTATTGATTAGGTTCATTAGACAATTTTGGTATTGTGATTATATTTATTTTGTCTTATGCTTTATATATGCTCGCCATATTTGTTTTCTCTACCAATCAATGACGTGTCATTTCTTTTCCACATTTTTTTTATGTAACTCGAGCAAAAAAACATTTGTACATTTTAAGTAATATAGTTCTATACACAACACCAGAACCAAGTTAATTACATATATACAGCACCAGAACAAAGCTCATTACATATATACAGCACCAGAACAAAGCTCATACATAAATGCAGCATCAGAACCAAGCTCAATACATATATACATCCCCAGAACCAAACTTAGTACATATATACAGCTCCAGTACCAACCTCTGTACATATATACAGCGCCAAAACAAAGCTCATTACATAAATCCAGCCACAGAACCCAGCTAATTACATATATACAGTACCAGAACAAAGCTCAGTACATAAATACAGCTCCAGAACCAAGATCATTTCATATATACAGAACCAGAACTAAGTTCATTACATATATACAGCACCAGAACAAAGCTCAGTACATAAATACAGCCCCAGAACCAAGCTCAGTACATATGTATAGTACCAGAACCAAGCTCAGTACATATATACAGCACCGAAACCCAGCTCATTGCATATATACAACACCAGCACATATACAGCTCAATTTAGTGCAACCCTTGCCGTATAGGTTTGCACTAAATTGTTTCCAGCTCCCAGTCTGGCCCGAACAATGGTAAGGATATGCTGGGAGGTGCTGTTTCACAAAAAAAAAGTCATATCATAATCATACCACCCATCATCTCGCTGCAGATCATACAGTGACTACAGTACTGATTAGAGGCAGAATAAGCATTTACATTAAGTGACTCACCGGTGACGTCTCAGATTCTAGTTTTTTTTTCTCCATCCGGTCCAGACCTCTATGATGACTTCTCCCGGTCACAGCCCATTTCTGCAGTTTGCCGCTCAGCTTCTCACTTTTCAAACATTTCTACACCTCTAAACAAAGATAAAGTTCTCATTATACAACACACATTATACATTATACAACACACTACGCCCCTAAATATAATAGCGCCACACACTGCACCTCTAATTATAATAGCACCATACACTGTGTCCCACACACACACCATGCTCCCTGTAGATAGTGCCTGCCATAGAGCCCCCTGTAGATAGTGCCCCCATAGAGCCCCCTGTAGCCACCCCTGTATATAGTGCTCCACAGATAGCCCACCCCTGTATATAGCCCCCTGCAGATATAGCCCACCTCTGTATATAGTGCTCCACATAATGCCCACCCCTGTATATAGTGCTCCACATATAACCCACCCCAGTATATAGCCCCCCTGTAGATAGAGCCTCCCCGTAGATAAAGCCACCCATAGATAAAGCCCCCTGTAGATAAAGCCACCCCCTGTAGATAAAGCCCCCCTGTGGATAAAGCCCCCCTGTAGATAAAGCCACCCCCCGTAGATAATGGCACACACTTTTTAATTAGGATTAAAAAAAACGATACAAACTCACCTTAATCCTGTTCCCGCACCGTCAGGCTCTCTTCTGCGCAGGTCTTCTGGGGTTGAACGACGCAAGCAGCGCTATGACATGAACGCACTGCTTGCGTCTACGAAAGGCGCTGATTGGCAGGGCAGAATGACTGTCCCTGTCAATCAGCGCCTTTCAACTATGCAAGAAGCGCAAAGTATTGCGGTGCTTCACTCGTAGAAAGGCGCTGAATGGCCGGGCATGGAACTTACCCGGCCATTCATTGCTTCTAATTGTACCGGTGTCCTATACATGCAGGTACAATTACATACCTCCCAACTTTCAAGTATCACAAAGAGGGACAATTTTTTTTCTTTTAAGCCACGCTTCTAATCCCACCCACCCCCGCCCATACACACCCGATTCAGCCCACACAGTATCATGCTCCCATAGTGCCTCCCACACAGTATAATGCCAAATAGCTGCCCCTACACAGTATAATGCCCTCTAGCTTCTACCATACAGTATAATGCCCCCTAGCTGCCCTTATATAGTATAATACCCCCAAAGCTGCCACTAGTGCCAGTGCCCATATATAATGTGCCAATGCCCTCTCGATAGGACCACAGTGCCCATGTAGATAGAGCTCCTACATAGTGCCACAGTTTCCATGTTGATAGTGCCACGCCCGTGTATATAGCGCTACCCCCGCCCTGTAGATAGCGTCATTGGGACTCCCTCTAGGAGTGGAATCCCCAGCCAGAGCAAAGGCCGGGGATTCCGTTCATAGAGGGAAGCCCTGATGTCACTGTCCTTATATGGAGAGTGACATCAGTGGCTACTCGTTGAGCGAATCCCCGTTGCCAACTCTGGTCGGGGATTCCGCTGCGGGAGGAGCCACTGACGTCAATGTTTCAATGTTCATATACGGACAGTGACCTCAGGAATTTCCTCTAGAAGCGGAATCCCCGGCAATGGGGATTCCGCTCAAGGAGTAGCCACTAATTCTGAGGCAGGGAACTATCAGCTCCCTGCTTCGGAATAAGTTCAGAGCAAAGAAAGCTCCTCCGCTCGCTGTAGACTCCCCGCGCTGCGCTCGGGGAAGCCCTTGACGGTACTGTCCATATATTGACAGTGACGTCAGTGGCTAATACTTGAGCAGAATCCCCGTTGCCGACTCTAGCCGGGGATTCTGCTCATAAATGGACAGTACCGTCAAGGGCTTCCCCGAGCACAGCTCTTAAAGTAGCCCGGGGAACCCTCGGAGAGCAGAGGAGCTCCCTCTGACCCTCCGCTATGAACTAATTCTGAAGCAGGGAGCTGATGGTTCCCTGCTTCAGAATTAGTTTGACAGCGGGACATACCCCCGGCCACCCGGGACAGCGGGATACCACCCGGAATCCGGGACTGTCCGGCTAAATCCGGGACGGTTGGGAGGTATGAGATAGATAGATAAATAGATAGTATTCAAAAAATAGGCAGCACTCCGAAGTAAATGTGAAAAAAAGTGGGTACTTTTATTGCCCCCTGTTCAACGTTTCAGCTCTGTCCTCTAGAGCCTTTCTCAAGGCTTGAGAAAGGCTCTAGAGGACACAGCTGAAACGTTGCACAGGGGGCAATAAAAGTACCCACTTTTTTTTAAATTTACTTCGGACTGCTGCCTATTTTTTGAATACTACGTAATTTGGAACTTGGTCTGATCCTGGGGGCCTGCACCACAGTTTGCCGATGCTGCTGGATCCATTTGTTCGTTTGTCTAGATAAATAGATAGATAGATAGATAGATAGATAGATAGATAGATAGATAGATAGATAGATAGATAGATAGGATATTTCACAGTCACAGGGTATGTGGACCCACTAGGCCGCTCCGCCGTAGCGGAGAGGCAGCTGACCAGGTCTCAGTCTATACGAAAGTCTACAGCAGATCATAACACTTGGGTACCTGAACTAGTCCAGACAGTGGCTGTGGCTTCAGCACGTATAGAGGTCGATGCAGCAGGTTGCGCCAGACGTGACGAGCAGTACAAGACGTGGCAGAAGTCACTGGATGTGTCAAGCGACAGAAGGTGCAGTAGGACACAACTCCAACACTAGTAGGCACAGGAACAAGGACACAGAACGGGATACAGGAACAGGTAACAACTAGAACGGGAAACACTAAGGGACCATTTGCAAGACAGACTTGGGATAAACTAACAATGCTCAGGCAAGGATCAGAGGGGCTGGGGCCTTCTTATAGACCAGGAAATCATGTGGATTCATGATGATGATGATTTTCATGTGCGCGAGCTGGCCCTTTAAGAGCGGGCACGAGCATTCGCACGCACACTACGGGACACAGCGGACAAGAGCGGAAGTGAGCACTGGCGTCTCCTAGGAAGGAGATGGGGACCAGCGCTCACAGATCCATGGGTGCGGGCGTCGGGAGGTGAGTGAACCCGACGGCCCGCGGCTATGGATGCTACACTATCCCCCCTCTTACGCCCCCTCTTCTTGAGGCCAGAGCGAGAGAGGAATTTCTTAATGAGAGCAGGAGCACTGAGGTTCTCCTCTGGCTCCCAGGACCTCTCCTCAGGACCAAACCCTCTCCAGTCCACCAAATAGAAAGTCCTTCCTCCTAGCCTTTTGCAGTCCAGAATCTCCCTCACCTCGAACACATCAGAAGAACCGCTGGGAGCAACTGTGGAACTAGAATTCTTGCTGCAGTTTCAGCAGGGGCGTAGCTAAAGGCTCATGGGCCCCGATGCAAAGGTTCCCCTTGGGCCCCCCCCCCAAAACTTCTCAGGGCCGATGGCCCGCAGCTTTCAGCTACATCGCTGGGTCTCCTAAGTGACCCACCAATGCAGCACTAGCAGCCAGGGGCGTCACTAAGGACTTAAAACATCATGGGGAGTAGCCCCAATACATATGTGCCCCCACCAAAAAATGTGTGCGTGTATGAATATGTGCATATATATATATATATATATATATATATATATATATATATATATATATGTATATATATATGAGACAGCATATCTATAGCACTACGACCCTAAAGCTATGGATAAGATTAGATACAGCGGCTCAGCAGACACTATCAGACATTTTAGGATTAGATACAGTGGCTCAACAAACAGTATCACACATGATAGGATTAGACACAGTGGCTCAGTAGACAGTATCACACATGGTAGGATTAGATACAGTTGCTTAACAAACAGTATCACACATGATAGGATTAGACACAGTGGCTCAGCAGACAGTATCACACATGATAGGATTAGATACAGCGGCTCAGCAGACAGTATCACACATGATAGGATTTGACAGAGTGGCTCAGCAGACAGTATCACACATGATAGGATTTGACAGAGTGGCTCAGCAGACAGTATCACACATGATAGGATTAGATACACAGCTCAACAGACAGTATCACATATTATAGGATCAGATATAGGGCCCAGCAGACAGTATCACACATGACTGGATTAGATGCAGGGCACAGCAGACAGTATCACACATGATAGGATTAGATATAGGGCCCAGCATACAGTATCACACATGATGGGATTAGATACAGTGGCTCAGCAGACAGTATCACACATGATTGGATTAGATATGGAGCCCAGTTCGCTGACATTGCAGCTCCAGCGCTGGACCCAGGAAAGGTAAGAATAATAATAAAGAATAATCATTTTCCTTTTTGACGTGATACTAATTATTTTTGTGTGTTTATTTTTTTACAAGTATAACTGAGTTTTTTTTATTCTCAATAAAATGGATAACGAGGGTTGTGTGGAATTTTTATTTCAATAAAATATTTTATCTATGTCTTTGTATTTGTTTAAACTTTATAACTACCGCCCTAGTAATTGTCGCTGGCTGATTCACAACGCCCATTACTAAGGGGTGGACTTAATGTTAGACATGAAGAGGTTAACACTAATCCCCATTATTACCCTGGTACCCAGCGCCACTAGTTAGAGTTGGGTATGATCTACTAGCCGACCATCTGTAGTGACAGAGGGGCACTGGGTCGGCCGCAGTCTGGTATTATTAGGCTGGGAAAAGCCAGAAACTGTGACCCTTCCCATCCTGGTAATGCTAGGCTGCCGCTGCTATGTTGTATCTGGCTGGTCATAAAAATGGGGGAACCCCACATCGTGCTGTCCAATTATTTATTTTTTAAAAATGACGTGGGGTCCCCCCATTTTTCATAACCAGCCAGATACAACACAGCAGCATCAGGCTAGCATTACCAGGGTGGGAAGGGCCACTGTTTTTGGCCTTTCCCAGCCTAATAATACCAGCCTGCGGTCACCCCAGTATCCGACCATCACTACAGATGGTCGGGTACTAGATCGTACCCGGCTCTTCCTGGCACCCCTGGTGGCGGTGGGTACCAGGGTAATAATAGTGGTTAGTGTTAGCCTTTTCACTGGCTAACACTAAGCCCCGCCTTGGTAATGGACGCTGTCAATCTGTCCGCGGCCATTAGTAAGTTGGCAGCGATAAAGTTAAAAATAAATACAAAGACATAGAAAAAATAGATTTATTAAAATCAAACACCCCTACACAATCCTCATTAACCATTTTATTGAGAATAAAAAAGCAGTCATCGAAGTAGTCCTCCAATCCGACATAGTCCAACAACCGAACTTGTAAAAAAACACAAAAAAAATAATTTGTGAGGGCCTGTTCACATCACCGCTGCTGTTCCGTTGATGAATTCCGTCGGGTTAACTCCTCAACAGAAAGGCAAACTGAAACCTCCACTTCAGTTTCCCTCACAATTGATCTCAATGGTGACGGAAACGTTGCTAAAGATTTCCGTTTCTCACCGTTGTGACAGTGTTCCGTTGTTTTGCATTGTCCACTGCACTATGATAGTTTGTAGGGACTCCACCGTGTCATCGGTCTCAAATGATGTCTGAAGAGAGAAAAATATACACAGCGCCACATGGTGCAAGATAAACCTTAAAAGATGGGGTAATGAATAGTAAGGGTAAGTGGTTAGGCTCACCATAAAAGCTAGTACTGGCAGGTACAGCTAAGTGTAAAAGGCCGTTTTTTGTAGCCAGGTTGCAGCTTTCCGTATCCAGGTACCGGCATCAAGGGGATTGAGCCGCAGGAAAGTCAGGATTATATATTTCAATAAAATATATATATTAAAAACTGGATATTTTTTGGAGAGCGCTCCTTGATAAGAAGAAAAGGCAGATAGGTGCTGGTAAGCTGATTTATTGTGCAACACAGGATGGGCAACGCGTTTCAACGCAGAACATGCGTCTTCGTCAGGCCAAGAAATAGGTATAAATGAACAGCACAGCATACAGTTTAAATACACAGAGGAGGTTGGGGAGGGGTTAAAAAAACCGCCAAAAAACACATAGTAATCGGGAAAGTAAATAAAACCAGGTGTGGCTGACATCATTAGGTAAATAGTCACAGTAATAAAAAGCATTGGATACGTAAAAAAAAGTTCATACATGTAGATATATATGTATAACAAGCAGTAACAGCAGAGATCGAGATTCAAAAGCAATCCTAAAAGTGCAGAACAGAGTATTTAAGGAGCAAAGTATATTACGGACAGATGAAAAAAAAGGGAGAGCAGAGTGGACATAATAACATTTCGAAATAATGGAAAGATCGATATAGCAGAAGGCTTACCGAAATTCAGAAGAGGCAGTATGGGAGTGAGCAGACAGTGAAAGCACAAACGGCGGCGAGCGCCGAAGTGCAGAGGAATAAAACAACAACAACACATGCCGGCGTCAGCGTAGTCCAGGCGACCACAGTAACTACGGTGGCCGCAAAGGGGAAAACAAATGTAAAAAGCAAAAGGACGCTACAGACGGAGGATGCATCGCTACAAGAAGGAGGGTAAGGTGAAGGAAGAATTATTCCATTTTGGTCATATTTTTTGGGGAAATATGAATGAAGCAGTAGCAATAGAGTATGAAATATAATAAAATAATAATATAATATAATAATAAAATAATAAAGTTACTCGTCCGATGGAGGAAAAAGGTAGATATCGAGGAGACAGGAGAAGTAAATTAATTCAAAAAAGTAAATATGAAGGAAATAAGAAAAATGAACGTTATCAATAAACATATGAATGCAGAAAGTCTATAAACAAAGCAATTCATACAAGATTTGACATATTGAGATATTAATATATACATAGCATTACATAACCAAAGAAGCAAACATATGGTTCGGATAATATCAATCAATCCAATGCAGATTCTGAAATATCGTTAAGACCGCCAGGCTGCAGACAAGATCATTTAAAAATCCAATAATTCTCCCTTTGTTTGAGTCTATTGTACCTATCGTTGTCAATAGCCGAGATGGATTCAATGGCGGTGACACAAATATTACTAAAGTCCCTATTATGAACAGTTAAGAAGTGTCGTGAAACACTATGTTTTAAAAAACCGGTTTTCACATTAAAGAGGCTCTGTCACCAGATTTTGCAACCCCTATCTCCTATTGCAGCAGATCGGCGCTGCAATGTAGATAAGAGTAACGTTTTGTTTTTTTAAAAACGAGCATTTTTGGCCAAGTTATGACCATTTTTATATTTATGCAAATTAGGCTTTCTAAAGTACAACTGGGCGTGTTTAACATTAAAGTACAACTGGGCGTGTATTGTGTATGTACATCTGGGTGTGTTTACTCGTTTTACTAGCTGGACGTTGTGAATAGAAGTGTATGATGCTGACGAATCGGCATCATCCACTTCTCTTCACAACGCCCAGATTCTGGCAGTGCACAGACACACAGCGTGTTCTCGAGAGATCACGCTGTGACGTCACTCACTTCCTGCCCCAGGTCCTGCATCGTGTCGGACGAGCGAGGACACATCGGCACCAGAGGCTACAGTTGATTCTGCAGCAGCATCAGCGTTTGCAGGTAAGTAGCTAACATCGACTTACCTGCAAACGCCGATGCTGCTGCAGAATCAAATGTAGCCTCTGGTGCCGATGTGTCCTCGCTCGTCCGACACGATGCAGGACCTGGGGCAGGAAGTGAGTGACGTCACAGCGTGATCTCTCGAGAACACGCTGTGTGTCTGTGCACTGCCAGAAGCTGGGCTTTGTGAAGAGAAGTGGATGATGCTGATTCGTCAGCATCATACACTTCTATTCACAACGCCCAGCTAGTAAAACAAGTAAAAACGCCCAGATGTACATACACAATACACGCCCAGTTGTACTTTAACTTTAAACACGCCCAGTTGTACTTTAGAAAGCCTCATTTGCATAAATATAAAAATGGTCATAACTTGGCCAAAAATGCTTGTTTAAAAAAAAAAAAAACGTTACTCTTATCTACATTGCAGCGCCGATCTGCTGCAATAGGAGATAGGGGTTGCAAAATCTGGTGACAGAGCCTCTTTAAATCTATGCTTGTTAATCCTGCACCGTGGTTGTTGGGTTATTCTCCCCACGTATTGCAGGTTGCAGGAGCATTTGAGGAGATAAATGACGTAGCTATTACTGCAGTTAATAAACGTTTTAATAGGAAAATATTCATTTGTAACGGTTGAAGTAAAAGACGTGCAGCCATGGGTAATGTTGCTACAGCACAAGCATCTCTGATGGCCACATCTATAGGAACCAACAACAGGTGGTAAGGGGTTAAGATTTTTTACAAATACTTGTTTCAGTCTGCTTGGTGCTATAATATTGCGTATGGTCTCCGATCTCCTATAAGTTATTTTGGGTTTTTCTGGTAAAATTTCTTTGAGGTAAGGGTCACTTTTTACTATGTGCCAATGTTTATTTAAAATTTTAGTACATTCATTTCTACCACAATTAAACGAGGTGATGAAGTTATGATTAAAATTACTAGCAGAGGAAGATGCCGTATTACTATCGTTTGATGAAATGCAGACATCTTGTGTCAGCAGACTGGCCTTAGAAATGGCACCTTGGATGAGACTAGTGGGATAGTGCTTATCTTTGAAACGTTTTTTTTAGGATATTACATTCCGATTTAAATTGCCCATTGTCTGAGCAGTTCTTCCTGATACGTCTGAATTGCCTGAACTGTATATTTTTGAGCCATGATGGATGATGTGCACTTTTAAAATCAAGATAACTATTCACGTCTACAGTCTTAAAGTGCGTTCGTGTATTAAAAATGCCCTTGTTATCTTTATTGATCGTGAGGTCCAGAAAATCTATTGAGGTGGTGGAAAAATTATGTGTGAAGGTAAGACCAAAATCATTCTGATTTAAAAAAACTGATAAAAGCAGAGGCATGGATAGCATCACCCTTCCAAATAAAAAACAGGTCATCTATGTAACGACGGTAAAAAATAATATTGTCACTAAAAGAATGAGAGTCACCAAAAATGTGGGCGTCCTCAAACTGTCCCATATAGAGGTTGGTATAAGACGGTGCAAATCGAGATCCCATTGCACAGCCTCTGATTTGTCTGTAAATTTGGGAATTAAATGAAAAAATATTATGTTGTAAAATAAAGTCGATACAGTCTAACAGAAAAAAAGATTGAGAACGGGGTATGCATATGTCAGATGTTAAGACGGTTTCTTTAGACAACAGGCCTTTGTCATGTGGGATGTTTGTATATAATGCTGATACATCAGCTGTTAAAAAATTGTAATCTGTAGAGTGATGTGTTTTATTCAAAATAGTTAAATCCCTAATTAATTGTGTTGAATCTTTGAGGTAAGACGGGAGTTTCAAAACTTTAGGCTGAAGGTGTAGGTCAATAAAATGAGATAAGTTACTTGTGAGAGAGCCTATGCCGGATATGATAGGACGGCCAGGAGGGTTGGTGGGGGATTTGTGGATTTTGGGAAGGTGATAAAGGAATGGTAAATTTGGATGAGAGATATTTAAAAAATTGTATTCTTTTTTAGATAAAAGACACTCATTCTGACCACGTTCGATAAGACGTTTGTACTCAATAGTATAGGAGGAAAGGGGATTGCTAGACATTACTTCATAGAAGGAGTCATCCGACAATAATCTTATGGCCTCATTAATATAGTCAATCCGGTCTTGTATGACTATGCCACCTCCTTTATCTGCTGACCGGATAATTATGGAGTCATTTTTAGACAAGGTTTTGAGAGCCCCTCTCTCTAGTTTTGTAAGATTATCTTTACAAATGGTCAAGTGGTCGAGTGATCTGAATTCGGTATTCATTATGTTGGAAAAAGTTTCCAACGCAGACCCACGGTGGTGTAATGGGTAAAAACTGGACTTAGGTCTTACATCAACACAGACATGTGGGGTAGGGTGTACAGTAGTCAGATGGGTATTGTTAGTGGCCAACGGTATAGGTGCCATGGAAAAATGCCTGGCCAGACTCAGTTTCCTTACATACCTATTGAGATCCATAAATAGATCAAAGCCTTTTGGGGTTGTAGTTGGACAAAAAGATAGACCTTTAGAAAGAAGATTTGTTTCATTAGAGTTAAGGGAATACTTAGACAGATTAAAAAAATTTACGGTATTAATTTGATGTAATTTTTTTACTGCTGAATTTTCTGTCTGATTTTTTGTGGTGGTTCTATTTCTTTTCTTTTTACCTCCTCTGCATCCCCTGTATTTATGTCTATTTTTCTTTTCAGTGAAAGCTTCTGTATTTTTGGAAAAAAATGTGTAATGGTTTAAGATTTTGGGCTCTTTAATATGGGTATCAGAAGTGTGGTAGATTGGGTGGTGGGAGTTAAGGGTGGCATGGTAAGTTGTGATGGGAGTCCTAAAAAAGAAATGGACGAATGTGTATTGTTGGTAGCGTCAGAAAAGACATCAATAGAAGAATTATCGGTACAACACAATGGTTCATCAGGGGGTAACGTAGTGGACAACATAGAAAACATAGGGGTAGGTAACAGCTGAGATAATGTAGTGAATGTATTGTCATGGGTGGTGAGGTTGAGTAATGAAGATGAGAGATGTTCTGACATGGCCATATCAATGGACTCATTAAAAATGGAAGTTTCAATGTGGGGGGATCCAGGTGTATGTGTGGGAATGTTGAGAAGTGAAAGTCTAGCTTCCAGTTCAGAGGGGTTAAATGCATGGATGGGAACTTAACCTAAACAGGTGAGGATAGGGGATTTGGCATTGATGGTATTAATGATATGTTTGGGAATAGTGTTTACGGTGTGTGCTAGCTTAGTATTGAGAGAGACAGAAGTATTAATGGCTGTGGTCACAGACTTATCATTATTAACATGTTTGTTATCGGTAACATGTTTCTTATCGGTAACATTTTGTTTGGGGTTTCTAAATTGTTTCTTATAGTGGTAAGGTGTGCGGTAAGCACTAGTGATAAAGTTTGGGCTCCTCATTACAAGGTCAGCAGGAGCTGAAGTATCAGTAGTTGAGTTAGTGGTCCAGAGACCCCTGGGATTAGTAAGGTAATCAGACCTGTCACGAGTAAGTTTTTTTGACTTTTTTGAGAGTGATCTCTCGTTCGTGTTTGTTCAATCTATTTTTAGTAGATGTACAGAGTCTTTCAAAATCAGAATGGTCTGTATAGATTCTAAGGTTTTCTCTAATGTTCTCTATATCTATGGCTAGGTTTGTACACAAGGAGACTCTTTTATCTAAAAAAAAAATAAAAAAAACAGATGTACAGAGGTCCACATAGTCGAACCAGTCCTTGCTAAAGGTTGGATCCTTAGGGAAAGGTGTATCAAACAAAAGTCTAAGACCCCTAGGGGAAATGTTCTCCGTGATGTATATCTCCAGAAAACGTCCATCGATATTGGAAAATGCTTCATCTTTAAGGCAGTCCTCCAGTTTTAAATAGAGGTCAGTCATTAGTTTAGTGTCATCAGTGGAGAAAGGGTTACTCACAGTCTCACAGATGTCCGGGGTTTTGGTACCAGTTAATTCCGAGATGAGAAGATCTCTAGAGAAAATTCTTGCATCGATGAAATCCAACATAATTTCTAGATGTTCAAAAGGCAGATTCAATACGTAAATTTCAAAAGGAACAGCAAATTGTGGTCATCCAGAGGAAACTTGCATACAGGAGCGGCAGCTAGTGATCTGAGGCAAGTGTGTGCTCACCAAACCATAGAGATATTGGAAGCAAATAATTAACCTCAGCAGCGGGAATGATAGACTGATCAACCCGATATCAGTGATGTCTGAAGAGAGAAAAATATACACAGCGCCACATGGTGCAAGATAAACCTTAAAAGATGGGGTAATGAATAGTAAGGGTAAGTGGTTAGGCTCACCATAAAAGCTAGTACTGGCAGGTACAGCTAAGTGTAAAAGGCCGTTTTTTGTAGCCAGGTTGCAGCTTTCCGTATCCAGGTACCGGCATCAAGGGGATTGAACCGCAGGAAAGTAAGGATTATATATTTCAATAAAATATATATATTAAAAACTGGATATTTTTTGGAGAGCGCTCCTTGATAAGAAGAAAAGGCAGATAGGTGCTGGTAAGCTGATTTATTGTGCAACACAGGATGGGCAACGCGTTTCAACGCAGAACATGCGTCTTCGTCAGGCCGAGAAATAGGTATAAATGAACAGCACAGCATACAGTTTAAATACACAGAGGAGGTTGGGGAGGGGTTAAAAAAACCGCCAAAAAACACATAGTAATCGGGAAAGTAAATAAAACCAGGTGTGGCAGACATCATTAGGTAAATAGTCACAGTAATAAAAAGCATTGGATACGTAAAAAAAGTTCATACATGTAGATATATATGTATAACAAGCAGTAACAGCAGAGATCGAGATTCAAAAGCAATCCTAAAAGTGCAGAACATAGTATTTAAGGAGCAAAGTATATTATGGACGGATGAAAAAAAATTGAGAGCAGAGTGGACATAATAACATTTCGAAATAATGGAAAGATCGATATAGCAGAAGGCTTACCGAAATTCAGAAGAGGCAGTATGGGAGTGAGCAGACGGTGAAAGCACGAACGGCGGCGAGCGCCAAAGTGCAGAGGAATAAAACAACAACACATGCCGGCGTCAGCGTAGTCCAGTCGACCACCGTAACTATGGTGGCCGCAAAGGGGAAAACAAATGTAAAAAGCAAAAGGACGCTACAGACGGAAGATGCATCGCTACAAGAAGGAGGGTAAGGTGAAGGAAGAATTATTACATTTTGGTCATATTTTTGGGGGAAATATGAATGAAGCAGTAGCAATAGAGTATGAAATATAATAAAATAATAATATAATATAATAATAAAATAATAAAGTTACTCGTCCGATGGGGGAAAAAAGTAGATATCGAGGAGACAGGAGAAGTAAATTCATTCAAAAAAGTAAATATGAAGGAAATAAGAAAAATGAACGTTATCAATAAACATATGAATGCAGAAAGTCTATAAACAAAGCAATTCATCTACTAAAAATAGATTGAACAAACACGAACGAGAGATCACTCTCAAAAAAGTCAAAAAACGTACTCGTGACAGGTCTGATTACCTTACTAATCCCAGGGGTCTCTGGACCACTAACTCAACTACTGATACTTCAGCTCCTGCTGACCTTGTAATGAGGAACCCAAACTTTATTACCGCACACCTTACCACTATAAGAAACAATTTAGAAACCCCAAACAAAATGTCACCGATAAGAAACATGTTACCGATAACAAACATGTTAATAATGATAAGTCTGTGACCACAGCCATTAATACTTCTGTCTCTCTCAATACTAAGCCAGAACACACCGTAAACACTATTCCCAAACATATCATTAATACCATCAATGCCAAATCCCCTATCCTCACCTGTTTAGGTTCAGTTCCCATCCATGCATTTAACCCCTCTGAACTGGAAGCTAGACTTTCACTTCTCAACATTCCCACACATACACCTGGATCCCCCCACATTGAAACTTCCATTTTTAATGAGTCCATTGATATGGCCGTGTCAGAACATCTCTCATCTTCATTACTCAACCTCACCACCCATGACAATACATTCACTACATTATCTCAGCTGTTACCTACCCCTATGTTTCCTATGTTGTCCACTACGTTACCCCCTGATGAACCATTGTGTTGTACCGATAATTCTTCTATTGATGTCATTTTTGACGCTACCAACAATACACATTCGTCCATTTCTTTTTTAGGACTCCCATCACAACTTACCATGCCACCCTTAACTCCCACCACCCAATCTACCACACTTCTGATACCCATATTAAAGAGCCCAAAATCTCAAACCATTACACATTTTTTTCCAAAAATACAGAAGCTTTCACTGAAAAGAAAAATAGACATAAATACAGGGGATGCAGAGGAGGTAAAAAGAAATGAAATAGAACCACCACAAAAAATCAGACAGAAAATTCAGCAGTAAAAAAATTATATCAAATTAATACCGTAAATTTTTTTAATCTGTCTAAGTATTCCCTTAACTCTAATGAAACAAATCTTCTTTCTAAAGGTCTATCTTTTTGTCCAACTACAACCCCAAAAGGCTTTGATCTATTTATGGATCTCAATAGGTATGTAAGGAAACTGAGTCTGGCCAGGCATTTTTCCATGGCACCTATACCGTTGGCCACTAACAATACCCATCTGACTACTGTACACCCTACCCCACATGTCTGTGTTGATGTAAGACCTAAGTCCAGTTTTTACCCATTACACCACCGTGGGTCTGCGTTGGAAACTTTTTCCAACATAATGAATACCGAATTCAGATCACTCGACCACTTGACCATTTGTAAAGATAATCTTACAAAACTAGAGAGAGGGGCTCTCAAAACCTTGTCTAAAAATGACTCCATAATTATCCGGTCAGCAGATAAAGGAGGTGGCATAGTCATACAAGACCGGATTGACTATATTAATGAGGCCATAAGATTATTGTCGGATGACTCCTTCTATGAAGTAATGTCTAGCAATCCCCTTTCCTCCTATACTATTGAGTACAAACGTCTTATCGAACGTGGTCAGAATGAGTGTCTTTTATCTAAAAAATAATACAATTTTTTAAATATCTCTCATCCAAATTTACCATTCCTTTATCACCTTCCCAAAATCCACAAATCCCCCACCAACCCTCCTGGCCGTCCTATCATATCCGGCATAGGCTCTCTCACAAGTAACTTATCTCATTTTATTGACCTACACCTTCAGCCTAAAGTTTTGAAACTCCCGTCTTACCTCAAAGATTCAACACAATTAATTAGGGATTTAACTATTTTGAATAAAACACATCACTCTATAGATTAAATTTTTTTAACAGCTGATGTATCAGCATTATATACAAACATCCCACATGACAAAGGCCTGTTGTCTATAGAAACCGTCTTAACATCTGACATACGCATACCCCGTTCTCAATCTTTTTTTCTGTTAGACTGTATCGACTTTATTTTACAACATAATATTTTTTCATTTAATTCCCAAATTTACAGACAAATCAGAGGCTGTGCAATGGGATCTCGATTTGCACCGTCTTATGCCAACCTCTATATGGGACAGTTTGAGGACGCCCACATTTTTGGTGACTCTCATTCTTTTAGTGACAATATTATTTTTTACCGTCGTTACATAGATGGCCTGTTTTTTATTTGGAAGGGTGATGCTATCCATGCCTCTGCTTTTATCAGTTTTTTTAAATCAGAATGATTTTGGTCTTACCTTCACACATAATTTTTCCACCACCTCAATAGATTTTCTGGACCTCACGATCAATAAAGATAACAAGGGCATTTTTAATACACGAACGCACTTTAAGACTGTAGACGTGAATAGTTATCTTGATTTTAAAAGTGCACATCATCCATCATGGCTCAAAAATATACAGTTCAGGCAATTCAGACGTATCAGGAAGAACTGCTCAGACAATGGGCAATTTAAATCGGAATGTAATATCCTAAAAAAAAGGTTTCAAAGATAAGCACTATCCCACTAGTCTCATCCAAGGTGCCATTTCTAAGGCCAGTCTGCTGACACAAGATGTCTGCATTTCATCAAACGATAGTAATACGGCATCTTCCTCTGCTAGTAATTTTAATCATAACTTCATCACCTCGTTTAATTGTGGTAGCAATGTATGTACTAAAATTTTAAATAAACATTGGCACATACTAAAAAGTGACCCTTACCTCAAAGAAATTTTACCAGAAAAACCCAAAATAACTTATAGGAGATCAGAGACCATACGCAATATTATAGCACCAAGCAGCCTGAAACAAGTATTTGTAAAAAATCTTAACCCCTTACCACCTGTTGTTGGTTCCTATAGATGTGGCCATCAGAGATGCTTGTGCTGTAGCAACATTACCCATGGCTGCACGTCTTTTACTTCAACCGTTACAAATGAATCTTTTCCTATTAACCCCTTCCCGACATTTGACGTACATGTACGTCATGGAAAGTACTGACTTCCCGCATCTTGCCGTACATGTACGTCAAACGTTTGGCACCGGCTCAGAAGCTGAGCCGGTCCCATCATCACCGGATCTCAGCTGTATCTTACAGCTGACATCCGACTGTAACGGCGGGGACCGAAATTAGCTTCGATCCCCGCCATTAACCCCTTAAGTGCAGCGCTCAAACGCGATCGCTGCACTTAAGGTGTTTGCAGCTCATCGGAACCCCAGTAATGAAATTGCCGGGGTTCCGGTGGCTGCAATGGCAACCGGAGGCCTAATACTGGCCTCCCGGTCTGCCTAGCACCGAAGCCGGTCAAGATCCGCCCGGCGGCGGAGCCTGATCGGCTTCCGTAGCTGCCGGCAAGATGGCGCCGGGTCAGGAGCTGATCCGGCGTCATCAGCGGTGGAAGTCAGCTGTACTGTACAGCTGACATCCACCTGTAACGGCAGGAACCGGAGCTAGCTCCGATCCCTGCCATTAACCCCTTCGATGCAGCAATCGAAAGCGATTGCTGCATCGTAGCGGTTACAAGCAGATCGCCAGCCCTGACAGGCAATCGGGACTGGCGACTGCTGTTATGGCAACAGGAGACACAATGGTCTCCTGCTCTGCCATTACGGAAGCCGATTTAGGCCCCGCCGGGAGGCGAAGCCTAAACGGCTTGCTGTCAGTGAATGACTGACAGATCTAATACATTGCACTACATAGGTAGTGCAATGTATTAGAAAAAAAAAAATCTGACCGTTGGACCTTCAAGTCCCCTAGTGGGACTTGAGAAAAAGTGTAAAAAAAGTATAAAAAAGTGTAAAAAAAAGTGCAAAAAATAAAAGTTTGAAAACAATAAAAGTTTCAAGTAATCAAATAACACACAATCCCCCTTTTACTCTTATCAAGTCCTTTATTATTGAAAAATAATAATAAACCATATGTATTTGGTATCGCCACGACCGTAACGACCGGAGGTATCAAAATATTATATTATTTATTGCACGCGGTGAACAGCGTAAAAAAAACCCGTAAAAAACGTTACCAGAGTTTCTGTTTTTTAGTCACTTTGCCCTACAAATATTACAATAAAAAGTGATCAAAAAGTCGCACGTATCCAAAAATGGTACCTATAAAAACTATAGCTCGTCCCGCAAAAAACAAGCCCTCATACAACTCCGTCGACAAAAAAATTAAAACGTTATGGTTCTCACAACTTGGCGACAGAAAAAATACATTCTTTTTACAAAAGTAATTTTATTGTGCAAAAAGTTGTAAAACATAAAAAAGTTCTATAAATGAGGTATCGCCGGAATCGTACTGACCCGCAGAATAAAGGTAACATGTAGTTTATAATGCGTGGTGAACTCTGTATAAAAAAAAACCAAAAAAAGCTGTGCCAGAATTGCGTTTTTTGGTTTACCTGGCATCCCAAAAAATAGGATAAAAGGTGATCAAAAAGTCACATGTACCCCAAAATGGTACCAATAATAACTACAGCTCGTCCCGCAACAAACCAGCCCTCATACCGCTACGTCTATGAAAAATAAAATTAGTTATGGCTCCAATAAGTCAGGAAATAAAAAAATATGCAGTTGTGCCCGAGGAGAACATTTCTTCTGTTTCAAGAGGCGATTTATCAAGGACCTAAAATTAGGGAACCAGGAAGGGAGGGCCCAATCATATCCGATGGAAGCGACGGTGCCCGTATTATACCAGGATAATACTTTCCCAGCAAAATTCCCCAAACTACAAAGGCGCGGAGTGTGGACCAAAAGGGGGATAAGAAATGACACCATTTATCAGTGCGACACCGGCCTGTGCAGAAAGGATTGCTTCACAGCGTAACACACATCTATGGATTATTTTTATTTTTTTATACCACCTGACTATGCCCCTTATATACTCCGCCCCGCTTACATGTACCCCCACATTATAAAACACCAGCAATACTCAAACAAATATAGTACCAAGCAAAATCCGCTCTCCAAAAGCCAAATGGTGCTCCCTCGGCCCTGAACCCTACAGCGTGCCCAAACAGCAGTTTCCTTCAACATATATGGCACCGTCATACCCGTGAGAACCCTTTTAACAATTTTTGTGGTGTGTGTCTCCAGCGTCATAAGCTGGGCATGACATATTTGCCACTGAATGGCATATCTAGGGAAAAATATAAATTTTTAATTTGCACCATCCGCAGCGCATTCATTTATGGAAAATACCTGTGGGGTGAAAATGCTCACTACACCCCTTAATAAATGCCTTGAGGGGTGCAGTTCCATAATGGGGTCACTTATCAGGGGTTTCTTTTTATTATTTCACATCTGAGCCTCTGCAGTTGTGAACCAATACTTTGTAAATCGCCAAATTAGGCCTCCACTCCGCATGGTACTCTTCACTTCTGAGCCCTGTCATATGTCCAGACAAAAGATTAGGGCCACATGTAGGGTGTTTCTAAAACCGGGAAACACCGCATAATAATTAGAGAGCTGTCTTGTTATGGTGGCACAAGCCGGGCACCACATATTGGCATATCTATGGAAAAAAATCCCATTTTCACTCTGCAACATTGAGCGCACACTAATTTCTACAAAACACCTGCAGGGTTAAAATGCTTACTACACCCCTTGGTAAATGCATTGAGGGGTGTAGTTTACAAAATGGGGTCACTTCTGGGGGGTTTCCACTGTTTTGGGCCCACAGGTGCCCAGAAACCAATCCAGCAACATCTGCACTCCAAATGGCGGTCCTTCCCTTCTGAGCCCTGCCGTTTGCCCAAACAGCAGTTTATGACCACATATGGGGTATTGCCGTACTCGGGAGAAATAGCTTTACAAATGTTGGGTTCTTTTTTTCCTTTATTTGTTGAGAAAATGAAAAAATTTGCGCTAAAGCTACGTCTTATTGAAGAAAAAGGACTGTTTTTATTTTCACTGCCTAATTCTAATAAATTCTATGAAACATCTGTGGGGTCAAAATGCTCACTACACCCCTAGATGCATTCTTCAAGAGGTGTAGTTTCCTAAATGGAGTCCCTTTTTGGGCGTTTTCATTGTTTTGTCCCCTCAGGGGCTTTGCAAATGTGACCTGGCCTCCGCAAATCATTCCTGCTAAATGTGATCTCAAAAAGTCAAATAGTGCTCTTTCCCTTCTAAGCCCTGCCGTGTGTCCAAACAGCCGTTTATTACCACATGTGGGGTATTGTTTTACTCGGGAGAAATTGCTTTACAAATTTTGTGGTGCTTTTTCTCCTTTAGTCCTTCTGGAAATGAGAAAAAATTAGCTAAACCTACATTTTCTTTGAAAAAATGTAGATTATTATTTTCAGGGCCTACTTCCAATAATTTCTGCAAAAAAACTGTGGTGTCAAATCGCTCACTATACCCCTAGATAATTTCCTCAATGGGTGTTGTTTCCAAAATGGGGTCACTTGTGGGGGGTTTCCACTGTTTTGTCCCCTCAGGGGCTTTGTAAATGTAACATGGCCTCCGCAAACCATTCCTGCTAAATTTGAGTTCCAAAAGCCAAATGGCGCTCTTTCCCTTCTCAGCCTCGCCGTGTGTCCAAACAGCCGTTTATTACCACATGTGGGGTACTGTTTTACTCGGGAGAAATTTCTTTACAAATTTTATGGTGATTTTTCTCCTTTAGTCCTTGTGGAAATGAAAAAAAATTAGCTAAACCTACATTTTATTTGAAAAAATGTAGATTTTCATTTTCACAGCCTACTTGCAAAAATTTCTGCAAAAAACCTGTGGGGTCAAAATGCTCACTATACCCCTAGATAATTTCCTCAAGGGGTATAGTTTCCAAAATGGGGTCACTTGTTTGGGGTTTTCACTGTTTTGTCCCCTCAGGGGCTTTGTAAATGTGACATGGCCTCCGCAAACCATTCCTGCTAAATGTGAACTCCAAAAGCCAAATGGCGCTCTTTCCCTTCTCAGCCACGCCGTGTCTCCAAACAACCGTTTATTACCACATGTGAGGTATTGTTTTACTCGGGAGAAATTGCTTTACAAATTTTGCGGTGCTTTTTCTCCTTTAGTCCTTGTGGAAATGAGAAAAAAAATCGCTAAACCTACATTTTCTTTGAAGAAATGTTGATTTTAATTTTCACGGCCTACTTCCAATAATTTCTGTAAAAAACCTGTGCGGTGAAAATGCTCACTACACCCCTAGATAATTTCCTTGAGGTGTCTAGTTTCCCAGATGGGGTCACTTTTGGGGGATTTTGACTGTTTTGGCACCGCAAGAGCCCTTCAAACCTGACATGGTGCCTAAAATATATTCTAACAAAAA
This sequence comes from Rhinoderma darwinii, assembly GCF_050947455.1. Taxonomy (NCBI): domain Eukaryota; kingdom Metazoa; phylum Chordata; class Amphibia; order Anura; family Rhinodermatidae; genus Rhinoderma; species Rhinoderma darwinii. Next base: position 167,676,921 of record NC_134689.1, read on the forward strand.
TAAGGCCCCAAAATCCACTAGGTGCTCCTTTGCTTCTGAGGCCGGTGTTTCAGTCCAGTAGCACGCTACGGCCACATGTGGGATATTTCCTAAAACTGCAAAAACTGGGCAACAAATATTGAGTTGCATTTCTCTGGTAAAACCTTCTGTGTTATAAAAAAAATTGTATTAAAAATGTATTTCTGCAGAAAAATATTAAATTTGTAAATTTCACCTCTACTTTGCTTTAATTCCTGTGAAATGTTTAAAGGGTTAAGACATTTTCTAAATGCTGTTTTGAATACTTTGAGGGGTGAAGTTTTTAAAATGGGGTGACTTTTTTGGGGTTTCTAATATATAAGGCCCTCAAAACCACTTCACAACTGAACTGGCCCCTGTAAAAATAGCCTTTTGAAATTTTCTTGAAAATGTGAGAAATTGCTGCTAAAGTTCTAAGCCTTGTGAGGTCATAGAAAAATAAAAGGATGTTCAAAAAACGATGCCAATCTAAAGTAGACATATGGGGGATGTTAATTAGCAACAATTTTGTGTATTATAACTGCCTGTCTTACAAGCAGATACATTTAAATTGAGAAAAATGCTAATTTTTGCAATTTTTCGCTAAATTTTGGTGTTTTTCACAATTAAATACTGAACATATCGAGCAAATTTTGCCAGTAACATAAAGTCCAATGTGTCACGAGAAAACAATCTCAGAATCGCTTGGATAGGTGAAAGCATTCCGGAGTTATTACCACATAAAGTGACACATGTCAGATTTGAAAAATGAGGCTCTGTCAGGAAGGTCAAAAGTGGCTAAAGAGGGAAGGGGTTAAAACGTTTATTAACTGCAGTAATAGCTACGTCATTTATCTCCTCAAATGCTCCTGCAACCTGCAATACGTAGGGAGAACAACCCAACAACCACGGTGCAGGATTAACAAGCATAGATTTAAAGAGGCTCTGTCACCAGATTTTGCAACCCCTATCTCCTATTGCAGCAGATCGGCGCTGCAATGTAGATAAGAGTAACGTTTTGTTTTTTTTTAAACGAGCATTTTTGGCCAAGTTATGACCATTTTTATATTTATGCAAATGAGGCTTTCTAAAGTACAACTGGGCGTGTTTAAAGTTAAAGTACAACTGGGCGTGTATTGTGTATGTACATCTGGGCGTTTTTACTTGTTTTACTAGCTGGGCGTTGTGAATAGAAGTGTATGATGCTGACGAATCAAATTAACCTAGCCTAAAAATTCTAGACTGTTCATGACTTTGACAGTGGGCAAACTTACAAAATCAGCAAGGGATCAAATACTTATTTCATCCACTGTACCTACAAACGCTGATGCTGCTGCAGAATCAACTGTAGCCTCTGGTGCCGATGTGTCCTCGCTCGTCCGACACGATGCAGGACCTGGGGCAGGAAGTGAGTGACGTCACAGCGTGATCTCTCGAGAACACGCTGTGTGTCTGTGCACTGCCAGAAGCTGGGCGTTGTGAAGAGAAGTGGATGATGCCGATTCGTCAGCATCATACACTTCTATTCACAACGCCCAGCTAGTAAAACGAGTAAACACACCCAGATGTACATACACAATACACGCCCAGTTGTACTTTAACGTTAAACATGCCCAGTTGTACTTTAGAAAGCCTCATTTGCATAAATATAAAAATGGGCATAACTTGGCCAAAAATGCTCGTTTTTAAAAAAACAAAACGTTACTCTTATCTACATTGCAGCGCCGATCTGCTGCAATAGGAGATAGGGGTTGCAAAATCTGGTGACAGAGCCTCTTTAATGTGAAAACCGGTTTTTTAAAACATAGTGTTTCACGACACTTCTTAACTGTTCATAATAGGGACTTTAGTAATATTTGTGTCACCGCCATTGAATCCATCTCGGCTATTCACAACGATAGGTATAATAGACTCAAACAAAGGGAGAATTATTGGATTTTTAAATGATCTTGTCTGCAGCCTGGCGGTCTTAACGATATTTCAGAATCTGCATTGGATTGATTGATATTATCCGAACCATATGTTTGCTTCTTTGGTTATGTAATGCTATGTATATATTAATATCTCAATATGTCAAATCTTGTATGAATTGCTTTGTTTATAGACTTTCTGCATTCATATGTTTATTGATAACGTTAATTTTTCTTATTTCCTTCATATTTACTTTTTTTAATTAATTTACTTCTCCTGTCTCCTCGATATCTACTTTTTTCCCCCATCGGACGAGTAACTTTATTATTTTATTATTATATTATATTATTATTTTATTATATTTCATACTCTATTGCTACTGCTTCATTCATATTTCCCCCAAAAATATGACCAAAATGTAATAATTCGTCCTTCACCTTACCCTCCTTCTTGTAGCGATGCATCCTCCGTCTGTAGCGTCCTTTTGCTTTTTACATTTGTTTTCCCCTTTGCGGCCACCGTAGTTACTGTGGTCGTCTGGACTACGCTGACACCGGCATGTGTTGTTGTTGTTGTTTTATTCCTCTGCACTTCGGCGCTCGCCGCCGTTTGTGCTTTCACCGTCTGCTCACTCCCATACTGCCTCTTCTGAATTTCGGTAAGCCTTCTGCTATATCGATCTTTCCATTATTTCGAAATGTTATTATGTCCACTCTGCTCTCCCTTTTTTTTCATCCGTCCGTAATATACTTTGCTCCTTAAATACTCTGTTCTGCACTTTTAGGATTGCTTTTGAATCTCGATCTCTGCTGTCACTGCTTGTTATACATATATATCTACATGTATGAACTTTTTTTACGTATCCAATGCTTTTTATTACTGTGACTATTTACCTAATGATGTCAGCCACACCTGGTTTTATTTACTTTCCTGATTACTATGTGTTTTTTGGCGGTTTTTTTTAACCCCTCCCCAACCTCCTCTGTGTATTTAAACTGTATGCTGTGCTGTTCATTTATACCTATTTCTCGGCCTGACGAAGACACTTGTTCTGCGTTGAAACGCGTTGCCCATCCTGTGTTGCACAATAAATCAGCTTACCAGCACCTATCTGCCTTTTCTTCTTATCAAGGAGCGCTCTCCAAAAAATATACAGTTTTTAATATATATATTTTATTGAAATATATAATCCTTATCCGTCTCAAATGACCTGGACAGGGCATCGACCCTCAGATTCTTGTCAGCGGGACAGTAGTGGAGCACAAATTGGAAACGGGTGAAGAACAGCGACCCCCTGGCTTGACGGGGATTTAGTCGTTAAGCGAACTGCAGATATGTAAGGTTTCTTGTGGTTGGTGTAGACCAAGATGGGGTGTGAGCTGCACCCTCTAGAAAATGTCTCCTCTACTCCAGAGCCAATTTGATGGACAGTAGCTCCCGATCCCCCAATAGAGTAATTGCGCTCTGCAGAAGAAAAAATCCTCGAGTAATAGCCACATACTACTGCATTTCCTTTGGAGCTCCTCTGGAAAATAAGTGCACCTGCACCAACAGAGGAAGCATCCACCTCCATTGAGAACGCCGAGACACGTTAGGATGATGGAGGATCAAGGCTAAAGTAAAGGCTTTCTTGAGGCTAATAAATGCGGACTCTGCCTCTGGAGTCCACACCTTGGCATTCACACCCTTCTTGGTAAGGGTAGAAATGGGAGCCGTCAGAGATGAGAAGTTTGGAATAAACTACCGGTAAAAATTGGTGAATCCCAGGAACCGCTGCATGGCCTGTGTTGGCGAATCCCCGGAACCGCTATATGGCTCTCAGGCCTTGAGGACGTGGCCATTCCAGGACAGACTTTAGTTTCTCAGGATCCATCTTAAGACCTTGATCCGAGATGATCTAGCCCAGAAAGGGCAAAGACCTGTTTTCAAAGACGCACTTCTCCAACTTTGCATATAATTGATTCTCCCTTAGTCGCAGAAGAACCTGACGGACATGCCTCCGATGGGTCATCAGATCTGGGGAGAAAATCAAAATATCATCGAGACAAACTACAACACACACATATAGAGGAGATCTCGGAAGATATCATTGACGAATTCCTGAAAGACTGCGGGAGTGTTACACAGTCCGAAGGGCATGACTAGGTATTCGTAGTACGGGTGTTAAATGCCATCTTCCATTCGTCACCCTGGCAAATCCGGATTAGGTTATAAGCCCCCTGCAGGTCTAGCTTAACAGATTTTTTGGCTCCTCGCATGCGGTCAAACAGCTCGGATATAAGTGGCAACGGGTATTTGTTCTTGACCATGATCTGGTTGACACCACAGTAGTCAATGCAGGGTCGAAGAGATCCGTCTCTCTTCTTAACGAAGAAGAAGCCGGCCCCAGCCGGGGAGGAATATTTTCGTATAAAACCCCTCTCCAAATTCTCCTTGATATAGGCTGACATGGATAAAGTCTCTGCCAAGGAGAGAGGATATACCCGTCCACGGGGAAGAGAAGCATTTGGAACCAGTTCAATGGGACAGTCATAATTCCGATGTGGAGGCAACGTCTCAGCCTCCCGCTTGCAGAAGACATCCGCAAAACTGTCATGCTGAGATGGTAGATCAGACAGTGACTGAGGCAGAGGGGGCATAACAGGACGAACTTGTGACAGGCAATGGCTATGGCATCTGGAACCCCATTGAAGAATCTCTCCGGAACTCCAGTCAAGAAACGGGGCGTGTAGGTGAAGCCATGGCAACCCAGCAGGATAGGATTGATAGCCTTAGGTAGTACAAGGAAGGCGATCTGCTCCGAGTGAAGAGCTTCGACCCGTAGTGTCAACGGCTCCGTGATGAATACAATCGGATCGGGCAATGGTAGACCATTCACAGAGGTAACAGCCAGGGGTCTCTCCAGAAGAACTGTGGGTAGATGTAAACGATCCACTAGATCCTGCTGGATGAAATTAGCAGCTGCTCCGGAGTCAAGATAGGCGGAGGAGGAACAGAACCGATAAAAACACAGGGACATATACAAAAACACCGAAAAAGGCCATACTTACAAATGGACACAGCCAGGCCAGAAATGCTGATGAAAGGGCGAGCAGGTGCTTTAAATAATAATAGCCACTCCCACTAGTCTTGAGGGGAGTGGTGTGTGGTGCATGGGAGGTGTAGTAAGAAATAATAAATGAATAGTGTGTGTGCAAGTGTAATGCTATAAGTGAAATATAGGGGGCAGTAATAAATGAAGTGCCTCAATAGAAATAAATGGATAATGGGGTGCAAGTGAGTGAAACATGGAGGGATAGTGTGTACGTCATGAGGCACAACGTGTATAGCCAGGTAGAAGCCTATTTGTGACGCCTTGATAATTCATAGAGCGGGCTACCCTGCTTGCTATGCCAAACAACAACACACCATGCTCTCCCAGCATCAAAGACCCAGCTGTGTCCAAGAGAAGCGAATATACATAATAATGAAAAATACCTGGGGTATTGGTAATCATTTTGGCCAAAAGGACGCAAGCTCGCAATCCACGACAAGGATCCCCAGACTTGCGAGTCCGTAAATCCTAAACTGGAACAGAACGTTCCTGATGCACAAACAGAACCGATAAAAACACAGGGACATATACAAAAACACCGAAAAAAGCCATACTTACAAATGGACACAGCCAGGCCAGAAATGCTGATGAAAGGGCGAGCAGGTGCTTTAAATAATAATAGCCACTCCCACTAGTCTTGAGGGGAGTGGTGTGTGGTGCATGGGAGGTGTAGTAAGAAATAATAAATGAATAGTGTGTGTGCAAGTGTAATACTATAAGTGAAATATAGGGGGCAGTAATAAATGAAGTGCCTCAATAGAAATAAATGGATAATGGGGTGCAAGTGAGTGAAACATGGAGGGATAGTGTGTACGTCATGAGGCACAACGTGTATAGCCAGGTAGAAGCCTATTTGTGACGCCTTGATAATTCATAGAGCGGGCTACCCTGCTTGCTATGCCAAACAACAACACACCATGCTCTCCCAGAATCAAAGACCCAGCTGTGTCCAAGAGAAGCGAATATACATAATAATGAAAAATACCTGGGGTATTGGTAATCATTTTGGCCAAAAGGACGCAAGCTCGCAATCCACGACAAGGATCCCCAGACTTGCGAGTCCCTAAATCCTAAACTGGAACAGAACGTTCCTGATGCACAAACAGAACCGATAAAAACACAGGGACATATACAAAAACACAGAAAAAGGCCATACTTACAAATGGACACAGCCAGGCCAGAAATGCTGATGAAAGGGCGAGCAGGTGCTTTAAATAATAATAGCCACTCCCACTAGTCTTGAGGGGAGTGGTGTGTGGTGCATGGGAGGTGTAGTAAGAAATAATAAATGAATAGTGTGTGTGCAAGTGTAATACTATAAGTGAAATATAGGGGGCAGTAATAAATGAAGTGCCTCAATAGAAATAAATGGATAATGGGGTGCAAGTGAGTGAAACATGGAGGGATAGTGTGTACGTCATGAGGCACAACGTGTATAGCCAGGTAGAAGCCTATTTGTGACGCCTTGATAATTCATAGAGCGGGCTACCCTGCTTGCTATGCCAAACAACAACACACCATGCTCTCCCAGCATCAAAGACCCAGCTGTGTCCAAGAGAAGCGAATATACATAATAATGAAAAATACCTGGGGTATTGGTAATCATTTTGGCCAAAAGGACGCAAGCTCGCAATCCACGACAAGGATCCCCAGACTTGCGAGTCCCTAAATCCTAAACTGGAACAGAACGTTCCTGATGCACAAACAGAACCGATAAAAACACAGGGACATATACAAAAACACCGAAAAAGGCCATACTTACAAATGGACACAGCCAGGCCAGAAATGCTGATGAAAGGGCGAGCAGGTGCTTTAAATAATAATAGCCACTCCCGGAGGAGGGATGTGATGTCTCTCCAGAGACAATGGCCACAGGAATCGATAATTTGGGAGAGGTTTAAACGTTTGGAGACGTCCCACCTAGAGTTGCCTCTCCAACCAACCCTAGGTACTGGAGTTTCCCGGTTTCTGTGGGCATTGGCGCACAAAATTACCCTTAAGGCCACAATACATACATAGTCCAGAGGAGCGTTTGTGCTGCTTCTCTTGTTCAGACAACCAGACTCTGTCTACCTGCATGGGTTCTTCAGGTAGCGCACTAGGGGAACGCAATAGTGGTCTCTGGACCGAGGGTGCTGGGCTGTGAACACGGCTCTCCTGTGGAACGTCTTGATTGCGCTCTCATGTCAACCCGAGTGGATAACAGGATGAGGGCATCCAAGGTAGAAGGAAGGTCGCGGGCCGCCAGTTTGTCCTTGATGTGAGAAGACAGTCCCTGCCAGAAGGTCGCCACCAGTGCCTCATTGTTCCATGCCAGCTCGGCTGCTAGGGTACGGAAGGAGATAGCATACTCCCCTAGTGTGGAACTCTCTTGCTTGAGGGTCAACAGAGTGGCTGCAGCAAAGAATGTTAGACCCGGCTCCTCGAACACGGCACAAAAGTACTGCAGGAAAAAGGCTAGGTCCGAGGATACAGGTCCTTGTTACTCCAAGATTGGGTTCGCCCATGTGAGGGCCTTGCCAGCAAGAAGGGAGATGCTACTTTAGCCTCCTCGGAGGGGAAGAGATGAGCCCGTAGCCTAAAATGAACCGTGCATTGGTTAATAAATCCTCTACATGCTCTGGGATCACTGTCATAGCGAGAAGGAAGAGGCAGAGGAACTGTGGATCCGGAACAAACAGGATGAGCAACGGGCAGTGGTACAGCAACAGCCTCTGGAGGAAAAACTGGAGAACAGTGAGTAGATCCAGACGGACCATGATAGAATTTACAGCCTCAAGGAGTTGATCCTGACATGTGCGAAGGTCATGATGCTCCGACTGTATCTTCTGGACTGCGGTCTTGGGCTGGCCAGCGGGTTCCATGGCCTGAGCGTACTGTCACGGTCACAGGGTATGTGGACCCACTAGGCCGCTCCGCCGTAGCGGAGAGGCAGCTGACCAAGTCTCAGTCTATACAAAAGTCTACAGCAGTTCGTAGCACTCGGGTACTGGAACTAGTCCAGACAGTGGCTGTGGCTTCAGCATGGATGGAGGTCGGTGCAGCAGGTTGCGCCAGATGTGGTGGGCAGTACAAGACGTGGCAGAAGACACTGGACGTTGCAGAAGACACTGGACGTGGCAAACGATAGCAGGTGCAGTAGGACACGACTCCAACACTAGTGGGCATAGGAACAAGGACACAGCACAGGATACAGGAACAGGTAACAGGGCACGGGTAACAACTGGAACGAGAAACACTAAGGGACCATTTGCAAGACAGACTTGGAATAAACTAACAACGCTCAGGCAAGGATCAGAAGGGCTGGGGCCTTCTTATAGACCAGGAAATCATGTGGGTTCATGATGATGATGATTTTCATGTGCGCGCTGGCCCTTTAAGATCGGGCACGAGCGTGCACGCGCATACTACGGGACACAGTGGATCAGAGCGGAAGTGAGCGCTGGCGTCTCCTAGGAATGAGTTGGGGACCAGCGCTCATAGATCCATCGCTGCGGGCGTCAGGACGTGAATGAACCCGACGGCCCGCGGCCATGGACGCTACAAGATAGATAGATAGATAGATAGATAGATAGATAGATAGATAGATAGATAGATAGATAGATAGATAGATAGATAGATAGATAGATAGATAGATAGAAATTCCACCGTCCAACAGCACTAATCAGAGTATGGGTGGGTGCACGCCACAGGAGCTCGATCACAGCCTCGATCACATGATGCGTTAAATTGGCGTTTTGTAGATAAGTTGGACCAATGATTTTCTCATGTGCCAACTTTCGTATACAGAAACGCCACTTTTCCTTTTATTAATTATTAAGCGTTTGCCTTTTTTAACTATTATCATGGTCTCATTACCATGATTTAGTTGCAATAACAGTAGTTCTGGCAATTTTGCCGTTTTCATACAGTGTAACCGCATAGTCTGGGATTACTGTACCAAGATGGCCACCACCGGCTTCAAATTTACAATGCGCATGCGCGAAACAGCGCGCGCCGTTCAGTACAAAACTATCACACAAAGTAGGATTGCTGTACTAAAATGGCCACGGTAGGCTTCAAATTCACAATGCGCATGCGTGAAATAGAGCATTAGATTGACTTATATACGTCATAAACAGCGCCGCTCACTTAGAGCGCCGTAAATGCACACTGAGACATGGAACCAAGGTAACACATGGTGTTTGTTTTCGAATGTTTTTAATCTGTTACATCACTTACACATGGGAGTTTTTGATTTTTATCCCCACTAATTAGCATATATATTTTAATGTACACTATGCTTTTTGTTTTTATGAGATTAATTATGTGTATTTTGTTATAATATTGCGAATATGCATATGTTACCAATAGTACTAGGATTGTATTTTTGTAATTTATTAATTTTTTTGTTTATCACTTGCTAAATGAGACCCATTGTCTGGTCTCCATATATTGCACATGTTTTTACACTGTTACTATGCTTGAGAAAGGCTCCATATGTGGAGCCAAAACGTTGCACAAGGGCCAATAAAAAAGCCTTTTTTCACTGTTACTTGGAGTGCTGCCTTTCTTGGACGACGATAGATTAGATAGATAGATAGATAGATAGATAGATAGATAGATAGATAGATAGATAGATAGATAGATAGATAGATAGATAGATAGATAGATAGATAGATAGATAGATAGATGTTGGGGTACATATTAATTATTGATTAACTTTTATTAACTTTTTTTTGGGGGGGATAGAAAAAAAACAGACATTTCGCCACTATTTTTTGCATCCTAAATCTACGCCGTTTACCGTGTGGTATAAATAACACAATAACTTTATTCAGTGGGTTGTTACAATTGCAATGATATCAAATTTGTATAGATTTTGTATGTTTTACTACTTTTACACAGTAAAAACACTTTTTTTCAAAATTATTTGTTTTTGTATTTCCATATTTGAAGAGCCATTTTTTATTGTTCCACCGATGCAGCTGTATGAGGGCTTTTTTTTGCGGGATGACTTGTAGTTGTTATTGGTACCATTTTGGAGTAGATGTGACTTTTTGATCACTTTTTATCCAAAAATTTTAAGGCAGGACTCACGGAAAACAGCAATTTTTCCATTGTTTTTTATTAATTTTTTTACGGCGTTCACCGTGCGGGTTAAATAATGTAATAGCTTTATAGTCGGGGTCGTTACGGACGAGGCGATAACAAATATGTGTAACTTTTTTGTCTTATTTTGTTTTTTTTAATAGTAAAGCATTTTGTAAGGGGAAAAAGTGTTTTTTTCCTTTTCTTCACATTTGTGACGTTATTAAACTTTTTTTTCTGGCATGACCTAGCAGGCATTCACTACAGGCAGACCTGGGGGTCTTTATTAGGCCCCCGGCTGCCATCAGAGATACAGACACTCGTCGATCTTATCGCCAGGTGTCGCTGGGATGAGAGAGAGCTCCATCCCTCTCTCCAAAACCACTAAGATGCGGCGCTCGCTATTGAGCGCCGCATCTGAAATGGGCACAAGAAATGGGCTTTATATAATGCTTCTGGTCCATGCACCTTAGATAAAAAATTGTCAATTTTAACCATTTTGGTTGATGATTGTATGAAAATTTAGTGCGAACCAAACCACTGTCTTCTGTGAAGATCATTGGTCATGGGTATGTAATAATCAACTAATCATGACCGATCAGTCCCCACTTTGAGCATGCATATGGGTTTGTTGATACATTTGTGTGAATATGTATACTCTGATTGGCCAGTAGGTATGTAGATGGGAGAATTGTATGTATCCGATATATAATAAACAGCCGCATTGTGACCAATTTGTGTCTAAGGCTTCGTTCACATATCCGTTATGGCTCCATTCCGATGTTCCATCTGAGCTTTCGGTCGGAATGGAGCCCTGACTGTCCCAAACGGAAACCGTCTACTATGGCATTCATTCCGTCAAAATGAAAGAACCCTTGCACAGCGGAGACAAACGGAAACCATTGGCACTGGATCCGTCACCATTGAAATCAATGGTGTTGGAAACGGAAACCTACGGTTTTCGTTTGTGTCTGTCAGGGCTCTGTTCCAACGGAAAGCTCAGACGGAACATCGGAATGGAGCCCTAGCGCAGATGTGAATGAAGCCTAATGTGTATGGGCCCTTCCTACAGATTAAAGGGAATGTGTTGCCAGAAAAACATGTTTTTTTTTTAAAAATTAAACATTTAGTGTGTGGGTGGTTAAACATTGTTCAAATTTTTTTTATTTTTTTGCACGAGTCCAGGAAATATTATAAATTATTTCTAATTTATAATACTACCCCATTTTGGTCACTAGATGGAGCTGTTCCCAAAATTGCAGCATTGCAACATTGGGTTAAAAGCCCTCGCTCTAGTGAGCTCTCAGCATCCCCCCTCCTTTATCCTGGCTAGTGCCGGGATAAACGAGGGGTTTGAACGGTGTAACCTCCTACACTGTGTGTCGCCATTTTTTGAGCTAACCCACAGTGTAGTAGGTTTACATACAGTAGTAAACACACACAAACACGAACATACATTGAAATCTCTTACCTGCTCCTGCCGCCGCGGCTCCCTCCGGCCCGTCCGCTCCGTTTGCTGCCGCTGGTGCAAGTGCAGAAATCCGGAAGCCGCGACCGGAAGTAGTAATATTACTGTCCGGCCGCGACTTCCGGTCCACAGGAAAATGGCGCCGGACGGCGCCAATTTCGAATAGGACTGTGTGGGAGCGGCGCATGCGCAGTTCCCACACAGACGCCGTACACTGCAGTCAATGGGACGGGAGCCGTTCGCAGTCCCTATGGGACTGTGGCTGCCGTATTCCATGTCTGTATGTGTCGTTAATCGACACACACAGAAATGGAACAAAAAATGGCAGCCCCCATAGGGAAGAAAAAGTGTAAAAATAAGAAAAAGTAAAACACAAACACACAAATAAATATAAAAGTTTTTAATAAAGCACTAACATCTTTAACATATAAAAAAATAATTTCTGATGACACTGTTCCTTTAAGATCTTAGCTAAGTGTTCATTGAGACAGCTCCAATGACTGAAACTGTGAAGTTATTTTTTTTTTGTCAGCACTCATATCAGGCAATGGTTAAGCTAACTTTAGCATTTCTCAATGGAATTAAGGGCCTTTTACACCGGCCGACACTCGGCCGATGCAGCGAGCGCCGATCAATGAGACATCTCGTCCCCATACATTATTATCATGTCGGCAGGGTGTCTCCCTGTTTACACAGGGAGATGTGCTGCCAAAAATGATAATATTTTACTTTTTTAAAACAATATGATCAGCAGATTTGCTCATTCATCTGCTGTTCGCTGCCCTGTTTCCAGAGGGAAATTATATGAACGCTCGTCTGCACGATAATCACCCAGTGTAAAACCCCCTTTAGTGTCTAGAAGTCCAGAAAAATGTCTGCCCCCAACAAACCCCACCCCCTGTGTTCATTACTTTGTCTCACACATCTTCCCTTCTGAGAACTCCTTATGTCATGCTACTATTCAAAATGCACCACAATGCTGGCTTAAATTAATCCAAATTTTGCCATAAATAATTGGCGTAAACTAAGCCAACCAAGAGGTAGTATAAGGAAGTGAAAAGTGTCTAACATGTCTAGCAAGATGTGCCAAATTTATTATACAGCATGTGCCTCTCTGATAAATTTGGCTTCTGACTGCCTAGTCTAAGTTTATGCTGTCTAAATATTGGATAGTATAAGTAAATCTGCCCCATCGGGGTATGTTTACACTTAACCGATTTGCTGCAAATTTTTTGTCCATATTTTCAGACTGAAAATCTGCAGTATATTACAGTAGCAGCAAAGTGGATGAGATTTGAAGAAATCTCGTCCACACGCTGCGAGAAATCTGCCTAGAAAACGTTCATAAATAGATCTGCATTGCGAATTTTAAATTCACAGCATTTCAATTTAAGTTGCGGGTTTGCTGCACATTCGTTGCGTATATTTCCCCGTATTTGCAGCAAATTCCTCAAGATGTTATAAAATAAAAATGACGAAACTCACCTCTCACTGTGCTTCCACGGCAACGATTCCTAGCTATTCCGTTCAATGAGTGCATAGGTGGCCTCCTTAACTGACGTTTCACAAGATGTGACCGCAGCAGCCAATCACAGGCTGCAGCGATCACATGTGATGAAACGTCACCATAGGTGGCAGCCTAGGCACTCACCGGCTGGAAGAGTAAGAACGTGTTACCATAGGAGCACCATCACAGGTGAGTATCATCTTTTTTTTTCTTTCGGCTGTTTTGCACAGCGGTCAATCCAGTTAGATATCTGCACACCATTTGGTAGGAATAGTCAACCGGATTTCCCTGTGTGTTCTGGGTCGTAAATGCTGCAGAATTTTCCGAAGCGTATACGACCTGTGTTTACATACTCTTATTGTGCATTTGTTGTGGAACTTCAGTTGCAGAATTCTCATTGAAAATCTGTAACACAGTACAGTACAATGTAAGTGAATGGGGTTTTAACAAACCCTATTCACAAACAGTGTAAATAATCTGCATCCAATACTAGGCATTCTGCGGATTTTCAAGTCCAAAGCATGCCCTTTTGATTGTAGAGTTGTGCGACAGATTTCACCTATTACAATTCCAATCCACTTTGAAATCCGCAACAAAATTTCATTGGTGCAGCTTTTCAGGCTTGTTCTACAGCATATATTTTATGTTGTGTGTGAACTCCGCAGTCCTAATTCCAGTTGTCAAAATGCCTGTGAGTGGATTGAGAGCCCCATGTGGGTATACTGGCATTAGTTGAAGACACCAGTAAAGACAATAGCTTTAAGTAACCTAACATCCATTTTTTTACTGTCAATGCTATGGCAGTGCTGGTCAAAAGGTCAGAAAGCAGCTGGCTAACTGATAAAGATCTTATGAAAACAATCACTTCTGAGGATTAGCTCTTAGGTGACACAAGACTAGTGTGAATTGGATACTCTATGTGTCAACACGATAAATACCATGTATCTCAGTAATTCTGCACACGATAATTCCATGTTAGAATTATGTGAAAATCTGAATTGAAATCGATTATTATGGGTTGTTCAACGATTGTCTAAAGAGAAATGTTTCAATTTACTGTTTTTCACTTTAGACATTTTTCACTTTAGAAATTATGTCAAATCTGACATCACAATCGGTGCCGGTTGTCAGGGATATTGGTTGGTGAGTTCCGTATGCACCAAAGCATGTGATGATATCACGCAGTTGATTACATCATAATGAGTAATGTCAGTGGCATTGCATGACATATCCACTTAAAGGCCTTAGTCTAGCAGGTGGCATCACAGGTCATGATGTCATAAACTGAAGAGTAGTGGGAAATGACATCACAATCGGGGCTGGGCCAACAAATTGAGCACCAAAACCCACACCTGCTGGATAACCATGACGGCTGCACCCAGAAATAAATATCACTGCATTGGAGATGTTACCTTTTATAATGTCATCAGGGAAAGTTTGTCAGGGACATTGGCTGGGGGATTCCCTCTGCACTAGTTCATGTGAAAAACGTGTGCCCCACACTGTAAGCTTATGGTGTCTCCTTTAAGGCTGAACAGCAGGTAATGACACCATGGGCACAATGTCATGACGGCTGACATCAATACCATTGTGACATTACCGCTGATGATGTAATTGCTTGGGTTTTAAGGTGACATTACAGGGGTAGTGACAACATAATGAGTGTCACAATCTGTGGGTATGTGGACCCACTCGGCTGTACCGCCGTAGTGGGATAGCAGCTGGCCAAACAGTGTACCAAGTAAAGTCTATAGTCCAAGCAAGGGTACCTGCGGTAGTACAGACAGTACTGTTGGCTAGGCTCAGATGGGACCTTGGCAGCAGACACCAGGCGTGGTGTAACACAACACGACTCCAACTCTTTTAAGGCACAGGAACAAGGTAGCACGGGATACAGGATACAGGTAGCAGAAACGGGAACACTGGGAACATGAAAACACTAAGGGACCATTTGCTAGACTGACACGGGGAAAAACAACAATGCTCAGGCAGTAAGTGAAGGGGCAGGGCCCTTCTAATAGTCCAGGGTGGTTAGACAATTCTAAACATGTGTGCGTGCTGGCCATTTAAGGCTGGGAATGAGCTAGCGCGCGCACCCTAGTGGTCACTGCAGGCCAGGACGGCCACATGTGCTGGCAACTCCTGGAAGGAAGGCGTTAGGTTAGCAGGATGAGAGGAGTCTGCGATCTGCGGCTGCGGACGTTACAATGAGCACTGTCAGTGATATTACAGGACGTCTCCATTTTAAGGCCCCAAAATAGGTGGTGATGTCACAGATGGAGGTGTGGTGTGTAGTAATGTCATAATGTCACATGGGGTGATGGTATTCAAAATTGAGGCCTTGGACCTACTGCTGCCAGACAAGTGGCAGTGGTTAATCCAGGGAGCAGGGGAAAATTATGCCAGAGGTGAGGTGCATCCTCTTTAGTGCTCCATGATGGGTGATGAGATCATGGTGGCCAACATCATTTTTTTGCCTTAGTCATGCCACTTCTGATGATCTGGGGTTTCAGGGGCATTTTTATGTTCACACTGTTTGAGCTTTGTATGGTGCTATGAAATATGTATAAAACTGTGGTTTTGTGAATGGGGGTGATTAATTCAGAAAAGTGTGAAAAATGTGCTCCGTACCATGGACATCCTTAATCTGACCCACCATCAACACTCATTTGAAATGTGTCAAATTAATCTCAGTTATTATGGTAGCAATTATAATCAATTGAAAATGATTGCCATTTTTATGCAATGATTTACATTAGATGAATTGTAGCGTGTAAACTAGACTAAATGGTTTGTATAATCTGAACTACATATGGTGGATCACATGGTAAAATATCATTATAGGCTACATTGAAGGACACCATGCAAAGCGTTTAACCCAAAACAACAAACAACAGTTTGGTTACTGAGCAGCTAGGTTTCAGAGTTTCCAATCAGGGGCCATGGCTACTGGTTTTTCTGTATTTGCATACATAGAGCATTTCCATGGACAAGGAATGTGTTCATAGGATTTTATGTGTACATTCTTTATATTGGGAGGTGATTTATGTAAACAAAGGAGCCTCTATAGTTACTGTCCCCAAGATATGCTCTCGAGTACTGAATCATTGCAAAGAATATTACAAATGGTGTGAGCTCTTTGTGTACTGCACTCTGTTTTTTTGCAGTTTGACTTTCCAATTTTAAAGAACTCCACAGGAGCGCATGGTGTTGCACCTTCGGATAACTGTACACCTAGCTTTAGTATGCCAAATGGCAAAACCATACATGGTTTTACTGTGTATTAGTACTGTTTCTGGGCAAGCGGCTTGTACAGGTAAAGCACATTGTTTTGAAGTGTTTCACCTGCACACTGCCGCTACATGTACAGGACGCCTAAGCCGAAGTATTCCTCTGGACTGCAGCAGTAGCTCAATAGTTAAAACTGGAAAGTCACGCTACAGAGATGAGTGGAGACCTAACCTAAGGCTATGTGCACTTCTATAATATGGCTTCCGTTTAGAATGAAAGCCATATTGCTCTGCCAGATTCATTGATGTTCAACGAATCTGAACAGTGCCCAGTGGATACCATATATTTATTTAATTATTCTACCCCATTGACTTGCAGTAGGGTCTGTCTGGGTTCCGTCAGGGCTTCTTTCATTTTTTCTGTCATTTCCCTTCCCTTTCTCCCATCCCTTGTTTGAACTTGATGGACATATGTCTTTTTTCAACTGTACTAACTATATACCTATGTAACAGCAGTGCATGATACATTATTCTTGGCGTCAAAAGTGACAGAAACCGAGACAAAACGTCAGATGAAAGGGCAGAACTCAAGTGTGAAACTAGACTTACAGGAAAATAACATGCTCTATTGAAGCAAAATTTTACATTTATAGAGAATCACAGGAAACTTCTAGTGCCAGCATAAGATGCTAACACCTATTATCTAAGGCTGTGTTCACATCACCGTCGCTTTCCGCTGAGGGGTTCCGTCTGAGGTTTCCATCGGGTTAACCCCTCAGCGAAAAGGTAAACGGAAACCATTAGATAGGTTTCCGTTTAATGGTGAGTTCAATGGTGAGGGAAACGGAAGCTGAGGTTTCCGTTTGCCTTTCTCCTGAAGGGTTTACCTGACAGAAACCTCAGACGGAACCCCTCAGCGGAAGGGCAACGGTGATGTGAACAGGCCCTAACTTTAAGGGCATGACCACACGTGGCGGATTTCCTCCGCAACTGTCCGCATCAATGCCGCACAGAATCTGCGTTGCAGATTCTGCTGCGGATCTGCACAAAATGTGCAGTAAATTGATGCGGACTAGCTGCTGCGGACTGCGGTAAAAGTACTTCCCTTCTCCCTATCAGTGAAGGATACAGAGAAGGGACAGCACTTTCCCTTGTGAAAGTCAAAGAAATTCATACTTACCGCCCGTTGTCTTGGTGACGCGTCCCTCCTTCGGCATCCAGCCCGATCTCCCTGGATGACGCGGCAGTCCATGTGACCGCTGCAGCCTGTTATTAGCCTGTGATTGGCTGCAGCCGTCACTTAGACTGAAACGTCATCCTGGGAGGCCGGACTGGAGACAGAAGCAGGGAGTTCTCGGTAAGTCTGAACTTCATTTTTTTTTACAGATACATGTATATTGGGATCGGTAGTCACTGTCCCGGGTGCAGAAACAGTTACTGCCGATCGCTTAACTCTTTCAGCACCCTGGACAGTGACTATTTACAGACGTCTCCTAGCAACGCTCCCGTCATTACGGGAGCCCCATTGACTTCCTCAGTCTGGCTGTAGACCTAGAAATACATAGGTCCAGCCAGAATGAAGAAATGTCAAGTTAAAAAAGCAAGACGGATCCGCAGCACACATAACATGTGCATGACAGCTGCGGACTTCATTGCGGAAATTAGAATCTCCATTGAAGTCAATGGAGAAATTCCGCCATGAGTCCGCCACTGCTCCGCAACAGACAGAGCATGCTGCGGACACCAAATTCCGCTCCGCAGCCTATGCTCCGCAGCGGAATTTTACGCCACGTCTAAACGAACACTGATAAATTAAAGTGTAAGTCAATGGACAAACGGCTCCGCTGCGGATTAACGCTGCGGAGTGTCCGCAGCGGAATTTAAGTGAAATTCCGCCACGTGTGAACCCAGCCTAAAAGTTCAGTTTCACATTTTTCTCAGATGGCATTGCTTTGCATATCCATCTTGAAATGTGTGTGCTTACCTTTAAACATCATAGCATTATGCGGAAGCCTAAGTAGGTAAATGATATGAGTTTGTTAATAGTGGCTGTTAATATTGAAATGTTATCTCAAGGAAGTGAAAAATACACAAATATCAGAACCAGAGCTTAGAAATGCCATTGAAAGTGTCTTACCGATGATAAAAGCACTCCAACATTTAGAAGTATGCATTACGGCATTATTATTTACTTGCTATGGTAACAACTTCAGAATTAAATGTTTGCATGAATTTCTCAGAATTACTCA
Source organism: Rhinoderma darwinii (assembly GCF_050947455.1). Taxonomy (NCBI): domain Eukaryota; kingdom Metazoa; phylum Chordata; class Amphibia; order Anura; family Rhinodermatidae; genus Rhinoderma; species Rhinoderma darwinii. The sequence continues at coordinate 167,695,447 of NC_134689.1, forward strand.
AATCATAGACAAGTTTGAACATAAATAAACTTTAGTGTGTCCACATTATAGCAAGGTAGATGTTGTAGTATAGTAGTATAGTTCACACTGGTTAGGATTCAAAAGTTTCATTTGAAATAATTTCCAGACGCATTCGATTTGTGAGGACAATTCAGTTATTTTGTAACGATAGTAGACAATACAGCTCAATCAGGGTTAATTCAGTTTTGTACAGATCATCTGTGCTCCAAAATGTAACATAAAGGCATAACATCTGGCATCAAGTTTACAAGTTTATTCTATTTATTTAATTATTCATTATTTATATAGCACCAACACATTCTGCATTGCTGTAAATCGAATATATTCACTAATAATGGTCCATGTCCCAGTGGGGCTTAGGCTATTTTCACGGTACATTCGATGTGTAAGCCTGGCGCATATGTCATGAAAATCTCTCAATGTATATGCTGGACTCATAGCCATACAGTTGCCATATATTTGCATATGTCTGCTATTGACTCCGCCAAAAAATTGTTAGAAATTGTAATTGACTACCACTTTCCAAAAATGTTGAAAAAAATTTATGCTGGCCAGACTCTTTTGGCATATGTTTGGTCCAAAAAAGTCTATGAATATGTCTAAAATATACTCAGAGAGTTTCTCCTGGTATATATGCTGGGTGTAGCTACCTAGAGGGGTGTAAACATAGCCATAGACTATTCTCAGATATGCATCAGGGGTTCTATTCAGGACTTCTGTTAACAATTCCGTCACATTTGATGGAACAAAAGGCAAGCTTGCAGCGGTAGTCTTGGTGCCAAAGCGCCGGAAACTACTATGGAACCCATATTATAAGTCAGAGCTTATAAACAAGTAGATCCAGCAGAGTTGTGGCTTCTGTTAAAAATAAAAGCCACAATGCAGACGTAAAATGTAATTTTGTTACCTATGTTGAAGCCTTATTTCAACCTTTTTTTCCTCTAGGTTCCTCCCTTAACTGCTGACCTTAGCCCAAAAATATGTGGTCCATAAATAAAAGTAGCACAGCTGAGCTTTTCATGTGGCACGTCATGTTAGTATATCAGTGTGTTATCTGTGATCTTAAGAGGGTTGTTCCATCAGAGCAACCAATTCTTAAAAGACACAACGCTAGCGATCGGCTCTAACGGGATTTGGAAGCTCTACAGAAAGCTGCATCTTCCTTTGTGTAGTAATTGGTGGGATCCAAGCCACACTGGGAGGTGTGATTTGTTTTTAAATAGATTTCTACTTTACAAAACAAATTCATATTTACAACATTTGTAAATACTTCAAGTCATTAGTTATTGGTACACGGTGTGCTCTGGATTGACATGGTACCTCTGGATACCATAAGTTTGCAATCTATCTTTACTGTTCCCGACTTATCAGTAAAATGTGTCACTGTGTTGTATTTGTCATTTCACAGTCCTTCACTATTAAGTTTATGTATTATAAATGTTTAATTGATATTATAGTAATGTTTTCTCCTATTGTAAGGAATATTGTTAACTTTCTATTTCACTTTTATTTTGATCACATGAAAACCCTTTAGTATTTTTCCTTTCAAAATTTAGAAATTGAATTTTTGGAGTTATAGCCTCATTAAGTTAACTGGTCTCTGGTTTGACAAAGTAATGCCATCAAGTCTTCAGAATTCAATGTACGTGATGGATGTTTCATAGGATTCTAACACTCTCTGCTTATAATAAGAAGCTAAATCATGACCTTCAAAAGTAGTCATTCTTTTATATGAAAAGTAAGATTGTGATTTAATGTACAAGGCTGTGGAGAGAAATACAAATTTAATCAAACTTTCATCTGTCAAAATATAATTGGTTTCACAGAAGGTTTGTTCCCCAGGATAGTAGTTTTGAAGAAAAATAGCATTCTTGTAGTTGTGGGAATGATCACCTTTCAGACAACAGCACGGTAATAATTTTTACAAACACAGTACAATACATGTGATTTTATTGATATTATAGTAATAAGGCTCAGCCAAGGTAACAAATTCTGATGCTTTAGAACAGACTGTACATTTGGCAAGTTGTAACTGTAGATAGGGATAGTACCACACACAAGGTTCCTTATTTACACATAATTTTCTATGTCACAATATGGATACATTTGCAAGAAAAAGGTCAGTTAACCTCTTGACATTAAATGTTTTTCTGCTGGATTACCTAATTGGATTTATCGTTACCAACTCTGCTTGACTTTAAACTTGTCCTGTCTGCTGCCTGCCCTGACCTTCTGCCCTTTTTCTGTTACGACCATACTCTGCCTGCCCTGACCCTCGTCCCCTCTAACCGTGAGTGATTGTCTGCTGCCTGCCCTGACCTGCTAATATTGACCGTGTATTTTGCCTACTGTTTTTGGTACTTTGTTCAAATCAGCCGTTGTCTATATGGAGATTATACTGGAAGTAACTACCTGTGAATTCTTAGACACCAAATTTACATCTCCATATGAAGGTTAAAATGGTAGACACCTGGACATCCCTTAGACTCTGTTTCCGGGATTGCCCCATGCCAATTCAGCTGGTAACACGGAGGGTTCTCCCCAGCCTCATGATACTCCTCTCCTTAATTGAAACACCTTTTGCTAATTAGCTCTTGGAGAAGTCATTAACACAGAAGCTTTAAGCTACGCCTCTGAGGCCAGGTAGAAAAAAGTAAACAACGACCCAGATTACATTGGTAAATTGGTAATAAAATGTATGGAAATGTGAGTCCAATGAGTGTCAGAGGAAGGTCTTTGATGTGAAGTTTTGTTTTGGGCACAAGTGGAAGAAGCTGCAACATAGTCCCTTACGTCTCAGGACAACAAAGGCCACCAACAGTGATGAGAGACGAGATCCCGAAATTTCTGTATTCTAGGATGTCCAGTAATATCAGAGTAATGTAAAAGAATATAGCTTTATTAGTAAACAATACACGGTATAACATGGAATGTAATAAAAATACAAATGGTCACATGGAGAGCAGCAGCAACAGGTATATCAATAAATATACCAAGAGGTTAACAGACCTAACCCATCTCAACATGTAACGTCCTGTATACAATAAACCCCATACAAAAAATATAGTAGAGAGTAATGTATGTACAAATAGGAAATGCCAAGCACAAATAGCGCTAAAGCAGCTGCATAGTGTGTATAGAATAATACATTAAGGTATAACCTATATAAGTAAATAGACACAATGACGGCAATAGCCGCAAAATCTAATGGTAAAGATGGCTAAGCATACCTAGAGACATGGTAGGGAGACAGGACGTGATGAGATGTGGCACAAGGGCAGAACACCTCAGGCCACCACAGAATTGTAAAGAAGATCATTGACAAAGTCTTGGATGGCAGCAGGACCATAACTGAGACCAAAGGACATTAACTAGGTACTCAAAGTATCTATTTCAGGTATTAAATGTAGTTTTCCATTCTTTCCCTTCTCGGACATAAATAAAATTGCATGCGCCTCGTAAATCAAATCAAATTAAGTAAAAATCTTTGCTCCTTGTAGCCGATCAATAAGCTCTGAAATTATTGTATATTTGTTTTTTATTGTAATCTCATTAGGACCTAGATAGTCAATACAGGGCCGCAAAGTACCATATTTTTTCTCAACAAAAAGAAGCCATCTTAAACATCTTTTTATTTTATTTTTTATACCGCCTGAGGAAGGAGCCAGTTCGGCTCCGAAACGCGTCGCCTGTATCCATTAAAGACTATTTGACCTACACAGTGTCTGCTTCTTCACTATGCGACACTAGGAACCAACAGTGAATTACGTTCAAAGGGACCAGCGCCGCTTCAAGGGTTGATTTTTGAGTATTTTCACATACACAAGGTGTTATTCTCACAATCCCACTATCCTAGGAAGGGACAATGGATATGCTCTACCCGGAGTGGTGTGGAGTTGGGTAGCAATTCTTCCATATGGTCTGTGAGGATGAAGAGTCTCAGCTTAGTGTTTACACAGTACATAAGCAAAACTGGCATAAGGTTTATGGAAACTTTCCAAATCTTGATCCATAGGCCTAGGTAACCCTTGATCCATCGGGTTATCTGGCTAAAAGTACAATCAATAACTGGAGAGTGCTTTTGTAACTAGGAGAAGAGGACTGAGGGGATTCTGCAATATATAGAAGGAAATTCTGAAATGCTCTTACCTGCATGGAAATGGGTTTGTAACTTGATGAATGACTTCAGGCAGTAATTCGCCATCTACAGAGGCAATAGTAAGAGGCTCATCCAACTGGAGCACAGGAAACAGATGAGACTAGTGAATGACAAAGAAAATTCCCAGCGGAAAAAGAATCCAGAAATGCTTGGATGGAGGAAGCAGGCTTCAGGAGTAGACAGGAAGACTGGTACAGTGTTTTTTCTCAGAGGAAGAACCTCTGCCCACGGTAGCCTCTCCTACTTGCCCTATGCACTGGAGTCTCCCAATTTTACAAGATAACCACTTAGATAATGGCTCTTGCCTCCACAGTATAGTCACAGATTATTAGTTTGCCTTCTTTGATGTTCTTCTACAGAGTGCTTGTCTTTCCACCTGCATAGGTTTATCCGGATGAGCAGGATCGTAGGACAATAGAAGCTTTGGAAAGATGGGTACCAGCTGGGTACTCGACAGATACAGTCTGTTTTGCACTGCCTCTGATGAAACCGGATATCAATATGGTTGGCCAAGGAGATTAGGCTGTCAAGAGAGGCAAATAAATCCCAATCAGACAATTCATCTCTGATGTGGCCTTCCAGTCCTTCCCAAAAAGTGTCCGCTAGGACCCAGTTATTCCATTGCGACTCAGTAGCCGGGGTTCGGTACTGGATGGTGTACCCACAAAAGATGAAGGGTGCAGATGAAGCCGGTCTAGTTCTTCAAACACTTTTTTAAAAGTAGATAGTAACATCTGTATATTTGAGATGATAGGGTTGTTACGTTTCTATGAAGGTGATTTGCAGGCTAAAGCTTCTCCAGAGAGAAGGGACAAGATGTTGACCACCTTGGCCCTATCTGAAGCAAACTGATGCGTCATTATGAATAAATAGTTTACTAGTTCAAAAACCCTCTGCAGATCATAGGGTTGTGATCATAACGGGAAGGAGTCAGTAGATGTAAAGCAGGGCTGCAGGAAGCCGCTTGAGGTGTCAGCCTGTTACAGACAAATTTGGCGTGGGGCCAATTCAAGTCTAAGGGATGCCCAGGTGTCTACCCTTTAACCTCCGCATGAAGGACTTGGCTGCTAAGAATTCCCAGGTCGTGGTCTCCAGAGTAGTCTCCATTAGCAACGGCTGACAGGAAAAAGAAAAGTACCAAAAAATAGTAGCCAAGATACACTACACGGACAATACTACCAGAAGTCAGGGCAGACAGTAACTCACGTTAAATGGGCCGAGGGTCATAATCTAAGGGCATGCCCCCACGTGGCGGTTTTCCTCCGCAACTGTCCGCATCAATGCCGCACAGAATCTGCGTTGCAGATTCTGCGGCGGATCTGCCCAAAATGTACAGTAAATTGATGCAGACTAGCTGCTGCGGACTGCGGTCAAAGTGCTTCCCTTCTCTCTATCAGTGCAGGATAGAGAGAAGGGACAGCACTTTCCCTAGTGAAAGTAAACGAATTTCATACTTACCGGCCGTTGTCTTGGTGACGCGTCCCTCTTTCGGCATCCAGCCCGACCTCCCTGGATGACGCGGCAGTCCATGTGACCGCTGCAGCCTGTGATTGGCTGCAGCCATCACTTAGACTGAAACGTCATCCTGGGAAGCCGGACTGGAGACAGAAGCAGGGAGTTCTCGTAAGTATGAACTTCTATTTTTTTGACAGGTTGCTGTATATTGGGATCGGTAGTCACTGTCCAGGGTGCAGAAACAGTTACTGCCGATCGCTTAACTCTTTCAGCACCCTGGACAGTGACTATTTACTGACGTCTCCTAGCAACGCTCCCGTAATTACGGGAGCCCCATTGACATCCTCAGTCTGGCTGTAGACCTAGAAATACATAGGTCCAGCCAGAATGAAGAAATGTCATGTCAAAAAAGCAAGACGCATCACATGTGCATGACAGTTGCGGACTTCATTGCGGGTTTTAGAATCTCCATTGAAGTCAATGGCGGAATTTCTCCATGAGTCCGCAACCAGTCCGCCACAACTCCGCAACATCCCTTGCATGCTGCGGACACCAAATTCCGCACCGCAGCCTATGCTCCGCAGCGGAATTTTACGCATCGTCTAAACGAACACTTCCAAATAGAAGTGGAAGTCAATGGAGAAACGGCTCCGCTGCGTATTAACGCTGCGGAGTGACCGCAGCGGAATTCAAGTGAAATTCTGCCACGTGTGAACCCAGCCTTAGGGTATGTTTACACGCTTAACTAAAAAGGGCTGAAAATACGGAGCTGTTTCCAAGGGAAACCAGCCCCTGATTTTCAAGCGTTTTTTAAGCAACTAGCGTTTTTTGCGGCGTTTTTTACGGCTGGTTTTGGAGCTGTTTTTCTATAGAGTCAATGAAAAACAGCTCCAAAAACAGCTCAAGAAGTGACATGCACTTCTTTTTACGGGGCGTCTTTTTACGCGCCGTTATTTGAAAATGAGGCGTAAAATAACGCCCCGTCGGAAATCAGAACGCCGTATTTCCCATTGAAATCAATGGGCAGGGCTTTGTAGGCATTCTGCTTCCGATTTTTCAGACGTTTTACAGGACGTTTTTCGGAATGTTTGCGGCCCAAAAAACGGCTGAAAATAGCCTGAGGGTATGTTCACACGCTGAGTCAAAAACGGCAGAAAATTACGGAGCTGTTTTTTTTTAAAAAAAACAGCCTCTGATTTTCAGCCATTTTTGAAGCTGAAAACGTTTTTTGAGGCGTTTTTTCTACACGATTTTGGAGCTATTTTTCCATTGATACATTGAAAAAACGCTCCAAAAACGGCTCAAGAAGTGACATTCTCCGTTTTTTTTCCCGTTGAATTCGATGGGCAGATGTTCGTAGGCATTTAGCTACCGTTTTTTCAGACGTATTTCAGGAGTTTTACGCCCCGAAATACGCCTGAAAACACAGCGTGTGAACATACCCTTAGGCCTCTTTCACATGGCAGTATTTTGGTCAGTTTTTTGCTTTAGAATTTGAAAACCAAAGCCAGGAGTAAAACACAAACAGAGAAAAATATAATGAAAAGATTTCCACCTCTTTCTGTATTTTAGACATACTCCTGGTTTTGGCTTACAAATACAGACTCAAAATACTGGCCCTAACAATACGCTTCATATGAGCAACACAGCCTATTTCCCATTAAAATCAATGGAAAACTGTTTGCAGAAATATTTTAGGTGTATTTCGGCGTGTAAAACAAGTTTTTTTATGCTCTGAAATACTCCTGAAAATATTCTGTGTGAACATGGCCCAACTGTGAAGCATTGTGGAAGGAGCGTCATGGTTTGGGGCTGCTTTGCTGCTTCAGGGCTGGGACGCCTTGCGATCATTGAGGGAACAATGAATTCAAAGGTGTTTCAAAACATTTTACAGGAGAATGTAAGAGCAGCAGTCCATGACCTCAAGCTGAAGATATGTTGGGTGATGCAACAAGACAATGAGCCAAAGGACACAAGTGAATCATCTAAAGAATGGATGAAAAAGAAGAACATTTGTGTTATGAATGGCCAAGTTAGGGTTTTTACTTTAAAGGGTAACTAAACTTTTAAAAAACTTTTGACATGTCATAGTGACATGTCAGAAGTTTTGATCACTGGGGGGTCTGAGCCAAAACGAAGTGTCAGAAGCGCTCAGGTGAGCGCTGTGCTGCTTAGCTTCTGATCAGATTTCCTCGGAGCGATGTACAGGCTCAATTGAAAGTCTATGAGCCGCTCGCTCGGCTTCCCGAGGTAAGTCGATGAGGTACAAAGCAGCACAGATTTTAAACATGGCTTAAAAAAAGATCTACACGTCATGCCTACCTCCTTGTTTTTTTTACATCCCATTCCGTAGGTGCCGAGGTCGCATCTAAAGGGTTAAATGGCATGGATGATGCCACAAGAGGGCATCTGTCAGTCAGAGTTGTCTGCCCGACGGTGATGACATGGGCACAACTCCTGTGGCTGGATCAATACTGCACTATAAGTATACCTAAGTATGTCAACTAATACCCAATTGCCCTGAATATGTAAACGTAATACCGTGAAATATGACACTTGGTTTGTATTATGTATTCCTTATAGGGTTCAAAAAGTAAGAGGCATGAAATGACCATTGTTTTCTGTAAACTCAGGGGCCTGGAAAAGATCAGGATAAGAAAAAAAAATTAGGGTTAAAAAAATAAAGATTTTCTTTATATTTTCATATTTCTTTGTCATTTCTAAAAATGGATGAAACATTTGTTATCATGAAGATGATAAATTACAATCATATTTCCATAATCACTGAAGCATGTGATTCCTTCCAACATCCGATGAATGATGATAACACAATTGATCCCTATGTGCTTTTGTGATTCTAAATTGAAAACGTATGTGACTTATATAAAAGAAATATTCAGATGTACAATTTTTGCAGAGATGTGGTTCCAAATCCCACATCTGCCAACCAATTCATACAGTAAATCTTAAAAGAATCTACAAAGAACAGAGATGGAGAAGGACTGACAATGGAGACAAGACTTTCTGCGTGATCAAGGGAAATATGTGAATGATCCATGTCTGCCTCTCAGATTCCTGCATTAAACTATGAGATCAGAATGTCACGTGCAGCAATGAAACCAGCCCAAATGTTTTAACAGCTGTTTCTCTTTTCCCCTTGTAACTAGTTTGTCTGGAGATCTAATTTCTCTCTGAAGGGGTGGGCTGAACATATCCCAAGAAGCAGCAGGACTTGTTTATTTAGGGAGAATTCTCTTCTTTCTTCCTAAAGCTGCTTGTGTTCATTAAAAAGTAAAAGGAGAAGAATAGGTTTACCGCAGAATACAGGCAAAGTCATTAGACGGGATTGGTACCAATCCACACACGGTTTATGATGTGATTTTTTTGTTCAGGTTTCCAGTGCACTTAATATTAACTCATATTGTAAAGCAGCTGATTGAACCAATGAATATGTAATCATTTCATATTCCTGTTCATAGCAATATCAAAAAGCATGTCACTCATCCAAAACTTGGCATAGTGGGGGGACGGGACGACATAGGATACAATAGGTCAGAGCACTAGTTGGCGGTGGTAGTTTTAGTTTTTTTGTTAATTCATCATTTATTGTTGAGAGGAAAATATGTAGGTAGTTATGAAGAAGAGTGGACAGTATCTCTGGAGAAGGGTGAAAATGTTGGAGGGAGTGTAGTTGCGAAGGGATTTGAAGGCAAAACACAAAGGGGGAGATGTATCAATAATGCAAAGGAAAAGTCCCATGGTAACCAATCAGATTTTACGTCAAAATTTTTCAAAAGCCCCTTGGGAAATGAAATCAGTGAGGTGATTGGCTGCGATGGACTCATATTGATAGTGAGCCAGTGAAGCCGTAGGAGGAGTAAATCAAATGAACCCACCTTTAAACCCTTCCCCCTGCTTGCATTCTGGGTCCCAATGATCAAGCAATTATTTTTGTTTTTCCATCGTCATATTCGTAGAGCTATAACTTTTTTATTCTCACGTGGACATGGCTGTACTTGTTGTTTGCAGGGATGAGTTGTATTTTTCAATGGCACCGTTTTTGGGTATAAAGACATTTTATTAACTTTTATGAACTTTTTGGGGGGGGATATAAAAAACCAGCAATTCAGGCATTGTTCTATGCATTTTACATTTGCGCAGTTTACCGTGCGGCGTAAATAACATGCTACCTTTATTATATCGGTCAGTACGATTACGGCGATACCGCACATGTATAGTTTTTCTATATTTTACTACTTTTGCAGAATAAAAACAATTTTAAACTAAAATTAAAAAAAATTTGCATCGCCACTTTCCAAGAGCCATAACTTTTTTATTTTTCCGTCAACGTCGCCACACAAGGGATTTTTTTTTTTTGCGGGACTTCATTGCTACGATTTTGGGGTACATGGGACTTATTGATTAACCTTTTAGTATTATTTTTTCGGGGGAATGGGAAAAAATATCAATTTTGCCGTTGCTTTTTGCGTTTTTATTTTTTACGGCGTTCCCCTTGCGGATTAAATAATATGCAAACTTTATTTTTTGGGTCATTACGATTGCGGGGATACCATATATGTGTCGTTTTTATTTTATTTTTACACTTTTACTAAATAAAACCATTTTTTTAGGGGAAAAGGCGTATCGCTGGTCATTAAGGGGTTAAACACGTAACTTGAAAGGCAGTGAATAAAAACTTTTCTACAAGCTCAACCTACAGTCGTCATTTTCTATCTTCTTTCTGGCTTTCATTCCTAGTGTGGGCCCGAGGATGCCCACAAATGGGTGTAAGCTGGCTGCTCTCTACAAGCCATACTTTTTGCTTTACATATTTACACTAGGAGGCACCGCCTGATTTTTCTCTTTACTGCAAATGTCAATGAAATGACATCCCTTCCAGTCTAAGTGATCAGTTGGGAGTCTAAAACCCGGTGGTGGTCACAGGCAATAATTAAAATCGGTGCATGGGTGATAACAAGGTAGGGAGGCTCCACTTATAAACCCAGTTATGGAAGATGGCTCTCAGCCCTGGGATAAGTTTGGTGGATTACTACTTGGACTGTAGATAAGTAGAACCTAAAGGCGGCAATGTGCTGAGAGATAGAGGATTTTGTTTGACTGGTGAAGGGGAGTTTTGTGGAGAAATTAGTCGTTAGGTTTTCTTGACTTGCCCATTGGGAAAGCTTTAAAAAATAATCAAAACTGTGAATTGCAAAGTTCTATAAGCTTTCCACTGCTCACACCTGCATCTGGGCACATCACTCAGAACAATGACTGCAAGGTAGAGCTATGTTTACACGGTATATGTTCAGGCTGAAAAATACAAGAGAAAACAACCTCTAAAATCCAGGTGTTTATGGAGCTGATTTTGAAAGCTTTTATGAAGCATATTTAGAGCTTATTTTTGAAGCTTTTTTTTTAAAGTGTCAATGGGAAATTGGAAAAATCAGCTTGCAAAACATTTCAAGAAGCCACATGTGTTTTACGAAGTGTATTTTTATGAGATGTTTTTTAACCCCCTCGAGCACGCAGACGTGCCATTACGTCCGGGTGTGGGGGGTGATGTATGGAGCGGGCTCACACGCTGAGCGCGCTCCATACGCTGCGGATGTCAGCTGTGTTTTACAGCTGACACCCGGAACTAACGGCCAGGAACAGCGATCGTGCTGATCCTGGCTGTTTAACTCCTCAGATGCTGCCCTCAATCGTGACCACAGCATCTCAGGTGTTGAAAAGAGGGGGCGGTCCCCTCCGACAGCTCATCACCCTCCGCATCAAGATCAGGGGGGGGGGGACAATGGCTGTCATGGCATCCCAGGGGCCTAATAAAAGCCTGCAGGACTGCCTTCACTCTGCCTCTGTTAAGCCCTGCCTGTGGCAGGGCTCAACAGAAGACTGTAAAAATGACAATATACTGCAATACCTTAGTATTGTAGTATTGTACCAGCAACCCAACGATCACTGGTTCAAGTCCCATAGGGGACTAATACATTAGTATTGCAGTGTATTGTACCAGCGATCCAATGATCGCTGCTTCAAGTCCAATAGGGGGGGGGGGCTAATAAACTGTGTAAAAAAAAGTTAAATACAATTTTTAGTAGTGAAATAAAAAATATATATTAAAAGTTTAAAAAAAAACTTCCCATTTTTCCTCTAAAGTAATGTAAAAATATAAAACTGGCAAACAGAATTGGCATCGCTGCATCTATAAAAGTCTGAACTATTACAATATAGCTTTATTTAACACGCACGGTGATTGCCATAAAAAAGTAAAAAAAATTAAAACCTCAAAATTGCTGATTTTTTTATCAACCCACCTTTAAAAAATTTTTTTTTAATGAAAAGCGGTCAAACAGTTGTATGTTCCTGCAGAAAATAAGCCATAACACCGCTCAATTGATGAAAAAATAAAAAAGTTATGGCTCTTAGGGGGGATTCACACGAGCGTGATTTGGCAGCGTGTAGACCGCGTGGTTTTCGCGCGGCACGCAATGCCCTATAGAAGTCTATGGGGCAGTACACACAGTCCGTGTATTTTGCGCAGCGTTTGTTCGCTGCGCAAAATACGCGACAGGTTCAATAACTCTGCGTATTTCACGCATCACGCACCCATTGAAGTCAATGGGTGCGTGAAAACCAGGCAGGTCGCACGGAAGCTCTTCCATGCGAACTGCGTGTTTGCGCAACAGCTGTCAAAAGGATGAATGGAAACAGAAAAGCACCACGTGCTTTTCTGTTTCCAAGCATCCAAACGGAGTGTCTTTGCGAGGAGCGAACCCCGACAACCGAAGCTAACTTCACCGGGTTCGGCCAAACTCGTTTTGGCCGAACCCGGCAAAAAAATTTCCGGTCCGCGACGTCGGAAGACATTCACTGTGCATGGTGCTGAAAGAGTTAAACTGTTTCAGCACCATGGACAGTGACTTGCGATCCCAAAATACATGAACCTGTAAAAAAAAACCGAAGTTCTAACTTACCGATTACTCCTGTCTCCTTCCTGCAGTCCGACCTCCCGGGATGACACTTCAGTTCAAGTGACAGCTCCAGCCAATCACAGGCCAAGCACAGGCTGCAGCCAATCACAGGCTGCAGCGGTCACTTGGACTGCCGCGTCATCCAGGGAGGTGGGGCCCGATGTCAAGAGAGGCGCGTCACCAAGGACGCGTCACCAAGGACGCGTCACCAAGGCAACGGCCGGGAAGTTCTCGGTAAGTAGGAACTTTATCTTTTTTTTTTACAGGTTTTTCGCTGTTGTGTTCGGCATTCACTGTCGAGGGTGCTGAAAGATTTAGCTCTTTCAGCACCTTGGACAGTGACGGGCGTCGACAAGCCTCATCTCTATGATGCCGGCTGCGCGAAAATCACGCAGCCGCGCATCAGACACGGATGACACACGCAGCTGTCAAATGGTTTTTGCGCTCGCAAAACGCTGCGTTGTTTGCGCGCGCAAAAACGCAACGCTCGTGTGAATCTGCCCTTAGAATGTGGCGACACAAAACTATTTTTTTTAACAAAAGTTGTAAAAAGTAGTAAAATATAAATGAAGTAAAATATAAAAAAAAAACTATAATTTACCTAAAATTTGGTATCGCCGTAATCGTATTGAGCCACAGAAAAAAGCTAAGTTGTTATTTTTGCCGCACGGTGAAAACCGTGAAAACAAAACACAAAAACCAATTGAGGAATCGCAGTTTTTTCCAATTTCAGCCCACAAAGAATTGTTTTTCAGTTTCCCAGTACATTATATAGTACTTTAAATGCAATAGAAACTAAAACTCCACCTGCAAACAATAAGCCCTCACACCACTCTTTTGATGGAAAAATAAATAAAGTTATGGCTCTTGGAAAGCGGGGAGTGAAAAACTAAACTGAATAATCAAAAAATGGCTCAGTCCTGAAGGGGTTAATTCAGCAGCGTAAAAATACACCTCATATGAACAACACGGTGTATTTCTCATCCAAATCAATGGGTAGGCATATTTTAACTGTATTTTGGAGTGTAATACGAGTGTTTTACGCTTCAAAATACTCCTGAAAATATGCTGTGTGAACATGGTCTAATATGTGATCATATAGTTCTAGTGAAGTAAAATTCAATAAACAATCGGCCTATGCGTCTGTGTGTGATATATCCTGCCAGTGCTCATTTATTAGAAGAAAAGATTCAATACCTATATCTATGAGATTAAAGGAGCAAAGTTCAGTAGTGAATTGTCACCACTGTGAGCTTCTGCATAATTCCAAGGATTACCTTCCTAAAAGAAGAGATCAAAGAACTATTTTCTTTTACATATTCAGTAAGATACAAAGCCAAAGCAAACTGTCATCACTTTTGCATCTGATCCTAAGCTTTATTTTAAAAAAAAACTAATAATAATAATAAAGCGTAAACTCTAGAATGGCCTTTACAATTCCTGGATTAGTTCTGGATCTTGGGTGCATAATGTTTTAAGGTCATAACAATAATTCATAATCAACCTTTTAGACATTTTGTGCAATTTAAACAGTAGTCTTTTAATCAGTTTAGTTTTTAACCTGTATTATATAATTTTGTGGCATCAGTAGTTGTATCAGATTGGAGTTTGCTTTTTACATTTTTTTTATAGATCTGTTACTTTGTGAAGTTCACATTCATTTCAGCATATTTAAAGGTACACAAAACCTAAAGTGAGAGACAGAATGGTGGCTCAGTGGTTAACACTGTTGCATTGAAAAAGTGCGGCACTAGGATTAAATCTGAGGGAAAACATCTGCATGGAATGTGTACCCCTGTGTTTGTGTGGGGTTAGCCCAGCATGTAGCATTCTTCATTGGCATTACTGATAGCATTGATCACTACCAAATCGTAAATATTTGAGAATCTACAGAGACACTTAAATACATATATGTTAATGATGTTAAGTATTAATACTTTTAAAAGTTTGTGCTTCATGTTAAGGGTATGTGCACACGCTAGCTGCTTTTTACGTCTGAAAAGACACTGTTTTCATGAGAAAACAGCTGCGTCGTTTCAGACGTACAAGCTCCTCCTCGCATTATGCGAGGCGTCTTTGACGCCCGTAATCTTGAGCTGCTCTTCATTGACTTCACTTCTGCATTGTCCTGCACTTCTTTGCCGAGGCAGTCAATTTACGCGTCGTCGTTTGACAGCTGTCAAACGACGACGCGTAAATGACAGGTTGTCGGCACAGTACGTCGGCAAACCCATTCAAATGAATGGGCAGATGTTTGCCAACGTATTGGAGCCGTATTTTCAGACGTAAAACGAGGCATAATACGCCTCGTTTACATCTGAAAATAGGTCGTGTGAACCCAGCCTGAGCATCAATTTAAAGGGGTTGTCTGCTTTGGACAATTCCTACTTCTTAGGCTGGGTTCACACAAGCATGTTACGTCCGTAAAGGACGGAACGTATTTCGGCCGCAAGTCCCGGACCAAACACACTACAGGGAGCCGGGCTCCTAGCATCATAGTTATGTACGATGCTAGGTGTCCCTGCCTCGCAGCAGGACAACTGTCCCGTACTGTAATCATGTTTTCAGTATGGGACAGTAGTTCCACGGAGAGGCAGGGACTCCTAGCATCGTACATAACTATGATGCTAGGAGCCCGACTCAATGCAGTGTGTTCGGTCCGGGACTTGCGGCCGAAATACGTTCCGTCCATTACGGACGTAACATGCTCATGTGAACCCAGCCTTAGAAGGTTCCTCTGACAATAAGCAGATCACAGTATCCCCCATCTGGAAACCTCTGTGATCAGCTGTATTCTGTTGGGAAATCTGGCAGTAAGGCCTTATTCACACGAACATGTGAGTTTTGCGGGCGCAAAAAAGCAGCGTTTTTTACACGTTGCAGTTCCGTGTGTCATAAGCGTTTGCTGCGTGGCTGCGTGGTTTTCACGCATATGCCATCCTTATGACACGCAGTTTTGATGTTTAGAAAAATAAATGAAGGAAGGGGTTTTATTTTTCCCTTCATTTCTTGATCTACTGTTGCGCAAATCACGCTCGACACACGGAAGTGCTTCCGTGTGCTGCACATGATTTTCACGCACCCATTGACTTCAATTATTGCGTTATGTGCGAAGAACGCCCAAGTATAGGACATGTCGTGAGTTTTACGCATCGGACACACGCTGCGTGAAAATCACAGAATGTCTGAACGGCCCCATTCACTAACATAGGTATTTTCACGCGCGTATCACGGACGTTAAACACGTTCGTGTGAATAAGGCCTAAGTGTTTAATTTCCCTGCAGCGCCACCACAGAAGAAACTATGCATTAACTCCTTGGCGACATGTCACACCAAGGTCTTAAGGCAAAGCAACGTAATAGTATGCGCTGACCCCGCACCATCGCCAGCGGGTGTCGGCTGCATATTCTAGCTGACACCCTGCTGCATGGCCAGGACCAGAGCTAGTCTCCGATCTGGCCGATTAACCCCTAAAATGCAGCTCTCAAAAGCGAGCGCTGCATCTATGAGTTTTTACCAGCAGATCGGAACCCAGCAATGTAATCTGTCTGCCAAGTATGGAAGCCTGTTAGGTCCCACCCAGAGGCAGGGCCTAATAGGCTTTCTGTCAGTGAATAACTGACAGCTCTAATGCATTGCACTACGTGGGTAGGGAAATGTATTATAGTAAAGATCAGAAGTGCAGGCCTTCAAGTCCTCTAGTGGGACAAAAAAAGTTAATAAAAAATGTTGAATAAAAGTGTAAAAATAAACATTTCAAGTTAAAAAAAACAAACAAACACTGCCTTTTATCCTATAATAAGTAATTTATTATAGGAAAAAAATGAAAACGTTAAAATAAGTACACATATTTGGTATCACCGCGTGCGTAACGACTCAAACTGTAAAACTATAATGTTATTTTTCCCGCACGGTGAACAGCGCAAATTCTTTTTTATAAAAAAAACCTATGCCAGAATCAATATTTTTTGGTCACCACCCCTCACAAAACATAGAATAAAAAGTTAATCAAAAAGTTGTATTTACCCCAAAACAGTACTAATAAAAACTACAACCCGTACTGCAAAAAACCAGCCCTTACACAGCTTTTTTGATGAAAAATAAAAAAGTTATGGCTCTCAGATTATGGTGACATAAAAAATTAATTATTTAAAAAAAAAAGGGAAAACGCTGTAAAACATAAAAATCCTATATACATATGGTATCAGGGGTAATCGTATCGACCCGCAGAATAAAGTAAAATGTCATTTATAGCCCACGGTGAACACTGTAAAAACAAGAATAAAAACCGTGTCAGAATTGCTGGTTCTTGGTCACCTTGCTTGCCAAAAAATGGAAGAAAAAAGGATCAAAGAACTCGCATGTACCCCAACTTTGTACCAATGAAAACTACAGATTGTCCCGCAATAAATAAACCCTCACACAGCTCCGGTGGAGAAAAACGAAAAAAGTTCTGTCTCTCAGAATATGGCGATGCAAAATGTGCAGAGTGTTCCAAAAGCGGATAAGATCGGGCACCATTTATCAATGCGACACTGGCCACATATCTGCGGATTATTATTTATTTACCCCATTATTATACCCTCTTATTATGCCCTGATGTACTCCGCACAGATTACATATATCCTGATGTACTCCGCCCAGCTTACATATACCCTGATGTACTCCGCACAGCTTACATATACCCTGATGTACTCCGCACAGCTAACATATGCCCCCACATTATAAACTGAAATACCAGTAAAACCCCAAACGGAACTACTACCAAGCAAAATCTGCGTTCCAAAAGCCAAATGGCGCTCCCTCCCTTCTGAGCCCTACAGTGTGCCAAAACGGCAGTTTACCTCCACATATATGGCATGGCCATACTCGGGAGAACCCGCTTAACATTTTAGTAGGTATTTGTCTACAGTGGCACAAACTGGGAACAACATATTGTGCACTAAATTGGCATATTATATAATTTTTACTTTGCACCATCCGCTGCGCATTCATTTCTAATGAAAAAACACGTCGGGTCAAAATGATCACTGCACCGCTTAATATGCCCCACTTTATTAATTTCCAAGGTAGGGGTCACTACTTGGGGTTTCTTTTTACTATTCGACCTCGGAGCCCTGCAATTGTGGGCCAATGCTGTGAAAATTACCAAAATAGGCCTCAAATGCATATGGTGCTCTTATCTTTTGAGCCCTGTCATATGTCCCGGCAAATGATAAATGCCTTGAGAGGTGTAGTTTCAAAAATGGGGTCACTTCTTGGGCGATTCCACTGTACTCTGGTAACTCAGGGTTTTGCAAATGCGACATGGCGCCCAAAAATCAAATCAGAAAAAATCTGCATACCAAATAGCGCTTCTGCCTTTCTGAACCCTGCAGTGTATTCAAACAGCAGTTTATGACCACATGTAGGGTATTACCGTACTTGGGAGAAATTGCTTTACAAATGTTGTTCAGCTTTTTCTCCTTTATCCCTTGTGGAAATGAAAAAATGCAACAATTTAGTGTAAAAAATGTTGATATTCATTTTCACGGCCTAATTCCACTAAGTTCAGCAAAATATCTGTGGGGTCTAAATGCTCACTATACCCCTCAATAAATTCCTTGAGGGCTTTAGTTTCCAAAATGGGGTCACTTTTGGGGAGTTTCCACTGTTTTTGTCCCTCAACGGCTTTGCAAATTCGATATGGCACCGAAAACCATTAAAGCAAAATTTGAGCTTTAAAAGCCAAATGGCGCTCTTTTCATTCTGAGGGCTGCCGTGTATTGAAACATAAGTTTATGACCACATATGGGGTATTTCCGTAATCAAGAGAAATTGCTTTACAAATGTTGGGGTGCTTTTTCTCCTTTATTCCTTGTAAAAAGGAAACATTGCATGTTTTAGTTGAAAAAATATGGCTTAATTCAAAGAAATGTAGCAAAAAAAAAAATGTGGGATCAAAATGCTCACTGTACCCTTAGATTAATTCCTTGGGGGGTGTCATTTCCAAAATAGTGTCTTTTTGAGGGTTTTCCCTATGATTTGGCACCACAACACCTTTTCAAACCTAACATGGTGCCTAAAATATTTTCTAATAGAAAGGAGGCCTGAAAATTCACTAGGTGCTCCTTTGCTTTGGAGGCCTGTCTATTAGCACACTAGGGGCACATGTGGGATATTTCTAAAAAAAAAAAAAAGCAGAACATGGGCAACAAATATTGAATTGTGTTTCTCTGGTAAAACCTTCTGTGTTACAGTGAAAAATTTATTACAAATTTATTTAGGCAAAAAAAATATGTATTTGTAAATTTCACCTCCACTTTGCTTTCATTCCTGTGAGACACATAAAAGGGTTAAGAAACTTTCTTAATGATGTTTGGAATACTTTGAGGGGTGTTGTTTTTAAAATGGGGGGATTGATGGGGATTTTACAATATATAAGGCCTTCAAAGCCATTTCAGAACTGAACTGGTCCCTGAGAAATAGCCAAGAAATTTTCTTGAAGATGTGAGAAATTTCTGTTAAAGTTCTAAGCCTTGTAACATCCATAAAAATAAAAGGACATTCAAAAACAATGCAAACATAGAGTAGACATATGAGAAATGTAAACTAGTAACTATTTTGTGTGGTATTACAAAAAGATACATTTAACCCCTTCCCGACATCCGCCGTATATATACGGCGCTGTCGGGAGGTGCTTCCCGCAAAGCGCCGTATATATACGGCGCAGTGATGGTGCGGGCTCAGGAGCAGAGCCGGCACCATCACCGCGGGGTGACAGCTGTATTATACAGCTGGCACCCTCCTGTAACTGCCAGGACCGGAGCTATTCTCCGATCCGGCAGATTAACCCCTCAGATGCTGTGCTCAATAGTTTTCACCCGATCGGCAACCCAGTGATGCAATCGCTGGGTTGCTGTGGCAATCGGACGCCAGAAAATGGCGTCCGAGTCTGCCTTGTACGGGAGCCGATGAGGACCCGCCTGCGGCGTGTCCTCATAGGCTTGCTGTCAGTGAATAACTGACAGCGCTAATACACTGCACTACATATGTAGTGCAGTGTATTAGAGTAGCGATCGGGGCATCAGGCCCTCATGTCCCCTAGTGGGACAAGTAAAAAAAGTTAAAAAAAGTTAATAAAAATGTGGTAAAACAATAAAAACACACACATTTCAAATAAAAATAAAGCTAAACTGACTTTTTTCCCATAGTAAGTCTTTTATTATGGGAAAAACCGTAAAAATCAAAAAAACTATACATAATTGGTATCGCCGCGTCCGTAACGACCCAAACTACAAAACTATTATGTAATTTATCCCGCACGATGAACGCGGTAAAAAAAAAACATGAAACACAGCGCCAGAATCTTTGTTTTTAGGTCACGTCTCCTTCCAAAAAATGCTATAAAAAGTGATCAAAAAGTCACATTTACTCCAAAATAGTACTAATAAAAAATGACAATCCGTCCCGCAAAAAATAATCCCTGACACCGTTTCGTGCACGCAAAAATAAAAATGTTCTGGGTCTTAGAATATGGCGACCTAGAAAACAAATGATTTTATAAAAAAAGTGATTTTATTGTGCAAAAGCCGCAATACATAAAAAAACTATATAAATTTGGTATCGCCGCGTACGTAACGACCCAAACTACAAAACAATTATGTAATTTATCCCGCATGGTGAACGCCGTAAAAAAAAAACATGAAAAACAACGCCAGAATCTTTGTTTTTAGGTCACATCTCCTTCCAAAAAATGCTATAAAAAGTGATCAAAAAGTCACATTTACTCCAAAATAGTACTAATAAAAACGACAATCCGTCCCGCAAAAAATAATCCCTGACACCGCTTTGTGCACGCAAAAATAATAAAGTTATGGGTCTTAGAATGTCGACACAGAAAACAAATGATTTTATAAAAAAAGTGATTTTATTGTGCAAAAGCTGCAATACATAAAAAAAACTATATAAATTTGGTATCGCCGTAATCGTATCGACCCGCAGAATAAAGCTAACATGTAATTTAGGGCACACTGTGGATGCCGATAAAAAAAACAATAAAAAACTATTCCAGAATTGCTTGTTTTTGGTAATTTCCTTTACCAAAAAATGAAATAAAAAGTGATCAAAAAGTCGTATGTGTTCTAAAATGGTACCAATAAAATCTACAGCCCGTCTCGCAAAAAACAAGCCCGCACACCACTCAATCAACTGAAAAATAAAAAAGTTATGGCACTAGTAATGCGGTGATGAAAAACATCTCAATGCGCAGGCCGGAGGGGAACATTCCTTCAGTTTCAGGGCCCCAGGATTTAGGAACTAGGAAAGGGAAGGGACATCCGCTGGAAGCGAGGGTGCCCGTATTATACCAGTGCAAAACTTTCCCAGTAATATTTCCCAAACTACGAAGGAGAAAAAGTCCCCAAAAGGGGCAGTGTAAAGAGTGTTACAAAAGGGGGATAAGAAAGAAAACCGTTTATCAGTGTGACACCGGCCTGTGCATAACGGATCGCTTCACAGCGTAACACACATCTATGGAGAATTGTATTATTTACCCCATTATTATACCCTCTTATTATGCCCTGATGTACTCCGCACAGCTTACATATACCCTGATGTACTCCGCACAGATTACATATACCCTGATATACTCCGCACAGATTACATATGCCACCACATTATAAACGGAAATACCAGCAAAACCCCAAACAGAACTATTACCAAGCAAAATCCATGCTCAAAATGGCGGTCTTTCCCTTCTTAGCCCTACAGCGTGCCCAAACAGCAATTTATGGCCACAAGTAAGGCATTACCATACCCGGGAGAACCCGCTTAACAATTTATGGGGTAAGATTCTCTAGGGGCACAACATCTTGTGCGGTGAATGGGCAGATCAGTGGAGAAATTGCAATTTTCACTTTGCACAATCCACTGCGTATTCATTTCTGAAAAACACCTGTGGAGTCTAAATTCTCACTACACCCCTTGATAAATGCCTTTAGGGGTGTAGTTTCTAAAACGGGGTCACTTTTGTTTGGTACATCAGTGGTTTTGCAAATGCAACATGGCGTCCGCAAACCATTCCAGCAAAATCTACGCTCCAAAAGATAAATACCGCTCCTTTTCTTCTGAATGCTCCCATATACGTAAACAGCCGATTATAACCACATATGGGGCGTTACTGTACTCGGGAGAAATTTCTTTACAAATGTTGGGGTGCTTTTTCTTCTCTATTCCTTGCAAAAATGAAAAATGTGTATCTAAAACGACATCTTGTTGGAAAAAAATTTTTTTTTCATTTTCATGGCTTAATTCTAATTAATTCAGCAAAAAACCTTTGGGATTAAAATTTTCACTATACCCCTAGATGATTCCTCAGGGGGTGCAGTTTCCCAAATGGAGTCACTTTTGGGGTGTTTCCACTGTACTAGTACTACAGGGGCTCAGCAAATATGACATGACACCCAGAAACCATTCCAAAATCCAAATGGTGCTCCTTCCATTCTGAGCCCTACCGTGTGTCCAAACAGATGTTTGTGACCACATGTGGGGTATTGTTTTACTCTGGAGAAGTTGCTTTACAAATGTTGCGGTGCTTTTTCTCCTTCAGTCCTTGTGGAAATGAAAAAAAAATACCTAAACCTACATTTTCTTTGAAAAAATGTAGATTTTCATTTTTACGGCCTACTTACAATAAGTTCTGTAAAAAAAACTGGCTGGTCAAAATGCTTGCTACACCCCTAGATAATTTCCTCATGGGGTGTAGTTTCCAAAATGGGGTCACTTGTTGGGGGTTTCCACTGTTTTGTCCCCTCAGGAGCTTTGCAAATGCGACATGGCCTCCGCAAACCATTCCTGCTAAATTTGAGTTCCAAAAGCCAAATGGCGCTCTTTCCCTTCTCAGCCTCGCTGTGTGTCCAAACAGCCGTTTATTACCACATGTGGGGTATTGTTTTACTCGGGAGAAATTTCTTTACAAATTTTATGGTGCTTTTTCTCCTTTAGTCCTTGTGGAAATGAAAAAAAATTAGCTAAACCTACATTTTATTTGAAAAAATTTAGATTTTCATTTTCACAGCCTACTTGCAATAATTTCTTCAAAAAACCTGTGGGGTTAAAATGCTCACTATACCCCTAGATAATTTCCTCAAGGGGTATAGTTTCCAAAATGGGGTCACTTGTTGGGGGTTTCCACTGTTTTGTCCCCTCAGGGGCTTTGTAAATGTGACATGGCCTCCGCAAACCATTCCTGCTAAATTTGAGCTCCAAGAGCCAAATGGCGCTCTTTCCCTTCTAAGCCCTGCCGTGTGTCCAAACAGCCGTTTATTACCACATGTGGGGTATTGTTTTACTCGGGAGAAATTGCTCTACAAATGTTGTGGTGCTTTTTCTACTTTAGTTCTCTTGGAAATGAAAAAAAATTAGCTAAACCTACATTTTATTTGAAAAAATGTAGATTTTCATTTTCATGACCTAGTTCCAAAAATTTTTGCAAAAAAACTGGCCGGTCAAAATGCTTGCTACACCCCTAGATAAATTCCTCGAGGGGTATAGTTTCCAAAATGGGATCACTTGTTAGGGGTTTCCACTGTTTTGTCACCTCAGGGGCTTTGCAAATGCAACATGGCCTCCGCAAACCATTCCTGCTAAATTTGAGCTCCAAGAGCCAAATGGCGCACTTTCCATTCTAAGCCCTGCCGTGTGTCCAAACAATCGTTTATTACCACATGTGGGGTATTCTTTTACTCGGGAGAAATTGCTCTACAAATGTTGTGGTGCTTTTTCTACTTTAGTTCTTTTGGAAATGAAAAAAAATTAGCTAAACCTACATTTTATTTGAAAAAATGTAGATTTTCATTTTCATGGCCTAGTTCCAAAAATTTTTGCAAAAAAACTGGCCGGTCAAAATGCTTGCTACACCCCTAGATAAATTCCTCGAGGGGTGTAGTTTCCAAAATGGAGTCACTTTTGGGGGGTTTCCACTGTTTTAGTTCCACTAGACCTGTTCAAAGCGGATATGGTGCCTAAAATATATTCTAATAAAAAGGAGGCCCAAAATCCACTAGGTGTTCCTTTGCTTCGGAGGCCGGTGCTTCAGTCCATTAGCGCACTAGGGCCATATGTGGGATATTTCCTAAAACTGCAGAACCTGGGCAATAAATATTGAGTTGCATTTCTTGGGTAAAACATTCCGTGGTACAAAAAAAAATGGATTCAAAATGAATTTCTGGAAAAAAATAATGAACTTTGTAAATTTCACCTCTACTTTGCCTTAATTCCTGCGCAACGTCTAAAGGGTTAAGAAACTTTCTAAATGCTGTTTTGAATACTTTGATGGGTGCAGATTTTAAAATGGGGTGACTTATTGGGGGTTTCTAATATCTAAGGACCTTAAAGCCACTTCACAACTAAACTGGCCCCTGTAAAAATAGCATTTTGAAATTTTCTTGAAAATGTGAGAAATTGCTGCTAAAGTTCTAAGCCTTGTAACGTCCTAGAAAAATAAAATGATGATCAAAATACGATGCCAATCTAAAGTAGACATATGGGGGATGTTAGTTAGCAACATTTTTGTGTGGTATAACTGCCTGTCTTACAAGCAGATACATTTAAATTGAGAAAAATGCTAATTTTTGCAATTTTTCGCTAAATTTTGGTGTTTTTCACAATTAAATACTGAATGTATCGGGCAAATTTTGCCAGTAACATAAAGTCCAATGTGTCACGAGAAAACAATCTCAGAATCGCTTGGATAGGTAAAAGCATTCCGGAGTTATTACCACATAAAGTGAAACATGTCAGATTTGAAAAATGAGGCTCTGTCAGGAAGGTCAAAAGTGGCCAAAGAGGGAAGGGGTTAAATTTAGAAAAATGCTAATTTTTCCAAATTTTCCCTACATTTTGGTGTTTTTCACAAATAAATATTGACAAAAAATTTTTCACTAACATAAAGTACAATATGTCATGAGAAAACAATCTCAGAATCGCTTGGATAAGTGAAAGCATTCCCAAGTTCTTACCACATAAACTGACCCATCTCAGATTTGAAAAAATAGGCTGTGTCCACAAGGCCAAAACTGGCCTTGTCTCCTAGGGGTTAAACAGTGGCCATTCAAATTAATGGGTTGGCTGTGTATTACAGGGTAGAACAGAACAGGTCCTCTAGATTGAGAGACACTCTGTAACAGCTCCGATCCGATTGATGAGGATCCTGAACAGAGGACTACCTTATGTTACCTCAGAATTTCCTAATAGGGTATAAAAAACAGTTCTGTTTAAACTGGACAACCCGATTAGGTTAGATGTTTCCTAGGCAAGTACAAAAGTATCTCCATTAACCATACCAAATGGAAACCCAATATTTATTACTCCAAGCACACTTTTAGAAGCCACAATAGTGAAGAAACCTTTTAATTTGCTGAACACATAAAAATCGATTTGACTATTAGAGTTTAATATTAATTCCCAGGCATTTAACTATAATCTCCCAATATTGTTTGCTCTAAAAACTCATGGGAACTGTAATAATGGGCATATATCTTAATATGGGTTTTCCAATTAGAAAGTTCAGACAACAGCAGAACAGAAAGGCTGCATTGTACATATTCACTGACATAAGATGATAGATTAATTAGAGTGGGTCAAGGAGTTAAGGATGAAGCTCTTCAAGAAGGAATATGCTAAGATGTTTGAAATGCCAAACAGGATTTAAATGCTTTCCAGGTGTATAATATGAGATTTTGTTAAAAAGGGCAGAAAAGGACATTCACAGGAAAAAAATACTCCTAAAAAATATTATTATTGTAAATAACTATTCCTAAAGTTTTGTTAAACATATAAAAATATTTCCCTGCAATTAAAGGGTTCATGTAGTAACACAAAATAAGGTGACTTACTAATATATGTGATATTCTTATCGTGCGCCGATTCCCCGTATGAAAATACAATCGGTCACATGGTCCTGGAAGTTCAGTACTTCTTTCCGCTTTGATGAAGCACCGAGACAGTCTCACGTGATCGAGAGCACTCTCCCCTCCCCTGTGTCGGCGTTTCATCAAAGAAAAGTGACCAGAAGGGGGCTGGCACTTGGACGATGTTGAGGAACTAAGCCAGACCCCTTCTTCCACAGTGGTGTCTTGTTTTCCCTGCGCATGTGCATTGTAAGGCTGGGTTCACACGTGGCGGAATTTCACTTAAATTCCGCTGCGGACACTCCGCAGCGTTAATCCGCAGCGGA
This sequence comes from Rhinoderma darwinii, assembly GCF_050947455.1. Classification (NCBI taxonomy): domain Eukaryota; kingdom Metazoa; phylum Chordata; class Amphibia; order Anura; family Rhinodermatidae; genus Rhinoderma; species Rhinoderma darwinii. The sequence goes on from NC_134689.1 coordinate 167,721,273, forward strand.
GCCGTTTGTCCATTGACTTTCACTTTAATTTAGCAGTGTTCGTTTAGACGATGCGTACAATTCCGCTGCGGAGCATAGGCTGCGGAGCGGAATTTGGTGTCCGCAGCATGCTCTGTCTGTTGCGGAGCAGTGGCGGACTCATGGCGGAATTTCTCCATTGACTTCAATGGAGATTCTAATTTCCGCAATGAAGTCCGCAGCTGTCATGCACATGTTATGTGTGCTGCGGATGCGTCTTGCTTTTTTAACTTGACATTTCTTCATTCTGGCTGGACCTATGTATTTCTAGGTCTACAGCCAGACTGAGGAAGTCAATGGGGCTCCCGTAATGACGGGAGCGTTGCTAGGAGACGTCTGTAAATAGTCACTGTCCAGGGTGCTGAAAGAGTTAAGCGATCGGCAGTAACTGTTTCTGCACCCGGGACAGTGACTACCGATCACAATATAGAGCAACCTGTCAAAAAAATATAAGTTCATACTTACCGAGAACTCCCTGCTTCTGTCTCCAGTCTGGCTTCCCAGGATGACGTTTCAGTCTAAGTGACGGCTGCAGCCAATCACAGGCCAAGCACAGGCTGCAGCGGTCACATGGACTGGCGCGTCATCCAGGAAGGTCGGGCTGGATGCCGAAAGAGGGACGCGTCACCAAGACAACGGCCGGTAAGTATGAAAATCGTTTACTTTCACTAGGGAAAGTGCTGTCCCTTCTCTCTATCCTGCACTGATAGGGAGAAGGGAAGCACTTTTCCCGCAGTCCGCAGCAGCTAGTCCGCATCAATTTTCTGCACATTTTGTGCAGATCCGCAGCAGAATCTGCAACGCAGATTCCGTGCGGCATTGATGCGGACAGTTGCGGAGGAAATCCGCCACGTGTGGTCATGCCCTAACAGAGCGCATCTGGCCCAGCGTTGGGAACGATGAAAGCTGTAAACATGGACATGCACAGAGCGGAGGATGAGCGTGGATAAAGGAGCTGAGGGGTGCCGTCCATAACATGTACGTTTCAGAGCGGCAATAGCATTACACTGGAGTGGGGTGCGTAACATAAAAATATTATTTTCTGGAGGCAGAGTGAAGTTAGCAATGTGTAATTCTGAATACACATATTTGTGGGGGGTTATTCGTAGCCTGGTAACCACTTCAACCCCTTGATGACATGCCACGTACATGTACGTGGCAACCATTAAGGGAATGTATGGCGCAGGCGCACGGGCTGTGCACTCCCCATACTTAGCGGGTGTTGACTGTGTAATTCAGCTGACACGTCACTGCAACGGGCGGAATCAAAGATCACTTTTATTTTGCCCGTTTATCTCACGACCGCAGCATCTAAAGCGTTAGAACGAGGGGGCAGCCCCCTCCGATGTGCCACGTGCCCTCCTGCGACACAATCGCGGGGTGCCGATGGTCATTATGGCAGCCTGGGGCCATCTTTGTACTCCTATTAAATGCCTGTTTTAGCTCCCCAAATTTTTTTATAAAAGTGATCAAAAAGTTGCATGTACCCAAAATGATACCAATAAAAACTACAGCTTGCCTCGCAAAAAATAAGTAATCACACCGCTAAATTAACAGAAATATAGAAAACTTATGTCTCTCAGAATATGGCGACACAAAACATATAGTTTTTTTATAAAAGTGATAAAACATAAAAAAAATATAAATTTGGTATCGCCACAATCATGCCAACCCATAGAATGAAGTGAACATGATTTTTTTACCGCACAATAAACAATGTAAAAACGAAACCCCACCAAAAAATGGCGCATTCGCTCTTTTTTGCCCATTTCACCACCAAAATTTTTTTTTTCAGTTTCTCAGGACATTATATGTTACATTGAATGGTGTTACAAAAAACTACAACTTGTCCCATCAAAAACAAGCCCTTATATGGCAATGTCGACGGAAAAATACAAAAGTTACTTCTTTTGGAAGGCAAGGAGGAATAAACGAAGATGAAAAAAATTAACATTTGCCGAGTCATTAAAGGGTTAATAAATGGTGCAGAGGATATGGAAATGTAGAACTGACTGATGTTGAAAATAGCATTTCTCATTAAAAAAAATACACAGCAAAATAATATCTTCACTAAAAGTTCCTTTTATTGTCGAATTACAATATACTGTATATATTGCAAAAGTTTTCCCCCCTATGTGTCTTTTCTTTTTTGTTACATTACAACTATGCATTGAATTAAAATGGCATTTTGGGGGGTTTGCAACATTTGATTTAGGCTGCGTAGTGGTAACTTCATTGGTCCACCCGTGCGTCCATTACACAGTGAAGGGCGCGACCATCTGCACCGCCCTTATTGACTGGACTCCCATATGATGTGCATGTCTGGTCTACTTAATACCAGGAAATCCGCGGCGCGCCGCCATTAACTTTCCTAGAAGTACTTATTAGTACTCTGCAACACATACTAAGGAAGCAGTGCTTCATAGTGTTACCTACCCAGCAACACGCATGGTCTATTTTAATTATTTATGTGGTTTGTTATTTGCTTTCATAGCCTAATAAAGATATCAATCATTGTCATGGTAGTTGGGAAATAGGGTTTTCTGACGGTTGGCATCCATTTAGTATATACACATCTGCGTCAGGGCCAGCTAAAGGCTCATGGGCCCCGATGCAAAAATTCTTACTGACCCAACAATGCAGCACTAGCAGCCAGGGGCGTCACTAAGGCTGGGTTCACACACCCTATTTACGGACGTAATTCGGGCGTTTTAGCATTGAATTACGTCCGAAAATGCGGCTCAAAAGCGTTGGCAAACATCTCCCCATTCATTTGAATGGGTCTTACGATGTTCTGTGCCGACGGTCATTTTTTTTTACGCGCCGCTGTCAAAAGGCGGCGCGTAAAAAAGACGCCCGCGTCAAAGCAGTGCCTGTCACTTCTTCAGACGTAAATGGAGCCGTTTTCCATGGACTCCATGGAAAAACAGCTCCAATTACGTCCGTAATGGACGCAGCGAAAGACGCTTGCACATGCCATTACGGCTGAAATTACGGTGCTGTTTTCTCCTGAAAACAGCACCGTAATTTCAGCCGTAACAGACGCTGCCGTGTGAACATACCCTCAGGGCTTAAAATGTCAGGGAAATAGCCCCAATACATATGTGTCCGCCCAAAAAAAAGTGTGTATATGAGACAGCATAGCATATCTATAGCACTACGACCCTATAAACTATGGATAGGATTAGATACAGTGGCTCAGCAGACAGTATCACACATGATAGGATTAGATACAGTGGCTCAGAAGGCAGTATCACACATGATAGGATTAGATACAGTGGCCCAGCAGACAGTATCACACATGATAGGATTAGATACAGTGGCTCAGCAAACAGTACCACGCATGATCGGATTAGATACAGTGGCTCAGCAGACAGTACCACACATGATAGGATTAGATACAGTGGCTCAGAAGGCAGTATCACACATGATAGGATTAGATACAGTGGCTCAGCAGACAGTATCACACATGATCGGATTAGATATAGGGCCCAGCAGACAGTATCACACAAGATACGATTAGATACAGGGCCCAGCAGACAGTATCACACATGATTGGATTAGATACACAGCTCAGGAGACAGTATCACACATGATTGGATTAGATACAGGGCCCAGCTCGCTGACATTGCGTCTCCAGCGCTGGACCCAGGATAGGTAAGCATAATAATTTTGCTTCTTTATGTGTTACTGATTATTTTTGTGTGTTTGTGTTTTTTTTACAGGTTCGGTTGTTGGACTTTGGATTCGAGGACTTCAATGACGGCGTTTTTTTTATTCTCAATAAAATGGTTAATGAGGGTTGTGTTTTTTTATTTCAATAAAATATTTTTTCTATGTGCTTGTATCTTTTTAAACTTTATTATCACTGCCTTAGTAATGGCCGCTGGCTGATTGACAACCTCCATTACTAAGGCGGGGCTTAATGTTAGCCGGTGCAGAGTCTACACTAAACCCCATTATTACCCCGGTACCCACCGCCACCAGGAGTACTGGGAAGAGCAGGGTACGAACCAGTAACCGACCATCTGTAGTGACGGGCAGGCACCGGGGTGGCCGCAGGCTGGTAGTATTAGGCTGGGGAAGGCCAAAAACAGTGGCCCTTCCCACCCTTGTAATGCTGCCTGCTGCTGCTGTGTTGTATCTGGCTGGTTATGAAAATTGGGGGGGACCCCACATCGTTCTTTCCAATAATTTTTTATTTTATTTTTTTTTAAATGACGTGGGGTCCCCCCCATTTTTCATAACCAGCCAGATACAAGAAAGCAGCAGCAGCCTAGCATCACCAGGGTAGGAAGGGCCACTGTTTTTGGCCTTTCCCCTCCTGATAATACCAGCCTGCGGCCACCCCAGTGGCCGACCATCACTACAGATGGTCAGGTACTGGATCGTACCCGGCTCTTCCCAGCACCCCTGGTGGCGGTGGGTACCGGGGTAATAAAGGGGGTTAGTGTTAGCCTCTGCATCGGCTAACACTAAGCCCTGCCTTAGCAATGGATGCTGTCAATCAGCCGGCAGGCATTACTAAGGCGGTAGTAATATCGTTTAAAAAAAAACACAAAGACATAGAAAAAATATTTTATTGAAATAAAAAAAAAAACACACAGCCCTCATTAACCATTTTATTGATAACAAAAAAAAAAGCTGTCATCGAAGTAGTCCTGGAATCCGACGTAGTCCAACGACCGAACCTGTAAGAAAACACACAAAAAATGATTAGTAACACGTGTGTTAGGCTTAGATACTGTGTGATACTGTCTGTGGGACCCTGTATCTAAGCCTACCACAACATAGGCTTAGATACAGGGTCCAGCCGACAGTAATCTTATACAGTATAAGATTACTGTGTGCTGGGGCCCTGTATCTAAACCTACAGTGTGGTAGGCTTATATACAGGGCCCATCAGACAGGATCACACATGGGCCATGTATCTAAGCCTACCATGTGATTGGCTTAGATACAGGGCCCAGCAGACAGGATCACGCATGGGCCATGTATCTAAGCCTACCATGTGATTGGCTTAGATACAGGGCCCAGCAGACAGGATCACGCATGGGCCATGTATCTAAGCCTACCATGTGATTGGCTTAGATACAGTGCCCAGCAGACAGCATCACACAATCTGTGATCCTGTCTCATGGGCCCCCTAAGCCTGCTACATCGTAGGCTTAGGGGTTGTACAGTCCCTAAACATTGATGGCCTATCCTCAGGATAGGCCATCAATAGCTGATGTGTCTCTCGGGACCCGCAAATCAGCTGTTTTGAAGGGGCTGCAGCACTCGTACGAGAGCTGCTTCCCCTTCATTTCACTACTCGCCAAACACTGTGAATCGCGGACACCGATTCAAAGTGTGACCGGAATGAAGTGACAGGAATGAAGGGGAGCAGCTCTCGTACGAGTGCTGCGGCCCCTTCAAAACAGCTGATTGGCGGGTCCCGGGAGTCGGACCCCGCCAGTCAGGGATAACCTTACCTTCCTCTTCGGCCGCGGCGGGAGTTCTGTCGTCTCAATGCTGTGCGCGGCCCATAGCGCTGTGACGTAATGCGCTGCGCACAGCGCTTGACGTCAGGACCTCCGCTGCGATCCGGAACCAGGAAGGTAAGTAAAGTATGTTACTATAGTAACAGGGGCCCGCGGCCCGAGTTACTATAGTAACTTTTTATTGATGTGGTGCGGGGGGCCGTGGGCCCCCCTGGCTTCGGGGCCCGGTCGCAATTGCGACCGCTGCGACCCCTATAGCTACGCCACTGGTCAGGGCTCCATTCCAAAGTCAGTGGAAATAACAGCACCAGAATAATATAAAGTTACGGAGTGCAAAGCCCAACAGGACTGGATCCAGCCGTCCTAGTCACAAATGTACAAAGAAGAAGTCCAGGCAGCACATCCAATGAAACAAAAAGGTTTATTCACCCGTGCAACGTTTCAGCTACAGAGAGCCTTTCTCAAGCATGTTCTGTCTGAGCTTTCTGTCGGAACGGAGCACTGACTGACACAAACGGAACCCAGCAGTGGCGTAGCTATAGGGGTCGCAATTGCGACCGGGCCCCGAAGCCAGGGGGCCCGCGGCCCCCGGCACCACATCAATAAAAAGTTACTATAGTAACTCGGGCCGCGGGCCCCTGTTACTATAGTAACTGACAGTACTTACCTTCCTGGTTCCGGAGCGCAGCGGAGTTCCTGACGTCACACCACTGTGCGCAGCGCATGACGTCACAACGCTATGCGCCGCACACAACCACGTGATACTGGATAGAGTCAGGACAGAACTTCCGCCGCGGCTGAAGGGGAGGGTAAGATTAATATCCGTGTCTGCTGAAGCTGATTGGTGGGGTCCGACTCCCAGGAACCGGACAATCAGCTGTTTTGAAGGGGCCGCAGCACTCGTACGAGAGCTGCTTCCCCTTCATTTCGGTCACTTCATTCCGGTCACTTGCTCACACTGTGAATCCGTGTCGGCGATTCACAGTGTGAGCAAGTGAGGGAAATGAAGGGGAATCCGCTCTCGTATGAGTGTTGCGGCCCCTTCAAAACAGCTGATTGGCCAGTTCCCGGGTGTCGGACCCCGACACATCAGCTATGGATGTCCTATCCTGAGGATAGGCCATCAATGTTTAGGGACTGGACAACCCCTTTAAGCCTATGATGTAGCAGGCTTAGAGGGCCCATGGGACAGGATCACAGATTGTGTGATACTGTCTGATGAGCCACTGTATCTAATCCTATCATGTGTGATACTGTCTGCTGAGCTACTGTATCTAATCCCATCATGTGTGATACTGTCTGCTGAGCTGTGTATCTAATCCCATCATGTGTGTTACTGTCTGCTGGGCCTTATATCTAATCCTATCATGTGTGATACTGTCTTCTGAGCCACTGTATCTAATCCTATCATGTGTGACACTGTCTGCTGGGCCACTGTATCTAATCCTATCATGTGTGATACTGTCTGCTGGGCCCGATATCTAATCCTATCATGTGTGATAATGTCTGCTGGGCCACTGTATCTAATCCTATCATGTGTGATACTATCTGCTGGGCCACTGTATCTAATCCTATCATGTGTGATACTGTCTGCTGAGCCAATGTATCTAATCCTATCCATAGCTATAGGGTCGTAGTGCTATAGATATGCTGTCTCCTATACACACACATTTTTTTTGGGCAGACACATATGTATTGGGGCTATTTCCCCTGACATTTTAAGTCCTTAGTGACGCCCCGGCTGCTAGTGCTGCATTGTTGGGTCACTTAGGAGACCCAGCGATGCAGCTGAAAGCTGCGGACCGTCGGCCATGACACAAAAAAAGCAGACGAAAAAGCTTCGCCTCAGCATGATGCTGCTACCACTACCAAGATTGACTGTGGGAATAGTGTTCTAGCGTTTCCCATGAAAGACAAAAAGTAAAACTTTAGTCTTTCCTGACCAGAGAACATTCTTCAAAATGTTTGGGGAGTCCACCACATGCTGCTTAGCAGACTCAAAACGTGTTTTCTTATGTTTCTCTTCGAGCAATGGCTTTTACCTGGCCACTCTTCCATAAAGACACACTCTGTGGAGTATACACTTTATAGTGGTCCTATGGACAGATACTTCCATCTCCACTGTGGATCTTTGGAGCTCCTTCGGTGTTATCGTTGGTGTCTTTCTTGAATCTCTGATTATTGCTCTCCTTACCTGGTCTGTAAATTTTGGTGGATGTCCTTCTCTTGTCAGGTTTGTAGTTATGACATATTTTTTCTGCCCACTTTTCCATAAAGGCTCACTCTGTCGTACTTCCATCTCCGCTGTGGAGTGTATGGCTTATAGTGGTCCTATGGACAGATACTTCCATCTCCGCTGTGGATCTTTGGATCTCCTTCGGTGTTATCGTTGGTGTCTTTGTTGAATCTCTGATTATTGCTCTCCTTATCTGGTCTGTGAGTTTTGGTGGATGTCCTTCTCTTGTCAGGTTTGTAGTTATGACATATTTTTTCCGTTTTCTTATAATGGATTTAATGGTGCTCCGTGGGATATTTAAAGTTTGGGATATTTTTTTATAACACAACCCTGATCTATACTTCACCACAACTTTATCTCTGACCTGTTTGGACAGCTCCTTGGTCTTAATGTTACTTGCTTCATGGTGTTGTAGACTCTGGGGCTTTTCAGATCAGGCATATTTATACTGACGACATGTGACAGGTCATGTGACACTTTGATTGTAAACAGGGGAACATTATTCAACTAGTTATGTGATTTCTGAAGATAATTGGTTTGACCAGACCTTATTAAGGTTTTTAATTGAAAAGGGGGTGAATACATATGCACTCACAACTTTTCAGTTTTTAGTTAATTTTTTTATTTTTAGTTTTTGTATAAGGTTTTTTTTTATTTCACAATAACAATTTGGACTATTTTGTCAGGTCTATTGCATAAAAATCAAATTTAAAAAAACATTTTAATTCCACGTTAATACCAAGGCGGGTGAGTACATTCGCAAAGTGCTGTAAATTCTGCTACGTTATGTGATTTTCTTCTAGTAAGTTACACTGCAGCTGTCCTGAATTTTATCTATGTATCTTTACAAAATCTCTGCTTATGAATATTTATTAGGGGTTCCTCCATTCTTCGGCACTTTTAGGCCCTGTTTACACTGCCAAATTTTCGCACATCTAGGGAAGAATTTTCAGCAGGCAAAATTGCAGGGAATTGTAACAAACACTGCCAGGTTCCCCTACAGACTACAGCTGACCGCTAGGGACCCAGCAGTGAGACACTTTGTGATCTGCATGTTGTCAAGGGACCCTTATAACAAGTATGGATTTTTCAAAGCAGAGAACCCCTTTAATCTCTTAAGGACGCAGCCTATTCAGGACACAGCAAATGTTTTCGTTTTTCATCACCGAATTCCTAGATTTTTTTCGTTTATGTAGCCGTATGAGGGATTAATTCTTGCAGAACAAATCAGGTTTTTGTAATGGTACCATTTTGGGGTATATATAACTCATTGAATACATATTATAAATTTGTTTTGAGGGGAGAAAAGAAAAAAAGCAGCAATTTTGTTTTTTGTTTTTTATTTTCTTTTTTTTCATGCTATTCTTCGACGTATCCACAAGGAAATATACATTATATGGTCAAAACTATGTAGACACCCCTCCTAATTATTGAGTTCAATAGTTTCAGCCACACCAATTGCAAAGAAATGCATAAGGTCAAACACATAGCTATGCAATATCCATGGACAAACATTGCTAGTAATATGGGTCATACTGAAGAGCTCAATGACTTTAACCCCTTTCCACTTTGGCCACTTTTGACCTTCCTGACAGCCTCATTTTTAAAATCTGACATGTTTCACTTTATGTGGTAATAACTTTGGAATTTTTTTACCTATCCAAGCGATTCTGAGACTGTTTTCTCGTGACACATTGGACTTTATGTTACTGGCAAAATTTGCTCAATACATTCAGTATTTAATTGTGAAAAACACCAAAATGTAGTGAAAAATTACAAAAATTTGCATTTTTCTAAATTTAAATGTATCTGCTTGTAAGACAGGCAGTTATACCACACAAAATTGTTGCTAATTAACATCACCCATATGTCTACTTTAGATCGCCATTATTGTTTTAATATCGTTTTATTTTTGTAGTACGTTACAAGGCTTAGAACTTTAACTGCAATTTCTCACATTTTCAAGAACATTTCAAAAGGTCATTTTTTCTCATTTCCACAAGGACTAAAGGAGAAAAAGCACCGCCACATTTGTAAAGCAATTTCTCACGATTAAAACAACACCCCACATGTGGTCCTAAATGGTTCTTTGGACACACGACAGGGCTTATAAAAGGAAAGAGCGCCATTTGTCTTTTGGAGCTCAAATTTAGCAGGAATGGTTTGCGGAGGTCATACTACATTTGCAAAGCCCCCGAAGGGAAAAAAACAGTGGAAACCTGCCACAAGTGACCCCATTTCGGAAACTACACCCCTTGAGGAATTCATCTACAGGTGTAGAAAGCATTTTGACCACACAGGGGTTTTATAGATTTTATTAGGATTGGGCAGTGAAAATAAAAAAAATCCTTTTTCTTCATTAAGACGTAACTTTAGCTCAAAATTTGTAATTTTCTCAATAAATAAAGGAAAAAAGAACCACAACATAAAGCAATTTCTCCTGAGTACGGCAATACCTGATATGTGGTCATAAACTGCTGTTTGGGCACACGGCAGGGCTCAGAAGGGAAGCAGCGCCATTTGGCTTTTGGAGTGCAGATTTTTCTGGATTGGTTTCTGACCCCATTTTGGAAACTACACCTCTCAAGGTATTCACCTAGGGGTGTAGCGAGCATTTTAACCCCGCAGGTGTTTTGCAGAAATTAGTGTGCACTCGATGCTGCAGAGTGAACATTTTATTTTTTCCATAGATATGCCAATATGTGGTGCCCAGCTAGTACCACCATAACAAGACAGCTCTCTAATTATTATGCTGTTTTTCCCGGTTTTAGAAACACCCTACATGTAGCCCTAATCTTTTGCCTGGACTATTGACAGGAGTGAGAGAGTACCATGCAAAATTGAGGCTAATTTGGCAATTTACACAGTATTGGTTCACAATTGCAAAGGCTCTGATGTGAAATAAAAGAAACCGCTGAGAAGTGACCCCATTTTGGAAACTACACCCCTCAATTCATTTATTAAGGGGTGTAGTGAGCATTTTCACCCCATATGTCTTTTCCATAAATGATTGTGCTGCGGATTGTGCAAAGTAAAAATGTAATTTTTTTCCCTAGATGTGACATTTCAGTTGAAAATATGTCATGCCTAGCTTATTCCACTGGAGACACACCCCAAAAATTGTTAAAAGGGTTCTCCCAGGTATGGCGATGCCATATATGTGGAAGTAAACTGCTGTTTGGGCACGCTGTAGGGCTCAGAAGGGAAGAAGCTCCATTTAGCTTTTGGAGAGTGGATTTTGCTTGGTAGTAGTTTTGTTTGGAGTTTTACTGGTGTTTCAGTTTATAATGAGGGGCATATGTAAGCTGGGCAGAGTATATTAGGGGCAAAGTCAGGTGGTATAATAATGGGGTAAACAATAAAATAATCCATAAATATTTGTACGCTGTGAAGCAATTCTTTCTGCACAGGCCGGTGTCGCACTGATAAATGGTGTCCTTACTTATCTCCCATTTGGTCCACACTCCGCACCTTTGCAGTTTGAGGACTTTTGCTGGAAAGTGTTGTCCTGGTATAATACGGGCACCTTCGCTTCCAGCAGATATATTTGAGTCATCCCCTTCCTGGTTCCCTAATTTTAGGGCCTTGATAAATCGCGTCTTGAAACTAAGAGCCTGCACAACTGCATATTTTTCTTTCCTGACCTATTGGAGCCTTAACTCATTTTATTTTTTCATAGACGTAGTGGTATGAGGGCTGTTTTTTTGTGGGACGAGCTGTAGTTATTATTGGTACTATTTTGGGGTACATGCAACTTTTTGATCACTTGTTATCCCTTTTTTTGGGAGGCAAGGTAATCAAAAAACAGCAATTCTGCCATAGTTTTTTCATTTTTTTATACAGTGTTCACCATGCATTATAAATTACATGTTACCTTCATTTTGCGGGTCAGTACGATTCCGGCGACACCTAATTTCTAGAAGTTTTTTATGTTTTACAACTTTTTGCAGAATAAAATTACTTTTGTAAAAAGAATGTATTTTTTCTGTCGCCAATTTGCAAGAGACATAACTTTTTAATTTTTTCGTCTACGGAGCTGTCTGAGGACTTGTTTTTTGCGAGACGAGTAATAAATTTTATAGGTACCATTTTTGGATACATGCGACTTTTTGTTCACCTTTTATTTAAATTTTTGGAAGACAAAGTGACCAAAGAAAAAAAAGTAATTCTGGCATTATTTTTTAGGTTGTTTTTTACGGCGTTCACTATGAGGGACAAAAAGCATTATATTTTTATAGATCAGGTCGTTATGGACGTGGCGATACCAAATATGTATGGTTTTATTATTTTTTTACAATAATAAATGACTTGATAAGGGAAAAAGGGCGATCGTGTTTTATGTTATTACTTGAAACTTTTATTTTATTTTTTACAACTTTTATTTTTACTTTTTTTTTTTTTAAATTTTTCTTAAGTCCCACTAGGGGACTTGAAGGTCCAACTGTTTGATTGATGTTTTAATACATTGCACTACCTGTGTAGTGCAATGTATTAGAACTGTCAGTTATTCACTGACAGCAAGCCGACAAGGCTCCGGCTTCGGTCGGGGCCTAATCGGCTTCCGTAATGGAAGAAAGGAGACCATGGTTAGGCCTCCTGTTGCCATAGTAGCAGTTGGCAGCCTTGCGATCACATGGCAGGCTGCCGATTTGCTACAAACCACTTTGATGCAGCGATCGCATTTGATCGCTGCATCGAAGGGGTTAATGGCAGGAATCGGAGCTAGCTCCCATTCCTGCCGATACATTGGGGTGTCCGCTGTAACATACAGCAGACACCCACCGCTGATGACGCCCGCTCAGCTTCTGAGCTGGAATCTGAGCCGGCGCCATCTTGCCGATGGTACCGGAAGCCTTTTAGGCCCCGCCGCCGAGCGGGGCATAATAGGCTTCCATTGCTGGCAGACCAGTAGGTAAGTATTAGGCCTCCGATCACCTTTGCAGCCACTGGCCAACCCAGTGATCGCGTTGCTGAGGTGCCGGTGGCTATAAACTCCTAACATGCTGCGATCTCTATTGAACGCAGCATCTGAGGGGTTAATCGGCCGGATCGGATGCTAGCTCCGGTCCTGGCCGATATCTCAGGGTGCCAGCTGTAACATATCACCGCGACGTAATGGTACTGCGCTTTGCGGGAAGCCCTTCCCGACAGCTCCGTATATATACGGCGGATGTCAGGAAGCGGTTAAACATGCCACTGTTATATTATTGTAAAGCGGAAATGTCTAGGAGTAACAACAGCTCAGCCACAAAGCAGTACACTACGCAAACTCGCAGAACGTCGTTACCGAGTGCTGAAGAGCATGGCACATAATAATCGCCTGTTCTCTATTGCATCACTCACTACAGATTTCCGAACTTCTTTGACATCAGAACAAGGACTGTGCATCAGGAGACATAAAATGGGTTTCCATGGTCTAGCAGCTGCACACAAGCCTAAGATAACCATGTGCATTGCCAAGTGTCAGCTGGAGTGGTGTAAAGCACAACAGCACCACTGCATTTTGGAGAAGTGGGAATGTGTTCACTATCTGGCAGTCTGATGGATTAATATGGGTTTAGTGGATGCCAGGAGGCACTATTTACTGGAATACATAGTGCCTAAAGTAGTTTTTCGTGGTTTAAGCTAGACTCCTTTTTTCCAGTGAAGAGTAATGTCATTGCTACAGAATACAAAGACATTTTAGACAATTGCATGCATCAAACTTTGTGACAACAGTTTGGGAAAGGCCCCTTTCTGTTCCAGCATGACCATCTGCCAGTGCACAAAGCAAGATCCATAAAGACATGGATTGACGGGTTTAATGTTGAGAAAATCGAGTTGCCTGTACAGAGCCCTGATTTTTACTCCATCGAACATCTTTGGGATGAATTGGGACATTGATTGTCCAAAATCACTGCCTGACTACCCAAATGCTATTTTGGCTCAATGAGCACAAATTCCTATAGGCACAATCCAAAATCTTGTGGAAAGCCTGCCCTGAAGAGTGGAGGCTGTAATATTCTTAATAGGGGGCCCAACTCCATATTAACACCAATGGTTTTGTAATGGACGGTCCAACAAGCTTAGATAGGTGTGATGGTCATGTGCCCAAATACTTTTGGCCAGATAGTGCACCATAGAGTAATAATGATTACACCCCAAACATTGATGACCGATACATTTTAAAATCTCATTCAGTACACAAGTGCACATGTAGACATATATACACAAGGGCTGTTGCACAAAACCGTGTTATGGATCCGTGTTGTACCTCTGTATGCCTCTTATTTTATACAGAGGTCTACAGAAGTTTTTTCTCAAGGATTCCATATGAAAAAATGGTGGCATCCTAAGCTGTATTACAGAGGTCTTCTTCCCTAGAAGTATTAATTCTAAAGGAGAATATGATGCATTACAGAGGTACTATATGGCGGCACACAGAACGCCTATGGTCCAGTAACAAGGACTATGTTTGGTATCAGGAAACCCTCCCTCTGTGAAACGCCTTAGATGCCATGATCGCTATTTACCACCGCATCTAAGTGATTCAAAGGGGGTTAAACACAGCCATGCTACCACGGTGCCTGCACAAACATCAGGACCTACTGTACGTCCTATTACGGTGAATAGACAGCATTTAGGATGCAATAGTATGTCCAAATGCAGGAAGGGTTTAAAAATTATTACACTCAAAGGAGTTTAGGAATCTCTGGGTTATGTGGCTAATGGAGAAATATATTTTATTGACCTTTCAGTTGGAACTGTGAAGACATTTTTTGAGTCAATATCGGGAAGAAGAAAAATAATGCAGTGAATGAGAGCAAATAAATTGTAACATGATCCATTGCATGCCATATTACAGAGCAATGCTTCTGGGGAAGAGTATGGAGCTATATAGAAGCACGATGTGGCAGAATACAGAGTGCCTATCGCTCCATAATACAGAACCTTAGTGACTTGGTTTACCACCATACAAGTGTATGCAGCTCTGCCTTGAGCATGCAGTCTTAAAGGGCTAGTCCAATTTCATCAAATTAATGTTATTTTTTGCATAATTAAAAGTTATACAATTTTCCATTATACTTTCTGTATTAATTCCTCACAATGTTCAAGATCTCTACTTGTTGTTATTTAGTATGAACATTTATTGTTTACTTCCAGTGAATACAATTCTGTCCATGGTCATGTGATACATACTATAAGGGCGGGTTCACACATAGCGGAATTTCACTTAAATTCCGCTGCGGACACTCCGCAGCGTTAATCCGCAGCGGAGCCGTTTCTCCATTGACTTTCACTTTAATTTAGCAGTGTTCGTTTACACGATGCGTACAATTCCGCTGCGGAGCATAGGCTGCGGAGCGGAATTTGGTGTCCGCAGCATGCTCTGTCTGTTGCGGAGCAGTGGCGGACTGGTTGCGGACTCATGGCGGAATTTCTCCATTGACTTCAATGGAGAGTCAAAATTCCGCAATGAAGTCCGCAGATCTTATGTGTGCTGCGGAGCGTATTGTTTTTACTACCATGACATTTCTTCATTCTGGCTGGACCTATGTATTTCTAGGTCTACAGCCAGACTGAGGAAGTCAATGGGGCTCCCGTAATGACGGGAGCGTTGCTAGGAGACGTCTGTAAATAGTCACTGTCCAGGGTGCTGAAAGAGTTACGCGATCGGCAGTAACTGTTTCTGCACCCGGGACAGTGACTACCGATCTCAATATACATGTATCTGTAAAAAAACATATAAGTTCATACTTACCGAGAACTCCCTGCGTCTGTCTCCAGTCCGGCCTCCCAGGATGACGTTTCAGTGTAAGTGACGGCTGCAGCCAATCACAGGCCAAGCACAGGCTGCAGCGGTCACATGGACTGGAGCGTCATCCAGGGAGGTCGGGCCGGATGCCGAAAGAGGGACGCGTCACCAAGACAACGGGCGGTAAGTATGAATTTCTTTGACTTTCACTAGGGAAAGTGCTGTCCCTTCTCTCTATCCTGCACTGAATAGGGAGAAGAGAAGCACTTTTCCTGCAGTCCGCAGCGGCCAGTCCGCATCAATTTTCTGCACATTTTGTGCAGATCCGCTGCAGAATCTGCAACGCAGATTCTGTGCGGCATTGATGCGGACAGTTGCGGAGGAATTCCGCCATGTGTGGTCATGCCCTAACCGTAACGAGACATGCACCTGTGTGTCCATCAATACAATAAATACATGTTCCTGCTGAATAACAACAAGCAGACATCTTGAAAACTGCGAGGAATTAATGCAGAAAGTATATTGACATTTTTTTATAACTTTTAATTATATAAAAAAAATCATTAATTTGCATAAATTGGACAACCCCTTTAAATCTTTCAAATCCTTAAAAGAACATCTGATTCCTGGTTGGTAACAGATGCTACATAGGGTTCTACACCAAAGCATTATCAGCCTTATTGTTAAGCTAATTTTCGGCCCAAACTATTCCTAAATGTTTTGGCAATGTGGTTTTCGTCCAAGTTTTACGAAGCCCATGTGCTTCACGTGTTAACAGAATGCAAAACTGCAGCGCATCACAGTACAACCGCATGCATGTTACATGTGTGGGCACGCTTAGGCCTCATGCACACGACCGTAAAAACTCCCGTTATTACGGGTCGTAATTACGACCCAAAATAACGGGCCCATAGACTTCTATTGGCCACGGGTACCTTCCCCTTTTTCTTACGGGAAGGTGCCCGTGCCGTTGAAAAAGATAGAACATGTTCTATTTTTTTATTTTACGGGCCGTGCTACTATACTTGACCGTGCCCGGCCGTGCTCATAATTACGAGTCGTAATTACGGGCACAGTCGTGTGCATGGGGCCTTACAGAAAAATCTGCCCTTATTGATATATGGGATCATGATGCTATGCAGGTAGGTTCTTCATTCAAGTTTCTTTTAGGGTATGTTCACACTACAGCGTCCGTAATGGACGAAATTCCGGGGCTGTTTTCAGGAGAAAACAGCCCCGTCATTTCAGCCGTAATGGCATGTGCAGGCGCTTGAACGCCGAGTCCAATATGGACGTAACTGGAGCTGCTTTTCATTGGAGTCAATGAATAACGGCTCCAATTACATCCCAAGAAGTGACAGGTACTTCTTTGACGCGGGTGTCTTTTTTACGCCCCGCCTTTTGACAGCGGGGCGTAAAAAAAATGACCGTCTGAACAGAACATCGTAAGACCCATTCAAATGAATGGGCAGATGTTTGCCGACGCTATTGAGGCGCATTTTCGGACGTAATTCGGGGCTAAAACGCCTGAATTACGTCCGTAAAAAGTGTGTGTGAACATACCCTTAGGATGAATCAGTATTCTGCCCATGCTAGAAAGAGAAATATGTTGCCCCTATATGCTGCTTGGAGAAGGCATATTTAACTTGTCACATTTTCTTCTTCCCCTGCCAGATACACAGGTGAGACAGGACTGCAATTTGGAAACCACAGTACAATCTTGCGATTTAGAAATGATCAGCTACATTTCCTATAATTCTATGATAATTCCTACAATTCCATTCCCTATGGTTCATTAGTATTGCAAAACATACCATGAACTGCATTCTAGATGGCTCCTATAACAGCTTGGGGTTATATTTCTAGTATAGTTTACTAAGCCCTTTTGCTTGTGCTAGTATATTCTACTCCACGGATGAGTCTACATGCCAGGATTTTTTTATTAATTGTATTTGCATCTAATAAAAAAGAAAGTTTTCAATGAACTGCCATCTTATATTGAATGAATTTGACATGTTCAAGCTTTGCGTCTTTTGAGTTGCCCTATTGCGATGATCAGTGCAGGAAAACACAAGCATTTTAAAAGCAAAGGTTTGGCTTCACTATGTTCACTATGTTATACTGCATTTAAAGTTATATAGTATTGTGATTGGAAAATCTGTGTATCTAAGCACTTGTTGTACAATCAGTATAATAAAAGGATTACAAGCAGGATGGTCTCAAAAAAGTACATTAGTCAATAGCAGCCTGGTGTATTTATGTTATCCATAGTAACTTCACTAATGCGGCTGTATCAGGTCGCTACAGTCAGGTGGAATAAAGTAGAATTCCTAGGGTAAGCATATTGATTTTTTTTATTTTATTTTCTCATTTTGTGGCAATGAATCTATGATTTCCCAGAACATCGCTTTAAGATAGCCATAGACACTCTCGCAGATTATTTTGTCGATACAACGGACATGAAATTGTGCCTATATCCTCTGTGTCTGTACAGCAAAGGGCAAATTAATCAAATGTGTTAAAAAAAAACTACTCTCAACAGAAACTGCCAATCAGAAATATTATAGGAATAAGAGCTCATGCACACAGCTAGCCAAAATGCAAAATCTGTAACAGGGCCCCCACTTACTATGTGGCAGAGGAACCTTTTGGGCCCCCTCAGGCACCAGGTACCAAGTGCAACTACTACCTCTGCAACCACATTAGAATACTCCCCTTTTATTCAATACTGCACCCAACACACAGGCATGCGAAATTCACAGCGAATATTATCTAAAGTCACACTAAAGTACTCTAGATAGGATAAAATTACTGATCTGAGCTTTTTGCCCTGGGCTTACTAGGTCCAGTCATACTTTGTAATATTTTATTTGGAAATTACATATTAACAGGATAGCAAAAAAAAGAAAGAAAGAAAAAAAACTGATTGTCTTTATATTTCACCTATAAGTATATATATATTTTTTAATAATGCAATTAAATATGGGTTATTCAATGAACATACTATAGAAAGCAATAAGATATCACAAATAATTGACATATTCATTACAGTGGGCAAACAGAAGAAGCACTTAAGATAAATAATCTAGTTAACAATGATACAAGAGACAATGCATTCTATTGTTCTGTTCATATTGTATAATATTGTATAATATTACATTCTCTCTTTGTCAGAGTAATGTTATTTCTAAATATTCTAGTCATTTGCCTAGACCGTTTCTGTCACTATCCACCTGGACAATGATATAGTGGACTATAGTGAAAAGATACAGCTGCTTTGTATCCTGTATACATAGCAGCTGTACCTAGCGCTGAAACCTGTACCTGTCAGGTGAGCGGCACTGACGGGTTCAGTGACAGCGGGTCCTGAATATCTCTGAATCGCAGGATCCACCTGTTATCGATTCAGTGAAAGCAGGACACGCTTTCACTAAACCCGTCAGTCCCGCTGACCTGGCAGGTACAGGTTTCAGCACTATATACAGCTGCTCTGTATACAGGATACAAAGCAGCTGTATCTGAAAAAGTCAAAATCATTTTTAATAAGTAATTAGAAGGTTGCTCCAATCACACTGACATACTGATTTATTAAAAAAAAAAACACATTTTCAAAGGTGTACATAGCCTTTAAACTCTACCTTTAGGCTAGATTCACTCAAGCGTATGAAACCTCGGACATGAAAAACTGCAGTTTTTCACATCCGAGGTGCATCCATGCTGTTCCCTGCGGGACGCGTTATTACGCATCCCCCATAGACTAGAGCCTATGGAGGGATGTGTGAAGGGATGCGTGAAGCGCAAAAAGAAATATGTCCTATTTTTTAACGGACCCTTCACACGGTCCGATAAAAAACAATGGCCATGTGAACGGCCCCATTGAATTACATAGGTCGGTGTGACGGCCGTTGTTTTAATGCCTGTCGCACGGACGTAATCAACGTTCGTGTGAATAGGGAAGTATAAAAAGTAAGTGCTAACCAAAGAAAGGATTGTTGTTTACAAAGCACATACGGTATGTATAATATTTTAGCAATGTAATACAGCATAACTAAACAGTTTTATAGTTTTTACTACAAAAAATTAAATAGATTTTACATTTAAAATCCTATTTCTTCTGTGTTATGTCAATAAATGGCTATAAAAGAGAGTAAACAATATATTCCTCGTTAATTTGTAAATAAGCTTTCTTTCGCCTTACTCTACATCAGAAAGACATTCCTGTCAGCCTGTGAGCCTTTCAGGAATTAATTGAGGCGCAATGTCCTGTTGAGTCTAATACAATCCTCTTTGCAAGCAGTAGGAGCTCTTGGACCACCTACAGGAGTAGTTATAGTCCATGCTATCCCAATGATAAAGCGCGAATATTCTCGGCATTCCTTTACCTTATTTAGTATACTTGAGATATATTTTACTTTTTATGATATCAATTATTTATTCTACTAGTATTATTATTACATACTTTATATGGATGTATTTGAGGTAAAGTAAGGGTGGCATACATGCCGCAATAATACATATACGAATCTGCAACACCATTGTTCGCCCCATGATATCATCCAATCGGGAAGGAGGCAAATAAAGAGTATTTACATATAGCGACTGCTCAATTTTGTGATCCAAACTACATCATGGTCACATGGCTTAGTAGGTGTGGTTTTGTATGGCCGCACCCGTTTTTTTGTCAAGAACAATTGAATTTAGACAATGCGTTTCTTCTGTACTTCTGTACTTTCTTTCAGTAAGACCTCTACAATCAGTCTTAAACATTTAACTTCACAGCTAAATAAAGCTGGCCATAGATGGAAAGATATGTCCGTGATTTGATGAACCTTATGCTTTTTAATTAATTTCTACAAATCCCATTCACATGTATGGAACAGTTGCAGAAATTTCTGCAACAAATAGGCCGCGTGTAAACCTTTAGACGTCAGCCTGCCAGGATCCTGCATTTTCTGTACGCATATACAGTTGAAAACTATGGCAGAGCAGGGACCTTTAAGCTCCCTGCCCTGCCATTATATGTCTTGTAGACCACAGGCCGCTATAGGCCAAAGGCCTACTCGATGCCAGACCTACTCACAGGATGTCAGCATGCCGGCGCGTTGACACTACTGCATCATGCCTCCTACCATTAACCACAAAGGCCAGAAGAGGTCTCAGCCGCTCCACTCGTCATGATTTTGGCCAGGTTAGGTGAGTAACAGTTTTAGGGGGAACTATTATCTATGAATGGACACAAAGGTGGTAATTTTTAGAGTGTGTAGGGGGCACATATTACTGTTCTGGGGCCCACATGGGGAATTCCTACTTTTTAGGAGGCACACAGAGGGCAGTATTACTTTTTAGGGGGCACACAGGACTGTTTTTACTTTTTAGGTGAAACATATGGAGCATTTATCATTTCTAGGGGCCTACAGTGGGGGGAATCTTTACTGTGGTGGGCACAAAGGGGGCAATATTACTGAGTTGAGGCAGAAAGGGCATTATTATTACTGTGTTGGGGCAGAAAGGGGGCATTATTACTGTCAGGGGGCATTATTACTATCTACAAGGCACAAAGGTGTCATTATTAATTTGTTAGGGGCACGAATGTGGGCATTATTATTTTTGGGGGCACAAAAGGGTCATTATTGTGGGAGGGAGTACAGAGGGAGAACTAAGAGGAGCACTATTACTGTTTGAGGGCTAAATGGGGCACTATTACTGTTTATGGTACTAAGAAGATAACTTTTAATGTGTGGACTACAAAAGATGATACTTTTACTATATGATGCAGTATTATTTATTTAATATTACTTATTTAGGTGTCTGGTCTGGGGTTTGAATTAATTTAGGGGTCTGTTCTGAGGTCTGAATTTTATTTGTATTGCTATAGTAGCTGTGGATGGCTGCAAAAGTAAGGGGACAAAGGTGTCTGAAGAGCAAATTCTACAGAGACGAGTCGTTGCTGGAAGAACCATTTATGGCAGTCTGGCCGGATAGAGTACAGATGGAAAGAGAACATCTACAATCAGAGAGACGTCACCTGTGAGTCATTCGATTTATAGAGGAGCTGCCACCTCTCCTTACATGTCTGTTATAGTAAATCCTTGTATGAGATAATAATTCTGGAGAATCCTTACTCCGAACATTGTGTTGTGATATCCCTATGTCATTACTACTGGAAATGTATGAATAAGGCCTGGCCGATATGAATACTTTTTGTGACGTAACTAATTTATTTTAACTGTGAAGCTACAGCTGCAGTACAAAGCAGTACATTGGGTTGCATGCAATCTTGTGGACTGCAGCAGTCACTCTGTACTTAAAATTAATCAGTTTCCGTGTAGCCAAGGCCTAATTGACAACTGAGTGTCACCATTTTCTTTGTCAACAGAATGCTTTCTGACACAGTCGGATACTGTCAGCTATGATTGGACACTGTCAGAATGTGTACGGACACAGCCCTTTGACAGGGGGAATAGTAACACCCAGTTGTCAAATTGTTCTTACATTTCCAGAATGAATTATAGAGGAACCGCACAATGCAGATAAGATGCTCCATGGCTAATACAAGTGTTTACTAAAACAGACATGTCAGGAGAGATTATAGGTCCTCTTGTATGGTCTGCAGCATAATACTCTGCAGACCACCAGTATAGAATTAGTATGTTATCACTATATGGTCACTTTATGGCGGTATTATTGGTGCTTGTATAGTGGTATTGTACATTTGTCACTGACCGAAGAAGCGACGCCTGTCCCTGACCATGTGATCAGGTATTTCTGTGTTCCACTTATATTTTTCTTCTTGTGTTGATGATGTGGTTTATATATTTATTGGAGTAGCGAGGTGCGTGACCAAGCAAAGCAAATATTTCCGCAGCATGCATTGCGCACCACTATTTTTCAGCAATATTTGGGGGTGAAGATATTGTACGTGGGCTGGTGGGATTTGTGTGCCAGGGTTGCTTTAGTCCCAGTCCGTCCCAGGTCAGGTACCATTTTGGAATCAAAACAATTTATAATGTGAGAAAGTTAGGTAATTGGAGAGAAAAGGAAAGGTAGAGAAAGGAGAGTGTTTATGCATCTGCACAACTGCAAGCCAACATTTTTTTACAGTGTGGTCAGCTGTTCCTTAGCCAGAAACTGAAATAAAACGCAAACCTTAATATTAAACAAATACAGTAACTTGGTGAGATCAGCCCCAACAGCTCAAATCATACAGAAACCAGTTGAGCGACCACCCAGTTTGTGGAGTTCAGTTAATATTTGTGTAAGTATGAAAAACTATTTTGGCATCACATGAACTTAATATTTTCACAGAACTAATACATGCTTAATCAGCTGAGATTTCCTGAGATGTTTATCTGAAGTCATAAAACGAAGGTGAGCCTCCTTCTAGTTCTAACACATGCTCTGGATAAGATTTCCCTCTTTGTGTAAATGAATATGACACCTACACAAAAGAATTCCATTAAAGGTGTCTGTGCTTTCATTTAATGGCAGGTGTGAAATACTTTTCCAATGATTTGTTCCTGTTATGCTCCATTTCAAGCCATTGTTATTTTTTTAGGAAGTGACATTCTGAACAATGTAGAGGTGAATGTCAATTATCTTTGTCATTATATTATTTCAGAGATACTAATGATCAAGCGTTTTCTGTTTGCTAAACACATTTTATTAAACTATTCTATTCTGTGGTCATTTCTAATTTGTATAGACATTTTCTGCTGGTGCGTCAGTAGCAGATAGAAAAAAATCGACATCTGATATATAATTAGGAAATGGATGTGGATTGTGACTGTGATCCATATGACAACACTGGCATGATAGGGAATAAGGACTGGAAGCTTTGTTGTTCAGACCAGGATCTTGCCCTTATGGAAATAATATTTTATAGATTTGCTCTATGTGTATAGTGGGCTGTGAGTATGGGTACAGGTCTTGAGATACAATTTTGGGTTGGACATGGGTTTAAAAAAATAAAAAAAAATAATTAAACTGCGCTAGAGAAAGAGTCATGAAAATATTAAAAAGGTCTGATCCTCAGAATACTGGGACCACAGCGCTATTTTTTTGGTGTGTTGGCTTAAATGTTTTTCCCTACACAACAGCACTCCTATGAATAGAGTTGTATTGCAGTTCTCTGCACAGCGGCTGCTCTTGTTTTCGGTGTCACAGAAGTAACAAAAGTCACAGAAGTTAAACCCGCATCATTCTTAATGTTATGGCATATCTTAGCAAAATGCTGTACCATTATTGTTATGCCTGCGGTCGCTGACCACCGGCATGTACCACCTACCGGCAGCCGCGACCGTGGGCCTCTGGAACCTGGCCGGCATCTCCTCCCACAGAGACGCCGGCTCACACTGCTCTCTCCTCCTGCTGTTGCCTGTGGGGTGTGCACGCTCTTCCCTGGTCTTAAAGGGCCAGCGCGCACATCAGCATCTTCGTCCCTGACCAATGCCAGTATACACCCGGGACTTTAAGAAGAACTCTGCCCACTTCCACTATGCCTGAGCAATGTTGTGTCTTCCCAGTGTTTGTCATGCAAATGGTTCCTTAGCTGTATCCTGTATCCCGTATCCTGTATACAGTATCTGTGTCTGGTGCCTAGTCAAGTGTCCGAAGCGACTTCTGTGTTCAAGTCCATTGTCCAAGACGACTTCTGTGTTCAAGTCCAGCGTCTGTGCCAAGTCCACTTGTTCAGCACAAGCCAGCTTCTGATAGACCGGCACAAGCCAGCCTCCGATAGTCCAGCACCAGCGCCCTTCTGATCATCTGGCACAAGCCAGCAATCCATGTACTCTTGCCCTAGTGACTGTTATTGACATTTTGTTTGACTAGCTGCAACTCCGCTATGGCGGAGTGGCCCAGCGGGTCCAGATACCTCACAGCCATGACAATTATGTATAAGAGTACCCATTTAATATAAATTAGAAAAAAAAAATAATGAAAGAGTTTATTCACATGTTCTGTTCATACTGCTGCAATTTTTGTGTCAAAAACGTGGTGTGACAATAAACACTTAAAATTGTAGCATGTAACAATTGAACTAGAATTTCCCCTCTGTAAATGCAAAAATGAATGCATCTGTGATATACATGAAATAATATATCTGCATACCTATCTAAATATTCTCCTGATCAGGAATACATATTTGCATCTACTCTCAATCTCAGTCATATGGCTCACACATATTCTTTATTCCTAGTTCCATTAAAAGAAAATGTGATGGCCATCATCTTGTACCATAGTGTAACCGCACCTTTCATTTCTTGACGTATATAACCAAATAGGCCTCAACAGAGAAATAAACATAACATTTTGTACTGTATATATTAAAGAAAAATACCTACTTAAAAACAGTTGGCCTTTCCTTTTTAGTGAAAAAGCATTGTCCGTCAGTAGCTCCACTGCTGAATCCATTACTTTCTATCCACTTACCTACTCCAGTCTTTTGTTACCATGTACTAAAGCTAAATGCTATTCATTTAACATTTCAATAAACTGACCTTTCACAGTTCACCCTCTTATTCAATCAGCACCATTTAATGGGAAAAAAACTACATGAATGAATTCTTCTACAGGAACTCGTTTTGGGCAACATGCTGATTAACTCATTTGCTTTATAAAAGTTTTCAAGCCTTTCTAGGAGACATATTGCAGATAAATGGATTCAAGCTCGACAGTGTTACCTAATCTACTTAACTTCAGGAGAATAGAGTGTATTTGCTTGCCACATAGTTTAAGGCTGGCTCAATGAATCTCTATGCTTGCGTCTATAAATCAACTGAAAATTAGCGCTGTTATTTTTGTCTTATTTAAAACAGGCTTCTATGAAATAAAATTAGCTAGGTTTACTATGACAATAAGTTATGACAATGGGTTGCTGCTCAAATTATTTTGTCAATTAAGAATTCAAGGATGGTCTTCCACCCAGCTGGGCCCTATGCTTTCTCAATTACCAGATGTCGATTAAATAGGGCTCTGTTATATGCACCACAAAATAGCACCCATAGGGTGTCACTAGGTTCACACATTGAGTTGAGTGATGTGGTAGAGAACAACACCCCTTCAATGCTTAAAAAAAGAAGAGAAAAAATCAGCAAAATGGCAGCAATTTATTATAAAAAGTGCACCTTTTGCAGCGCATTACCGGAACATTACCACAACGTGTGAATCCAGCCTAAACATGTGGTCAACTGTACTGTTGTGAAAGCTCTTAACACATGAATATATGAAAGGGAAGTGCTAATTGGCAAAGCAATGACTTGACAGTGATAAATAATAGCAACTGGACAATCCATTGTGTTTGTTTGTCCCAATGTAATTTACACCTGTGATTGAATCAGTAATGGCTAGTGCGCTTTATTCAACAATTATTACTACATTAGCTTCTTTTTACTAAAATAAAGAAACCCACTTACCTGCAAAAGAAATCTTGTAGATGAAAATAACTGATCACCACAACCTCATCACATCGCATCGTAATATATAATGGTTTCTGTCCAATTGTTATTGTTAAAAAATAAGAAATGATGCCCTATATGACTGCTGTATTGTGTTATTTAGAGAGCAAAGAGCGCAGCATCTGATAGGTTTTCACCCTACCGGCAACCCAGTGATGCAATCGCTGGGTTGCTGTGGCAATCGGACGCCAGAAAATGGCGTCCGAGTCTGCCTTGTACGGGAGCCGATGAGGACCCGCCTGCGGCGTGTCCTCATAGGCTTGCTGTCAGTTAAAAACTGACAGCGCTAATACACTGCACTACGTATGTAGTGCTGTGCATTAGAGTAGCGATCGGGGCATCAGGCCCTCATGTCCCCTAGTGGGACAAGTCAAAAAAGTAAAAAAAAGTTAATAAAAATGTGGTAAAACAATAAAAACACACACTTTTCAAATAAAAATAAAGCTAAACTGACTTTTTTCCCATAGTAAGTCTTTTATTATGGGAAAAACCGTAAAAATTAAAAAAAACTATACATAATTAGTATCGCTGCGTCCGTAACGACCCAAACTACAAAACTATTATGTAATTTATCCCGCACGGTGAACGCCGTAAAAAAAAAACATGAAAAACAATGCCAGAATCTTTGTTTTTAGGTCACATCTCCTTCCAAAAAATGCTATAAAAAGTGATCAAAAAGTCACATTTACTCCAAAATAGTACTAATAAAAACGACAATCCATCCCGCAAAAAATAATCCCTGACACCGCTTTGTGCACGCAAAAATAAAAAAGTTATGGGTCTTAGAATATGGTGATACAGAAAACAAATGATTTTATAAAAAAAGTGATTTTATTGTGCAAAAGCCGCAATACATTAAAAAAACTCTATAAATTTGGTATCGCCGTAATCGTATCGACCCGCAGAATAAAGCTAACATGTAATTTAGGGCGCACTGTGGATGCCGATAAAAAAAAACAATAAAAAACGATTCCAGAATTGCTTGTTTTTGGTAATTTCCTTTACCAAAAAATGAAATAAAAAGTGATCAAAAAGTCGTATGTGTTCTAAAATGATACCAATAAAATCTACAGCCCGTCTCGCAAAAATCAAGCCCGCACTCCGCTCAATCAACTGAAAAACAAAAAAGTTACGGCACTAGTAATGCGGTGATAAAGAAACATCTCAATGCACAGGCCGGAGGGGAACATTCCTTCAGTTTCAGGGCCCTAGTATTTAGGAACTAGGAAAGGGAAGGGACATCGCACATCCGCTGGAAGCGAGGGTGCCCGTATTATACCGGCGCAAAACTTTCCCAGCAATATTTCCCAAACTACGAAGGAGAAAAAGTCCCCAAAAGGTGCAGAGCGTTACAAAAGGGGGATAAGAAAGAAAACCGTTTATCAGTGTGACACCGGCCTGTGCATAACGGATCGCTTCACATCGTAACACACATCTATGGATAATTGAATTATTTACCCCATTATTATACCCTCTTATTATGCCCTGATGTACTCCGCACAGATTACATATACCCTGATGTACTCCGCACAGATTACATATACCCTGATGTACTCCGCACAGATTACATATACCCTGATGTACTCCGCACAGATTACATATACCCTGATGTACTCCGCACAGATTACATATACCCTGATGTACTCCGCACAGATTACATATACCCTGATGTACTCCGCACAGATTACATATACCCTGATATACTCCGCACAGATTACATATGCCACCACATTATAAACGGAAATACCAGCAAAACTCAAACAAAACTACCAAGCAAAATCCATGCTCAAAATGGCGGTCTATTCCTTCTTAGCCCTACAGCGTGCCCAAACAGCAATTTATGGCCACAAGTAAGGCATTACCATACCCGGGAGAACCCGCTTGACAATTTATGGGGTAAGATTCTCTAGAGGCACAACATCTTGTGCGGTGAATGGGCAGATCAGTGGAAAAATTGCAATTTTCACTTTGCACCATCCACTGCGTATTCATTTCTGAAAAACACCTGTGATGTCTAAATTCTCACAACACCCCTTGATAAATGCCTTTAGGGGTGTAGTTTCTAAAACGGGGTCACTTTTGTTTGGTACATCAGGGGTTTTGCAAATACAACATGGCGCCCGCAAACCATTCCAGAAAAATCTACGCTCCAAAAGATAAATACCGCTCCTTTTCTTCTGAATGCTCCCATATACGTAAACAGCCTATTATAACCACATATGGGGTGTTACCGTACTCGGGAGAAATTACTTGACAAATGTTGGGGTGCTTTTTCTTTATTCCTTGTAAAAATGAAAAATGTTGATCTAAAACTACATCTTGTTGGGAAAAAAAATAATTTTTCATTTTCATAGCTTAATTCTAATTAATTCAGCAAAAACCCTTTGGGATCAAAATTTTCACTATACCCCTAGATGATTCCTCAGGGGGTGCAGTTTCCCAAATGGAGTCAATTTTGGGGTGTTTCCACTGTACTAGTACTACAGAGTCTCAGCAAATGTGACATGGCGCCCAGACACTATCCAAAATCCAAATGGTGCTAGTTCCATTCTGAGCCCTACCGTGTGTCCAAACAGCCGTTTATGACCACATGTGGGGTATTGTTTTACTCGGGAGAAGTTGCTTTACTAATTTTATGGTGCTTTTTCTCCTTCAGTCCTTGTGGAAATGAAAAAAAAATACCTAAACCTACATTTTATTTGAAAAAATGTAGATTTTCATTTTTACGGCCTACTTCCAATAAGTTCTGTGAAACACCTGTGGGGTCAAACTGCTCACTGTACTCCTAGATAATTTCCTCATGGGGTGTAGTTTCCAAAATGGGGTCACTTGTTGGGGGTTTCCACTGTTTTGTCCCCTCAGGAGCTTTGCAAATGTGACAAGGCCTCCGCAAACCATTCCTGCTAAATTTGAGTTCCAAAAGCCAAATGGCGCTCTTTCCCTTCTTAGCCTCGCCGTGTCTC
Source organism: Rhinoderma darwinii (assembly GCF_050947455.1). Lineage (NCBI taxonomy): Eukaryota > Metazoa > Chordata > Amphibia > Anura > Rhinodermatidae > Rhinoderma > Rhinoderma darwinii. Next base: position 167,750,162 of record NC_134689.1, read on the forward strand.
CAAACAGCCGTTTATTACTACATGTGGGGTATTGTTTTACTCGGGAGAAATTTCTTTACAAATTTTATGGTGCTTTTTCTCCTTTAGTCCTTGTGGAAATGAAAAAAAATTAGCTAAATCTACATTTTATTTGAAAAAATTTAGATTATCATTTTCACAGCCTACTTCCAAAAATTTCTGCAAAAAACCTGTGGGGTCAAAATGCTCACTATACCCCTAGATAATTTCCTCAAGGGGTATGGTTTCCAAAATGGGGTCACTTGTTGGGGGTTTCCACTGTTTTGTCACTTTAGGGGCTTTGCAAATGTGACATGGCCTCCGCAAACCATTCCTGCTAAATTTGAGCTCCAAGAGCCAAATTACGCTCTTTCCCTTCTAAGCCCTGCCGTGTGTCCAAACAACCATTTATTACCACATGTGGGGTATTGTTTTACTCGGGAGAAATTTCTTTACAAATTTTATGGTGCTTTTTCTCCTTTAGTCCTTGTGGAAATGAAAAAAAATTAGCTAAACCTACATTTTATTTGAAAAAATGTAGATTTTCATTTTCATGGCCTAGTTCCAAAAATTTTTGCAAAAAAACTGGCCGGTCAAAATGCTTGCTACACCCCTAGATAAATTCCTCGAGGGGTGTAGTTTCCCAAATGGGGTCACTTTTGGGGGGTTTCCACTGTTTTAGTTCCACAAGACCTGTTCAAAGCTGACATGGTGCCTAAAATATATTCTAATAAAAAGTGGACCCAAAATCCACCAGGTGCTCCTTTGCTTCTGAGGCCGGTGCTTCAGTCCAGTAGCACACTAGAGCCACATCTGGGATATTTCCTAAAACTGCAGAACCTGGGCAATAAATATTGAGTTGCATTTCTTGGGTAAAACATTCTGTGGTACAAAAAAATGGATTCAAAATGAATTTCTGGAAAAAAAATAATGAACTTTGTAAATTTCACCTCTACTTTGCCTTAATTCCTGCGCAATGTCTAAAGGGTTAAGAAACTTTCTAAATGCTGTTTTGAATACTTTGAGGGGTGCAGTTTTTAAAATGGGGTGACTTATTGGGGGTTTCTAATATCTAAGGACCTCAAAGCCACTTCACAACTGAACTGGCCCCTGTAAAAATAGCATTTTGAAATTTTCTTGAAAATGTGAGAAATTGCTGCTAAAGTTCTAAGCCTTGTAACGTCCTAGAAAAATAAAATGATGTTCAAAAAAACGATGCCAATCTAAAGTAGACATATGGGGGATGTTAGTTAGCAACAGTTTTGTGTGGTATATCTGCCTGTCTTACAAGCAGATACATTTAAATTGAGAAAAATGCAAATTTTTGCAATTTTTCGCTACATTTTGGTGTTTTTCACAATTAAATACTGAATGTATCGGGCAAATTTTGCCAGTAACATAAAGTCCAATGTGTCACGAGAAAACAATCTCAGAATCACTTGGATAGGTAAAAGCATTCCGGAGTTTTTACCACATTAAGTGAAACATGTCAGATTTGAAAAATGAGGCTCTGTCAGGAAGGTCAAAAGCGGCCAAAGAGGGAAGGGGTTAAAATTGTCTAGACTGAAATGACCCTGACCTATTTATTATTATTTTTTTTTAGATTTAATAATGATTTTATTGTTCAAGAATAAATATTACAATATTGCAGATATACATATAATAAAAAAAAATTCATAGTTATCCTATACCCTCCCTCCCCCCACCACCCTATTCCGGTCAGGGATATAAATAGAACATACTTACTATATAGATACTTAGATTTCAAAGATACCTAGCTAACGCCCCAAAGCGTTGAATATTTTTTTGCTTGTGTACAACTATAATGTATCTTCTCAATCACTATAGTTGATTCTAATTGTAATAACCATTCCTTAATTGTAGGGACAACTAAACAACTTATATTTACTAATGATTTTTCTTTCAGAGAGAACGCTCTTAAATGAACTATATTCAGTTAGAGTTTATGAAGCAGTGACTTGTTGAGCAAGTTTCTAGTGACCACTGTATAGTCTTACTTCAAATGCTTTTTCATCAGTCCGTAGTAGTTGGCAGCTCAAAGACTCCATTGTTCATTGTTTCAAACTCGCTTGTGTGAACTCATCAGAATATATAATTGCCTCAACAATAGGGTCTCTTTCACTACTTTCAAATGTGATCATCTGCAATACTCAGATAACTTTAACCTGTTGACACATCTGACCATATATATGTACATCCAAAGCCAGAGGTAAGGTAGTTCCCGCATTTGGATTTACATGTATTTCATGGGGATCGCTCGCCTGGTCACCAATGGACGGCGGGCTGTGATTGACAGCCAGAGTCCTGAACTAATAAGCACCATCAGAGAAACCTCCAACCCTGGCCATTTAACCCTTAAAATATCGCAATCAATGCTGACCCATGTTAACACTGTCAAATGAAAATCCAATAGAAGGAAATACAGAATGTAGACTTGAAGGTTGATTTTAAAATTTTACTACAAAACTTATATTTACTTGTCATGGGGTTATTGCATTAACACTTGATATTATTTTTAACATCTTTAGTTTCTTTCCTTTACAATATCACATTTTTTGCTTGTTAGAATAACAAACTCAGCGAAGATTATGATAGTCTAAACATTTTAATTGCCCCCAGGGAGTCACGCTCAGTCACTGGAACATATTGCTAACAGCTGTGCAGAAATAGCCATGCATGAGCCTCACAGTCCCTTAATTCTACCTCAATTAAATTGTTTAAGATAATTTAATTATTATTTACATGTCAAGCAGTGACTATTTACATTCTCCAATTATCCCTATTAATTAGCCAGGCAGTAAATTGGAGTTTCACACAAATATGTTAATTCCATTTAAATTCTATGTTGGAAAGTCTGTCATTTAGGAAAATCAAATGAAATTGGCAATAAACTAGTATACGAAAAGATGATTTTGAGCTTACCATGAGCTAATATTCCATAACATATCTGATTTTAGCCTATATACAAACCGGCTTATGTATGGTGGCACACAGAGTCCCTAAGGGTTTATATTACACAGAAGCAGACATTGACAGCATAGGGCCCCTCTGCAAGAAAAGTATATGCGCCCTATTTTATGTAACATCTAGTTTGTTGAAAGTGAGGTTTACGTCATGGAGCTCCTAGCTAACAAGTCCTTTAATGATGTGCCAATTTCTCGTGTGGATTCTAATCCATCAGTAATGATCAGCCATGGCAATCATTAACCCCTTAACGACCAGGCCTATGTTGGCCTTAGGCCGGATTCACACGAGCGTGTTCAGTCCGTGATATACGGTCCGCAGGTCGGCCACATTTCTCAGACTGAGCACACTGCAGGGAGCTGGGCTCCTAGCATCATCGTTATCTATGACGCTAGGAGTCCCTGCCTTACCGCGGAACTACTGTCTCGTACTGAAAACATGTTTTCAGTACGCGACAGTTTTCCCGCAGCGAGGTAGCGACTTCTAGCGTCATAGATAACGATGACAATAAGAGGCCTGCTCCCTGCAGTGTGCTGAGTCTGAGAAATGTGGCCGACCTGCGGACCGTATATCACGGACTGAACACGCTCGTGTGAATCCGGCCTAAATGACAGAGCATTATTTTTCGTTTTTTCACTGACATAGAAAGATAATGGCTTTTTTTTGTGCAGAACGAGTTCAATTTTTCAATGATACCATTTTTGGATACATACAATATATTAATTAACATTTATTTATTTTTTGGGGAGGGAATAAAAAAAAACCCAGCTATTCCAGTATTGTTTTTCACGTTTTAAATTTAAGCCGTTTAGTATACGGAATAATTAACATGATACCTTAATTTTATGGGTCTGCATGATTTCGGCAAAACCACATATGTAAAGGTTTTTTATGTTTTACTACTGTAGCACAATAAAAACACTTTTAAAGAAAAATAATTTGTTTTGGCATCACATTTCTAATATACCTCTATATATATAGATTTTCTTCTAGAATAGTATGGAGTGGAACCCTACCTGAGCACCCTTCTATACTGAGTGCCGTGGTTTCTTTAAATAATATATATATATATATATATATATTTCTAAGGTACATTATTTTTCGGACTATAAGACGCAGTCTGCGCTGGGCCCCCTGACCGCTTCCTTACTTAACCCCTTCCCGACACATGATGTGCCGACACTTCATGGAGCTGGGAGGGGATGATGTCAAATGGATGCGGGTCCCACTTCTGGGATCCGCACCTATCTCTAGAACAGGAATCCCTAAACTCCGATCTATCTTACTCGCTCCGCTGTCTCCCGGCCACTTCCTGGTTAGGTGGTCGGGAGTTACGGAAGCTGCCAAGTGCTCGCTGAGCTACACTGTTTCCGTAACTCCCATGGAAGTGAATGGGAGTTACTGAAACAGAGTAGCACCGCAAGCTATGCTGATTCCAGAAGTCGGCAGCTACAAAAACAGCATACATGGTCGAGTTACGGAAACTCGCTGAGCTAGACTGTTTCCGAAACTTCCATAGAACTGAATAGTAGTTACGGAAACAGCATAGCTCGCATGCTACGCTGCTTCTGTAACTGCCATTCACTACTATGAGAGTTACGGAAAAAGTGTAGCTCAGCGAGTTACGCTGTTTCCGTAACTCATTCATGTATTTCAGTGTATTGTACCAGCAATCTAACGATCGCTGGTTCAAGTCCCCTAGGGGAACTAATAAAATGTGTAAAAAGAAAAGTTAGATACATTTTCAGGAGTGTAAAAGAATATTAAAAGTTAAAAAAAAAAACTTTTCCCATATCGCTGCATCCGTAAAAGTCTGAATGATTACAATATAGCATTATTTTAATTGATGAACGGTGTAAAAAAAATGTAATTTAAAAACCCTGAATTGTTGTTATTTGGTCACCTTAGCGTTAAAAAAATTAAACAAAAAGTGATAAAAAAATGTACCAAAAAATGGAGCCAATAAAAACTACAGCTCGTCCCTCAAAAAATAAGCCCTCACACCGCTCAATCGATGAAACAATATAAAAGTTATGGCTCTCAGAAATGTGGTGAAACAGAACTAATTTTATTTTTTAACAAATACATTTTTCTTCGTAAAAGTAGTAAAATATGATTTTTTTCCCTATTTTCTGATGTTTAAAACCTGGGTGCGTCTTATAGTCGAAAAATACAGTATATAGTCATGGCAGCCTTTGTTAGGCTCCCAACTGCCATGGCAACCCATCGGAAGGGCAGTGATAGTATTCGCAGACACCTGATCGTTGAAAGAGAGAGCCCCCTTCCTCTATCAAATGCTGCAGTCACTATTGACTGCAGCATACAAGGGGTTAAATGGTTGGAATAGAAGGTTTCACTGATCCTGGCCTTTGAAGCGGGAGCCCGACTGCTAGTCAAAGCCGGGCTGCCTCGTTGACCCTTCCCGTGAAGTACATGTACGTGAAAATGCGTTAAGGGGTTAAAGGTCCTTCTACACGAGCAGATTTCTTCCCAAACAAAATCGATCAAGCTCAATCGGCGCTCGTTTTAAAGCTGTTTTACAGGAGCCAATGCAAACTGTATGGGGGCCAACAATTGTTAATACGATCGTTTGGTCCCCTTATTGTTTGCATATTGTTGACAGCATTTATTTTTTAGGTGCACATAAAGATTCGATCAGCCACCAATTAATGCGTTTGCTTAATGGTTGGAAACGAGCTTTATCAGGAACACTTGTTTGGCCATTTTACGTCCCGTGTAAATTCACCTTTACAGTCCTTTTTGTGCAATCTAGTAGACAATAGGAAGCACTGCTGTTGTTATTTAAGATGCTACTGGGCCACTTTGACTACAGAGCCCATGTGCAACTGCACAGGCTACACATATGTTATGTGTGTCCCTGATATTACACATTTGTAGGCACTCTGTATGACGCTGTATGATGCCTATATGAGGCAAAGCATTTTTCTAGGGAATACCTCTAGGAAAGAATATCTCCATAATACAGCATTTGATTATTATGAATTTGTGAGAAAAAAACCTATTGGAGGCACACGGAGGTACAGGATGGCCCACAGAATTCAATTCTCTGAATGCCGTATAACAGATCTGTACCACACTAATCTGTAATATGGTAAAGTGCACGAGGCTGGAAGCTATTATTCTCCTGCTCTATCAATGCAGTATTAAAATAAATCGACTACAAATGTAGACAAGTTACACCCTGCTACATGATGTATACATATTTTGTAAGAATAACGAAAGGGTAACAAAAAATAAAAAAATTAATCTTTTATTTTTTTTAAATAAAAATAAATATTTTTTAATGTTATGTGAAAGAAACATCTACTTTAGGTAAACAATTTGTAGACCACATAACACTATATTCATTTTGGAATATGTCAATGAAATGATGTTTTGATCAGCAATATTTTTGCAATTGTCCATGTCCGGTGCCGTTTGCAATGTCTGATGCATGTTTGATTTCGGTTGCCTAAGGATAAGTAAGTTTACTTTAAGTCAATAGAAAAAAAAAACTTTCTTTGTTGGCTGAATTCTTTAAAAGTGAAATATTTAAAGCCCTAGGCGACATCTCCCAAACTGTTCATATGGTTGTGTTTGTTGTAATCAGTGCACTGAAATTATGCATAATCTGCTCTCCGTGGTTCTGAGTCTAAGATCACATAGAGTCAAGAATAATTACTGCCAAGATGGGGATATGTACATGCACCTTGGGATACCCAACATGTAGTTATAACACAAGAAAAAAGATCTAAACTTACTAGGAAATTACTTAACTACACTTGGTTTGCCTTGGAGGCATATAGATTAACAATGACTAATAGCAGGAACTCCTATTAAGAGTGCGGAGGCTTTTGTTTGAAAGGAAAATGGAATTACTTAAATACGTTCTCCAATACACAATTCACATATTTAGCAGCGTTTTAAGGTTATCCCCCATGTTTTGACATTGCCATAGTAAATTTAGAACAAAGAGAAAATACAGCCCAGAGTTTTATGTGTACTTATAAATCTCTGAAAATCAAGCATATATCTATTACAAGCTGTACAGAGAAAAGTAAAACATCAAGATGTATTTTCAAAGGATGCGTATGTTCACTTTATAACCATCCCATTAAAAGTATCTCTATAAAACTTTTTTTTTCTTTTGTGGGGGGGGGGGGGGAGGGGGCATTTAATAAGCTTAAGGCCTTATGCACACAAAGGGAGAATATCTCTGTAAAATGGCGCTGTACGGAGCATTACACAGCAGTACACGGAGTGCATAGAGAAATTCTGTACAACCTCCGTGCACACTTCTCTGCCATGTGCCTGAGGCTTAAAGCTGCAATACATTGTACTTTTCAATACTTAAAGAGACTCTGTCACCACATTATAAGTGGCCTATCTCCTACATAAGGAGATCGGAGCTGTAATGTAGGTGACAGTAATGCTTTTTATTTAGAAAAACTATCTATTTTAGACCACTTTATGAGCGATTTTTAGCTTTATGCTAATGAGTTTCTTAATGCCCAACTGGGCGTGTTTTTACTTTCGACCAAGTGGGCGTTGTACAGAGGAGTGTGTGACACTGACCAATCAGTGACCAATCAGCGTCATGCACTCCTCTCCATTCATTTACACAGCAGCATCGCGTTCTTACTAGAACACGATGTGCAGCCACATACACAGACATTAACGTTAATCAAGTGTCCTCATAATGAATATACATGACCTTCAGCGTGGACGTCATGTGTATTCAGAATCCTGACAATTCTGAATCTTTTCTGTGAGATTCCAGAAAGCCATGCGTAATCTCGCGAGATTACGATGTAAACGAGATTTCGTTTCCCTTGCTGGAAATCTCACAGAAAAGATTCAGAAGTGTCAGGATTCTGAGTACACATGACGTCCTGGCTGGAGGTCCTGTATATTCATTATCAGGACACTTGATTAACGTTAATGACTGTGTATGTGGCTGCACATCGTGTTCTAGTAAGAACGCGATGCTGCTGTGTAAATGAATGGAGAGGAGTGCATGACGCTGATTGGTCAGCGTCATACACTCCTCTGTACAACGCCCACTTGGTCGAAAGTAAAAACACGCCCACTTGGGCATTAAGAAACTCATTAGCATAAAGCTAAAAATCGCTAATAAAGTGGTTTAAAATAGATAGTTTTTCTAAATAAAAAGCATTTCTGTCACCTACATTACAGCGCCAATCTCCTTATGTAGGAGATAGGGCACTTATAATGTGGTGACAGAGCCTCTTTAACTTACTATTTTCCCACTGGTCCCAACCCACCAGTATGTTTGGTCCCCTCACCAGGTACTAACCCACATGATAATGTGTCGTTTACAGGTATAGAAGTCACAAGAGCGACCATTTTCCTGCCATTGTGTTACTATGGATAACACATCCTTGCCCGCCATGGTCACATGTGTCATCCCTATAGACGACACGTCAACACATAGGAAAGTATATAGACAACAGCGGTGAAATGAGCAGACCTGCAGGGCAGGCATGATGGTACAGAAGTAAGGTAAATATATTGGAAACTTTATTACTGGACTGTTTTAGGCTATGTTCACACGGGGTATTTTGCCGAGTTTTTTGACGCGGAAACCGCGTCGCAAAACTCGGCAGAAACGGCCCGAGAACGCCTCCCATTGATTTCAATGGGAGGCGTCGGCGTCTTTTTCCCGCGAGCAGTAAAACTGCCTCGCGGGAAAAAGAAGCGACATGCCCTATCTTCGGGCGCTTCCGCCTCCGACCTCCCATTGACTTCAATGGGAGGCAGGAGAAAGCGTATTTCTCGCTGTTTTATGCCCGCGGCGCTCAATGGCCGCGGGCGAAAAACGGCGCGATAATTGCCGCGAAAATCGGCGTGCAGGGAGAGGAATATCTGCCTCAAAGTTCCAAACGGAATTTTGAGGCAGATATTCCTCCCCCAAAATACTCTGTGTGAACATAGCCTTAGGCCCCTTAAAGACTTTGTTATTCCTCACAAAACCACTTGAAATAATATTATCACATTTAGGGGGTGTTGACGAAAGTGGTAGAGGTAACATCCCATAGAAGGGAATGTTCATTTCTATTGGTTTACACGTATGCATGTGGCATTATCTACAAGGGGAACTGTGTTTGTCACATTGGTGTCAATTTGTGGCACAATCTACAAAGGGCATTGTGTGACACAATCTACATGGGGCACTGTGTGTGACACTATTTACAGAGGGAGACTGTGGCACTATCTACAAGAGGCACTGTGTGTCACTATCTACAGGGGTACTGTGTAGCACTATATACAGGGGCACTATGTGGCACTTTCTACAAGTGCCACTGAGTGCCACTATCTACAGGTGGCACAGTGTGCCATTTTCAATTTTAATACATGCTGGAATTTTGGGTTTAACAATCTAACTGTTTAGGAGCCCGCTGCTGATATCAACGGTCTCTAGACTTTGCCGGTCTGCAATCATAGACGGCAAATACACGTGCACACTGAAACAACCATCAATGGTTGCTGACCTGATCCATGCATTGAGAATTTTAACCATTTATGTTGGTCTTGTCGGTTTGTCTGTTTGCTGAATTCAGCATAATAAAGATTATAAAAATAATTTTTTTTTAATGGTAGCTGGGAAATAGGGCTATTCTGCCTTTGGCATCTGTTTTTCAAGCATTTTCTGAAGGGGCACTGTGTGGCACTTTCTACAGGGAGCACTGTGTGCCAGTAAAGCCGCGTATAGTTGGGTCGAATTTGACTATGGCAAATCCAACTCGTCGGAACATAGCCTTACTGTTGGTGTTCAGTTCGGACCTTCAACTGACGGCAGACCCAAGTAAAGAGTACCCCTGATCTAGAGGCTAGACAGACACAGAAGTTTTGTGAAGTAGCCTAGGAAAGAGCAAGACAAGGCTGAGGCTTCGTTCACATCAGGGTCAGGGCTCCATTCTGGCGTTCTGTCTGAGCTTTCCGTCAGAACGGAGCCCTGACTGAAACAAACGGAAACCATAGGTTTCCATTTGCATCACCATGGATCCGTCACCATTGAAATCAATGGTGATGCAAATGGAAACCTATGGTTTCCGTTTGTTTCAGTCAGGGCTTCGTTCTGACGGAAAGCTCAGACGGTCCGTCAGAATGGAGCCCAGACGCAGATGTGAACGAAGCCTAATTCCTCTGGAATAAGTCCCAGGTACAGTCACAGCAACGATCATTCATCAATATTTTCTATACATTTTATTGCACATATGCAGTATATTTTAGTTAAGAAGTATGTAGGATTGATTTGTAAATGCACAGGGAATGTTATATAGATATACAGAATAAAAGAGTTATTATGAATTATCATTTTTGGAATGAACAGGAATATCTTCTGCCTTTTAATAGATATTTTCTTTTAATGCAATTTTTTTTCTTTCTGGGTATTTACTGACCTTAGATGTAGTGGTCCTCAGGGTAGAGTGGGGTCTACTTAGGAAAGTGTTGTCTTCTCTATAACTGTACTTTCACTACATACAGCAGTGCACATGGACGGCAATATAACTGTAATGAGCTTTTTTCTCACCTGACAACATGTTGAAAGAGGGTCTTATCTATTCTCTCTTATCTCTAAGTCACTTGCCCTTGCCAACACTTCAGATAAGACAAGTTCACACATTCCTCACCAAGCTACAATTTACACTTCCAGCACAGAGTAGAAAATGTGTTCTGTTTTATACATCCTCCAGTGCTCGGGCATCTATGCTGACCTAGGATTTCTTGGTGTATACAGTATCTCACTTGGTCATAAATGTAAAGATTTTGCGTTTCCTGCCCCTCTGTCACAACTATCAGTAATGATGAAGACAACTACATTTAAATAATTGTGTAAGATAAGATTTATTTGGAGAGATGTCAGAGCAAGCCCTACATACTAATGTCTGTCCCCTTCATCACAACAGTTGAGCATGCGCCGTGCCGCTACATTCGATGCCTATGGGGCTGACAGAAACAGCTGAGCCTGCCCGTGAATATGTGATAAATGTAAATTATGGGAAAACCTCTATATGGGTATGTTCACACTGAGTGTTTTCAGGCAAATTTCAGGGTTTTTACACCTCGAAAAACGCCTGAAAAAACGGAAGCAGAATACCTACAAACATCTGCCCATCGTTCTGTTCAGGTGGGGCATTTTTTTTTTTTTACGCCTCGTTTTCCAAAAACGACACATAAAAAGACACCCGCGAAAAAGAAGTGCATGTCACTTCTTGGGACGTTTTTGGAGCAGTTTTTCATTGACTATAGAAAAACAGCTCCAAAAACGTCTGTAAAAAACGCAGCGAAAATCATGAGTGGCTTAAAAAACTTCTGAAAATCAGGACCTGTTTTCCCTTGAAAACAGCTCCGTATTTTCAGACATTTTTGAGGCTACATGCACATGCATTTGGTGGAGAAAAGCTGCATCAAAACCTCAGGTAAACACGGGTAATTCTGCTGGTAAAATCCGCATCTAAGGGCATGACCACACATGGCGGAATTCCTCCGCAACTGTCCGCATCAATGCCGCACCTAATCCGGGTTGCGGATTACGGCTGCGGATCTGCACAAAATGTGCAGAAAATTGATGCGGACTGGCCGCTGCGGACTGCAGGAAAAGTGCTTCCCTTCTCCCTATCAGTGCAGGATAGAGAGAAGGGACAGCACTTTCCCTAGTGAAAGTCAAAGAAATTCATACTTACCGGCCGTTGTTTTGGTGACGCGTCCCTCCTTCGGCATCCAGCCCGACCTCCCTGGATGACGCTCCAGTCCATGTGACCGCTGCAGCCTGTGCTTGGCCTGTGATTGGCTGCAGCCGTCACTTACACTGAAACGTCATCCTGGGAGGCCGGACTGGAGACAGACGCAGGGAGTTCTCGGTAAGTATGAACTTATATGTTTTTTTACAGATACATGTATATTGAGATCGGTAGTCACTGTCCCGGGTGCAGAAACAGTTACTGCCGATCGCGTAACTCTTTCAGCACCCTGGACAGTGACTATTTACAGACGTCTCCTAGCAACGCTCCCGTCATTACGGGAGCCCCATTGACTTCCTCAGTCTGGCTGTAGACCTAGAAATACATAGGTCCAGCCAGAATGAAGAAATGTCATGGTAGTAAAAACAATACGCTCCGCAGCACACATAAGATCTGCGGACTTCATTGCGGAATTTTGACTCTCCATTGAAGTCAATGGAGAAATTCCGCCATGAGTCCGCAACCAGTCCGCCACTGCTCCGCAACAGACAGAGCATGCTGCGGACACCAAATTCCGCTCCGCAGCCTATGCTCCGCAGCGGAATTGTACGCATCGTGTAAACGAACACTGCTAAATTAAAGTGAAAGTCAATGGAGAAACGGCTCCGCTGCGGATTAACGCTGCGGAGTGTCCGCAGCGGAATTTAAGTGAAATTCCGCCATGTGTGAACCCGCCCTAATAGTGCGTTTTTTATGCATTTTTAGGTGCACTTTTTTACATTTTGATGCATAAATAGGTTTGGTTTTATGCTGCAGATTTTGGTGAGTTTTTTTAAGACTAGTCAGATACAATTTGTAAGAGAAAACGCAACACAAATTGACATGCCGCGGATTTAAAATCGAAACCGTAGGTCAATTCACGTGCAGAAAAAAATCTGTAAGGCTCTGTTCACATCTGCGTTGGGGTCCCATTCTGACATTCCGTCAGATCGGGACCCTGAGCAGACACAAACTGACACCGACGGAAACCAGAGGGTTCCGTCTCCATCACTATTGATTTCAATGGTGACAGAGCCGGTGCCCCTGGTTTCCATTTGTCTCTTTTGTGCACCGGATCAGTCGTTTTGCCGGAAGCAATAGCGTAGTCGACCCCAACGCAGATGTGAACAGAGCCTTACGTGTAGATGAGATTTCTTGAAATCTCATTTGCTTTGCTGGTACTGTATTACGCTGCAGATTTGCCACACAAAAATACGTGCAGCAAATCCGCACGTAATACGCATCATGTGCATTTGGCATAAAGGCTTTGTCTCATCACAGACAATATGAGAGCCGCCACAGCAGCTGCCGGAAGTAGCCATTGGCTGATCATTTCTCCAACAGTGGCAGCTGTGTGGTGTTATATAGCGGCTGAATGGCAGTCCATGTAATAAATGGTCGCACTAAGTCCTTCAGAGCAAAAGCATGTTCTTGGGGGAGTTGTGGGAGATAGCGGCCAGCGAAGATATCTACACTATAGGGCAAAAAAAATGCGGACATCTGACCATCACTCCTATATGAGCTTGTTGGACGTCCCATTCCAGTAGTGCGTGATACAACAGATTGGCGAACTTTACGCCTCACACACTCGTCGGTGAGTTTACGTGGTCTACGCCTCACACACTCGTCGGTGAGTTTACATGGTCTACACCTCACACACTCGTCGGTGAGTTTACGTGGTCTACGCCTCACACACTCGTCGGTGAGTTTACATGGTCTACACCTCACACACTCGTCGGTGAGTATACATGGTCTACGCCTCACACACTCGTCTGTGAGTTTACGTGGTCTACGCCTCACACACTCGTCGGTGAGTTTACGTGGTCTACGCCTCACACACTCGTCGGTGAGTTTACATGGTCTACGCCTCACACACTCGTCGGTGAGTTTACATGGTCTACGCCTCACACACTCGTCTGTGAGTTTACGTGGTCTACGCCTCACACACTCGTCGGTGAGTTTACGTGGTCTACGCCTCACACACTCGTCGGTGAGTTTACGTGGTCTACGCCTCACACACTCGTCGGTGAGTTTACATGGTCTACGCCTCACACACTCGTCGGTGAGTTTACATGGTCTACGCCTCACACACTCGTCTGTGAGTTTACGTGGTCTACGCCTCACACACTCGTCGGTGAGTTTACGTGGTCTACGCCTCACACACTCGTCGGTGAGTTTACGTGGTCTACGCCTCACACACTCGTCGGTGAGTTTACGTGGTCTACTGCTTCATGGCTGAGCTGTTGTTCCTCCTAGATACTTCCACTTCACAATAATAAGTTTATAGTTGACCAGGGCAGATCTAGATCAGAAATGTCACAATCTGGCGTGTGGCAAAGGTGGCATCCTATGACAGTGCCATGTTTAAAGGACACTCTTTGGACATCCATGGTCTGTCAGGCTGAACGTGCACACGGAACGTAGTGTGAACACAGTCTTACCTGCTCTAAAACATGGAAGGAAACCATCAGGACGAGAGAATTTGTGTTGATGATGTATTTACCTCACGGAGCATTGCCTGCACTGGTTACAATTACAGCAAGCTCTCAGTATCAGCTCTGTAGATGCTTTCGACCTCTGAATGAAAACATGAATGCTTCAATTCACTGATAGTAAACAGAGATCTTGAAAAAAGTTAAAATTTGGCACATTATGTATAACAGAAATCTGCAGAACTTTACATTATACAAGGAATAAGCTTTATTTAGAGAAAACCAGGGATGTAATTATTTTATAATATAAAATGCGATCTTTTTAATGTCATGACCACAAAAAAATACCACTGAAAAAAACGGTATACTAGTGACCAAACAATTCCACTTAGCCTGTAAAAGGATTGCAAGTCACCCTCCCCCAGCTAAGGGAAGCCCGAGTGTCATGGTGGTTATCAGCAGTGAGGGTAATCTTGTGATTGAGAGGTGTGAGGTGGAGGACTGTAATCTCCAGTCGTCGCTCTCTTCCCCTCCCCCCACAGACATATACAGCGGCACAGGACTTGTTTTCATCACGTGACGGGGGCTGCGCCGACCAATAGGAGCAGAGCCCCGCACCCTTCACGGCCCGGCCGGGGGGACGCTGAGGGGAAAGTTTCCTCACAGAAGTTGTACTTTTCTTCTGCACGGACCAAGGCGCTGCGCTGCTACATTGCGGGCACCGTGCGAGGTATGCCAGTCTCCCGGCCTGGAGGAAGGATTTACTGCTAGATATTGGGCTATCATATTGGAGGAGTAAGGCGCCCGGATTAATGCTGCTATATACCGTGAGCGCTTGGAGAAGGATGTCGCTCCTGGTACTGCTATTACTGGAATGTGCGCTTGGATTGGGGACTGATCGGGGGTCGTGCCCGGCTCCATGCCGCTGTTTCGGGGATCTGCTGGATTGTAGCCGCGGGGATCTACATACGGTACCGGAGAATCTCCCGGGATGGGCTGTACAGCTGTAAGTATACAGGCGGGGAACGGGGGCAGCAGACAGAATCGACTACGTGGATGCATGAACAGGAGCGGGGCCAAGGGGCCGCAGCTTAGGGGCGCTGAGATGGGAGAACTGATGGGCATCTTCTGCACCATGTGGGGGCACATTCTCTCTGTCTCATCGGGGACACTGGAAGCTGTGCCAGGCCTGATGTGTATAGAGATGGCACAGTAGTGTCTTTTTATTTTTTACATTTTTCAAAAATTCTACACGTCAGGTTTTCTCATTTGATGTTAAGCGTATTGTACCAATATTCTGTCTTTTGATTTTCAGTAGACATTCCAGAGTTTAGCCTCTTCTTTGTTGTTTTTTGGCCCATTATTACATGTGATCATTTTGTTTTTAGGCTTTATTTCTTTATCATTATCATCCCAAATCGTCAAATCTCTGGCCCACTTTAGATATGTTTGTGTGGCTTTGTTGGCGGTTTTGGGAATTAAAGGGAAACTCTGAATTGGAGCCGTTTTAAGTTCTATTAGGCGATTGCATTATGAGCGATTTCCTAATATTGTTTTTGGAATTTCTGCTTTTTAGAATTTCGTCTACTTCAATCGCTAGTACATTTGATGTACTTTACGGGGAGTTGCTTCTTGCATGTTTAGCTCTTTTGCAAATGTTCTGTTTGGGCATTCTGAGTTATTGGCGGAGGTCCTTATTTTGGATGCATTTAGAAAATAAAAAAATATTCACTCCGGAGGACCCAGAGGTTTATTTTCCTTTATCCTTTTACATGTTACAATTGATTTAATTTTTAATGGGTGCAGTGTAATGCTTTGTTTCTCTTGTCGCATTGTGGACTCCCTGGAAAGTTCCCCCGAGGGATAACCGTTGAGCATGTGAGGTCAGCTAGGCATTGTGGGCACAAGCTTTGTGCCAGGTATAACCTGCTGTATGTGTGCTCCATATTTGTATGCTTGCTGATGCACCATCCAAGGAGTTTGCCAATCTCTCCCCTTTGTAGTGTGCGCTATATACTTCGGAACGGCACATGTTTTTATTAATTGTCTCCTAAATTTTGACAGGATAAAACTAGACCAGACAGAGTAGCTACGCCAAATTGGTCGCAAAAGCGCACGTTGTATGAAAAAATCTGACGCATCCTGCTATGCAATGTTTCTCTCCTCCATAAGGAAGAAAACACTGTCTAGTGCCACCTATAGGTGACTACCATGTAAGTCAATGCCTGACTCTACAGATCCTAGAAACGTGACTGGTTAATAGCCAATCCAGAGACTCCCATCAACCAGAACCCTGATGAGGAGCAACCACATCTAAACAGTGCTGTCTTCAACCAGATTGGGTCTCGCTAGACATTTTAGACACTTCTCTTTTTTTGCCAGCTCTTGACTGGTGTACTTTTTAACTATATTTTTTGTCATGCCCTTAATAAATCTGGCATTTTAAGACGTTCTATTTCTAGCACTTTCAAAACTGTCGCTGAAGGTGCAAAAAGTGCCTAAAACTCACTATATTTGGCACACACCACGTATGCCACTTTTTTTTTTGTGCAATTCATACTGGAATTCTGACACATTTGCTTAGTAAATCTCTTTATGTGCAACGGTGGCTTTCAAGCCCTATCCACTTTTTCAGATCAATATTGAATAAAAAAGTAAAAAGACGCAGGGACTTAAATGTGTCTCATTTCAAAAATGTCAAAGCTGTCCGATAAATATGGCGCATGTCTCCTCGGACTGTTTTTAGGACCTTTTGTACACCAGTTTTTAGCACAAGACTGTTGAGACTTCTTAGCCATGGGCCTCAATCTGTTTAAAACAAACTTGACAATTCCAAAAAAAAAAAAAAAAAAAAAGTGCTGAGACTCGGCCTGGCCGTACAGCAATTTGTCAAGCAAATTCTTCGCACACCTTGGTAATGTAACCCGATCCTTCCAGGCTGGGAGCGCAGCTTTCCCGGTTGCACACACCTACAGCTGTGTTGTTGTTTTCATGTAATGAAGTTACATATTCATAAAGCAGATGTTTTATTTTCCAATTTGATACATTTTTGTTTTATTTACATTGCATTCGGATTACACATTTGTCTAAATATTACTTTCAAAATAGAAATTTGGCGTAAATCTCATATTGATTCCCACACTCCGAAATCGTTTTTCATTTTGGTGACCGAACTAGAATTTGGCAGTTTTTATTGTTGCTGAAACAAATGAAGGTTTCAGCATCTACTAGCCAGATTTGTGTTTTTAGTAGTTTTCTGCTGTGAATTGGTTTATACTATTTTGGTGGAATGAAAATATATTGTTGTAAGGAATGCTATTCCTATGGATGGCCAGATTCTTCCGTACAGTGTTTTCTACATGCAGCATCATATGTGTATACGCTATGAAAATGTATGTAAACCTGGCGTCTGGGATCACATTCATAACAAATGTCCTTTAAATGGGTTTTCCCACTAAGAACATTTTATCCCCTATCCACAGGGGATCGTTGGGGCCCTGCCCACTGGGCCCCCCACCGATCTCCAGAATGTGCAGTGGAGGAGGATTTTGAATGGAGCGGTGGTCACGCATGCCCCCTGCCACTTCATTCAATGTCTATGGGGCTGATGGAAACAGCCAAGCGCTGTACTCGCATGCGTGACTGCCACTCCATTCAAAATTCTCCTCTGCGATCATGCAGTGAAGATGAACGGGGGCTTGGGACCCACATTCGAGTGATCGGTGGGGGTCCTAGTGGTGTGTGTCCCAGTGATCATACATTTATCATCTGTCCTGTGGACAGGTGATAAATGTTATAGTGGGAAAATCCCCTATATTGAAACCTTATTTATAAATCTATTTTTTTCCTAATTCCCTGTGTGGAGATCTGTTCTTGGTTTTTGGACAAAAATATACAAAACATAAAGGGTCTGCAAATATAAAGCGGGGGAGGGGAACATAATTCAAGCTCTCTTCTAGTTCATTACCTCTGCTTATCTGCTTTTTAGTCTTTAAAAAGTCTAGACTCTCGTGAAGTTCAGTGGCAGAAATAAGTGTTGGAAGGTTGAAGCTACCTGACGGAAAGGAACTGGTTCAAGTCTTTGACCTTTTTACACAAAGGAACTCAGTTTTGACTTTTATAAGCCATTTTTCTCTTATAAGACTGTGCTCACACGGAGGACTTTCATGCGTATTTCGACATGGAAATATATATATATATATATATATATTTCCAATACATGTAATTAAAAACCACGTCGCAGATGAAAAAGAAGTGATGTCACTTCTTGACATGGTTTCCATGTGGAAAGCCCAACAGGTAGCCAGCCATATGTAGATTAGCCTCGTCGATTGTAATCTGCGTGCGGCTCGGCAGCAGCTTATTCTGCAAAACCAAGGCACAAGTCTGTGATCTTGACCAAATCTACATAATATTTTTCCACATAAAAAAACCTTTGTGTGAATATGGCCTTAGAGTGTTGCAAATGAAACTAGTATTTTTACCAGTGATTTTGCATGTTTCATTAGTAGTCTTTTCACCGGCTAGGTCATCCCTATATGATCGTTGTGGGTCCGACACTGGACCACGCACCGATCGGCCTCCTGCGGGCACCGGCTGTCATTGCAGACTATGTAGTTGGCTCTGTACATTGCATAGCTCTGCCCCTATTCACTTGAGTAGGAGCAGTACTGCTGTTTTGCCGCTATTCCATGACCGGAGGCAGCTGCTTCCGGCATGGACGTCCGGTGCTCAGAGGGAGCCGGAGCAGCTGATCGGTGCGGGGTCCAGGTGTCTGACTACCACCGATAATATATAGATGACCTATCTGGTGGAGAGGTCATCGGTTGTCCGGTAGTGGAAAACACCTTTAAGTTTAGGTCTAGAATCTACGCTTACGTATTAGGTTATTGAAGAAAATGCAGTATCCTACTATATTAGTATAGCACCTCTTTACCAGTAGGATAAATCAAATAAAAAAACTGGGATACTAAATGAAATTCATACTCCCGGTTTCTTACTTATGTCTTTTAACAGGTACAGACTGTTTTATGATGGATTGTACCTGCTGGCCCATAGGTTACATGCATTCATGTAGATGATGGACTCCACACATCCCTCTATACTTATTAGCCAATGCCCTCACTTGTAAATGGAGAAATACTGAGAATAATGTCACGGTACTCTCTAATGTTCACAAAAGCTACCCTACGCTCCAACATCATATATAGTATGACCGCAATTTATATAAGTACATTCAATCTCATATAAGATAATCATGTTATCGTGAAATTTTCAATTGTAAAATATAGATAAGGCTTGAAATTAGTTGTGGCTAATTGTGTTCAATTTCATCATCTGGAGGCCATGAGGTCTGCATTTCAGAATGGCTCTATTGACAACATATGGAAAAGAGCATTCCACGTCAATTGTAGGATGAAGAGCTTTTGATTGCAACGCAGTCCAGAGGGCAAAGCATCCGTTGTGCTGAGCTGCGTGTGCGCTGTACAATGTGTCTTTTATCTGACTATAAAACAAGGGGCTGTTGCCTGTAAGAGCTTACAATCTAAAGAGCGGTTTCTAGAGCAGGGAAACTTCAAGGGCCCGTATTGTATGCCACGGTTTTCTTTCTTTTTTTTTTTTTTTTTTTCACAGATTCATATAGAATCCAGGACAAGAAAAAAAAATAATGTTCTGTACAGCGCCACAGAGTAATAAAGTTGATGCTATAGGTATTGTTTTATCATGTGCATGAGGCTTTATATCTATATATTATAGCATTTTTATTCATACAATTCCCTAAAAGCAATCATGATTGTGAGCAGCCGTGATGTGTAGTTCATAAAAAAAGCAAAAAAACGTCAGGAGTTTCAGTCACACAACATTAGCACAAGGTGGCAGCTGGGTAAGAGAAGCCACAAAGTAAGCATTTTTAATTTAGTCCTTTCTAGCCTCCCCTTTCCTTGCTGGGTGGTCAAGAACATGGCAGAGAAGGCATACGGCACAGCCAAGAGTGTAATCTGGTTTCTTGCCAATAAAGTTTAGTGGCAAGCTGCCTGTAGGCTGTGGACAAAACTCCCACAAACCCCGGTAAAGCAGCCAGAAAGCCGCTATTTACTACGGCCACTGTCCTTCATCGGCTTCTCATCTACAGTTTTGTTCTGTGATCCACCGCCCACAAAGACTATTTGGTACTGTCCTAGCATCTCCTTTATAAATGCATCAATGTAGATTACACAGTCCGTACGATGTGTATTTAGATGTCAACCACATAAAGATAGCGTGCCATTTTTCAGCGATTTGCTGCAATTTTTTAAAATTGAACACTGACGCTGCATACCTTTTTTTTTTTTTTTTATATTGCGGTTTCAACTGCAACTCAAATCTGAATACAACCTATCAGAAGTTCATGTTTCCATTCACTAACGGAACAAAGGCGCACATTACAATGTATAGCCTAACAGGTCCTCAAGTCAGACAAAACACTGTTCTGGGGGGGGTAAGGGGCCTTGACCGTACTGAAGCCGTGTATCTCTTCAAATATATATGTGAACGTCTATTAGAAACATGTTTATAATCTATAAAGTGTCTAAAACACGCAATAACTTTACAAATACCATGCGTTATTGCAGAAAGCGCATCAAATTGCTGTAAAAACACATACATTTTTTGGATTTGTGTTCTTTTTTTTATTTTTTATTATGTGGGTTTTAACCACATCTTGACCGCAACATCTGTACACACCCTTCGGCACAATTTTTGCTAAAATTGTATTGCAGTAAATCTCCATTTACTGTTAATGTTTCTGTCCCCTTCCCCTGTATTTCTTACATGTGATTCTGTCTATGCTCCTCTTTTCTGGTTGTGTGTCCACTTAATTCTGGCAGGGGAAATGCCTTCGGCCCACCATTTTCTCTCCGGAAATTACTTTTAATGACTTCCACATGTCTATAAATAGAGACTGGGTCCAGGTAGCGAGAAATACCTCCAGAACAGAGAAGTGTAATGGTATAGCCACACTGTGCAGTCTTGTTGCGTCTCTCGCAGAAAACCGCATGCATTTTTACGTGCTAACTGCAAAACTGCGTCAAATCATGGTAAGAACACATGCGTTTGTGCAGTGCAGTTTTTGGCTGCATTGCAAAAATGGGGCAAAACCGCACTGCGTGAACACGCCCTTACGGTACAGTCACATGTGCCATTTTGGCCTTGTATTTCCGCAATGTATTTTTACAAACTTTATAATATAAGGCTATGGAAAAAATATTTTGCCATGAAAAGAAATTTAGAAATCATCTTTTTGAGTTGTAGGATATTTTTTCCCATTTGGACATTTTACAGTAAAAATATTCTAGGGAAATATGCCACGTGTGACTGAACCCTTAGGACTAGTCCACACGTGGCGTAAATACTGCAAATTTTCCGAAAATCCGCGGCATAATACAGTAGCGGAGGAGTGGATGTCATTTCAAGGAATCTCATCCACATGCTTCGTACGTGATATGCGGAGATCCCGCACGCAAATTGTCCTGCTGTCAATTGTGGTTGTGAAATCGCCGGTATATTGTTGCGGATTTTCCCCATTGAACTCAATTGGGATCTAAAAATCTGCAACAGTTAGATATTGTGACTTTTGCGGCGGAAACGCAGCGATTTTCGCGGAAAAGATCGCAACTTAGAAAAACAACAACACACCTTATACTTACTTCTGACGTTCTGCAGGCTGGCCTCCTAGGATGACGTTTCATCCCGTGTGACTGCTGCAGCCAATCGCAGGCTGTGCCGGTGATCACATGGGATGAAACGTTTTTGCAGGAGGCCGGCCTGGATGACGTCCGAGGGCCATCCTAGTGGGATGACATTTCATCCGATGTGACCCCCGCAGCAGCCAATCACAAGCTGCATCGGTCTCCTGGTGTGAAACGTCATCATAACAGGTCGGCCTGCCAGCAGGCCGGCTAAATGCTGCAGTTTTCCGCAGTGGACATTCCGGGCGAAAAACTGCACCACAATTTGCAGGTTTTTTTGCCCAGAATTCCCTGCTGCCACCAGGGTGGATACACTGTGTACCTTTTACGCACCGCATCTACCCCGTGTGAACTCACCCTTAGGCCGGATTCACACGTGTGCATTTTACACACACAAAAAATGCGGCGTTTTGCGTGCGCAAAAGGCACTTAACAGCTCCGTGGGTCAGCCCCGTATGATGCGCGGCTGCGTGATTTTCGCGCAGCCGCCATCATTGTGACACTCCGTTTGGATGTTTGTAAACAGAAAAGCACGTGGTGCTTTTCTGTTTACATTCATATTTTGACAGCTGTTGCGCGAATCACGCTCGTCCCACGGAAGTGCTTCCGTGTGGTGCGCGTAATTTTCACGCACCCATTGACTTCAATGGGTGCGTGATGCGCGAAATACGCACAAAGAACGGACATGTCGTGAGTTTTTCGCAGCGGACTCCCGCTGCGTAAAAATCACGCAACTGTCTGCACGGCCCCATACACTAATATAGGTTCGTGCGACGCACGTGAAAATCGCGCGTTGCACGGACGTATATCTCGTTTGTCCGAATAAGCCCTTAGGGTATGTTCTCACGGGGCGGATACGCTGCGTCAAATCGCGCGGTGTATCCTTCCTGTGTGCCGCAGGGAATTTCGGCCGAAAAACCGCACCAAATTGTGCTGCATTTTTTTCGGCCAGAATGTCTGCCTCGGAAAATGCACTGAAAAAAAAATAAAAAAATGTATACGTACCATGGCGACTCGTCCATCCCGACTTCATGAGGTTCTGCAGCCCTGGGAATACGTTTCATCCCCTGTGACCACTGCTTTATTTTTTTTCTGAGTTGTGTTTTTTGCGTCGGAAATTGCAGCTTTACTGCCTCAAAAAAAATGCATGATCTGCTATTTGTTGCGCTTTTTACCTCCCCATTGAATTCAATGGGGAAAACCCACAACAAATGAGCAGTGTTTACGCAAATACAATTGACATGCTGTGGCTTAAAAAACCGCACCACGTGTCAATTTCTGAGTGTCTTTTTCCGCTCCGCACTTACGCAGCATGTGGATGAGATTTGTTCAAATCTCATCCACTTTGCTTCTACTGTATTATTATGCTGCAGGTTTTCCGCAACAAAATCCGTTGCGGGAAATCAGCAGTATTTATGCTACATACGAACTTACCTTTAGGCGAAATTCACACGAACGTGTGTTTTTTACGCGTTGCAGTTCCGTGTGTCATAAGTGTTTGGTGCGTGGCTGTGTGATTTTCACGCATATGCCATACTTATGACACCCGGTTTTGATGTTTAGAAAAAGAAATGAAGGAAGTGCTTTTATTTTTGCCTTCATTTCTTGATCTACTGGTGCACGAATCACGCGAAGCACACGGAAGTGCTTCCATGTGCTGCGCGTGATTTTCACGCACCCATTGACTTCAATGGGTGCGTGATGCGCAAAACACGCTCAAGTATAGGACATGTCGTGAGTTTTACGCAGCGGACACACGCTGCATGAAAATCCGACTGTCTGAACGGCCCCATTCAGTTACATAGGTCCGTGCGACGCGTGTGATTTTCACGCGTGTATCATGGATGTGAAACACGTTCGTGAAAATAAGGCCTTAGGCCTCATGTACACGGCCGTGATTTTTGGGTCGGAGGGCCGTAGAGTGTCACGCGCGGGCCTCCCGCAAATCACGGGCCATGCAGATGACCACGTGCATTAATTTCTATGAGCCTGGACCGCAGAACACGGCCGTAATAAGACATGTCTGTTCTTTTTGCGGTCCAGGCTCCTGGGCCATGCACGGACCGTGTGCATTGGGCCGCAATTCACCCACAGATTTGCGGGTGAATTGCGGCCGCAAAAATATGTTTGCGTGCAAGGGGCCTTACTGTGCAGTATAAATAAGCATGCTACACTGTTTTTATATACCAATACTAAGGCCCCTTCACACGGCAGTATTTTGGTTAGGCCCCATGCACACGAACCTGCGAGTGAATTGCGCCATAAGCGGCCTTAAGGTATGTTCACACCACCTATTTTCAGACGTAAATAAGGCGTTTGACGCCTTGAATTACGCCTGAAAAGACGGCTCCATTACGTCTGCAAACATTGCCCATTGCTTGCAATGGGTTTTACGATGTTCTGTTCAGACGAGTTGTAATTTTACGCGTCGCTGTCAAAAGATGGCGCTTAAAAATACGCCCGTGTCAAAGAAGTGCAAGTCACTTCTTGGGACATTTTTGGAGCAGTTTTTCATTGACTCCAATGAAAAAGAGCTCCAATTACGTCCGTAAATTACGCTGCGAAAAACGCGAGTACTTGCAAAAACTTCTGAAATTCAGGAGCTGTTTTCGCCTGAAAACAGCTCCGTAATTTGCATTTGCGTGTGAACATACCCTACGTATAGTGCTTCAGTATTTGGAAGCCAAAACCAGGAGTGGGTCCATAACATGGAAGAAGTGCAAATATATCTATTAGGCTGGGTTCACACGACATATTTTCAGACGTAAACGAGGCGTATTATGCTTCGTTTTACGTCTGAAAATAGGGCTACAATACATCGGCAAACATCTGCCCATTCATTTGAATGGGTTTGCCGACGTATTGTGCAGACAACCTGTAATTTACGTGTCGTCGTTTGACAGCTGTCAAACGACGACGCGTAAATTGACTGCCTCGGCAAAGAAGTGCAGGACACTTCTTTGCTACGTAATTTGAGCCGTTCTTCATTGAAGTCAATGAAGAGCAGCTCAAGATTTACGAGCGTCAAAGACGCCTCGCATAATGCGAGGAGGACCTTTTACGTCTGAAACGAGGCAGCTGTTTTCTCCTAAAAACAGTCTGTCTTTTCAGACGTAAAAGCCTGCTATCGTGTGCACATACCCTTATACTTTTTGTGTTTGTTTCACTTCCGGTTTTGGCTTCCAAATTCTGAGGCAGAATACTGATGTGTGAAAGCAGCCGGTCAGTATTTTGCATTAGTGTTTGAAAGACAAAACTAGTAGTATAACCTACATAGAGAGAACCTGTAATGGAAAGATTTACACCACCTTTTCTTGTTTTGGCTTTCAAATACTGACCTAAATACTGCCATGTGAAACACGACAGAGTGGCACCCGATAGTTTTCATGGAGCTATTCCCTTCAGTGGGTGAATCCTGGACCCAACTCTCTGATCGAACATGTCCTATCTTTCCAAGGATTACGGACAGGACTTGGGCAGTAAACACAGTCGTGCGCAAGAGCCCTTAGAGCTATACACAAAATGAAACCTGGTATTCGATTGGTCATATGGCAAACTTTTTGTACTGTTTTGCCTGCACTAGTTGTATTACATTTATTTTTTTTTAATTTTTTTTAATAAGCTTGAAGGAAAAAGCGCATGCATGAACTTGATTTTATAGCTTTTGTATTATTTATGTAAAGGATATTTTCCATTATTAAGGCCTCATACCCACTTCAGTTTTTTCTTCAGGGTGCTATCAGTTTGTTATTTTAACTGATAGCACCCTGACACATTTTAATGGGCCATGCACACTTCCGTTGTTTTAACAGAACTGTGCGGCCGTTCCATCAAAAAATAGGAGAGGTCCTACTCCTGTCCGTTTTTGACGGAACAGTCTCTGCCTTTTCATTGATTTGGTCCGTGAAACAACGGACTGCACACGGAAGCCATCCGTGTTTCATGGAACCGTCATTAGCGGCCATACAACGGCCGACGGATGTGTGCATGAGGCCTTAACATTTGTTGTACATTTTGCTTTGTTTCCAGAGTATTCTGCCGGCACGTTTACTTAGCTGCAAACTTGAATATGTGTCAAATAAACACACATCTCACAAAGCAGATTCAGTTCTGTTCTTTTCAAGTTAACATTCCTAAAATTCATTCAGGAACATTGCATCTGTGTAAATAAGCCCAGAGTTGGACACTGAAACCCCACTGTGTTTACTCAATTAACAGCTGTGACATTTGGCCCTGGAGTCATGGGGCTACATCTCTGTAGGTGTGAGGGACACATGTGGTCAAACTGCTCCACAAACAGCCTTCACTTTGTGCAAAGAAATCTGCATGAAGTGTATGTGGAGTAAATAGTGGCAAACTGTCTAATGTTTACCAGGCAGTCACAAGAAGCGGCAAATTTATCAAAGTGGCGCATGCTGTATGATTTTGGCGCATCTTGCTAGACATGTTACACTTTTTTTTTTTTTTTTCTTCCTTATAGGGCCTCTTTGGCACATTTAAGCCATGGCCTATTCGCTAAACCACATCTGTTTTTGAGACCCTTTTGAAAAGTGTCTATGGAGGTACAAAATTTTTTTTTTTTTACACACATTTGCTTCATAAATAGGTCTAAAATTTTATACAACATAATGCGCCACTTTTAACGACAAAGTCTAGACGCAATCACATCAGGAAATATGCTATATTCCATAATAAACACTCATAGTACTTACATCATTTTCAACCGAACCCATGATGCCAGTGTGAACAGCGCCTTAGGGCGGGTTCACACATAGCGGAATTTCACTTAAATTCCGCTGCGGACACTCCGCAGCGTTAATCCGCAGCGGAGCCGTTTCTCCATTGACTTTCACTTTAATTTAGCAGTGTTCGTTTACACGATGCGTACAATTCCGCTGCGGAGCATAGGCTGCGGAGCGGAATTTGTTGTCCGCAGCATGCTCTGTCTGTTGCGGAGCAGTGGCGGACTGGTTGCGGACTCATGGCGGAATTTCTCCATTGACTTCAATGGAGAGTCAAAATTCCGCAATGAAGTCCGCAGATCTTATGTGTGCTGCGGAGCGTATTGTTTTTACTACCATGACATTTCTTCATTCTGGCTGGACCTATGTATTTCTAGGTCTACAGCCAGACTGAGGAAGTCAATGGGGCTCCCGTAATGACGGGAGCGTTGCTAGGAGACGTCTGTAAATAGTCACTGTCCAGGGTGCTGAAAGAGTTACGCGATCGGCAGTAACTGTTTCTGCACCCGGGACAGTGACTACCGATCTCAATATACATGTATCTGTAAAAAAACATATAAGTTCATACTTACCGAGAACTCCCTGCGTCTGTCTCCAGTCCGGCCTCCCAGGATGACGTTTCAGTGTAAGTGACGGCTGCAGCCAATCACAGGCCAAGCACAGGCTGCAGCGGTCACATGGACTGGAGCGTCATCCAGGGAGGTCGGGCCGGATGCCGAAAGAAGGACGCGTCACCAAGACAACGGGCGGTAAGTATGAATTTCTTTTACTTTCACTAGGGAAAGTGCTGTCCCTTCTCTCTATCCTGCACTGAATAGGGAGAAGAGAAGCACTTTTCCTGCAGTCCGCAGCGGCCAGTCCGCATCAATTTTCTGCACATTTTGTGCAGATCCGCTGCAGAATCTGCAACGCAGATTCTGTGCGGCATTGATGCGGACAGTTGCGGAGGAATTCCGCCATGTGTGGTCATGCCCTTACCGCATTCACCGCTGAAATTCTTGGTGCGATTTGCATACACAATTTCAGGGTATGGCTTCTTTTAATATGTATTAAGAATTGCAACTCTTAATTGGGTATAAAAGAGCATATTTATATGGTTATTTCATTTTAAAAGGTTTGCTTTTTCTGGATTATTATTCATGGAAAGTTCAAATGAGTTTATTTTCCTGTTTCAGCTCATTTTTCTGAAAACCCTTTTCCCCTTGCACAGCCATTCGCCCTGCATTTATAGTTGACAGATTGTGGTTACAGCTGCTGGTGTATTTGGAGGTATATGGCATAGAAATTGAAGTTGCAAAAACATGAGCTAGCGAGACCACCGCTGTAGGAGTGTTTTTCAAATAATGACTTTTACAGATCCAGGTGCATTGTGAGGGGGGTGTCTGCTTTTTGTAGAATTTACCAGACTCTGTGGTGTGTGTTTTCACGTTCTAAAATATTTGGGTGCGTTGTTTCCTGTCTTGGTGTCCATGGCAAAGGTTTATTCTAACTCCCCAATTATGCACGGCTGTAAAACCTTTCTAGTGATCTCCTTTGTGTATGCTTGATTCATGTAAAAAAACGAAAGGAGTTACATATTTCCAGTGTTTAAAATACCGTCGTCTCTTTGATTCATGGTGGAAGTTGTTACGCTTGTGGCTGCAGTAATGGAATCCAGATGGACGGGGGCTTGAGCTCCGAGTGAAAGTGTCTGGCTCCACTGTGGTCCATCGTGCACGATTTTAATAGTTTCAAAACTCTGCTCTTTTGTGTTTGGGCCTAACCAAATGAGGACAGATTTTCTCACCTCTTCATGTGCTACGTGAATAGGAAAAGGTGTTTTTGATTAGTAAGGGGCCGTGTGTTTTATTTATTTTTTTTGCTTTTTAAAGGTCGTGGTTAAAATGTAGTTTTCCAACATTTGGATGGTTGCTTTTTTTTTTTATGTGTTATATGTTTTTATATATATAATATATATATAATTTTATTTTTTTCAAAAAGGGGGAAAAAAAGCTTCAGATTTTTCTCATTTCTTTTTAAGGGTACAGTTTTATAAGGAAGGACTATTTTTGTTTCCTATGAAGACTTCATGAGTACTGTATATGTTTCTACAATGCGTTCTTTGCGGAGCCTGCTGCTAACCTGATTTGCATATTTATTCATTAGAGGATGTTGAAGTCAGCAGCTTTCTGCCAGTACATGGGTCAGATGTTAATAAATTCCAAATCATGGTCTCATTGACTATCGCCTGCTTCATCTGATTTTCATTGATGTGATGCATTCAATCATTGTTAACAATCTGAATGATTTTACGATTGTATCCAAGAAAAGTCTTTATCTATGGCTAGCAACGGTTAGTTCTGATGATTACAAATATCATTTCATTTATCTTTTAAAGGGATTTGAGCCAGAACAGACTTTCTTCAATCAAAGCTAGCTCAATGAGTCACCTTCATAATCTACGTGAACTGTAAGTTTGTTTTTTATACTCTCCTTTTTTCTGGTCAAGCTATATTTTGAAGACTATATGCTTACATTATCTTTTTCGTGTATGTTTCTTATAATATTAAATGGAAGTTTTAAAGTTCATTATTGTGTTTCCTTTTTAAATAGGAGGTTAAATAGAAATGACTTGAAGATGATCCCCAATCTTGGCCCTTTGTCAGCAAATATTACACTTCTTTCCTTGTAAGTATAAGATATATATATATTTTTTTTTTACGAAAGAGCAGATCATTTCATGCATCTTCTTTGCTATCTCCGGTAGCCACGTAGAAAAAAAATGGAGGCTTGGCTGAGCATGCTCAGTATCGCTCTATTTATATGAGGCACACAGGGACGGCCAAGTTTGGCTGTTCTTGGGATCTGTGTGGGTTGCAATGGTCAGGCCCCCACCGATTTAACATTTATTACCGATAGGAGATAAATATTGATTATGGGAAACCCCTTTTAATTTTTTCACAAGTCAGGAAATATTATAAATTAGATTCTAATTTATAACATTTCCATGTGCTGGCCACTAAAGGGAGCAGTTCCCGAAATTGCAGCATGGTCAATGTGGTAAAGCAACCTCATTGCTTTATGCTGCAAATTTGGGGTAGACTCACTCTCTCTAGTGTCCTCACACAATCCCCCCTCCCTTATTCTGGCTAGTGCCAGAAGAAGGAGGGGTTTGACTCTTCAAACCTCCTACACTGTGTGCCGCCATTTTCTGAGCGACTGCACAGTGTAGGAGGATTAGATACAGGGCTCAGCAGACAGTATAACCCGAACCTACATGAATATAATACACACATCACCTACACGAACATATATTACCTGCTGCTGCCGCCTCCGCTCCTATTCCTTGCGCCTTTGATCCCTTGAACACATGGTTGAAAGCCGCGTCCGGAAGTTGTCATCTTACTGTCCAGCAGCGGCTTCCGGTCCACATGAAAATGGCGCCGGATTTCGCTCTGCGAACGAGCCTTGTTTTAGTCTGTGTGGGAGCGGAGCATGCGCCGTTCCCACACAGACAGCGTACGCTGCAGAGAATGGAACGGCTCCCGTTCGCATTCTCTGTGGGGTTGTATGTGCCGTATTCCATCTCTGTATGTGTCGTTAATCGACACATACAGAGATGAAAAAAAAATGACAGCCCCCATAGAGAAGTAAAAGTAAGTACAAAATAAAAAGTAGAACACGAGAACACAAATCAATAAAATTTATGTTAATATCCTATTAAAAGCAATATGATAAAAAAAATGTTTTCATGACACCTTCCCTTTAAGGCTAGGATCTACACAGACTAGGTCACGTGAAAAGTCTGCTTTGTAGCCCCAGCCTTCACAGAGTAATGGCCTTAGGCTGCATGCACACTTTCGTCGGCCGGCCGCTAATGACTGTTCCGTGAAACACGGGCCGCACGGATGGCTTCCGTGTGCAGTCCGTTTCACGGACCAAAGCAAAGAAAAGGCCTAGACTGTTCCGTCAAAAATGGGCAGGAGTAGGACCTGTCCTAATTTTCACGGAACGGCTGCACGGTTCCGTTAAAATTACGAAAGTGTGCATGGCCCCATTGAAATGAATGTCAGGGTGCTATCGGTTAAAACAACGGATAGCACCCTGATGAAAAAAACTGAAATGGGCATGCTAATAGAATCCATTGAGTACTATCTGTCATAGAAACAAAATGTAGCTATGGTGTGGCTTGCATTATCGAGCACTGTATCGTGTATTATTTATAACTTCCTCTGTATTGACTCTAATTTTTGTTAATCACAATGATCAGTACATAAATCAAATAATACTATTCCGATCATAATCAAACCATATCTTCTACAGTGTTCACACCTTGTTTTTGGCCTAATTCTGGCGTACATGTCAGGACATCCTCCCTGACGTATATTTCCTATGTAGGGCTGTGGCATATCTCACTGTGTAGGCATACGGTGGGATACGTTGCGAATATGCTATCGCAGTAGAAAAATACAATGAGGTATCCCTTTTTTTTTTTTTTTCTCTGGTATACCTTTTGTATGAAATAGCATTGTCTCTTTTGCCAAAAGGACACTCCTTTTGGCATACACCAGGGGAATGGAGACTATGGATATGTTTATACGCCAGGAGCTTTCCCTATACGTATGCCGAACATAGGGCTAAAGCATGTGTGCAGAGCCTTAGAGATTAATAGATTACCATGTAAAACTCATACAGGTTTAGAGAATGCCACATTTATATTTCGTAGATAGTACTTTGATAAGAAAATGTGCCGTAGAAATCCTCTGTTAGTACACAAATTTCAAAAATAAATTATATATATATATATATATATATATATATATATATATATATATATTTTGTTAATTTGAATCTTTCCTAAAGCAAAGGCAGACTCAATGAAAGTCCTCAATATTCATAAAAATTCAGCTTGTAGGAGAAATGGATGAAGTCTAAATTATTATGCTTTTGCCATTTCCATTTTTATATTAAGTTCTCTAGACTGCTTTTACTTTCCACCTGCAGGGAATGTGCCTTTTTTTTTCCAACAAATGTATTTTATAGCTACCTTGAGTTTTAAAGCAATTTGCTTAGGTTTAACTAGCCAGGTGCTCATTTCTTATAAAACTGTAAGGTATGAGGACATTTGTCCACGTCACCCTCTTATTGCTAGAGGAGATAACTGTAGTGGTAGAAGACCTAGACATCCAATAATTGTCTTTCAGCCAACAATTAAGATGCTCAATCCACACGTTCATCTATAAATACTGTATATACAAACCCATATCTAAGCTACAAGTCATTCTAGGAATCTTTGAAGACCATACAGTTTTTTTTTTTTTGCTTAAATATAAACTATTCTGATTTAGTTTGAGCACATTAGGCCATGTTAATGTTTTGTGATACAGAATCCATTATTCATTCAGCCATAAGAAATCTGTGTTCTAATGAATGCTGTGCACAAAGGCGTCACTGTGCACCAGTCTGGATTACAACTGAACACTTTCAGGCTGCAATTTAGAGGGTGTGCAGTTCAGGAAATTGCTGGCCCCTGCCGTAACAAGCCGGTCTGCAAAGGAGAGTTTATCACTCAAGTAATTTATGGGTTTAACACCTTGTCAGTAATTACCTTCTTAATAAACCAGTATTGTGCCCTGCAGCTTTTGCATATTACTTTTTTGGGAAGCTACACCTGTGTCATTTATTACAGTCCTGGGAGCCAAAATTCCTCTTAATTATGGTGTTCAAATAATAGTAATATTCCATCCGTATCATTGTGATTTTTCCTAAACTATATTTCGCCTAAACCTTTATTTAAATTCTGCATTATTTCACAATTAAACATTTCCATTCCAAATATGAATTACTCAACGTGCAGCTGCTTCAGCCAGATGTGCCCATTTTTATTTTATTTTTTTAAGGGGCCCTTTTATAATTTAATTTGATCTGCACCTTTAAGATGATGTAGTTACAGGATATCTTCTGTGTAGATAGTTTGTTGTCTATTTCACCTGTACGCAATATACTTGTAGGACTTTTAAATTCATTTCCGCGTTGTGTACCATGTGACCATGTAATGATCCACCCCAATCACCACAAGTTATTGAACTTCTTCTATGTTTATTTTAGAACAAACAACAAGATTGATTCTGTTTTGCCTGAGCATCTGGAACCTTACCAATCACTCGAAACCTTAGATTTGAGCAATAATCTTATTACCGATCTTAAAACACCATCGTTTCCTGTACTGAGGCTCAAATACCTGTAAGTTATTCCTAATGCAGTCTGTTTTTTAAATGTTTAGAATGGCTCTATAAATTTGTTTTAAGTAGGACAGGAACATTTCTATACTTTACAATTCGACACGTTGGTTTCATATTTTTATTCTATAATACGATGTTATGCATGATATGCATACTTATTCACCAGTTCGTGTGCATTGTGTAAAAAGCCATTTGAACTTTCTTTGACCTATAGGTACATCAATAAAAACCTAATAACATCTATGGAATCTGGCGCGTTTGACAACTTATCGGCTACATTGCAAGTTCTGAAACTTAATAAGAACCGGATTGGCTACATCCCGACCAAAATGTTCAAGCTTTCCAATCTGCAGCATTTGTAAGTGCGAATCTTAGTCTTTATAGAGATCTGCCTAAAATTTCACATAACTTTCACACTTACCTACGAACTGCTTCAACTATTTACTCTCCCTGTTCCATATATTTTTACTTTCTATCACTTGTCTGATATACTTCACTA
The DNA here is from genome assembly GCF_050947455.1 of Rhinoderma darwinii. Taxonomy (NCBI): domain Eukaryota; kingdom Metazoa; phylum Chordata; class Amphibia; order Anura; family Rhinodermatidae; genus Rhinoderma; species Rhinoderma darwinii. Next base: position 167,783,509 of record NC_134689.1, read on the forward strand.
TCTTTGTCCTTTTTTTATTTTTTATATATATTGTGAAGGTTTAGCATCAGGAGAGGTTGGTACAGCGGTTTCTTAGTAGCCAGAGACAGGGACACAGTGCATTAAAGTTCATAACAGGGCTTTGCCTTTGTTTTATTCTTGTCAAAGAAACAGCCTCTTGTACAACAAGGCAAAATACAAAATAAATCCTGCTCGTCTGAGCACTAACTAAACAAGATATTATCTAACTATACCAAGTGCCTTCCTACCAGGCACTGGACACAAAGTAACACAGGTCTTTACTCACATAGCATACAGGCTACTCCAGACTTGGTAGTCTCCGGTCTGAGTCAGGGGTGAGACTGACACACACTGTGTTTGCACCTTTTTATACACAGGCTGCAGGTGCAGCTAATTGAGCAGCAGCCTTGTCCTACAAACAGAGATGGACTAGGGATTGGGGAACCTGCCCTGCTCTTCCCCAATCCAACTCCAAGCCCTTTTTCCGGCTTTTCCTTAAGCCGAGATTGGAAAGCTAGAGCTTTCTATTGCAAAAAAATACTCATTCCCTGGAGCCTAGGATACATATGACAGGATTCTAGGGGAAATGTACCTTACCTCGATGACTTTACCTGTCACTGTCTCACTATAATATACATATATATATATATATTGTGTATGATCTCACATGATGAAGACCTAGGTCGTCTTAAAGAGGATCTGTCACTAGTGTAGTAATTCCCAATCTCCTAGCTAATCTAATAGACGTTGTGACACTGATGATGCTAGAGAAAATTGTGTCCCAAAACGTTTATTTTAAAAATGATGTGCTTTTCCTAACTATGAAAATGAGTCTATACTAAACAAGTGGGTGTCACCACCAGCGATTCTCCTGAGGTGGTGCTACCTCACAGCCTCCGACGCATAAAGCTGCTTCACACACTGTGAGAGACTGAGGCTGGAGGGAAGGGGGATCACTTAAAACAGCCATATCCCTGGCTGTGGACTACCTAAAAAAGTGGTTCTGGTGGCATATGAAAGATGAAATTCTAATCTTTCATATGACACCAGCAGTTCTAGCTGCGAAATAACCGGAGATATCGCCAGTTGAATACACAGTTGGGAATGGAAGCTGTATACTATATAATCACCCTGCGTTTCTTGGCAGGGAAGGGGGGAGAAGCTGTACGCTGATTGGACAGCGGCATACAGAAAACCTTACACCGCCCTGAGTAAAAAGAAAGAGTAATCTCCCATTTGGCAAGTATAGCCAAATTAGCATATTTAGAATAATGCTCATAACTTTACAAATAAACATTTTTGAAAAAAAATTACATTGTAGTTATCTGCAGCAAAGCGCCTATTAGATTAGTTAGGAGATAGGGCATTAGTAAACTAGTGACAGATCCTCTTTAAAACTTGCTATATGTAATCACAGATCGTTTTATGTTGAGGAGTCTTTAAAAGGTATTCCATACTGAGGATTCTCATCTTGAATCTGCTGAAATCTCCCATGGCGCTATGCCGTTCTCTGAAGCGAAGTAAGACTCCTCTTGCATCACATCCGAGCCCTGCGTCAGAGGATTTCCTGACGTATACCTCTGATGAAAGACGCGACCTATCCTACTACAGTGGCATATGTTGCTAACAGATTCCATTTCTAAAAACAAATAATAATAATTATACTGCACGTATGGAATAGTGTAGTAGTGAATAGTATTGTTTATTGCAAAAATAAAAAGGTATGCCGACGCATACCAGCCAGGCAGATGCAAAAAGGACCCTTTTTTTTTTTTTTTTTTTATATGCACCGGGTGAATAGGGCCTATGGATTTGTTCCACGTATACGCCAGGAGCTTTCCCAGTGCATACACTGAGGTTCATAGGGCTAAAATATTATATGAACAGGCTGTAAAAAGTTTATTCTGTTTTGAATTATTTGCATTACTATTCTAGAACTGTTATTGTAACCATCACTTCTGTTTTCTGTCACAGGGAGATGAAGCGTAACCGAATAAAACACATAGATGGACTCACTTTCCAAGGCCTTGATGCCTTAAAATATCTGAATATTCAGAGAAATGGGATAACACGGCTTATGGATGGAGCCTTCTGGGGATTGAGCAACATGGAAGTTTTGTAAGTCTATAACATTCTTTGTTTCCATAATAATCAGTGGTGGTGTGCCCACAGGCAAAATGGTCTATGGCTCAATGCTGCAGATATGTAGGCTGAAGGCAGTTTTACACTGACCGATATTCTGCCCGGTAAACGAGCGCTGATCCACAACATAGTATGTCGATTGGCGCTCGTTTGCTCCATTTACATAAATTATTGGAATGTATGTGGACGAACGACTGTTAATACGATTGTTCGTCCCATACGTTTACATCTTATCAGCAGTACCTCCCCGGGGAGGTGTGCTGCCGACAATCGACCATTTTTCAGGGCCTAATAAAAGATCTAAATGAGCGTTTACTCGTTTATCGACTCATTGCTGTCCTGTGTATATAGGGCAAAGATCGGGAACGCTCGTTTCCCCTATCATTGGCCCTGTGTAAAAAGTAAGGCTCTGGTTTGGAACCATGTTAAATTATGAAATTACTTTATGAGCAATTCTCTAGTATAAAAATCAAACCCTTTATAAGCAAATGTGATTCCAATAGTAAGACAGATTCAGTGATCCAGAGGGAATTTCTTTCTTTTAAACCAAGTTGTCTACTTTCTTTTTAGTTACCAACCTGCCATGGCACAGCATGTTTTTCTTATGTTTAATTTTGTGTCTCCATATGTGTTTACATTTGCATTTTTCCATTTTTAAGGCTGTTGGATCATAACAATCTCACAGAGATTAGTCGAGGCTGGTTGTATGGCTTGCTTATGTTGCAGCACCTCCATCTCGGCCAAAACGCCATCAGCAGGATCAGCCCCGATGCCTGGGAGTTTTGCCAAAAACTCAGCGAGCTGTAAGTTGCTTTTATTTAGTTCCAAATTTTAGTACAGATTCAATGCCAAAACATGAGTTTCTTACCACAGATTTGTACTTTTTTCAGAACAGTGTTACTAAGGCATTTTTTCTTCCTGACTTCACGTAGACTTATTTGTTATTCAGCCTTCCCCTTTATAGGACATGATGTTTTAATTAAGCCTGTCCTGCATTAAAATATACATCACACTGTGGGTACAATTTCAGTTTTCACACTAAGGCTGGATACACACGAGCGTGGCGTTTTTGCGCACGCAAAAACGCGGCGTTTTGCCTGCGCAAAAGCCACTTAACAGCTCCGTGGGGCATCAGCATATGATGCGCAGCTGCGGGCTTTTCGCGCAGCCGCCATCATTATGACACTCCATTTGGATGTTTGTTAACAGAAAAGCACGTGGTGCTTTTCTGTTTTCATTCATCCTTTTCACCGCTGTTGCGCGAATCACGCAGTTCGCACGGAAGTGCTTCCGTTCGGCATGCGTGGTTTTCACGCACCCATTGACTTCAATGGGTGTGTGATTCGCGCAAAACGCCCGAAGAACGGACATGTCGTGACTTTTTTTCAGCGGACTCACGTTGAGTAAAAAGCACGCACATGTCTGCACGGCCCAATAGACTAATATAGGTCCATGCAACGCGCGTCTGTCACTAGTTTAGTAATGCCCTATCTCCTAGCTAATCTAATAGGTGTAAATGAAACGTAATTCCCGTTTGTCTGAATAAATCCTAAGTAACATTTTTTTTTTTCCCTTTAATTTTCCAGAGATTTAACCTTCAATGAATTAACAAGATTAGATGAGTCAAGTTTTATGGGATTAAGCCTGCTTGGAAGACTATTCATAGGCAACAACCAAATTAGTAATATTGCTGACGGTGCTTTTCATGGGCTGTCCAGTTTAAGCACATTGTAAGTGACCATATCCTTCTCATGAAACATGTATTGAAACATTTCTATGTTTTAATATTTGTGGTTTACTGGTTAAAAACAGATTTAATTTTGTGTGCCCTAATAATGGTGTGGAATAACTTTGTGCTTTCTGACAATGAATTTGCTTGAAGGTATTGGGTACAGTAAGGCTATGTTCACACGGGGTATTTTGCCGAGTTTTCTGACGCGGAAACCGAGTCGCAAAACTCGCCAAAAACGGCCCGAGAACGCCTCCCATTGATTTCAATGGGAGGCGTCTGTGTCTTTTTCCCGCGAGCAGTAAAACTGCCTCGCGGGAAAAAGAAGCGACATGCCCTATCTTCGGGCGCTTCCGCCTCTGACCTCCCATTGACTTCAATGGGAGGCAGAGAAAGCGTATTTCGCGCTGTTTTATGCCCGCGGCGCTCAATGGCCGCGGGCGAAAAACGCTGCGAAAATCGGCGTGCAGGGAGAGGAAAATCTGCCTCAAAGTTCCAAACGGAATTTTGAGGCAGATATTCCTCCCCCAAAATACTCCGTGTGAACATAGCCTAAAGGTGAAAAAGATCAATGGAAATACCCTGGTGATCACTTTTGTTTTAAAGTAATTTCCTAGTTTACATCTAAATCAGTAAGGACACCCACCAGAGTCCTGTACTTAAATGTTGAATAGATTTAACCTATAGAGGTAGAAAGTATTTACTATACATGTATCTATTTTCTAATTTCTTCTGTTAGATTTTATACCTTTTGGCAATTTTACTTTTTATACCCCAGTTTGTGGTTAATAAGTTCTCTTAACTCACGGCTATTGTGGTGTTAATACAAATTGTGGCCCCTTATATTGTCCTGCTGTGGTTTCTCTAGAAACTTGTCCTTAACGAGGATCTGTCACTAGTTTAGTAATGCCCTATCTCCTAGCTAATCTAATAGGTGTAAATGAATATTGGGTGTGGTCTGACTGAAAAAGAGTTTTGGTGGTCGTTATGATACTAAGGGCTTATTCCATGTGCTGTCCGTTAAAAAAACCCATGCAATTCAATGGGACTGTTCAGTGCCATTGTTGTAACGGACCGTGTGGAGGGCCCGTGAACAAATAGGACATGTCCTATTTTCGTCCGTTTTCACGGATCCTTCTAGACTCAAGTCTAATCCCTAAAACAGTCAGTTTTGGATAAATGGTGATACCAATAAGGTTTGTTATAATGGTATCACTATTTATTTATTTATTGGTAGAAGGTTCAATGTACCTAATACCTTTTGAACATATAAGTGATCTATTTTATGTAAGGTTCCCACAACATCTCTGTAAGAGTTCCAAGTTTTAGCAACAATTAAAACAATTCTGAGGTTCAAAGCCGGTAAACTCCTACAGTTTGTCTTTTTTTTTTCTTTTTTTATTATGCATTCAATACTTAAACGGTACAGGAAAAAGTAAGGCGGAGATTTGCAAAATGCTGGAAAGTCATCACTGTCCTATACCCCCAAAGAACTCACTAGGGGGGAAAGTCATTTAGAGTATCAATTGTTATGAATAGCAGGTCATCTGAGGGCTAATGCTGGCCTGGCCCAGGGTTTGATTGTTATCAGGGTCTTACGTTATGCAACCTCGCCTCTCACAGTTGGAGGACAATACTTGAGGATTCTGTTCCAAAAAACAATTACAACATTGCGGTTCTTTCCTGCTTTTTTGTGATGTTCATTCTTTTTTTAAATCTGTGAAGTATAATCTTAACAAAGCTTGGTTTATTTAACTGTTTTTTGTTTTTTTTTTAACAGGGATCTGAAGAATAATGAAATTTCTTGGACTATTGAAGATATGAATGGCGCATTCTCTGGGCTTGAAAAATTAACAAGGCTGTAAGTAACTTTTTGTACCATCTGCATTTATTTATTAGGAAGTCACTCAGATTCTCATAGGTTTTCATTGAATACACAATACCATCACATCAAAGTATTTCTACAATCGCATTTAACAATCACTGTCTACATTACGCTGATATTTATCTTGTAGGATGCTGCAGGGCAATCGGATAGGATCGATTACAAAAAAGGCATTTTCATGGTTGGAATCGCTTGAATACTTGTAAGTACATGGTCTGTGTTTTGGACTTTCTAGTATAATGGTATTTTATGCTATTCTATACGCTTCATTTGCGATAGTTTTGCCTTTTCTGAATTAAAAACTCAAGCAAACACTGGTTTTACAGCTTTTTATCATATTTTGATATTTTAGATTTTTTTTATTGCACAATATTTATTTTCCCTTTTTTTTTCTCCCTTTCCTCACATTCAGGGATCTAAGTAAAAATGCCATTGTGTCAATGCAGAGTAATGCATTTTCGCAGATGAAGAGACTTCAGCAACTGTAAGTTTTTATGCCTTCCAAAATTATTTTCTCCATTACTGTAAGATACTTGTCCCTTGTATGGAGTTCTGCATCAATAATCATTGGCTGCCACACTTTTGTTGGCTTTGTCCAAAGCAGTTTGAATCTATCTTTGTAATTTGCTTTCATGTTATATTGTAATACAGGCATCTGAACACGTCAAGCCTTTTGTGCGATTGTCAGTTGAAATGGCTACCACAGTGGTTGACCGAAAATAAGTTGCAAGCCTTCGTAAATGCCAACTGTGCACATCCCCAAAGTCTAAAAGGCAAAAGTATCTTCTCCGTGAGCGCTGATGGATTTGTGTGTGGTAAGTTTCTTAAGTGAATTTTATTTAATAATTCTCTTTCCCTTTTTTTGGTACCTGACCTTTTTTGTTTTTGACAAAATAAGAAATCGGTTTATAGACGATAACAAGATTGTTTATTTTTTTTTTTTATAATAATTAAGGATGAACCAGTTTTGGGTAAAATGTGGTATTGAGAACAAACAACACAAATCTATAATTCTGGCCAGAGGGGTAGGCTTTAAAGTGTGCACTAGTCCTGTCTATTTTTTTATTCTGGCAATTGTATAATAATAGATTTTGTAATTTATGTTCACTGATGTATTTTCATTTTTTTTCCTGTTATTATACATAGATGATTTTCCAAAGCCCCAGATTACTGTCCAGCCCGATACAAAGTCTGCAATAAAAGGCTCCAATGTGACCTTTATTTGCTCGGCAGCCAGCAGCAGTGACTCCCCAATGAGTTTTTCTTGGAAAAAAGATAATGAAATTCTACATGATGCAGAGATGGAAAGTTATGCTCACCAGCGAGTACAGGGTGGTGTTGTAATGGAGTACACCACTATTCTAAGGCTGCGCAATGTGGAGTTCATCAGTGAAGGAAAATACCAGTGTGTCATCTCCAATCATTTTGGAACCACTTACTCTGTCAAGGCCAGGTTAACTGTTAACAGTATGTATTTCTGCATTTTTATTATTGCTTTAAATTTATTATTGTATTTATTTGTAATTATTAATCTCTCATATATATAAATTTGCGTGCTTTTTTTATTTTATTTTTTTCCTAATTTTTATTTAATTTTATTTCAGTGCTTCCTTCATTTACAAAGAAGCCTATAGACCTTACTATTCGCGCTGGATCTACCGCTCGACTTGAGTGTGCTGCAGTTGGTTACCCAACGCCACAGATCGCTTGGCAGAAAAATGGTGGGACAGACTTCCCTGCGGCCCGTGAGAGACGGATGCATGTAATGCCAGAAGATGATGTGTTCTTTATTGTGAATGCTAAAATTGGAGACACTGGTGTATACAGCTGTACAGCCCAGAATAGTGCAGGCAGCATTTCAGCCAATGCTACGCTGACCGTGCTAGGTAAGTAATCTTTTACACAGTTTATCATAATCAAATGTTAAAAACTTTGGTCTTATATGACAATTAAGCCTGGAAAAATGTGGACAACTATGATAACTCCCCCTCCTCCATTAATCAAAATATTGTGTGTGTGTGTGTGTGTGTGTGTGTGTGTGTGTGTGTGTGTGTGTGTGTGTGTGTGTTTTTTTTGTTGTTTTTTTTTATTATTTTGTACTATTTTTTTAAGAGCGCATGTCCACCATGACATTGCTCTATTGCAGAGACATATCAGAGTCTATTGGATGTAGTCTATAGGAAGTAGAAATAGTGTAATGCAGGAAATAGATTATTTTCTGCCAAAGATAGTATTTTTTGTGTATGTAAACTGGGACAGTTAGTGAAATGTAGGACATTTCCAAAATTAAAACCACACTACCATGCGTTTTATGTATGTATTTTGCCTTTCTGGCAGAGAGTATAATTTAGTAATACATTCTTGTTTTCTTTCTCAACAACAGAAACCCCATCGTTTCTGCGACCGTTAGTAGATCGAACTGTATCAAAAGGAGAAACCACAGTCCTGCAATGCATAGCAGGGGGAAACCCTACACCAAAAGTGAATTGGACAAAGGATGATAAACCATTGATTGTAACAGAGAGACATTTTTTTGCTGCTGGGAATCAACTTCTTATTCTTGTGGACACGGACTTCGAAGATGCTGGAAAATACACTTGTGAAATGTCCAATATTCTTGGAACGGAGAGAGGCAATATACATCTTTCCGTAATTCCAAATCCAACATGTGATTCCCCTGCAAATTCCACCCCATCGTTGGAGGATGATGGATGGGCCACAGTTGGGGTGGTGATTATAGCCGTGGTTTGCTGTGTGGTGGGAACCTCCCTTGTGTGGGTGGTCATCATATACCACACAAGAAGAAGGAATGAGGATTGCAGTGTTACAAACACAGGTGGGTATAACTGTAGAGCAGGCCAGGAAATAAAAGCTGTTACTTTTCAATTTTGGTTTATCAAATTGACATTCATCAGTGGTTAGAGGGACACCCAAGTTTGAAGAACATATGTTGCGCAGTGAGCTTTATCTGGCAGAAAAATTGTTTCTGAAAGTATGAAATTTTGTTTTTTATTGAAATGGACCACAGATTACTACAGTAGATGTTTTTTTTAAACTTAAGAATATTCTAGGAATATCTTTTTTTTTAAATCCAATATACACACTTTATATACACTTAAACTATCATTCCCTTTTTATTTATTTTTTTTGTATTTCATACTGAGATGTTTTGAAGTGAAACTTTTGGTTTTCTTCTATAGTCTGTTGACTTATTTGAACTTGTGTTTAATTCAACCCTTTTATTTTACAGATGAGACAAACCTACCAGTGGATACTCCTAGTTACTTGTCCTCCCAGGGAACTCTTGCAGAGAGGCAAGAAGGATACATCTCTTCTGAAAATGGAAGCCATCATTTCATAACCTCCTCCATGAGTGGTTATTTCTTGCAGCAAAGAGACACTAATGGTATATTAGACTTGTGTGTTTTTGTGTTTTCTGTGTCATCTAACTGCACAATACAACAGACCGATAACACTGGTTCCATAAGCTTCTCACAATAGTGTATATTCCACAAACTACATAAAATAAATTTCATTGTATATAATTTTTTTTAGTATTATTCTTAAATGAAAGTCACTATGTAGTCAGTCATCTGTAACCAAAAGCTTGGTGGTAAAGGACTATCTCCATTATAATGCTGTGCCTTCAGATTGGTTGCACAGCGTATTTATTTTTCCCTCTTTCTTTTTGTTAAAAATTAATTATATATTGTTTTAATTATAGGAGTATGCCATTTGGATAATGGAAGTGAAGCTGACTTAGAAACTGGAAACGATCCCCTTCACTACCACCACATGGGGCAGCAGAGCTCATTCTATTTGAAAGGAAACCTGTATAACCCTGAAGGATGTGAGGGCTATCATTCAGGTCTGTTGAAACATCAGCAAACCACCTTTTTTGTTCTGTGCGATTTAGTATTTAATGCAAATATTTAGTGATGTATTTTTCTTTTCTTAAAGGTAACAATTCAGATCAAAGATCTACTAACTTCAATGACTATGAACCAGATTATTTAACACGAAAAGACTTTGGTTCCTCATATACACAACAGAAAGACGATCATTTCATCAATAATTCGGATGTCCATGGAACTTTTCCTGTGATTTATGCTTTTCCTGGCTCTGTCTGTGATCCGATTGAAGATAACAGTGTTAAAACTGATTCCGAGATGGACCTTTTTGGCTTCAAGACAAATTCAGACAAGACATTGCACATGGGTAAGTCACCTATCCTTTTATCAAAATATATTTGGTTTTAGTAGAGGGAAATGTGACTTAAAACTGTTGTGAATGTTGACGCATAAGGTTTGAATTAACAGATGAACGGTTGAATAAATTAAATAACCAAACCGTTTTTGATATGGTTACTTGGACTTAGCAGATCAGTTATGGCCATATTCAAGTCTACTGTGTGGAAACTTGTTTTCCCATAATGGAGCGAATGTTAGGAAACCTCCAAAATGTCATCCAAGACCTTAACCAGCTTTAAAACCAAACTCTTAAATGTCTGTAATATTGGTGTTGTTTATGTGGTAGTTTACTTTCAGAAATGAATATACACATTTGCACTATAATTTTAATAACTGTCAGCAGGATGTGTATATTTACTTTTTGTATATATGTTTTTTTTTTTTTTACGTACTTCCAATCACTTCTAGTTTTACATCATGTGTGCTTCTACAGAATTTTTTAATGGTGACGACTACTTTTTTTTTTTTTTTTTTTTTTTAATGCATTATTACAAATATGCAATTTTGTGAATCTGAGAAATATTTTGAATTAAATGCTTCACAAACTAGGGATTAAAAAAATAAAAACCATCAGATTATTGTGAAATTGACAGCCTAATGGTTTAACCCATTAGTGACCGCCAATACGCCTTTTAACGGCGGCCACTAACGGGCTTTATTCTGATGCATATGCCTTTTTTACGGCACTGCATCAGGATAAAGTAAACCGAGCAGGGAGCGTCAAATCTCCCTGCTCTCAGCTGCCAGATGTAGCTGAGCACTGGGAGCGTCCCTGCTCTGCCGTGTGAGATCGATATAAGTATCGATCTCACCCGTTTAACCCCTCACATGCGGTGCACAATAGCGTGCACCGCATCTGAGTGGTTTTGGAGAGAGGGAGGGAGCTCCCTCTCTCTCCCACCGACACCCGGCGATACGATCGCCGAGTGTCTGTGTCTCTAATGGCAGCCGGGGGCTTAATAAAGGCCCCCAGGTCTGCCTGGAGTGAATGCCTGCTAGGTCATGCCGGAGGCATGACCTAGCAGATGCCTGTCCGTTTTAAACGGACAGGCAGTAATACACTGCAATACAAAAGTATTGCAGTATATTACAATAGCGATCGGAGAATCGCATATTAAAGTCCCCTAGTGGTACTAGTAAAAAAGTAAAAAAAAAGTTTAATAAAGTTAATTAAAAAAAACACAATAAAGTAAAAAAGTTACACATATTTGGTATCGCCGCGTCCGTAACGACCCCGACTATAAATCTATTACAGTATTTAACCCGCACGGTGAACGCCGTAAAAATTTTAATAAAAAACTGGAAAAATTGCTGTTTTCTGTGAATCCTGACTTAAAAAAAATGTGATAAAAAGTGATCAAAAAGTTGCATCTACTCCAAAATGGTACCAATAAAAACTACAAGTCTTCCCACAAAAAAAAAGCCCTCATACAACCGCATCGGCGAAAAAATAAAAACTTTACGGCTCTTCAAATATGGAGACACAAAAACAAATAATTTTGAAAAAAAAGCGTTTTTACTGTGTAAAAGTAGTAAAACATACAAAAACTATACAAATTTGGTATCGTTGCAATCGTAACAACCCGCTGAATAAAGTTATTGTGTTATTTATATCACACGGTAAACGGCGTAGATTTAAGACGTGAAAAAGAGTGGCGAAATTTCAGGTTTTTTTCTATTCCCCCCCCCCCCCCCCCAAAAAAAGTTAATAAAAGTTAATCAATAAATAATATGTCCCACAAAATGGTGCTATTAAAAAAGAAAACTTGTCCCGCAAAAAACAAGACCTTATACAGCTATGTCGACGCAAAAATAAAAAGGTTATAGCTCTTGGAATGCGACGATGGAAAAACGTAAAAAATGGCTTGGTCATTAAGGCCTAAAATAGGCTGGTCATTAAGGGGTTAATAAAGGGTTTTGGGTTTTTTTTCCCCCTTTTTTTGTTTATTTTTAGAAATCTTGCAAATTCAGAAACCTCGCAAATAAAAAATGTGTAGTACAAATGACACCTCTGTAAAACTGGGAGATTCTCAGTGTAGTCAAAAAATACAAAAGCTAAGCTAGGTGGATGAGAAGTCATGCCTGTTAGTCCTAATTTCTTCTCTAGATTTTTGTGACTTTTTTTGAAAATACTGGCTTTAACATTTTTTTGTATCTTAAATTTTCAGGGACATTTGGGAAGTCTGTGTGGAAGCCCCTTCATGAACCCTTTCAGAAGACAATGGGATATGTGACCGCACATAGTAATGATCATTCCTCATCGGATATACATTTAGACTGTAATAAAGAAGAACCAACAAAAATAACTTTTGCAGATGAGACTGGAAAGGATTTCTACAAGAAAAATATTTCTGAAGATCACAGGACTCCTAAGTTTTATTGCTATGATATTGACACATAGCTGCTGAATAGTATTTGCATTTCTTAATCCAAAGACTTTAACTTTCTACCTCAACGATAAACTTTGCCCAAAGGGAAAACAAATAATGAATTTGAGTGCATGCAAAGTCACCAGAAATGGATTTCCGAAAAAGAATCTGAAGAAATAACGTTGCATAAAATATTTTCTTATTTTAGAGCTTTGTTTTTATATAAAGAGAAAAACCATCCATAATTTAAAAACTGTAAATATTGATTATAAATATTTGTATTTTTTTATATATAAGATTTTTTATGAAAAATGAATAGTAATGTATTCTTAAGAAGTGGCTAAATATTTTTGTTTTTTGGCTCTGATCAAAATGTACATTTGCACAGTATGGTGAATAAAGAAGGTGCTTTTTAACATGTTATTAACTATTCAGGATGGTGAACTTGTATGCCAATTTACTATAAAATTGGCTGATTTGTAGATGGATGTGTGTCCATCTGTCCTGAGATACATAGTTAACTTTGTTGCCAGGTGCACCATGTACTGACAGGGCCATGTCTTGACCATATGGCAGCTTGAGTATTAACAGGGTGATCTAGTATGGTTTATGGGTCATCTTCTCTGTTAGAGCACTGTCACTGTGAGGCTGGGTTCACACAACCTATTTTCAGACGTAAACGAGGCGTATAATGCCTCGTTTTACGTCTGAAAATACGTCTCCACTACGTCGGCAAACATCTGCCCATTCATTTGAATGGGTTTGCCGACGTACTGTGCAGACAACCTGTAATTTACGCGTCGTCGTTTGACAGCTGTCAAACGACGACGCGTAAATGGACTGCCTCGGCAAAGAAGTGCAGGGCACTTCTTTGCCACGTAATTTGAGCTGTTCTTCATTGAACTCAATGAAGCACAGCTCAAGATTTACGAGTGTCTCAGACGCCTCGCAAAATGCGAGGAGGAGCATTTACGTGTGAAACGAGGCAGCTGTTTTCTCTTGAAAACAGTCTGTCTTTTCACATGTAAATTACAGCTAGCGTGTGCACATACCCTGACAATCGCCCATGTTTCCCAAATGCTGTGCTTTAGTACCACATTATCCCTAAACTTCTCAATTAATCACATCTTTTGTTTTCCAGTTTTATGTAAATAAACCTTAATCGTTATATAAATGTAAAGTTATACAACTTACTAATGTACTTTGTGCTTCAATTTGTCACCATTTTCAAGATATTAGTTCGCTGTCAGTGAATGAGAATACTCTTGTTTACATTCCGAGGCCGCAAACCTGTACGTACCTTGTTCTGACCTCCGCCTGAAAAGTAAATACAATTGTATCCAGTCTAAACAAAGCTCTGAGAGTTAGGCTATGTTCATACGGCAGAATTTTTGATTCGGATCCCGCCTCAAAATTCCGCCTCTCATTCATTCATTACAATGGGAGGCGGAAGCTTTTTTTTTTTTTTCCCGCTAGCTAAAGTTCAGCTAGCGGACAAAAGAAGCGTCCTGTCCGATCTGAATAGAAATAGGAATCTTCCTGCTCATGGCAGGAATAATTCTGCGTTGGGACTCGCGAAGCAAAATCTGCCGTGTGAACATAGTCTGTAACAGCCTGGACTCAAGACTGATACACTGTAGTAAGTTGCCAAAACGTTTTGTGAATGAAACGCCTGTCCTTCGTAAATATGCCCCATAGTATGTTCTAAAGTTGTATAACTTTTCATTTATACATTAATTATTATTTACATAAAGCCTAAAAAAAACCTTTTAATCCTTGAAGCTTAAAGCCAATTTCCCATAAACAAAATTTTTCACCTATCTGTAGGAAAGGGGATAAATGTTAGATCTGTGAGGATGTGAGATCTGGGATCCTCACCACTAATGGAAGGAGATCTATGTTGTCGACAGCACAGTGATTTAGTGGTTGGCATTGTTGCCTTGCAGCGCTGGCTTCTCTCATGGGATCTCCAGTTTTGTCAATCTCTGTACAGCACTATAGAATAAATTGGAGTTATGTACACAACAGGAAATTAATAAATAGTGGGCCAAACTACTTTGATGCAATGTTGGTGCTGGAATTTCATAGACTGGACTTCAATGGCCAAACAAATTGCACATTTCCAATGTCTGCCAAAGCACACCTACAGTGACCCCCCCCCCCCCCAATAAAAAAAATTGCTGCAGTTCTCCAAATACCAGTCAAATGGGTGAGTATGGGTTTCTCGATGCTAGGAGAGCACTTATCCACCTTCATTAGACATTACAATTGGTTCTTTGCACTTAGAAAATAAGTCTGGACTGTTTTAGAAGGTTTTTCTACTGGACCCTTCATTCAGCTCCAAATCAAGGTCCATAAGAGAAAAAAAAAAATAGCTTGGCTAAATTTGAGGCAGAATCCGAATGACTTAGGGCTGATTCAGACGGCCGTTAATTGCGTCCGTGCAGGTCACGTGGTTTTCACGCGGCACGCATGGACCAATAGAAGTCTATGGGCCAGTACAGACAGTCCGCGCTTTTTGCGCAGTTTTTGTCAGCTGTGTAAAAAGCGCGGCACGTTGAATATCTCCGAGTAATTCGCGCATCACGCACCCATTGAAGTCAGTGGGTGCGTGAAAACCACGCAGGTCGCACGGAAGCACTTCCGTGCAAACTGCCTGTTTCGCGCAACGGCTGTCAAAAGGATGAATGTAAACCGAAAAGCACGACGTGCTTTTCTGTTTACAAACATCTGAATGGCGTGTCATAATGATGGCGGCTGCGCGAAAACTACGCAGCCACGCATCATATGATGCTGCCTCACGGAGCAGGTAAGTGACTTTTGCGCAGGCAAAACGCAGCGTGTTTTGTGTGCGCAAAAACGCCACGGTCGTCTGAATCAGCCCTTACAGAGAGCCTTGACCTCACCATATCAAACACATTTAGGCTTTATTCAGACGAACGTATAATACGTCCGTGCAACGCACAGGATTTTTACGCGCCTCACACGGACCTATGTTAGTCAATGGGGCCGTTCAGACAGTCCGTGATTTTCACGCAGCGTGTGTCCACTGCGTAAAACTCACTACATGTCCTATATTTGTGCGTTTTTCGCGCATCACGCACCCATTGAAGTCAATGGGTGCGTGAAAATCACGCGCAGCACACGGACGCACTTGTGTGTGATTTGCGCAACAGCAGTAAAAACTATGAATGAAAACAAAAAAGCACCACGTGCTTTTCTGTTTACAAACATAAAAACAGTGTCATAATGATGGCGGCTGCGTGAAAATCACGCAGCGACGCATCATATGCTGATGCCACACGGAGCTGTTATGGACCTTTTGCGCACGCAAATCGGACACGCTCGTGTGAATCCGGCCCTAGGATAAAAATGGTACATGGACTACACACCAGACCTTATGTGTAACATCAGTAATGCTCTATTCTAATGGATGCAGATTTTCTTTGTGGATTTCACTCATTGCCAATGGGGAAAAAAAAGCAGCTAAATCTGCATGTAAGACTTGCAGATTTTGTTAGGGTATGTTTACATGGCCCCGAAAAACAGCTAAAAATACAGAGGCTCAACGCCTCCAAACATCTGCCCATTGATTTCAATTGGAAAAATGGCGTTTTGTTCAGACGGGCGTTTTTTTACATGGCCGTTTGTAAAAACGGCATGTAAAAAACACCCTGTAAAAAAGAAGTGCATGTCACTTCTTGAGTCGTTTTGGAGCAGTTTTTCATTGTCTCAATAGAAAAACAGCTACAAAAAAGCTCCGCATTTTACAGCCGTTTTTAGTTTGCCGTGTGAACATACACTTACGGATTTTAAGACTGTTTCTGCAGCTTATTTAATACAGTGTGAGAACCTAGCTTTCAGTTCTCATTGACTCCGTTATGGGTCTATAATATCCATCCTGCAAACAGTTATATAGATCATAAGGTAGAGTCCATCAAGCCCAACCTATTGTGTTTGAGCCAGAGCAAAGCAAAAACCCCCATGAGGTGGGTGCCAAATGCTCCATATTGGGGGAGAAAATTACTCCCCCCTTCCCCACCATTCCAAAAATTTAATCAGAATAAATCCCTGGATTGATTTTTCATCTCCAGAAATCCAGTACCTATAATTTGTAATATTTTTCAAGAAACGAATTCGGGACCTCCTTGAAATTGTTTGAGGAGTTAAATAATCACAACAGCATGTGATGCTTACAGTAATGTTTAAATCTTTTTTTTTTTAAACTGTACATTGTAATTAGATCGCCCCTAAGCCATCTTTGTTTTCTAAACTGAATTACCCCATGCATAGAAGCAAAACTATGTTCTGGTCATAAACCTCTTCTAGTGCAAGCCAAATTTACCATATTTACCATGGCAGCAGCTACCTGGCACTGATTGATAAAGTTAAAGGGAACCTGTCACCATCATTTCACCTATTGAACTTTACTTATCCCTCGCTGGCCGCTGCTGTAAAAAGTTCATTGCCGTTATCCCCTCTCCTAAACTCCTCCTCCTACTGTAAATAACGGTCTTCAAACATTTTGCGCCTTTTATTGTAATGATCCGGTGTCTCGTTGTACGCGCACACCAGAAGAGGACATCAATGCACAAGCGCGGGATTTTGTGTGCTGGGGAAGATGAGGCGCTGTCAATCAGAACTAAGGAGGAGGGGCAAACTCGGAAAGACTTGAGGAATGAAGATTTGATTCTTTTCGAATGAAGATATGACTCTTTTATGCTCATTAGCATACGATGCAGGAACACTTAAAAACGGAATACTAAAGCTACAGAGCCGACTAAGAAGACAATTATAGGTTATATAGAAATGGTTTTTCACCCACTACCACCAGGTATAGTCGGTTTAATAGGTGAAATGCTGGTGACAGGTTCCCTTTAAGTTTACTGTCCACCAATCTCCCCAAGTCTGATTCAGTGGTAGTTTTACACAGTGTTTACCTATAATAGATAATAGATTTATCAACATTAAACTTAATTTGCCATTTCTGAAACCACGATAAATTTTGAGGAATTCATGACAGCTATGCTTGAAAAACACTTTGTTAAACACCCTTTAGGGGAACAACAATTGCTTGCAAAAGAGATATTGTATATTCACAGTAATCAGAAGAATAAAAATAAAGAATAAATCCTAAAAAGAGAGTTAAGTGATGTATGGTTACGTTCAAAGCTCTGGGAGTAAGAGACCTCACAACTTAACCAAGATAAAGCATAATTAAAATGTCCATCACAAAAGATATCTAAAATACTCAAATGAACCATAATATAGCTATCTTCTCTGCATACCAGGGAAAGCCATTTTGTAATGGGCCATAATAGGGCTGTAATTGAGGTACATAGGGCATCTGGTATTTCCATATGCCTATGATTTCATACAGAGATATTATCTGTCATCTGCTGTGCTAATTGTACTCTACCTACATCTACATTCGGCACTGAGCACGTTTATTGTCTTGGAATAGATTTATGTGTTTAAATATATATTTTTTTCCATCTCACCACTATGACCGAACCAGACTTAGTGATGATCCTCCACGCACCAGGTGAGGACTAGAAGTGACATTGTCAATGTGGGGAGAGGAGCGCTGTAGCAGCTAAAACTGGGGTTCTGCGATGGGTTTACTTTGGGCAAGTGGATGCAACCAGCCAAGATCTAATCTGGGACCTGGATTCTCATACTGGTTACTGCAGGAGCAGTTATCTGATGCAGGCTTTCGGGCACATTGTAGCATCCGGACAGCCAGTGGGTACCTCTGAACAATAGCCTGTTTCACCCTCTGACTGGAAACCCCAATCATATGGCTGCTTTCAATTTGGCCTGCTAAGTAATAGAAACAAGCAAATTTGGGGAATTTTTTTTCGTTATGATTCGGTCCAATAGGCCGCCGGATACGATTTGGTTCGATACGAACAAATTCATCCAGAATCGGAAGTGCCCCAATTGCCCTGAAAAGTCGTATGTGGCATTCTGAGGTCTACGTTTTCAAGCTTTTTAAGGCCAAGACAGCATAAGTAATGTCAAAATGACAGGATCATATATAGCTATGGGTAAATGGATGGTAGCCAGCGGTAACACACAGTGTGTTGATCGGCTGATTGTATAGTTTATGCAGCCGAAAATAATATTGTTGTCGGCAGCACATCCGTGTGTAAAGAGAGAGACGTGCTGCCGACATGATAGAAATGTATGAGGACGAGCAATTGTAGTAACGAGCGCTCATCCCCATACATAACTCCTTGTGAAAGAAGCAAATAAGCTCCGATCAACAAGCTGTCCAATTAATCGGCGCTCGTTTACATGGCCCACATGGGGCCATGTAAGAGGACCCTGACCCCTATCTCTCAATAAAATCTATCTATACAATTATTGTAAATCTATCTATTCTTTTCAACTCACTATAAAAACACACTCACTGACACTAATCCACTATCTATCTGCAGCAACATTTCCTGGTTAGCCAGTTTATAATGGCTATGACTCGTTAGTGACGTGACCCACACCTAGGGAATGTTCACACGCTAAACCAAAAACAGCTGTAAAATACGGAGCTGTTTTCAAGGGAAAACAGCCTCTGATACTCGGCCGCTTTTTAACACCTTCCCGACCGCCCACTGTCTTTTGACGTCAGGCGGTGCGGGTGCTTAATCTACAGAGACGTCTTTTGGCGTCGATGCAGATCAGGCTGATGAGCGCTCGTGTGAGCACTCATCCTCTAAGCAGGAGCTGTTACTAACAGCTCCTGATCTTAGAGCAGCCGCCTGAACACAGCTGGGGTCGGCAAACATTCGGACCCCAGCTGTGTAACCCTTTGATTACCGCGGTCCGTGACCGCGGCATGATCAAAGGGAATTTCCCTCTTTGATCGCATCACCGGGATTCCAGTGATGCGATCAAACACCGGGGAATCCCTCTGCAGTCAGTCCTGGGGACCTACAAAGGACCCCAGGGCTGTCTGTTCCGTGTGCCTGCTGTTCGGGCACACTATGTGCTGCCCGATCAGCAGCCTGTGTCATAGTGACACAGTGTAATGTATTAGCATACAGGAGTATGCTAATACATTACAAGTAAAAAATAAAGTTACAAATAAAGTTATCCCTTGATGGGATTAAAAAAAAAAAAAGTAACAAAACAAATAAATAAATAAAAAAAGTGCCAAAAAGAGTCTTTATTTTGCATTAAATACATTTTATTGCCCCTACACTAAATAAAAACAAAAAACCTACGCATATTAGGTATCTACACGACCGTAATAACCTGAAGAATTAATCTAATGGGTTATTTAGCGTGAAACGTGAACGGGATAAAAAATAAACAAAACTATTCCGAGAACCGCTTTTTCCTATATTCACGCCGTAAAAAAAATTTTTTTTACCCCCAAACTGGGTGAAAAATAAAATACTATTTCTGTCGCATAAAACAAGGCCTCATACAGCCACGTCAATGAAAAAATAAAAAAGTTATGGCTGCTGAAACGCAGAGAGGCAAAAACAGAAAAATTTAGCTGGTCATTAAGGTCTTTTCAGGCCCGGTCATTAAGGGGTTAAGCATCAATCGTTTTTTGATGCGTTTTTTACGGCCGTTTTTGGGGCTGTTTTTCTATTGACACAATGAAAAACGTCTGAAGAAGTTACATGTACTTCTTTTTACGAGGTGTTTTTTTACAGGTCATTTTTAAAAACGGCCTTTAAAAATGCCCCATGGGAATAAACCGCAGTTTTTTCCCATTGAAATCAATGGGCAGATGTTTGGAGGCATTCAGGATCTGTATTTTTAGCCATTTGTCAGGGCATTTACGGCATGAAAAACGTCTGAAAATAGGGCGTGTGAACAAACCCCTATACTCTTCAAGACTGGCTGTGCTAGAGGAAGGGCTAACTGCAAGGCAATATGTGGAAGCGTGCTGTGCCGCGGCCCGAGGTCATGTGATCCTTCTACTCTGTCTGCATCTGATCTGTAAAATGGCGGCTGCCATACTGAGCAATTTGTGCGAGTCGAATTCCAAAAGTTTCGGATTCGCTAAAATCTGAAACTTTATGGACGTTTGTAACAAATTCCATTTGTGTAGAATTGATTTGCTCATCTCTACTAAGTAGTAAGCGGGCTGATAGCTCCCCATTGAGCAGCGCTTTTTTGAACCAGATGCAAGGCAAAAAACGCTCTCTGAACTGAGATCTGGAAGATCAGACTTTATAAGTAAGAGGGTCAACAATGTTCATAGCCTAAAGATGAAAAAAACTTCTGGGGATAAGATAGGAGGAGATAACTTCTTGAACTCTGTTCCTGTATACCTATATGTTCTCGTGTAATATACCTTCTTTTTGTACCCTATTTTTTTCTATAACAATTGAATGCGCGTGCACAGTAACTGTGCCCTTTCCATCACTTGCGAAGGGCCGATGGTTTGCTATGGCAGCCAGAGGCCAAACAGTGACCCCGAGGTCTGGCTTCTTAGTACACCTTCAATGACATGCATAATAAACTGCAATACAGAAGTATTACAGTGTAATATAGAAGGGATTTAGAGATCGTGTAGTCAAGTCCACTAGTGGGACAAAAGAAAAAAAGTGGAAAAAAAAAAGTGAAATAAAGTGTTTAAAAATATATATATCTATAAAAAAAATTGTCATGTTATCTAACCCGCACAGTGAGCGCCATAAAATAAAATGCCAGAATTTATGTTTTTTATTCATCCCGCCTCCAAATAATGAATAAAAAGTGATCAAAAAGTCTAATGTACACCAAAATGGTACCAATGGAAAACGTCAACTTATCGCATAACAATAAGCCCTCTCACAGTTCCATCAATGAAAAATATAAAGTTATAGCTCTCAGAATATGGTGACAAAAAAAGTGTTTTTATCATGCAAAAGTATATAAAAAAACATATATAAATTTGGTATCACTGTAACCGTACAGAATAAAGAATACAGAATAAGTTAACATGTAATTTATATCGCACAGTAAACGCCGTAAAAACAAAATCCGAAAAACAATGGCGGAATTGCTGGTTTTTCTACCCCCTCCAATTTTTTTTGAAAAGTTATCCTATACAATTGGGTACCAAAAGAGTATATATATACCAAAATAGTGATATTAAAAAATACAACTCGTCCCAAAAAAAAAAGCCCTCATATGGCTACGTCGTCATAAAAATAAAAGAGATATAACTTTCGAAATGCTGCGATGAAAAAAGTCAAGAAATTGCTAAGTCCTTAAGGTCAAAACCTGCGGTGTAATAAAGTGGTTAAAAATACCTCCAAATTGCTCTGAAAATAAAAAGGGTAGAAAAACATTTCTAGTTTCACGCGTTGCCTTTTGTTTTCATTTTCTTTAAAGGGGTTTTCCCGTCAGGAACATTCATGGCATATCCACAGGATATGCCATAAATGTCTGATAGATGCGGCTCTAACCTCTGGGACCCGAACCTTTCTCTAGAATGAGGCCCCACAAACCCTGTTCTACCTCTCTGTGCTCCGGCTGACGCATGTGATTCCCGACCATGAAGAAAAAACAGCGTAGTTCACTGAGCTACGCTGTTTCCTTAAGTCCAATAATAGTGAATGGAAGTTACGGAAACAGCGCAGCATGCGAGATACGCTGTTTTCGTAGCTACCATTCAGTTCTATGGAACTTACAGAAACAGAATAGCTCAGCGAGCTACGCTGTTTTCATCTACATCGACGGAAATCACACAAGTCCGCTGTAGCATAGAGAGGTAGAACAGGGTTTAGGGGGCCCCGTTCTAGAGATAGGTGCGGGTTCAGGGGTAGGATTCAAATTTTTAACAACAGGTTTCCTGTTTTGTGGACAAAGACATACGACCAGGGGGGAGGGTTGCAGTGTTTTGCACTGTATCGTGCCATGGAAAATGATTCTAATAATAAAATAAAACAATTACAATATTCCAAATATGCCCTATATTAAAGCGGACTCTAAATAAAGAAATTCACTGTCCAGAATGTTTAACTGGATTTCCACACTATGTATATAATTACATAAGCCAACATAGCTACCGACCCACACTCATTATATTAAACTCACCTATTATGTATAGACCTACAGTATATGCGCAAATTCAATATCCTTAGTGTCCTCAGCCCATTTAGTTAGGCTGTGCACTGTGTGAAGGGTGGAGGACAGTAAGGCGTGAGCAGTAAGCCGTGACAAATCTCCCGGCTAATGCACAGATGCGGTGCCAGAACCAAGTTCAGTACATAAATACAGCACCAGAACCAAGCTCAGTACGCATATACCGCACCAGAACAAAGCTCAGTACATAAATACAGCCCCAGTACCAAGCTCAGTACATATATACAGCACCGGAACAAAGCTCAGTACATATATACAGCACTAGGATGAAGTTCAGTACATATATATAGTACCAGAACCAAGCTCAGTACATATATACAGTACCAGATCAATGCTCAGTACATGAATACAACACCAGAACCAAGCTCAGTACATATATACTGTGCCAGAACAAAACTCAGTACATATATACAGCACCAGAACATAGCTCATACACATATACAGTACCAGAACCAAGCTCAGTACATATACATATACATATATACAGCACCAGAACAAAGCTCAGTACATATATACAGTGCCAGAACAAAGCTCAGTACATATATACAGCACCAGAACAAAGCTCAGTACATATATACAGTGCCAAAACAAAGCTCAGTACATAAATATATCAACAGAACCAAGCTCAGTACATATATACAGAACTAGAACAAAGCTCAGTGTCACATTGGGTTTGTGGACCCACTGGGCCGTACCGCCTTGACGGTATGGCAGCTGGCCAACAGGACATATACAGTGCCAGAACAAAGCTCAGTACATACATTCACCGGAACAAAGCTCAGTACATATATACAGTACCAGACAAAAGTTCAGTACATAAATACAACACCAGATCCAAGCTCAGTACATATATACAACACCAGAACAAAGTTCAGTACATAAATACAGCCCCAGAACCAAGCTCAGTACATATATACAGCACTAGAACAAAGCTCAGTACATATATACATTACCAGAACCAAGCTCATACATGTATATTCAGCGCCAGAACCAAACTCCGTACATAAATACAGAACAAGAAAAAAGCTCAGTACATATATACGGCACCAGAACAAATCTCAGTACATATGTATGGCACCAGAACAAAGCTCAGTGCATATATACAGCACCAGAACCATGCTCAGTACATATATACAGTACCAGAACAATGCTCAGTACATGAATACAACACCAGAACCAAGCTCAGTACATTTATACTGCACCAGAACAAAGCTCAGTACATATAGAGATAAGGACTCTAACGATGATATATATAAACTAGAGTCCATTACTATTAATTTTAACAAAAATAGAAAATGTCTTTATTGTAAACAAAATAGAGAATCTAAAAAACAAGTCTATATCTGGGTCAACGTTTACATGCGCATTGTCAAAAACATGTACAAAGAGTATATATAGCATGGGAAATCACATGGTTTTTATATCCGGATTAGAGATGTATTCACTCAAGTAGGTACATGTCAGAAGAGAGAGAGAGAGTGAAAAACTCATAGTGAGAGTTTAAGAGTAGTTAAAGTGACAGGTACGGTAGGTATATATAAAACCCAACAAGACCTTGGTAGTACACTTACCCATGCTAAATGGCATGGTTACGTGACTCAGAAGGTAAGGTAGCAAGGGGCCTCTTGAGAAAGCTACTTGCAAAACGCGCTTCGGGGCGCTACCTTACCTTCTGGGTCACGTAACTATGCCATTTAGCATGGGTAAGTGTACTACCAAGGTCTTGTTGGGTTTTATATATACCTACCCTAATCAAGCTCATACATGTTTGCAGCGCCAGAACCAAACTCCGTACATATATACAGTGCCAGAACCATGCTCAGTACATATACACAGCACCAGAACAAAGTTCAGTACATATATACAGTGCCAGAACAAAGCTCAGTACATATATACAGCACCAGAATAAAGCTCAGTACATATATACAGTGCCAAAACAAAGCTCAGTACATAAATATATCAACAGAACCAAGCTCAGTACATATATACAGAACTAGAACAAAGCTCAGTGTCACATTGGGTTTGTGGACCCACTGGGCCATACCGCCTTGACAGTATGGCAGCTGGCCAACAGGACATATACAGTGCTAGAACAAAGCTCAGTACATATATACAGTGCCAAAACCAAGCTCAGTACATAAATACAGCCCCAGTACCAAGCTCAGTACATATATACAGCACCGGAACAATGCTCAGTACATTTATACAGTACCAGAACAAAGTTCAGTACATAAATACAACACCAGATCCAAGCTCAGTACATATATACAACACCAGAACAAAGTTCAGTACATAAATACAGCCCCAGAACCAAGCTCAGTACATATATACAGCACTAGAACAAAGCTCAGTACATATATACATTACCAGAACAAAGCTCATACACGTATATTCAGCGCCAGAACAAAACTCCGTACATAAATACAGAACAAGAAAAAAGCTCAGTACATATATACGGCACCAGAACAAATCTCAGTACATATATATGGCACCAGAACAAAGCTCAGTGCATATATATAGCACCAGAACCACGCTCAGTACATATATACAGCACCAGAACAAAGCTCAGTACATAAATAGAGGACCAGAACCAAACTCAGTACATATATACAGTACCAGAACAAAATTCAGTACATATATATCGTACCAGAACCAAGCTTATACATATATGCAGTGCCAGAACAAAGCTCAGTACATATATACAGCACCAGAACAAGTTTAGTACATAAATACAGCACCAGTACCAAGCTCAGTACATATATACAGCACTGGAACCAAGCTCAGTGAATATATACAGCACTAGGACTAAGCTCAGTACATATATACTGTACCAGAACCAAGCTTAGTACATGAATACAACACCAGAACTAAGCCCAATACATATATACAGCACCAGAACAAAGCTCAGAACATATATACAGTACTAGAACAAAGCTCATACACATATACAGTACCAGAACCGAGCTCAGTACATATATACAGTGCCAAAACAAAGCTCAGTACATACATACAGCACCAGAACAAAGCTCAGTACAAATATACAGTGCCAAAACCAAGCTCAGTACATAAATACAGCCCCGGTACCAAGCTCAGTACATATATACAGCATCAGAACCAAGCTCAGTACATATATACAGCACTAGGACGAAGCTCAGTACATATATACAGTACCAGAACAATGCTCAGTACATGAATACAACACCAGAACCAAGCTCAGTACATTTATACTGCACCAGAACAAAGCTCAGTACATATAGAGATAAGGACTCTAACGATGATATATATAAACTAGAGTCCATTACTATTAATTTTAACAAAAATAGAAAATGTCTTTATTGTAAACAAAATAGAGAATCTAAAAAACAAGTCTATATCTGGGTCAACGTTTACATGCACATTGTCAAAAACATGTACAAAGAGTATATATAGCATGGGAAATCACATGGTTTTTATATCCGGATTAGAGATGTATTCACTCAAGTAGGTACATGTCAGAAGAGAGAGAGAGTGAAAAACTCATAGTGAGAGTTTAAGAGTAGTTAAAGTGACAGGTACGGTAGGTATACATAAAACCCTACAAGACCTTGGTAGTACACTTACCCATGCTAAATGGCATGGTTACGTGACTCAGAAGGTAAGGTAGCAAGGGGCCTCTTGAGAAAGCTACTTGCAAAACGCGCGTCGGGGCGCTACCTTACCTTCTGGGTCACGTAACTATGCCATTTAGCATGGGTAAGTGTACTACCAAGGTCTTGTTGGGTTTTATATATACCTACCCTAATCAAGCTCATACATGTATGCAGCGCCAGAACCAAACTCCGTACATATATACAGTGCCAGAACCATGCTCAGTACATATATACAGCACCAGAACAAAGTTCAGTACATATATACAGTGCCAGAACAAAGCTCAGTACATATATACATCACCAGAACAAAGCTCAGTACATATATACAGTGCCAAAACAAAGCTCAGTACATAAATATATCAACAGAACCAAGCTCAGTACATATATACAGAACTAGAACAAAGCTCAGTGTCACATTGGGTTTGTGGACCCACTGGGCCATACCGCCTTGACGGTATGGCAGCTGGCCAACAGGACATATACAGTGCCAGAACAAAGCTCAGTACATACATTCAGCACCAGAACAATGCTCAGTACATATATACAGTGCCAAAACCAAGCTCAGTACATAAATACAGCCCCAGTACCAAGCTCAGTACATATCTACAGCACCAGAACAATGCTCAGTACATATATACAGTACCAGAACAAAGTTCAGTACATAAATACAACACCAGATCCAAGCTCAGTACATATATACAACACCAGAACAAAGTTCAGTACATAAATACAGCCCCAGAACCAAGCTCAGTACATATATACAGCACTAGAACAAAGCTCAGTACATATATACATTACCAGAACAAAGCTCATACATGTATATTCAGCGCCAGAACCAAACTGTACATAAATATAGAACAAGAAAAAAGCTCAGTACATATATACGGCACCAGAACAAATCTCAGTACATATATATGGCACCAGAACAAAGCTCAGTGCATATATACAGCACCAGAACCACGCTCAGTACATATATACAGCACCAGAACAAAGCTCAGTACATAAATAGAGGACCAGAACCAAACTCAGTACATATATACAGTACCAGAACAAAATTCAGTACATATATATCGTACCAGAACCAAGCTTATACATATATGCAGTGCCAGAACAAAGCTCAGTACATATATACAGCACCAGAACAAAGTTTAGTACATAAATACAGCACCAGTACCAAGCTCAGTACATATATACAGCACTGGAACAAAGCTCAGTGCATATATACAGCACTAAGACTAAGCTCAGTACATATATGCAGTACCAGAACAAAGCTTAGTACATGAATACAACACCAGAACTAAGCCCAATACATATATACAGCACCAGAACCAAGCTCAGAACATATATACAGTACTAGAACAAAGCTCATACACATATACAGTACCAGAATCGAGCTCAGTACATATATACAGTGCCAAAACCAAGCTCAGTACATACATATAGCACCAGAACAAAGCTCAGTACAAATATACAGTGCCAAAACCAAGCTCAGTACATAAATACAGCCCCGGTACCAAGATCAGTACATATATACAGCATCGGAACCAAGCTCAGTACATATATACAGTACCAGAACCAAGCTCAGTACATATACACAGTACCAGAAAAATGCTCAGTACATGAATACAACACCAGAACCAAGCTCAGTACATATATACTGCGCAAGAACAAAGCTCAGTACATATATACAGCACCAGAACAAAGCTCAGTACATATATACAGTGCCAGAACAAAGCTCAGTACATAAATACAGCAACAGAACCAAGCTCAGTATATATATATCATACCCTAATCAAGCTCATACATGTATGCAGCGCCAGAACAAACTCCGTATATATATATACAGCACCAGATCCAAGCTCAGTACATAAATATAGCACCAGAACCAAGCTCAGTACATACACACAGCACCAGAACAAAGCTCAGTACATATATACAGTGCTAGAACCAAGCTCAGTACATAAATATCTCAACAGAACCAAGCTCAGTACATATATACAGAACTAGAACAAAGCTCAGTGTCACATTGGGTTTGTGGACCCACTGGGCCATACCGCCTTGACGGTATGACAGCTGGCCAACAGGACACAGGTAACAGTCTATAGTTCATATAGTGTACCTGTGGTAGCTCAGAAAGTAGCAAGACAGGCTCGGCTGGGACTAGGCAGCAGGCAGGCGCCAGGCGTGGTGTAGCAGGACAGGCGTGGTACACAGCATAGCACGACTTAAGCTCAACACGGCACTTGACCAGGATAGCACGGGATACATGTTACAGGTAGCAGGAACGGGGAACACTGGGAACTGGAAAACACTTAGGAGACCATTTGCATAGACATACTAGGATAACGATAACAAGGCTCAGGCAAGGTAGGAATGGGCAGAGCCTTTCTTATAGTCCAGGGTGCTCTGAGAGCAATGAGCTCAATTTCACATCTGTGTGCGCTCCAAGGCTGGACTGAGCTCATGATTGCACCCTGCTGGTCACTGTGGAACAGGACGGCCGCATGTGCAGACATCTCTGGAGAGAAGGGCATCGACCGGATGGAAGGAGTTTGTGGTCAGCGGCCACAGACGTTACACTCAGTACATATACACAGTACCAGAACCAAACTCAGTACATATATACGGCACCAGAACAAAGCTTATAAAAGTATGCAGGGCCAGAACAAACTCAGTACATATATACAGCACCAGAACAAGGCTCAGTACGTATATACAGCTCCTGAACAAAGCTCAGCATATAAATATAGAACCAGAGCCAAGCCCAGTACATATAAACAGCACTAGAACCAAGCTCAGTACATATATACAGTACCAGAACCAAGCTCAGTACATATATACAGTACCAGAACAAAGTTCAGTACATAAATACCACACCAGAACCAAGCTCAGTACATATATACAACACCAGAACAAAGTTCAGTACATAAATACAGCCCCAGAACCAAGCTCAGTACATATATACAGCACTAGAAAAAAGCTCAGTACATATATTCAGCACCAGAACAAAACTCAGTACATAAATTCAGAACCAGAACAAAGCTCAGTACATATATACGGCACCAGAACAAAGCTCAGTGCATATATACAGCACCAGAACAACGCTCAGTTCATATGTACAGCACCAGAACCAAGCTCAATGTCACGGTCTGTGGGTATGTGGACCCACTAGGCCGCACCGCCGTAGTGGAGAGGTAGCTGGCAAAACCACAGAGCACCCCAGCAATACAAAGTCTCGCACTAGGGTACCTAAATAGTCCAGACAGTGACCGAGGCTTTGGCACAGATGGAGTGGGGTGCAGCAGGTTACGCCAGACATGGCAGATGACAGTAGGTGCAGCACGTTGCGCAAGACATGGCGGATCACACTGGATGAGGAAGGTGGCACTGGACGTGGCAGATGACACAGGACGTGGCAAACGACAGCAGGTGCAGTAAACATGACTCCAATACTAGTAGGCACAGGAACACGAACACAGCACGGGATACAGGAACAGGTAACAGGGCATGGGTAACAACTGGAAAGGGAAAACACTAAGGGACCATTTGCAAGACAGACTTGGGATAAACTAACAACGCTCAGCCAAGGATCAGAAGGGCAGGGCCCTTCTTTTAGTCCAGGAAATCATGTGTAGTTGATGATGTATATTGTTCACATGTGCGCGCGCTGGCCCTTTAAGACTGGGCATGAGCGTGCGCACGCACCCTACCGGACACAGCGGACCAGAGCGGATGTGATCGCTGGCGTCTCCTAGGAAGGAGATGCAAGCCAGTGCTCACTGATCCATGGCTGCGGACGTCGGGAATTGAGTAAACCCGACGGCCCACGGCCATGGACGCTACACTCAGTACATATATACAGTACCAGAACAAAATTCAGTACATATAGACCATACCAGAACCAAGCTCATACATATATGCAGTGCCAAAACAAAGCTCAGTACATATATACAGTACGATATGAATGAGAGAAATGAAAATGCGTCACTCACCCGTTTGCAATTCTTCTTAACTTTATTATGTCATCTTGGCAAGGGTAAAAGCAGGGAGGAGAGCTAGTTGTAGGTTACAGCCTGTTTTGCGCTAGAGATCGCGCTTCTTCTGACATATATACAGTACCAGAACCAACTTCAGTACATATATACAGTCCAGAACCAAGCTCTGTAGATAAATACAGCAAAAGAACCAAGCTCAGTATATAAATATACACATATATATATATATATATATATATATATATACACACACACACACAGCACCAGAACCAAGATAAGTACATATATACGGCAACAGAACAAAGCGCAGTACAAACATAGAGCACCAGAACCAGACTTAGTACATATATACTGCACAAGAACCAAGCTTATACATATATATACAGCACCAGAACAAAGCTCAGTACATATATACAGCACAAAAACCAAGCTCAGTATGTAAATACAACACCAGAATCAAGCTCAGTATATATATACAGTGCCAGTACCAAGCTCAGTACATATAAACAGCACCAGAAGCAACCTCAGTACATATATACAACTCCTGAACCAAGCTCAGCACATAAATTCAGCACCAGAACTAAGCTCAGTACATACATACAGCACCAGAACAAAGCTCAGTACATAAATAGAGGACCAGAACCAAACTCAGTACATATATACAGTACCAGAACAAAATTCAGTACATATATATCGTACCAGAACCAAGCTTATACATATATGCAGTGCCAGAACAAAGCTCAGTACATATATACAGCACCAGAACAAAGTTTAGTACATAAATACAGCACCAGTACCAAGCTCAGTACATATATACAGCACTGGAACAAAGCTCAGTGCATATATACAGCACTAAGACTAAGCTCAGTACATATATGCAGTACCAGAACAAAGCTTAGTACATGAATACAACACCAGAACTAAGCCCAATACATATATACAGCACCAGAACCAAGCTCAGAACATATATACAGTACTAGAACAAAGCTCATACACATATACAGTACCAGAATCGAGCTCAGTACATATATACAGTGCCAAAACCAAGCTCAGTACATACATATAGCACCAGAACAAAGCTCAGTACAAATATACAGTGCCAAAACCAAGCTCAGTACATAAATACAGCCCCGGTACCAAGATCAGTACATATATACAGCATCGGAACCAAGCTCAGTACATATATACAGTACCAGAACCAAGCTCAGTACATATACACAGTACCAGAAAAATGCTCAGTACATGAATACAACACCAGAACCAAGCTCAGTACATATATACTGCGCAAGAACAAAGCTCAGTACATATATACAGCACCAGAACAAAGCTCAGTACATATATACAGTGCCAGAACAAAGCTCAGTACATAAATACAGCAACAGAACCAAGCTCAGTATATATATATCATACCCTAATCAAGCTCATACATGTATGCAGCGCCAGAACAAACTCCGTATATATATATACAGCACCAGATCCAAGCTCAGTACATAAATATAGCACCAGAACCAAGCTCAGTACATACACACAGCACCAGAACAAAGCTCAGTACATATATACAGTGCTAGAACCAAGCTCAGTACATAAATATCTCAACAGAACCAAGCTCAGTACATATATACAGAACTAGAACAAAGCTCAGTGTCACATTGGGTTTGTGGACCCACTGGGCCATACCGCCTTGACGGTATGACAGCTGGCCAACAGGACACAGGTAACAGTCTATAGTTCATATAGTGTACCTGTGGTAGCTCAGAAAGTAGCAAGACAGGCTCGGCTGGGACTAGGCAGCAGGCAGGCGCCAGGCGTGGTGTAGCAGGACAGGCGTGGTACACAGCATAGCACGACTTAAGCTCAACACGGCACTTGACCAGGATAGCACGGGATACATGTTACAGGTAGCAGGAACGGGGAACACTGGGAACTGGAAAACACTTAGGAGACCATTTGCATAGACATACTAGGATAACGATAACAAGGCTCAGGCAAGGTAGGAATGGGCAGAGCCTTTCTTATAGTCCAGGGTGCTCTGAGAGCAATGAGCTCAATTTCACATCTGTGTGCGCTCCAAGGCTGGACTGAGCTCATGATTGCACCCTGCTGGTCACTGTGGAACAGGACGGCCGCATGTGCAGACATCTCTGGAGAGAAGGGCATCGACCGGATGGAAGGAGTTTGTGGTCAGCGGCCACAGACGTTACACTCAGTACATATACACAGTACCAGAACCAAACTCAGTACATATATACGGCACCAGAACAAAGCTTATAAAAGTATGCAGGGCCAGAACAAACTCAGTACATATATACAGCACCAGAACAAGGCTCAGTACGTATATACAGCTCCTGAACAAAGCTCAGCATATAAATATAGAACCAGAGCCAAGCCCAGTACATATAAACAGCACTAGAACCAAGCTCAGTACATATATACAGTACCAGAACCAAGCTCAGTACATATATACAGTACCAGAACAAAGTTCAGTACATAAATACCACACCAGAACCAAGCTCAGTACATATATACAACACCAGAACAAAGTTCAGTACATAAATACAGCCCCAGAACCAAGCTCAGTACATATATACAGCACTAGAAAAAAGCTCAGTACATATATTCAGCACCAGAACAAAACTCAGTACATAAATTCAGAACCAGAACAAAGCTCAGTACATATATACGGCACCAGAACAAAGCTCAGTGCATATATACAGCACCAGAACAACGCTCAGTTCATATGTACAGCACCAGAACCAAGCTCAATGTCACGGTCTGTGGGTATGTGGACCCACTAGGCCGCACCGCCGTAGTGGAGAGGTAGCTGGCAAAACCACAGAGCACCCCAGCAATACAAAGTCTCGCACTAGGGTACCTAAATAGTCCAGACAGTGACCGAGGCTTTGGCACAGATGGAGTGGGGTGCAGCAGGTTACGCCAGACATGGCAGATGACAGTAGGTGCAGCACGTTGCGCAAGACATGGCGGATCACACTGGATGAGGAAGGTGGCACTGGACGTGGCAGATGACACAGGACGTGGCAAACGACAGCAGGTGCAGTAAACATGACTCCAATACTAGTAGGCACAGGAACACGAACACAGCACGGGATACAGGAACAGGTAACAGGGCATGGGTAACAACTGGAAAGGGAAAACACTAAGGGACCATTTGCAAGACAGACTTGGGATAAACTAACAACGCTCAGCCAAGGATCAGAAGGGCAGGGCCCTTCTTTTAGTCCAGGAAATCATGTGTAGTTGATGATGTATATTGTTCACATGTGCGCGCGCTGGCCCTTTAAGACTGGGCATGAGCGTGCGCACGCACCCTACCGGACACAGCGGACCAGAGCGGACGTGATCGCTGGCGTCTCCTAGGAAGGAGATGCAAGCCAGTGCTCACTGATCCATGGCTGCGGACGTCGGGAATTGAGTAAACCCGACGGCCCACGGCCATGGACGCTACACTCAGTACATATATACAGTACCAGAACAAAATTCAGTACATATAGACCATACCAGAACCAAGCTCATACATATATGCAGTGCCAAAACAAAGCTCAGTACATATATACAGTACGATATGAATGAGAGAAATGAAAATGCGTCACTCACCCGTTTGCAATTCTTCTTAACTTTATTATGTCATCTTGGCAAGGGTAAAAGCAGGGAGGAGAGCTAGTTGTAGGTTACAGCCTGTTTTGCGCTAGAGATCGCGCTTCTTCTGACATATATACAGTACCAGAACCAACTTCAGTACATATATACAGTCCAGAACCAAGCTCTGTAGATAAATACAGCAAAAGAACCAAGCTCAGTATATAAATATACACATATATATATATATATATATACACACACACACACAGCACCAGAACCAAGATAAGTACATATATACGGCAACAGAACAAAGCGCAGTACAAACATAGAGCACCAGAACCAGACTTAGTACATATATACTGCACAAGAACCAAGCTTATACATATATATACAGCACCAGAACAAAGCTCAGTACATATATACAGCACAAAAACCAAGCTCAGTATGTAAATACAACACCAGAATCAAGCTCAGTATATATATACAGTGCCAGTACCAAGCTCAGTACATATAAACAGCACCAGAAGCAACCTCAGTACATATATACAACTCCTGAACCAAGCTCAGCACATAAATTCAGCACCAGAACTAAGCTCAGTACATACATACAGCACCAGAACAAAGCTTAGTACATATATACAACTCCTGAACAAAGCTCAGCATATAATTACAGCACCAGAACTAAGAGCAGTACATATATACAGCACCAGAACCATGCTCAGTACATATATAAAGCACCAGAACAAAGCTCAGTACGTATGTACAACACCACAACTAAAGCTTAGTACATAAATACAGCACCAAAACCAAGCTCAGTGACACATTGAGTTTGTGTACTCACCGGGCCGTACCACCTTCGCGGTATGGCAGCTGGCCAACAGGGCGCAGGTAACAGTCTATAGCTCATAAGGGTACCTGTGACAGCTCGGACTGTAGCAAGGCAGGCTCGGCTGGGACTAGGCAGCAGGCAGACGTCAGGCGTGGTGTTGCAGGACAGGCGTGGTATGCAGGACAGCACGACTACAGCTCAGCACGGCACTTGACCAGGATAGCACGGGATACAGGATACAGCTATGGGAAACACTGGGAACTGGAAGACACTAGGAGACCATTTGCATAGACAAACTTTGGGTACGACAACAACGCTCAGGCATGGGAGGAAGGGGCTGGGCCCTTCTTATAGCCCTGGGTGCTCTGGGAGCAGTCAGATCAATCTCCCACCTGCGTGCACTTTGGCTTCTTAAGTCTGGACTGAGCTCGCGAGCGCACCCTGGTGATCACTGCGGAACAGGACAAGCTTATGTGCAGACATCTCTGGAGAGACGGGCGTGGACTGGATGGAAGGAGTTCGTGGTCAGCGACCACGGACGTTACACTCAGTACATGTATATATGTTTTGAGCTTGGTGGTTATAATGTATTTATGTAATGAGCTTGGTTCTGGTGCTGTATATATGTACTGAGCTTTGTTCTGGTGTTGTATTTATGTACCAAGCATGGTTCTGTCACTGTATATATGTACTGCTCTTGGTTCTAGTGCTGTATATATGTACTAAGCTTGGTTCTGTTGCTGTATTTATGTACTGAGCTTGGTTCTTGCCCTGTATATATGTACTGAGCTTTGTTCTGGTGCTGTTTATGTGTACTGAGCTTGGTTCTGGCACTGTATGTATGTACTGATCTTGGTTTTGCTGCTGTATATATGTACTGGGCTTGGTTCTGGTGTTGTAAATATGTACTGGACTTGGTTATCATGCATAAGGATATGCTGGGTATTGCTGTTTCACAAAAAAGAACGATACACCCATCATCTCGCTGCAGATTATACAGTGACTACAGTACTGATCAGTCACAGGGAGAATAAACATTTACATTTAGTGACTCACCTATGATGTCTTCTTAGATTGGAGTCGTTCTTTTTCTCTTTTCTTTTACATCTGGTCCAGACCTCTTTGATGACACCTCATGGCCACAAACCATTTCTGCAGAGTTTGCCACTCAGATGTCTTCGGAAGCTGACTTTTCCAACATTTCCGAACCTATAAACGAACATAAATTTCTCATGGTGCCACACTCTATGCCCCTAAATATAATAGTATCATACACTTTGCCCGTGAATATAATAGTGCTACACACTGTGCCCCTGAATATAATAGTACCATACACTGTGCCCATGAATAAAATTGTGTCAAACACTGTAAAGTAATAAACCACACACATAGTCCACCCTGTAGATAGTGCCCCTCATAGAGCCCCCTTTAGATAGTGCCCCTATTAGAGCCCACTGTAGATAGTGCCTCTCATTGAGCCCTCTGTAGATAGTGCCCCCATAGAGCCCTCTGTAGATAGTAGCATTCCCTGTAGATAGTGCCCCTGTAGGGTCCCCCATAGATAGGGCCCCCTGTAGCGTTTCCTGTAGATAGGGCCCCCTGCAGCATTCCTTGTGGATAGGGTCCCCTGTAGCATTCCCTGTAGGTCGTACCCCTTGTGGCGTTCCCTGTAGATAGTGCCCCTTGTGGCATTCTCTGTAGTTCCCACTGTAGCATTACTTGTAGATAGTGCCCCCTGTAGCGTTCCCTGTATAGTGCTCCCTGTACCATTCCCTGTATATAGAGCCCCATGTGGCATTCTAAAATCACTAACTCTCTTATGGATACTGATTTATAAGACTTCACTTTTATTAAAGAGGGTCTGTCACCAATTTATAAGTGCCTACCTAATCTGATAGGCGCTGTAATGTAGATAACAACAGTGGTTTTTATTTCGAAAAACGAATTTTTGAGCAAGTTATGATCAATTAGGTAGGAGATGTATAATCTGGTGAAAGAGCCTCTTTAAGTATGCATTAAAAACATAAATGAATTACGCTTGGCATAATTATCCTTTCCATACAAAGCAATTGGTATATGACTGGGACAGAGATTGCAGAACTAAATCAGAGAGATTATTAGCGTACCCTGGTACGGGACCTGTATATAACCCTATGTCCTGGCAGCAGCAATTCTATCCCTCTAGTCCCTACACCCAAGATGACATTAGCGTGGTATATACGTCTCAACGCGTTTCGCCTGTAGTGTAATCTGCAGCCACTTCAGTAGACTAGTTTTAATATTGGAACAACCAAACTAGCTGGAACCAGAGTTCTGATATTCAAACTCCGGCAGGCCCTGATAAGAGCTGCACGTGGCTGCATGAATGCCGAGCTAATAAAGGCAAAGCTCCACACTCACTAGAATGACGCTCACCGGGACTTCCTCCCATCTGTCAATCCACACCAATGGGATCACAGGCCCGGGGCGCCCTAATGTACACATCATAGTGGGCTTGCCTATTGCCCTGGTAACCACCAGAAACAACAGTTACAATGTTTACGCTGTTTTGCTGACAATGCAGCCTAAGGGTATGTTCACACGGCTTATTTTCGGAAGCAGAACGCCTCTAAACATCTGCCCATTGATTTCAAAGAGAAAACAGCGTTCTGTTCCGAAGGGGCGTTTTTTTACGCGGCCGATTAGAAAAAATGGCACGTAAAAAGACGCCCCATAAAAAGATGTTCATGTCACTTCTTGAGCCATTTTTGGACCCGATTTTTAGTGACTCTATAGAAAAACAGCTCCAAAAACGGCCGTAAAAAACGCAGCAAAAAACATGAGTTTGCTTAAAAAACGGCTAAAAATCCTGAGCTGTTTTCCCTTGAAAACAGCTCTGTATTGTCAGACGTTTTTTTAGTAAGCGTGTGAACATACCCTAAGAGTTGACTTAAATAGAACCATGAGAAATACATTTGGCAATATCCGTATTTTGGAAAGAAGTAGCACAATCAAGCACACTGACCCACTTTGAAGACACTCCATTCCATTATATTTCAGCCTGGACATCATTCCAAATGGCAATGATGTACTATTGGAATATGAATAATATACCCACAGCTATGAAAGGTCTCACATATAGTGTTATATTGTTGATATGCAAAAAAGCATCACATTACACCAGAGCAGAATATGGTTAGATACTGCAATAAAAACCTGCACTGCTATAGTCTAATGTATTATGCCCTACGATCTTAATAAACAGGCTTAACCACCTGAATAAGATTAACCAAATAGCAATAGCACAAATCACTGATAACAGAATTTGTCACAACCTATAAAGAACTAATATATTCTCTTCCTACCCACTGAAGACCATACTCGGGGTTTTAAATGAATGACACAAAGGAAATTGAATCGTTCAGACCCCTAGGTTTAATAGTTTTCAGCCTAAAGATCCACTGAGATTCCATACTTCAAAGTGATCTTTGATTCCGCCCATTGCAGTGAAGTGTCGGCTGTATTACACAGCAGACCCCTGCTGAGTATGGAGCGCGCTCAGCCGGCTAGTGTGTTCCATATTTCCCTTTAACGCTTGTCATGTACATATACCTTAGGATAGATTATCAATACAAAATCGGTGGGGGTCAGAATCTTGGCACCCCCACCAATCAGCTGTTTGAAGGGGCCAGGGCGCTCTTCATTGTTTGCATGGTTCTTTCTCCGATATGAACTAGGAGGAAAAAAATGTAAACAATGAAGAAGCTTCAAGATTCTGGATCTGGGCAATATGGTCCGTGCATCCAGAAGTACATATTCGGTCTGCTGAGAAATGAGGGGGTCCCACAGGTAGACCTATTCACTTCTCGAAACAATGCAAAAGTGACAAACTTCCCCTCTCTAAACCATAGAGCATTGATGTACAGTAAATAGAAAGTGCCCCACATAAATCTTTGTCTAGCACCAGGATTCTCTTTTATAAATTGTTTCATTTTACACTTAAAGGTGAATTATACGTGGCTGCAATTTCACCTGTTTCTTTTACATATCCATTTTTTTCCCCCGAATTTACAATACAATATAGCACAAAGATGCAAACAAGGACATACATAAAATACAGCGTAAAGCACCATATTTATGGCCAATATTCCCCCCAGTGTATTTTTTTTCGCCAAAAACTATTGGGAGCTGTTAACTATACTGAGAGTAGCCTACCTTGGACTTGAAAAACTGCCGTTTTCCACATCCGAGGTGGACCCGTGCGGGACGCGTTGTCAGGGATCCCCCACAGACTACAGTCTCTGGAGGGTTGCGTGACACGCAGTAAAATAGGACATGTCCTATTTTTCAACGGAGCATTCACACGCTCCTTTGAAACAACGGTCGTTTGAACAGCCATATTGAAATGCATGAGTCCGTGTGACGGCTGTTGTTTTAATGGCCATCACAGGGACGTGATTCACGCTCGTGTGAATGAGGCAAAGGGCTATGTTCACACCATGCTTGTGGTATACATTCAACATATATGTTGGGAATGATTCCAGCGTAAATGCAAAAGGTTTCCATAGCCTAAAATGAGCCTGACTTATAAAAGTAGAATGTTAAAGGAAAAAGGCCTTTGTATTACTGAGATTTATGCATAAAAATTCTAACTGTAGGTGTTTATCAACTGCAGTAAACTACATTCTGCTGAAAGCCCTAGTTTTTATAATTGGGCCATCCTCACATGTAGGGCAGGTGATTCTAAAATATCGGAGAATTATTATTTTAACTTTTCTCAAATATATCTGACATATAGGTTCAAATTGGACGTACACTTTCAAATTAAACATCTGCATACCTAAAACAACAATAAACGGTGTGTATTTTAATACCACATAGTAAATTATTGAACCACAAAAAAAAACATATTCTATCACGAAAGATTAAACAGAATTTTAATTGCTTTTGCGCAGTTTTATAAATTGAATGATCGACAGGTAAAGAAAAAAAAGATATCATTACATTTTTGCAGGCACGAGACAGCACCCTAGCTCTTTGATCCCTGATTCTGAATGGAAAACTAGGCGGCTGTTGTTTTTTTGTCAGTAATAATTTCTCCAGGAAATAGAGAAATTTAAAAGCAATAAAATAAGGACAAGTGATTTAATTGTTCCTTCCATTGTAATGACTAGATGTTATTTAGGATTTTCTAATTTTATGATGACAACTTCTGCAACATCATGTTTTGTTTGTTGATTGACAGAATGAATAACGATAAGATAACGGAAATTAAAGGGATTAGTAACAAAATGGCACAGCTTGAGAAAACCATCTTTATCCTTATTATTTTGTTTTCACAGAATACATTGAGTTGAAAAATACCTGTTTTTGTGCCCTTTTTGCCAATTGATCAGTATGGTTGCATAGATTTTAGGCCAGATTGGATGAGCATTTGGATCACTCTCAGTATAAGGCTGGGTTCCCACGTAGCGTAAACGCTGTGGAATTTCCGCAACAGAATTTTGTGTGGAAATTCCACAGCATTTACAGTAGCGTGTTTTAACCACAGCATGTCAATTTTTGCTGCGGAAACATTGCACTTCTGTTGCATGTTTTCCCGATTGAATTTAATGGGGAGGTAAAACCCACAACAAATAGCATATGTTGCGATTTTTGCAGCCGAAACGCTGTAATTCCGCAAATCTGAAAAAAAATGAACTTTTTCTTTAATTACAGTTAATAATAAAGCAAATACTTAACCCCTGGGCGTTGTCATAGTGGCACGATCCTCTCTTTTCCATCCAGTCCACCATGCTGAGATAAAGTTCCACAGGGACGCATTGCTATGATAACGCTTAGGGTTAAGTATTTGCTTTTTTTTTTGTTCAAGCACTGGTTTCCGCAGCGTATATTCTGCCCGAAAATATGTATTTTTTTATGTTTTACTACATTTGCCCAATAAAAACACTTAAAATGTATTTTTTTTTTATCGCTGCATTCCAATAGCCATTACGTTAGTAATTTTTTTGTTAATGTATCAATATGTGGGCTTGTTTCTCGCAGGACGAGGTTTCATTTTTATTGATACTATTTTGGGGTACATTGGACATAAAAAAAAAAAATTCCATAGTTTGTTTTGCAGTTTTTTTTTTGTATGGTGTTTACCATGCGCTTTAAATAACATGTTAACTTTATTGCTCGGGTCATGACATTCACCGCATTACCATATATGTATATTTTTTTGAAAAACTTTTACAAAATAAAAACACATTTTATAGAAAAAATGAGGCTATTTTATTTTTACTGTGCACTTTTTTAAAACATTTTTAATAAACTTTCTTTAACTGCATTTTTTTTTTCAGTCCCATTAGGGGATTTCACAATGCGATCTTCTGATCGCTAATATAATGTTTTGGTAAACTCAGTATACGAAAAAGCATTACTGCCTGACAGGCAATCTATTAGGCCATGCCTCTGGCACGGCTTAATATGCATATGGCCATGGCAGGCCTAGGAGATCACATTTATGTGCCGCCAATAGGTGACAAAGGGAGCCCCCTCTGTTGAAGCACTTAAATGCTGTGATTGCTGTTGACCGTAGCATTTATGGGGTTAAACGGTCACGATCAGAGGTTTCCCTGTTCCCAGCCATTGCAGCGGGGGCCAGCTGTCATTCACAGCCGGGCTTCCGCAATGATCACGTGGGCACAAATTCTGTTCCCACGCGATCACCATCACGTACATGCACGTGAGGATGACACGTACGTGATAACGCGGGGTTAATGTGGTTAACATTTAATCAACAACTAACATTATGATTGCCTTGAATATAGGTGCTCATCTGAAGGTAAGAAGCCCCATCCTCATTTTTCGGTCCAATTGTCTACTATGGCCTGCTCTGGTCAATCACATATGGGGTTTTCCCAGTTTTGCTGTTGTAGCGTATATGTAACTCCTTCACCTGTTGACCTGCAAATTCTGACATAAATCCAACTACACACTGCTCCTGTCGGGGCTCACTCTCCCCAGAGAGATTAAGACGTGAGAGAAGAAAGCATCCAAGTGTTCAGGGAGGGCAGATCATACAGGCTGACAGTATCTGAGTGAAGATAGTGAAAAAAGCAAAGGGGGAGGGAGGGAGAAATGACACAGGCTATCAGTGTAGAGACAAAGCAGTACAGAAATGAAGCTGTGCTGAGAAATGAATGTTAGTGAAGGCAGCAGCATTTTGGAGTCACAGAAATCACATACAGCATAAATTACTGTAAGAGACATGCTCACATAGGAAAAGTCTTACAATAGCATCAGGTTCTAAACTGATTATTAGGGGATCTGAAAATCAATGAAGTAATTAAGATTGCAGCTAGAAACTTGCTAACCACTAATAATTATAAAAATATATTTTTCTATATTACAAATTTAAGGCTCTGTCTGTTAAGGCCTTTAAGGCTCTGTCGGTTCACATTTCTGCTGGAGCCTCCATTATCAATTCGGTCAGATTCAAAATGATGAAAAACAATTACACAACCATCCGAAGCACCCCATTATATGTCAATGGGGTTTGTCAGGTGCTGGTGATATCCGACACTGCATCATGGCTTCTGTTATAAACAGAAGCCACAACATAGATATGACCAGAGACTTATAGGTACCTGAAACTCACCCACATTGCCTTGAGCAACATATAAAAGGCAGTATTGGAAAAAGAGTCCTTAAAAAAAGACAGGCTACTAGACAACTAGGGTTTAGACCTCTAAATGTTCTACTGGCCACCAGATATTGAATATTTATGTGGTTTTCTTACGATAAACGTTCCGAGGAAGTGGTAAAGCACAGCAGCCAATGCGTATTTTTTTTTTTTTTACAAAACATTCCTTTTTCTTTTACAAAATAGAACATCCTGGACAGTGGTGCACCAGCATTTCAACAGGGCAGTGGGTTTTTTAATATAAAAATATGAAAGGACTATAACCCATTCATTCTATCATGCTTCCTGTAATAAGTTTGGTTATGTAATTAATAATTAGATCAGCTGTTGAACTTGGACAACACAGCCGAAATTCTATTATAGGAGGAGGTCTAAACTACATAACCATAGCCAAACTGCTGTTATAGGAGGAGGTCTGGATTTACACAGCCAGACTGCTGTTATAGGAGAATGTCAAGACTAAATAGTTCAACTACTGTTATAGGAGGAGGTCCAGACTACATTGTTGGAGGAGGTCCAGACTACAATACCAGATTATTGTTATAGGAGAAGGTCCAGACTTCTTTTCAGCAAACTACAAGTTTCTTTCAACTCTGATCAAAAAAATAATAGAAAGCTAAATAGTTAAATATTACTTTAAACAATATAAACAATTCCATATTTTGCTTAGACAAACCCAAACAATAAAGTAAATAATTTACTTACCCAAGTTTAATTTCTACATGAATCTTTGCTCACCTTAGTAACATAAATCTACATTTGCCCAAAGTTAAGGGTTCAGTAATCTTGCAGTGCCTGTATTAAATCATAGAATCACTTCAAAGCGTTAATGGACATGAAATGTTTCTGCATTGAAGGTGTACATTTATAGCTGTCGCGGTTCTTCTGATCAGTAAATGAGAAACAGCTGTTGGTGGTGGACATAGTTTCTGATGATAGAATTGGAGCAAAAGGTTTTCCTGTTTAACCAAGTGAAGGTCTTTTGTTTGTAGTGAGAAGGGTTTTTCCCAGAATCCAGTGTAACTTTTCCCGAGCGCCACTTGATAATACAGGTGATTAATCTTACATACAAATCCATACTGTTATAGTTTTAATTCGTTTAGTATTGATTTTAACAAAAGACACAGGCAAGCACACAGCTATAGAACATAGGACATGTTAAATCAGCACATCAAACAAATAAATATGAATAGCAACATAATATAGTATGAATTTAGAGTATTAAGAATAGGAAAATAAAAGCATATTATCTAAAATATATAGCATTTGTAAAAGTGCAATATATCTTTTTTGACCATGAACTAGTACACTTTTATATGACGTCGTTTATTGCATATGCAGAACTTCCGGTATTGAAAATCTGGAAATAATTATCTGTTATAAACAGGGGCGTTGCTAAGGTCTTAAAAGATCAGGGGCACAAGCCCCGAGACATATATTCCCCCCCCCCCCCCCCCGAAACATAGTAGCAATGAAGTTTAAAAGAAAATACAAAGACATAGAAAAAATATATATTATTGAAATAAAAACCACCACACACCACGCTCATTAACCATTTTATTGAAAATAAAAAAATCCGCCATCGTAGTAGTCCTCGAATATCGACATAGTCCAACGACCAAACCTGTAAAAAATCACAAACACAACAAAAAACAAGGTTTGATGAAGTCCAGCGCTGAAATGTGTTACCTCAATAAATACTTTATTAATACCCAACTCATTTTCTTTACCACCCTCCCAATGAAGTGGCGCTTTTTGACTTCCTCAATTACATATATGTTTATATACATATACACTGCGTTCCAAATTATTATGCAAATGTTATTTTTCGCTGATTTTCATAAATAGTCGATACAAATGACAGTCAGAATAACCTTCAAGACATCAGCCGTTGGAGTATAATGCAAATTTTATTGAACAAATCTCCTAATGGTTTATTATGGTTTCGCGTGGATTTTACGGACGTTATTGGAGCTGTTTTTCAATGGAGTCAATGAAAAGCGGTTCCAAAAACGTCCCAAGAAGTGACATACACTTCTTTGATGCGGGTGTCTTTTTACGCGCCGTCTTTTGACAGTGACGCATAAAATTACACCTCGTGGGAACAGAACATCGTAAAACCCATTGAAAGCATGGGCAGATGTTTGTAGGCGTAATGGAGCCGTTTTTTCAGGCGGAATTCGAGGCGTAAAATGCCCGAATTACGTCTGAAAACAGTGTGTGTGAACATACCCTAAGGGTGCGTGAAAACCACAGACAGCAATTGCATGCCACACGCAA
Source organism: Rhinoderma darwinii (assembly GCF_050947455.1). Lineage (NCBI taxonomy): Eukaryota > Metazoa > Chordata > Amphibia > Anura > Rhinodermatidae > Rhinoderma > Rhinoderma darwinii. Next base: position 167,827,978 of record NC_134689.1, read on the forward strand.
AGCACAGTGACATACATGAAATGTAGAAAAAACGCTGCATTTTTTTACTCGCGCAAATCTGACACGTTTGTCTGAATGTAGCCTTAGGGCATGACCAGACGTGGCGTATTTCTTCCGCCACTGTCCGCATCAATGCCGCACATAATCTGCGTTGCAGATTCTGTTGCAGCTCTGCCTAAAATGGGCATTAAATTGATGCGGACTAGCCGTTGCGTATTGAGGTGAAAGTACTTCCCTTCTCTCTATCAGTGCAGGATAGAGAGAAGGGACAGCCCTTTTCCTAGTAAAAGCAAAATAAATTCATACTTACCCGGCCGTTGTCTTGGTGACGTGTCCCTCTTTCAACATCCAGCCCGACCTCCCTGGATGACGCGGCAGTCCATGTGACTGCTGCAGCCTGTGATTGGCTGCAGCCATCACTTGGACTGAAACGTCATCCCGGGAGGCCGGACTGGAGGAAGAAGCAGGGAGTTCTCGGTAAGTAGGAACTTCTATTTTTTTGACAGGTTGATGTATATTGTGATCGGAAGTCACTGTCCAGGGTGCTGAAACAGTTACTGCCGATCGTTTAACTCTTTCAGCACCCTGGACAGTGACTATCTCCTGACGTCGCCTAGCAACGCTCTCATAATTACGGGTGCACACACGTAGTCACCCGTAATTACGGGAGCCCCATTGACTTCTATGGGCCTGCCCGTGCCGTAATAACGGCCCGTGATTACGGGTGTTTTTACGTTAGTGTGCATGGGGCCTCAGTCTGGCTGTAGACCTAGAAATACATAGGTCCAGCCAGAATGAACAAATGTCATGTTCGTAAAACAAATACGCTACGCAACACACATAATATCTGCGGACTTCATTGCGGAATTTTGACTCTCCATTGAAGTCAATGGAGAAATTCCGCAATGAGTCCGCAACAAGTCCGCTACCAAATTCCGCACCGCAGCCTATGGTCCGCAGCGGAGTTTTCCGCAACGTGTAAACGAACCTCACTAAAAAGCTGTGGAAAGCAATGGAGAAACGTGTACGCTGCGGATTTCCGCAGCGGACTGTCTGTAGCGGAATTCCGGAGCAATTCCGCCACGTCTGGTCATGCCCTAAGGCTTCATTTACACGAGCATGTCCAATTTGCGTGCGCAAGAAAACGGACCATATTTCATGTATTTCATGTCTGTGTGCCATCAGGGTGCACTCCGTTCCACATCAGTGTGCTTTGCGTGTGGCATCCGTTTTTGACATCCGTGATTTTCCTCTGCAAGCACTTCCTTTTTTTTTTTTTTTTATTTCTCTGCATTTCTTTAGCAACTGATGAGTGAAACGGATGTCGCCCGTGTGCTGTCCGTGTTTTTCACGCACTTATAGACTTCAATGGGCGACAATGTCCGCAAAAACGGACCAATATAGGACATGCAGTGAGTGTTTGAATGGCCCTATTGACTTGCATGGGTCCGTGTGCTGTTATTTCAACAGACAGCACACGGACGCAGAACGCGCTCATCTGAATGAGCCCAAATACAGACGTATTACAGATGATTTTGCATCAGTATATCATCAGTATTTCATCAGTATTGCATCAGTGTAAGGTCTCCTTTACACTTCCATAAGAAAATACAGATGTATTACGGATACACAATACAGATCAGTTTTTTTGCAATTTGTTCTGTTTTTGTTTCCATATTGTGTCCGTTTTTATTCTGTATTTTGTTATATTTTGTCCGTTTTCCATCCGTATTTGTTCCACTTTTTGTTAAAGAATTTTTTATATGGACATGTAAACGATGCAAAAAAGGAACGTGTACGTTTTTAAAATCAACCCTTTGACTTCTATGGGCTAAAACCGATACCAATACGGATCCGTTGGAACATGCTGCGTTTTGAAAAAAAAAGTCATGCTCATGACTTCACCCTTACAGATCTGTGATACTTATGGGCTGTCGTCTAGAAAGATAACTAAATTACATGAACCAGCCATTTTGAAAAACTGATGCAATATAGAAGTAATACTAATGACATACTAATGCAATACGGATCACATACAGACCACATATGAATGCATCCATATTTTGTTCACTCTCTATAGACTTCAATGGGCGTTTTGAGCCGCAATACGGGTGAAAGTAGTGCGTGCTGTGTTTTTAAAATACACGTATTAAAAAGACGGATTAAATACGGATGTAAAATACGCTCGTGTGAAAGAGGCCAAAGTAGGAGATTTTCTGCAGCAGGTCAAGAGTCAGTTATAATGATCATATATCAATTCTTCATTCACTTTTTTAGTCGTACATTCTGTGGTACTTTTCATAGCTTTAGGCTATGTTGACATGCAGCAGTAAACTTTTGCAATGGTAATAGCCTGTGAATCTGTAGCAAATATGTGTGAAATAATCATCAGAGAGATATTTCTAAGCCATAACTCATATTCTTATAGTCTGCAGAAAAAATTTGGGGATTGCCTTAAAATGAATAATCGTCATTTCTCATCATGTTGTTTTTAGGTCCATAGAGTAATTCTGTGCTGATTCATTTCTGAAAATATATTTATAGCGGATCCAAGCTCTTTTTTTTATATAGAGCTCCGAATACGCAACATAGATGTAACCCTTAACAACATCCAATGTACATGTACAGCGGATGTGAGTTCTAACAGTATAGAAAAAAAAGGCAATGTTTTTTGGTCACCTTGCTTCCCCCAAAATAATTACTAAAAAGAGTCGTATGTTCCCCAAAATTGTAACTGCAGCTGACCCTGCAAAAAACAAGCCTTTACACAGATCCATTAATGGAAAAATGAAAAAGTTATGGGTCTCAGAATATGGGGACACAAAACAATTTTATTTTAAAGAAATTAGTTTTATTTTGTAAATGTAGGAAGACAAAAAATATATTTAGATAGATTTGGTATTGCCGTAATCATACTGACCCGCAGGATAAAGTTAGCATGTAATTTTTGACGCAATATGAACGTTACAGCGAAACAAAAAAAACGATGGCGGTATTCCACTTCACAATTTTTATTTTTTTTATTTCTCAGTACATTAAATGGTTCCATTGAAGAATTTGTCCCACAAAAAAAAACTACTTTCATAAGCCTATGTCAGCTATGTAGATAGAAAAACAAAAAATGTTATGGCTCTTGGAAGACGAATATAAAAAAATGAAAACAAAAAAAACAAAAATTGGCTTATGGGAAAATAGATTATATGCTAGCTGCTGCAGTCACCACTAGAGAGAGCATTGTGGCTTACTGTATACTTTCTTATCATTGCATTCAATGCGTAACAAACACCTATACTCTCTCCTAGAACATGATCAGACATGGTGTATTTTCTGCAAGAATTCCGTGGCGGACAGGCCGCAGCAAAAATCTTCAGCAGACTTTTCTTTTTATGAAGTTGAAGTTAGAAGTTGCGGAAAAAATTAGTGAGGAAAATAGCTCGCAATGCGGAGTTTACAATCTGCAGCATACTCAGTCTGTTGCAGAAAAGCAACACAATCTGCATGCATGATATTCGAAAATTTGCGGCACAATCCACAGAAGAAATTGTCCACCACGTCTTCAACAAGGCTTTGTTCACACAGTGCAGATTTGCTACAGCTTTTGCATGCATATTTTATACCAAAACCAGAATTGGATCCAGCAGAGCAGACCTATAAGGGCATGCCCAGACGTTGCAGATTCTGTTGTGGATCTGCCCAAAATGGGCAATAAATTGATTTCGGACTAGCCATTGCGTATTGAGGTGAAAGTACTTCCCTTCTCTCTATCAGTGCAGGATAGAGAGAAGGGACAGCACTTTCCCTAGTGAAAGTAAACGAATTTCATACTTACCGGCTGTTGTCTTGGTGACGCGTCCCTCTTTCGGCATCCAGCCCGATCTCCCTGGATGACGCGGCAGTCCATGTGACCGCTGTAGCCTGTGATTGGCTGCAGCCGTCACTTAGACTGAAACGTCATCCTGGGAAACCGGACTGGAGGAAGAAGCAGGGAGTTCTCGGTAAGTATGAACTTCTATTTTTTTTACAGGTTGCTGTATATTGTGATCGGTAGTCACTGTCCAGGGTGCAGAAACAGTTACTGCCGATCGCTTAACTCTTTCAGCACCCTGGACAGTGACTATTTACTGACGTGGCCTAGCACCGCTCCTGTAATTATGGGTGCACACACGTAGTCACCCGGAATTATGGGTGCACACACGTAGTCACCCGTAATTATGGGTGCACACACGTAGTCACCCGTAATTATGGGTGCACACACGTAGTCACCCGTAATTACGGGAGCCCCATTGACTTCCTCAGTCTGGCTGTAGACCTAGAAATACATAGGTCCAGCCAGAATGAAGAAGTGTCATGTTAAAAAAACAATACGCTCCGCAGCACACATAACATCTACATTACATCTGCGGACTTCATTGCGGAACTTAGAATCTCCATTGAAGCCAATGGAGAAATTCCGCAATGAGTCCACAAACAGTCCGCAACAACCATTGTATGCTGCGAACGAACGTTTGCATGCTGGGAACGTGCAAACGTTTTGCATGCTGGGAACGTGAAAACGAACCCAACCACAAAGCTGTGGAAGGCAATGGAGAAACGGGTCCGCTGCGGATTTCCGCTGCGGAGTGTCCGCAGCGGAATTCCAGAGCAATTCCGCTACGTCTGGCCATGCCCTAAGGCTTTCCGTTATATATTTAAGTTTTTTAGTTTCCATTCCTAGGTTTTGACTTAAAATATACATGCAAAATCTGAAGCAAATCTGTACTGTGTGCACAAGACCTAATGGCGACTGGTACTAGACAATATGTTTTTTTTAAAACTTATGTCTATATGGGAGAATTGAAGATCAGTATCAGAAAAACAGAGCACCGACCACGACCACTATAAACATATATTAAGAAATGAATCGGCACAGAATTCTGAATGTATTTAAATGAAAAATAATAAAATTATTTGAATATTCACTTGAAATTTATACTTTACATTGACACGTTTCTCCTATAATGATTAGGCTTAATGATGAAGGTCATAACAATATGGAACAGAGACAAGAAGCTTGGATCATCACAGATCTGAAAAAAAGTATACATATACAGAAATGTAACCCTAATAAACAATTCAAATTTATTTAATAAATAAAAATATAAGTAGCCACTCACAGTACCTGGAAATTTTCTCTTTAGAAATTTATCACAGTTATGTGAAGTACAAAGACTGGAAAATTAGTTTCTTGTACATTTTAGGAAATCTTGCTAGCTGCTGCAGTTTTTGAAAAACAACATAGAAAAAGTCAAAAGAGTCAAAGTTGGAAAAGGAAACAATGAAGTTTTAAGCCAAGCAAAAATACAAGACAGTTGAAAATAGCGTCTACAGATAAAAAGCTTTTATGGAGACTTTGGAACTAAAATAAATTCTTGTACCGAAATACCAGACTCGAACAAATGGATTTCCAAAAATATATCAGTCACATTAATCCATTTGTTTCTTACCCTGTGCTGATCCTGTCTAGCTAATACTGGCTATTATTCTTTATCATGTACTATACTGTGTTTGCTATATCTGTGTGCAAAGACTAATATGTCAATTCTATAGACAGTGTTTCAGAATTAATGATTAACATCAAAGTCAGAGATTGGCCACAAGAGCCAAATGCATCCAATCAGCATAGAATGAGAAACGAAAAAGTTTCAAGACATGAGCAAAATCTGTGTATCTAATTCTCCGAAGAAAATCAAAGGTTTTATACAAATTGTAAATAGTGGCAAAGGGAGTCCATGGTTTGTAAACCACAAAGGACAACATTTGCATGGAGTTTGTATGTTCATCCAGAGTTTCCGCAGGTTTTCCCTTTGTTCTTCGGCTTCCTCTCATACTCCAAAAACATATTGACAGGTAAGTGGCTTTCCATAAAATTGTCTCTAGTGTATGGCGACTTTCACACGAGCGTAATACGGGTTATATGATGTTCTGTTGAACCGCTGGATCTCTGTGTGTTGAATCTGTAATACGGGCACAAATAAGCAACCGTATTATGCTCGCGTGAAAGCGGCCTATGTATGTGTCTGAGATAGAAAAAGTAGATTAGATGATGTGAGGAAGGACCATCTCTGTACAGCACTGCATTACTACACACTACCTGCAAACATCTAAGGCTGAGTTCACACTACCTATTTTCTGAAAAAGCGGCTCCAATACGTCGGCAAACATCTGCCCATTACTTTCAATGGGCTTTACGATGTACTGTGCTGACGACCTGTCATTTTATGCGTCGCTGTCAAAAGACGGCTCGTAAAATTACAGCCTCGTCAAAAGAAGTGCAGGACACTTTTTGGGACGTTTTTGGTGCCGTTTTCTCATAGACCCTAAGGGTATGTTCACACGTAGTGACCAAAAACTTCTGAAAATACGGAGCTGTTTTCAAGGGAGAACAGCCCCTAATGTTCAGACGTTTTTTGAGAAACTCGCGTTTTTCGAGGTGTTTTTCGTGGCGTTTTTTTACGGCCGTTTTTGGAGCTGTTTTCATTGGAGTCTATGAGAAAACGGCTCCAAAAACGTCCCAAGAAGTGTCCTGCACTTCTTTTGACGAAGCTGTAATTTTACGAGCCATCTTTTGACAGCGACGTGTAAAATGACAGGTCGTCGGCACAGTACATCGTAAAGCCCATTGAAAGTAATGGGCAGATGTTTGCCGACGTATTGGAGCCGTTTTTTCAGACGTAATTCGAGGCGTAAAACGCCTCCATTACGTCTGAAAATAGGTCGTGTGAACCCAGCCTTACCTACAACAACTTTTACCTTTAGATTTTAGAACGGTCATGTATGTAGGTTGTACATGGCATATGATAAAATTCTTAAATTACACATGGAGAAAATAAAGCCACATGCTAAAAGCATATTCTTAAAGCTCATTCAAAAAGAAATAATTTATTTTCTAAATTTAACATTCAGACGTTTCCAAAATCAATCATTCCAAAAAGGGCTGACATGTCTAATGCACATAAATGAGCTAACTTCACAAAAATAAACACATTCAGCGCTCGGTGTAGAACTAAAATACTGAACATACTGGTGCAGTAAGGGCGTCTTGGCTCGATTTACTGAACAAATGCTAATGAAGAGATGTTTTGTATATTATTCTACTCTACACCTGGGAGGCAGGCATAATTATGTGGTTTACCAAGGTAAAGCCTAATAAAGAAATGTTCCTCTCGTAATGAGCTTGCGTGGTGTCTGAATGCAGTGCTTGTGAAACATACCAGGTTATGGATTATGGAAAGTAATCTGTAATAAATACATCATGGGAAGTCTAGGCTGCAATATCTCACGCATTAACTACAGTTTTGGCAACACAGTTCCCAGAATGCTCTGCTGCATCACTCCTCGGTGGACTCTTTCAGCTACAATGAAGCAATATACGTTGCCAGGTTATGTTTATATAATTATGCCTAATCCAGCTCTGTCATGTGGTACCAGAATGACAATTCATTTGCAGTGTTTTCACAGGACATATTTTTTTTTTATCAGAATAATAAGATCATCCAGTAATAAGTGTAATAACGGATTAGTCAAAGTGAACCAAATTTATAAGTAAAATAAATATTTTAAGAAATAAAACGTTTTCCTTTCACTAGGCAAAATCCATATAGAGCTCTTAAATAAACAAAGATGCAAACCTTTTTTCAGTCCATATAGCATGATTTAAAGTCTAGAAAACTTCATGCCTTTATGGAGTCTTTCCCTTCAAAGCCCAGGCATATGTGCTGCAGACCTCTCCTTTCTTCCTAATTCATTCAGGCTGAGTTCACAACTACATTGTAAATTCAGAATTTCTGTTCAATCATAGGAGCAGAAAAACGGAACTCAAGCAGTGGCGGGTCCATCACACGACGGACACCAATAGTGCTTAACGGACCCCATATATGTGGTGTGCGCCGTTTTGCTTGCTGCACTATTCTTCCCTTCAAATATCTGTGTCAGAGGCTACTTGTGGAGCCGACAATGCAGATGTGAACAGAGTCTAACAGGAAGTTGTTATCCTTGTCTGCCATGTTACAGATCTAGTAGAGCCGTAGCCCAATCCCTAGTCACTCTGTCTAGCTCAGATAACAATTGTCAATACTCCTCCCTCTACTGATCTGTTATTGCCCTCCTACACACACTTAAAGTGAATGTATCATCGGAAAATATCATTATTTAAATCAGATATTTATTATACTATATATATATATTTTTTTAAATATACATATTTAAAAAATATATATACATTTTCTATGTGAATATCCACATAAAACAAGTCTTGAAATATTACAGTTTTTACACTGGCCACTAGAGCAGTCACAAGAGGCTGACACCTGTCTTCTGTGGCTCACTTGTCAGCTTTGCTGTATATACAGGATGAGGAGAACCATCTCATCATCATTAGACGGTGGGAAAGTTAATGACAGATCTATAGTATTACTGGAAGCCTAGATAAGGTAGGATAGCAAAACGATACACTATATACATAGAGATAAAGCTTTGTATGCATCTCTTTTGGTCTCCGGGGAGGGACTGTACTCAATAACTTCTTGTTAAAGGGGTTTCCCAGTCCCTAAAAATTGGTGGACTATCCTCAGGATAGACTATCAATAGCTGATCGGTTGATCAACTGTTTTGAAGGGGGTGCAGCACTCATACGAGCACTGCTTCCACTTTATTTCTACTTGCTCACTGTGAATCGTTGACGCACATAGCGGCGATTCACAGGTATTACAGCCTTCTTCTCCCATTGAAGTGAAACTGGGATGGCTGCAATATTGTGAATTGCCGTTAGAGAGAGAGTTGGGGGTTTTGCCTTTCTCTGGATCAACACTAGAATAATAAGCTGAATTGGATCGACAATTGTCTTTTTTTGGCCTTACAAGCTGTTACTACATGTTAATATGTTTAGAAGTCAATGTGGGAAAAACTGCAGCAAAACTATGATGGACAGCCCCGTTTTTTACAAAGAGATTTTGGTCATTGCCCTTAACCCCAAAGCCTAATTACTATTAATATATGCTTAGTGTGTGTTTTAAGATATCTTTCCTATCTTTTATATTGATTACTATGCCTATTGTCTATCATTCCCCAATCGATAATCTCAACCCTTAATACACATTTCAATGGGGTTGTAGTCTCATCAGAGAATCAAAAAACTTGTGATTTTTATTGCTGAGTCGTACAATCATTTTTCCCTGGTTTGTTCCAGGTAATTTCCCGCAAAATGTTGTATGTTCATGATGCAGTGCTGTAATCCTGGTCTTTTAGCCCATTAGATGTCATGGTTAATAGCGACTGTAGCATCTAAGTGCTTTGACAGAGGGAGAGTGCACCCTCTGTCAACTGATCGGCACTGTTGGACGAGATCGCAAGAGCAGACAGGTTGCCATGGTCTAACAAAGGTCTACCATGACCATTTTACACTGACAGGCATAATCACAAGCAAAGAACAAGTGGAGGAAGCCAGGTATAAATACTCCACCCTTACCTCTAATAGGGAGAAAGACAGAGAAAAGAGATAGGCTCAAAGTAAAACCAGAACCGCCCAGAAGCTAGACCAGTAGTCAAGGCGATCTTAACCCCTTCCCGACATTTGACGTATCCATACGTTATAGCCGGGTAGGGGAAGTATGGAATGGGCTCATGGAGTGAACCCGGTCCACACGATGCGGCTGTCGGCTGTATGTTACAGCTGAAGTGTGATCCCGCTAGTTTAACCGGTTAAATGCCGCGGTCAGTAGCGACCGTGGCATTTAAATCCTTAGAAAGAGGGGGGCGACCCCCTCTAGCAGCTCATCGTGCCCTCTGCAATGCAGTCGCGGGGTGGCGATGGTTGCTCTGGCTGCCTGGGGGCCCCCAGGTCCGCAATCTTTGTGCCTCTGGCAGGGCTTAATAGAAGCCTGTCAGAAAGACGATAAACTGAAATACATTAGTATTGCAGTATATAGTGCAAGCGATCTAACAATCGCTGGTTGAAGTCCCCTTGGAGGGGAAAATAAAAAATGTAAAAATTTGTCAAATAAAGTTTTTCTCTTATGTAAACATTTTTTTTTAAATTAAAAGTTAAAAAAAACTTTTCCCCCTAGAGCATAGTAAAAAAATAAATAAATCAACATAATTGGTATCACCGCATCCGTAAAAGTCTGAACTATTACAATATATCATTATTTAACCCGCACGGTGTACGCCGTAAAAAAAAATGTAACCGCCAGAATTGCTATTTTTTGGTCACCTCATCTCCCACAAAAAATGAAATAAAAAGTGATGAAAATGTCGCATGTACACCAAAATTATATAATTAAAAACAACAGCTTATAATGCAAAAAATAAGCCCTCATACCACTTCATCGATGGAAAAATAAAAAAGTTATGGCTCTCAGAATTTGGCGACACAAAATAAATTTAATATTTTGCACTTCGTTTTTTACTTGCAAAAGTAGTAAAATATAGAAAAAAATATCTATATTTGATATCGCGTTAATTGCATTGACCCACAAAATAAAGTTAACATGTTGTTTTAATTGCACAGTGAATTCCGTAAAAACGAAGCTGAAAAAACAATGCAAGTATCGCTGTTTTTTTCATTTTCTACCCCACTAATAATTTTTTTCCTGTGTCCTAGTACATTATATGGCACAATGAATGGTGCTACGAAAAACGACAACTCGTCCTGCAAACATCAAGTCCTCATAGGACTATATCGATGGAAAAATAAAAAAGTTATGGCTTTTGGAAGGTGGGGAGGAAAAAACAAAAATTAAAATCTAAAAGATGTTTACGACGGGAAGGGTGGCGACTGCTACTATGGCAACAGGAGCCCTAACAATGGCCTCCTGTTTGCCATTACGGAAGCTGATTATGCCACGCCCAGAGGCGGAGCCTGATCGGCCTGCTGTCAGTGAACAACTGACAGTTCCAATACATTGCACTACATAGCTAGTGCAATGTATTAGAACATCAAACAAACAGTTGGACCTTCAAGTCCCCTAGTGGGACTAAATAAAAGTGTAAAAACAAAAGTGTAAAAAAAGTAAAAATAAAAGTTGTAAAACATACAATAAAAGTTTCAAGTAATAAAATAAAACACAATCTCCCCCTTTTTCCCTTATCAAGTCATTTATTTTTGAAAAAAATAATAAGCCATACATATTTGGTATCGCTGCGACCGTAACGACCTAAACTATAAAAATATAATGTTATTTATCCAGCGCAGTGAATGCCGTAAAAAAACAACCTAAAAAACACTGACATAAATGCTGTTTTTTTGGTCACTTTGTCTTCCAAAAATTTAAATACAAAGTGATCAAAAAGTCGCATGTATCCAAAAATGGTGCCTATAAAATCTATAACTCGTCTCGCAAAAAACAAGCCCTCACACAGCTCCATCAACGAAAAAATTAAAAAGTTATGGCTCTCACAACATGGCGACAGAAAAAATACATTCTCTTTCCAAAAGTAATTTTATTGTGGAAAAAGTTATAAAAAAGTTCTATAAATTAGGTATCGCCAGAATCGTACTGGCCCGCAGAATAAAGGTAACATGTAGTTTATAACGCATGGTGAACACTGTATAAAAAAAAAACCTAAAAAACTATGCCAGAATTGCTGTTTTTTTGTCACCTTGCCTCCCAAAAAAAGGATAACAAGTGATCAAAAAGTCGCATGTACCCCAATATGGTACCAATAAAAACTACAGCTCGTCCCGCAAAAAAACAGCCCTCATACCACTACGTCGATGAAAAAATAAAATTAGTTAAGGCTCCAATAATTCAGGAAAGAAAAATATCCAGTTGTGCAGCCCGAGGGGAACAATTCTTCTGTTTCAAAAGGCGATGTATCAAGGCACTAAAATTAGGGAACCAGGAAAGGGAGGGCCAAAACATATCTGCTGGAAGCGAGGGTGCCCGTATTATACCAGGACAACACTTTCCCAGCAAAATTCCCCAAACTGCAAAGGTGCGGAGTGTGGACCAAAAGGGGGATAAGGGAGGACATTTATTAGTGCGACACCGGCCTGTGCAGAAAGGATCGATCACAGCGTAACACACATTTTTTTTTACCTTATTATTATACCACCTGACTATGCCCCTGATATACTCTGTCCAGCTCACATATGCCCCACATTATAAACGGAAACACCAGTAAGACTCCAAACAAAACTATTACCAAGCAAATTCCACGCTCCAAAAGCCAAATGGTGCTCCCACCCATCTGAGCCCTACAGTGTGCCCAAACAATTCAGTGGCACAAGCTGGGTACGACATATTTGCCACTGAATTGGCATATCTAGGGAAAATTTTTAATTTGCACCTTCCGCAGTGCAATCATTTATGGAAAGGACACGTAGGGTGAAAATGCTCACTACCCCCCTTAATAAATGCCTTGAGGGGTGCAGTTTCCAAAATGGGGTTTCTTTTATTATTTTACATCAGAGCCTCTACAATTTTGAACCAATACTTTATATGTCGCCAAAGTAGGCCTCAATTTTACATGGTACTCTTTCACACCTGAGCCCTATCGAATGTCCAGGCAAAAGATTAGTGCCACATGTACGGTAATTCTAAAACAGGGAAACACCGCATAATAATTGAGAGCTGTCTTGTTATGGTGGCACAAGCCGGGCACCACATATTGGCGTATCTAAGGAAAAATTCCCATTTTCACTCTCCCACATCGTGTGCACATGAATTTCTGCAAAACACCTGTGGGGTTAACATGCTCACTACACCTCTAGGTGAATACCTTGAGGGTGTTGTTTCCAAAATGGGGTCACTTCTGGGGGGGATCCACTGTTTTGGTCCCGCAGGGACTTTGCAAATACGACATAGCGACCAGAAACCAAATGCAGCAGAATCTGTACTCTAAAAGCAAATTGCGCTCTTTCCCTTCTGAGCCCTGCCGTGTGCCCAAACAGCAGTTTATGACCATGTGTGGGGTATTGCCGTACTCCAGAGAAGTTGCTTTACAAATGTTGGGGTTCTTTTTTTCCTTTATTTGTTGAGAAAATGAAAAATTTGGAGCTAAAGCTACGTCTTATTGAAAAAAAAGGATTTTTTTTATTTTCACTGCCCAATTCTAATAAAATCCATGAAACACCTGTGGGGTCAAAATGCTTACTACACCCCTAGATGGATTCCTCAAGGGGTGTAGTTTTCTCAATGGAGTCACTTTTTTGGCGTTTTCACTGTTTTGGTCCCTTAAGGGCTTTGCAAATGCGACATGGCCTCCGCAAACCATTCCTGCTAAATTTGAGCTCCAAAAGCCAAATGGCGGTCCTTACATTCTAAGTTCCGCCGTATGTCCAAACAGCCGTTTATTACCACATGTGGCGTATTGTTTAACTCGGGAGAAATTGCTTTACAAATGTTGCAGTGCTTTTTCTCCTTTAGTCCTTGTGGAAATTAGAAAAAATTTGCTAAACCTACATTTTCTTTGAAAGGATGTAGATTTTCATTTTCACGGCCTAATTCCAATAATTTCTGCAAAAAACCTGCAGGGTTAAAATGCTCACTATACCCCTAGATAATTTCCTCAAGGGGTGTTGTTTCCCAAATGGGGTCACTTTTGGTGGATTTCCACTGTTTTGGCACCGCAAGAGCCCTTCAAACCTGACATGGTGCCTAAAATATTTTCTAATAAAAAGGAGGCCCAAAATCCACTATGTGCTCCTTTGCTTCTGAGGCCAGTGCTTCAGTCCATTACCACACTAGGGCCACATGTGGGATATTTCTAAAAACTGGAGAATCTGGGAAATAAATATTGAGTTGCATTTCTCTGGCAAAACCTTCTGTGTTACAAAAAAAATAGATTAAAAATAAATTTCTGCAAAAAAAATGAAATGTGAAAATTTCACCTCTACGTTGCTTTAATTCCTGTGAAACGTTTAAAGGGTTAGGAAACTTTCCAAATGCTGTTTTGAATACTTTGAGGGGTGAAGATTTTAAAATGGGGTGACTTTTTTGCGGTTTCTAATATATAAGGCCCTAAAAGCTGCTGCACAACTGAACTGGCCCCTGTAAAAATAGCCTTTTGAAATTTTCTTGAAAATGTGAGAAATTGCTGCTAAAGTTCTAAGCCTGGTAACGTCCTAGAAAAATAAAAGGACGTTCAAAAAACGATGCTAATCTAAAGTAGACATATGGGGGATGTTAATTAGCAAGAATTTTGTGTGGTATAACTGCCTGTCTTACAAGCAGATACATTTAAATTTATAAAAATGCAAATTTTTGCAATTTTTCTCAAAATTTTGGTGTTTTTCACTAATAAATATTGAATTTATCAACCAAATTTTTCCACTATCATAAAGTACAATAAGTCACAAGAAAACAATCTCAGAATCGCTTTGATAGGTAAAAGCATTCCCAAGTCATTACCACATAAAGTGACACATGTCAGATTTGAAAACATGGGTCTGGTCCCGAAGGCTAAAATGAGCGTGGTCCTCAATGGGTTAAGGTTGTTTCCAGGATTAGAAAAAAACATGGCTGATGTTTTCCAAAACCAGTACTGCACATGTTCACAGGTTGTGAGTTGTATTGCAGGTCATCTAAAGTCATTTCAATAGAGCCAAGTTGCAATACCAGACACAACACATGTGCAGATGTGGCACTGTTTTTGGAAGAAAGCAGGTATGTTTTTCTGGACAACCCTTTAAAGAGCCCTGAAAAATGACTTTGGTATTAGTAAAACCAGGGACACTCATTTGAGTGCTTATAAATGTACTTCAGTATACCATCTGACTAAAAGATTTAAAAACACTGAAGCAGCAAACTTTGTGAAATCCAAAATTTGTGTCAGTCTAAATACTTTTGGCCAGGACTGTATAAAGGTAGTTCACCAAAAGTAATGGACGTCTTCTTTTTTTTCCAATAAGTTACGGGTTTCAGGGTGTTCACTCACCTCTTCCTCAGATCAACAAGGAATATGGCATGTTCATTTGAGGAAGGGTGAGTGAACACCATGAAACATGTTATCTATTGACAAAAATAAAAGGAAGATGTCTATCTTCCTTTATGCTATGTTAAAAAATCTATGACAGAATCCATGTGGCAAAAAGTTCAAGTGTTTATTAACACACCCCCAAAGTAATCATAATCAAACCACCCATCATCTCGCTGCAGATCATACAGTGTGTCATGGCGCGGGGTGTGGACCCACTGGGCAGTACCGCGTAGCGGGATAGCAGCAGGCTAGGTACAAAACAATGTCTAAAGTCAGAAAGGGTACCTGAGGCAATGTAGACAGTAGCAGTGACTTTCACTGTAGATGGCCCAGTAGATGCAGCGGAAGACACGACTTGACTCTCACTGTAGATGGCACAGTAGGTGCAGCGGAAGACACGACTTGACTTTCACTGTAGATGGCATAGAGGCACGGTAGCATGGGATACAGGGTGCAGGCAGCAGGAACGGGTAACACTGGGAACTGGAAAACACTGGGAGACCATTTGCAAGACAAACTTTAGGTATACAACAACGCTCAGACAAGGACGAAGTGGGCAGAGCCCTTTTTATAGTCCAGCAGCATTCTGGGCTGAATTACTGATTAATAGCAGCTGGACGCGCACTGGCCCTTTAAGGTCCTGTACGCGCGCACTGCGGGAAACAGACCCAGAACCCGGACATGAGTGCCGGCGTCTCGGTGGAGAGAGATGCCGCTGAGAAAACAGGCGTCCATGGCCGGGGCCGTCAGAGGGTAAGTCTGAACAATGGCCCTCGGTCATAGATGTTACACAGTGACTACAGTACTGATTAGATGCAGTATAAACATTTACATTAAGTGACTCACCGGTGAAGTCTCAGATTCTAGTTCTTTTTCTCTTTTTTTCTCCATCCAGTCCAGACCTCTATGATGACTTCTCCCGGCCACAACACATTTCTGCAGTTTGCCGCTCAGATGTCTTCAGCTTCTCACTTTTAAAACATTTCTGCACCTATAAATGAAGATAAAACTCTCAACTACCCTAAATATAATAGCGCCATACACTGCACCTCTAATTATGGTAGTGCCATACACTGTGTCCCTGATTATAATAGTACCATACACTGTGTCCCACACACAGTGCCCCTGTAGATAGTGCCCCTATAGCGACCCTGTATAGTGATCCCATAGAGCCTCTGTAGAAAGTGCCCCACATTCAGCCCCCTGTAGATAGTGCCCACATATGAACGCCAGAGCTGCAAGGCAATAGTGCTAACCACTGAGCCACGGTGCTGCCCTACATATAGCTCCCCCTATAGATAGTGCTCCACATATAGCCCACCTCTGTAGACAGTGCCTCACATATAGCTCCCCATGTATATAGTGCCCTACATATAGCCCCCCGAGGATAGTGCCCCACAGGTAACCCACCCCTGTATATGGTGTCCCACATATAGCCCACCCCTGCAGATAGTGCCCAACAAATAGCTTCCCCTATAGATAGTGCTCCACATATAGCCCACCCTTGCAGATAGTGCCTCACATATAGCTCCCCCTGTATATAGTATCCCACATACAGCCCACTCCCGTATATAGTGCTCCACATGCCCACATATAGACCCTCCCTGTAGATAGAGCCCCCCCTGTAGATAATGCCACTAAAAAAAAACTTTACATACTCACATGATCCCATTCCCGTGCCGTCCAGTGGCAATACAGACCAGCTCTCTTCTTCAACAATGGAAGTGTCATTGCACCGCTAGCATCGATGAAAGGTGTGATTGGCGGGGCAAGTAATTTTGCCCTGCCAATCAGCGTCATTGTAAGGCGCTGAATGTTCGGGCACGGAACGTGCCCGGCCAATCAGCGCTATTTCATGTAATTGTATCTGTGTGCTATAGACACATGTACAATTAGTGCAAGAGGGGGTGGCGGCAGCTGGTTTCAGTGGTGCTGCTGCACAAGGGCTCCCTCCGGTGCTAGCGACACCATTGGTCATGAGGGGGCCCGTGAAGCCCAGCCCATAAATTTTAGGGGCCGGGCGGCGCAGGCCCTGTAGTGGCGTCGCTACCACTGTATCAGCCATAATGGCTGCTAGCGGTGCCACCGGGCATGGGAGGCGTGTTGGCGTGTGGCACAGGCCATCTCATGCCGCAGGCCCCGTAGCAGCCGCTACAGCTGCTACATCGGTAGTTACGCCACTGCTCCTGCATGGGTTGAAACGCTGTATGTGTTATTTTGGGGCTGTGTTAATAAACACTTAGCCTTTTTGCCACATGGATGCTGACACAGATTTGTTTACATTGGACATAATGGTCTGAAATCTGGAATGATTGGACAAGCTATCGTTCCCTGTTCTGTTTTTTCTTTTTTTCAGTGCTACACAAAACTCCTTTAAGAGACCGACACTGGGGGAAGGGACACCTGGTCCTGTCTTGCTGTATTTGGGACAATTAGGAGAAATAGACAAACACATACATGTACACTCTGATGCATTAAAAGTATAAGCAGAACAACCACAGATAGAGATGTATGAACTGCACAGTAAGTCTGCTAAGAGACACAGTTGTAACTGGATTTATAGAACAAATTAAAAAAATCATTAAGATCTGAAGCAAATAGAACCAATATCAGAGTACTGGAAGTATATTGCAGGCGTTCACTATGTAGACTTTAATTTTAAGGAGGTATCATTTATGTCGTTAATGTAATTGCTTCTGAAATGTCCATTCTATATACACTATTGTCATAGCTGTTATTGTTTTCATATTATTTTTTTATTCCCATTTTCCCATAGATAAGAATACTTTGTTTCCCCATCACCTATTGGAAAAATGGGTAATAGTCCTAATGCCGCAACAAAATTAAAGCATTTAAGGAAATAATGCTCGTGAGCACATCCAATAAACATATAGCTCATACACTGCCCTACATTAAACATGAAATCAGTTTTTTCAAAGTAAAATAATAGTATTAGAATTAGCAATCATGATCATAATAACTGGTAATACAGACATAAAAACAGAACCTAGTGATGCAGCCACCATGCTGAGAAACTGTAGGATATCAGAGCAGACAAAGTGCAGGAGATGAGGAATATGAAATTCATGCTTTGGCTCATGCTGGGAAAGGTGGTGTCTTACAGTTTTTCCTTATATTTCTTGTATTGTAGCTCACTGTTCCAAAATCGTGATTATTTGGTTAAACAGAAAATATCGGTAATGTTTTTAGGTCAATGACGCATAATAACATTTACATCTGGAGCTAACAATCAAGAACATGATCCAAGTTTACCTGGATATCATAGTGAGAATACCACACATATTTACACATAAATTGTTTAACATAAATAGATGATGGAATTGATCAGATTAAAATGACATACAGCACTAGTAGTTTATAAGAAATATACAAGTTTAGGGCATTTTGAAAAGATTTTTTATAAGAAGAGACAGAGGCTAGTGAAGGACTTTTCCCACCATTGAACACTATATTTATTGTATAGAGCATAAAAAAAGAACAATGTTTGCTATTTACATGCTGTTAAAAAAACTATATGAGTTATAACATTTCTTCTGGTGTTCATAGTGCATAACATTGTTCATGTCCACCTAATGAGCTGAGTGCTAGTGGACACGCATGATAAGTCACTCTTTCTACAGCCAGTTCTCTGCATAGTGGTTCTCTATTCACTGCAGAGAAGTCAATAGAAGTATCTTTCTGCCCTGCTTGTCAGGAAAGGAGCAGAGGCTCTGCAGTAGCATGGCAGTGTAGCTGAGGAGATTAATTCTCAGCTTATTAGGATTGTAATGCTCTAGATCCTTACAGCGGATATCAACCCGGCGGCACATGCCCACTCAATGTTTCTTGTTTTATTTCATTGTGGTTGACTCACAGTATATATCTTCACTACTCTGGATCCGATGTTACTTATCTGCAGAGCAGTAAAAATAAACTACAGTATATTGTTTGCTGCCAGTGAGGGAAGGAGACTGATTCTGCTTTGAGCCTATCCCCGTCAGCACAGATTACCAGCAGCACCAAGAGGGACACAGGGAAGCAATAAAAAATGAGAAAGGTATTGTTTTTTTTTAACTAGTAACAGTGCAAATTATTTTAAAACTGCTATTAACAGCATTTCTGTGAATGATTCATGGTATAAGCCCCTTTAAATTCTTAGATCTCTATATAATTAACACATTTCATGGCAAAAAATGAATGTACCACATATTCATGTCATTAAAGGGAATGTGTTGCCAGCAAAACATGTTGTTTTTTTTTAATTAAACAGTTAGTGTATAGGTGATTAAACATTGTTCTAATTTTTTTTTTTTTTTTCACGAGTCAGGAAATATTATAAATTGGATTCAATTTATAATATTTCCCAGCACTGGTCACTAGATGGAGCCATTCCCAAAATTGCATTGCATGTGGTAAAGCAACCACATTGCTTTATGCTGCAAAATTGGGTAAAAATCCCTCGCTCTAGTGAGCTCTCAGAATCCCCCCCTCCTTTATCCTGGCTAGTGCCGGGATAAACGAGGGGTTTGAACGGTCTAACCTCCTACACTGTGTGTCGCCATTTTTTGAGCTAACACACAGTGTAGAAGGTTAACATACAGTAGTAAACACACTGAAACACGAACATACATAGAAATAACTTACCTGCTCCAGTCGCCGCCGCTCCCTCCGGTCCATCCGCTCCGTCTGCTGCCGCTGCTCCATGTGCACAAGTCCGGAAGCCGCGACCGGAAGTAGTAATCTTACTGTCCGGCCGCGACTTCCGGTCCACAGGAAAATGGCGCCGGACGGCGCGCATTTCAAATTGAACTGTGTGGGAGCGGCGCATGCACCGTTCCCACACAGCGGCGTACACGAAAGTGGATGGAACGGGCCCCGCTCGCAGTCCCTATGGGACTGGAGCTGCCGTATTCCATGTCTGTATGTGTCGTTAATCGACACATACAGAAATGGAAAAAAAAATGGCAGCCCCCATAGGGAAGAAAAAGTGTAAAAATAAAAAAAAGTAACACACAAACACACAAATTAATCCAAACGTTTTTAATAAAGCACTAACATCTTTAACATATTAAAAAAAAAATTGTGGTGACACTGTTCCTTTAAGAGAGAAATTAAAGTTAGCATTTATAGCACATAGGACATCTATAGGTCTATAGCCAAAACTGAAAATTCCCTACCATTCCCCTAGGTAATAAACATAGGAGAGTATAAAGATCATCTAAACAATGATAGGGGTTACCTCTTTTGACTTTATTAATCTCACCTACCTTTATTAATAAAGGTAGGTGAGATTGCTAAAGTTCCAGGAAGAGAGGAGTCCTGTCCCCAGGGCCATATTATAGGGAGGGCAAAAGGGGCAATTGCCCAGGGGCCTCCACCACCAGCATCATTTTATTTATTTATTTATTTTTGCTTTAAAAAATTGCTTGGTTTATTTCATGTTTGCTTAGTTATGATCTTACTCATAGTGTCATGGACATAGTGATCACTAGGTAAAAATCATTCCATTAAAAAAAAAAGAAATAATGGCACGTCAGAGTTAAAGGGTTACATTTGTTTTGTTTATTTTCCCTTATAGCTATTGTCTTGTTTCTGCAGGTACAAGTACAGATAAAGCAGTTAATTTTCAGAAGAGAACCCTAGATCTCAGTTGAACCCCTTTGTGTATGTGGGGTATTTTGATCTTTTGGCGTAACTGTAGTCAAAACTAAATTACAGTTATTAATTTTTTAAGATATAAGTGTAGAAATATTATATTATAAGTAACCTGTAAATATCTGGATGCTAGTACACGTGCAAGTTTTGATCAGGTTTTTCCATGCAGTTTTTGAAGCCAAAACCAGTACTGGATTCAACTTGCTCTCCCTTTATGATTCACACCATGTTTTAGCTTAAAAAAACTGCATATAAAAACCTGACCAAAACCTGCATGTGTACTAGCACCCTTAACCCGTCAGTGACCACCAATACGCCCTTTCACGCTGGCCACTAACAGGCTTTATTCTGATACATACGCCTTTTCACAGAGCTGCATCAGAACAAATAAGCAGCGCCATGAAAAGGAAAACTCCATGCTCTCAGCTACCTCCGGTAGCTGAGGGCTTAGAGCAGCGCCGCTCGAGCGGGCGGATCAAAATCCGCTTTTTCCCTTACAATATGCTTTATTATGAAAAAAAAACAAAAAAGTTTAAATGTTACACATATTTGGTATCGCCGCGTCTGTAATCACCCCAACTATAAAGCTAATATGTTATTTAACCCGGTCGGGGAATGCTGTAAAAAAAATAAAAATAAAATAATACCAGAATTGCTGTTTTTTGTGCATCCTGCCTTCAAAAAAATTTGACCAAAAAAGTAATCAAAAAGTCGCATGTACTCCAAAATGGTACCAATGAAAACTACAAGTTGTCCTGCAAAAAGATGCCCCCATAAAGCTGCATCGGCGGAAAAATAAAAAAGTTATGGCTCTTCAAATATGGAGACACAAGAACAAATAATTTGGAAAAAACAGTGTTTTTACTGTGTAAAAGTAGCAAAACAGAAAAAATACTATATAAATTGACCCACTGAATAAAGTTATTATGTTATTTATACCACACTGTAAATGGCATAAATTAAAGACGCAAAAAAAGAGTGGCGAAATTGCTGTTTTTTTTTTCTATTACCCCCAAAAAAGTTCATAAAAGTTAAGCAATAAATTATAAGTACCCCAAAATGGTGCTATGAAAAAATACAACTTGTCCCTCAAAAACCAAGTCCTTATACAGCTATGTCGATGCAAAAATAAAAAAGTTAACCATAACTTAAACATAAAGAATTACTAAAATACTTGTTTACCAATATTTTTTCAAAATTTTGGATCTTTTTGTTTAAAAAAGTAATTTACCCTTCAAATTAAACCATTTTTGACATATATGTAAGTGAACAGTATAACACATTTCCATAGTCTAACAAAGACAAATTAGTTTTAGACTATGAATAAGTATTCCATTTTTGTCTTATAAAAAATTAATAAAAAGAAAACACAAATTCCATGTTTTTTTCCTAGAATTGGCATATATTGTGCAATCCATATATATTACTTTTAATTTATAGTTATGATATAAAATTTGGGATTTTAAAACCAGTGTAAAAGCTGAATGCTTATTTTAATTAATTTCTTATTTATATAATTAAAGCAGTTTAATGTAATAACTCCTGGTAGTTTACAATTTATTTATATAAATATGTACATAGTCTTCAATTGTTTTATGTATGCCCTAAAGTTTAAAATATTGAAGTTAATGAGCATTTAAATAAGGTTCTTATATACATTGCCCAGTAAAAATATCCAGCTGCAATCTATGGAAATTAATTATAACTTTTTCCATTACATGCTCAATAGTAACATTAATAAACCCAATGATCACATTAGAGACATTTGGACTGGCAATCTAAGTATATAGGTGCCCATAAACTGGAATCCCAACTGTCAAGGTGCCATTTTCTTCATTTAGGAAGAATTGACAGTGAAGCACAGTGCAAAATTATACACTTAATTATCCATCTCGTAAGCTTTTGAGACGAAAAGTTGGGTAAGGGTAAAAAAAAACTGTCTAATGTCTACTGTGCATGGGTGCTGGTTCTTCTGAGGTGCATAGTTTAGGATAAAGCAGAGGTGGGATTCAAATTCCTAACAGCAGGTTCTCTACTTGGCTGACAATAGTAGCGGGAGTGGGGGGCAGCCTTTTTTGTGGGTAGCGTGCCATAAAAAAATTATTCCTACTCTAATTATTAAATAAATAAAAAATCCTCAATATTTCAAATACACTGCATATTAATGTAAAATCTAAATAAATCTCTGTGTATGTATCAGCAATATCCTATAAACTTTCCAAACTTGTGTGGCTCTTTGTCCAGCATATTTAACTGGATTGACGCGCTATGTATATAATTACATAAGCATACATACCTACCCACAGTACTCATAATTATTATATTAACTGACCCATTACGTATTGACCTATATGTGTACATTCAGTACCATAGGTGTGTGCAGCCTATGTAGTTAGTCCATGCACTGTAATAAAGGTGGAGAGCAATGAGGTGTGTGCAGCACGCCCCAGCAAGTCTCCTGGCTTTTTGTCATAACCTCCAAATACAAAAGTTTAATCTATATATACAGTATCAGATTCAAGTCTAATGCATAGATGCCACAACCAAACTTATAACATAAACACAGCACCAGTACATATTTACAGGACCAGAACCAAGCTCAGTGCAAAAATGTTGTACCAGAACCAAGCTAAGTACACATATACATTAACAGAATCAAGCTCAGTACATAAATACAAAACCAGAACCAAACTCAATGCATTAAAACAGTACCAGAACCATGATCAGTGCATATATATGGCACCAGATCCAAGCTCAGCACATAAATATAGTACTAGCACCAAGCTCAGTACATAAATACAGTACCAGATCCAAGCTCAGTACATATATACAGTACCAGAACAAAGCTCTGAACATAAATATAGTACCAGAACCAAGCTCAGTACATAAATACAGCACTAGAACCAAGCTCATAGCATATATACAGCACCAGAACTAAGCACAATACATAAATATAGCACCTGAACCAAGCTCAGTACATATATACAGTACCAGAACCAAGCTCAGTACATACATACAGCAAAAGAATCACGTTCAGTACATACATTAAATACCAGATCAAAGCTCTGTACATAAATCTAGTACTAGAACTGTAACGCTCTCATACCTTGTTCGGCGGCTCGTCCCTCCTCCAGGCCGCGGGCATCTGACTATGTTCCCTGCTCGCAGCTGCACTGTACTTAGTGGGGCCTAGTCCTAGCGCAAAAATTCAAAAAGGTTTCACCAATCCTTGTTGCCTCCGAAGACTATTTAAGGCACCTGCACTATCCACCAGGTGCCTGAGCAATATTGGAACAATCTAGTGTTATCCAGCGAAGGTTCCTGTATGTACCTGATCCTGCCCGCTATTGCTACCAGTTATCAGCCTGTATCCAGTTGTTCGTTGCCAGTCTGTATCCTGCTTGCTATTGCTATCAGTTATCAGTCTGTATCCAGTTGTCCATTACCAGCCTGTGTTCAGTCCACTGTTTCTATCTGTGGTCATCCTGCACCAGTCTGTATTCAGTCTGCTGTTGCCATCTGTTATCTGCCGGGGTCCAGCTGCCTACTACCTGCCAGTGTCCTGCTATCTGCCCGTTACCCGCTACCTTTTACCTACCTGTGACCAGCTACCTACTTGTGACCAGCTGCCAGCTACCTGCCTATGTCCAGCTATTCGCTATCCACCTGTGACCCGTTGTAAGCTTCCATTCGTCAAGGTACCATTTGCCTGTGCCTGTCTCGTATCTATTTGGCCAGCAGCTACTCCTGTGCTACCACCTCAAGAAGTAGCAACCTAGTAGCCTCATTGCAGCAAAGACCCGATTCCTGTATAGGGGTTAAAGGGTGAAGACCGGGGGAGGCTACTTAGACAATGCCCTTAGAGGTGGCCCTAAGCCAAAACGGTGGGGTAGAACAGTGGGTCCACAAACCTGCTGGGTAACAGAACCAAGCTCTGTACATAAATATAGTACCAGAACCAAGCTCTGTACATATGTACAGTACCGGAACCAAGCTCACTACATAAATACAATACCAGAACCAAGCTCTTTTCATAAATATTGTACCAGAACTAAATTCTGTGCATAAATATAGTGCCAGAACCAAGCTCAGTACATATATACAGAACCAGAACCAAACTCAGTTTATATACATATATATATATATATATATATATATATATATATATATATATACATACATATATATATAAACATATTATACAATATATATATAATATATAATATATATACATATATATATATATATATATATATATATATATATATATAGCATCAGAACCGAGTTCAGTACATGAATACAACACCAGAACCAAGCTCAGTACATAAATACAGTATCAGAAGCAAGCTCTGTACATAAATACAGCACCAGAACCAAACTCAGTAAAGAGATTATTTTCAAAGTCAGGTTAACCCCTGCCATATAACTTTGTACCATGCAATACTACAGGTCCCAATATTATCTGAGCAATGGTAAGGATATGCTGGGAGTTGTTCTTTCACAAAAAAAACACCCATCATCTCGCTTCAGATCATACAGTGAGTACAGTACTGATCAGACGGAGAATAAACATTTACGTTCCGTGACTCACAGCTGACATCTTCTCTGACTAGAGTAGTTCTCTTTTCTTATTTTCCTTCATTTGGTCAAGACCTCCATGAAGACCCAGAAGTCTTTAGCTACTCACTTTTGCAGCACATCCACAACCCCTATACTAAGACAAAATCCTCAAAACACCATAAACTGTGCTTGAATGCAACTGTGTCACACATGGTGCTTCCTGTAGAACATGCCACAATCACAGTGCCCCTGCAGAAGTTGTCATACTCACTGTGCTCCTGAACATAGTGGCACACACATTGTGTTAGAAAATGTGAAACATACACTTTGCTTCCTGCACAAAGTACAACACACACACACACACACACACACACACACACCATGCCCAATGTAGAAAGTGACAAGCACAGTGCCCCTGTAGAAAGTGCCACACACTGTGCCCCTGTAGAAAGTGCTACACTGTGCCCCTTATGATAATCCAACACATAGTGCCCCTGTAGAAAGTACCCAAACAATGCCCCATGTAGAACGTGCCACAAACACAGAGCCTCTGTAAAAATTGTCACACACACTGTGCCCCCTGCAGAAACTGCCACACACTGTGCCCCTGATGATAGTGTCACACACTGTGCCCCATATATAATGTGCCACACACACAGAAATTGTAACACTCACTGTGTATCTGAATATAGTGCGACACATATGTGCCCCCTGTAGAAAGTGTCACACACACTGTGCCCCCTGTAGAAAGTTAAAAACATACAGTACCCCATGTAGATAGTGTCACTCACACTATGCCCCGTCTAGAAAGTGCCATATGCACTATGCCCCTGTAGAAAGTGCCCCACATACTGTGCCCCCTGTACAAAGTTCCACACATGGTGTGTCCCCTGTAGAAAAGGCCAAACATACAGTACCCCCTGCAAAAATTACCACACATACTTTGCCTCTTATAGATAGTGTCACACATACTGTGCCGTATAGGAAGTGCCACACATACTGTGCCATCTATAGAACTAGGCCATACGTTTCTGTTGTTTGTTTCTAGGGTACGTCTTTAAAATTTGTTTAAATTATGCAAAAATAAAGCAGAAGAATATTCAATAGATGTATACATTTTTATAATATTTTAGCACATTTGATGATAAAATAGACAACCCCCATAATATGCTGATTTAATAAAAAATATATATATACGTATTTATAGGCACTCTTTAAATTGGGGCAGTAGAACATTGTGAATTTACTTAGGGCACTAGCCATGGTTTTAGCTACATGCATATGGTATGTGCATAATATACTCTATTAGTTTATCCATATACTGTATATTTATGGTTCTTTTGCATTTGAATTTTAAACCACACCTGTAAATATATCACCTAAAAGCAAAACATATTTGCTGTATATTATGTGCTTCAGCTATGATGTTTGTAGTCAAAGTTTCAGCTATTGTATGTAAAATGAAGCAATTCTTATGCCAGAGCTATAGTGCCACCTTCAGTGCAATATCTGCACCACAGCAAACAGTTCAAACTTGTAACCAAGGGCTTCTCATTATATGGCACAACAAGCTTGTGTTACGTTTCTGATAAATAGTTTTTTTTTCTAAATAAATAGTATCCTTCCCACTAACACATTTCTATCTATATATAAACTGTCAAACGAAAGGTAAAGATATACAATAAAACACATCAAAACAATTAATATATTACATCAGGATCCTCATTACATTCTTTGAAGTTTTGTCGAAAAAAAACTGTTGCTACCTGGAAATTGTGAACAAGTAGGCTAGTTGTTGTTTACTCATATTGAAATTATTTTAAGTTATTTTCTATTTATTAGTTATGTGAATACCCACTTTAGCCAGGCTCTATTATACAAATACTTTATGCCTATTAACTTATAAATATCCAAATAATCTTAGTAACATATGAACATTTAAGGGACCATGCACACAGATGTATTACGGATCCATGTTGTACAGATCCATAATGAGGTGCCCATGTACCCTTGCAAGACTCTGAGATACCAAATCCAGACCTGTAAGGACTACATGTGTCACCGTGCAAGCTCTGTGAGCATGTGCATTAACAATGGTTGACACCGACAGCAGGGAGCCCCTGTGCAGAAACAGTATAGGGACCCTTTGCCCTCTAACCGCTCATTATTGTTACTCAAACAATTCAGCAGACTTGTAAACTATAGACAGTAGGAAGCTGCTAGCTACTTATAATGTGGCAGGGTGCCCCCTTAACTACTGGCCCCCTGTGCAGCTGCACAGGTTGCAACAATGGTATTTTTGCCTCTGTGCATAAACCTTTTTACTTTCATTGGGTAAAAAGCATACCTCTCAACTTTGAATTCGGAAAAGAGGGACATTTTTAATCCGTGCCCACTAACCACGCCCAACATCTCGCATAAGCACATCAAATCACGGCCAGATACTTCTTCAAATAACAAGAGCATATTCACACTGCGGATCTCTAGACTTACAAAAAAAAACTATGGATATCACAAATATTATTGATCAGGTTATATCATCTTTGTGTTACTATTCCTAACTTGTGTATAACATTTGATCATCACGGCAGCAGCTGGTGCAGGACAAACCAAAAGGCTGAGAACAATGAAAGTCAAAGGGAGACCCTATGGTGGATGGCTTTTCAATTGACAGGTAGCAGAGTTACATGATGGGGAATTTTTTTTCCTGTCTTGTAACTTTGCTACCTGTCAATGGAAAAATCATCTGCCAGCGGTAAAAATGTTTCCCCATGGCGGAGTGGCAGTGGCATCACCTACAGGGGGCAGGGTGGAATCACCTACAGGGGGCAGGGTGGCATCGCCTGCAGGGGGCTGGGTGGCATCACCTACAGGGGGCTGGGTGGCATTGCCTACAGGGGGCAGGGTGGCATCACCTACAGGGGGCAGGGTGGCATTGCCTGCATGGGGGCAGGGTGGCATCACCTGCAGGGGGCTGTGTGGCATCGCCTGCAGGGGGCTGTGTGGCATCACCTACAGGGGGCTTGGTGGCATCACCTACAGGGGGCTTGGTGGCATCACCTACAGGGAACTTGGTGGCATCACCTACAGGGGACTTGGTGGCATTACCTACAGGGGACTTGGTGGCATTACCTACAGGGGGCTGGGTGGCATTACCTACAGGGGGCTGGGTGGCATTACCTACAGGGGACAGGGTGGTATTCCTACAGGGGGCTGGGTGGCATCACCTACAGGGGGCAGGGTGGCATCGCCTGCAGGGGGCTGTGTGGCATTACCTACAGGGAGTTGGGTGGCATTACCTACAGGGGACAGGGTGGTATTCCTACAGGGGGCTGGGTGGCATCACCTACAGGGGGCAGGGTGGCATCGCCTGCAGGGGGCTGTGTGGCATCACCTGCAGGGGTTGTGTGGCATCGCCTACAGGGGGCAGGGTGGCATCGCCTACAGGGGGCTGTGTGGCATCACCTACAGGGGGCTGTGTGGCATCACCTACAGGGGGCTGGGTGGCATTACCTACAGGGGGCTGGGTGGCATTACCTACCAGGGGGGCTGTGGCATTATCTACAAAGGGCTGTGTGTGGCAACAAATTTAAATGAAATTCATCCGATTTTAAAACGAACAGGGAAAAAAACGGATGCAAATCGGGTCCAAATCGGCCGGTAAAAGCGGCAACTCGGCCCGGAATGGAATCGGAACGGATGCAAACCGGCCGGGAAAATCGGCCAAAAACGGCCGATTTTCCCGGCCGACACTCGGACCCTGTCGTGTGAATGAGGCCTAAGTAATGGCAGTTGTCTGACTGACAGCGTCCATTTCTAAGGTGGGGCTTAGTGTTATCCAGTAAAAAGGCTAGTACTAAGCCCCCATTATTACCACAACACCCATCACCACCAGGGGTGTCGGGAAGAACCGGGTACAATCCACTACCGGACAATCTGTAGCGATGGACGGGCACTGGCGCGGCCGCAGGCTGGTATTGCTAGGCTGGGAAGGGCCAAAAACAGTGTCCCTTCCCACCCTGGTATTGCTAGGCTGCTACTGCTAGGCTGTTGTTTCTGGCTGGTTATGAAATTGGGGGGGGACGTAATGTCATTTTCTTCATTTATTGTTTTTGTTTGTTTTTTTTAAAACGACATGGGCTTCCCCCTATTTTTCATAACCAGCCAAATACAACATAGCAGCCGCAGCCTAGCATTACCAGGGTGGGAAGGGCCACGGTTTTTGACCCTCTCCAGCCTCATAATACCAGCCTGCAGCCGCCCCAGTTATCGACCATCACTACAGATGGTCGGATAATGGATTATACCCGGGTCTTCCCAGCACCCCTGGTGGCGGAGGGTACCAGGGTAATAATGGAGGGTTAGTTCTAGCCTTTTTACTGGCTAACACTAAGCCCCACCTTAGTAATGGACATTGTCAAACAGACAACTGCCATTACTAAGGCGCTGTTAAAGTATTAAAAAATCACAGAGGCATAAGTAAATATTTTTTTATTGAAATAAGAACTCACTAGTGTTCCCAGGCACTAAATTGTTTTTACTCTCCACTCACCACTGTCCTCCTGTGTCTGTTTTCATTTTCTCTGCTCCGCTTGGTGCCATGCTGCCTCAAAGCTCTGCTCCCTGGCTCCAGGCAGAACGCTGTTACGCTGAGCGTCATAGTGACGTGTTCCAGCTGGGCGCAGGCAGCTCATGGGACAGGTATTACATCATTGGGGGGCGTGGCTGGCGACAGGGAGTGTCCGGAGGAACCGCGGCATCCGGTGAGATTTTTTGGACCGCCCGGGACGAAGGGACAGCGGTGAGAAACCGGGACTATCTCGCCGGATCTGGGACAGTTGGGAGCTATGGGAAAAGGCTGTAAACCCACAGAACTGAAGCCACAATTACTATAGGGCGCATTTGCCACTTGGCTTAAAAAATCTCAATCCATCCTCCTATAAAAAAAAAAAAAATATTCTGTAGTTGCTGTTTGTTGGGTTGCATTTTAAAGATGCAACTCTCTCTATTCCTCTTTGATAATGACATCTGGATATCAGGAGAAGTAGGAACAAGTGAGTTAAGGGCTATTGTGGTCCTGCCCTGAGAGCTTTGGCAACTTTGGAGCATCATGAATATTCATTGACAATCGATGGGTACTGTCACAAGTAAGTCTATTCATTAAACTGGGCTATGTTCATTTTTTTTTTTTAAACAGTTGAATTTACAACTATAGTTATTATTACAATAAATTGTAGAATTGTGATTATTATTAATGTAAAACTATTATGTTACTACTATAATGTAAAGTTACATGAATAATAATGATCAAAATTCTACAATTTCTACTTGAGGTGTAAGATAACAATCTTAATTTTATGTGATAAAACTCATCGAATGGTTTCAAGAGAAATAGATGGAAACTTAAAAGAAAATAGAAAATAAAAAATGGTCACAATGCTCATTTCCGGAAATGATAAAGAATAAATCGATTAAATCCAGACTTTCCCTTTTCCCAAAGGTGATATGAAACATAATTGTCTATAAATATTAGATTGAATCTACGTTCAGATACTTAAAACCAAATAACCTTAGAGACTAGAAAGCCACTTTGTAAATAGATTGAAAAGTCCAATGGGATCGCAATTCATACATAAGATGAAAATTTTCATAATAGTTTTATTATTTAGTATTTTAAGGGAAGCTGATTAATGCATGTTAGCTGCTCAGAAATTTTTGACAAAAGATGGATTAAAAATGTACAATTGTTATAAAAAATGACAATGGATTACATTCAAAAAACGCATTTATTCACTTAACTTTGTAAAACGTATAAATTACACAAAAAGTTGTAATGCACACGACCGTAAAAAAAACTCCATAATTACGGACCCATCCGGTTCTATTGGCCGCGGACACCTTTCTGTATGGCCACGGATAGGTGTCCGTGCCGTAGAATTGTGCCGGGAATTATGAAGCATGTCCTACTTTTCGTTTTTTCCGAGCCGTGCTCCCATACTTTGTATGGGAACACGGCATGAAAATGCGGCCTGCGGCGGCCGGCCGTGCCCCCCAGTGCGGGCCGTGATTACGGGCACGGCCATGTGCATGAGGCCTAAGAGTAATATTTTGTTTGTTTATTATTATCATTATTATTATTAATAATAATAATAATTCTAATAATAATAACTGTGATTGGCACAGAAAAAAATTTCTTAGATTAAGTCAATTTATAATGTAGTGATGGCCTCATACACACGGCCGTATTACGGATTTGTGTTGTGCAGATTAACAAAATTGCACCCATGCTGTACCATCATATGCCCCCAATTTTATACAGAGACATGCAAAGACATAATCCACGAGGAACAACAATTTACATCATATGCCGTATTAGGCTCTCCTCACCCTAGAGGAATTGCTTCTAGGAAAGAATATGGGGCTCTGAGTAATGACAAGAGGGGTAGATGGGGAATATTTGACGGAGGGCCAAAATTTGAGAGAATGATTTGTAATAGGGTTAGTGATAGGAGGACAGGATGCGGGTGGTGTCCAAAGAATGGTGTAGTTCGTAATCTGTGTCACCTTTATGGAATGAAGTAGGGCCAGCAATTCTAGCGTTTTGTGGGGTTTTTCTTATGTGGTTCACCTTGTGTGTTAAATAACATTATATTAGAATAGTTCTGACTTTTACAGACGTGGCAATTTCAATTATACATATTTTTTTGTTATATATAAAAAAAAACTTTAATTCTGTTTTCGTTTTTTAGTATCCCTAGGGAAATTGAACAAGCAAACGTTTGAACGCTGGTACTATACACATACCAAACACGTGGAGAACATAGAGTGCTTACCACTGAGCCATCGTGCAAAACTATATGAATCAATATGAAGGAATAGGAATAATTAGGAATAAATA
The DNA here is from genome assembly GCF_050947455.1 of Rhinoderma darwinii. Lineage (NCBI taxonomy): Eukaryota > Metazoa > Chordata > Amphibia > Anura > Rhinodermatidae > Rhinoderma > Rhinoderma darwinii. The sequence continues at coordinate 167,860,046 of NC_134689.1, forward strand.
GGAATTTGTTTCTTTTGAGTGTATATTTTGCAGTAGTATTAGGGTATGTTCACACGCAAACTCAAAAACGTCTGAAAATACGGAGCTGTTTTCAAGGGAAAACAGCTCCTGATTTTCAGACGTATTTTAAGCCACTCGCGATTTTCGCTGCGTTTTTTACGGCCGTTTTTGGAGTTGTTTTCTATAGATCTATGAAAAACAGCTCCAAAAATGTCCCAAGAAGTGACCTGCACTCCTTTTTCATGGGTGTCTTTCATCGCAACAGAACGCCGTTTTTCTCATTGAAATCAATGGGCAGATGTTTGGAAGCGTTCTGCCTCCGATTTTTTGGCCATTTTTCAGCCGTTTACTGCCCGAAAAACGGACAAAAATAGGCCATGTGAACATACCCTTACAAGGTTCATTAATAGATCTTTATTTAGTAAAAACAGATGAATAAAACCCAATAAATTAATCAATACACAAAAATATACACTTTTTCATTTATGTATTGATAAATTGATCCATGATTATATGTCTTTGTTGGAAAAGTGAATATTTCACTTTCTTTAGGCTCTTAGTAGCCGCAACGTTGCATACTGTAGGAGTAACAAAAATCCCCAAATCATATTTTCTAATCATTGAGTTTGGTTCATGTGTGTTGTCGTTTAGTTCTCTTGTACTTTGTGTCTGAATCGGATGAAACCCAACAGGTGACGTGCACCAAGTATGTATGCAATGAGTGCTGCTTGAAATGAAAAATTCATGTAATACTGTACATGGGCAACTAGAGTACATCAAAGAGAGAGGCACTTTTTGAAGTGGCTCTCCACTGTGGTTCATAAAGTGGGATCTCAAGCAGGGGATGCCTCCTCCATGACATCCATATGCCTTAATGACGGTAAACCATGATAGACTGCAAGTTCACAAACTGTTTATCCCGGCCCATAAAATTCTGTGCAAATCAGTGCTGCATTATAGGGCTTAGCTTAATAAAGCTTAGAAGTGACAATCAGCAGAATGTGAATGCTGCTCTGAACTACTGTATAATACAGGCTGTAACTCAGAACTTGTACAACATAAGTAATGCAATATATTTACAAAGTTACTAAACTTTTCCTATAGATTATATCTGTTGTTGCACCAATGCATGTTTGGTTGTGGAGGTGAGTTATGTTTCTCTGAGATTCTTTTCCTATGTCAAGTAACAGACAAAAATTTAATTATACTGTTATTTTTTTAAAATTATTTTGTTTGCTTGCAACCTTATCAATAAACTTATACGTGTGCTTACAGCTATTTTTACTGTTGGCCTGGTTTGGATGAAACAGACACAGCGTCCATTGACCTCAGCAAAGGTGAGCGTGAGTGAATCTCACAAGTTGAGATGTGGGCAACACTGTAAAGTGCCTGGAAACATTAATGGAGTAGTTGAGGCCTTGATCCAATCTGCATGACATGACATCTAAGGATGGTGTGAATGCATTTCTTGCTGCATGTGAAAAGACAGCATTTTGAGAAGGATGGCCATGGCACGATGGGCGTAGGCATATTTTGACCTAATATCTGAGCTGTCAGAGCCCAGAAAGTGCACCAAGTAGATGCACCCCAAAAGATAGGCATTAATGGCAAGTGGTAGAAGGTACAAACAGGTGGTAACTGACACACCAAGGTTATTTTCATTTTCCACCCATTAGTACCTTCTACCACCTGCCATTTTGGCATTTATGCATATCTTGTGAGGTGCATCCACCTCTTTAGCTTGGCCATTTCTATTCATCATTTTTTTTTTCATGTGACTGCTGTTTATCTCTTAGTGCCTATACAGACTAGTTCCATGCTTGGCATGATTTATCATACACCGCGTTCCAAATTATTATGCAAATGTTATTTTTCGCTGATTTTCCTAAATAGTCGATGCAAATGACAGTCAGTATAATCTTCAAGCCATCAACCATTGGAATATAATGTACATTTTATTGAACAAATCTCCTAATGATAACAGATTTTTTTTTAGAAGTAAAAAAACTCAAAATGCACTGTTTCAAATTATTATGCACAACAGAGATCAAAACATTTTAAAGGTTGTAAAGAGAACTAAAATGGTAATTTGTTGAATTTGCAGCATCAGGAGGTCATATTTACATAAATCAAAAGCTCTTTCAATAAAAAAAAAACGTAACAGGCCAAGTTACATGTTAACATAGGACCCCTTCTTTGATATCACCTTCACAATTCTTGAATCCATTGAATTTGTGAGTATTTGGACAGTTTCTGCTTGAATATCTTTGCAGGATGTCAGAATAGCCTCCCAGAGCTTCTGTTTTGATGTGAACTGCCTCCCACCCTCATAGATATTTTGCTTGAGGATGCTCCAAAGGTTCTCAATAGGGTTGAGGTCAGGGGAACATGGGGGCCACACCATGAGTTTCTCTACTTTTATACCCATAGCAGCCAATGACACAGAGGTATTCTTTGCAGCATGAGATGGTGCATTGTCATGCATGAAGATAATTTTGCTACGGAAGGCACGGTTCTTCAATTTGTACCACGGAAGAAAGTGGTCAGTCATAAACTCTACGTACTTTGCAGAGGTCATTTTCACACCGTCAGGGACCCTAAATGGGCCTACCAGCTCTCTTCACATGATTCCAGCCCAAAACATGACTTCGCCACCTCCTTGCTGACGTCGCAGCCTTGTTGGGACATGGTGGCCATTCACCAACCATCCACTACTCCATCCATCTGGACCATCCAGGGTTGCACGGCACTCATCAGTAAACAACACGGTTTGAAAATTAGTCTTCATGTATTTCTGAGCCTACTGCAACCGTTTCTGCTTGTGAGCATTGTTTAGGGGTGGCCAAATAATAGCTTTATGCACACTTGCAAACCTCTGGAGGATCCTACACCTTGAGGTTCGCGGGACTCCAGAGGTACCAGCGGCTTCAAATACCTGTTTGCTGCTTTGCAATGGAATTTTAGCAGCTGCTCTCCTAATCCTATTAATTTGTCTGGCAGAAACCTTCCTCATTATGCCTTTATCTGAACGAACCCGTCTGTGCTCTGAATCAGGCACAAATCTTTTCACAGTACGATGATCACGCTTACGTTTTCTTGAAATATCCAATGTTTTCATACCTTGTCCAAGGTATTGCACTATTTTGCGCTTTTCGGCAGCAGAGAGATCCTTTTTCTTTCCCATATTGCTTGAAACCTGTGGCCTGCTTAATAATGTGCAACGTCCTTCTTAAGTAGTTTTCCTTTGATTGGGCACACCTGGCAAACTAATTATCACAGGTGTCTGAGATTGATTACAATGATCCAAAGAGCCCTAAGGGTATGTGCACACGATGAGAGGCTTTTACGTCTGAAACGACAGACTGTTTTCAGGAGAAAACAGCTGCGTGGTTTCAGACGTAAAAGCTCCTCCTCGCATTATGCGAGGCGTCTTTGGCGCTCGTAAATCTTGAGCTGTTCTTCATTGACTTCAATGAAGAATGGCTCAAATTACGTTGCAAAGAAGTGCCCTGCACTTCTTTGCCGAGGCAGTCAATTTACGCGTAAATTACAGGTCGTCGGCACAGTACGTCGGCAAACCCATTCAAATGAATGGGCAGATGTTTGCCGCCGTATTGTAGCCCTATTTTCAGACGTAAAACGAGGCATAATACACCTATGTCTGAAAATAGGTCATGTGAACCCAGCCTAAGACACAATACCATCCATGAGTTTAATTGAAAAACTAATAATTAAATGTTTATGACACTTAAATCCAATGTGCTTAATAATTTGAAACACGGTGTATTCAGATAGATCATTGAGGGTCTGACCAATTTTTGTAGTTTCCTTGGGTATATGTTCTTAGGTTTGCATACATTTCTGCACAAGTTTTTGTAGCAGTCAGATTATAATACCTTCAGTTACTTACAGTTCCCACTTCATGCAATTGTCATGCACCTAGCTTGATACCGATTGTCATCTGTGTGGCAATTGCTATTCTTTATATTTACACTACTGCTGTATTGCACGTTTCTTAGATTAATACAGTAATAGAGTGTATATCACACACACACGCACACACACACACACACACACACACACACACACACACACACACACACACACACACAGATATATATATATATATATATATATATATATATATATATATATATATATATAAACATCTATATAAATACACACACATACATACTCTCTCATTTTTGGTCTTGTGTTCAGATATGTTTTAACTGGGATTATCTGTATACATGTGAAGCATGCAATATTAATGGTCCTGTTGTAGATGGAAAGATGTACCTTTTAGTGTCCTTGGGCATTTCTTTTTCCATCTTGTCCACATTTGTTTCTCTCACATGATTTTTAACTGTGCTTTTTGATGCAATTGTTACATATACATTTTTAATTAGGGTATGTTCACACGCACTGTTTTCAGACTTAATTCAGGCGTTTTACGCCTCTAATTACGCCTGAAAAAACGGCTTCATTACGCCTACAAACATCTGCCCATTGCTTTCAATGGGTTTTACGATGTTCTGTTCCCACGTGGTGTAATTTTACGCGTCGCTGTCAAAAGACAGCACGTAAAAAGACGCCCGCGTCAAAGAAGTGTATGTCACTTCTTGGGACGTTTTCGGAGCCGTTTTTCATTGACTTCATTGAAAAACAGCTCCATTGACGTCCGTAAAATACTCTCCAAAAAACAGGAGTTCTTAAAAAACGTCTGAAAATCAGGATCTGTTTTCAGACTAAAACAGCTCCGTATTTACAGACGTATTTTGCTACAGCGTGTGAACATACCCTAAAGACAATATTGGTATATATATTCTGCGTAATATCCTTCTTTTTGAATCGTTATGTAGGTTTTGATGTTTATTCATGAAGGGCCACTTATGTTCTAGGTTGAGGTAAATTGGAGGTTGTTGAATGATATTCTGAAGCAAAGGAATCACTATGTTACACCCAGTGCCTCATACAGCAAAATTTCTACAGGTCTCTGGTGAGACATTTCTGGAGCTTATGGGAGATAGGGAGAATGTAAAAACTTTTGGGAAGGATAATAAGGCCATGTTCAGACGTGGCAGAATTTTTCTGCTGCAAATGTTGGTGCAGATATGGGGCAATTACGCAACTAATCTGCACCAACATTTGCATATTTGACAGGTAATTCAGACGTTGCAGATATCACAGCGGACTTGCCACAGATTTCAGTTTTTGCATTGCAAAGGCTGAAATACGCAGTGAAATTCCGCTTCTTCTCCGCAATGGAATGAGCATGCTGCGGAGGGAAAATTCTGCACCGTAGCCTGATTTCCGCACAGTTACATAGTTAGTACGGCTGAAAAAAGACACATGTCCATCAAGTTCAACCAAGGGACGGGAAAAGGGAAGGGAAAAATTTCTACACATAGGAGCTTATATTTTTTTGTTCTAGGAAATTATCTGAGCCTTTTTTAAAGCCATCTACTGTCCCTGCTGTGACCAGCTCCTGCGGTAGGCTATTCCATAGATTCACAGTTCTCACAGTAAAGAAGGCTTGTCGCCTCTGCAGGTTGAACCTTTTTTTCTCCAGACGGAGGGAGTGCCCCCTTGTTTTTTGAGGGGGTTTTACATGGAACAGGATTTCACCATATTTTTTGTATGTGCCATTCATATATTTATATAAGTTAATCATGTCTCCCCTTAGTCGTCTTTTTTCAAGGCTAAATAGGTTTAGTTCTTTTAATCTTTTCTCATAACTTAGATTCTCCATGGCCCTTATTAGCTTTGTTGCTCTTCTTTGTATTTTTTCCAACTCCAGTTATTTTCTGCAACGTCTGAACTAAGTTTCCTAAAAATGTATAGAAAGAAATGTAAAAAATGTCTGCTGCAGAATTCCACTGCGGACTGTCCGCTGCGGAATTCAACAGCAATTCCGCCACGTGTGAATGTGCCCTAATGGGACTGGGCTCAGGAAAGCCTAAGGCGTCTAATTATGTACTAACCGAAGGACCAAAAAGATGTTTCTGTTGAAATAATGAGTCATATTGCCATGAACTGTCCTGTGACTACTGAACCTATGCAATGTGATACTGTTTCTTTGAAAACAAATATGTCTATGTTTGCTGAAGTGGTATGCACTGCTGCGCATACCTTATTTGTACGAAATAATAAAAATGGCATTGCATTGTTGGACTCATAGTAACTCTGGTAAGGCCAGCCTCATCTGTTTCCTGAAAAGTCAGTAAGACACATTTACTCTAAGGGTATGTTCACACAAGGGCGTCCGTTACGGCTGAAATTACGGGGATGTTTCAGCCTGAAAACATCCCCGTAATTTCAGCCGTACCGGCATGTGCAGGCGCTTGAACGCCGCGTCCATTACGGCCGTAATTAGCGCTGCTATTCATTGGAGTCAATGAATAACGGCTCCAATTATGGCCAAAGAAGTGACAGGTCACTTCTTTGACGCGGGCGTCTAGTTACGCGCCGTCATTTGACAGCGGCGCGTATATTACGCCTCGTGTGAACAGACAAACGTCTGCCCATTGCTTTCAATGGGCAGATGTTTGTCAGCGCTATTGAGGCGCTATTTTCAGACGTAATTCGGGGCAAAAACGCCCGAATTACGTCCGTAAATAGGCCGTGTGAACATACCCTTACCTGTGTGCATAAGGATACCCCTGTATACCAAACTACTGTTGTTTGTGTTACAACACTCTATAGGTTAGTGTTTCATTAGGGTGGTAATGAGAGATGGTGCAAATTAAACTCTAAGGCCACGTTCAGACGTGGCAGAATTTTTCCGCTGCAAATGTTGGTGCAGATTCGGGGCAATTACGCAACGAATCTCCACCAACATTTGCATATTTGACAGGTAATTTAGACGTTGCAGATATCACAGCAGACTTGCCACTGGACAGTGACTATTTACTGACGTCGCCTAGCAACGCTCCCATAATTACGGGTGCACACACGTAGTCACCCGTAATTATGGGTGCACACACGTAGTCACCCGTAATTACGGGAGCCCCATTGACTTCCTCAGTCTGGCTGTAGACCTAGAAATACAACACTCTATAGGTTAGTGTTTCATTAGGGTGGTAATGAGAGATGGTGCAAATGAAACTCTAAGGCCACGTTCAGACGTGGCTGAGTTTTTCCGCTGCAAATGTTGGTGCAGATTCTGGGCAATTACGCAACGAATCTCCACCAACATTTGCATATTTGACAGGTAATTCAGACGTTGCAGATATCACAGCGGACTTGCCACAGATTTCAGTTTTTGCATTGCAAAGGCTGAAATCCGCAGTGAAATTCCGCTTCTTCTCCACAACATAATGTGCAGACTGTGGAGGGAAAATTCTGCACCGCAGCCTGATTTCCGCACAGTTATTTTCTGCAACGTCGGAACTAACTTTCCTAAAAATGTATAGAAACAAATGTAAAAAAAGGGCTGCTGCAGAATTCCACGGCGGACTGTCCACAGCGGAATTAAACAGCAATTCCGCCACGTCTGAACATGGCTTTACAGAAGCTGATATAGGCCCTGGACTCTCTGAGGTTATCTCAAAAGAGGATTTAGTTATGGTATCTGCAAAAAGGTATATGCCATTTGCAATTTCTGTTATGGCATGAGAGCATGCATACAGCCGCACGATGAATAAACCCTAAAGTGGTGCCCATAGATAAAACTTACTGTACATTTTTTAAATGCCTTCTAACCAATTGCATTATAGTAATCACTTGATTATTATCAGAAGTGAAGCTTTGTATCTATATTTTTGCAGCTGTGGATATTTAATTCCTACTCATTTTCACATAGGTTGTAATTGCCAACTTCTTATGCTTCAGTTTTAAAAATAATCATGTCAATATTTCTACACAATAATTATTAGTCGTGCAGCATTGATTTAATCAAGCGATTTTACAATCAGCTTGAGATGAGCGATATTAAAAGCAGCACAGAAATGATGCGCTATTAAATCAGACAGCTGATGAAACTGGAGGCAGCTTCCTGTAAAGATGCCATCTGTTATTTCTTAATTGACTCGCAGCTAAATATTTTATGGGGCATAAAAATATGCGTAACTGTTGGGATTTTAAAATAATCGCAAAACATATAAATGCCAGGAATGTCTATTGATTGAGGGTAATGAATTGTTTCATAACACATGACATCAAGACTAGATCAGACACTATTTCAGTGTTTCATGCTGATTATATATAATAATAGAGAATATAATAATAATAAGAATATAATAATAAGAATTATTTTCATGCTGGAATATTTATGTAGTTTGCTAGTAAAATCATTAGTATAAAAACCAAGGAAAACCATGTGCCGATACTGAAAACATTTAGACCACCTGCATACACACTTCATTTTTTTTTGCTTATAAAAAAACGCCATGAATTTCAAGCGTTTTTCATTGCGTTGTTTTTACAAGAATTTTTGGTGGCGTTCTTTGCTATTCATTACTTTTATAACATGCCCTTTTTTCTTTTTTCAAGCCCTATAGAGAAAACCTATGAGGAAAACGCCAGAAAAAACAACACCATCCCTGGAGCATGCTGCATTTTGTAAAAAACACCAATGACCGACAAAACGCAACAAAAAGCCAGAAAAATGGCATAAACAAAAAAAAAAATCACTGTTTGTAGTGTGTTTTATATTTTTCTATATACTTTCAGTTGACGTCTGGCTGCAGCGTTTTGGCCCAAAAAATGCAGGAAGAAATACCAGGATAAACGGCACAATAAACAGGGAGGTTTTTTTTTTTTCCAAAAATGCTGTCTGAAACCAACCTATGGCCAGAATCACACAGACGTTTTTGTAGCAAATTTTCGTTCTGTTTTTTGAGCCAAACACAGGAGTGGACACAAAGGAAAAAAAGAAGATGCATCAGTCTATTTTTTATACCTTTCCTTCCTTTTGGATCCACTTCTGTCTTTGGAGAAAAAAAACAAAACAGCCAAAAACTGCCACAAAAACTGCATCAAAACTACGTGTGTGATCCTGACCTTAGGGTACTTTCACATGTGACATTTTTTATGCAGTTTCTTGATGCAGTTTTTTTTTTTATTACCAATAGGGGGTTATCCATAAATAGCCAAAAAATAGAGCGCAGCACAAATACAGTTTGACACGAAGTTATTCCAAGCAGACAAAGATAAATCAGTAGTGAAAGTATTGTCACTGGTTACAATTTCTGATGTACTCCCCAACATTTTAAATTTTCTAACAAAAGCACAACCAACCCGGAACCCAATAAATCTTATTCAAAAAAGGGGAGAGAGGAAAAAAAAGGAGATCGGGGAGGGAAAGAGGAGAGTGGGAGAGTATGAAAGGGAATACAGGAATATTATTGATCCAAGGATAGTGTCCGAACATCACAATGCAGATCTATATTTATCAAAGGAGGTAAAATAAATCAAATAGGACCATGTTTTGTGAAATTTTTCTGTACTATCTCTAAGGGCATGGCCCCACGTGGCGTATTTCTTCCTCAACTGTCCGCATCAATGCCGCACAGAATCTGCGTTGCAGATTCTGTTGCGGATCTGCCCAAAATGTGCAGTAAATTGATGCGGACTGGCCGCTGCGTATTGAGGTGAAAGTACTTCCCTTCTCTCTATCAGTGCAGGATAGAGAGAAGGGACAGCACTTTCCCTAGTGAAAGTAAAAGAATGTCATACTTACCGGCCGTTGTCTTGGTGACGCGTCCCTCTTTCGGCATCCAGCCCAACCTCCCTGGATGACGCGGCAGTCCATGTGACCGCTGCAGCCTGTGATTGGCTGCAGCCGTCAGTTAGACTGAAACGTCATCCTGGGAACCTGGACTGGAGAAAGAAGCAGGGAGTTCTCGGTAAGTATGAACTTCTATTTTTTTTACAGGTTGATGTATATTGTGATCGGTAGTCACTGTCCAGGGTGCTGAAACAGTTACTGCCGATCGCTTAATTCTTTCAGCACCCTGGACAGTGACTATTTACTGACGTCGCCTAGCAACGCTCCCATAATTACGGGTGCACACACGTAGTCACCCGTAATTATGGGTGCACACACGTAGTCACCCGTAATTACGGGAGCCCCATTGACTTCCTCAGTCTGGCTGTAGACCTAGAAATACAACACTCTATAGGTTAGTGTTTCATTAGGGTGGTAATGAGAGATGGTGCAAATGAAACTCTAAGGCCACGTTCAGACGTGGCTGAGTTTTTCCGCTGCAAATGTTGGTGCAGATTCTGGGCAATTACGCAACGAATCTCCACCAACATTTGCATATTTGACAGGTAATTCAGACGTTGCAGATATCACAGCGGACTTGCCACAGATTTCAGTTTTTGCATTGCAAAGGCTGAAATCCGCAGTGAAATTCCGCTTCTTCTCTGCATCATAATGAGCATGCTGTGGAGGGAAAATTCTGCACCGCAGCCTGATTTCCGCACAGTTATTTTCTGCAACGTCGGAACTAACTTTCCTAAAAATGTATAGAAACAAATGTAAAAAAATGGCTGCTGCAGAATTCCACGGCGGACTGTCCACAGCGGAATTAAACAGCAATTCCGCCACGTCTGAACATGGCTTAACAGAAGCTGATATAGGCCCTGGACCCTCGGAGGTTATTCCGCCACGTGGGGCTTTGCCCTAATGGAGGCCGTAAACTCCTCCATAACAAATATTTTGTTACTTTTGAGAAGCACATATCCACCGTCAAGGGGTCATGCACTGATCAAGTGTCTAACCAAAGAATTCTCGTATTGATTCCCTCTAAGGGCAAAGCCCCACGTGGCGGAATTGCTCTGGAATTCCGCTGCGCATACTCCGCAGCGTTAATCCGCAGCGGACCCGTTTCTCCATTGCCTTCCACTGGTTTTTAGTAGGGTTCGTTTAGACGATGCGGAAAATTCCGCTGCGAAGCATAGGCTGCGGTGCGGAATTTGGTATCCGCAGCATACAATGGATGTTGCGGACGTGTGGCGGACTGGTTGCGGACTCATTGCGGAAGTTCTCCATTGACTTCAATGGAGATTCTAAATTCCGCAATGCAGTCCGCAGATGTCATGTACATGTTATGTGTGCTGCGGAGCGTTTTGTTTTTTTAACATGACATTTCTTCATTCTGGCTGGACCTATGTATTTCTAGGTCTACAGCCAGACTGAGGAAGTCAATGGGGCTCCCGTAATTACGGGTGACTACGTGTGTGCACCCATAATTACGGGTGACTACGTGTGTGCACCCATAATTACGGGTGACTACGTGTGTGCACCCGTAATTATGGGAGCGTTGCTAGGCGACGTCAGTAAATAGTCACTGTCCAGGGTGCTGAAAGAGTTAAGCGATCGTCAGTAACTGTTTCAGCACCCTGGACAGTGACTACCGATCACAATATACGTCATCCTGGGAAACCGGACTGGAGGAAGAAGCAGGGAGTTCTCGGTAAGTATGAACTTTTTTACAGGTTGTTGTGATCGGTAGTCACTGTCCAGGGTGCAGAAACAGTTACTGCCGATCGCTTAGCTCTTTCAGCACCCTGGACAGTGACTATTTACTGACGTCGCCTAGCAACGCTCCCGTAATTACGGGTGCACACACGTAGTCACCCATAATTATGGGTGCACACACATAGTCACCCGTAATTACGGGAGCCCCATTGACTTCCTCAGTCTGGCTGTAGACCTAGAAATACACATAGGTCCAGCCAGAATGAAGAAATGTCATGTTAAAAAACCAATACGCTCCGCAGCACACATAACATCTACATTACATCTGCGGACTTCATTGCGGAATTTTGAATCTCCATTGAAGTCAATGGAGAAATTCCGCAATGAGTCCGCAACCAGTCCGCCACACGTCCGCAACAACCATTGTATGCTGCGGACACCAAATTCCGCACCGCAGCCTATTTTCCGCAGCGGAATTGTCCGCAATGTGCAAACAAACCCTACTAAAAAGCTGTGGAAGGCAATGGAGAAACGGGTCCGCAGCGGAATTCCAGAGCAATTCCGCCACGTCTGGCCATGCCCTTATGATCTGTACAACATATACAGCAATTCATTTAGGATGCTAGGCACTTATTTATCTCATTTATCTTATTTAGGGCTTCGCACAGACCTATGTTAATGAATGTGGCCGTTCAGACTGTCTGTGAATTTCACGCAGCGTATGTGTGCTGCGTGAAATGCACCACATGTCATATATTTGCCCGTGTTTCGCGCTGCATGCACCCATTGAAGTCAATAGGTGCGTGCAAATCGCGCTCGGTACACGGAAGCACTTCCGGGTGCCGCGTGTGATACGGGCAACAGTATTAAAATAAATGAATGAAAACAGAAAAGCACCACGTGCTTTTCTGTTTGCAAACATAAAAACAGAGTGTCATAATGATGCCGACTGCGCGAAAATCACGCAGCCACGCATGATATACTGATGACACACGGACCTTTTGCGCGCCAACATTTGCATATTTGACAGGTAATTCAGACGTTGCAGATATCACAGCGGACTTGCCACAGATTTCAGTTTTTGCATTGCAAAGGCTGAAATACGCAGTGAAATTCCGCTTCTTCAACGTCATAAGCATGCTGCGGAGTGAAAATTCTGCACCGCAGCCTAATTTCCACACAGTTATTTTCTGCAATGTCTGAACTAAGTTTCCAAAAAATGTATAGAAACAAATGTAAAAAACGGCCGCTGCAGAATTCCAGTGCGGACTGTCCGCAGCGGAATTCAAGAGCAATTCCGCCAAGTGTGAATGTGCCCTTATTAAGACTATTGTGCTGCTGGGACTGAAGAAGTAGTTTAGTGCATTCCACAAAGCATGACCACCAGTTGGGGAAGACAATACTACTAAATAAGGGCAGGTTGTACAGCCCCCACTTATCTAAAAAGGAAGAAAAAGCGTAGTAAACCATCATTTCTGACACAAACTAAACAATAAACATACTGGCAGCTTCTTAAACAGGTGATCATAAATGCCATGAAATTCCACTAGAAAACTCTTGTGATTTATTAATTGATAAATGCCCCATACTCTGTTTCTAAATAGAGATAGACCAACTTACCTGTAGTTAGAACAGGGTTGTCACGATAACAGAATTTGGACTTCAATACCAATACTTCGTGTAGTATTGCAATACTCGATACCAAAATGATACTTTGCCAACAATAATAATAATAAAATAAAAAAAAGTTCTCCCATTTTCTGATGTGAGGCACGCGGTGTGATGAATTTTAAACCTCCATGTGCCTCACATTAAGGGCGGGTTCACACATGGCGGAATTGCACTTAAATTCCGCTGCGGACACTCCGCAGCGTTAATCCGCAGCGGAGCCGTTTCTACATTGACTTTCACTTTAATTTAGCAGTGTTCGTTTACACGATGCGTACAATTCCGCTGCGGAGCATAGGCTGCGGAGCGGAATTTGGTGTCCGCAGCATGCTCTGTCTGTTGCGGAGCAGTGGCGGACTCATGGCGGAATTTCTCCATTGACTTCAATGGAGATTCAAAGTTCCGCAATGAAGTCCGCAGCTGTCATGCACATGTCATGTGTGCTGCGGATGCGTCTTGCTTTTTTTACTTGACATTTCTTCATTCTGGCTGGACCTATGTATTTCTAGGTCTACAGCCAGACTGAGGAAGTCAATGGGGCTCCCGTAATGACGGGAGCGTTGCTAGGAGACGTCAGTAAATAGTCACTGTCCAGGGTGCTGAAAGAGTTACGCGATCGGCAGTAACTGTTTCTGCACCCGGGACAGTGACTACCGATCCCAATATACATGTATCTGTAAAAAAACATATAAGTTCATACTTACCGAGAACTCCCTTCGTCTGTCTCCAGTCCGGCCTCCCAGGATGACGTTTCAGTGTAAGTGACGGCTGCAGCCAATCACAGGCCAAGCACAGGCTGCAGCGGTCACATGGACTGGCGCGTCATCCAGGGAGGTCGGGCTGGATGCCGAAAGAGGGACGCGTCACCAAGACAACGGCCGGTAAGTATGAAAATCGTTTACTTTCACTAGGGAAAGTGCTGTCCCTTCTCTCTATCCTGCACTGATAGGGAGAAGGGAAGCACTTTTCCCGCAGTCTGCAGCAGCTAGTCCGCATCAATGTACTGCACATTTTGTGCAGATCCGCTGCAGAATCTGCAACGCAGATTCTGTGCGGCATCGATGCGGACAGTTGCGGAGGAATTCCGCCATGTGTGGTCATGCCCTAAAAGTAATCAACCCCGTGTTCCTTAGGGTATGTTCACACGCAGTGGTTTCAGACGTAATTCGGGCATTTCACGCCTCGAATTACGCCTAAAAGAACGCCCCTAATACGCCTACAAACATCTGCCCATTGCTTTCAATGGGAATTACGATGTTCTGTTCCCACGAGCCTTTATTTTACGCGTCACTGTCAAAATACGGCGCGTAAAATGACGGCTTGTCAAAAGAAGTACTTCTTGGGACGTTTTGGGAGGCGTTTTTCATTGACTCCATTGAAAAACAGCTCCAAAAACGGCCGTAAAAAATGCCACAAAAAACGCGAGTTGTTAAAAAAGTCTGAAAATCAGGAGCTGTTTTTACCTGAAAACAGCCTCTTATTTTCATTAGTTTTTGAGTTTGTGTGTGAACATACCCTTACAGTCATAATGGACAACATTGAGTTAATGTGTGAGGTACATGATGGGGTTAATTAACCCCCTTACCGCACCAGGACGCACCGGTACGTCTTGTATTGCAGTGCTTTAAGGCACCGGGACGTACCGGTGCGTCCTGGCTAAAAACTGTCACCCTGTCAAAGGACAAGATGACAGAACTGTGCCGTCAACTGTTTATGACAGTTGATCGGCACAGTAAGACAGCAGGGGACCAATCACAGCGGTCCCCTGCCGGCGATCGCTGTGATTGGTCAGTCAAAGCAGACTGACCAATCACAGCTCAATGACGTGGTGAATGTGATGGCGCTGGCTCAGAAGCTGAGCCAGCGCTATCACTGCCGGTTATCAGCTGTCCGACACCCCACTGCAATGGCCAGGACCGGAGCTAGACTCCGATCCGGCCGATTAACTCCTTAGATGCATCGATCAACGCAATCGATGCATCGAAGTGTCTTGTAGCCTGTCGGAACCACGATGATTGCCACGGGTGCAGGTGTCAGCTGTTCGTCACATCTGATATCGTGCTCTAACGGCCAGGACCGGAGCTAGGCTCCGATCCGGCCGATTAACCCCTTAGATGCAGCTATCGCTGGTGTTCCGATGGTTGCTATGGCAACCGTAGCCTAACAATCACTTCCTAGTACGGAAGCCTATTAGGCCCCGCCTGGAGGCGAAGCCTAATAGGCTTGCTGTCAGTGAATAGCTGACAGCTCTAATACGCTGCACTATGTAGGTAGTGCAGTGTATTAGAATAGCGATCAGGGCTTCATGCCTTCAAGTTCCCTAGTGGGACACAAAAAAAGTTAAAACAAGTTAATAAAAATGTTGTAAAAAAGTAAAAAAAAATTTAAAAAATTTTAAAAATTTAAAAAACACTATAACAGCCTTATTTCCTATAACAAAAAACATAAAAAAAAGTACACATATGTGGTATCCCCATGTCAGTAAGCACCCAAACTATAAAAATATCACGCTATTTTACTCGTACGGTGAACACCGTAATTTTTTTTTATAAAAAACTATTCCAGAATCGCTGTTTGTTAGTCACTACCCCTCGCAAAACAGAATAAAAAAAGGGATCTAAAAGTTGCATGTACCCCAAAATTATACCATTAAAAACTGCAGCCCGTCCCGCAAAAGACAATCCCTCCCACAGCTTTTTTGACGGAAAAATAAAAAAGTTATGGCTCTGAGAATATGGTGACACAAAAAATAAATTATTTTAAATAAAAGTGATTTTATCGTGCAGTCGCTGCAAAGCATAAGAGAAACTATATTCATATGGTATCGCCGTAATCGTGCTGACCCGCATAATAAAGTAAAATTGTCATTCATAGCGCATAGCGAACCCCGTAAAAAAAATAATAATAAAAAACATCAGAATTGCAGGTTTTTGGTCCCCTTGATTGCCAAAAAAAATGAAATACAAAGTGATCAAAAAATCGCATGTACCCCAAAATGGTACCAATGAAATCTACAAATTGTCCCGCAACAAATAAGCCCTCACACAGCTCTGGTGGAAAAAAAATGAAGAAGTTTCTGGCTCTCAGAATATGGCGATGCAAAATGTGCAGAGTGTCCAAAAGCGGATAAGATCTGGCACCATTTATCAGTGCGACACTGGCCACATATCTATGAAATATTATTTATTTACCCAATTATTATACCCTCTTATTATACCCTGATGTACTCCGCACAGCTTACATATGCCCCCACATCATAAACTGAAATACCAGCAAAATCCCAAACAAAACTACCACTAAGCAAAATCTGCACTCCAAAACCCAAATGGCGCTCCCTCCCTTCTGAGCCCTGCAGCGTGCCCAAGCAGCAGTTTACGTCCACATATATGGCATCGCCATACCCGGGAGAACCCGCTTAACAGTTTTAGGTATTTGTCTTCAGTGGCACGAACTGGGCACAAAATATTGTGCACTAAAATGGCACATACCTTTGCACCATCCACTGAGCATTAATTTCTAATAGAAAAAAAAAACCTGTGTGGTCAAAATGCTCACTACCCAACTTAATAAAATGCCTTCAGGGGTGCAGTTTCCAAAATGGGGGTCACTACTTGGGGGTTTGTTTTACTATTTGACCCCAGAGCCCTGCCATTGTGGGCTAATGCTGCGAAAATCACCAAAATAGGTCTCACATGCGCCTTTCACTCCTAAGCCCTGTCATATGTCCAGGCAAATGATAAATGCCTTGAGGGGTGTAGTTTACAAAATAGGGTCACTTCTCATGGTTTTACACTCTACTCTGGTACCTAAGGGAGCTCTGCAAATGCGACATGGTGCCCATACACCAGTCCAGCAAAATCTGTGCTCTAAAAGCCACATGGCACTCCTTCCATTCTAAGCTCTGCCATGTGCCCAAACAGCAATTTAGGGCCACACATGGGGTATTGCCATACTCGGGAGAAATTGGGTAAAAAATGATGTGTTGTTTTTTCTCCTATTACCCCTTGTGGAAAAAATTGGGTGCAAAACTACATATTTTTGGGAAAAAAAATTATTTTTCATTTTCACTGCCTCATTCTAATACAATCTATGAAACACCTGTGGGATAAAAATGCTCAGTACACCCCTAGATGATTACCCTGAGGAGTATAGTTTCCAAAATGGAGTCACTTCTCAGGGGTTTCTACTGTACGGGTACCTCAGGGGCTCTGCAAATGCGACATGGCGCCCAAAAAACAATCAACTAAAATCTACATGCCAAGTAGCACTCCTGCCATTCTGAGCCCTGCGGTGTATCCAAGCAGCAGTTTATGACCACATATGGGGTATTGCCGTACTCGGGAGAAATTGCTTTACAATTGTTTGGGCGCCTTTTCCAAACACTGTCTGATCAAAATGCTCACTATACTGCTAGATAAATTCCATGAGGGGTATAGCTTCCCAAATGGGGTCACTTTTTCCGGGTTTGCACTATTTTGGACCTTCAGTGGCTTTGCAAATGTGACAATGGGCCGCAAACGATTCCAGCAAAACTTGAGCTCCAAAAGTCAAATGGCGCTCCGTCCTTTCTAACTTCCGCCCTGTGTCCAAACAGCAGTTTATTACCACATATGGGGTATTGCTGTGCTCAGAAGAGATTGCTTTACAAATAGATTTTCAATTTCACGGCATAATTCCCATAAATTCAGCAAAAACCGTGTAGGGTCAAAATGCTAACTATACCCCAAGAAAAATTCCTTGAGGGGTGTAGTTTCCAAAATGGGGTCACTTTTGGGGAGTTTCCCCTGTTATGGTCCCTCCAGGGCTTTGCAAACACGACATGGCACCGAAAACCATTCCAGCAAAATCTGCGCTCCAAAATCCAAATGGCCCTCGTTCCCTTCTGAGCCCTGCCGTGGGTCCAAACATTAGTTTATTACCACATATGGGGTATTGCCGTAATCGGGAGACATTGCTTTACAAATGTTGGGGTGATTTTTCTCCTTTATTTCTTGTAAAAACTAAAACATCGTATGTTTTTTTTAGAAAAAAAGTAGATTTTCATTTTCACAGACCTATTGAAAAATTCCTTGAGGGGTATAGTTTCCAAAATGGGGTCACTTTTGGGGGGTTTACACTGTTTTGGCACCACAAGACCTCTTCAAACCTGACATGGTTACAAATGAATTTTGTAAAAAAAAAAATAAATCTGTAAATTTCACCTCTACTTTGCTTTATTTCCTGTGAAATGCCTAAAGGGTTAAAATAATTTCTGAATGCTGTTTTGAATACTTTGAGGTGTGCAGTTTTTAAAATGGGGTGATTTATGGGGACTTTCTAATATACAAGTCCCTCAAAGCCACTTCAGAACTGAACTGGTCCCTGAAAAAATAGCCTTTTGAAATTTCTTGAAAATGCGAGAAATTGCAGCTAAAGTTCTAAGCCTTGTAACGTCCTAGAAAAATAAAAGGACGTTCAAAAAATGATGCAAACATAAAGTAGACATATAGGAAATGTTAACTAGAAAATATTTTGTGTGGTATTACGATCTGTTTTACAAGCAGATACATTACAATTTAGAAAAATGCAGATTTTTGCAAATTTTCTCAAAATGTTGGTGTTTTTTACAAATAAATATTGAATTTAACGACCAAATTTTTTCAGTATCATAAAGTACAACATGTCACGAGAAAACAATCTCAGAATCGCTTGGATTAGCAAAAGCATTCTGGAGTTATTACCACATAAATTAACACGTCAGATTTGCAAAAATCGGCTGTGTCCACAAGGCCAAAACAGGCTTAGACACTAAGGGGTTAATATTAATGTGAGGCACATGGATGTTCAAAATTCATAATACCTCGTGCCTCACATTAATAAGTAAAAGAAAGCAGTTTTTATTTTATTTTATTACAGCGTAAACATCATGAATGACACTATAATTTTTTTTTTATTACGATCGCAACGATACTGAATATGTATATATTTTATGTATTGAGACATATTTTCAGGTTTATTGTAAAAAAAAAAATGTGTGTGTATTTTTTTTATTTAACATGACTTTATTTATTTTTTACTTTTTTATTTTTAAACTTTAATGTATATGCATATATCTATTTAACCAGTACATTCGCCTGTGTTAGCCATGGAGCTACAGTGGCACTATCAACAGGAAGGGGGGGGTGCTATCTCCAAGTGGGCTGTGTGATACTACCTACAAGGGGGCTGTGTGGCACTATCTACAAGGGGGCTGTGTGGCAATACCTACAAGGGGGCTTTGTGGCACAACCTACAAGGGGGCTGTGTGGCACTACCTACCAGGGGCTGTGTCACTACCTACAGGGTGCTGTGTGTCACTACCTACAAGGGGGCTGTGTGACACTACCTATAGGGGGCTGTGTGGCACTACCTACAAGGGGATGTGTGGCACTTTCTACAGGGGGCTGTGTGGCACTACCTACAATGTGACTGTGTGGCACTACCTACAAGGGGGCTGTGTGGCACTACCTACAAGGGGCTGTGTGGCACAATCTACAGGGGACTGTGTGGAACTACCTACAGGGGGAATCTGTGAGTGGCGTGCTGTTGGCCATTTTAGTGAGAGTGGCGAGCTGATGGTCATTTTACTGTGAGTGCTGGGCTGATGGTAATTTTACTGTGAGTGGGGGGTTGTTTGTCTCTTTACTATGAGTGGCGGGCTGATGGTCATTTTATTTTGAGTGGGGGGCTGATAGTCACTTTACTGTGAGTGGCGGGGTGATGGTGATTTTACTGTGAGTGGTGGGCTGATGGTTATTATACTGTGAGTCGGGGGCTAATAGTCTTCAAGTTGCTTCCACCTCTGAGCTCAAAATTGAAATGAATAGGAGGCAGAAAATACCTGCAGCGCCCGTTTGGGGTGCTTTTTTGCCTGCGTCTTTTGCATTAGCTCCAACGGCTAAAAAAAAAACGCAAAATAAAAATGATTAAACAACGCTGTCAAATCAAAATCTGTTCTTGCCTTACAAAAAAGCTGTGTGAACATACCCTATGAGTGCAGTGCTTGTTTTTAGCCGTTTTCTGTCTTTCTCAAAAAAAAATTGATAGGGGTGCCCTGAGGAAATGTTATTTTTCCAGTGGTGCCTTGAGTCCGAAAAGGTTGGGAAACTCTGAACTAGGCTACAAGATCACGCTGGCCTATGCAAGGATCCAGTGGAGAAGCTCAGTTTGTCATGGGAACGGGGTCTAGGTAAATACAATTTTGTTTTGTTTGGGGGCACTGTCTACAAGGGGGAGGTGGGGGACTGTATGGCACGATCTACAAGAAGGAGGTGGAGGATTATGTCACCGTCTACAGGGAGGCTGTATGGCACAATCTACAGGGGGGCACTATCTACAATGGGGGGCTGTGTGTGGCAGCCATGGGAGGGGGCATTATACTGTGTGTGGGCCACTAAGTGGACATTATACTATGTAGGGGTACTACAGGGGGCAATATACTGTGTGTGGCATTTATGGGGCATAAGACTGTGTGGGCAAAATTAGAGGACAAAATACTGTGTCCTTGAAGGGGTTATAAGATATTATATTATTAAATATTATTATTATACTGTATGGGGGCTCTAAAGGGGAATTATACTGTGTGGGGGCACTATATAGGACATTATAATGTGGGGGGCATTATACTTTTTTATGGGGCATTTTTTTTATGATGGGGTGGGGTGTCGAAAGATAATTTTCGCACAGGGCGCCAACTATCCTGAGGCTGGCCCTGCCAGGACACATAGGACATTGAGTGATCTGGGATATGTGGGACTCAGCCCCCTCTTCTCCAGTTAACCCCCACCTTGAATTGTCTCAATAGTTGCTATCGCAGAAACGTGTGAGGACAATATTTGGCTTGTTGAAGAAGTACTATGCACACCAATTGGAGTAAATGCAAATAATTTTTTATTTTCATGCCAGTGTGACATTTTGGTCTAATCCTAGACCTTCCTCAGGCACTATGGTATGCTGGTTCCTGCATGATAGCGCAATAGAATCGCGGCTAACCACTATGGAGTGCATAGTACTTCTTCAACATAGATATCATGTTGGGCCCGTTGGGCCCCTACTTATGCACCCATTGGAACTTTGTGCTATCTGAACCTCAACAAGACAATATGAGGGAAATACGGTACAGTGGTTAATACTGTACGTAAGCATATGATAGTAGCCAAGAAATGGAACACACAGACCCTGAATATAGCTGTGGAGCCTGATTTGCCTATCTCAATTTTCACAATTTGCATGCAGTTAAGCTTAATTCGGTGTCTAACAGCAGTAATATAGTGCATTTTTGTGTCCATATTACACCGGCAACACCCGGTCCTCCCATGGGTTATCTGAACTAGACTTAAGCCATAATAGAAGCTTAACTGTGGCCTAACTGGAAATCTTTTTCCAACAACTGTAAATAAGTATTGAGATTATGTACTCAGTAAGCCGGCTTTTTAATACTTGATGCAGCATTGGCGCTACAGGGAAGGTATTAGCAATTCTTCTCTCTTTTCTTATCATGTATCTTAAAAGAAAACCAAATTGGTAAACACCGTGAGGCTGATACAAAGGCATTTTCTTAACTAGTAAGCTTTGATATTGACTTTTTATTTCTACATAAATTCTAGCGGAATCTTTCCTCAGACATTTTTATCTCTCTGTTGTTCACATAATATATTGGATTTATGCTTGGTGATAGATTAGAAAACTTTGTGCCAAATTGTGATGTGTTTGTAAAATGTACTACTTTCATTGCTTTATACAAATAGTTAGTGCATGTCCAGAGCTGATGGTTTATTAATTGATTTTTAATGCTTCATTTCTAATGGATATTTTTTTCTTGATGCTGCATTTCTTGGTGAAGGAAAAATCAATAACAATTAAATAATTGATTTGCTGGTAGAACACATTACCGACTAATGGCATCAAGTCTAAATGAAGTACAAAATGAGCGTACATTTGAATTTGGAGCCGGGAACATGAATAGAAATAAAAATGCACAAACATCATTAATGTTTAGAATTTGGAAACAGAAAACCAAATCAGAGCATTGCTAGTAACATAAATTGGATACATATTGGACTTATACTCAAGACTGTATTATAACTTAAATTGAGATATATATATACAGTATATATATATACATATATATATATATATATATAGAGAGAGAGAGAGAGAGAGAGAGAGAGGGAGAGATATCTATATATATATATATAGAGAGAGAGAGAGAGAGAGAGAGAGATAAATCTATCTATCTATATATATATATATATATATATATATATATATATATATATATATATATATACATTGGACAGAGGAAGATTGGAAAAAAGTGTTATGGACAGACGAATCAAATTTTGAGGTGTTTGGATCACACAGAAGAACATTTGTGAGACGCAGAACAACTGAAAAGATGCTGGAAGAGTGCCTGACGCCATCTGTCAAGCATGGTGGAGGTAATGTGATGGTCTGGGGTTGTTTTGGTGCTGGTAAAGTGTGAGATTTGTACAAGGTAAAAGGGATTTTGAATAAGGAAGGCTATCACTCCATTTTGCAATGCCATGCCATGCCCTGTGGACAGCGCTTGATTGGAGCCAATTTCATCCTACAACAGGACAATGACCCAAAGCACACCTCCAAATTATGCAAGAACTATTTAGGAAAGAAGCAGGCAGCTGGTATTCTATCTGTAATGGAGTGGCCAGCGCAGTCACCAGATCTCAACCCCATAGAGCTGTTGTGGGAGCAGCTTGACCGTATGGTACGCAAGAAGTGCCCATCAAGCCAATCCAACTTGTGGGAGGGGCTTTTGGAAGCATGGGGTGAAATTTCTCACGATTACCTCAGCAAATTAACAGCTAGAATGCCAAAGGTCTGCAATGCTGTAATTGCTGCAAATGGAGCATTCTTTGACGAAAGCAAAGTTTGAAGGAGAAAATTATCATTTGAAATAAAAATCATTATTTCTAACCTTGTCAATGTCTCTTGACTATATTTTGTAGTCATTTTGCAACTCATTTGATAAATATAAGTGTGAGTTTTCATGGAAAACACAAAATTGTCTGGGTGTAACGGCAGGAAGGAGGTGAAGGGAAAGTGAGCCCTAATCTACCCACCGCCCTGTCCCTGCCTACTTGCAACGACCCGCCCTAGGCGACGGGGTACAACTGGGCGGCGGTCCCTACGCTGTCTAAGTGCACGGGAGAACAAACAGGGAACACGCAAGGGAAGGGGCAGTCGCCCACGGAACGCCGCGGGGAGACGGGGCGGTGAATGAGTAGTCCGGACCAGGATGAAGTGGAGTATACCCAAGTGAGCACGGAGGAGGAAGAAAGCCAGAGGCAAAGCAAAGCAGGTTAAGCGGAACTGCAGCAAGGCAGAAGCACGGCAGAAGCAGGCTGGAGCAAGCAGCAGTGGGGCCAGGAATCCAGAAGAATTACAAGCACTGAGGAGGAGAACACAGCAGGTAATAAAGGGCAGGGGGCGGAGCTAACTCCGACTGACCAGGCCGCGATAGGCTCTCCCACTCCTGAGCCTGCCACCCTGGTTGGTGGGAGATGGTGTCAGTCGAACTGGTCTGGCCTCAGGTGTGGATTGATCAATCCCAGGAGTATACCTAGACGTAGTACCTGGCAGATCCCTAACAGTACTCCCCCTTTTATGAGGGGCCACCGGACCCTTAGTAAGAGGTCCCGGTTTAGTAGGGAAGAGAAGGTGGAACCTCCTGATCAATACCAAAGCGTGAACATCACGGGCAGGTACCCAAGTCATCTCCTCCGGCCCGTATCCTCTCCAATGGACCAGGTACTGGAGGGAGCCCTGGACCATCCTACTGTCCACAATCTTGGCCACCTCGAATTCCACCCCCTCAGGGGTGAGAACGGGAACAGGAGGTTTCCTCGAGGGGGACCAGGACGGGGAGCAGCGTTTAAGGAGGGAGGCATGGAAGACGTCATGTATGCGAAAGGATGGGGGCAGCTCCAGACGGAAGGATACAGGGTTGAGGACTTCAATGATCTTATAAGGTCCAATAAATCGGGGAGCAAACTTCCTGGACGGGACCTTAAGGCGCAAGTTCCTGGACGACAACCAGACCAAATCCCCGACGACAAACCGGGGGTTAGCAGAACGTCTACTATCCGCCTGAATCTTTTGTGCGCTCTGGGACGCCTCTAGGTTCTTCTGAACCTGGGCCCAGACAGTGCACAGTTCCCGATGAACATCCTCTACCTCAGGATTATTGGAACAACCAGGGGAAATGGAGGAGAACCTTGGGTTAAACCCGAAATTACAGAAAAACGGGGAGACCCCTGACGAGTTACTGACCCGGTTATTCAGGGAAAATTCAGCAAGGGGAAGGAATGAGACCCAATCGAATTGACAGTCAGAGATGAAACACCTTAAATATTGTTCCAGGGATTGGTTGGTCCTTTCCGTTTGGCCATTAGTTTCGGGATGGAAGGCGGAGGAGAAGGACAGATCAATCTCCAACTTTTTACAAAAAGCTCTCCAAAATAAGGAAACAAATTGTACCCCCCTGTCAGAAACGATATTGACTGGGGCCCCATGGAGATGCAGGATGTGTTTCACAAACAAAGAAGCTAACGTCTTGGCGTTAGGTAGCTTCTTAAGGGGCACAAAGTGGCACATCTTGCTGAAGCGGTCTACTACCACCCACACCACCGACTTGCCCTGAGATGGAGGCAAATCAGTGATAAAATCCATGGAGATATGGGTCCAAGGTCTCTGGGGAATGGGCAAGGAACGTAGTAGGCCCGCAGGTCGGGACCTAGGGGTTTTGGACCTAGCGCAAACCTCACAAGCGGCGACGTAAGCCCTAACGTCTTTAGGCAACCCAGGCCACCAATAGTTTCTGGTAATGAGGTGTTTGGTGCCCAAGATGCCAGGATGACCAGATAGAGCGGAGTCATGGTTTTCCCTGAGTACCTTTAGCCGGTATTGCAGGGGAACAAACAGTTTGTCCCCCGGGACGTTCCCGGGAGCTGCACCCTGATCAGCCGCGATATCAGAAGCCAAATCAGAATCCGTGGCAGAAACGATTACACCAGGGGGTAAAATACAAGCAGGATCCTTCTCGGAAGGAGGATTGGCCATGAAACTACGTGACAGGGCATCAGCCTTAATATTCTTGGACCCAGCCCTATAGGTAACCAAGAAATTAAATCTGGTAAAGAATAGTGCCCACCGAGCTTGTCTAGGATTAAGCCTCCGGGCCGATTCTAGGAAAACCAGATTCTTGTGATCCGTAAGGACCGTTACCTGGTGTCTGGCCCCCTCCAGGAAGTGCCGCCACTCTTCAAAAGCCCATTTAATGGCTAGAAGTTCGCGGTTGCCAATATCATAATTACTCTCCGTGGGCGAAAACTTCCTAGAGAAGTAAGCACAGGGGCGGAGATGGGTGAGGGAGCTGGTACCCTGGGACAAGACGGCCCCCACTCCCACCTCGGATGCGTCAACCTCCACAATAAATGGCTCCTCTTGGTTGGGCTGAATCAGCACGGGGGCCGAGATAAAGCACTTCTTGAGGGTCTCAAAGGCCTGGACGGCCTCAGGGGGCCAATGGAGGACATCAGCACCCTTGCGAGTAAGGTCCGTAAGAGGCTTAGCGACGACCGAGAAGTTGGCAATAAATCTCCTGTAATAGTTGGCGAAACCTAAAAAACACTGTAACGCCTTAAGGGAGGCAGGTTGGACCCATTCCGCCACAGCCTGAACCTTGGCAGGGTCCATGCGGAATTCATGAGGAGTGAGGATTTGCCCTAAAAATGGTATCTCCTGTACCCCAAAGACACATTTTTCAGTCTTAGTAAACAGATTATTCTCCCGAAGGACCTGGAGCACCTTCCTGACATGCTCCACGTGGGAGGACCAGTCCTTGGAAAACACCAGTATGTCATCAAGGTACACAACAAGAAAATTACCCAGGTAATCTCTCAGGATTTCATTAATAAAATTCTGGAAGACAGCAGGGGCATTACACAACCCAAAGGGCATGACCAGGTATTCGAAATGACCCTCGGGTGTGTTGAACGCAGTTTTCCACTCATCACCCTCTTTGATGCGGATAAGGTTATATGCCCCCCGTAGATCGAACTTAGAAAACCATTGGGCTCCCTGAACCTGATTAAAAAGATCCGGAATCAAAGGAAGTGGGTACTGGTTCCTTACGGTGACCTTATTCAGGTTACGATAATCAATGCACGGCCTAAGACCACCATCCTTCTTCCCCACGAAGAAGAAGCCAGCACCTACAGGAGAAGTCGAGGGGCGAATGAAACCCTTGGCCAAGCATTCTTGGGTATACTCTCTCATGGCTTCACGTTCAGGACATGAAAGATTAAATATCCTACCCTTAGGAAGCTTGGCACCAGGCACCAAATCGATGGCGCAATCGTAATCTCTATGGGGGGGCAACACCTCGGAGGCCTCCTTAGAAAACACATCGGCGAAGTCCTGAACAAACTCAGGAAGCGTGTTTACCTCCTCCCGGGGAGAAATAGAGTTAACAGAAAGACATGACATAAGACATTCACTACCCCATTTGGTGAGATCCCCAGTATTCCAATCAAACGTGGGATTATGCAACTGCAACCAGGGAAGACCTAATACCAGATCAGACGATAATCCCTGCATCACCAGTACAGAGCACTGCTCCAAATGCATGGAGCCAACCAGGAGTTCAAAAACAGGGGTATGCTGAGTAAAATAACCATTAGCAAGGGGAGTGGAGTCGATACCTACAACAGGGATAGGATAAGGCAAATCAATAAATGGCATCTTTAGAGACATAGCAAATTCCACAGACATGATATTAGCAGATGAGCCAGAATCCACGAAAGCACTGCCCGTGGCAGACCGGCCAGCAAACGAGACCTGAAATGGAAGCAAAATTTTATTGCGTTTCACATTAACGGGAAATACCTGTGCGCCCAAGTGACCTCCCCGATGATCACTTAGGCGCGGAAGTTTTCCGGCTTTTTATTCTTGCGCCTGGGACAGGTGTTCAGAAGATGCTTGTCGTCCCCACAGTAGAAGCAGAGACCATTCATTCTGCGAAACTCCCTACTTTGTCGAGGGTAGCTCCGAGTCCTCCGTGGAGGGGCGAGGAGACGGGACCTCGGGGGGGGATCGCAGAAAAGTCAGAGGGGAGCACATTGAAGCGTTCAAGCTGACGTTCCCTGAGACGTCGGTCAAGTCGTACTGCTAGGGCCATAACCTGGTCAAGGGAGTCAGAAGAGGGGTAGCTAACCAGCAGATCCTTCAGGGCGTCAGATAATCCTAACCTAAACTGGCACCTTAGGGCCGGATCATTCCATCGAGAAGCTACGCACCACTTTCTAAAATCAGAACAGTATTCCTCCACCGGTCTCCTACCCTGACGTAAGGTCACCAGCTGACTCTCGGCTAAAGCAGTCCTGTCAGTCTCGTCGTAAATGAGTCCGAGGGCAGAGAAAAAACGATCAACAGAGGAAAGTTCAGGGGCGTCAGGAGCCAAGGAGAAGGCCCACTCTTGGGGCCCTTCCTGGAGTCGGGATATGATGATACCCACCCGCTGGTTCTCGGAACCTGAGGAGTGGGGTTTTAGGCGGAAATACAGTCTGCAACTCTCCCGGAAGGAGAGAAACGTCTTACGGTCCCCTGAGAACCGGTCAGGTAACTTGAGGTCGGGTTCTAGAGGTGAGGTGAGGGGAACTACCAAGGCAGCGTCACCCTGGTTGACCCTCTGGGCCAGGGCCTGGACCTGTAGGGAGAGGCCCTGCATCTGCTGGGCCAGGGTCTCAAGGGGGTCCATGATAGCGTCAGCGTAGGAGAAATGGTAGACTAGGTATGGGCTTGTAATTATGTAATGGCAGGAAGGAGGTGAAGGGAAAGTGAGCCCTAATCTACCCACCGCCCTGTCCCTGCCTACTTGCAACGACCCGCCCTAGGCGACGGGGTACAACTGGGCGGCGGTCCCTACGCTGTCTAAGTGCACGGGAGAACAAACAGGGAACACGCAAGGGAAGGGGCAGTCGCCCACGGAACGCCGCGGGGAGACGGGGCGGTGAATGAGTAGTCCGGACCAGGATGAAGTGGAGTATACCCAAGTGAGCACGGAGGAGGAAGAAAGCCAGAGGCAAAGCAAAGCAGGTTAAGCGGAACTGCAGCAAGGCAGAAGCACGGCAGAAGCAGGCTGGAGCAAGCAGCAGTGGGGCCAGGAATCCAGAAGAATTACAAGCACTGAGGAGGAGAACACAGCAGGTAATAAAGGACAGGGGGCGGAGCTAACTCCGACTGACCAGGCCGCGATAGGCTCTCCCACTCCTGAGCCTGCCACCCTGGTTGGTGGGAGATGGTGTCAGTCGAACAGGTCTGGCCTCAGGTGTGGATTGATCAATCCCAGGAGTATACCTAGACGTAGTACCTGGCAGATCCCTAACACTGGGTGACCCCAAACTGGGTGCAAGCCTTAGCGAACAGACCAAGGTCTCAACTATACAGCAATCCAAAAAAATAGGCAGCACACCGTAGTTGAAGTGTAAAAAATAAGGGTACTTTATTGCCCCATGTGCGAAGTTTCAGCTCTGTCCTCTAGAGCATTTCTCAAGCAAAAGACATGTGAACACACAGTAGTATATAACAGGGTGCCAATCAGCACTACAAAATCAGTAATCAAGTTTACAAAGTGTCAAAATACAAAGACAAATTTAGCAATTGCAGTATAGCAAGTCAAGTGCAGATCAATGAACAAATTCAATAGTGATATGCAACAATAAGTACAACTGTACTGAGTATATGTGTGATATAGTTTAAAGTATCAATATACATAAATGCAAACATCTGTGTCATAGTGGAATAAAAATAGATTAAAAAATGATATCACCTGAGGAGGAATCATGATCACATCACCGCCATAGCGGCATCCACGAAGCGCTACTGCACATGCGCGGAAGTACTTGTCAATTTGGTAGGTGTCCCGGATGTGTAGCGCGTTTTCGTGCATGCGTACTAGAACTAACTGTGCATTGGTCGCCATCTAAACTACTGGCAGAAAGGTAAGTAAAGCAGAGCATAGTTGCGCCTGCGCAATGAGTAAAGCGGAGATCGTAATCACAATAGTGAATGTATCGGGATAATATTGTATAACCTGAGGACAGTTTCTAGTTAACAAGCATCGGAGCGAACTAGCTGTTTGAGCCAAGACAGTGCCCGGCCGCAGTATAGATAATATCGGATCGGGTACCTCACATAATTTTGAGCAAGGGGACGGGGGGAGGTTGTTGACTGCTGTCAGCAGCCATCAGCCACTACCCAAGGGGCAACACTGGCACTGTATACGTGGGTAACACATCTACGTGCCTTAGTGTATTCCCATAACCCCAGAACGAGTTTTTATGGTAAACCAACATTTAAGTGTATATAGGAGGGACCCTAGATAGCACATATATCATATTTGGTCCAAACAGTATGGGGATATGCATGCCTGTAACAGACAAGGAACCTTTTCAGGTTCAAATACAGTGGCAACCAATACATAAAATAATATCAGTTGTGCAGTTTTTCACAATCACAGGTTACCCAGCCGTAGAAAAAGTAGAAAATCTACAGGTCGGTGATTCTTTGAGTCCACAGAGGTCATATCCAAGTAGATGTAACTTCATCTATAATAATAGATTTTATTATAGATGAAGTTACATCTACGTGGACGCCGCTATGGTGGCGATGTGATCATGATTCTTCCTCAGGTGATATAATTTTTTAATCTATTTTTATTCCACTATGACACAGATGTTTGCATTTATGTATATTGATACTTTAACCCCTTCCCGCACCTTACCGTTAATGCACGTCGAGGTGAGCAGTAACTTCGCGCACCTCGACGTGCAGTTACGTCAGTGCTTTGACAGTTAACCGCCGTGCTGCGCTACACTGCAGCGGCGGTTAACTGTGCAGGGTGTCTGCCCTGCATTCCCTGTTGCCAATCAGCGGCCGATCGCCGCTGATTTTGGCAGTTAACCCAATAATGCGGCGGTCGATTCCGATCCCCACATCTAAGGAGTTTAGCGGAGATCGGCAGCCCCCATGTGAAATCACGGGGGCTGGCGATGGTACCCATGGCAACCGGACGCCAGACAATGGCTTCCAGGCTGCCATGTACAGAAGCCTATGAGGACCAGCCGGAGGGTGGTCATCGTAGGCTTCCTGTCAGTGTGACTGTCACGTCACAATGACAGTTGGAATGCATTACACTACGTAGGTAGTTTAATGTACTTCAGCAGCGATCAGAGCTGCAAGTCTAAGTGTCCCCTAGTGGGACAAGTAAAAAAATGTTAAAAAAGAGTGAAAATGTTTAAAAAAAAGTGTAAAAATAAAAAGTTATAAGTGACATAAACAAGAACTGCTTTTTTTTCCTATAGTAAGTATTTTATTATAGGAAAAAAAATGTCACGTAAAAAAAAAGTACACATATTTGGTATCGCCGCGTTCGTAACAACCCCAACTATAAAACTATAATGTTATTTTTCCCACACGGTGACCACCGCAAATAAAATAAACGAAAAACTATGCCAGAACCACTATTTTTTGGTCACCACCCCTCTCAAAATATACAATAAAAAGTGATCAAAAAGTCGCATGTACGCAAAAATGGTACCAATACAATCTACATCCCGTCCCGCAAAAAACAAGCCCTTACACAGCTTTTTTGACTGAAAAATAAAAAAAGTTATGGCTCTCAGAATATGGTGACACAAAACATAGTTTATTTTATAAATAAGTTCTTTTATTGCGCAAACGCTGTAAAATGTAAAAATAACAATATACATATGGTATCGCCGTAATCGTACCAACCCGCAGAATAAAATATAGTGGTCATTTATAGCCCAGGGTGAACACTGTAAAAAATAAATAAAAAACATTGTCAGAATTTATTGTTTTTGGTCACCTTGCTTGCCGAAAAATGGAATCAAAAGTGATCAAAAAAAATCGCATGTACCCCAAAATGGTACCAATGAAATCTACAGATTGTCCCGCAAAGAATAAGCCCTCATACGGCTCCGGTGGTGAAAAAATAAAAAAAGTTCTGGTCCCCAGAATATGGCGATGCAAAATGAATGTGCAGTGTTCCAAAAGCGGATAAGATCAGGCGACATTTATAAGTGCCACACTAGCCACATATCTGCGGATTATTATTTATTTACCGCATTATTATACCCTTTTATTATGCCCCTGATGTTCTCTGCCCAGCCTACATATGCCCCCACATTATAAACTGAAATACCAGCAAAACGCCAGAGCTACTACCAAGCAAAATCTGCGCCCCAAAAGTAAAATGGCGCTCCGTCCCTTCTGAGCCCTACAGCGTGCCGAAACAGCCAATTACGTCCACCGATATCGCATCGCCATACCCGGGAGAACCAGGCTAATATTTTATTTGTGGTATTTGTGGCACAAACTGGGCACAACATATAGTGCACTAAAATTAAAAAAATACACAAAATTGGTATTGCTGCATCCGTAAAAGTCCAAACTATTACAATTATTTAACTCGCACGGTGAACGCCGTGAAAAATAAAGAATTTAAAACGGCAAAATCGCTGTTTTTTGGTCACCTTGGCTCTATCAAAATATTTAATAAAAAGTGCTAAAAAAGTTGTATGTACCAAAAAATGGTACCAATAAAAACTACAGCTCTTCCCACAAAAAAATAAGCCCTCACACAACTCTATTGACGGAAAAATAAAAATTTTATGGCTCTCGGAAAGCGAGGAGGGAAAAATTAAAAAGAAAAAGCAAAACATGGATCAGTCCGGAAAGGGTTAATTACTTTCTAATGAAAAAGCATTTATGATGACTCGTGGGGTATTGCTGTACTCGGCAGAAATTGCTTTACAAATGTTGGGCGGCTTTTTCTCCTTTATCCTTTGTGAAATTGAAAAAATTCAACATTTTAGTGGAAATAATGTTGATATTAATTTTCACGGCCCAATTCTAATAAATTCTGCAAAAGACCTGTGGGGTCTAAATGCTCACTATACCCCTAGATAGATTCCTTAAGTGGTGTCGTTTTCCAAATGGGGTTACTTTTGGGGGGCGTTCACTGTTTCGGTCCCTCGGGTGCTTTGCAAATTCGACATGACACCCAAAGCTATTGCAGCTAAATTTGAGCTCCAAAAGACAAATAGCGCTCCTTCCCTTCTAAGCCCCGGTGTGGGTCCAAACAGAACTTTATTACCACATATGGCGTATTTACATAATCGGGAGAAATTGTTTTACAAATGTTGTGGTGCTTTTTCTCCTTTATTCCTTGTAAAATATAAAAATGGCTATGTTTTTTCAGCAAAAAAAGTAGATTTTTACCTTTACAGACTAATTCTAATGAATTCAGCAAAACAACTGTTTAGTCAAAATGCTAACTTTACCCCTAAAAAAATTCCATGAGGGGTGTAGTTTCCAAAATGGGGTCACTTTTGGGGGGTTCCCACTATTTTGGTTCCTCCAGTGCATTGCAAAAGCGACACGGCACTGAAAACTATTCCAGCAAAATCAGAAATCCAAAATCCAAATGGCGCTCCTTCCCTTCTGAGCCCTGCTGTGGGTCCAAACAGAAGTTTATTACCACATATGGGGTATTGCTATAATCGGAAGAAATTGCTTAACATATGTTGTTTTTTTTTTATACTTTATTCCTTGTAAAAATTAAACATTTCTATGTTTTTTCAGAAAAAAAGTAGATTTTCATAAATGCTAACTATACCCCTAAATAAATTCCTTGAGGGATGTAATTTCCAAAATGAGGTCACTTTTGGGGGGTCTTTACTGTTTTGGCACCACAAGACCTATTCAAACCTGACATGGTGCCTAAAATATATTCTAAAAAAAAATGAGGCCCCAAAATCCTCTAGGTGCTACTTTGCTTCTGAGGCCGGTGTTTCAGTCCATTAGCACGCTAGGGTCACATGTGGGATATTTCTAAAAACTGCAGAATCTGGGCAATAAGTATTGAGTTGCGTTTCTTGGGTAAAACCTTCTGTGGTACTGAAAAAAATGTATTACAAATGAATTTTGGCAAAAAAAAATGAAATTTTTCAATTTCATCTCTACATTGCTTTAACTCCTGTGAAAAGCCTGAAGTGTTAAAACACTTTCTGAATGCTGTTTTGAATACCTTGAGGGGTGAAGTTTTCAAAATGGAGTGATTTATGGGGCCTTTCTAATATATAAGGCCCTCAAAGCTACTTCAGGACTGAACAGGTCCCTGAAAAAATGGCCTTTTGAAATTTTCTTGAAAATATGAGAAATTGCTGCTAAAGTTCTAAGCCTTGTAATGTCCTAGAAAAATAAAAGGACGTTCAAAATGATGCAAACATAAAGTAGACATATGGGAAATATAAACTAGTAAGTATTTTGTGTGGTATTACTATCTGTTTTACAAGTAGATACATTTAAATTTAGAAAAATTCACATTTTTGCAAATTTTCTCTAAATCTTGGTGTTTTTTACAAATAAATATTGAATTTATCGACCAAATTTTTTCACTAACATAGAGTACAATATGTCACGAGAAAACAATCTCAGAATCACTTGGATAGGTAAAAGCATTCCAGAGTTATTACCACATAAAGTGACACATGTCAGATTTGAAAAATCGGCTTAGTCCTGAAGGCCAAAACAGGCTCAATCCTGAAGGGTTTAAACTATATCACACATTTACTCAGTACAGTTGTACTTATTGTTGCATATCACTATTGAATTTGTTCATTGATCTCCACTTGACTTGCTATACTGCAATTGCTATATTTGTCTTTGTATTTTGACACTTTGTAAACTTGATTACTGATTTTGTAGTGCTGATTGGCACCCTGTTATATACTACTGTGTGTTCACATGTCTTTTGCTTGAGAAAGGGCATGACCACACGTGGCGGATTTCCTCCGCAACTGTCCGCATCAATGCCGCACAGAATCTGCGTTGCAGATTCTGCTGCGGATCTGCACAAAATGTGCAGTAAATTGATGCGGACTAGCTGCTGCGGACTGCGGGAAAAGTGCTTCCCTTCTCCCTATCAGTGCAGGATAGAGAGAAGGGACAGCACTTTCCCTAGTGAAAGTAAAAGAATTTCATACTTACCGGCCGTTGTCTTGGTGACGCGTCCCTCTTTCGGCATCCAGCCCGACCTCCCTGGATGACGCGCCAGTCCATGTGACCGCTGCAGCCTGTGCTTGGCCTGTCATTGGCTGCAGCCGTCACTTAGACTGAAACGTCATCCTGGGAGGCCGGACTGGAGACAGAAGCAGGGAGTTCTCGGTAAGTATGAACTTATATTTTTTTACAGGTTGCTGTATATTGTGATCGGTAGTCACTGTCCAGGGTGCAGAAACAGTTACTGCCGATCGCTTAACTCTTTCAGCACCCTGGACAGTGACTATTTACAGACGTCTCCTAGCAACGCTCCCGTCATTACGGGAGCCCCATTGACTTCCTCAGTCTGGCTGTAGACCTAGAAATACATAGCTCCAGCCAGAATGAAGAAATGTCATGGCAAAAAAGCAAGACGCATCCGCAGCACACATGACATGTGCATGACAGCTGCGGACTTCATTGCGGAACTTAGAATCTCCATTGAAGTCAATGGAGAAATTCCGCCATGAGTCCGCCACTGCTCCGCAACAGACAGAGCATGCTGCGGACACCAAATTCCGCTCCGCAGCCTATGCTCCACAGCGGAATGTTACGCATCGTCTAAACGAACACTTCTAAATAGAAGTGGAAGTCAATGCAGAAACGGCTCCGCTGCGGATTAACGCTGCGGAGTGTCCGCAGCGGAATTTAAGTGAAATTCCGCCACGTGTGAACCCAGCCAAAGGCTCTAGAGGACAGAGCTGAAACGTCGCACATGGGGCAATAAAGTAGCCTTATTTTTTACACTTCAACTACGGTGTGCTGCCTATTGTTTTGGATTGATATATATATATATATATATATATAGATATACTGTAGATATATATATATATATATATATATATATATATATATATATATATATATATATATATATATACATATCTATATCTATACATTGCCTGAGCGTTGTTTGCATTTCTCGGTTAGTCTTGCAAATGGTCCCTTAGTGTTATCCTGTTCCCGTTCCCGTTGCCGTGCCCTGCTACCTGTATCCTGTATCCCGTGTTGTAGTTGTTCATGTGCCAGCTACAGTCAAGTTCTGCCCTCTGCCACGTCTGCTGTGTTACACCACATCTGGTGTCATCTGTTTCGTCTGCATCACCTGCCGTCAAGATCCCATCTGTGCCTAGCCGTTGCTACTGTCTGGACTATCACAGGTACCCTTGTGCGCGGACTATATATATTATCTTGGTACACTGTAGTTTGGCCAGCTGCCATCCCGCTATGGCGGTGCGGCCTAGTGGGTCCACACACCCACAGATCGTGACAGTACACTCAGGCCATGGACCCCGCTGGTCAGCCCAAGACCATGACGAAGTCACAAGCCATGCAGGCAGAGATACGAAACCTTCGGTCACGATAGGACCAACTCCTCCTAGCGGTGAATTCTATTGAACATCGGCTGGATGTGCAAGCTGCAGCCGCCACAGCACCTGCTCCTGTTGCTCCAGCTGTTCCTCCTGCTAAACCTCCTGTCAGTGCCAGTGCCGACTTCGGATTCTCGCTGCCACTACCTTCTCGCTATGACGGAGACGCTTGTCCTGCAGGGGATTTCTAAACCTTCAGCCTACATGCCAGAGCATTTCCTTCCAATGGTGCTAGGATCGCATTCATAGTCTCTCTCCTGGCTGGCAGAGCCCTGGCATGGGCGAATCCCATCTGGGAACGTCAGAGACCAGAGAACCGTGACTTACAGTGCTTCCTACAAACTTTCCGCACAGTATTTGAGGAACCTGGAAGAGTCTCTTCAGCAGCTGCATCCCTGCTGAGCCTGCGCCAAAGAGACACCTCTGTGGCCGAGTACTCCATTCAGTTCCGTACCCTGGTAGCAGAGCTGACCTGGAACAACGACGCATTAGTGGCCACATTCCAGCATGGTCTATCCTCTGAAATCAAAGACGAGCTTGCCGCTCGAGACCTACCCTAGATGACCTCATTCTTCTAGTTACCCGGATTGAGATGCGGATTCAGGAATGGTCTCAAGAGGTACGCCGGACCAGGAGACTTCCTAGGCTGGCTCCTACATTTCAGCAACCCCTGTTGCCCTCATTAGCTAGTCCACCTGAGGAGCCTATGCCAGTAGACCGCCTCACATTGTCTGTCCAAGAAAAACAACGCAGACACACTTCGGGACTATGTCTGTATTGTTAGACGCGAAGTCTCACAGGACATAGGTATAAAGATGGGAGAAGAAATCTCAACCACCCATTTACACAATTAGAGATAAAGACTCTAACAATACATAATAAACCAGAGAAAAAGAGTCCGTATATATCCACATATAAAGAAAATACACATCTTTATTGATAATAAATACACAGAATAACAAAAAGCAGAGAATCTAAAAATGAGTCCTTGACTAAGTCACAGTAAACAATATAAAACGGAATATTAAGTCACATAAGAGTGTACAGGTTTAATTGATGATCAAAATTACTCCTACACAGGGTATCTCTATAAAAATTTATAAATAATAAGATGTAAATACAAAGAGTACAACAGACCAGACCATTAGACCGTTTGCCTAAGTGAACTAGTGTTCCTAATGAAATAGCAAGTGTCCCTATGAATCCAGTAAATGCACTTACCCATATTAAGGAGAATCGTGTGACCCAGAGTGTGGAAGTGCGCCCCTTCCACACGATCACACGATTCTCCTTAATATGGGTAAGTGCATTTACTGGATTCATAGGGACTTAGTCAAGGACTCATTTTTAGATTCTCTGCTTTTTGTTATTCTGTGTATTTATTATCAATAAAGATGTGTATTTTCTTTATATGTGGATATATACGGACTCTTTTTCTCTGGTTTATTATGTCTGTATTGTTGCCTCGGAGGCCATTTTGTGCATCTGTGTCCCCAAAAAACAAAAAACTCCAGTGCCTAAGTTTGGTTGGAGAAACAACCCTAGGCAGAAGAGCGCTAAAAAAAAGACTCTCTCCCAAATTGTCCATCCCCGTGACCATAGTGTCTGGCGAAAAGACGC
The DNA here is from genome assembly GCF_050947455.1 of Rhinoderma darwinii. Classification (NCBI taxonomy): domain Eukaryota; kingdom Metazoa; phylum Chordata; class Amphibia; order Anura; family Rhinodermatidae; genus Rhinoderma; species Rhinoderma darwinii. The sequence continues at coordinate 167,897,315 of NC_134689.1, forward strand.
ACCGGGTCTCTGCCTAACTGGACTCAGGATCCGCGGCAAACTTCATCCAGCAAAATCTAGTGGATCATCTCCAGTTGCGCACTGTTCCTCTGGAGACGTCTTTAACTGTTGCCTCAGTGAATGGTCTTCCTCTGCTCGATCCGATCGTGTCTGAGACCAAGCCATTGAAGCTCCAAGTTGGAGCTCTTCACACAGAACTGATTACATTCCTTATCTTGCCTAAAGCCATCAATCCGGTTTTGCTGGGTCTGCCTTGGCTCCAGTTGGATTGGAATTCAGGAAAAGTTCTCCAATGGGGCCCCAAATGTCTCTACCGCTGCCTGGTACAGATCCATCCAGTCCAGCCTACGCTGCCTCAGGCATTAGCGGGATTACCTACTCATTTTTCCCAGTTTGCAGACGTCTTCAGCAAAAGGAGGCTGAGATGCTTCCTCCACACCGGTCTTACGACTGTCCAATTGAACTGGTTCCTAACGCTTCTCCTCCCTGTGGACGGGTATATACTCATTCCTTGCCAGAGACTCAGTCCATGTCGGCCTATATCAAGGAGAATCTGGAAAGGGGTTTCCCTGTTTCATACGAAAGCCTTCCTCCACGGCCGGGGACGGGTTCTTCTTTGTTAAGAAGAAAGATGGATCTCTTCAACCCTGCATTGACTTCCGTGGTCTCAACCAGATCACGGTCAAGAACAAATACCTATTGCCACTAATATCTTAACTGTTTGACCGTATATGAGGAATCAGGATTTTCTCTAAACTGGACTGGCGTGGGGCTTACAATTAGATCCGAATCCGTCAAGGTGACGAGTAGAAGATAGCATTCAACACTAGAGACGGGCACTACGAATACCTGGTGATGCCCTTCAGTCTGTGTAACGCTCCCACGGTCTTCCAGGAATTTGGCAATGATATCTTCCGAGATCTCCTCAATGTCTGTGTTGTGGTCTATCTTGATGATATTTTGATTTTATCTCCAGATCCGATGACTCATCGGAGGCATGTTGATCAAGTTCTGGGAGAATCGCCTGTATGCTAAGCTGGAGAAGTGCGTCTATGAAAAAAAATCTCTGCCCTTCCTGGGCTACATCATCTCGAATCAAGACGGATCCTGAGAAAGTAAAGTCCGTCCTGGAATGGCCACGTCCTCAGGGCCTGTGGTCCATACAGCGTTTTTTGGGATTCGCCAAATTCTACCGGCAGTTTATCTCAAACTTCTCATCACTGACGGCTCCCATCTCTACCCTTACCAAGAAGGGTGTGAACGCCAAGGTATGGATCCAAGAGGCAGAATCTGCATTTAATAGCCTCAGCCTCAATCCTCCATCATCCTGACGTCTCTCGACAGTTCTCGTTGGAGGTGGGCGCTTCCTCTGTTGGTGCAGGTGCTCTTCTGGTCCAGAGAAGCTTCAAAGGAAAGGCAGTGGTGTGTGGCTATTTCTTTCCTCTGCTAAGCGCAATTACTCCATTGGGAATCGCGATTTATTGGCCATCAAATTGGCGCTGGAGGAGTGGAGACATCTGCTAGAGGGCACAGCTCATCCCATCCTGATATACATCGGCCACAAGAACCTCACTAATCTCCAGTCGGCTCAACGGCTAAACCCTTGTCAAGCCAGGTGGTCGCTGTTCTTCACCCGTTTCCAATTTGTGCTTCACTACCATCCTGCTGACAAAAATGTGGGGGCTAATGCCCTATCCAGGTAATTTGAAACAGAGGACATTGTAGAGTCCTCCCAATGTATCATAAACCCGTCCTGCATTATTACGGCTAATCCCCTGCAAGTTAGAAACATCCCTCCGGGTAGGACTTTTTTTCAGTTGGCAGATAGGAGGAGAATACTTTGCTGGGGACACAGCTCCAAACTGGCTGGACACGCGGGTGTTCGTACGACTCTAGACCTGATAGCTCGTCATTTCTGGTGGCCCACGCTGCCCAAAGATGTTATGGACTTTGTCTCTTCCTGCACTGTGTGTGCTTAAAACATGGTTGCTCACTCCAAGCCTGCCGGTCAGCTCCAACCTCTGCCTGTGCCCAATGCCCCTTGGCAGCACATTGCAATGGACTTTTGTCACTGACCTCCCTCCCTCAGCTGGATGCAATACTGTCTGGGTGGTGGTGGACCAGTTTTCGAAGATGGCACATTTTATTCCGCTGACTGGTCTACCTTCTGCTTCCCGACTGGCAAATCTCTTCATTCAGCACATCTTTTGCTTGCATGGCTTGCCCCTTCACATCGTATCCGATCGGGGGTGTTCAATTTACCTCAAATTTCTGGAGATCCCTCTATAAACTCCTGGATGTGAGATTTTCCTTTTTTTATAACAAATAGTTTTTACTTTGTAAAAGTAGTAAAATATAGAAAAAAAGTAAAAACGAAACCCAAAAAACAATAGGGGAATCGCAGCTTTTTCAAATTGCAGCCTACAAAGAATTTTATTTTTAGTTTCCCAGTACATTAAATGGTACTTTAAATGGTGTCACTAGAAAATACAACTCCTCCCACAAGAAATAAGCCCTCACACCACTTTACTGACAGAAAAATAAAAAAAGTTATGGCTCTTGGAAAGCGGGAAGGGAAAAACTAAAATGAAAAAGCAAAAAATTTATCAGTCCTGAAAGGGTTAATTACTTTCTAATGAAAAAAATGTTATGACCTCGAGGGGTTATGCCGTACTCGGACGAAATTGCTTTACAAATGTTGGGGTGCTTTTTCCCCTTTATCCTTTGTGAAAATGAAAAAATTCTAATTCTTTGTGAAAAAAATGTTGATATTAATTTTCACCTAATTGTAATAAATTCTTCAAAAGACCTGTGGGGTCTAAATGCTCACTATACCCCTAGATAGATTCCTTAAGGGGTGTAGTTTCCGAAATGGGGCCACTTTTGGGGTGTTTCTACTGTTTTGGTTCCTCAGGGACTTTGCGAATGCGACATGACACCCAAAAACTATTCCAGCTAAATTTGAGCTCCAAAAGCCAAATATTGCTCCTTCCCTTCTGAGTCCTGCCGTGGGCCCAAACAGCAGTTTATTACCACATGTGGCATATTGCCATAATCAGGAGAAATTTCTTTACAAATTTTGGGGTACTTTTTCTCCTTTATTCATTGTAAAAATTAAACATTTCTGTTTTTTCATTAAAAAAAATAGATTTTTATTTTCTCAGTCTAATATCACTAAATTCAGCAAAAAAAACAACTGTGGGGTCAAAATGCTAACGATACCCCTAGAAAAATTCCTTGAGGGGTGTAGTTTCCAAAATGGGGTCACCTTTGGGGGGTTTCCACTGTTTTGGTACCTCCAGGGCATTGCAAATTCGACATGGCACTGAAAACCAATCCAGCAAAATCTGCGCTCCAAAATCCAAATGGTGCTCCTTCCCTTCTGAGCTCTGCCGTGGGTCCAAACAGCAGTTTGTTACCACATATGGGGTATTGCCGTAATCAGGAAAAATAGCTTTATAAGTTTCTGGGTGCTTTTTATTCTTTATTCCTTGTAAAAATAGAAAAAAAAGTAGATTTTCATTTTCACAGACAAACTCCAATAAATATAGCAAAAGACCTGTGGGGTCAAGATGCTAACTATACCCCTAGATAAATTCCTTGAGGTGTGTAGTTTCCAAAACAGTGTCACTTTTGGAGATCTTCCACTGTTTTGGCACAACAAGACCTCTTCAAACCTGACATGGTTCCTAAAATATATTCTAAAAAAAGGAGGCCCCAAAATCCTCTAGGTACTCTTTTGCTTCTGAGGCCTGTGTTTCAGTCCATTAGGATACTAGGGCCACATGTGTGATATTTCTAAAAACTGCAGAATCTGGGCAATAAATATTCAGTTGCGTTTCCCTGGTAAAACCTTCTGTGTTTACAGAAAAAAATGTATTACAAAATAATTTCGGCAAAAAAAATACAATTTGTACATTTCCCTTCTACATTGCTTTAATTCCTGTGAAACGCCTAAAGGGTTAAGAAACTTTCTGAATAATGTTTTGAATACTTTGAGAGGTGTAGTTTTAAAAATCTGGTGATTTATGGTGTGTATCTAGTACATAAGGCCCTCAAAGCCGCTTTACAAATGAACTGGTCCTTGAAAAATAGCCTTTTTACATTTTCTTGTGAAAATGTGAGAAATTGCTGCTAAAGTTCTAAGCCTTGTAACGTCCAAGAAAAATAAAATAATGTTAAAAAAAACCGATGCAAATATAAAGTAGACATATGGAATATGTGAAATAGTAACTATTTTGTGTGGTATTACTATCTGTTTTACAAGCAGATACATTTAAAATTAGAAAAATCATAATTTTTGTAAATTTTCTTTTCATTTTGGTATTTTTCACAAATAAGCAATGTATTTATTGACCACATTTTTCAGCTAACATAAAGTACAATATGTCATGAGAAAACAATCTCAGAATCGCTTAGATAGGCAAAAGCAATTCAGAGTTATTACCACATAAAATGACATATGTCAGATTTGAAAAAAATGGGGCTGGTCCTAAAGGCCAAAATGAGCTCGGTCCTGAAAGGGTTAAAGAGGCTCTGTCACCAGATTTTCAAACCCCTATCTCCTATTGCAGCAGATCGGCGCTGCAATGTAGATAACAGTAACGTGTTTTTTTTTCAAAAACGAGCATTTTTGGCCACATTATGACCATTTTTATATTTATGCAAATGAGCCTTGTGCAAATGAGCTGTGTGTCTGTGAACTGCCAGAAGCTGGGTGGTAACGAAGAGAAGTGGATGATGCTGATTCGTCAGCATCATACACTTCTATTCACAACGCCCAGCTAGTAAAACAAGTAAAAACGCCCAGATGTTACAAACACAATACACGCCCAGTTGGACATAACTTTAAACACGCCCAGTTGTAAATAAGAAAGGCTAATTTGCATAAATATAAAAATGGTCATAACTTGGCCAAAAATGCTCGTTTTAAAAAAAACAAAAACGTTACTGTTATCTACATTGCAGCGCCGATCTGCTGCAATAGGAGATAGGGGTTTGAAAATCTGGTGACAGAGCCTCTTTAAGGAGTATTTCAACAATATTGTTAAAAATAACAATACCTAATGCACTGTACCGAGATTATTTTGCATTACTGCTATGTTTACTTACATGTGAGGTTCTTAGGGCACATTTTGTTAAAATTGTGTGAGCCCACCGGCCACAACAAGGCGACCTCTTTTAAGTTGGGTCCCTAATCTAAAAAGATAACTCTCTCCTGGGCCTAAGCATGCAGAATGAAAAAATGTGCAGGTGACCGTACGCTGATTCAACAAAGACCAGTGCATTTGATAATTTTAGCTTTCACATAATACTGTTGCATTGTTTTTTTGATATGTATTAATTGAAGTGACAGCACACATGCACCTGCACATTTTTCATTTTGATCAAAATGTGTACTAAGACCATTCAGCGCCTTACAATGACTCTGATTGGCAGGGCAAAATTATTTTCCCTGCCAATTAGTGCCTTTCAACGACACCAGCGGCATGATGACGCTTCAATTGTTGAAAGGCACTGATTGGCGGGGAAAGTCATTCTGCCCTGCCAATCAGCGCCTTTCAACTATGCTAGCGGCACGATGACATCATCGTGCCGCTTGCGTCGTTCAGCCCCGGCTAATAAAAACTGTGAGTGGCATTATTTACAGGGGGTTCTATATGTGGGGATGTGGAGCCACTCCTGCTTTTGGGCCCCTGGGTTGCTCCCTCTGCAGGAGCGGCGCTGCGGTGGCGGTAGCCGCCATGCGGTGCTGCAACCGTTAGAGTAGGGACCCACTTTCAGAGGTCGCCGTGAAGTGGCAAGTGGGCTTGCATACAATTTGATCAAAATGTTACAAAGAACCTCTCGTTCATATTTATATATTTTGCCTAGCCGCAATTGATCATTGTATACAGTGGATGTGCGGTCCATGTCTTTTCTCTCCCCTTTGATATGATACAGAGTCTATCCCCTCTGTTGTTTTGTTTTACTTGGTACCAGCACTCCACACTTTTGGCCCAGCTGATTTTAATTTAGGAATGACCTCATAAGTGTTCCTGCTCCTGCTTGTACTCTCAGTCGGCCACTGGGGGCGCATGGCAAGGTGAGCTCATTCCATCTGTTCACCTGTTGTGGTGCTGTGTGGTGGTGTCTGTTGCTGTAGTGCTGCACTTGTGGGGGGACGTGGCCCAGAGCCAAGGAGGCTTGGCACGGTCTGAAGGCATGGGTGCTTTTGGGCCCCTGGGTTGCTCCCTCTGCAGGAGCGGCGCTGCGGTGGCGGTAGCCGCCATGCGGTGCTGCAACCGTTAGAGTAGGGACCCACTTTCAGAGGTCGCCGTGAAGTGGCAAGTGGGCTTGCATACAATTTGATCAAAATGTTACAAAGAACCTCTCGTTCATATTTATATATTTTGCCTAGCCGCAATTGATCATTGTATACAGTGGATGTGCGGTCCATGTCTTTTCTCTCCCCTTTGATATTGTTGAAATGAAACATCGCTGTTATGTTGACTGAATAAAAGTACTATTTTTTCGTCTATTGGAGTGCTGCAAGATTTTTTCAACTTGATTACATTACTTAGTCCGTGGATTGGGACTACTTGCTTGGCACCTATACTACTATTCGATGTGAGTGCTGCTGCTTTCTATTTTTGTCTATACATATATATATATACACACTTAGGTCCAGAATTATTTGGACAGTGATACAATCTTCATGATTTGGGCTCTGCGTGCCACCACATTGGATTTGAAATGAAACAACTGAGATGCAATTGAAGTGTAGACTTTCAGGTTTAATTCAAGGGGTTGACCAGAAATATCCCGTGGAACGTTTAGGAATTGCAACCATTTTTATACACAGCCTCCTCATTTCAGGGGCTCAAAAGTAATTGGACAAATTAACATTACCATAAATAAAATATATATTTTTTTTAATACTTTGTAGAGAATCCTTTGCAGGCACTGACTGCCTGAAGTCTGAAACCCATGGACATCACCAAACGCTGGGTTTCCTCCTTTGTGATGCTTTGCCAGGCCTTTACTGTAGCTATCTTCAGTTGTTGCTTGTTTGTGGGTCTTTCTGCCTTAAGTTTTGTCTTAAGCAAATGAAATGCATGCTCGATCGGGTTGAGATCTGGTGATTGACTTGGCCATTGCAGAATATTCCACTTCTTTGCTTTAAAAAAAAACCCTGGTTTGCTTTCGCAGTATGTTTTGGGTCATTGTCCATCCGTACTGTGAAGTGACGTCCTATCAACCTTGCAGCATTGGGTTGAATCTGAGCAGAAAGTATATCCCTGAACACTTCAGAATTCATCCGGCTGCTTCTGTCTTCAGTCACATCATCAATAAACACTAGTGACCCAGTGCCTTTGGCAGCCATGTATCCCCATGCCATCACACTGCCTCCACCGTGATTTACAGAGGATGTGGTGTGCTTTGGATTATGAGCCCATCCAAGCCTTCTCCACACTTTCTTCCTCCCTTTATTCTGGTACAGGTTGATCTTAGTTTCATCTGTCCAAAGAATGCTGCTCCAGACTGGGCTGGCTTCTTTACATGTTGTTTGGCAAAGTCTAATCTGGCCTATCTATTTTTGAGGCTGATTAATGGTTTTCAAATTGTATTTGCTCTCATAAAGTCTTCTCCTAATGGTAGACTTAGATACTGATACACCTACTTCCAGGAAAGTGTTCTTCACTTGGGTAGATGTAGTGAAGGGGTTTTTTGTCATTATGGAAAGGATTCTGCGATCATCCACCACTTTTGTCTTCCGTGGACGTCCAGGCCTTTTGGAGTTCACGAGATCACCAGTGCGCTCTTTTTTTCCACAAGAATGTACCAAACTATTTATTTGGCCACTCCTAACGTTTGTGCTATCTCTCTGATGGATTTCTTCTTTTTTTCAGCCTAACGATGGTCTGTTTCACTTGCATTGAGAGCTCCTTTGACCTCATGTTGTGGGTTCACAGCAACAGTTTCCAAATGCAAATGCTACACCTGGAATCAAATCCAGACCTTTTACCTGCTTAATTGATGATGGATTAACAAGGGAATAGCCCATGCAGCTCATTAAATAGCTTTTGAGATAATTGTCCAATTACCTTTGGTCCCTTGAAAAAGAGGCAGCTACATATTAAAGAGCTGTAATTCCTAAACCGTTCTTCAAATTAGGATATGAATACCCTCAAATTAAAGCTGAGAGTCTGCACTTTAAGCCCATATTGATTATATAAATGTATAACTGTATATTCAATATGTTTTGGTAAACAGACAAAATGCCAAAACTTGTGTCACTGTCCAAATATTTCTGGACCTAACTGTATATATATACTAGTATATATTTATGCCTTCTGCTGGTAATGCTGCAGTAGAAATCAGTCTGACCCCAGCGTTTACAACAGACGCTGTATATATACATATACAACAGGGGTGTGAAGGCAGATGGAGAGGTATCCTATGCAACACATAGTATCATAATAAAGATAATAGTGCAGTTGACTGCGCTATTGATTCCGTCAAAATGACAGAACCCTGTTACAACGGCGACAAACGGAAACCTTTAGCAACGTTTCTGTCACCATTGAGATCAATAGTGAGAGAAACGGAAGCTAAGGTTTCAGTCTGCTGTTCTGTTGAGGGGTTAAACCGATGAAAATCCTCAATGGAAGGGCAAAGCTGATGTGAACACAGCCTTAGAGTTTGCAATCCAAATTTTGGTGCATAGAAAACGTTTATTGTGCTTTATAATATTAGTGCACTTTTGTGCCAAATTACAATGTAAGACATGAGTAAAGCATTAAAAAATAACAGCCAGATGCTTTATATATGTAGACATTTTCTACTTCATATCTAATCTTAAAAGTGGTCTGCGACAATTTAAATAATTCTGCCCCATTGTTTTTTTCTTTTAGAGATGCAATGTCTCTTATTATGGAGAAAGAGGGACCAGAGGGCTCAAAGTTGAAGGGTTCTGCAGGAGTTATTATTGTATATTATCAGTGTGAGTACTTAAATTATAAAATGTGGCTTCAATAAACAGCCGTAAATGCTGAGGGCAAAGGAGGAATGAATGGTCCAGTTGTTACATAGACGTCTCTGTACAGAGCTCCATACTTACAGCAGCAGGAATGAAGCTGCTTACATTGAAGTCTATGTGCCAAATTTTTTATAGATGTATTTTTTGGCACACAATTTATGAGGTGGTGTAAGGAAGAGAAGTATTTCTAACATGCCATGTGTTGTAGCAAATATATTAAGCACTGTGCTACATTTTGATACATTTGACACAATTTTAACATTTTTCAAGATAAACTCCCCTTGTACAGAATTGTTCAATGGGACATTTTTATAAATGTGCCCCTAGGTCTGATGTGTGACTTGGCATCCAGATAGAGCTAGGAGTTTTGTTAAAAATTTTGAAGTCCTTGCATTCTCATCAGCAGCAGGAGACAGAGATCCTGTTGCTCAATCCCCTTTACTATAGGTTCGCTTTAACCATAGGGCAAGCGGTGTTCCTGCAACGGACCCCTGGTGGTGGCATGACTTTTTGACCATATGCTTGCCAGCTTCCGTAGTAGGCTACAGATGTCTGGGCCCTGGGCAGCCAGCGAAATGCAGTGACAGCATTTCTGCAACCTGCACCAAGACGCTGAGAAAACTAGATGGGCACTCCAGTACAGGCAACGCGGTGACATTACTGCATTGTGCCACCTGTGCGGGGCTGTTATGTCGGGGGTTTGAAGTCATCTGCTCTCAGTGGCCGGAAACAGGAGGCGCGATGACGTCACTGCATCGCGCCTCCTGCACCAGGTGTCTGACAGTGAAAGCCACCATAAACCCCAGTCCCTCTGCTCGTACAAACGGGGTTATATAAGTTTTTCTTTACTTTTTTATTTATTTATTTAATTTCAATTACATTTATACTAGTGTGGGGGAGCATAAAAGGGGGATTAAATATGTATGTGGGGGGCACAAAAGGGGCATTATTGCTCTGTGGGGATTAAATATGTATGTGGGGTACAAAAAGGGCAATGTTACTGTGTGGAGCCTAAAAGGGGGCACTTTTACTGTGTAGGGACTAAAATGGGGCACTTTAAGTGGGTGGGACCTAAATGGGGGCAATATTAGTGTCAGGGATCATTAGCCTGTATATTGCTTGCAAAAACATTATTACTTTATATCAGTATATTCCACAAAGAACTTGAATGTAACAAGATGGAGCCTGCATCAGGAACACGCCTATGGAGACACCGCCCCTGGAATGCAAGAGGAGTGTACAGATGAACTTACAGCTGAATAGAGCCAATGGGGCTTAAGCACGTCCCACATCTCTAGGGAGGAGATTTGTAAATTCTTTGTTCAATAAAGCTAAATTTTACGTCCTGCTTCACTGAGGGAGGATGTCTACCAACATGTCTGCCTGGTATATCTTTTCCATGCATGCCCTCAGTTTCCAATTTACAGAGGTGGCTATTCGGTGTGAAATAACAGGGAAAAGGAAGTTACCCTTACAATAGTGCGTGGAGCCCAAAGAGGGAACTATTATTGAGTGGAGCAAAAACAGGGGTATTTTTACTGTGTGAACACTATTACCGATTGGGCCACTATTACTGCTTTGGTCACTATCTATCTGGCACTATTGTTTTCAAAGGAACTATTGAGACTTTGCTGGAAGAAGTCATTATGGCAGTCTCAGCAGGATAGAGAAGAAAAGGTAAAGTTAAAAACTCCAATCAGAGTAAAAAAGGGAAAGCTAACTACTCAAATCAGAAAGACATCACTTGCAAGTCCAAACCTTCACCATTAATTGTATCTTATGATGTTTAATTGAATATGCAGGAAGAAAAAAGTGTAGCTTTCTGGACACGGCCCCAGGCAGGTAATTGTTGGAGTGAAGTCCATAACACTACACGTTTCTTCCTTCTATTCGACTCCTTCTCCCTGGGCAATGTGGACTTTGCCTGTGGGATAGTAGTGGGTGTCCATTAGAAAGATAGTTTTCCATTGATGCAAAGCAGTAGTGTTGTTCCTATTCTATCACAACCAAACCGGGTGAGTTTAACAGCTCTCTGTGCATTGTTTCTTTCATCGTTCCATCAAACAGTATTACCTTAGAGGAGCGCCATTTTGTCCTCTTCTCCCCTTGTTTTCTTCCTTTCACGTTTAATTGAATATGCAGACATCGTAAGAAATGTAACAATGTTATGAAACCTTTGCACTGGGCCAACCAGTGGCGTAACTACCGCCGTAGCAGCCGTAGCGACTGCTACGGGGCCCGCGGCATGAGGGGGCCCGTGTCGCCCGCCGGCACGGGCCCCCACCATGGCCGCAGGCTCTGCTAGCAGCCGCTATGGCTGCTACAGCGGGACGCCACTGAACACTACGGCAGAGCAGGAAGGTATCTCCCCGCTCTGCCATTAAACAAAATACATGTATCCCCTATCCACAGGATATCCACAGGATAGGGGATACATGTGTGATCGCTGGCAGCGATAGGGAGAACGGGGGACTGAAAGTCCCCTGATGTTCTCCATCACAAACCTCTGACTTCCGGGGTCTGTGTTGGCTTCTCCGTAGAAATGAATGGAGCGCCGGTCGCGCTTGTGTGCATGCGTGACCAGCGCTCCTTTCATTTTTATTGAGCTGCAGACACAGATGCCGGAAGTCAGAGGTTAGTCATGGAGAACTTCAGGGGACTTTCAGTCCCCCGTTCTCCCTATCAATGCCAGCGATCACACATGTATCCCCTATCCTGTGGATAGGGGATGCATGTTATTTGTAGGACACACTATAGGTCGCATTTTTTTTTTGGGGGGGGGCTGTATGGCGTTCCCTACAGGGGGGGGCACTGTATGTCGTTCCCTGCAGGGGGGGGCGCTGTATGGCGTTCCCTGCAGGGGGGGCGCTGTATGGTGTTCCCTGCAGGGGGGACTGTATGGCGTTTCCTACAGGGGGGGCTGTATGGCGTTCCCTACAGGGGGGCTGTATGGCGCTCTCTAGAGGGGGGGCTGTATGGCGTTCTCTACAGTGGGGGCTGTATGGCGTTAGCGCCATACAGCCCCCGCTGTAGATAACGCCATACAGTCCCCCTGTAGATAACGCCACACAGCCCCCCCTGTAGATAACGCCATACAGACCCCCCTGTAGATAACGCCACACAGTCCCCCCTGTAGATAACGCCACACAGTCCCCCCTGTAGATAACGCCACACAGTCCCCCCTGTAGATAACGCCACACAGTCCCCCCTGTAGATAACGCCACACAGTCCCCCCTGTAGATAACGCCACACAGTCCCCCCTGTAGATAACGCCACACAGTCCCCCCTGTAGATAACACCACACAGTCCCCCCTGTAGATAACGCCATACAGTCCCCCTCTGTAGATAGCGCCACACAGTCCCCCCTGTAGATAACGCCATACAGCCGCCACTGTAGATAACGCCATACAGTCCCCCTCTGTAGATAACGCCATACAGCCCCCTCTGTAGATAACGCCATACAGTCCCCCCTGTAGATAACGCCATACAGTCCCCCTCCGTAGATAACGCCATACAGTCCCCCTCTGTAGATAACGCCACACAGCCCCCTCTGTAGATAACGCCACACAGTCCCCCCTGTAGATAACGCCATACAGACCCCCCTGTAGATAACGCCATACAGTCTACAGGGGGGGCTGTATGGCGTTATTTACAGGGGGGCGCTGTATAGGGTTATCTACAGGGGGTACTGTATGGCTTTATCTACAGGGGGGGCTGTAAAAAAGGCACTATCTATAAGGGGGTGGGGGTTGTGTGACACCCAGGGGAGGGGGGGGCCCCCTGTCAAAAGTTTGCTATGGGGCCCAGTCTTTCCTAGTTACGCCCCTGGGGCCAACCAATATGTTGAAATGGCTGTTTTACTTTATGTATGAAACATTGATTACCAGGTGATAATGGTAAAGAATCAGGAAGATATTAGTGCTTCTGTATGAAGCCTAGCTATAGAGCACTGTCTTTGTGACATATGTTCAGCAAACACATGTATCCTACAGCTCGGTGGTGTCACAAAAGATTTGATTCTTTGGCCTTTACTTTATATTTGATATTTGAGTTGACTTGTTTCTCTCTTTGAAACAGATTAAGGTCAAGCACTTGTCCTTTACTTTAATTTGCTGTGATTGTTCCACTCACAATGCATTACATAAATGTCTTCTTACCATATAGAAAAACAATCTTACTGTCAAAATGCAATTCATGTCCTGAATAAAATATGCCATTAGTATACTATTAGCTAAAACATGTTAATTGTATTTCACACATAACCTTTAACTGCTGTAATAAAGACAACACGGTGAATAAAAGGCGCAAGAAATCTCTTCTTTTAATTTTTTTTCTCGATCTACAAAAATATATATTTAAATATGTTTCCTGGGATAATTTAACAATTCTCTCTTTTTGCCTATAAATTATTCACCCCTGAAGGTCAATTCACCTTTTTAGAGCATTTAGGCCAAATGCATACAATGCCTTTTACGTGCAGATTTTTGTGCAGAAAATCTGCAGCATAAGGGCTTGTCCTCACGCCTCGGAATTGCCACGTTTTTCTGGCCGGTATAACGGCCAGAACTTAACAAATCTCATCCACATGCTGCATGTTTTCGGACCACAGCATGTCAATTTTTCTTCTGCACGGAAATTGACCTGCCGTGCATATTTTAAATCCGTGGCATGTCAATTTATCTTGGGTTTCTGCTTGCGAATTTTATCTGACTAGTCTTAAAAAAAAACACACCAAAATCCGCAGCATAAAAATGCGCCTATATCCACATCAAAATGTAAAACCCGAACTTAAAGACGCATTAAAAAAACGCACTATTAGGTGCGGATTTTACCTGCGGATATAGCATACAGCATACATATCATCATGACTCCACTCTATTTAGGAGAAGGGTGAGGGCAGCAGGAAGTTACAGGAAAAGGTGGGGGGACTTCCACCTCTCTCCTTCTTCCGCATCCTCACCAATGATTGATGGCCACTGTGTATCTTCTCAAGAATGCAGCAGGAATTTAAAAGCTCAGTTTATTAGGCTCTGTTTACATCTGAGGGTACAATGCAGTGGCGGATCCGTCATATGATGAATACCACTGGTGCCTGACTGGATACTCGACTCGTGCCCAACCCCTTTGACTTATACTGAAATCCATCGTGTTCTGTAAAGCTTTCCATCGCTTCCAATGAAATTTGACAGAATTTGCTACAGAGGACAGAGCCTCAAATGTAAATGTGAACATAGACTTTGAAAGTCTATTATTTTTCCATTTTAGCAGGGGCATAACTTTGGGGAAGGGGGCCTACCATTGTTTGGCAGAGCAGAGAGCCATTGGCTTTCTGCCCCACCACTATCTCTACAGGACTAAATGACTATACGTTTTAGGCCTGTAGCCTACTAGAGGCTCTTTATGACACTAAGAATGTCAGCCTGATGTCTGGGCACAGGTGGGATTGAAACAGCATTAAGTGAGGTTTACATTATTTTTCTTTTAATTGGCACAAAGAGGGCACTATTCATGGAGAAGGGGGTCTAAGTATTATATGGGGGCACTTATATACTTTATGAGAGCATATCTAATATATTGGGGCCAAACTACTATATGGGGGGCACCAAACTATTATATAGGGGCACCAATCTTCTATATGGGGGCCTAAATACTAAATGGGGGCACCTAACAACTATATGGGGCCAAACTACTATATGGGGCCCCTATCTACTATATGGGAGCACAACTATTATATGTTGTAACTAACTATTACATTGGGGTACCTAACTACAATATGGGGGCCTAACTACTATATGGGGGCACCTATCTACTATATGGAAGCCTAACTATTATATAAGCTACCTAACTACTATATGTGGGCACCTAACTACTATATGGGGGTCCTAACTACTATATAGGTGCACCTATCTACTATATGGGGGCCTAACTATTATATGGGGCACCTAACCACTATATTGGGGCACCTAACTACTATATAGGGGCCTAATTACTATATTAGTGGCCTAACTACTATATGGGGCACCTAATTACTATATGGGGGCACCAGCTTCTCTATGGAAGGCCTATCTACTATATAGGGAAACTATCTACTATATGGAAAGCGTAACTATTATATGTGGGCACCTGACTGCTATGTGGGGCCCATCAACTATATGGGGGCACCTATCTACTATATGGGGGCCTAACTTCTATATGGGGGCACCTATCTACTGTTTTGGCGCCTAACTATTATATGGAGACTTAACTACTAAATAGGAGTCTAACTACTATATGGTGGCACCTATCTACTATGTGGGGGCCTAACTACTTTATGGTAGACATCTATCTACTACATAGGAGCCTAACTATTACATGGTGTACCTAACTACTATATAGGGGGCACCTAACTACTATATGAGGGCACCTTTCTACTATGGGTGCCTAACTATTATATGGGGCATCTAACTACTATATGGGTGCACCTAACTACTATATTGGGGCAACTAATTACTATATGAGGAGCATAACTACTATATGGTCACCTAACTACTATATGGGGGCACCTAACTTATATGTGGCTGGTCTAACTACTATATGGGGACACCTAACTACTATATGGGTGCACCTAGAACTACTATATGGGGGTCACAAAAGAGGGCAACTACTGTGTGGGGGAACAATTGGGGACATTACTACTGTGTGGTGGCACTATTACTGTGTGGGGCACTAAAAGGAGCAGACTATTACAGTGGCAGGAATTAAGGGGTCACTATGACTGTTTGGGAATAGGTGGGGAGGGATGCTGGAAAACAAAGGAGCCAAATATGTCTGTTCTGTGAATTATGCAGAGACAAGTCGTGGCTATAAAAACTCGTCATGGTGTTCTGGGCCGGATGAAGAAGAAAAGGGAAAGTAACGACTCCAATGTGGGAAGACATCACCTGTGAGTCATTGGATGTTACTATACTGTATTCACTTATTTGATCTGCAGAGCGCTTGTGTAAAACTGGTATCTGTCACTATATGATCACTGTATGGCATTAATATTGTATGTTTTTGTTTTCAGTAACAGTATGGTTGTATTATTCAGTCCCTATGTGGTGATAATATGTGGTCATGGTGTGGCGGTATTATTCAGTAACAGTATGGTGGTTTTATTCAGTCACTATGTAGTGGTAATATGTGGTCATGGTGTGGCAGTATTATTCAGTAACGGTATGTGATATTTTTCAGTTACCGTGTGGTGGTAATATGTGGTCATGATGTGGAGGTATTATTCTGTAACAGTATGGTGATATTATTCAGTAACTATGTGGTTGTAGTATGTGGTCATGATGTGGTAGTATTATTCAATAACAGTATGGTGGTATTATTCAGTCACCATGTGGTGGTAATATGTGGTCATGGTGTGGTTGAATTGTGTATCCAATGTATAGTGGTATCATTGGTAATATTGGCCTTTGTATATTGGGTTTTGTTCAGTGATAGTATGGTGATATTTGTTCCTTTTCCTTGTATAGTGGAAAGTGGTATTATGTGGTAACATTAAGACTGTATAATTTAGAGGTATATTATTATAAAAAGAAAATTTCTTATACCTATGCTGTCTTTGAGACTTGCAATGCCACTGGGACCGTGCAACCGAGCAACAAGCGGGAGAAGGGGAGGGTCAAGAAACAAAATTTGCCCTGGGGCCCATTGGACTTTAGTTACGCCACTGAATTTTAGGTAGGCACTAGGCCTTTTTTAAAATCTCTTAAAACAGCTTTAAATTAAATCTGGTGATTGGGCGACTTATAGACAACTACCCCCAAAATAAAATTGGGTGCAACTTTTTGTATTCATTTACAGTGGGAAGAGCAGCTCTGAAGCACAAACTGCTGTGAAGTCTGTGTTCTCCCTAGAGGTTGGTCAGTTGTTTAATCAGTTTTAATAGATCCACCATGACTATCTCCCCTTTTTTAGGTAAGAGAGTTGGGATAAGTAACTGCAGGAAAATTTTGAGAGATTTGAATGCCTCATGGACTCCCTTTTATCCTGTCAGTAGGCACAGGTAGTTTTGCCACAGGTCTACGGGAAAAATATATGTAGGGCCCTGGAAACAGCAGCCTATAGTCTACTAAAGGATTTTAAAGGCAAATGTAGGGATTTCATTTTTGCAAACTTATTAACTAATTATATTTTGTGAATGGAGTTATTCTGATAATAATATTATAAAATGGGATAGCTGTTAAGTCAAAACCCATTTATATACAAAGGCTACATTCACACGAGTGGAAAAAAAATGTCCATTAAAAACTGATCAACTGTCAGTTTTTCATGGCCATTTTGTCAATTTTCACCCATTTCCAGTCCCTCTGTCCATTTTTAATGGCCGTTTGACATCCGTTTTGCATCAGTTTTTCATGGCCGTTAAAAAGACTGATGAATTTCATTGGTCAGGCTTTTTTCATCCCAACCCCCTGAAAAGACCCAAAGGAAGGTCACATGTTCACTTAGACACTATTTACAGACCCCCTGTATATGATGCCACACAGCCTCCCTGTATATGATGCCACACAGCCTCTCCGTATATGATGCCACACAGCCTCTCTGTATATGATGCCACACAGACCCCCTGTATATGATGCCACACAGCTTCTCCGTATATGATGGCACACAGCCTCCCTGTATATGATGCCACACAGACCCCCTGTATATGATGCTACACAGCCTTCCTGTATGTGATGCCACACAGCCTCTCTGTATATGATGCCACACAGCCTCTCCGTATAGACACTATTTACAGACCCCCTGTATATGATGCCACACAGCCTCCCTGTATATGATGCCACACAGCCTCTCCGTATATGATGCCACACAGCCTCCCTGTATATGATGCCACACAGACCCCCTGTATATGATGCTACACAGCCTTCCTGTATGTGATGCCACACAGCCTCTCTGTATATGATGCCACACAGCCTCCCTGTATATGATGCCACACACGTCCCTGTATATGATGCCACACAGACTCCATCTATATGATGCCACACAGCCTCCCTGTATATGCCACACACCTCCCTGTATATGATGCCACACACCAACTTGTATATGCCACACAGCCTCCCTGTATATGCCACACAGACCCCCTGTATATGATGCCACACACCTCCCTGTATTTGCCACACAGCCCCTCTGTAGATGCCACACAGCCCCCCTGTAGATGCCATACAGACCCACTGTAGATGCCACACAAACCCACTGTAGAGGCCACACAGCCTCACTGTAGATGCCACACAGCCTCACTGTAGATGCCACACAGCCCCCCTGTAGATGCCACAGCCCCCCTGTAGATGCCACACAGCCCCCCTGTAGATGCCCTTAATACTCACCAATGTAGCGCAAGACCAGGAGAAGTCGGCGCTGCATCAGTGAATCGGTGAGTGTGTGTCATCGAGCCGTCGATAGCCAGCAAGGGAACCAGTAGTTCCCTTGCAAATCCCCATGTCACAGATCCGTTTTTAACGGTTGTTACATGTATTGAGAGCCGTTAAAAACAAATTCACTGAAATCTATGGGGCCGTCATGCCGTTAAAACGGGCAAAAATAGGACATGTCCTATTTTTTGACGGCCATTATTCACGGGCCGTTAAAAAAACGTCAGTGTGAATACACCCATAGAACATCATTGTTCTGAAAATGGCCGTGTGACATCCGTTTTGCATCAGTTTTTCATGGCCGTTAAAAAAACCTGATGAATTTAATTGGTCAGGCTTTTTTTGTTCCAACCCCCTGAAAAGACCCAAAGGAGGGTCACATGTTCACTTAGACACTATTTACAGCCTCCCTGTATATGATGCCACACAGCCTCCCTGTATATGATGCCACACAGCCTCTCTGTATATGATGCCACACAGCCTCCCTGTATATGATACCACACAGCCTACCTGTATGTGATGCCACACAACCTCCCTGTATATGATGCCACCGAGCCTTCCTGTATATGATGCCACACACGTCCCTGTATATGATGTCACACAGCCTCCATGTAGATGATGCCACACTCCTCCCTGTATATGATGCCACACAGACTCCATGTATATGATGCCACACAGCCTCCCTGTATATGCCACACACCTCCCTGTATATGATGCCACATACCTCCCTGTATATGCCACACAGACCCCCTGTATATGATGCCACACACCTCGCTGTAGATGCCACACAGCCCCCCTGTAGATGCCACACAGCTCCCCCCCTGTAGATGCCACACAGACCCACTGTAGATGCCACACAAACCTAATGTAGATGCCACACAGCCTCACTGTAGATGCCACACAGCCTCACTGTAGATGCCACACAGCCCCCCTGTAGATGCGACAGCCCCCCTGTAGATGCCACACAGCCCCCCTGTAGATGCCACACAGCCCCCCTGTGGATGCCACACAGAACCCATGTATATGATGCCACACAGCCCGACATGAATGCCCTACATACTCACTGATGCAGCGCTGTCTTCTTCATGTAAGGCCTCTCGTCTTCACGGGATCTGCGGCGACGCGTTGACACATACTCACCGATGCAGCGCCGACTGCTCCTGGTCTGGTCGCTAGTGTCACGGGATCTGCGAAGGCGATGACATCATCGCGCTGCCTTCGCAGAACCCGCGAGAATAGCGACTAGTAGTTCCCTTGCAAATCCCCATGTCACAGATCCATTTCTAACGGTTGTTACATGTATTGACATCTGTTAAAATCTGATCTATTGACTTCCATGGGGGCCGTCATGCCGTTAAAACGGCCAAAAATAGGACATGTCCTATTTTTTGACGGCCATTATTCACATTCATTTCAATGGTGCCATGCACACTTCCGTTGTTTTAACGGAACCGCGCGGTCGTTCCGTCAAAAGTAGTGCAGGTCCTACTTTTGCCCGTTTTGCATTGATTTGGTCCATCAAACAACTGGCTGCACACGGAAGCCATCTGTGTGCTGTCCGTGATTCACGGAACCGTCATTTGCAGCCGTTCAACGACACACGGAAGTGTGCATGAGGCCTTATTGCTTGGTGAATAAAGACCAACACATTTTTGGAAAATTGAGTGCTGCAGTTTTTCTAATTTATATTGCATACAAGTTGTACCTCTAGACCTGGGACGTTTATGCTGCGTGCACCATCCCTCGCTGGGGTATTTGCCTTTTCTCCTCTGGGATATCTATTGGTTGTGCTGCTGATTTCCTGAAAGCCTACTGATCATTTTAACAACAATCTCAGTGATAAATGAATTAAACCATACATAAAACTTGCAACGTTTCAACCCATGCTGGGTCTTTATCAATCATAATAACAGTGAATCAATGCACACTTTATATAGCATATAACATATGACATCACTTCCTGAAAGAATTTCATACGAACATGTGTATAACACAAAAAAATACATAGCAAGACAGATAAATATCCCCCGTAATATCAACATGTTACATAATACCCAAATATATATGGATCGGCAAGAGAAATACCTGTATATCAGTACATTTAAAGAGAACCTTTCACCTCCCCATACATGTGCAGCTGAGTGCAGCATGTAATGGGCAGGGCTGCACAAACCATGGGGCACTTTACATTTTTTTTCTACCTCCCTTGTTATATTTGGTGTCCGATATTTAAATAACCCCCTGAACAGTCAACGGGGCGTGTACTGGCAAGGGGGCAGTTATTATGGCTGTGATTATAGGAATGTTTTGCTGAAAGAAAGGAGGCAGCTTTACTAAATCTGGCCCAAGATGGCTACATGTCTTACCAACACAACTGTTGATTACCCACCTGTCCTCAGGCCCTCTGCTATCATTGTGAAGTGATCAAACATGAGGGGCAAGCCCTTGAGGCATTAGTCGGGCCAGTGGTGTAACTATAGAGGTTGCATCGGTCACAGTTGTGACAGAGCCCCATAGTCCAGGGGTCCCAGGGGCCCCCCTCTGCCACATCAGTTCCTTCAGGAACCTGTATGCGACAGTGTATACAAGGTCCTAATGCTGGCTGTTGTTAGGACCCTGTTTACTGTTCATTATTATGAAGGAGCCAGCGAGCGACGCTACCTTTTTGTTCTCAGAACCCCCACTGATAACACAATTCAGTACCTGAATTTACTATGTACCTAAATTACAAACCTAAAATTAAACGCACACTATTTATTAATATTGGGAGTAAGGAAGACAAATAAAACATAACTTTTACTTATTGTCAATTAAAAAAAGAGAATTTATTGAACACCTCCTAAATAAAGAAATAAATATACACTGAAAGGTACTGCAGTGACTTGTAGAGAGTCATACTCATAAGTCTTATATAAGGGTATGACGCACAGTGCCCCCTGCTAATCCTATGATGACTGATTATTCTGTCTGAGCACTAAAAGTCATATTTTATTTGTTTTCCTTCTCTCCTAATACTTTGTTATTACTGGAGGGACAAAATAAGGAATTAAATGCTAATTTCTGGGCAAAATAAATTCCTGGTGTAAGGATCATATCTTATTTCTTAATCCACTGATTACAAGAGGTTGAATTATAGAAAACATGTTTAAAATAATTTCCTAAAACTTCCCACATATGCAATTATATCAATTCTAGATATAATGAGTAAGGTGGGATTTTTGACCAGTTTAAGCATGCATAGAATGTTACAGTCCACACACTAGTTAAAGCAGGGATGCAATGACAAGCTCAGTGGACTGCTGTAGGTTCCAGTTCTATTCAGTGTTTAATTGGGTATTATTGCAAAGCACTTAAAACTCACTTGCGGAGATATAAACAGTAAGTGCTGTAATACAGCTCTGTAAATTTAATTTTAGCTGTGTTCTCATTAAAGGGCTTAATACCTGAAACAAGAGGATGGTAAACAATTGTTCTCTATTAAAACATCATCTTTTTATTTCAATTTATTTAATTGTCCGTTATTTCGGGGAGTTTTTAATCTAATGTAAAGAAATGTCAAGTTTGTAGCACATTGGGAAAGCTCTACAGTCAAGAATGGAAGGGTTTGCTGGAAGAAAGGAGACAGCTTTACTAAATCTAGACCAAGATGGCTACATGATAACCTATATATATATATATATATATATATATATATATATATATATATATATATATATATATATATATATATATATATATATATATATCCTCAGCATATATCTATAGCATAAGACATAAGAAATATAGTCCACAAAACCAAGAATGTCTAATAAGCCCAATCAAATCTCAATTACTCCAAAATACAATTTATGATAATCTTTATTAGTCTCCAATCAAAGGACAAAATACCCCCCCTACAATAATTAAACATTGTAAAAAACAGTTAAAAAAAACATAAATTGAAAATGATCTCAGGTGAAAACAAGCCACACTAATCGAATGTAGATGATAGAATCACTAATGTTATATCTCATTAACTGTGCATCAGAGGACAAAAAATCTGTGGATCGTCTCACTGGATGTACCACAGTTCCAACCAGACTGAAGTGACTGGAGGGTATTTTGTCCTTTGATTGCGGACTAATGAAGATTATCATAAAACTTATTTTGGAGTAATTGAGTTTTGATTGAGCTTATTAAACATTTTTGGTTTTGTTGTCAAGATGACTACATGTTACACCAACACAGCTGTTGATCATCTACTTTTCATCAGGCCCTCTGCTATCATTGGGGCAGTGATTAATCATGGGGGACGAGTCCTTGTAGCATTAGCCTGGCCAGTGATGTATCTTTAGGAGGTTGCAGTGGTTTCAGTTGTGACCGGGCACCATAGTCCTGAGGGCCTACAAGCCCCCCTGCCACATCAGGTCCTCCAAGGTCAGGCATACAAGGTCCTGAAGTTAGCCAGCATTAGGAGATTGTGTGTGATGGGCCCTGAAGAAAAGCCAAGAGCAAGGAGAGGTAAGTGAATGCCTATGTTAACTCTGATCTGGGGTATAAGTGTCTGATCTGGGTTATGCTTTAGTGGTCTTGGGTCTGATTTAGGGGTCTGATCTGGATCTTAATTTAGGCGTCTTGTCTGGGGTCTGACTCTGAATTTATTATTTTTTAGTCTGATCTGGTATGTGATTTTGATTCATTTAAGGATCTGGTCTGGGGTCTCAATTAATTGAAGTCTGGAGTATGAATTAAATTTGGGGCAGAAATAAATTTTAAGGTCTCATCTGGGGGCTTGAATTTATTTGGGGGTTTGGTCTAGGGTTTGATGCATTTTATCCCTCATCCTGCATTGTCTCAGTATGCTCTGATCATTTATGAGGGCATGCTAGGAGTTTTTGCAGAAGTTGTGGTTGTTTTCTTTACTGCGACTCGGTCTGGCAAGTTTGCCCTCAACCTAACTTTTAAATGGGGCTGGTAAATCCTCAGGGGTGAGGGCATTCAAATTTCTGAGCCTGAGCCATTATCTTAAGAAGGGTACTCAGTTGAAAAATACTGACCATTTGCTGTAATTAGTATGAAACAGGTCAATATACAAACTATCACTTCAGCGTTGTCTTTCCGTTAAGGGTTTTCGTCTGAGCTTTCCATCGGGGGAACCCTTCAACGGAAAGGCAAACGGAAATCATAGCTTCCGTTTGCATCACCATTGATCTCAATGGTGATGGATACTTTGCTAATGGTTTCCGTTTGTTACCGTTGTGAAAGGGTTCAGTTTTTTTGACTGAATCAATAGCGCGATCGACTGAGCATGCTTCTTAGAATGAGCATGTCAGCTGTGTCTTACAGCCGACACTTCAGTGTAACGAGCGGGATACCACTTGAGTGGACCCCCTTAAGAGGTTAGAAACACGGGGCGGCCCCCTGTTATGTTGCAATGGCCACCCCGCGATCGGGTTGGTTTGGCAGCCTGGGGGCCTGATAAAGGCCCCCAGGTCTGCCATTATTGTACTCCTATGAAGCCCTGCTTCTGGCAGGGCTTCATAGGAGACTCTCAGTATAACTATTTACTTCAATATATTAGTATTGCAGTATAGTAATTAGTATTATTTTTAATTAGTATTAGTATTAGTATTAGTATTAGTATTGCAGTATATTACAATATATCATTATTATATCATTATTTAGCCCGCACGGTGAACGCTGTGAAAAATAAAAAATTAATCCACTAGAATTGTTGTTTTTTGGTCACTTTAGCTCCCACAAAAAATTAAATAAAAAGTGATCAAAGAGTCTCAAGTACCCCAAGATGATACCAATAGAAACTACAGCTCACCCCGCAAAAAATAAGCCCTCATGCCAATTAATCTACAGAAAAAAAAAGTTATGACTTTCAGAATGTGGTGACAAAACTAAAATTTTATTTTTAACAATCAGAATTTTCTTTGTAAAAGTAGTAAAACATAAAAAGAAACTATAAATTTGGTATCACCGCAAACGTACTGACCCGCAGAATAAAGTAAACATGCTGTTTTTACCACATAGTGAAGGCCGTAAAAACGAAATCCCCAAAAGATTGAGGAATTACTGTTTTCTTCCTACCCCACAAAGATTTTTTTTTCCACTTTTCCACTACATTATATGGTACAGTAAATGGTGGTGTGAATATCTACAACTTGTACCGCAAAAAAACAAGCCCTCATACTGCTATATCGATGGAAAAATAAAAAAATTATGGCTTTTGGAAGAAGAGGAAAAAGCGAAAGTGAAAATCTGAAAAATGGCTGCGGCAGGAAGGTGTTAACAGCAGATATAAATCCTTCGAATGCCCACTCAGCCTTTATTTTTATTTTCAGTGTATTATATCGTCATTAGTTTAATTTTTTTCAATCAAATAATTTTTATTTAACAATTTTAAAGATAAAAATACAATACAAAGCATCCCACAAACCCCACTTACCCTCTCCCACTCACAACTCTTGGTGATCTGCGCGGAATTCCTATTAGGGAGTGCATACTGTGGGTATCACACATTATATACCAGCACTACTCTAAATGCCATGTTACCTTTCTGCAGGGAAAGTAAGAAGGGACTATATAGTCAGCTGCCAGAGGGTGAAGGAGACAGACTCTGTTCAGAGCCCACCTCCACAGCACAGATTAGCAGCACCAAGAAGGTCACAGGGAAGAAATACAAGATTAGAAAGGTATTTTGAAATGCTAGAAACACTGCAAATTACTTTTAATCGACCTGCCCGCAAATCGCACATGGCTACAGTCGTGCGCATGAGGCCTTAATCTAAAAAACGCTACAGTAAAATGTGCCACTCGAGACCTTCTCTATGAGCCACTGACAAAAAGCAGCTGATGGTTGTGGGGGTTAAAAATGCAGGACCGGCAATTACCAACAGATTGCAGCGTCCATTATTTTCTATGAGCCTGGACCGCAGAACACGGCCGTAATTAGACATGTCCGTTCTTTCTGCGTTCTAGGCTCCTGGGCCATGCACGGACTGTGGAAACCACGGTCGTGTGCATGGGCCCATAGAAATGAATAGGGCTGCAATTCTCTCGTGGATTTTCGTGGGAATTGCGGCCGTAAAAGCACGTTCGTGTGCATGGGGCCTAAGACTAGTGTATGAAATGCCAGCTTTAATAATCCCCCCCCCCCCCTTGAGTGGAATGATTCTCAAAGATTGGGATTTGCATTTCAGAGAACTCAGAGCTAAAGGCTCAAAAGCCCTAGTGCAAAAGTTCAGCTTTAGCCTCATCTGCCTCTCTAATAATTTATGGATGTTACATAGTTACATAATTCGTACGGTTGAAAAAAGACACATGTCCATCAATTTCAACCAAGGTATGGGAAAAGGGAAGGTAAAAATGTCTACACATAGGAGCTAATATTTTTTTGTTCTAGGAAATGATCTAAGCCTTTTTTAAAGCCATCTACTGTCCCTGCTGTGACCAGCTCCTGCGGTAGACTATTCCACAGATTCACAGTTCTCACAGTAAAGAAGGCTTGCCGCCTCTGCAGGTTGAACCTTTTTTTCTCCAGACGGAGGGAGTGCCCCCTTGTTTTTTGAGGGGGTTTTACATGTAACAGGATTTCACCATATTTTTTGTATGTGCCATTAATATATTTATATAAGTTAATCATGTCCCCCTTAGTCGTCTTTTTTCAAGGCTAAATAGGTTTAGTTATTTTAATCTTTCCTCATAACTTAGATTCTCCTTGCCCCTTATTAGCTTTGTTGCTCTTCTTTGTATTTTCTCTAACTCCAGGGCATCCTTTCTATGAACTGGAGCCCAGAACTGAACTGCATATTCTAGATGAAGCCTCACTAATGCTTTGTAAAGTGGTAATATTATATCCCTGTCCCGCGAGTCCATGCCTCTTTTAATACACGACAATATATTGCTTGCCCTTGAAGCAGCTGATTGACATTGCATGCTGTTATTTAGTTTATGATTTACAAGTACGCCCAGATCCTTCTGAACAAGTGACTCCCCCAGTGTAGCTCCCCCTAGGATATATGATGCATGCAGGTTGTTCATACCCAGGTGCATAACTTTACATTTATCTACATTAAACTTAATTTGCCAAGTGGATGCCCAAACACTCAGTTTGTTTAAACCGGCTTGCAATTCACGAGCATCTTCCATAGATCGAACATTACTACATAGCTTGGTGTCATCTGCAAAAATAGAAATAGTGCTATTAATCTCATCCTCTATATCATTAATAAATAAGTTGAATAATAGTGGACCCAGTACGGAACCCTGGGGTACACCACTTATAACCGGGGACCATTCAGAGTAGGAATCATTGACCACAACTCTCTGGATACGGTCCTTGAGCCAATTCCCAATCCACTTACAAACTATACTTTCTAAACCTATAGTCCTTAACCCTTCTCTCTTTGGCCACTTTTGACCTTCCTGACAGAGCCTAATTTTTCAGATCTGACATGTTTCACTTTATGTGGTAATAACTTCGGAATGCTTTCACTTATCCAAGCGATTCTGAGACTGTTTTTTCGTGACACATTAGACTTTATGTTACTGGCAAAATTTGCTCGATACATTCAGTATTTAAATGTGAAAAACACCAAAATTTAGCGAAAAATTGCAAAAATTAGCATTTTTCTAAATTTAAATGTATCTGCTTGTAAGACAGGCAGTTAAACCACACATAATAGTCACTAATTAACATCCCCCACATGTCTACTTTAGATTGGCATCGTTTTTCGAACATCCTTTTATTTTTCTAGAACGTTACGAGGCTTAGAACTTTAGCAGCAATTTCTCACATTATCAAGAAAATTTCAAAAGGCTATTTTTGCAGGGGCCAGTTCAGTTGTGAAGTGGCTTTTAGGGCCTTTTATATTAGAAACCACAAAAAATTCACCCCATTTTAAAAACTTCACCCCTCAAAGTATCAGAACAGCATTTAGAAAGTTTCTTAACCCTTTAGACGTTTCACAGGAATTAAACCAAACTAGAGGTGAAATTTACAAATTTCATTTTTTGTTCTTGCAGAAATTCATTTTTAATCCATTTTTTTTGTAACACAAAGTTTTACCAGAAAAACACATCTCAATATTTATTGCCCAGGTTCTGCAGTTTTAGGAAATATCCCACATGTGGCTCTAGTGTGCTAATGGACTGAAATACAGGCCTCCGAAGTAAAGGAGCACCTAGAGGATTTTGGACACTCCTTTCTATTAGAATATATTTTAGGCACCATGTCAGATTTGAAGAGCTCTTGTGGTACCAAAACAGTGGAAACCCCCCAAAAGTGACCCCATTTGGGAAATTACACCCCTCGAGGAATTTATTTAGGGGTATAGTGAGCATTTTGACCGGACAGTTTTTTTGCAGAAATTTTTGGAATAGGCCATGAAAATGAAAATCTACATTCTTTCAAATAAATGTAGGTTTAGCTAATTTTTTCCCCAAAAATTTCCAAAAGGACTAAAAGAGAAAAACCACCACAACATTTGTAGAGAAATTTCTCCTGAGTAAAACAATACTCCATATGTGGTCATAAACGGCTGTTTGGACACACGGCAAGGCTTAGAAGGGAAAGAGCGCCATTTGGCTTTTGGAGCTCAAATTTAGCAGGAATGGTTTTCGGAGGCTATGTCGCATTTGCAAAGCCCCTGAGGGACCAACACAGTGGAAAGCCCCCACAAGTGTCCCCATTTTGGAAACTGCACCCCTTGAGGAAATTATCTAGGGGTATAGTGAGCATTTTGACGCCGCAGTTTTTTTGCAGAAATTATTGCAAGTAGGCCGTGAAAATGAAAATCTACATTCTTTCAAAGAAAATGCAGGTTTAGCTAATTTTTTCTCATTTCCACAAGGACTAAAGGAGAAAAAGCACCGCAAAATTTGTACAGCAATTTCTCACTAATAAAATAGTACCCCACATGTGGTAATAAACGGCTGTTTGTACACACGGCAGGGCTGAGAAGGGAAAGAGCGTCATTTGGCTTTTCGAGCTCAAATTTAGCAGGAATGGTTTGCGGAGGCCATGTCACATTTACAAAGCTCCTGAGGGGACAAAACAAGGAAAACGCACAAAAAGTGACCCCATTTTGGAAACTACACCCCTTGAAGAATTAATCTACTGGTGTAGTGATCATTTTGACCCCACAGGTGTTTCATAGAATTTATTAGAATTGGGCAGTGAAAATAAAAACAATCCTTTTTCTTCAATAAGATATAGCTTTAGCTCAACATTTTTCATTTTCTCAGCAAATAAAGGAAAAAAAGAACCCAAAAATTTGTAAAGCAACTTCTCCCGAGTACGGCAATACCCCATATGTCATCACAAACTGCTGTTTGGGCACACGGCAGGGCTCAGAAGAGAAGGAGCGGCATTTGGCTTTTGGAGCACAGATTTTGCTGGATTGGTTTCTTGACATCATGTCGCTTTTGCAAAGCCCCTAAGGTACCAGTACAGTGGAAACTACCCAAAATGGACTCCTTTTGTGATACTACACCCCCTGAGGAATTAATCTAGTGGTGTAGTGAGCGTTTTGACTCCACAGCTGTTTCATAGATTTTATTTGAATTGGGCAGTGAAAATAAAAAATTTTTTTTTTTTCCAATAAGACGTAGCTTTAGTGCAAAATTTTTCATTTTCTCAAAACAGAAAACAGAAAAAGAACCCAAACATTTGTTAAACAATTTCTCCTGAGTATGGCAATACCCCATATGTGGTCATAATGTTAAGGATCTGCCAGGCACAGCTTCTGTATATACGCCCATAGGTAATCAGTCTGCACCTGCTTCTATGCCTGTGAGACTGACTCCATCTTCCACCACTCAGGATGGCAGGCTTAGGAGTGGGAGAGCCTATCACAGCCTGGCCAGACGGAGCTAGCTCCCGCCCTCTGTGTATTTATACCTGCCTTTCCTGTTCCTCCTTGCTTGTGATTCTTCTTGTTTGGTTTCCTGGCCCTGCTGCAGCTTCTTTGACTATTTGACCCTGCTTCATATTGACCCTGGCTTACTGACTACTCTCCTGCTCTGCGTTTGGTACTTCGTACACTCCTGGTTTGACTCGGCTCGTTCACCACTCTTGTTGCTCACGGTGTTGCCGTGGGCAACTGCCCTTTTCCCTTGCTTCTGTGTTCCCTTGTCCGTTTGTCTGTCGTGCACTTATTGAGCGTAGGCACCGTCGCCCAGTTGTACCCCGTCGCCTAGGGCGGGTCGTTGCAAGTAGGCAGGGACTGAGTGGCGGGTAGATTAGGGCTCACTTGTCTGTTTCCTTACCCCCATCATTACATAATCACAAGCCCTTATACATAGTCTACCCTGGTCCGTCACACTACTATGGACCCCCTTGAGACCCTGGCTCAGCAAATGCAGGGTCTCTCCCTACAGGTCCAGGCCCTGGCTCAAAGGGTCAACCAGCCTGACGCTACCATGGTAGTGCCCCTCACCTCACCTCTTGAACCCCACCTCAAGCTGCCTGACCGGTTCTCAGGGAACCGGAAGACTTTTCTCTCCTTTCGGGAGAGTTGTAAGCTCTATTTTCGCTTAAAGCCCCACTCCTCAGGTTCTGAGAGTCAGCGAATGGGTATAATTATGTCCCGGCTCCAGGAAGGGCCCCAAGAATGGGCCTTCTCCTTGGCTCCTAACGCCCCTGAACTTTCCTCTGTTGATCTTTTCTTTTCTGCTCTCGGACTCATTTATGACGAGACTGACAGGACTGCCTTTGCCGAGAGTCAGCTGGTGACCTTACGTCAGGGTAAGAGACCTGTTGAGGAGTATTGCTCTGACTTTATGAAGTGGTGCGTAGCTTCTCGGTGGAATGACCCTGCCTTAAGGTGCCAGTTTAGGTTGGGTCTGTCGAACGCCCTGAAAGACCTGCTAGTTAGCTATCCCTCTTCTGACTCCCTAGACCAGGTTATGGCTTTAGCGGTATGACTTGAGCGACGTCTCAGGGAACGACAACGTGAACGTTTTTGTGTTTTCTCCTCTGACTCCCCCATGATGCCTCCCGAGGTTCCGTTGCTTCGATCTTCCACGGAAGACTCGGAGGTACCTATGCAACTCGGGGCCTCTGTGTCCCCCCAACAACGTAGAGAGTTCCGCAGGAAGAATGGTCTCTGCTTCTATTGTGGGGATGAAAAGCATCAAGTGAACACCTGTCCTAGGCGTAAGAATAAGCAGCCGGAAAACTTCCGCGCCTAAGTGATCATCGGGGAGGTCACTTGGGCGCACAGGTATTTCCCGTAAATATGAAACGTAATAAGATCTTGCTTCCCTTTCAGGTCTCTTTTGGTGGTAGGTCTGCTACCGGCAGTGCCTTCGTGGATTCAGGGTCGTCTGCTAATATCATGTCTGTGGAATTTGCTATGTCTCTAGCTATGCCTTTGATTGATTTGCCTAAACCTGTCCCAGTAGTGGGTATCGACTCCACTCCTCTTGCTAATGGTTATATTACACAGCATACCCCTGTTTTTGAACTCCTTGTTGGCTCCATGCATTTGGAGCAGTGCTCTGTACTGTTGATGCAGGGATTATCGTCCGATTTGGTTTTAGGCCTTCCCTGGTTGCAGTTGCATAATCCCACGTTTGACTGGAATACTGGGGATCTTACCAAATGGGGTAATGAATGCTTGACGTCATGTTTTTCTGTTAATTCTATTTCTCCCCCTGAGGAGGTGAACATGCTACCTGAGTTTGTTCAGGACTTCGCTGATGTTTTCTCTAAGGAGGCCTCCGAAGTGTTACCTCCTCATAGAGAATACGATTGCGCTATCGATTTGGTACCAGGAGCTAAGCTCCCTAAGGGTAGGATATTTAATCTCTCTTGTCCCGAACGTGAAGCCATGAGAGAGTATATCCAGGAATGCCTGGCCAAGGGTTACATTCGCCCCTCTACTTCTCCGGTAGGTGCTGGCTTCTTCTTCGTAGGGAAGAAGGATGGTGGTCTTAGGCCATGCATTGACTACCGTAACTTGAATAAGGTCACTGTAAGGAACCAGTATCCCCTTCCTTTGATTCCTGATCTCTTTAATCAGGTTCAGGGGGCCCAATGGTTCTCTAAGTTTGATCTACGGGGGGCGTATAACCTTATCCGCATCAAAGAGGGGGATGAGTGGAAGACTGCGTTTAACACGCCCGAAGGTCATTTCGAATACCTCGTCATGCCCTTTGGGTTGTGTAATGCTCCCGCGGTCTTCCAAAATTTCATAAATGAGATTTTAAGAGATTACCTGGGGGTATTTCTTGTAGTGTACCTTGATGACATACTTGTGTTTTCCAAGGACTGGTCCTCCCACATTGAGCATGTCAGGAAGGTGCTCCAGGTCCTTCGGGAAAACAAACTGTTTGCAAAGACCGAAAAATGTGTGTTTGGTGTGCAGGAGATACCATTTTTGGGTCAAATCCTCACTCCTCATGAATTCCGCATGGACCCCGCCAAGGTCCAGGCTGTGGCGGAATGGGTCCAACCTGCCTCCTTGAAGGCGTTACAGTGCTTCTTGGGGTTCGCTAATTATTACAGGAGATTTATTGCTAATTTCTCGGTCATCGCTAAGCCTCTTACGAATCTCACTCGCAAGGGTGCTGATCTCCTCCGCTGGCCTCCTCAGGCTGTCCAGGCTTTTGAGGTCCTTAAGAAGTGCTTTATCTCGACCCCGGTGTTGGTTCAGCCCAACCAAATGGAGCCATTTATCATGGAGGTTGACGCGTCCGAGGTGGGAGTGGGGGCTGTCTTGTCCCAGGGTACCAAGTCTCTCACCCATCTCCGTCCCTGTGCCTACTTCTCCAGGAAGTTTTCGCCCACTGAGAGTAACTATGATATTGGCAACCGCAAACTCTTAGCTATTAAATGGGCATTTGAAGAGTGGCGCCACTTCCTGGTAGGGCTAGTCACCAGGTAACGGTCCTTACCGACCACAAGAATCTGTATCTACGCCCATAGGTAATCAGTCTGCACCTGCTTCTATGCCTGTGAGACTGACTCCATCTTCCACCACTCAGGATGGCAGGCTTAGGAGTGGGAGAGCCTATCACAGCTTGGCCAGACAGAGCTAGCTCCCGCCCTCTGTTTATTTATACCTGCCTTTCCTGTTCCTCCTTGCTTGTGATTCTTCTTGTTTGGTTTCCTGGCCCTGCTGCAGCTTCTTTGACTATTTGACCCTGCTTCATATTGACCCTGGCTTACTGACTACTCTCTTGCTCTGCGTTTGGTACCTTGTACACTCCTGGTTTGACTCGGCTTGTTCACTACTCTCCTGCTCTGCGTTTGGTACCTCGTACACTCCTGGTTTGACTCGGCTCGTTCACCACTCTTGTTGCTCACGGTGTTGCCGTGGGCAACTGCCCTTTTCCCTTGCTTCTGTGTTCCCTTGTCCGTTTGTCTGTCGTGCACTTATTGAGCGTAGGGACCGTCGCCCAGTTGTACCCCGTCGCCTAGGGCGGGTCGTTGCAAGTAGGCAGGGACTGAGTGGCGGGTAGATTAGGGCTCACTTGTCTGTTTCCTTACCCCAATCATTACACATAAACTATGTGCTGTGTTTCACCGGTTTTAGAATCACACTACATGGGGCCCTAATCTTTTGCCTGGACATTTGACAGGGCTCAGGAGCGAGAGAATACCATGCGAAATTGAGGCCTAATTTGGCGATTTAGACAGAATTGGTTCACAATTGCAGAGGCTCAGATGGGAAATAATAAAAGAAACCCCTGAGAAGTGACCTCATTTTAGAAACGACACCCCTCAAGGCATTTATTAAGGGGTGTAGTGAGCACTTTCACCCCACAGGTCTTTTCCATAAATAAATGCGCTGCGTATGCTACAAAGTAAAAATTTAAATTTTCCCCCAGATATGCCAATTCAGTGGCAAGTATGTCGTGCCCAGCTTATGCCACTGGAGACACACATCCCAAAAATTGTTAAAAGGGTTCTCCAGGCTATGGCGGTGCCGTATATGTGGAAGTAAACTGCTGTTTGGGCATGCTGTAGGGCTCAGAAGGGTGGGAGCGCCATTTGGCTTTTGGAGCATGGATTTTGCTTGGTGATGGTTTTGTTTGGAGTTTTACTGGTGTTTCAGTTTATAATGTGGGGCATATTTAAGCTGGGCAGAGTACATCAGGGGCATAGTAAGGGGGTATAATAATGGGGTAAACAATAAAGTAATCCATAGATGTGTGTTAGGCTGTGAAGCAATCCTTTCTGCACAGGCCGGTGTCGTACTGATATATGGCGTCCTTTCTTATGCCCTTTTTTGTCCACACACCGCACCTTTGCAGTTTGGGGAATTTTGCTAGGAAGTGTTGTCCTGGTATAATACGGGCACCCTCGCTTCTAGCAGATATGTTTGGGCCCCCCCCCCTTCCTGGTTCCCTAATTTTAGGGCCCCGATAAATCGCCTCTTGAAACAGACGAAATGTTCTCCTCTAATCTGCACAACTGCATATTTTTTATTTCCTGACTTATGGAAGCCATGACTCATTTTATTTTTTCATAGACGTAGTGGTATGAGGGCTGTTTTTTTACGGGACGAGCTGTAGTTATTATTGGTACCATTTTGGGGTACAGGCGTCTTTTTGATCACTTTTTATCCTATTTTTTGAGAGGCAAGGTGACCAAAAACTGCAATTCTGACATAGTTTTTTTAGGGTTTTTTTTATACAGCGTTCACCATGCATTATAAATTACATGTTAACTTTATTCTGCGTGTCCGTACGATTCCGGCGATACCTAGTTTATAGCACTTTTTTATGTTTTACAACTTTTTGCACAATAAAATTACTTTTGTAAAAAGAATGTATTTTTTCTGTCGCCATGCTGTGAGATCCATAACTTTTTATTTTTTTTGTCGACGGAGCTGTATAAGGGCTTGTTTTTTGCGAGACGAGCTATAGTTTTTATAGGCACCATTTTTGGATACATGCGACTTTTTGATCACTTTTTATTTCAATTTTTGTAGGGCAAAGTGACCAAAAAATTCCCGCATCATTTGTTACATTTTTTTACGCCGTTAACAGCGTGGAATAAATAACATAATATTTTTATAGTTTAGGCTGTTACGGTTGCGGCGATACAAAATATGTATGGTTTATTTAGTTTTTTCAATAATAAAGGACTTGATAATGGAAAAGGGCGATTGTGTTTTATTTTATTACTAAAAAATTTTATTATATTTTTTACAACTTTTTTTCAAATTTTTTTTTTCACTTTATTTTACACTTTACTTTAGTCCCACTAGGGGACTTGAAGGTTCAACTGTCAGATTTTTTTTCTAATACATTGTCAGTCATTCACTGAAAGCAAGCCGATTAGGCTTCGCCTCCGAGCGGGGCCTAATCGGCTTCCGTAATTGCAAACAGGAGGCCATTGTTAGGTCTCCTGGTGTCATAATAGCAGTCGGCAGTCGTGCGATTGGAGGGCACAGCTGCTGATCTGCTAGCAACCACAAAGATGCAGCGATCAGATCCAATCGCTGCATCTGAGGGGTTAATGGCAGGGATCGGAGCTAGCTTCGGTTCCTGCCATTACAAGTAACATACAGCTGATATCCACCGCTGATGACGCCGGCTTTTCTCCTGAGCCGGCGCCTCCGGGCGGGGGCTGAAAGTTTTCCATGTTAGGCACACCGGGAGGCCAGTATTAGGCCTCCTGTTGCCATTGCAGCCACCGACACCCTGGCGATTTCATTGCTGAGGTGTCGATGAGTTGCAAACACCTTAAATGTAATCGGATTTGACGGCTGCATTTAAGGGGTTAATGGCGGGGATCGAAGCTAACTTCGGTCCCCGCCGTTACAGCAGGATGTCAGCTGTCAGATACAGCTGACATCTGGGGATGATGGCCCCGACTCAGCTTCTGAGCCGGTGCCAAGCATTTGTCGTAAGTATACGACATTTTGCGGGAAGCACTGGCTTTCCATGTCGTATACTTACGACCATGGCCGGCCTTGGATACGTTCGACCTGTGCGGTTGCACAGGGCACCAGCCATCACACTGCAAGAGGGGCGCCAGAGGGTGTGTGTATCCCCGCGCTGTTTCAACTACCAGCGGGGATATACACACTAACTGCAGTCGCCTTTTCGTCCGGGCGCTTCTTAACTTAGTGGCCGTCGCTACCGCTGTAGCAGCCATAGCGGCTGCTAGCGGTGACACCGGGCATGAGGTCAGTGGCGCCGCTAGGAGCCGCTGTGGCTGCTATAGCGATTGCACTATAGCAGAGCAGGGAGGTATCTCCCTACTCTGCTATCTACTAGCGCCACTGTAGCTCTCTGAAGGAGCGAAATCCCCATGTGGATGGGGATTCCTCTCCTGGAGCGCTGCTTGATGTCTCTGTCCATATATGGACAGTGACATCAGGGGAAACTCATGAAGCGGAATCCCCGGTCGAAGCGTTGCGGACGCTATGACTGGGGATTCCAGTCCAGGAGAAGCCAATTACGTCATGGACACAGACGAGAGGAGCTTCTCCTGGAGTGGAATCGACGGACTGTGGACGGGGATTCCGCTACAGGAGTTTCCCCTGATGTTACTGTCCATATATGGACAGAGACATCAAGCAGTGCTCCAGGAGCAGAATCCCCGGCCACATGGGGATTCCGGTCCTTCAGGGAGCCACAGTGGCGCTATCTATACTGGAAGGGGTTGGGGGGGTTCTATCTACAAGGGGGCTGTGGGCTGTGTGGCACTACCTACTAAAAAGGACAACTGTGCAGGAGCACACAAAATACCCAGCTTTCCCAGTTATCAAATAAATGTGTGGAAATAAATTAAGATAAAACTTTTATTTAATCTAGCTAAAAGGATTAATCCTTTAGCTAGACTAAATAAAAGTTATATCTTAGTTTATTTCCACACATTTATTTGATAGCTGGGAAAGCTGGGTATTTTGTGTGCTCCTACACAGTTGTCCTTTTTTTGAATGTCTATTGCCCGCCAGCTATCAGGCTCATTTCGTAGTCCTTGCACTACAAGGGGGCTGTGGTCAGGGTGGCACTACCAACCAGGGGGCTGTGGGCTGTGTGGCACTACCAACCAGGGGGCTATGGGCTGTGTGGTACTACCAACCAGGTGGTTGTGGGCTGTGTGGCACTACCAACCAGGGGGCTGTGTGGCACTACCAACCAGGGGGCTGTGGGCAGTGTGGCACTACCAACCAGGGGGCTGTGGGCTGTGTGGCACT
Organism: Rhinoderma darwinii; assembly: GCF_050947455.1. Taxonomy (NCBI): domain Eukaryota; kingdom Metazoa; phylum Chordata; class Amphibia; order Anura; family Rhinodermatidae; genus Rhinoderma; species Rhinoderma darwinii. The sequence goes on from NC_134689.1 coordinate 167,933,887, forward strand.
ACCAACCAGGGGGCTGTGTGGCACTACCAACCAGAGGCTGTGGGCTGTGTGGCACTACCAACCAGGGGACTGTGGAGCACTAGCAACCAGGGGGCTGTGTGGCACTACCGACCAGGGGGCTGTGGGCAGTGTGGCACTACCTACCAGTGGGCTGTGTGGCACTACCAACCAGGGGGCTGTGGGCTGTGTGGCACTACCAACCAGGGGGCTGTGTGGCACTACCAACCAGGAGGCTGTGGGGCACTACCAACAAGGTGGCTGTGGGGCACTACTAACCAGGGGGCTGTGGGCTGTGTGGCACACCCTACCAGGGGTCTTTGTGGCACTCCCTACCAGGGGTCTGTGCGGCATTTCCTACCAGGGGGCTGTGCGGCACTCCATAGTAGGGGGCTGTGCAGCACTCCCTACAGGGGGCTGTGTGGCACACTCTTCAGGGGGCTGTGTAGCATTCTTTACCGAGGGCTTTGTGGCGCTATCTACAAGGGGGCTGTGTGGCGCTATCTACAAGGGGGCTGTGTGGCGCTACCTACAAGGGGGCTGTCTGGCGCTACCTACAAGGGGGCTGTCTGGCGCTACCTACAAGGGGGCTGTCTGGTGCTACCAACAAGGGGCTGTGTTGTGCTACCCACAAGGGGGCTGTGTGGTGCTACCCACAAGGGGCTGTGTGGCGCTACCTATAAGGGGCTGTGTGGCGCTACCTACAGGGGGAATCTGTGAGTGGTGGGCTGATGGTCATTATACTGTGAGTTGTGGGCTGATGGTCATTTTACTGTGAGTGGGGGCTGATGGTCATTTTACTGTGAGTGGTGGGCTGATGGTCATTTTACTGTGAGTGGGGGGCTGATGGTCTTCAAGTGGTTTCCGCCTCTGACCTCCAATTGAAATTAATAGGAGGCAGAAAATACCTGCGACGCTCGTTTGGAGCTTTTTTTTCCAGCGTCTTTTGCATTCGCCTCAACAGCTTAAGAAAAAACACAAAAAAAAAAGGTCACACAACGCTGTCAGTTGCTGAGGGAATTTAGAGGCAGATTTTTTTTGCCTTACAAAAAACGTGTGTAAACATACCCTACGAGTGTAGTGCTTGTTCTTAGCCATTTTCTCTCTTTCTCGAAACAATTTTTGGTAGGGGGGCCCTTTGCAAATTTTATTTTTCCAGTGCTGCCTCGAGTCTGAAAAGCTTGGGAAACTCTGTACTAGGCTACAGGATCCCATCGTGGAGCAGCTCAGTTCGTCATGGGAATGGGGCCTAGGTGAGTGCAATTTTTGTTTTTGTTTGTGGGCACTGTCTACAAGGGGGAGGTGGGAGACTGTATGGCACTGTCTACAAGGGGGAGGTGGGGGACTGTATGGCAAAATCTACAGGGGGGTACTATACTGTGTGGGGGCCACTAAGCGGACATTATACTGTGTAGGGGTACTACAGATGGCATAATACTGTGGCCACAATTAGAGGACAAAATACTGTGTCCTTGAAGGGGTTGTAATATATTATTAAATATTATTATTATTATTATTATTATTATTATTAAATATTATTATTATACTGTATGAAGGCACTAAAGGGGCATTATAATTTTTTTATGGGGCATTTTTTTTAAATGATGGGGTGGGGCGCCGAAAGATCATTTCGCACAGGACGCCATCTATCTTAGGGCCGGCCCTGCTTACGACAAATGTCGGGAAGGGGTTAATTTACCCATTAGACGTCTATGAGGGACAGTATCAAATGCCTTTGCAAAGTCCAAAAATACTATATACACAGTGGCCCCTCTGTCTAGGCTTCTGCTCACCTCTTCATAAATACAAATCAAGTTGGTTTGACAGCTTCTGTCCTTAGTAAAACCATGCTGGCTGTCACTTATAATACTATTTTTTGTCACATAATTCTGTACATAGTCCCTCAATAGCCCCTCAAACATTTTCCCCACAATGGAGCTTACTGTTCTAAAATTACCTAGGGAAGACCTAGAACCCTTTTTGAAAATAGGCACCACATTTGCCCTGCGCCAGTCCCTTGGCACTATACCAGTCACTAGTATACCAGTCACTAGAGAATCTCTAAATATTATGAAGAGGGGGACAGAAATAACTGAACTAAGCTCCTTAAGAACTCTAGGGTGTAACCCATCTGGTCCCGGGGCCTTGTGCACATTTATTTTATTTTATTTAGCTTGGACCATATCTACATTCATCCAATTCAGTATATCAACTGATATATTAACAGCACTGGCAGCGACTACATCATCTGCTCTTTCTTCTGTTGTATATGCAGAGCTGAAGAACCCATTTAGTATCTCTGCCTTCTCTTGACCCCCTCTGACCAACTCCCCATTACCACTATCTAGGGGTCCTACATGTTCAGACCTTGGCTTTTTTGCATTTATATACTTGAAGAATTTTTTGGGATTTGTTTTACTATCGTTGGCCACCTGCCTTTCATTTGGTATTTTTGCTGATTTTATTACTTTTTTACAAATTTTATTAAGCTCTTTATAATTTACAAAGGCTACAGATGTACCCGCAGATTTGTATTTTTCAAATGCCCTTTTTTTGTCATGTATTGCCATTTTTACAGAAAGTGTAAACCATGTGGGGTTTAATTTTAGTCGTTTATACTTGTTACCTATAGGAATAAATTTTGCACTATAATTACCCAAAGTAGATTTGAAAATATCCCATTTATCATTTGTACCATTATTTGACATTAGTTCTTCCCAGTCTATATCCTGAATTGCAGTCCTCAACCTGGGGAAATTGGCCTTCTTAAAATTAAGTGTTTTTGCCCTCCCAGCCTGTGTTTGTTTTTTACAGTATAGGTAAAATGTAACTATATTGTGATCACTGTTACTGAGGTTTTCACAAACATTTACGTTCCCAACAAGCTCTGCATTTTTAGAAATGACCAGATCCAACAGAGCTTCACCTCTAGTCGGGTCTTCCACAAACTGGCCCATAACATTTTCCTACAACAGGGTGTGGAAATGTCTCCCCTTTGCAGTTGAAGCTGAACAATGACACAATACCATCCATAAGTTTAAATCCAATATGCATAATAATTTGGAACACGGTGTATTACCTCACGTATAGCTCCCCCTGTATATAGTGTCCCATATATAGCCCACCCCTAGATAGTGCCCTACAAATCGCTCCCCTATAAATAGTGCTCTACATATAGCCCACCCCTGTATATAGTGTCCCACATATAGCTCCCCTGTATATCGTGCCCAACATCCCCACATATAGACCCCCCTGTAGATAGTGCCCCATATCCCCACATATAGACCCCCTGTATATAGTGCCCCACATCCCCACATATAAACCCCCCCTGTAGATAGTGCCCCACCTATAGACCCCGCTGTAGATAGTGCCCCACATCCCCACATATAGACCTTGTGGTAGGCTTAGATACATGGTCTACCAGACAGTATAACACAGGGGCCCTGTATCTAAAGCTACCACATATGTTACTAATGTTTTTGTGTTTGTGTTTTTCTACAGGTTGGACTATGTCGGATTCAAGGACTACTTCGATGATAGCTTTTTTTATTTACAATAAAAAGGTTAATGAGGGTTGTGTGGGGGGTGTTATTTCCATTAAATATTTTATCTATGTCTTTGTATTTTCCTGAGTTGGGGTCTTTTCGGCTTCAGGCCCAGCGCTGGTTCCTGACACAACGTCAGGACGTTATATGCATGGTACACATAATGTTATGGCTCTTAACGGCATCAGGATCGAACATTTTGCCTGAAGCCAAACCCCCCTGTATTGTTCCACACACAGTCCCCCTGCCATACATCCCCCAGACAGTGCCATGCTGTCCCCTGTAGGTAGTCCCACATACCCTCCTTGTCGCAGCAGGGAGTTTCACACGTTATAGGCTTAAGGGAAATAGAGGGAGAAAAATTGGATCTTTTCGGGGGCGCTGCTGCGTGGTAGACTTGGTAGGAATAATGTCCAGATATAATAGATAAGATATGTTTATTTCGTTGAGTGGCTACGCGTTTCAACGCCGAACAAGCGTCTTCCTCAGGCCATGTGCACACTATGTTTACAGCATTTTTTATAACATGGTGGGTTCAAATCAGCACAAGTGAAAAAACCGCCAAATCTGCCGAGGTCAAGGTGCGACCGTGACGTCACACCCGGTCGTCCGTCGTCCCCCCCCGCAGGGCAGTAAAAACATGGATAAAATATTATACAAATAAATACATTCCTTTGTAAATAAATACATTCTTAGGGAAAACAAAGGTATTTTCGGTAATAAAGGTACAATGGAGAAATGTTAAAATTACATAATTCCCAAAAACTAAATTTGCGGTAATGATCTTTAAAAGCCAACGGTATGTCGTTATCCCTGATATATAACATTGGTAAAAAAGGATCGTATATTAGCAGGTTTATAGTTTTGCAGGAGGTTAATATTAGTTTGCAATGAAAATGATAGTTTGGCATGAGATTGAGTTTACAGTAAAAACACTTGTATTGCTAGATTACATTGAAGGACGCCGGGACGCATCTCCGTTGCCAGGACAACTAAGGAGAGTCGGAGTCACGGGACAAACAAGACGGGCTGCGTGTGGTAAGTTAATAAAAGGTTAAACAATACTTCTGCATGTATTTCGATTAAAATGTATTGAAATAATGGGGGATAGTCAAATGGTAATGGGCCCTGTAGTCAAAGAAAAGTTTTTCTGGTGTTGATCTAAGGTAGTGGATATACCGAACAATATAGCCTATATACGTTATAGGCTTAGATACAGTGCCCCAGCAGACAGTATCACACAGGGTCGGGGATTCCTCTTCTTAAGTGAGTGACATCACTGTGTCCATATATGGACAGTGTAGTCACTCACTTCTCCTGTAGCGGAATTCCCTGCCACAGGGTCGGGGATTCCGCTTCTGAAGTGAGTGACGTCACTGTGTCCATATATGGACAGTGTAGTCACACTTCTCCTGTAGCGGAATTCCCTGTCACAGGGTCGGGGATTCCGCTTCTGAAGTGAGTGACGTCACTGTGTCAATATATGGACTGTGTAGTCACTCACTTCTGCTGTATCGGAATTCCCTGCCACAGGGTCGGGGATTCCGCTTCTGAAGTGAGTGACGTCACTGTGTCCATATATGGACACAGTGTAGTCACTCACTTCTCCTGTAGCGGTATTCCCTGCCACAGGGTCGGGGATTCCGCTTCTGAAGTGAGTGACGTCACTGTGAACATATATGGACAGTGTAGTCACTCACTTCTCCTGTAGCGGAATTCCCTGCCACAGGGTCGGGGATTCCGCTTCTGAAGTGAGTGATGTCGCTGTGTCCATATATGGACAGTGTAGTCACTCACTTCTCCTGTAGCGGAATCCCCGGCCACGGGGTCGGGGATTCCGCTTCAGAAGTGAGTGACGTCGCTGTGTCCATATATGGACAGTGTAGTCACTCACTTCTCCTGTAGCGGAATCCCCAATCCCCGGCCGGAGATTGGAGATTCCGACTTCTACAGGGAGCAAAAAAAGACCCTCCTCCTCCTCACATGCACTCTGCACTGTGAGAAGGAGGAGAGAGAGCACGAGCGATGGAATACACGGCCATCACTCGGGACACATTCCGGTGATGGCCGTGTATTACCTGGCCCCATAGACTTCTATGGGAACCGGGCGGCCAGGTAAACTGCTGAAAATAGGGCATGTCCCATTTTTTGACGGCTGTCAAAAAATCGGTCATGTGAATAGCCGCATTAGGGGTCTATTGTTCCTAATGCAGCCGGGTGACGGCCGATTTATGAACGGCCGTCACCCGGCCGGGAAACCCTGTCGTGTGAATAAGGGCTTAATGAAACATAGTGGTTCCACTGAGGTGAAGGTGAATACACAGGGTTTACAACCACATGAACCACATGAGTTCCCAACATATGTGGGATAGAGGAGTAGAGTGCCTTTATTTCTTTACAACCCATGACCCACACATGGTCTACATTTATGCCCTACAATCTACAAAGACGGTCCATTGTGTATCAGATAAATATTGGATAGCCCAGTAAGAAATCTCTAAGTATCTTGTTCAAACAGATATCAATATTTTGGGTCATATTCCTATTACTGGATTCCTATGTGGGGATTGGCCTTTTTATTATCTTCTTATTAAAGGGAAGGTGTCATGATTTTTATTTTATATTTATTATATTGACTTTAATAAAATAAAACAAAATGTTATTTATTAGTGTTGTCACATTCTAATTTTTACTGTATTCAAACTTTTACTTCTCTATGGGGGCTGCCATTTCTTTTTCCATCTCTGTATGTGTCGATTAACGACACATACAGCGATGGAATACGGCACATTCAACCCCATAGAGAATGCGAACGTGAGCCATTTCATTCTCAGAAGCGTTTACCGTCTGTGTAGGAACGGTGCATGCGCCACTCCCACACAGACCAAAACTAAGCTCGTTCGCAGAGTGAAATCCGGTGCCATTTTCATGTGGAACGGATGCCGCTGCCGGACAGTAAGATGACGACTTCTGGCCGCGGCTTTTGGCCATATGTTCAGGCGCTGGGAATAGGAGCGTAGACCAGTGGAGGCGGCGGTGGGGGCAGGTAATTTATGTTCGTGTATGTGATGTGTGTATTATGTTCATGTATGTGATGTGTGTATTATGTTCGTGTATGTTCGTGTGATACTGTCTGCTGAGCCCTGTATCTAATCCTCCTACACTGTGCAATCACACAGAAAATGGCGGCCCACAGTGTAAGAGGTTTGAAGATTCAAACCCTTCCTTCTCCTGGCACTAACCAGAAGAAGGGAGGGGGGATTGTGTGAGGACACTAGAGGAGAGTGTGTCCACCCCAAATTTGCAGCATAAATCAATGAGGTTGCTTTACACATGGTTGCCCAGCACATGGAAATGTTATAAATTAGAATCTAATTTATAATATTTCCTGACTTGTGAAAAAATTAAAACAATGTGTAATCACTCAAATACAAATTCTTTAAATGAAAAAAAAATGTGGCTGTTTGAGGGTATGCAGGTAGGAGGAAAGAAGAGTCATCAGAGTCAAACAAATGGTAGATCCCTTTTCAGTCTCACTCAAAATCCTACGGTACATATCTTTATAGTCCCATGGGTTTTGAGCATACCTAACCTTACAGGTGACTTTTCAGAATAAGCAGACTTATGTGTGTACATGTCAAATAACATTATTTCTATCCATTATATGAGTTGTATCCTGCATTTCTCAGCAGTTTTCTTCTCTGCAGGCTCTATCTCTAATTCTCAATTTTTCACATACACTATAAAGTCTGTCAAACAAAACACATATAGTGAAGAGAACATCCTGCCCTCTAATCTCTTTGTTGCACACTCTCAGAAGTTGCTTCAGCATAGAGTACATCATACAGAAGTAATGAGCAGTGTATCTGTGAATCCAGCAATGGGGTGAGATATAACACTTACCAGAAGCTGCAGCACTGTATCTGTGCGGCTCTCTCTCACTCTGCTCTTGTTCCCTCATCCCTCTCCCCTCTCTATAGACATCTATGGGCAGCATGTAACCTGATCCTTCAGTGAGCTGATAGTTCGTCTTGTATTGAGGAGTTGGATCATTCAGAGTGAGTGAACAGTTTAGAGGGAGAGAAGGAGGATCCTGATAAGTGGAGAAAGAGGCAAATTTCTTCTATTTGCTTGTACTGTTAATTTACGCAAAGTTTGTTGAAAAGTTAGTGAACATTTAAAATTACCATGTTTTTCCCATTGTCTGAGGATTTTATGATGATAGAAACTATTTTAATTGTCCAGGGGAAAATTGTAGATACAATTGATATGACGTGAGAAAAAAAAGACTGTGGCCCTCTCATTCATTGCCAACAATTTAGTCATCAGTGTGATACAGGTAGTAACTCCAAATGAATGCCTAAAATGTTGATGCAACTCCCTCTTAAACTTGCACGGTAGAAGTTTGCATGCCGAGTGTGCATGTTTATTTTAATAGGTGGATCTGGATTAGCAGATGCCAACCACTGGTGGCAGTGGCTTACCTCCTAGGGAAACAAAGGATTACAGAGGCTCTGTCACTAGTTTAGTAATGCCCTATCTCCTAACTAAACTAATAGGCGCTGTCACACTGATAATGCTAGAGAAAATTGTGTCCCAAAACGTTTATTATTTTAAAAGTTATGAGCTTTTTTCTAAATATGTAAATGAGCCTTTATTAGACAAGTGGGTGTCAACAGCAGCGATTCACCTGAGGTGGAGCTACCTCACAGCCTCTGATGCTGTCCTATCAGCATGAAGCTGCTTCACACAGAGTAAGTGACTAAAACTGAAGGGAATGGGGATCACTTCAAACAGCCGGTTCTAGTGGCACATGAAAGAGCAGATTCTAATATTTCATATATGACACCAGGATCGCAGTTCTAGCTGTGACGCAACCGGAGTTTTCGCAAGTGGAATACACAGTCAGAAATGGAAGCTGTATATATATATATATATCACACTATGTTGCCGGGCAGGGAAGGGGGACAGGGCCGCACAATCCATGTGCATCTCGCCTCAGGTGGCGGCCTGCTGCCTCTATGAGTGGGCGGCGGCGCCACTGAAACCAGCCGCCACCACCCCCTTCTGCACTTTAATTGTACCTTCGTCTATAGGACACAGATACAATAACATGCATAAGCGCTGAATGGCGGGGCACGGAACATGCCCGGCTATTCAGCGCCGCTTGTGTCATTGATTGACAGAGCAAGGCAGCCTGCCAATCAGCGCCTTTTAACGACGCAACGTTGAAAGGCTCTGATTGGCTGGGCACAATGACTTGCCCTGCCTCTCAGTGCCTTCGTTCAGCCCCAGCAGACCTGCTCAGAAGATAGCAGGCCTGAATTGCAAAAGGACAGCACAATAACGGGTTTAGGTGAGTATGTAGAGTTATTTTTTCTGTTAAAAGTGTGAGGGGCTATATGTGGAGCATTATCTACAAGGGGAGGCTGTATATGGGGCTATATGTGGAGAATTATCTACAGGGGGTGGGCGCTATATGTGGAGAACTATCTACAGGGAGGGCTGTATGTGGGGGCTATATGTGGAGCAGTATATACAGTGGGAGCTGTATGTGGGGGCTATATGTGGAGCACTATCTACAAGGGGGCTATATGTGGAGCACTATCTACACGGGTGGCCATATGTGGAGCACTATCTACAGGGGGTATATGTGGGGTACTCTCTACAGGGGCTACTATCTACATGGGGATCTATGTAGGGCACTATCTACTGGGGGGCACTATCTACAGAAGGCTCTATAGGGGGCACTGTTTGTGGGACACTGTCTACTGGGGGGCTCCATGTGGGGCACTGTCTACAGGTGGCTCTATGTGGGGCACTATCTACAGGCTCTATGGGGGCACTGCCTACAGGGAGCTTTATGTGGGGCACTGTCTACAGGGAGCTCTGTGGGGCACTGTCTACAGGGGGCTCTATGGGGGGCCCTTTATACAGGGGGCACTATATACAAGAGTCACTATCTACAGGGGGCACTGTGTGTGTGTGTGTGTGTGTTTGCGTGCGTGCGTGCCTGTTTGTGCATGCGTGCGTGTGTGTGTGTGTGTGTGTGTGTGTGTGTGTGTGTGCGACAAAGTGTATAGTGCTATTATAATCAGGGACACAGTGTATGGTGCTATTAGTATTAGAGGTGCAGTCTATGGCTATTATATTTAGGGGCATTGTGTGTGGCACCATGAGAATTTTATATTTGTTCATAGGTGCAGAAATGTTTGAAAAGTGAGAAGCTAAAGACATCTGAGCGGAAAACTGCAGAAATGGGCCATGGCCAGGCTAAGTCATCATAGAGGATTGGAAAGGATGGAGACGTCACCTATGAGTAACTTAATGTCAATGTTTATTCTGCCTCTAATCAGTACTGTAGTCACTGTATGATCTGCAGCAAGATAATGGTGGTATGATTATTTTTTTCGTTTTGTGAGGCTGCTAGTGATGTAGAACAGCCAGGGGGGGAGGGTCAATCAAGATCTGGGGGGCGCCATTTAAATTTTCGCCTCAGGCAGCAGAAAAGATAGAATTGGCTCTGAAGGTGGAGAAGCTGTATGCTAATTGGACAGCGTCATACAGAAAACATTACACCACCCAGAGTGAAAAGAAAGTCACCTCCTATTTGGCTATTAGAGACAAATTACCATATTTACAAAAATGCTCATAACTTTGTCAATTTTTTTTTCTTTAAAACAAATCACACTGTAGATATCAGCATCAAAGCACCTATTAGATTAGTTAGGAGATAGGGAATTAATAAACTAGTGACAGAGTCTCTTTCAGTATGTTGAAATCCAAAATCTCAGATCTTTGTTTCTTCCAATGCCATGGGGGCAGAAAGGCTTTCTGTATACACTTTGGGGGGAATTCATCAACTTTTCTACTCCAGTTTTCTGGCGGAAAAGTCAAAAGTGTTTAAAAAGTCGTGACTTTTGGGCCGTTTCTGTAGCTCTCGTCACTATCTGAAAAAGCGGGTCAGAGCTAGGTAGAAGGTGGCGGAACCACCTGTGGCCTGACAGATTTACTATAATTTACACAAGAACCATACGTAAATTATAGCAGACAAGTGCACCAGCTCCTGGCTGCCGTAAATTCCACTCAGTTGCTCACGGACAACCAAAGATGTGACAAATTTATTAAGAGGCATGCGACTCTTAATAAATGTGTTGCCTCTTACTCCAGCTTGTTTTCTACTAAGACTGGTGTATGAAATGGCAGTCTTAATAGATTCCCCCCATTAAGTTGTTGGTGGATCCCACTAAATTTAGCAGGTTCATCTGCCATTTTTTTAATCTATGTGGCTAGATTAAGGCTTTATCCATATAGCTGTATTATGACTTCATATGTAAGCCATATATTTTAGTGCAAAAAACACGATCGGATCATCCCATTATGGGAATGCAGAAAAACCTGACCCCCCAAAGACATTATAATTAATAATTTTGGAATTACTTTTCAATCATGAGAATATAAACCTAAGGATGCGCAATGTATAATAGATTTTTATATATAAAACAAAAGAAAGAAGTTAAGGAAACTATTCTAAAAGTTCTGTACATAACTGTTATAAAAAGTTGTACATTTTGTTTCAGATCTCAGCTCTATAATTGATATAAATGCAATTCTAACATCCACATGCTTGAGAATTCACATTAATATAAAAGAGATATTGTTTTAACATGGCCATCCTCAGTTTGAAAGTTTTCATTTTCCTCCCTACCGAGAACAGTAATAGTTGTGTATCTAGAATACAATAATGAAAAGCTGTATTTGCACTTGATGTAAGCGGCACACAAGTTTACATACATTATGTGAACACAATAGTTAACTTTTTATTATATTACTGCCTGCGTTATTTGTCTACTGTCTTGAAAGGAGCATTGAAGTACCGCTTCAGCATTTATAGCCCAGTATACTGCTTAACTTTTTAATTCTGAAAGAAAGGTAAGAAAATAAATGAATGTATAAATTTAAAATCTGTTCTTCTCTAAATGCTACATTTGGATTGGGTTGCTTAAAATAAAAAATATTTATTTACTTTAAAGTTTTGAAAACTACTGAGATAGAGACATATCAGAAGCTTTCATCGGTGGGGGAGTATGAACTGGGACCCCACACAGTACTAAAATGAGGATGCACCAGCACTCTTTTGAGTGCAATATCCCTTCAACTTTTAGCTTGGAGAAAATTCCCAAAGTAAGTAAATATGATCAATAGTGTTTGCATTGCAACCAATCAGATTCCAAATGTGGATTGAAAATTACAAAATATACACAAAATATACAAAAAACTGTTAATATGGGCAACACTACTGTGATATTTTATGTTGTTATACAGTTGGGGACTTTTATTATTACTGTCTTGAATTTAGGTAGTTTAGAAGTAGACCAGGAGGGCAGAAGATGAGCCAACTTTATCACAGTGGTACATGCTGTGTGAAAAATTTGGTGCATCTCGCTAGACATATTAGACACTTTTCTCTTCCTTATGTCACCTCTTCGTTGACTCACTTTAGACCAATATATTGAGCCAAAATTTTGGTGCAATTTGGCGCATTTTAAGATTTTTCTAAGCCAAACACCTTTTTTCTTGTAAGTGCAAAAGCTGTCTAGAACAGATAATAAATCTTTTGCAAATGCATATACGATGCTTTTTGGTGCAAATTGACACAGAATTCTGGCGCTTTTAGCTTAGTAAATCTCACCCATTGTATTTTACACTGATCACACTGTCATAGTATGATATGTTCAACCTCTATATGTTTGTATGTTTATATATACAGTGGATATAAAATGTCTACACACCCCTGTTAAAATGCCAGGTTTTTGTCATGTCAAAAAATCAGTGCAAGATGAATAATTTCAGAACCTTTTCCACCTTTAATATGACCCATAATCTGTACAATTCCATTGAAAAACAACTGAAATCATTTAGTGGGGGTAAATAAAAATAACAAAACTACAATAATGTGGTTGCATAAGTGTGAACTCCCCCTTATAATTTGGGATGTGGTTCTGTTCAGAATTAGCCAATCACCATTTTAACTCATGTTAAATAGTAGTCAGTACACTGCTTCTATTATTTAAAGTGATTCTGAGTAACCCCACATAAAGTTCAGCTGTTCTATTAGGATTTTCCTGACATTTTATTTGTTTTATGTGACAACAAAAGCCATGGTCAATAAAGAGCTTACAACGCATCAAAGGGATCTTATTTTTGAAAGGCATCAGTCAGGAAAAGGGTACCAAAGAATTTCCAAGGCATTAGATATACCATGGAACACAGTGAAGACGGTCATAAAGAAGTGGATTATATTTGGCACAACAGTAACATTACCAAGAACTGGACGTCCCTTAAAACTTGATGAAAATGCAAGACAAAAATTGGTCTGGGAGGCTACCAAGAGGCCTACAGCAACATTAAACGAGCTGCAGGACTTTTTGTCAGGTACTAGTTGTGCAGTGCATGTGACAACAATCTCGGGTACTATTCATATGTCTGTGCTGTGGGGTAGGGTGGCAAGACGGGAGCCTTTTCTAACAAAGAAAAGCATCCAAGCCTGGCTATGTTTTGCAAAGCCCTACATCAAGTCTGTCAAAAGCATGTGGGAAAACATGTTATGGTCTGATGAGACCAAGGATGAACTTTTTGGCCATCTGTAAAGGATCTGCCAGACACAGCTTCTGTGTCGACGCCCATGGTTAATCAGTCTGCATCTGCTCCTAGCTCTGATAGAGTGACTCGATCTACTACCACTCAGGCTGATAGGCTGAGGAGTGGGAGAACCTATCACAGCCTGGCCATACGGTTCTAGCTCCCGCCCTCGGTCTATGTATACCTTCATTTGCTTCTTGTCTTTGCCTGTGATTCTCTCTTTTTTCCTGGCTCTGCTGTTCCAGCTATTACTATTTACTTCAGCTTTATATTGACCTGGCTTTACTGACTACGCTCCTGCTCTGCGTTTGGTACCTCGTACACTCCTGGTTTGACTCGGCTCGTTCACTACTCTTGTTGCTCACGGTGTTGCCGTGGGCAACTGCCCCTTTTCCCTTAGCTTCTGTGTTCCCTTGTCTGTTTGTCTGTCGGGCACATATTGAGCGTAGGGACCGTCACCCAGTTGTACGCCGTCGCCTAGGACGGTTCGTGCAAGTAGGCAGGGACTGAGTGGCGGGTAGATTAGGGCTCACCTGTCTGTCTCCCTACCCCGTCATTACACCATCATTCCAAAATGTATGTTTGGCGCAAAGCCAACACTGAACATCACCAAAAAAACACCATACCCACTGTGAAGCATGGTGGAGGCAGCATTATGCTTTGGGGCTGTTTTTCTGCAGCTGTAACTGGTGCTTTAGTCAAGGTGAAGGGAATTATAAACAGTTCTAAATATCACGCAATATTGGCACAAAGCCTGCAGGCCTCTGCTAAAAAGCTGAAAATTAAGAGAAATTTCACGTTTCAGCACGACAACGACCCAAAGCATACCTCCAAATCAACAAAAGAATGGCTTCAACAGAAGAAGATCAAGGTTTTGGAATGGCCCAGCCAGAGCCCAGACCTGAATCCCATTGAAAATCTGTGGGGTCACCTGAAGAGGGCTGTACACAGGAGATGCCTGCGCAATCTGAGCAATTTGGAGCACTTTTGTCAGGAAGAGTGGGCAACAATTGGCAAGTCAAGATGTGCCATGCGGATAGCCCTCTACCCAAAAAGGGTAAATTGTGTCATAAAACCAAAGGGTAATTCAACAAAGTATTAGTTTAACCCATTCAAGACCGAGCTCATTTTGGCCTTCAGGACCAGCCACATTTTTTCAAATCTGACGTGTGTCACTATATGTGGTAATAACTCCGCAATGCTTTTGCCTATCCAAGCGATTCTGAGATTGTTTTCTCGTGACATATTGTACTTTATATTAGTGGAAAAATTTGGCCAATAAATTCATTGCTTATGTGTGAAAAAAAACAACATTTAGAGAAAAATTGCAAAAATTATGATTTTTCTAATTTTAAATGTATCTGCTTGTAAAACAGATAGTAATACCACACAAAATAGTTACTATTTCACATATTCCATATGTCTACTTTATATTTGCATTGTTTTTTGAACATTATTTTATTTTTCTAGGACGTTACAAGGCTTAGAACTTTAGCAGCAATTTCTCACATTTTCAAGAAAATTTCAAAAGGCGATTTGTACAGGGACCAGTTCAGTTCTAAAGCGGCTTTGAGGCCCTTATGTACTAGATAGACCCCATAAATCAGCCCATATTAAAAACTGCACCCCTCAAAGTATTCAAAACAGCATTCAGAAAGTTTCTTTACCCTTTAGGCGTTTCACAGGAATTAAAGCAATGTAGAGGGGAAATTGACAAGTTTTTTTTTTTTTGCTGCAACTCATCATTTGTAATAAAAAAATTTCTGTAACACAGAAGGTTTTACCAGAGAATCGCAACACAATATTTATTGCCCAGATTCTGCAGTTTTTAGAAATATCCCACATGTGGCCCTAGTGTGATAATGGACTGAAATACCGGCCTCAGAAGCAAAGGAGCACCTAGTGGATTTTGTGGCCTCCTTTTTTTAGAATACATTTTAGGCACCATGTCGGGTTTGAAGAGGACTTGTAGTGCCAAAACAGTGGAAATCCTTCAAAAGTGACACGGTTTTGGAAACTGCACCCCTCAATGAATTTATCTAGGGGTATAGTTAGCATCTTGACCCCACAGGTCTTCTGCTATATTTATTGGAGTTTGCCTGTGAAAGTGAAAGTCTACTTTTTTTTCTGAAAAATATAAAAAAAAAAGATATTTGCAAGGAACAAAGAATAAAAAGCACCCCAAAACTTGTAAAGCTACTTCTCCCGATTACAGCAATACCCCATATGTGGTACTAAACTGCTGTTTGGACCCACAGCAGAGCTCAGAAGGGAAGGAGCGCCATTTGGATTTTGAAGCGCAGAGTTTGCTGGATTGGTTTTCAGTGCCATGTCGCGTTTGCAACGCCCTGGAGGGAGCAAAACGGTGGAAACCCCCCAAAAGTGACCCCATTTTGTAGACTACACCCCTCAAGGAATTTTTCTAGGGGTATAGTTAGCATTTTGACCACACAGTTTTTTTTTGCTGAATTTAGTGGAGTTAGGCCGTGAAAATGAAAATCTTTTTTCTGAAAAAACATAGAAATTGTAATGACAGGGTAGGGAGACAGACAGGTGAGCCCTAATCTACCCGCCACTCAGTCCCTGCCTACTTGCAACGACCCGTCCTAAGCGACGGGGTACAACTGGGCGACGGTACATACGCTCAGCAAGTGCAAGACAGACGAACAGACAAGGGAACAAAGAAGCTAGGGAAACGGGGAAGCTGCCCACGGAGACACCGTGAGCAACAAGAGTAGTGAACGAGCCGAGTCAAACCAGGAGAGAACGAGGTACCAAACGCTGGGCAGGAGAGTGGTCAGAAAGCCAAGGTCAATAACAAGCAGATGATGAGTAGTACAAGCAGCAGCAGCAAGCCAGGAAACAAGCATAGAAGAATCACAGGCAAAGGAGGAACAGGAAAGGCAGGTATAAATAGACAGTGGGCGGGAGTTAGCTCCGTCTGGCCAGGCTGTGATAGGCTCTCCCACTCCTAAGCCTGCCATCCTGAGTGGTGGAAGATGGAGTCAGTCTCACAGACATAGGAGCAGGTGCAGACTGATTGCCCACGGGCGTCGACACAGAAGCTGTGTCTGGCAAATCCTTTACAGAAATGTTTAATTTTACAATGAATAAAGGAGAAAAATCACCCCAAAATTTGTAAAGCAAATTATCCTGATTACAGCAATATGCCATATGTGGTAATAAACTGCTGTTTGGACCCACGGCAAGACTCAGAAGGGAGGAAACAATATTTGGCTTTTGGAGCTCAAATTTAGCTGGAATGGTTTTCGGGTGTCATGTCGGATTTGCAAAGCCCCTGAGGTACCAAAACAGTGAAAACCTCCCAAAAGTCCCTTTAGGGGACTGGAACGAGCGATCATTAGGTCGCTGGTACAATACACTGCAATACTAATGTATTGCAGTATAATATCATTTTTTACAGACTCCTGTAACAGCGCGATCGCTGTTCCTGTCCATTAGTCCCGGGTGTCAGCTGTAATACACAGCTGACACCTGCAGAATATGGCGCGGGCGCAGCGCATGAGCCAGCTCCATATATAACCCCCCGCACCACGACATGCTATTAAGTCGTGGTGTGCGAAGGCGTTAATGCGCAGTGGATGGTGCAAAGTGAAAATTAACATTTTCCACTGATATGCCATTTTAATGCACAATATGTTGTGCCCATTTTGTGACACTGAAGACAAATACCTCATACAATGTTGAGCGGGTTTTCCCGGATATAAAATATCATATGTGTGGACGTAAGCTGGTGTTTGGGTATGCTGTGGGGCTCAGAAGGGAGGGAGCGCCATTTGGCTTTTGGAGCGCAGAGTTTGCTTGGTAACTGTTCTGTTTGGGGTTTTGCTGGTATTTCAGTTTATGATGTGGGGGTATGTGTAAATTGGGCAGAGTACATCAGGACATAATAAGAGGGTATAATAATTCAGTAAATAAATAATAATCCGCAGATATGTGGCCATTGTCGCACTGATAAATGGTGCCCGATCTTATCAGCTTTTGGACACTGCACAATTTCTGTCGCTATATTCTGAGAGCCAGAACTTTTTTATTTTTTCTTCACCGGAGCCGTGCGAGGGCTTATTTGTTGCGGGACAATCTGTAGTTTTCATTGGTACCATTTTAGGGTACATGGGATTTTTTTATCACTTTTTATTAGATTTTTTTGGCAAGCAAAGTGACACAAAAATAAATTCTGACAATGTTTTTGTCTTTTTTTTTTTTTACACTTTTCACCATGCGCTATAAATGACATTTTACTTTATTCTGCGGGTCGATACGATTACGGCGATACCAGATGTATATAGTTTTTTTGTTTTGTACCATTTGCGCAATAAAATCACTTTTCGATAAAATTATTTATTTTTTGTGTCACCATATTCTGAGAGCCATAACTTTTTTATTTTTCAGTCAAAAAAGCTGTGTAAGGGCTTGTCTTTTGCGGGACGGGTTGTCGTTTTTATTGGTACTATTTAAGGGTACATGCAACTTTTTGATCACTTTTTATTCTATATTTTTGGAGGGTTGATGACCAAAAAAATAAGGATTCTGACATGGTTTTTTAATTATTTTTTTTGTGCTGTTCACCGTGCGGGAAAAATAATATTATAGTTTTATAGTTTGGGTCGTTACGAACGCGGTGATACCAAATATGTGTACTTTTTTTAACATTTTCATTTTTTTCCTATAATAAAATACTTATTAAAGGAAAAAAACTTGTTTTTACACTTTTATAAAACATTTTTATTACTTTATTTTTTACTTTTTACTTGTTTTACTTGAAGACTGGCAGCACTGATCGCTGCTATAATACATTACACTACCTAGGTAGTGTAACGTATTATAAACTGTCAGTGTGACGCTGAGAGTCACACTGACAGAAAGCTTATGAGGACCGGCCTCCGGCTGGTTCTCATAGGCTGCTGTGCATGGCAGACCAAGGGGCCGTTGTATGGCCTCCGGTTCTGCCTTATAACTGACTGCAGCACCCGGAATCGGTCCCCGGGAAAGTTTGTTGTAGCAACAAACTTTCCAGTTTGTTGTAGTAACAAACTTTCCAGTTCGTTGCTACAACAAGCTTTCCCTGCGATCACATAACCGGGACCTGAACCAATTAGGTCCAAGTCATGTCTCCGGGACCAGAGGCAAGGGTTAACAGCGCGATCCGGGTGTCAGCGCTACTCTGAGACACCCGGATCGCGCTTTTAACACCCACCGTGAATTCACGTCGGCGCTGCACAGAGCCCAGCAAATGCCGACGTGAATATACAGTGGGCGGTCGGGAAGCGGTTGAGGGTGTGCATATTTATACAACCACATTATTCTTGCTCTTTATTTTTATTTTTCCACCCTAAAGGATTTCAGTTTGTTTTTAAATACAATTGTACAGATTATGGGTGACATAAAAGGTGGAAAAAGTTCTGAAATGATTAATCTTGGACTGATTTTGTAACATGACAACAACCTGACATTGGGTGTGAAGACTATTTATATCCACTACAGATGCCGGCACCTGGTTGTGGAGCATCCAGTAAAGGGACCCAGAAAGATCAGATGGATTCAGGGATTCCTTCAATTAAAGCGGTTGTTTAGGTCTGTCAATCCTTCTAACAGCGATACATGCATCTTAGAATTCTACAATGACTTTGATCATGCCTATAATTGAAAGCTATCCTAAGGCCTTATGCACACAGCTGTATTACAGATTGCAGTTTGCTCCATTTCATGCCGTATTAAAGAGAATCTCTCCTGTAGAAGTGTTGTTAATATGAGAGGATATGATGTCTCACAGAATCACTCTACAACTGCAAACGGAGTGATACGAACCCAAAGGCACTCGGTGTGCCATCTCACAAGGTCAATGCACATGGCTGAGCACTAATAATGTAATTTCTCCTCCTATTTGTAGCACATTCATATAATTTAGAGTCATTTCATTTATTTTAGTCTTAGAATAAATAACTGCTTTTGTTTCATTATTATTCAATACAGTGCATTGTGTTTTCAAAATATCTGCTTTACTGTGAACACATTTTACCAGATACATTTTTGTAAAGTACAGAGCAGAATATTCAACATTAGCTACTGTACATGAAATAGAGGGCATTGAAAATCATGTTGATATCTCGAAGCAAGAAAAGTAATAGAACATAGCAGGTCCGTTTATGCAAATATCGCTCCATTAAAATGCATGAAACCTAACCTATTTCAATATGACTTTCATTTGGAATAATCAATGTAACAGAGGTCAAAACAATCTCTTTAGTATTCCTACTGAAGTATCACTTCAAACAAAAGGTTGTCTTAATGTGTTACATTTCCACATTTGTAGCACGTTGCTTGTCCTGCATCATGATTTTCATCTACACATAGAGATGGGTAAAGGCTTCAAGCTGCAATTTAACAAACCATTATCGACATAGGTCACCTATGAAACTCATATTTACATAAATTATCTGGCATACTGTAGAAACAGCCATTTCTGAACATCCTTGAAGGCATCATACCAATCTACCACCAACTAATGATGCCACAGATGCATTCATTACTTTTTAATTGCCATGAATGTCTTTGGTCCCTTTATATTTTCAACATGGTGGACAAAATTTTCCTCATTGGTATGCATCAGATGCTATAAAGTTTTAAATTATAGCTATGATCACAAATTATGTGACGCATTAGCCAAAGAATGTGATATCTTTTAACCTACAGTATTGCCAATTCTCCATGGAGTAAAACATTTGGATCACTGGCACAGGCCCTACGGTAATCATCCACAATAACTCATCTCATTACCAATGTTCAGACAATCAGTAGCATAAGGGTATGTGCACACGATAGCAGGCATTTACGTCTGAAAAGACAGACTGTTTTCAGGAGAAAACAGCTGCCTCGTTTCAGACGTAAATGCTCCTCCTCGCTTTTGCGAGGCTTCTCTGACAGCCGTAAATTTTGAGCTGTGCTTCATTGAGTTCAATGAAGAACGGCTCAAATTACGTCTGAAAGAAGTGTCCTGCTCTTCTTTTGCCGAGGCTGTATTTTTACGCGTCGTCGTTTGACAGCTGTCAAACGACGACGCGTAAATGACAGGTTGTCTGCACAGTACGTCGGCAAACCCATTCAAATGGTTCCTTGCCTGAGCGTTGTTGTATACCCTAGTTTGTCTTGCAAAAGGTCTCCCAGTGTTTTCCAGTTCCCAGTGTTACCCGTTCCTCCTGCCTGTACCCTGTATCCCGTGCTATCGTATCTACACGTGAAAGTCAAGTCGTGTCTTCCCGCTGCATCCGCGGCGTCACCTGCTGTGAAAATCAAGTTGTGTCTATGATGACATATCCCTCTAGTATGCAATAACTTTATGATCAGTGAGGGTCCAACCTCTAGAATCCCCACTGATCCTGAGAATAAAGGGACCACAGCGCTGCTTTAGTGCTGCATCCTCTTTGAAGTTTTCCCTGCACATTTACTTGAATGGGGCAGATAGAAGCAAATCAGCAGCACAGGACGGCTTTAATTCTCTCGAACGGGTGCACGTCTCCCAGGCCACAGTCCAAGAGTGACCCCTCAGTCAAGATAGGAAGAAATTGAGACAGCACTCCAAAATATTCAAAAATAGAGATCCTTTTATTCCACGTGTGTGCAACGTTTCAGCTCAGTGCGAGCCTTTCTCAAGCATACTTGAATGGGGCCATGCTGCATAGCAGATGGCCAGGGCACTGTTTTGTAATGAAAACCAGTAAAGGGACTACAGTGCTAAGGCAACGCTGAAGCCCCTTTATTCTCAGTATCGGTCAGGGTCCCAGATGTTAGACGCCCCTGATTATAAAGTAATGGCATATCCTACCGATATGTCATCACAATATAAGATGGGAATATCCCTTCAAGGATTGGTGACTCATCTACTGTTGTGAGCATGCTCTGTGGCATGTGCGAAGGACACTTTGAAGGGAGTAAGAGTAGGTGAGCTGTCAACATTGCCTGTGATCTATGGTGTGTGTGATTATATATAATTGGTTCTACTGGATTTGATTGTGTGTTTTACAGGTCTCCGGTTTTGCCATGGGGGCATGTTGTACTCCTTCCTTTGCCAACTTCTTTTTCGGGCGATGGGAGCTAACATGTTTTTCCATCTCAGGACCTTTGACAATATGTCAATAAATAGTTTTGTAACATTGACGATATTTAGTTTTTTGATCAAACACTGGAGTCATGTCACACATTTGTAGAGGGTTTAATCGTTAACCCTTGGTGCATTCGTTTGTAATCCAACTTCTCTTTCACAACAGTTAATTTTTTGGATCTCAAGATCTAAGTTCATGAGGGGAAAGTCTCTACCACTAAACCACGATAATAATAGTATCCTCTCCTCCAGTATGCCAGTTTCCATTCAGTGCATCTATGCAATAAAATACCAGTTTGACAGTTTTTGAGACTGAGACCTAATTTTAGCTCAGAAATGGACAAGATCGTGACCTTACCCAGACATTTAAAGTCAGGGGGTACCCCTAAAGGGTCATATTAAAGACTTTTGTACGAGCAAGGGAATGCAGAAGACGTGACATTTTTAAACCTAGGTATAGAACACAGGATACCCAAGTGAAACTCATAACCACATACAACAATTAATGGCAAGACATCTTCAAAATCTTGGTGAAAAATTGGAACATTCTACTATCCCTCCATTACACCTAGGAGGGCAAAAAAATCAAAAGGATCCATTCACATTTGGTCATTTTGTGCGACCAACTGTTTTATTCGGTAAAGGCATCAAATTGAACGGGCCACACCCTTAAGGTGACTGCTCAATATGTCCACTTATGACCCCCCGACTTTTACCAACCCATTGGATCATAACGGCAGTTTTCCTTGAAATTCTACATCAATTGCCATGAAATTAATGCTTTGATCTGTCCTTGCTCTAAGGTTCATATTGTTCAGAAAACACAGGAGATCCCGAAAAAGATTCAACAGCATTTTTCAATAATTTTATGGGACACACTGGATATGGCACAGGACAAGACACTTTCCTCTGTTGCTGAACATTTCCTTCATCATCACAAAGGTAAGTTGAGGGGTTTGCTAGTTGTGGGTTCGAAGCGTATATTAGAGGTTGCAATGTTGTCTCGCAATTGTTGCATTGAAAGTCCAGATGGATTTATAACATGGACTGCTTCACACCAAATGGAATTATTGAGGAGTTGTTATTTACCAGTTTTTATAAAAAATGAACTATAAGAGTTGTGTATATGCTCACTCCTCTGTGAAAAGATTTGTGGCTGATTCAGAGCACAGACGGGTTCGTTCAGATAAAGGCATAATGAGGAAGGTTTCTGCCAGACAAATTAATAGGATTAGGAGAACAGCTGCTAACATGCCATTGCAAAGCAGCAAACAGGTATTTGAAGCCGCTGGTGCCTCTGGAGTCCCGCGAACCTCAAGGTGTAGGATCCTCCAGAGGTTTGCAAGTGTGCATAAAGCTATTATTCGGCCACCCCTAAACAATGCTCACAAGCAGAAACGGTTGCAGTGGGCTCAGAAATACATGAAGACTAATTTTCAAACCGTGTTGGTTACTGATGAGTGCCATGCAACCCTGGATGGTCCAGATGGATGGAGTAGTGAATGGTTGGTGAATGGCCACCATGTCCCAACAAGGCTGCGACGTCAGCAAGGAGGTGGCAGGGTCATGTTTTGGGCTGGAATCATGGGGAGAGAGCTGGTAGGCCCCTTTAGGGTCCCTAACGGTGTGAAATGACCTCTGCAAAGTACGTAGAGTTTATGACTGACCACTTTCTTCCGTGGTACAAAAAGAAGAACCGTGCCTTCGTAAATTCGCATTATACTCCAACGATTGATGGCTTGAAGAATATACTGACTGTCATCTGCATCGACTATTTAGGAAAATCAGCGAAAAATAACATTTGCATAATAATTTGGAATGCGGTGTAATATACGGAATATTTTGTGATTATATCATTGTAAGCATTCATTTCCTCTGTGTTTTACTTCTTGGTTCAAATGTTAGAGACCCACCCAAAAAATAAGTAGCACTGATATCAATAAGTATAGCTTGGCTCCTTATTTGATGATCCTTATTTTCCTAGCCACGGGCTGCTTATGAAGTATACCGTTTATGTGAAATGCTTGTGATGCTGAACCTTTTGGTGCACCATCACAAGCATGTCCATGTACTATCTCTTTGTCACCTGGATATTTTCTGACAACATGAAGCACTTGAAATATTATGTTGTGTTTTGTGCATCCACCTTTAAGCCGGGTTCCCACGTAGTGTAAACACTGCGGAATTTCCGCAACGGAATTCTGTGCGGAAATTCCGCAGCATTTACCATAGCAGCAAACTGGATGAGATTTCGAAAATCTCATGCCCACGCTGAGCAAAAAAACGCAGCGTAAACGTTAATAAATTGAACTGCGGTGTGGAATTTAGTTCCGCAGCATGTCAATTTATGCCCCATTTTTGTTGATTTTATATTGCGCTTTTTACCCATTGAATTCAATGGGGATGCATAATCCGCAACAGAAAGCCAAGTGCCGTGACTTTTGCTGAGTAATCGCATCGATTATGCCTCAAAAATCGCAACTCCGGAAATTATATATTTTTTTTACCCAAAACGCCCTCCTTCCTGCAGTTCGGCCTCCTGGGATGACGTTTCATCTCATGTGACCGCTGCGGCTAATCACAGGCTGCAGCATCACATGGCCTGCAACGTCATTGTGATCTACATTATGTTGATCTATACTGTGTACTATAGTTATATATGCAATATTTTTAGTACAGACGTTACTAGCAAAATAAGTCTGTACTTTATTTTAACGGTTGCTATACAATAAGGCTAAATCACTGTCAGTAAATTTAATGTGTAGTTAAGATTATTTTCACTGAGTCTCTGATCTGTTTAAGGGATATATAAATTGGTAGTCAACGTTTCACTGCCAATGTTTGTATCACAAGTATGTCAGCTTATACAAGATAAATGAAACAATGTATCAAGAATATGTGTCTAGTGCTTTCAAACTTTGCATTGACACAAAATGAATTCATCTAGTTTGGTAGGTAATAATGCTAAAAAAAAATAACATATCACATATATTCATGTCTAGTTTGTACCTTAGTTGCTATCTATTTTTATTTGTTTTTATATATGTTTGTAAACTGGACATAGAATATCAGAGATATAGGTGGGGCCCAATAGCCACACCTATAGAAATCTGCACAAGGTAGATAGATTCAATCCAAGTTAGATGCAAGGAATATTGTTCAAGTGCTAAGACCCTTAATTCCTATCCTACCCACTATTAGCCCTACGTGTTTCTTTGCTATCTATTTCTGCCGCAAATCTTCAGGGGCCTACAGCAATCAATCTATTAGATCATCTAGCATTCTAAGAGTCTAAGTGTACAATGCACTGAATGCAACAAATCGTGCTACAACGTGGACATAGTAAGCTAGCATCTGTTGGTGGCCAAACACTCCATCTTATAAGGTGGAGGACACTCCCCCCACAGGTGCATATTGAACCAATGGAAAGGGCTCAGTGCGTAATGCCAGTCACACCCACGTAGGTGGGGGCGCGTCCAGGTCAGCCAATCATAGTGCAGCATAGGTCCGCCTCCTCTGAGATGACGTGTGGGGCTGTGATTGGAGACTATGCGCTGTCAATCAGCGCATGGAGCGTCCCTAGCAGCAGTGGGCTGAAACACTGTTCCAAAAACCCCTCCACGTCGGGGGAATGTGACAGGCAATGCTTTCTCTAAGTATATATGCCCTGTGTGCACATTATGAACATTGGTAAGGGGGTAACATAAGGTGTGAGCAGGTATATCATAAAATAAAGGCTATGATGCTCTAGATTTATAATGATAGGCGCAAAAATCCTAGCAGTAGCTCAGAAGACCAATGGGTGGATCAGAGATGAAGATAAACAGAATGGGTGATGTATAATGTTAAATAAAGCTAGTATAGGTTATGTAGTCATTAATACCCTCAGGATTTGTTGTCTTTAAACGGTAGATCCATCTACATTCCTTTTGGAGGAGGAGTCTATCTAAATTCCCTCCACGTACTGACGATCTCATTACCTCTATTACTTGAAAAGTAATTTAGTGTTGTTATTATGTTTCTCTAGCCTGTGTCTCGCTAGACTTGTATCTTCTTTTCTACGGATATTTCCCATGTGCTTCAGAATTCTTCGCCTAAACTCCCGGATGGTCTTACCCACATAGTTTTGTGGGCAGGTGCATGTGGCCATGTACACTAGCCCCTTGGATTTGCAGTTACCAAATTCCCTGTTCTTGAAAGATTGTCCTGTAGCTGCACTCTGGAAGGTGTTCCCTTTGGTTATGTATTTACATGCTTTGCACGATCCACATTTATATGTGCCTGTTGGTTTATCCGGTAACCATCCTGTCTGTGACGGACATTCAGTAAAGTGACTATGTACCAGCCGGTCCTGGAGGGTTTTCCCCTCCTATATGTAATTAGTGGATATGGGGCAACTGCTTTGTTGAGATCTTGGTCTGCAGTTAGAATCCCCCAAAATTTTTGAAAAATATTTCTAATCTCTTTATGTTTATTGTCATATGTACCCACTATTCTAATCTTAGTTGTCATATCTCCCTCTGTTGATTTTTTTGGGACCAATAATTCAGTTCTGTTATTTAATAAAGCGTGATGGTATGCATCCCTTAAAGTTTTGTCCGGGTAAAATCTCGTTTGAAATCTATATCATAGTTGTCTGGATTTGTCCATAAAATCCCCTAGATCTTAACAATTTCTGCTCAACCTGAGATATTGTCCCTTGGGGATCCCTTTTTTAAGATTAGTGGGATGATGGCTATCCCATGCTAAAAGGCTATTTGTCGCTGTGGGTTTACGGAATAGTGTGGTTGTTAAATTCCCGCTTTCCGTTTTGGAGATAATTATGTCTAAGAAGTTAATTGCTGTCATATGTATCTCCAAGGTAAAGTAAAGGTCTAGTCTACTAATGTTAAGCATGCTGACGAATGTATCAAACTGTGCAACATTGCCATTCCAGATGATCAAAATGTCATCTGTAAACCTCGCCCACAGGGTAATGGGCGAGGTATATGATGCCAGGCCATCCGAGAATACCACTTGGTTCTCCCACCAGCCCAAGTAGAGGTTGGCATAGCTGGGCGTACAGGGGCTGCCCATATACAATAAGGCTATTCACGCCATCACAGGTTGAATGTGGTATTACAACTCGGCTCATTAATTTCAATGGAGCTGAGCTACAATTCCGGAAACAACCCAGGAACAGTTGTGGTGCTGTGTTGGAGGAAAGCAGCCATGTTTATTTTAATTCCGGAAAAACCCCTCTAGTACTCAGTAACTACTTGGTGTTCTATTACAAGTGAGAACTAACATCTTAAAGCACCATGGAATGTCCTATCGGTACAAACCCTAGCTATATGTCCTTTTAGGGCATATGGACAGTGTCAGATTCTTTCAGCCAAACAGTATTGCAGAGAGCATTACCTGGTGATGCTGATTGGCTGAGAGCAGACAGGCAGGAGCTCACAATGTTCCTCCGAGGTGTCCTTTTCACACCTTGAGGCATAATCACGTACAGTGAAGGAAATAAGTATTTGATCCCTTGCTGATTTTGTAAGTTTGCCCACTGTCAAAGACATGAACAGTCTAGAATTTTTAGGCTAGGTTAATTTTACCAGTGAGAGATAGATTATATTAAAAAAACAAAAAACAGAAAATCACATAGTCAAAATTATATATATTTATTTGCATTGTGCACAGAGAAATAAGTATTTGATCCCCTACCAACCATTAAGAGTTCAGCCTCCTCCAGACCAGTTACACGCTCCAAATCAACTTGGTGCCTGCATTAAAGACAGCTGTCTTAAATGGTCATCTGTATAAAAGACTCCTGTCCACAGACTCAATTAATCAGTCTGACTCTAACCTCTACAACATGGGCAAGACCAAAGAGCTTTCTAAGGATGTCAGGGACAAGATCATAGACCTGCACAAGGCTGGAATGGGCTACAAAACCAGAAGTAAGACACTGGGTGAGAAGGAGACAACTGTTGGTGCAATAGTAAAAAAATGGAAGACATACAAAATGACTGTCAATCGACATCGATCTGGGGCTCTATGTAAAATCTCACCTTGTGGGGTATCCTTGATCCTGAGGAAGGTGAGAGCTCAGCCGAAAACTACACGGGGGAAACTTGTTAATGATCTCAAGGCAGCAGGGACCACAGTCACCAAGAAAACCATTGGTAACACATTACGCCGTAATGGATTCAAATCCTGCAGTGCCCGCAAGGTCCCCCTGCTCAAGAAGGCACATGTACAGGCCCGTCTGAAGTTTGCAAATGAACATATGGATGATTCTGAGAGTGATTGGGAGAAGGTGCTGTGGTCAGATGAGACTAAAATTGAGCTCTTTGGCATTAACTCAACTCGCCGTGTTTGGAGAAAGAGAAATGCTGTTATGACCCAAAGAACACCGTCCCCACTGTCAAGCATGGAGGTGGAATCATTATGTTTGGGGGTGTTTCTCTGCTAAGGGCACAGGACTGCTTCACCGCATCAATGGGAGAATGGATGGAGCCATGTACCGTCAAATCCTGAGTGACAACCTCCTTCCCTCCACCAGGACATTAAAAATGGCTCGTGGCTGGGTCTTCCAGCACGACAATGACCCGAAACATACAGCCAAGGCAACAAAGGAGTGGCTCAAAAAGAAGCACATTAAGGTCATGGAGTGGCCTAGCCAGTCTCCAGACCTTAATCCCATCGAAAACTTATGGAGGGAGCTGAAGATCCGAGTTGCCAAGCGACAGCCTCGAAATCTTAATGATTTACAGATGATCTGCAAAGAGGAGTGGGCCAAAATTCCATCTGACATGTGTGCAAACCTCATCATCAACTACAAAAAATGTCTGACTGCTGTGCTTGCCAACAAGGGTTTTGCTACCAAGTATTAAGTCTTGTTTGCCAAAGGGATCAAATACTTATTTCTCTGTGCACAATGCAAATAAATATATATAATTTTGACAATGTGATTTTCAGTTTTTTTTTTTTATATAATCTATCTCTCACTGGTAAAATTAACCTAGCCTAAAAATTCTAGACTGTTCATGTCTTTGACCGGGGGCAAACTTACAAAATCAGCAAGGGATCAAATACTTATTTCCTTCACTGTACATGCACGGCATGGAAATGCAACCATTCACGCATTCCGCTGTGCATGTATGTGATTATGATCGTGCAGGCACAGAAGCTCTGCCCGCACGATCACTGCGGGAGCCCGGCTGTAAATGACTGCTGGGCTCCTGCTTCAACGGCTAGGATTGGAGAAACCTCCAATCCCGGACGTTTCATCCTCTAAATGCCGCAGTCAATAGCGAACGCTGCATTAAAGTGGTTTGACAGAGGGAGGGGCTCACTCTGTCCCCAATCGGCGGCCTGCGAATTTGATTGCCGACGGGTTGCCAGGACAGCCAGGGGCATAACAAAGGCCCCAACGCCTGCCCTGGCTATATGCCTATTAGGCTATGCCAGAGGGATGGCCCAATAGATAGTTTTACACTGATTTTACACTGATAGGCAATAATGCTTTAGTATACTAAGTATAATATCAAAGATCGCATTGTTAAGTTTCCTAGTGGCACTAAAATGTAATTTTTAAAAAAAAAAAAAAACAGTTAAAGTTTATTAAAAATTTAAAATAAAACCACTTTTTTTCATTCAAGAAAAACATTTTATTTACTATTAGTGTAAATAAAATTACAAATGTCTGGTATCACCACGATTGTAATGACCCGAACCATGAAATTAACACATTAATTAAACTGTCGGGTGAACGCTGTACGAAAAAAAAAAAAACAATGGGGAAAAAACTAAATCTCATCCCGCAAAAAACAAGCCCACATATGGCTACATTAACGAAAAAATAAAAAACTTACAGCTCATGGAATGCGGCAATGCAAAAACAAATAATTTTTGATTAAAAGAGTTTAAATTGTCCAAAAGTAGTATAACATAAAAAACCTCTACATATGTGGTATCGCTGTAATCATACTGATCCATAGAATAAAGTTAATATGTTATTTACACCGCATAGTCAATTGCGTCAATTTAAAGCGCAAAAATCAATGCTGGAATAGCAGTTTTTGTTCAATTCCTTCCCACAAATGTTTTTATAGAAGTTAATCAATATAATATATATACACCAAGAATTCGTGTAATTGAAAAATTCAACACGTCTTCGCAAATAACAAGTCCTCATATGGCTATGTCAACATAAAAATAAAAAAGTTATAACTCTTGGAAGGTGGGGAGGAAAAAACTAAAAATTATGGTTGGTCATTAAGGCCAAAATAGGCCTGGTACATTTGCAATATATAGTCACAGTTTTACTTTTGAACTGTTTGTATGATTTTAGTATTCTGTTGACAAGCGGATGAAATAAGTACACAGCATTCAACAGCAAACAAGCGTGCCATTAGTACATGTCACTCATTGAAATTAATTCCTTTGGGTTGGCAGTTTTCTAAGCCTAGTAGGTAGCGCTAACCAAAAATGTACTTATGAAGTGTGGCATTGCTTTCGGCAAAACTGCTTATCTGGATGTCACTTTATGTCACTTTTGAACTTCGCCTTGGCATCTATAAAACTACATTTTCATCATATTGAAAGATCAAGCTCTCTGTTGTGACTCACATGGGTCAACATTTTGCAAATTACTGGATTTACCACTTGAACCTTAAACCCTTTGTGAATAATTTTGTCCATTGATGTTTGATAGCCAGGGGCAGAAATGTTAATTTCGAAACAAGGGAAGAAGTGTCAAAGCATAATGAATTTTCTATATGAATACTAAATATTCAGAGCCTCGGTTATAGTTCCTGTTGTTCTGCTTCAAGAACTGAAAAATCAATTCACATGTCATAGATTGTTACCACTGGAAATGAAATTTTATAAGATCTGAAACTGTGATTTGTGTTCTATCATTGTGTAGTGGTAAGAGCAATGATAGAAACATTTGTGCACTCACTAAGAAAACACATTACAGTACAAATTTAGCTATATGGCATCTTTCTGAAGGCTAGCATTCTAAATTTGGTTAATAGTCATAATACAGTAAAGATAATGTGTAAGTGGTTTCCTGTTACCATATATCAGAGCGGGGAATAGAGACAGACAAGTAAGATTCCACCTAGATTGCCCTTACAATATCGAACACATATATTAGGCAACCGCATAAATGGTAACCCCTAGCAATAGGTGTGTGTGTGTGTATATATATATATATATATATATATACACTACCGTTCAAAAGTTTAGGGTCACTTAGAAATTTCCTTATTTTTGAAAGAAAAGCACAGTTTTTTTCAATGAAGATAACATTAAATTAATCAGAAATACACTCTATACATTGTTAATGTGCTAAATGACTATTCTAGCTGCAAACGTCTGGTTTTTAATGCAATATCTACATAGGTGTAGAGAGGCCCATTTCCAGCAACCATCACTCCAGTGTTCTAATGGTACATTGTGTTTGCTAACTGTGTTAGAAGGCTAATGGATGATTAGAAAACACTTGAAAACCCTTGTGCAATTATGTTTGCACCGCTGTAAACAGTTTTGCTGTTTAGAGGAGCTATAAAACTGACCTTCCTTTGAGCTAGTTGAGAATTTGGAGCATTACATTTGTGGGTTCGATTAAACTCTCAAAATGGCTAGAAGAAGAGAGCTTTCATGTGAAACTCAACAGTCTATTCTTGTTCTTAGAAATGAAGGCTATTCCATGCGAGAAATGGCCAAGAACTGAAGATTTCCTACATCGGTGTGTACTACTCCCTTCAGAGGACAGCACACACAGGCTCTAACCAGAGTAGAAAGAGAAGTGGGAGGCCCCGCTGCACAACTGAGCAACAAGACAAGTACATTAGAGTCTCTAGTTTGAGAAATAGACGCCTCACAGGTCCTCAACTTGCAGCTTCATTAAATAGTACCCGCAAAACGCCAGAGTCAATGTCTACAGTGAAGAGGCGACTCCGGGATGCTGGCCTTCAGGGCAGAGTGGCAAAGAAAAAACCATATCTGAGACTGGCTAATAAAAGGAAAAGATTAATATGGGCAAAAGCATTGGACAGAGGAAGATTGGAAAAAAGTGTTATGGACTGACGAATCGAAGTTTGAGGTGTTTGGATCACACAGAAGAACATTTGTGAGATGCAAAACAACTGAAAAGATGCTGGAAGAGTGCCTGACGCCATCTGTCAGGCATGGTGGAGGTAATGTGATGGTCTGGGGTTGCTTTAGTGCTGGTAAAGTGGGAGATTTGTACAAGGTAAAAGGGATTTTGAATAAGGGAGGCTATCACTCCATTTTGCAATGCCATGCCATACCTTGTGGACAGCGCTTGATTGAAGCCAATTTCTACTACAACAGGACAATGACCCAAAGCACACCTCCAAATTATGCAAGAACTATTTAGGGAAGAAGCAGGCAGCTGATATTCTATCTGTAATGGAGTGGCCAGCGCAGTCACCAGATCTCAACCCCATAGAGCTGTTGTGGGAGCAGCTTGACCGTATGGTACGCAAGAAGTGCCCATCAAGCCAATCCAACTTGTGGGAGGGGCTTCTTGAAGCATGGGGTGAAATTTCTCCCGATTACCTCAGCAAATTAACAGCTGGAATGCCAAAGGTCTGCAATGCTGTAATTGCTGCATATGGAGCATTCTTTGACGAAAGCAAAGTTTGAAGGAGAAAATTATTATTTGAAATAAAAATCATTATTTCTAACCTTGTCAATGTCTTGACTATATTTTCTAGTCATTTTGCAACTCATTTGATAAATATAAGTGTGAGTTTTCATGGAAAACACTAAATTGTCTGGGTGTCCCCAAACTTTTGAACGGTAGTGTATATACATATATATATATATATATATATATATATATATATATATATATATATATATATACATATATATATATATATATATAATAAGCAAAATGGATCAGAAGCACCAAAAAGGCAGTCAAGGTTGTACGTCCTTAGAAATAGTGAAATATTTATCTTGAATATGTAGAAAACTCATCAGCACTTTGAGTTGATTGACAAAATTTGTGAAAAGAGATGCTTCCTTTATTCACCCATATGTTACCAGCAATGTTTCAGCTCACCTTCCTGAGCCCATACTGTACAAACCAAAAGCTAATTATCAAAACTTCACTCTCAAAGCAAATCAAATCACTACTATGTGATCAACAGTCTGTACAATTATTAGATCTATCATTGATTACTTCTTCAGCAGCAATATTAAGTATGTGTGAATAGCTCTCTGTCCGCTAAATTTTCTTCTTAGGTCTCTTCAGACTGCAGCCACTTTTGCCTGTGTTTTGCTGTATTAATTTCCCCTTACCATCCTTCCAGAGATTGGGGCACAGAAGGTCCCACACCATATTTTATTGTGGAGATCGTATATGTTTAGTGTCGTGGGAAACTATATTTGAGACAAGGGGAGTCGCTAAAAACTCATGGGCCCTGATGCAAAAGTCTTTCTTGGGCACTCCCCACAACTTATTTTTACGGCCGACAGCCCACAGCTTTCAGATGCATCGCTGGGTCTCCTAAGTGACCCAATTATGCAGCACTAGCAGCCAGGGGTGGTCGCTAAAGTCCTAAAACTTCAGGGGAGACAGCATATCTATAGCACTAAGACCATATAGCTATGGATAGGATTTGATACAGTGGCTCACATATGATAGACTCAGGCCTTGTTCACCGACGTGTAAATGCGTCAAAAACTAGCTAGCGTTTTTGCAAAGCGCTTTTTAAAGTACACGCGGTTTTTACGCGTTATTTGACATATTTTCTGACTCGTTTTTGACGCATTTTTGGACACGTAATTAGGACTTCAATTGACTATGGGAATTCTGTGCATTTTCGGCACGTTTTACACCTGATCCTTCTTTTTGTACACAACGCATTTTAAAAACACGCGCGTAAAAAAATGTGTCTTATGCACTACAATGCGTTTTCCCATTGATGTCAATGAGAAGCTTAAAGCATGCATTTTTTACGCGTTTTTCAGCGCGTAAACCGTGGCCAAAACGCGTCGAATACACGCCGTGTGTACAAGGCCTTAGATATAGGGCCCTGCTCCCTGACATTGCGGCTCCAGCGCTGGACCCAGGAAAGGTAAGTTTAATAATTGTTTTGCTTTTTTATGTGTCACTAATACAGAAATAATGTGGTTACATAAGTGTAAACACCCTCTTATAATTGGGTTGTGGTTGTGTTCAGAATTAGCCAATCACATTTAAACTCATGTTAAATAGTAGTCAGTACACAGCTGCCATTTTTTAAAGTGATTCTGAGTAACCCCATATAAAGTTCAGCTCTTCTATTCTATTAGGATTTTCCTGATATTTTCTTTGTTGCATGTGACAGCAAAAGCCATGGTCAATAAAGAGCTTACAACACATCAAAGGGATCTGATTGTTGAAAGGCATCAGTCAGGAGAATGGTACCAAAGAATTTTCAAGGCATTAGATATACCATGGAACACAGTGAAGACAGTCATCAAGAAGTACATTACATTTGGCACAACAGTGACATTACCAAGAACTGGATGTCCCTCAAAACTTGATGAAAAGACAGGATGAAAATTGGTCCGGGAGGCTACCAAGAGGCCTACAGCAACAATAAAGGAGCTGCAGGACTTTCTGGCAGGTACTGGTTGTGTAGTGCATGTGGCACCAATCTCCCGTTTTCTTCATATGTCTGGGCTGGCAAAGAAGCCTTTTCTCACAAACAAAAACACCCAAGCCCGGCTATGTTTTCCAAAGACCTACATCAAGTCTGCCAAAAGCATGTGGGAAAACGTGTTATGGTCTGATGAGACCAAGGTTGAACTTTTTGGCCATAATTCCAGAAGGTATGTTTGCCACAAAGCCAACACTGCACATCACCAAAAGAACACCAAACCCACAGTGAAACATGGTGGAGGCAGCATTATGCTTTAGGGGTGTTTTTCTGCAGCTGGAACTGGGGCTTTAGTCAAGGTGAAGGGAATTATGAACAGTTAATATTGGCACAAAACCTGCAGGCCTCTGCTAAAAAGCACACCTGAAGAGGAATTTCACCTTTCAGCACAACAACGACCCAAAGCACACCTCCAAATCAACAAGGAATGGTTTGACCAGAAGAAGATCAAGGTTTTGGAATGGCCCAGCCAGAGCCTTGAGTCCCATTGAAAATCCGTGGGGTGACCTGAAGAGGGCTGTACACAGGAGATGCCCTCACAATCTGACAGATTTGGAGCGCTTTTGCAAGGAAGAGTGGGCAACAATTGCCAAGTCAAGATGTGCCATGCTTCTACCCAAAAAGACTGAATGCTGTCATAAAGTTAAAGAGTAATTCAACAAAGTATTAGTTTAAAGGAACAGTGTTACCACAAATTTTTTTTTAATATGTTAAAGATGTTAGTGCTTTATTAAAAACTTTTGGATTAATTTGTGTGTTTGTGTGTTACTTTTTCTTATTTTTACACTTTTTCTTCCCTATGGGGGCTGCCATTTTTTTTTCCATTTCTGTATGTGTCGATTAACGACACATACAGACATGGAATACGGCAGCTCCAGTCCCATAGGGACTGCGAACGGGGCCCGTTCCATCCACTAACATGTACGCCGCTGTGTGGGAACGGCACATGCGCCGCTCCCACACAGTTCAATTTGAAATGCGCGCCGTCCGGCGCCATTTTCCTGTGGACCGGAAGTCGCGGCCGGACAGTAAGATTACTACTTCCGGTCGCGGCTTCTGGACTTGTGCACATGGAGCAGCGGCAGCAGACGGAGGGGATGGACCGGAGGGAGCGGCGGCGACTGGAGCAGGTAAGGGATTTCTATGTATGTTTGTGTTCAGTGTGTGTTTACTACTGTATGTAAACCTTCTACACTGTGTGTTAGCTCAAAAAATGGCGACACACAGTGTAGGAGGTTAGACCGTTCAAACCCCTCGTTTCTCCCGGCACTAGCCAGGATAAAGGAGGGGGGGATGCTGAGAGCTCACTAGAGCGAGGGCTTTTTACCCAATTTTGCAGCATAAAGCAATGTGGTTGCTTTACCACATGCAATGCTGCAATTTTGGGAATGGCTCCATCTAGTGACCAGCAATGGGAAATATTATAAATTAGAATCCAATTGAATCCAATTTATAATATTTCCTGACTCGTGAAAAAAAAAAAAAAATTAGAACAATGTTTAATCACCTATACACTAATTGTTTAACTAAAAAAAAAAAAAATCATCTTTTGCTGGCAACACATTCCCTTTAAGGGTGTGCATATTTATGCAACCACATTATTTTTGTTTTTTATTTTTACACTGTAAAAGATTTCAGTTTGTTTTTCAATGGAATTGTACAGATTATAGGTGACATTAAAGGTGGAAAAAGTTCTGAAATGATTAATCTTGTACTGACTTTGTAACATGACTAAAACCTGTCATTTTAACAGTGGTGTGCAGAGTTTTTATATCCACTGTATGTACTGAGCTTTGTTTTTGTGCTGTATATATGTACTGAGCTTTTTTCTGGTGCTGTATATATGTCCCGAGCTTTGTTCTGGTGCTGCATACATGTACTGAGCTTTGTTCTGGTGCTGTATTTATGTACTGAGCTTGGTTCTGGTGTTGTATTTATGTACTGAGCTTGGTTCTAGCACCATATCTGTGAAGTAGCCAGGAAATTTGTCACTGCTTACTGCACTGTCCTCCACTCTTCTCCCAGTGCACAGCCTAACTAAACGGGCTGAGCGCGTTTAGGATATTGAATGTGTGCATAGAGGTCTATACGTAATGGTTGAGTGTAATTAATTGTGTGGGTAGCTTTGTATGTACGCTTATGTAATTATATACGTAGTGTGGAAATCCAGTTAAACATTCTGGACAGGGAACTTCTTTATTTAGTGTCCACTTTTAAAATATTGTAATTTGATTATTAGAATCATTTTCCATGGCACGATACACCGCAAAATGGGAATTTCCCTTGCCTGGAGTGTAGTCACTGCAATAGTATTATTAAAGGAGACAGTTTAACCCATCCCTATACGAGAAAAAGGTACATCATCAAGAATAGATACACATGTAGATCGAGTTACGTAATCTATATTATACAGTGCCCCTGTGGGCTATTGTATGTAGTAGAGACTATTAATGAATGCCGGGTCCGGTTGAACGATCACAAATCCTCTATTAGACTAGAGAAATCAGGATTGCCAGTCCCTAAAAGCTTTATTGCTTGTACACACAATGTTAGTCAATTACATTTTAGAATTATTGATCATATACCCACGTTGGGTATTGAGGGGCGTTGACAGAGAGATATCTCTTTACACCAACTTATTCATGTAAGGGCGATTATAAACCTACCAAAACCGCTGAAATGGATTGAAAATGAGATTGGATATATTCATACTGAATTGTCTATGTGGATTTTATGATCTTGCCAATGTTTGTAAAGACTGTTGTTCACATTAATTTTTGTAAATATAAAACCATTCTTCTGTGATGATCAATTTGTGAGGTAATTGCCATGTCATTGCTGTGAATTTTTAACTGGTGGAACAGTGGATGCCTGGTGCGCTGTAGTGAATGGCGGATGTACGCTCGTGCATGCGCACATAAGGCAATTGAACCAGGGAGTGATGACACTCTACTCTGTGATTTTTGATAGAAATCAGTCACTGTTGCGAATCCGTGGTTATTCGGCACGTGCGCACTAGGACTGATAGCCACCATGTTACTTTGAGTGCAGTCAGTTACTGTTGCGCATGCGTGGTTATTTGGCGTGTGCACACAAGGACTTAGAGCCGCCATGTTATTAATGTAACTAAGCCCTTCCATCTTTTAGACACCGGACAAGTGCAACAACATTGTTTAAATGCGAAATGAAAATATACTATTATTGTGAATATCCCTAGCGACAATGGACGAATATAATCAGCGATTTCAGTGAGGTCTGTGGATGTTCAGTTTTCACTATTGTTTACTTGTTATGTCATGGAAATTAACAAGTGTGGAGTTTCAGGAGAAGTATACACCAGTGGAGAGGATGTTTACTGGGGTTGCTAAGATACTAACGGTGATTCATCCACACATGTGTTGTGAGTGCTGGATGTAGGGGGTGGGGCATATAAAGCCACTATGTACAATCACTTGTATGCTTGACAAAGGCGGGGTTGCCAGCTGAAACGTTGCAGCTCTATATGCACTTTTTTGATGTACCCGTTTCAATAAATTCGACAGCAACTTGTTTACACTGCCAAAGAGCCTCCGCGGTGCTGTGTCCTCCTTGATTGTATTGATGGTGGATTAGCTATCCCACTGACGACAGTGTGCACACTACAGCTCACCTCAGTGCTGTTTTTTTCTTTTTTGGTATATATACTGTGCATGCATGTATGTATGTATGTATGTATGTATGTATGTATGTATGCATGTGTGTATGTATATATATATATATATATATATATATATATATACACAGTATATGCAGAAAATTGTGTTTAAAGGTCAACCAAATCTTTAAGTATAATGTAATCATTACTCTAGTTTGAATACTGTCCATAGGACAATTTTCCTCATCTAAGGCAGAAAATGAATTCCTGACTCTTAAATCAGAATAAATCCCTGCATCAACGACCTATGTACAGAAATTCAGTAACCATAATATGTAATATCATCACCTATATTTTTTTATTATTTTTCTGTAAATGATTATGGCAGGGACCATTTTGCCTTAGCAGTTGCTCTGCTTTACAGCAGCCACATGGACCATGGGAAACAATAGTCTTGAGCTGTGTCATTGACTTCTATCGGAGAGTGTTGTACGCATGCTCTGAAACTTGTGCAGAGGTCACTTTGCAGGGAGGAGGATGGGATCTTCAACCATCACCTATTGTCAATGGTGGATCCTGTGTTGTCTGCCTCCAGCTTTATGTTATCTTTCATTGTAATCCTTTTTTTATTTTATTTTTTTAAATCTCAGGATATGTTGGGATAAGAGGAATGGTAAGGTAGTACCCATCTGAATTTGTTTTGTTTCTTTCTAATTAGAAATGAATGCATAAACATTTCTGTTTTTATTTTCTGGTTGGAGATTTCGTTTTTTCACATGATTATGGGGGCCACCATATGTCTGAGCTGCTGCTCTGAGCGGTGAGCAGCTGTTCAAGGTTTTGCTTTTCAGCAGCCACATGGATATAAGTAACCTTAGAAAGCAACTTATGAACTTCTATGGAAGTGTTGTGGGCATGCTCTGTGACATGTGCAAAAGTCCCTGTGTGGGGTGTAGGGATCTGACTCTAGCTTTATAATATAAATGTTACTTGTTAGGGTATGTGCACAAGTAAACTGCATTTATGTCTGAAATTACGGAGCTGTTTTCATGAGAAAACAGCTACGTAATTTCAGACGTAATTGCTCGTCCTCGCATTTTGCGAGGCGTCATTGACGCCCGTAATTTAGAGCTGTTCTTCATTGAATTCAATGAAAAACGGCTCAAATTACATCTGAAGAAGTGTCCTGCACTTCTTTGACGAGGCAGTCATGTTACGCGTCGTCGTTTGACAGCTGTCAAACGACGACGCGTAAATTACAGGTCGTCGGCACAGTACGTCGGCAAACCCATTCAAATGAATGGGCAGATGTTTGCCGACGTATTGGAGCCGTATTTTCAGGCGTAAATCGAGGCATAATACGCCTAGTTTACGCCTGAAAATAGGTCGTGTGAACCCAGCCTTATTGTAATTCTGCCCACTGATGATAATGAGATAAATGCTAAAAAGTAATCTCAACAGAGCAGGAACAGTCAACCTTTTGTGAGGGCTCAGTGACAGTGGCAAGTGTGACAAAAACGGCAATATTTTAGTATGGTAAACAAGATGGAGATTCAGGTGGAGAAATAAGAAAGATTCTCAGTGGGCTCAGCTAACATGGATGAATGCATAGATTTATGTGCATTATAACGGCAACCATATGTAAAAACAGTAGGGTGCTATAGGATAATCATATTTTCCAGCTGTGTTTGCCTTTGAAAATGTTTTCTATGTTTGTCAGCACATTTCACAAAGAAAGAAAGAAAAATATTTCTTAATGTTTAAAGATTAGTGAAGCAATTTGCCGGGCTCGATAGCTTCTCTGGTCTATAAGCATTTGAAAACCTTATGTTATTATATCAGCTGTTATGCACTGACCTTGTGAATGCACTCTACAAAGCAATATTTCCGTTTTTTCTAAACTCTGGATTGGAACTAATAGGGCAACCTGGCTGTCTGATCCCATGCTATGCCAATGCTCTCTGGTAGTTTGCAAATAGTTTTTTCAATGTCAACTCTATTGTGCTGGTGTTATGGAACCAAACTAATTGCTGTCTGTAGTGGATGCAATTCTATTCACAGCAAGATAAATTGGATTTCTAAACTGAGATTTCCATTGAGTTACCTCTATACATGATGAGAGTGAGCCTGCTCTACACAGCAGTGGGTTCCTTATTTATACTGCATGGAATATCTTTACCTTTTACCCAAACTATTCTGTTGTAGATAGGATGAGAAATGGATTGTAAAGAAATACAAAAACTTTGGGATTATATGTCTTTTAAATATTTTTGATGTATAAATTTTAGTGACTTATGAAATTTTGTAATAGGCCAAGTATTAAAGAGCAAAGCCACATACAGTTTCTCTTTAACCCCTTAATGACCGGCCTGAAAAGGTCTTAATGAGCAGCTCCATTTTTCAATTTTTACCTCTCTGCATTTCAGCAGACGTAACTTTTTTATTTTCTCATTGACGTGGCCGTATGAGGCCTTGTTTTATGTGGGAGAAATTGTGTTGTTTTTTTCATAGTTTGGAGGTAGAAAAAAATTATTTTTAGGTCGTGAATAAAAGAAAAAGCGATTCTCAGCATTGTTTTTCTTATTTATTTTTTATCCCGTTCACAGTTCACGCTAAATAACCCGTTAGATAAATTCTTCAGGTTATTACGTTCGTTTAAATACCTAATATGTGTAGGTTTTTGGTTTTTATTTAGTGTAGGGGCAATAAAATATATTTTATGCCAAATAATGACTTTTTTTTTTTCAGACTTTTTTATTTATTTATTTTTGTTACTTTTTTTAAAATCCCATTAAGGGATAACTTTATTTATAACTTTATTTTTTACTTGTAATGTATTAGCTTACTCCTGTATGCTAATACATTGCACTGTGTCACTATGACACAGGATGCTGTTAGGTGACACATAGTGGGCCGTTCAGCAGGCTTACTGAACAGATAGCCCTGGGGTCCTTTGTAGGTCCCCAGGGCTGACTGCGAGGGATTCCCCGGTGTTTGATCACGTCACTGGGTTTCCGATGACGAGATCAAAGCGGGGAGTTCCTTTTGATCTTGCCATGGTCACGAATATTTTCCGACCCCCGCTATATTCAGCAGGCTGCTCTAAGATCAGGAGCTGATAGTTACATCATCAGCCTCTTCTACAGCGACGCCAAAAGACGTCGCTGTAGACTAAGGACATGCACCGACCTGCGGTCTAAAGACAGTGGGCGGTCATTAAGGAGTTAAAGGACACAATAGAAAAAATTTATACATTATGTGATGCTTTGTGCAGGACCTGAAAGGCGGTACATAACTTAGGTTTAAAGAACATGCACCATAAAGCCATGTAGCATAAAGTAACTATTCTGGAACATCTGTTCTTAGAATTCTGTGTTGTACCATTCCTCTGCTACGCCCCCTGGAAATGTATGAATAAATGTATGAATAAATTCACCATGTTTTACCATTACCCTTGTCAATAGATCATGTACTTAAAAATTCTTATAATGCACAGTTGTCATTTTATTCATATCTTTCCAGGAAGACCAACAGAAGAATTGCAGAGTTTCATGTAGAATTCAATTTTTACTAATTTACTAAAATAGACATGCCAGTAGAGTTGACAGGTCGTTTTTAGAAATGATAACCTCTTGCAAGGTTTAACATAGCACCCAAGGGGGTTAGAATACTGTGGAGGAGGTAGACTTGTTACGTAGGCAGAAGTCCTATATTAATATGAAATATACTGAATTTTTACACACATACAAGGCATTTCTAAGTATATTATGTATACAAATAATTCAAGACAATAGGGAATATCTTTATATCTAATTATACTTATTTCACTTGCTTTAGAATGTATTACTAGCAATTAAAGTATACAAAAATTAATATATACTGTATTTTTGTGTTACAAAAGTTCAGGTGTACAACATGAACCATAAAATGTAATCTTCTTGGGGGAAAGAAACTGTTGGCTGAGGTCAACCCTCAATATGCCTTGGTAAGGTTAACAGACGGTAAACTAAAATGTGATCATCAAATTAAACATTATCTATCAGGCAGCTCTTGTATAATGAATGTGTGCAGTGATATTAATTCTGGGCAAATTAAACTTGTGGAAACAGCATGAATAATTGAAAAGCAAGTTTGAGGAAAGAGGCAAGCAATTATGTCGTCTTTAAGCAATTTTTCAACATTTAGTCATCTGTTTGAAGGAGAAATAACACTTGAAGGTCCTCAAGTCCAATCATTTATATTTAACCTATTTGTTTAACCCCTTAATGACCAGGTCTGAAAAAGCCTTAAAGGGGTTATCCAGGGGACTCGGAAAAAAAAAAACAATTCCACAAAACCACCTTCACTAATAGTTTGAGTGGCCAAAAATATAAATTTTCGTTACTTGTAGCACCCTGGTAATAAGGTGGGCCTCGCAGTTTCAGCATGCGTTGTAAAACTTCACATCCCGGCATCCCCTTCTATCCCCTGTGCTTATCTACCCCTGCCCCCATTGTGCATGAGCTGGGTAGTGTACTGCTGAGAGAGTGGAGTGGAAGAAGGGCGCTGTCTTACTTCCTCAACAGCGTCACAGTGTCAGCCCCCAAGCGGTCATGTGATTTGATGATGTGCCGACACGGAGAACCCTCTTGGTCACATGGGCCCATGTCGCTGTGTCGCTGTGTCATCACTGCTGAATGAACTACAGGACTTTTGAGAATACGTGACTGTGTTCTCAATCCGCGAACAGGCACACTTTAGTAAGAAGTATATTAGTAAGTTACTTAATATACAGTTATTGGATAATTGCCATATAATTTGATGGCGCTGGTTAACCCCTTTAATGATCGGCTAAAGATTTTCCTTTCTGCTCCTCTGCCTTTTAGCAGCCATAATTTTTTATTTTTTTTCATTGACGTGCTGTATGAGTCCTTGTTTCATGCGGAAGAAATTTTATTATTTTTCCTGCAGTTTGGGGGTACAAATAAATTACTGTGTAATTTATGTAGTTTATTTTTGCGGCATAAATATAGAAAGAAGCGTTACATAGTTACATAGTTAGTACGGCTGAAAAAAGATACATGTCCATCAAGTTCAACCAAGGGACGGGAAAAGGGAAGGAAAAATTTCTACACATAGGAGCTAATATTTTTTTGTTCTAGGAAATTATCTAACCCTTTTTTAAAGCCATCTACTGTCCCTGCTGTGACCAGCTCCTGCGGTAGGCTATTCCATTGATTCACAGTTCTCACGGTAAAGAAGCCTTGTCGCCTCTGCAGCTTGAACCTTTTTTTCTCCAGACGGAGGGAGTGCCCCCTTGTTTTTTGAGGGGGTTTTACAAGGAACAGGATTTCACCATATTTTTTGTATGTGCCATTAATATATTTATATAAGTTAATCATGTCCCCCCTTAGTCGTCTTTTTTAAAGGCTAAATAGGTTTAATTCTTTCAATCTTTCCTCATAACTTAAATTCTCCATGCCCCTAATTAGCTTCGTTGCTCTTCTTTGTATTTTTTCCAACTCCAGGGCATCCTTTCTATGAACTGGAGCCCAGAACTGAACTGCATATTCTAGATGAGGCCTCACTAATGCTTTGTAAAGTGGTAATATTACATCCCTGTCCCGTGAGTCCATGCCTCTTTTAATACACAACAATATCCTGCTGGCCTTTGAAGCAGCTGATTGACACTGCATGCTGTTATTGAGTTTATGATTTACAAGTACACCCAGATCCTTCTCAACAAGTGAATCCGCCAGTGTAGCTCCCCCTAGGACATATAATGCATGCAGGTTGTTGGTACCCAGATGCATAACTTTACATTTATCTACATTAAACTTCATCTGCCAAGTGGACGCCCAAACACTTAGTTTGTTTAAATCTGTGCTATTAATCCCATCCTCTGTATCATTAATAAATAAGTTGAATAATAGTGGTCCCAGAACTGAACCCTGGGGTACACCACTTATAACTGGGGACCATTCAGAGTAGGAATCATTGACCACAACCCTCTGGTTGCCCATACGTCACATAAAATAAAAAAAACATACACATATTAGGTATCTACATGGCCGTATTAACCTGTTCAATCTATTGAGATTTATTTATAATCATAGTTGACTTTAATCTTTCTTATATATCCATAAAGCTGGCTATACAAAGGAGATGAAGGGCATCCAAAATTGGCCATTTTGGCCATCTTGGCCGGCCTTCTGTCTGTCGAAAATGTGATTGGCTTGGTTGGAAAATTTCCGCCATGGTTGGCAAAAACTTGGAGTGGCCTAATTTTTTGCACAAGTCCCAGGGAGTCAGATTTCTTTTAAACTGACTCCCTGATTGGCCAGTTTAGTCTCTTCTGTTGCTGATCATTCGTACGCATTGCGGTCAATTATTATTTTATGTGCATGACTTACTGTCTGATCGGTTGCTCTACGTTAGATACATCTTGCTATAACAGTGAATCCCAATAGATAGTTGGTGTCTCGGCGCGGGGTTTGGACCCACTGGGCCGTACCGCGTAGCGGGGTAGCAGCTGGCCAACAAGGTACAAAACAATGTTTATAGTTCTGAACGGGTACCTGAGGCAATGTAGACAGTGGCAGGAACACGACTTGGCTTTCACAGCAGGTGACGCTGCGGATGCAGTGGGAAGACACGACTTGGCTTTCACAGCAGGTGACGCCGCGGATGCAGAGGGAAGATACGACTTGGCTTTCACAGCAGGTGACGTTGCGGATGCAGCGGGAAGACACGACTTGGCTTTCACAGCAGGTGACGATAGCATAGGATACAGGGTACAGGCAGCAGGAACGGGTAACACTGGGAACTGGAAAATAC
Organism: Rhinoderma darwinii; assembly: GCF_050947455.1. Lineage (NCBI taxonomy): Eukaryota > Metazoa > Chordata > Amphibia > Anura > Rhinodermatidae > Rhinoderma > Rhinoderma darwinii. The sequence continues at coordinate 167,978,308 of NC_134689.1, forward strand.
TGGGAGATCTTTAGCAAGACAAACTAGGGTATACAATAACGCTCAGGCAAGGAACCAGTGGGCAGAGCCCCTATTTATAGTCCAGCAGACATTTGGGCTGATAATTGATTTTTGACAGCTGGACGCATACTGGCCCTTTAAGGCTGTGCACACGCGGGCGCACGCGCCCTGCGGGAAACAGCACGAGGACCCGGATGAGAGTGCCGGCGTCTGCCAGGAGGAGGAGGACGCCGAGCAGAGAGATGTCCATGGCTGGGATCGTCAGGGGGTGAGTTAGAACGACGACCCCCGGCCATGGACGTAACAGTTGGGTAGCCCTTTAACTGACTGAATTTGCTAGATTGTTGTAATCATGTGATTTTAAGAAAAGTTATGGTAACACAAGACAAAAAATTATTTCTTTGAGGAATTATTTTGTGTTTTATCGGTAATGTTGCTTGGGATTGAGGGACAAACCCAATGAAAAAACATCAAATACTGTATTTTAAGCAATATTTTGAACATTATGAAAAAAACCTTACAGATATGTTCAACGTTAACTTTTCTTTAATTGCGTTACGTCATACAATTTGTCATGATGCCAATTCAATACATCCCTCACAGCTGTCCAGTTTTAATAAAAGTAAATGTTAAGCATAACTGGATACTTAACATGGGAGTTTATGGGCGACAGATGTCATCTGTCAAAGGTATACTTTGTGTTTACGTTTGTTTAACAACTCACGCCATACATTTTGGGAAATGTCGGGATTAGAAATATACTATATGGACAAAAGAATTGGGAGACCTACACATTATACCTACAGGAGCTTTTATGACATCCCATTCTAAATCCATAAGCATTAACATGGAGCTGGTACCCCTATGCAGCTAAAACTCCTCTGGGAAGGCCTTTTACAAGATTTTGGATTATGCCTGTGGAAATTTTTGCTCATTAATCCAGGGGAGAATATGTGAGGTCAGACATGGATGTTGGATGAGAGAGCCTGGCTCATAATCTCTGTTCAAGTTCATCCGAAAGGTGTTGGATTGGGTTGAGGTCAGGGCTCTGTGCGAGCCAGTCATGTTCTTTCATACCAAACTTACCCAAACATGACTTTATGGACCTTGCTTTGTGCACTGGGGCACAGTCATGCTGGAATAGAAAATGGCCTTCCCCAAACTGTTCCCACAGAGCTGGAAGCATACAATTGTTCAAAATGTCTTGGTATGCTGAAGCATTAAGATTTCCCTTCAATGGAACGAAGGGGCCTAGGCCAAGCCCTGAGGAACAACCCCAAAGTATTATCCCTCCTCCACCAAACTTTACAGTTGGCACAATGCAGTCTGGCATTCGCCAAACCCAGACTCATCCATCGGACTGCCAGATAGAGAAGGGTGATTCGTCACTCCACATAACAGATTTTCACTGCTTTGCGTTAGGCTTGGTGATATAAGGCTTGTATGTTGCTGCTTGGCCATGGAAAACCATGCCATGAAGCTACCAGGGCAGTTTTTGTGTGGATGTTAATGCCAGAGGATATTTGGAACTCTGCAGTTATTGAGTTAGCATAGCATTGCCGAATTTACGTGGTCTATCACTTCGTGGCGTAGTTGCTGTGGTTCCTAACTGTGCTTTCACTTTGCAATAATACAGCTCACAGTTGATCGTGGAAAATCTAGGAGGGAAGAAATTTCACAAACTGACTTATTACAACGCTGGCATCCTATTACAGTACGACGTTGGAATTTAGTGAGCTCTTTCGAATGGTCCATTCTGCCACAAATGATTATAAAGGCGACTGCATGGCTAGGTGCTGGATTATATACACCTGTGGCAATGGTGCTGAATGAAATACCTGAAGTCAATGATTAAGAGGAATGTCCCAATACTTTTGTCCATGTAGTGTAAGTTAAAGTAGGACATATCTGTATCTTTGTACATAATTTTACCTTCTATATGACGGTGGAACATAAAAGCAATATGAATAGCCAAGAAGTTTCACAATCTCTACTAAGCAATACAATTACACTGGTGTTTAACAGACGATAAATGTTGTATATCAACCTCACTCCTGCAGGACCTAAATGATTTTAGTAATTATTTTCCTACAAGCAGTTAGGTTTATGTCTTAATGACTTAGCAAATTGCACAAGATCAGTACACTGGTACTTAATAATTCTGAAATAAAATAAAAGGGGTCCATTGCATCTTTATTAAATATGCTAATTATTACGCTCTGTGCTTTTTATGATTTTCTGTATGAAAGAACTAAGTATAATTTACAGTATTGCCTTCATAAGCGTCCGTAAAGTTATGGTATAAACAGATAGCTTTTATTTATGTGCTACTAGGATTCAGTTTTTGCTGATAAACATGGGTAATAGTATGCAAATATTACAGCCAGCATAAAGAAAATTGATAGATATTCGAAAATAATGTCAAACAACCACAATAAAGTGAATTTTACCACTCCCCAGGTTCTTTTTTGTTTTATTGCATTTATATATTTAAAATAATACACATTCTACTGTGCATGTAAAAATAGAAAACTTCTTGTCATAGCTGTTTTTAAATTGATTATTCTTCGTTGTATCTGCTTTAATATTGACTTGATTTAGTATTTAAGAAAAAAACGTTTTATAAATCAGAAATATATTGAGTATTTTCCGGTGCGTAAAAAGTACATACTGCGCATTGTTTAAACATCATCTGGGCTAAATGATAGTCTTAAAGGACACTAACACATTTGTATGGATACTATCTTGCAGGTTTAAAGAGCTCCATTTATGGGCAACTGGTTAAGTGTAACAATATTATATGTATAGTAAATTGAACACAGTCTGACAGTGTATCACAATTAGACACCGATACAGGGGGCACCGTCAATAAACCATTTGTAAACACCAATAGACCACATTCAGTAGTCCAAAAATATGGAATCCCCACTAACTGCTGGTGTATAGAAACTTAACCTTAAAACTTATATTCAACTACCATGAAAACTAATTCAATAACATTATTTTATTAAAAGAGCCGCTGTATAATTCTAATGCCAATTTTACGTGTATTTCTATATTGCTATTTTTAATAGTTAGCTTGGAAATTTGTCCCCTCCATATAGATATTATTTTCTATGTATTGTTATTTGATAATGTAACTCACTGCAAATATTTCTAAAGCTGCATAGATCGGCAATTAAATATTTCTCGCAGGTGTTTTAATATATTTAAAGCCACTGTTGGCTAACCCGACATGTTTTGCCGATAGAACAACGTCCTCAGTGGTCTCTGCACACAACAGAGTCTATGACACTGATCACTGGACGATGCTTCCTGTTCATATATCAGCCAACCTATCAAGAAAGAGGTACTGTCCCCTGTGGCTTAGCTTACTGACGTGTCTGTCTCCCATTGGCCAAGCCCCCAATGACACTGCTAGTGGCGTGACAGTCTCCCATTGGTCAAATGATAGTGATGCAGCTCCTGGCTGGTGTGTCCGCCTCCCATTGGTTACTGCTGGTGGGGTGGTTAGCTCAATTGGCTGACCAGCGTGGCAGCTAATGTTGCACATTGTCTCACAGCGGCATCATGCTGTGACCGCCATTACTGAATAAAGGTTGTGTCTGTCTGCTCACTTGCCATGCAGATATACCACTTCAGCACCGCCTCTCATTTTAGATTGGGCGGCCATAGCTGTCAATGGACCACTTTATAGCAATAGTGGATCACACTGCTGTTACGAGATTGTGACAGCAGTGTGATCCACTATTGCACAATTACACCATAAATTGCAACCATGTCAGCTGATCGCTGCGGGTTTGGGTTCTCTAAGCTGCTTCTGACCAGGCTTCTCTAAGCCTTCAAGGTCCACAGGATAGGCCATAAATGTCAGATAGATGCGGGTCCCACCTCTGGGACCGCATCTATCTCTAGAACTGCCGGCCATTTCCTGATTATATGGTTGGGAATTACGAAAACAGCATAGCTTACTGAGCTACGCTGCTTCTGTAACTCCAATAGTAGTAAATGGCAGTTACAGAAGCAGTGTAGCATGCGAACTACACTGTTTCCGTACCTGGCATTCACTTTTATGAGAGTTACGGAAACAGCGTAGCTCAGTGAGCTACGCTGTTTTCGTAATTCCTGACCATATAATAAGGAAGTGGCCGGCAGGCAGCGGGAGCCAAGAAGGGTAGAACATGGTTAAGGGGGCCCCGTTCTAGAGATAGATGCAGGTCCCAGAGGTGGGATCCGCATCTATCTGACATTTATGGCCTATCCTATGGATAGTTCATAAATGTCCCCGATGGGAAAACCCCTTTAATATCCAATATTGGCACTCATTAAAAAAATAAAATAAAAATAAACATTCTTAAGTATTAGCAGCCTAATAATTACTAATAAAATTAATATTAGATCCCATTGTCTATACTCCTCTTCAGTTTTTACAATGCAATTTTTAATCATTTAATCATTATCTTTTTTTTAAACATACTAGGATCGCTTTTTCATTCCTCTTGCTTGTGTTCTATCTTGTGAGTTTTTGCCAGATGGTATTCCTGAAAGAAAGACAATAATGATTTGTACTTTTCATTGTGTTGTTAATGTTTTGCATGTACAGATGGCATAAGGTTAAGTTGTTATGCCCTTCTCATCTGTCCCATTTACAACCCAGCTCTCTTTTTGATGCCACAAACTTTGCAAGCAGAGACATTGGCTGACAGTCACTCACAATGGAGTCTATTTATTCTGTTTTGCTGTCACATAGAAAGAATAAAGGAAAGGAACATCATATTTCATCACTTTTTTTCGGTATGATACTCCACACTGCAAAAAAGGTAATGACATCAGTATATAAGCAAAGTCACTTTTCTTTTTTCCCTAACACATCTTGCACCTGGCGAATTTTTTTTCGACATTTGTGCACCTATCATATAATCTCCTCCATGCAGCTGACACTACATGACTCCTATTATATATATTGCACATGTCTGCGAAGCTTCATTCCACAAATACTTCTGCGCATATCTGTAAATCTACACATTGTACTGCGCAGGTGTTATGCACCGAGTTTGCATGTCTACAAAGGCCCACAAGCGCTAATGTGATTGGGTGCTGGATGATTTTATCTGACATGCTGTATACAACATATTGCTGCTTGCCACAATTTTGAATCCTCTCCAATTTTGCATATTTGTATAGATTATGTACACACCCCATGAGAGTATATATCACTTATCATTTGTAATGTTTTCACTGTTGAGGACGACTCACATTGAGGCGAAACGTCGCTGGGCGCAAGATGTGTTGGTGAATAAAGAAAATTGACTTCACTTAAATGCTGAAGTCCTTACCTTTCTTCTGTTTTTCTGTCCGTGATTCTGTTACAATGCGGGACATCCAGAAACTAAAGTGATGTGCTATAGCGAAATATGTTCTGAGGAAATGCTGCAATGAGAACAGATATGTTGCAATTAGGAATGATGTGCTGCAGTAGGGGAACATGCTACAATATGAGATATGCTGCAAAATGTAAGGCCTTATTTACACGAACGTGTTTCACGTCCGTGATACGCGTGTGAAAATCACACACGTCGAAAGGAACCTATGTAAGTCAATGGGGCCATTCAGACATTCCGTGTTTTTTCCACTCACAGCATGTCCTATACTTTAGCAGTTTTTTGCGCATCACGCATCACGCCCCCATTGAAGTCAATGGGTGCATGAAAATCACACGCAGCACACGACGCACTTCCGTGTGCTGCGCGTGATTCGCGCAACAGTTGTTCAAGAAATGAAGGGAAAAATAAAACCACCTCCTTCATTTTCTAAACCTCAAAACCGCGTGTCATAAGGATGCCATAAACGCAAAAATCACGCAGCCACGCACCAAACACTGATGCTCGCACAAAAAGCACATGTTTGTGTAAATAAGGCCTAAAAGATGGGCTGCAATGGGGACAGAACCAAACACATACACTATATGAACAAAAGTACTGGGACACCTACGCATTACACCTACAGGAGCTTTTCTGACATCCATTTCTAAATCCATAGGCATTAATATGGAGTTGGTCTCTCATCTGCCTTTAAAACAGTTTCTATTCTTATTGGAAGGCTTTCTACATGATTTTGGAGTGTGTCTATGGGAATTTTTGCCCATTAATCCTAAAGAGCATTTGTGAGGACAGACACTGATGTTAGACGAGAGGTGGAAAAGCTGTGATTACATCGCATGAATAGCAATGCAAAAAAAAAAAGCTTAGAACTTTCCCAGATCTCTTATGTTTCTCCTGAGATGACATTTCATCCCATGTGACTGCTGCAGTCAATCACAAGCTGCAGCTGTCACATGGAATGAAATGTCATCCCAGGAGTCCAGGCTGCATGATTTCAAAGGGGAGCATCGCCCTGACTATGGGTAAGTATAAGGTTTTTGTTTTTTTTTTTGTTTTTTAGACCTGCTGTTTTGTGCAGTGGACATTCAGCCCCCCAAAAAATTGCACCACAATTTGGTTCAATTTTTTTAGGCCGGAATTCCCTGCGGGCTCCAGGGCGGATACGCTGTTTACTTTTACGCAGCATATCTGCCCTGCGTGAACATACCCTTATACATGTAATTAGGTTACTTCTACACTGCTGTTGGAAATGCTGTCTTTTTTTTATAGGTGAAGGTACTTGTAATAACATTAATGAATGTTGATGAACTATTGTTTATCCATACGGAAAAACGCGTTGGGACAAGAAGTTACAATCCTTTTTGGTGTTTATGACATGGATATCACAATAATGGCTGTGAAACTACCAGATACTGTTCTACTGATATATTTATATTACAGCACTATCAGGTGTACCTAAGTGGACTGCCTAGTAGTTACGATTATGGTGACCCATGTTGGAACTTTTTTTTGTGAGATATCAGTGTGACTTGCAATATGTGTGATAAAAAAAATAATTCATTTATCATATGTGAAGTATTATACGTGCTGTTCTTTACTTTGTGCTAACCTCCTTGCACTCTTGGTAAGGAGGCTTCAGAGTGGGATCCTCTTTGTTGCATGTCCGTTCAGTAGGGACCTACTAGGGTGCAAACAGGAGGTTCTAGATTGTGAGATCGCCCTTATCAGGGCGGTAGTTCTGCTGCAGGCAGGGTCCGTTAGAAGAAGGGATATGTAGGGTGAGATTTCTCTTTCTACCGTAAATACCATCCCCTCCCTGGATTTCCAAGCTTGTTTATCAAGTGTTTATTTTGTTTGACCCGGCTATACACTTTTACGTGTACTTTTTATAATTAAAAATTACGTTTTATATTGATAGGTCTTCCTGTGACTACTTGTTTAAACTGACCTCAATAGGGTTAACGTTCTAGCTGCTGACGGTTTAATAGTCAGTTCTGTGCTAGAAACACAGCATTACATAGATTAAAGCTTTACACAATTTAAAACAGCTATAACAGCATTTCTTGAATTTTGGTATGAAAATTATTTATAGGATAACCCCTTTTATGGTTTATTACAATGTAGTGTACTAATAGCATTTTTATTCTGTATACAAACCAGCTTTTCCTCTGCTTCTCTTCTTCCTCCGTAGAAATTCAATAAATCCAATTGCAATACAAAGAATCATGACTCCAACAGAAGCTGTAATTACTGAACTTTCATTTTCATATGATTTATCTAAAATGTGATTTAAAATATAGTTATTTCAACAGATTTAGATCGATCCGTGTTTTTTTTTTTGAACACACATAAACACACACACTGTCTTCTAAAGTAAACAGTTTTCTTCATCAGTAATAATACCCCATCCAAAAGCAGATGAACATGTGTATGAGGGTTTTTAAAACACCTTTTGGTTATCTACCTAATGACAGCTGCAAAAAGTCTTAAAGAGGCTCTGTCACCACATTATAAATGCCCTATCTCCTGCAAAATGTGATTGGCGCTGTAATGTACATAACAACAGTGTTTTTTATTTTGAAAACCGATCAATTTTGAGCAAGTTATGCACAATTTTAGATTTATGCTAATTAGTTTCTTAATAGACAACTGGGCGTGTTTTTACTTTTTTACCAACTGGGCCGTTGTAAAGAGGAGTGTATGACACTGACCAATCAGCGTCATACACTTCTCTCCATTCATGTCCATTTGTACTCAGCACAGTGTGATCTTGCTGTGCTGTCACATACACCCACATTAACATTACTGAAGTGTCTTGAGAGTGAATAGACATCGCCTCCAGCCAGGACGAGATGTTTATTCACACTCCCTACACTTCGGTAAAGTTTGTGTGGGACTTAATCACAGCACAGCGTGATCAGTCTGTGCTGTGTGAGTAAGTCCCACAAAAACTTTACTGAAGTGTCGGGAGTGTGAATAGACATCGCGTCCTGGCTGGAGGTGATGTCTATTCACTCTCAAGACTCTTCAGTAAAGTTAATGTGAGTGTATGTGACAGCACAGTGTGATCTTGCGAGATCACGCTGTGCTGAGTACAAATGGACATGAATGGAGAGAAGTGTATGACGCTGATTGTTCAGCGTCATACACTTCTCTTTACAATGCCCACTTGGTCAAAAGTTAAAAAACGCCCAGTTGGGCATTAAGAAACTAATTAGCATAAATCTAAAATTGCTCATAACTTGCTCAAAAATGATCGTTTTCCAAAATAAAAACCACTGTTTTTATCTACATTACAGCACCGATCAGATTATGTCGAAGATAGAGCACTTATAATCTGGTGACAGAGCCTCTGTAACCAATCTGATTTACATTTATTTCCAATCATCTATACTATCCATTAACCCCTTAAGGTCGGAGTAATTTTTTTTATTTTTCATTTTAATTTTTCACTTCCCGCATTCCAAGAGCCATAACGTCTTTATTTTTCCGTCAATAGAGCGGTATCAGGGCTTATATTTTGCAGGAGGAGTTTCTATTGGTAGCATTTAAAGTACCATATAATGTACTCGGAAACTGAAAAAAAATTATTTGCGGGCTGAAATTGGGAAAAACTGTGATTACTCCATTATTTTTTGGGTTCCGTTTTTACGTCTTTCACCATGTGGTAAAAACAACTTAACTTTATTCTGTGGCTCAATACAATTACGGTGATATCAAATTTATATTGATTTTTTTATACTTTACTACTTTAAAAAAAAACAAAAAACTTTTTGTTAAAAAAATCATAGTTTTGTTTTACCACATTCTGAGAGCCGTAACTTTTTTATTTTTCCATGCATTGAGCGTTGTGAGGGCTTATTTTTCGCGGGACGAGCTGTAGTTTTTATTGGCACAATTTGTTGGTACATATGACTTTTTGATCACTTTTTATTCCATTTTTTTTGGGAGCTAAGGTGACCAAAAAACTGCGATTTTGTCTGTTTACAATTTTTATTTTTTACAGCCTTCACTGTGCGCATTAAATAACACTATATTGTAATAGTTCAGACTTTACGGACGCAGTGATACACATTTTGTTTACTTGTTTTATTTTTTACATTACTTTAGAGGAAAAATGGGAAAAGGTTTTTTTTTTTAACTTTTTAATTTTTTTTGCTCTACTAAAAACTTTATATCACTCATTTTTACACATTTTATTAGTCCCCCTAGGGGACTTGAACCACTGATTGTTAGATCGCTGGTACAATATACTAATACTAATGCATTGCAGTATATCGTCATTTTTACAGGGCTTAACAGAGGCAGAGTGAAGGCAGCCCTGGGGGCCTTCATTAGGCCCCTGGGCTGCCATAACAGCCGTCGTCACCCCCGATCTCATTGCGGGGGGTGGATGAGCTGTCGGAGGGGGCCGCCACCCTCTTTTCAACGCCTCAGTTGCTGCGGTCGCGATTGACTGCAGCATTTGAGGGGTTAAACATCCAGGAACAGCGTGATCGCTGCTCCTGGCAGATAAGCCTGAGTGTCGGCTGTAAAACACAGCCGCCGCCCGCAGCATGTGGAGCGCGCTCCAAACATCACCCCCCGCACCAGGACATACCGATGCGTCCTGGTGCGCTAAGGGGTTAAACCCCTAAATTGGTCAAGTATTTTAATTTCTTTCTTGATATTTCTGTTGAACTTATTAAAAGTCACTGTTTTCACATTGTATAACTTCAGTACAGCCTAGCTACCAACCCTAAGGGTTTATTGACACGGCTTATTTTCGGCCGTTTTTCAGGCCATAAATGGCCAAAAATCGGCCGAAAAATAGGAAGCAGAACGGCTTCAAACATCTGCCCATTGATTTCAATGGGAAAAACGGCGCTCTGTTCCGACGGGGCGTTTTTTTATGCGCCCGTTTTGAATAAACAGCCGTGTAAGAAAACGCCTGTGAAAAGGAAGTGCATGTCACTTCTTGAGCCATTTCCCTTGGAAACAGCTCCGTATTTTCAGACTTTTTTGGTTAAGCGTGTGAACATACCCTATCAATGAAAAAAATACTAGAAGCATTCTTCATTTTCTTACGTTACTAGCTCTTTGCCCCATATAGCCAAAACCAAAATATTTTAAAACCACCATTACCACTGCCCGAATTGTGGCTTCAATAACTGAGCCTCCTAAGCCCTGATGTTGGCAAAGTCCAACTTAGAATTTTTATTGTGACACCGGAGAATTCCTCTTAACCCAGACAATCTTACCTATAAAATTATGGAAAAAGATGAACTAAAAGGCAAGAAAGGGGAAAACAGATGGAGAAAAAAAACATGTGACCCCAGGGGTCGGACCTCCTAACTTTTTTCATATGCAATATATTTTTTACATTCCTAGGGCACTATTACATTTTAACCCTTTCCCGACATTTGACGTATCCATATACGTCATAGCCGGGTACGTCATGCTGGTGTCGGCTGTATGTTACAGCCGACACTTCACAATAATGGGCAGGTTCGCGCTCAAGAGCGATCCCGCTTGTTTAACCCATTAAATGCTGCGGTCAATAGCGACAGCGGCATTTAAATCATTAGAAAGAGGGGGCGACACCCTAATGAAGGCCCCCAGGTCTGCCATCTCTGTGCCCCTATTAAGACCTGGATCCTGACAGATTAGTTTTTCTGTACAATGCAAGTCTAAGGCAACAGGATGCCACGGGACAGGCATGATAAAAAAAAACAGGACTTTTTAACAGGATGCTAAAAGAGGATGTAAACCTGGCCTAAGCCTGTTAGGTTGTAGCTGTCGCCAAGCTGAATACCCATTCTTTGCTCCACTGCATCCTTCTCCACTGCCAATATAAACTTGAGTGAGACCTCTCACTGTCCCTTCAGAACCTCCTCATATGTGCAAAATCTTCTTTCGGTCTTAGCCCACTTAAGACTCCCCTTCATTACCAACACTCGGTTCTGGGGCTCTCAGAGGAGAATAAATTTGACCAATATACTCATGATATTCAGCTGTGTTGTGTCCACATCTCCATGTTTTTGTTCAAACCATTTCAATTACAAATTTGACAAAAGTATATCAGTTATATGCAAATATAGCTAACTCTAAATGTGAAATTATATATATTTATATTTCTGTAATATTTTTCTTACCTTGTACCACAAGCTCTGTTTCCATTCTATATACATATTTTGATATAAATACAAGACATTCATATATTCCAGCATCAAATATCTGTATATTTTTAATTAACAGAGATAAATTTCCCTTAGGAAACTCTGCATAAAATAGTTGTGTTCGTCCCTTAAATATATTATCTTGGTATTCTTCTTGAAATTTTCCATAAAAAAAATGGTGCACATAAAACATTTTTGTTTTCCACCTAATATTTAGTGTGTTATATGAAAATTCTTCTTTGTATTCCATAGTGCAAGGTAGAATGACATCTTCATCTACAGTCCCAAAAACGATTATGTTGCTGTAGGCTGGAAAACAAAACATTTTAAAGTCATTAAAAATAAAGTGAGGAGGGCTGCAAACTTGTCTTCTGTGTGTTTGCTACTTTCCTCATCCCCAGGCAGAACCTAACGGTCTCTATCTTTAAAAAAGGTTATTGCCCATAGCAACCAATCTGCTTGGCCTTTTTCTAGAGAGAATTTGAAAATGTAAGCAGTTATCTGACAATGTGTTGTTCACGGCAGTCAGAAAACTGCTTACAGTTTTATAACATTTTGTAACCCCAATAATAACTTATCACTAACTGCCACACGCTATTAAAAGCACATTTGAGTCCAAATTAAAACATGCAAAAAGTTGTTAAACCATTTCTATAGATTTTGCAGAAAAAATATGAATATGGTTAGCTGTTCTGCCCGTGGTCGCTGACCGCCTTCATGTTTTAATTACTGGCAGCCGCGACCGTGGGACTCTGAAGGCTTGCCGGCGTCTCCCTACCTCTAGGGTGTGCACGCTCGTCCCCGGCCTTAAAGGGCCAGTGCGTGCACCAGTAGATTGTTCCCCAACCTTTTCCCTTACATCCTGGACTATATAAAGGGCTCTGCCCTTCCACTCCTTGCCTGAGCGTTATTGTTGCCTGCCAATGTTCGTTAAGCAAATGGTCCCTTAGTTGTATACTGTTCCCATTGTTCCCGTATCCTGCTTCCCATAATCCTGTATCCAGTAACTGTGTTTGTTCCAGAGCTAAAGTCTAGTGTTGGAGTCGTGTTGGAGTACTGCCACGTCCATTGTCATCTGCCACGTCCATTGTCATCTGTCACGTCCGTTGTCATCTGCCACATCCGATGTCATCTGCCACGTCCAGCATCCGCTGCCACTTCCAGCGTCAGCTGCCACTTCCAGCATCAGCTGCCACTTCCAGAGTCAGCTGCCACTCCAAGCAGCAACAGTGACACGAATCATCTGTGCCAAGGCATCTGCTACATCTTGTGTCTGTCGGGACTTTCATACAGGTACTCGTGTGCTTAGACTTTCCATTGACTGTTGTTTGGTCCATTGCCACTCTGCTACGGCGGTGCGCCCTAGTGGGTCCACATACCCCGGAATCGTCACAGTACACTCAGACCATGGATCCCACTGGCCAACCAAAACGTACAGTCCAAATGATGCCAGCAGACATTCGTGACCTCCAGGCAGGCCAGGATCAACTACTACAGGCAGTAAACTCCGTAATTGACTGTTTGGATTTTCCTTCTGTTCCTCCTCTGCCTATTACCACTGCTCCATTATCTGCTATCCCTCCTGCCTGTCCTGGGTCTGCAGTCTCGTTACCTCTACCTCCTCGCTACGACTGGGATCCTGGGACCCGTAGAGGTTTCGTTAACCAGTGTACTATTCACTTTAAGTTACGTGTTTCCGGAATTCTCTGACCTACCACTGTTTCTAGAAACTTTCCATACAGTGTTCGAGGAACCGGGTTGAATATCCTCTGCAGCTACCTCTCTGCTGACCCTCAAACAAGGGGAGTCAACTATAGGGGAGTACGCCATCTCCTTCCGCACGGTGGCGGCAGAGCTGGCTTGGAATAATGAGGAAGTCAAAAATAGGGGTTTTGCAAATACCCTCTCTGTTTGTATTATATAGAGTGAGTATTGGGAACCACAAGGGTGTAAACCACCAGTATTGTGCAAATATTTATTAGGGGAAAGGGTAGAGAGGGATAAGGATTGTGGTTCCTTTAGAGAATTGTAGATAGTAAAAATAATAAACTTTATTAAGAAATTTTATTAAAAACTTGTATAAATTTCTTGCAATTATCCAATGTAGGTCAAAATTGATTTCAGTGCAAATGACCCCCTGTCATGCACCATTGGGGCACAATTAGCCCTATATGTAATAAACTATCATTTGTTACTGTCATGCACTGACACAATCAGACCAGCCTGTTGTCATTGAGTATGTTGCTCTATGATGAGCTGTAATGTTTGCTCTAATGTGAGCTATGTCAGAGTCTAGTAATAGTGGCTCACTGGCCCTTAATCCCAGTGTGCTGTAGTTAGATACACTAAATATATCAGTGCTTGCTGTCAAATAGTAGACACTATGTCAGTGTCTTGACGTCCTCACTGTATAAATGTGAGAGACGACAGGCAGCAGCACGATGAGATATCGGGCTGAAGAGTTTATGTTCACCGCTGATAAACTCAGTGTGTGGTGTCAATAGAATTATCTGACAGCCCAAACTGAGACGGCATACTTAAATGACCACCGCTGCAGTTGTCAGCAGTGATGCAGCAGCCTGTGTAGAAATGCACTGTGTAAAGTGCCCTGACTGTTGGATGCTTGATATAAATTAGACACCAGGTCAGTGTCTTGTGCACCGCTAGCCACCGTTAAGGACAGACAGTGTTGCAGCAGCCCATATAAAGTGCACTGTATGAAGTGCCGTGATTACTGAGTGCTTGTAATCAGTTTGTAGACACAAAGTAAGTGTCTTTAACGTTCTCACCGCTAAAACGGGAAAAAGGAAAGGCAGCAGCACAGTGAGGTGTTCGGGCTGAGCAGTCACTGTATACCGCTGTGATGACTCAGTGAACAATGTCAGTGAAATCACCCTGCAGCGTCTGCCGAGACACAAACGCCGCTCTCCCACCTGAGAGCAACGGCTGGGCAAGAATGGACACAGAATGGATTGCGGACTGTTGGATTGTGTTGCAGACAGTATTAGATAGAAGTCGGACCTATTGCATTGGTGTAGCTAGACACCCGACGCGCGTTTCGCCGGCATTCCGGCTTCCTCTTCCTCTGCTCCATTACCTGCTATCCCTCCTGCCTGTCTTGGGTCTGCAGTCTCGTTACCTCTACCTCCTCGCTACGACCCGTAGAGGTTTCGTTAACCAGTGTACTATTCACTTTAAGTTACGTGTTTCCGGAATTCTCTGACCTACCATTGTTTCTAGAAACTTTCCATACAGTGTTCGAGGAACCGGGTTGAATATCCTCTACAGCTACCTCTCTGCTGACCCTCAAACAAGGGGAGTCAACTATAGGGGAGTACGCCATCTCCTTCCTGACGGTGGCGGCAGAGCTGGCTTGGAATAATGAGGCCTTGGTGGCTACTTTCTGGCAAAGACTGTCTCCACACATCAAGGATGAGCTTGCTGCTCGTGACCTCCCATCCAGCATGGATGCCCTTATCCTGTTGGCAACCCGGATCGACATGAGGGAGAGACGGTCCTATAGACTGGCACCCAAATTCCAGAGACCCCCTAATGCCTTCTTCAGTTGTTCTACCGGAGAAGCCCATGCATTTGGGCAGACTCAAATTGTCCAATCAGGAGAGACAGCGCAGACTCTCTTCAGGTCTGTGTTTGTATTGTGGCCACAAAGGCCATTTTGTGCATCAATGTTCTCAGAAACCGGGAGATCTCTAGCACCTAGGGTTGCTTGGAGAGACAAATTTTATCCAGCAGGACTTACAGTGAAGGAAAAAAGTATTTGATCCCTTGCTGATTTTGTAAGTTTGCCCACTGTTAAAGTCATGAACAGTCTAGAATTTTTAGGCTAGGTTAATTTTACCAGTGAGAGATAGATTATATAAAAAAAAAAAAGAAAATCACATAGTCAAAATTATATATATTTATTTGCATTGTGCACAGAGAAATAAGTATTTGATCCCCTACGAACCATTGAGAGTTCAGCCTCCTCCAGACCAGTTACACGCTCCAAATCAACTTGGTGCCTGCATTAAAGACAGCTGTCTTAAATGGTCACCTGTATAAAAGACTCCTGTCCACAGACTCAATTAATCAGTCTGACTCTAACCTCTACAACATGGACAAGACCAAAGAGCCTTCTAAGGATGTCAGGGACAAGATCATAGACCTGCACAAGGCTGGAATGGGCTACAAAACCATAAGTAAGACGCTGGGTGAGAAGGAGACAACTGTTGGTGCAATAGTAAGAAAATGGAAGACATACAAAATGACTGTCAATCGACATCGATCTGGGGCTTCATGCAAAATCTCACCTCGTGGGGTATCCTTGATCCTGAGGAAGGTGAGAGCTCAGCCGAAAACTACACGGGGGGAACTTGTTAATGATTTCAAGGCAGCTGGGACCACAGTCACCAAGAAAACCATTGGTAACACATTACGCCGTAATGGATTCAAATCCTGCAGTGCCCGCAAGGTCCCCCTGCTCAAGAAGGCACATGTACAGGCCCGTCTGAAGTTTGCAAATGAACATCTGGATGATTCTGAGAGTGATTGGGAGAAGGTGCTGTGGTCAGATGAGACTAAAATTGAGCTCTTTGGCATTAACTCAACTCGCCGTGTTTGGAGGAAGAGAAATGCTGCCTATGACCCAAAGAACACCGTCACCACTGTCAAGCATGGAGGTGGAAACATTATGTTTTGGGGGTGTTTCTCTGCTAAGGGCACAGGACTACTTCACCGCATCAATGGGAGAATGGATGGAGCCATGTACCGTCAAATCCTGAGTGACAACCTCCTTGCCTCCACCAGGACATTAAAAATGGCTCGTGGCTGGGTCTTCCAGCACGACAATGACCCGAAACATACAGCCAAGGCAATAAAGGAGTGGCTCAAAAAGAAACACATTAAGGTCATGGAGTGGCCTAGCCAGTCTCCAGACCTTAATCCCATCGAAAACTTATGGAGGGAGCTGAATATCCAAATTGCCAAGCGACAGCCTCGAAATCTTAATGATTTAAAGATGATCTGCAAAGAGGAGTGGGCCAAAATTCCATCTAACATCTGTGCAAACCTCATTATCAACTACAAAAAAACATCTGACTGCTGTGCTTGCCAACAAGGGTTTTGCCACCAAGTATTAAAGGGAACCTGTCACCAGCATTTGACCTATTAAACCAGCAATACCAGGGGGTAGTGGGTGAAAAATCATTTCTATATAACTTATAATTATCTTCTTAGTCGGCTCTGTAGTTTTAGTATTCAGTTTTTAGTGTTCCCACACCGTATGCTAATGAGCATAAAAGAGTCAAATCTTTGTTTGAAAAGAGTCATATCTTCATTCCTCAAGTCTTTCCGAGTTTACCCCGCCTCCTTACTTTTCATTGACAGCTCCTCGCCTTCCCCAGCACACAAAATCCCGCACTTGTGCATTGATGTCCTCTTCTGGTGTGTGCGCACAAAGTGACACCAGATTATTACGATAAAAAGCGTCCAATGTTTGCAGACCGTTATTTACAGTCGGATGAGGAGTTTAGGGGAGGGGATAACGGCAATGAACTTTTCATAGCAGCGGCCAGTGAGGGATAAGTAAAGTTCAATAGGTGAAATGCTGGTGACAGGTTCCCTTTAAGTCTTGTTTGCCAAAGGGATCAAATACTTATTTCTCTGTGCACAATGCAAATAAATATATATAATTTTGACAATGTGATTTTCTGTTTTGTTTTTTTTATATAATCTATCTCTCACTGGTAAAATGAACCTAGCCTAAAAATTCTAGACTGTTCATGTCTTTGACAGTGGGCAAACTTAGAAAATCAGCAAGGGATCAAATACTTATTTCCTTTACTGTAGTTGATCGTCTTCGCTTGGCCACAGTTCCCTCTGGTGGTTGCTTCTGTAGATGGACAGCCTGTAAAGGATCTGGCAGACACAACTTCTGTGTCGACGCCCATAGGTAATCAGTCTGCACCTGCTTCTATGTCTGTGAGACTGACTCCATCTTCCACCACCCAGGATGGCAGGCTTAGGAGTGGGAGAGCCTATCACAGCCTGGCCAGACGGAGCTAGCTCCCGCCCTCTGTCTATTTATACCTGCCTTTCCTGTTCTTCCTTTGCTTGTGATTCTTCTCTGTTGGTTTCCTGGCCCTGCTGCAGCTTCTTGAACTACTGATCCTCTGCTTGTGATTGACCTTGGCTTTTCTGACCACTCTTCTGCTCTGCATTTTTGTACCTCGCTCATCTCCTGCTTTGACTTGGCTCGTTCACCTCGCTTGTTGCTCACGGTGTTCCCATGGGCAACTTCCCCATTTCCCTGGCTTCTTTGTACCCTTGTCTGTTTGTCTGTCGTGTACCTATTGAGTGTAGGGACCGTCGCCCAGTTGTACCCCATCGCCTAGGACGGGTCGTTGCAAGTAGGCAGGGACTGAGTGGTGGGTAGATTAGAGCTCACTTGTCTGTTTCCCTACCCCGACATTACACAGCCTCTGCCTGACCATATCCTGTCTATCACCAAACCTCTGAGACTACAGATAGTTCTTCATTCAGAGCTGATCGCTTTCTATGTCTTGTCCAAAGCTATCAACCCCATCTTGCTAGGATTGCCATGGCTTCGCCAACATGCTCCAGTTCTTGATTGGAATTTCGGGGAAGTCCTCCAGTGGGGACCTTGAAGTCTGCACTGCTGCCTGCCTCAGGTTCATCTCGTTCTTTCTCCACTGCCTCAATCTCTCTCTGGATTACCCGCACAATATGTGGATGTCTTCAATAAGAAGGAGGTAGGGGTCCTTCCTCCTCATCGTCCACATGACAGCCCTATAGAGTTGCTTCCTGGAGCCTCACTCCCTTGTGGATGGGTCTATCCGCTTTCCTTGCCAGAAACCAGGCCATATCGGAGTAAGTCAAGGAGAACCTTTTGAGAAGATTCATCAGGAAGTCTTCTTCATCGGCCAGAGCCGGATTCTTCTTCGTGGAGAAAAAGGATGGGTCGCTCCGACCGTGCATTGATTACCGTGGGTTAAACCAAGTCACGGTAAAAAACAAGTACCCATTGCCGCTTATCTCCGAGCTCTTTGACAGGATTTGTGGAGCCAAGGTTTTTACTAAGCTGGATCTACACGAGGGCCTATAACCTGATTTTCAGAGGGAAGGGAGACGAATGGAAAATCGCATTTAACACTCGAGACGGTCATTACGAGTATCTTGTCATGCCCTTTGAACTGTGTAACGATCCAGCAGTATGCCAAAAATTCATGAACGACATATTCCGTGAGCTTCTGTATGTCTGTGTGGTGGTGTATCTGGACGATATCTTGATCTACTCACCCGATCTGATTACACATCGGAAGCATGTACGCCAAGTCTTGTTGCGGCTGAAGGTGAATAAATTATACGCGAAACTGGAGAAGTGCGTATTTGAAAAGAGGTCATTTCCCTTCCTGGGCTATATTGTCGCTGATCGTGGTCTTCAAATGGACTCAGGGAAGGTGAACTCAGTCTTGGGGTGGCCACGTCCTCAGGGTCTCCGAGCTATACAAAGATTTCTTGGATGTGCTAATTTTTACCGTCAGCTCATCCCAAATTTCTCAGCTCTTACCAGAAAGGGAGTGAACGCTAAGGACTGGACTCCTGAGTCAGCATTCTCCAACCTCAAGAACACCTTCATGTCTGCCGCTGTTCTTCATCATCCTGATGTTACGCAACAGTTTTCCATGGAGGTAGATGCCTCTTCCATTGGTGCTGGAGCACTCCTGTTCCAGAAGAATGTTAATGGTAAGGCAGTATCTTGCCGATTTTTCTCCAAACTTCTCTCCTGCTGAGTGCAACTACTCCATTGCGGATAGAGAATTGTTCGCTGTCAAGTTGGCCTTGGAATAATGGAGAAACCTGCTAGAAAGGTCTGCTCATCCCATTATTATTTACACCGATCACAAAAATCTTACCTATCTGTAGTCTGCATAGCGACTAAACCCTTGTCAAGATGGTCACTGTTCTTCACCAGATTTTGTTTTCTTCTCCCTTTCCGCCCTGGAGACAAAAACATTAAGGCCGATGCCCTGTCTCGATCATTTGAAACTGATGACTCAGAAGAGAAACCTCAACATATTATTGATCCTTCTAGGATTATTGCCGTAAATCCTCTCCAGACCAAGGACATTCCTCCTGGAAAGATTTTAGTCCATCCTGCTGACAGGAAAATAATTATGGGGGCATAATTCCAAACTGGCTGGGCATTCTTGTGTCCTCAAGACTCGGGACTTTATTGCTCGTCATTATTGGTGGCCCTCACTACCTAGGGATGTCTTGGACTTTCTTTCCTTCTGTGTTAATTGTGCCCTAAACAAGTCCTCTCATTCTAAACCTGCTGGTCTGCTCCAACCTCTGCTGGTGCCTGATGCTCCCTGGCAACACATTGCTATGGACTTTATCACTGACCTTCCCCCTTCTGCTGGATGTACTACTATCTGGGTAGTAGTGGATTGTTTCTCTAAAATGGCACATTTTATTCCTTTAACGAGCCTCCCCCCATCTCCTCGTCTGGCAGATCTGTTCATCCAACACATCTTTCGTCTACATGGACTACCTCTTCATAGTGTTTCTGACCGGGGTGTACAGTTCACGTCTAAATTCTGGAGACACCTGTGTAATCTTTTGGATATGAAGCTGGTCTTCTCTTATGCCTATCACCCGCAGTCTAATGGTCAAGTGGTGAGGGTCAACCAAATACTAGAGAATCTCTGTCATTTTGTCTCTTTCTAGTGACAATTGTGTACAGCTCCTGCCTTGGGCGGAGTTCTCCTACAATAACCATACAAGTGAGTCTACTGCTTCCTCTCCATTCTATATTGTATACAGTCAGCACCCACGAGTTCCTCTTCCGCTGCCAACTATGTCTCAAGTGCCTGCAGCCAATTCTTCATTCGGGACTTTTCTTCACATCTGGCAGCAGCCCAAGTCCGCGATTTTTCAGGCAGTGGATCGCCTGAAAGTATATGCCGATAAGAGGAGCAGGGTGCCTCCTCAGATTCTCCTCAGGTCTGGCTCTATTCAAAAACATTCTCCTGAAGATCCCTTCCCATAAATTCGCACAATGTTTCCTCTGCCCCTTGGAGGTGTTACAACAGATAAAACGAGTGTCCTATAAGCTTCTGCTGCCTCCTACTCTCAAAATTCCCAACTCATTCCATGTGTCCCTTCTAAAGCCTGTGGTCCTGAACCGCTACAATAAATCTCCTAGTTCTGCATGCTCTATTGTTCCCCAGCCTATCCCCTCACAACCTGGACTATATAAAGGGCTCTGCCCTTCCACTCCTTGCCTGAATATTGTTGTTGTCTTCCCATGTTCTTTAAGCAAATGGTCCCTTAGTTGTATCCTGTTCCCATTGTTCCCGTATACTGATTCCCGTATCCTGTATCCTGTGTGTTTGTTCCTGAGCTAAAGTCTAGTGTTGGAGTTGTGTTGGAGTTCTGCCACATCCGGTGTCATCTGCCACGCCTGGTGTCATTTGCCAAGTCTGGTGTCATTTGCCACGACAAGCATCATCGGTGCCACTAATCATCTGTGCCAAGGCATCTGCTACATCTCGTGTCTATCTGGACTTTCATACAGGTACTCTTGTGCTTAGACTTTCCATTGACTGTTGAATGGTTAGCTGCCACTCTGCTACTGCGGAGCGGCCTAGTGGGTCCACACCCTGGAATCATGACATTAGCCATGCTATTTAGAGTCTTTAAAAACTAGAGATTCTACATTTACCCAACAGAAACAATAGAAAACAGTCTCCGACCCAGGGGCAGATTTAGGGAATGGAGATGAGGTCGTCTCCCTAAAGAAAAGAAGAGGGTTTTTTTAAATTGGTCATTGTTTATTTGAATAATCCAATAGATAATGGATGGTAATACTCTCCTCTACCCGCTCCATGTTCCTCTTAATCCTTGGGCACCTCCACATTAGGTCCAGACGTTGTCCAGTGTCAGGACATTCGACCCTCTGCCTGGCAGTACCAAGAGCTGAAGAGCCAGGAGCAGAGTGAGGGTCTGGTCTAGAAACTCACTATTTAAGGGGTCTGGTCTGTGGTCTAAATACATTTAGGGGGTCTGGTGTCTGAATTTTGTCTGAGGCACAAGTTAACTTTGGGTTCTGTCTGGGGTCTGAACTAACTTAGGGGTCTCGTGTGGAATCTGAATTAATTTAGCGATCCGGTCTAAAGTCTGAATTAATTTGGGGGCCTGGTCTGGGGTCTGAATTTATTTATGGGTCCGGTCTGAGTTAATGTAAGGGTCCGGGATCTGAAAAAATTCTAGGGACTGGACTAGGGGCGGAATTATGGGAAGGAGAAGTGGTTGCCCCCCCCCCCCCAAAAAAAAAAGCACAGTTTTTTTTTAATTGGTCGTCATCTATTGGAACAATCCAATAGAGAATGGGTGGTGATACTCTTCTCTTCCGGCTCCAGATTCCTCTTCGGGCATTGCCTCACTGGGTGCAGACGTTGTCCAGTGGTCAGGACATTCGACCCTGTCTGGCAGTACTAAGAACTGAAGAAGAGCCAGGTGTCATCTGCCACGCCTGGTGTCATTTGCCAAGTCTGGTGTCATTTGCCACGACAAGCATCATCGGTGCCACTAATCATCTGTGCCAAGGCATCTGCTACATCTCGTGTCTATCTGGACTTTCATACAGGTACTCTTGTGCTTAGACTTTCCATTGACTGTTGAATGGTTAGCTGCCACTCTGCTACTGCGGAGCGGCCTAGTGGGTCCACACCCTGGAATCATGACATTAGCCATGCTATTTAGAGTCTTTAAAAACTAGAGATTCTACATTTACCCAACAGAAACAAGAGAAAACAGTCTCCGACCCAGGGGCAGATTTAGGGAATGGAGATGAGGTCGTCTCCCTAAAGAAAAGAAGAGGGTTTTTTTAAATTGGTCATTGTTTATTTGAATAATCCAATAGATAATGGATGGTAATACTCTCCTCTACCCGCTCCATGTTCCTCTTAATCCTTGGGCACCTCCACATTAGGTCCAGACGTTGTCCAGTGTCAGGACATTCGACCCTCTGCCTGGCAGTACCAAGAGCTGAAGAGCCAGGAGCAGAGTGAGGGTCTGGTCTAGAAACTCACTATTTAAGGGGTCTGGTCTGTGGTCTAAATACATTTAGGGGGTCTGGTGTCTGAATTTTGTCTGAGGCACAAGTTAACTTTGGGTTCTGTCTGGGGTCTGAACTAACTTAGGGGTCTCGTGTGGAATCTGAATTAATTTAGCGATCCGGTCTAAAGTCTGAATTAATTTGGGGGCCTGGTCTGGGGTCTGAATTTATTTATGGGTCCGGTCTGAGTTAATGTAAGGGTCCGGGATCTGAAAAAATTCTAGGGACTGGACTAGGGGCGGAATTATGGGAAGGAGAAGTGGTTGCCCCCCCCCCCCCCAAAAAAAAAAGCACAGTTTTTTTTTAATTGGTCGTCATCTATTGGAACAATCCAATAGAGAATGGGTGGTGATACTCTTCTCTTCCGGCTCCAGATTCCTCTTCGGGCATTGCCTCACTGGGTGCAGACGTTGTCCAGTGGTCAGGACATTCGACCCTGTCTGGCAGTACTAAGAACTGAAGAAGAGCCAGGTGCAGAGAGAGGTTCTGGTCTAGAAACTCACTTTTTAAGGGGTCTGGTCTGTGGTCTAAATAAATTTAGGGGGTCTGGGTCTGAATTTTGTCTGAGACTCAAGTTAATTTTGGGTTTTGTCTGGGCTGTAGAAGCGAGTGACCAAAGATGTTTTAGGCTCGCTTCACATCACGTTTATGCCTTCCGTTGGAGGTATAACTCAGGATGTAGACCTTAGAAGGCTGCAACGTATACCACGGTATACGCACACAGTAGGATACGTAACCCAAACCTATGGGCAGAGCAGAACCTGAAGCGCTATGCCGAGGAAGCTCCTAACATCACTGTCCATATTTAGACAGTGACGTTAAGGGTATGTTCACACACAAACGCAAAATACGTCTGAAATTACGGAGCTGTTTTCAAGAGAATACGGCTCCTGAATTTGAGAGGTTTTTACAAGTGCAGGCGTTTTTTGCGGCATCTTTTACGGACGTAATTGGAGCTGGTTTTCATTGGAGTCAATGAAAAACGGCTCCAATTACGTCCCAAGAATTGTCCTGCACTTCTTTTGACGAACCGTCATTTTACGCGCCGTCTTTTGACAGCGACGCGTAAAATGACAGCTTGCCTGCACAGAACATCGTAAGACCCATTGCAGGCAATGGGCAGATGTTTGCAGACGTATTGGAGCCATCTTTTCAGGCGTAATTCGAGGCGTAAAACGCCTCCATTACGTCTGAAAATAGGTCGTGTGCACATACTCTAAGAGTTTTACAATGCCGACGAGAAGTGCTTGACAGGAGGACTTCTGCTCTGGAGAAGTCCTTGACGTCACTGTCCATATATGGACAGTGATATCAAGAGCTACAATGCCGGAGTTGTTTAAGTTTATGGTAAACTTTTTTTGTGAGGTCTCTCAAAAAAAGATATACTCCTAATAAAGCCCTTTGGACATGTTTATCAAATGTGATGTGAAGGGGCCCTTAGCAGAAAACTTTGCAGCCTGGGAGAGGTCATCATAGTGGTCTAGACCACATGGAGAAGAGAAGGAAAGTGAACGACTCCAGTAAGAGACAACGCCACCTGTGAGTCAATGGATTTTATTGTTGTTTATTCTGCCTTTGTCCGATCAGAACTGTATTCTCTTGTATGATATGCAAGAAGATAATATTCTGTTGACTGCCTGCAAAGAACTGGTATCTGAACATTATATGGTTACTGCATGGCAGTTTTATTGGTTGTATTCATCTTTGTATAGAGTGATCATACTTAAATTAGCAAGTGTATACCTGTCCCTGACTCTGTGATTAGGTGTTTCTGTGTTCCACTTTTATCTTCCTTCTTGTGTTGACGGTGTCACTCATAGGGTGTAGAAAATTGCGCTACCAAAGAAGCTAAAATCCCCAGCAGTGCATGTTGTGCGAAACTATCTTCTGCCTCCCTCTAGGTTTTAATCCTGGATCTGACATGGTCTAAAGGGATTTACAAACTCTGTAAGGCTGAAATCACACAAGCTGTTTTGCAGCAGTTTTTTTTTTAGCCAAATCCAGGAGGGAATCAGCGCTCTTGAGATTAAATCCTCCCCTACAGTGTGTTGGCTTTTGCCATTTTTGTAGCGTTTTTGGGGCTAATGGCATTTTTATCAAAACGCAGCATGCTCTAGGTATGGATGTTTTTTCTGGTGTTTTTCCATAGGCTTCTTTATAGGACTTTAAAAATGCCAAGACAAAAGCATGTACAAAATGACACTAAATTAAAAAAACGCCACCAAAACGTATATATAATTCACCATTAAATCCTGCTGTTTTTTTAAATGTGTTATATATATGCATTTTTAAAGCCTGATATTGATATTGTCAAAGATATTTTAATTATCTTTATATGTGTGAACATATATTGCTTTAAATGGACAGTTGAGTTGTCACTGGAGCTCACAGATCTGCTAACAACAGCCTACAGGGGGGATGAGTATCCTATTCTAAGACTTCGGCCACATGACCTAATGACCTTGTAATCAGCTGATACAAGGACTGACATGACAAAACCAAAAAACACTTGCAATCCATTTAAACTAAATATATATGTTAAGATAAGCTTGGAACTCTATGTTTTACCATATGTGGTATGTATATGTGTAAGCATGAGGGTAACACCTTCTCTCTCTCTTCATTATAAATAAAGATGCATCTGCCCCCCCCCCATGGCAGAGACTGTTTGAACACTGAAGCTGCGTGTCATGGTCTCTCTCCGGCCGGCCCCTCTCAGATCCACCATTGAGAGGGCATTCATTAATTTGGAACTCATAGACAAATGCAGATAATGTCCAACGTTAATGGACAATGTAAATTCTGCAGCGACATTACTTGGGGGCTCTTGTCCGGGATTCTCAACACAGATCGAAGGCGACAATCGAAGGTGGATGACGGCTAAGATAATGGAGAACTGCACACAAAACCGGTGAGTAAGAAATGTTATTGTTACTGTGCACTTCTCTCTTGTTTTAGCTGCCGTCCAGGTATTGTCTCTTTTGACTATTTGGGAACATGAACACCATTTGTCTATGAGTTGTATGTATGAATTATAGGAATAGGCGTGTGAGTAGAAATGAATCTGTGAGTGTATCTGTGAGAGGCTGAGATAAGGGAGCGTTTGTTTTCTGATCCCAAAACATACAGAAACAACCAAATACCGAGATAACACTAAACGGCCTGTCCGAAGTGTTCCCTCCGGCCCCTGGGTTTAGTATGTATTAAGATCAGGTTGCAAAATGATCCTTGCAGAAGTGACGGGTAACCATCCCCGCCCAAGTGATTGTTAGGACTTTCGCGTATCCAGACTGTGACCCATAGGAGGCGCACCTGGCCGGAAGTAAGAGTATGTATGTGGGCTAATCCTCGGACGCCCAATCTGAATGAGTTGCTGATTATTAAGCAACATCTCTGTGACTAGAAAGTTTATAGAATATCCATGGGCGCCTGAGACAGTAAGATAGTTTGGCTGCTGTTTAGGAAACCGATCAGATATACGCGGTTGCCCTACTGATCAGCAGAAGTGCATAGGGAACCCCCATGACAGACTAAATGTAGGCTGAAGGGTTAAGTAGGCCAGGAAAATAGACTGAAGAGTTAGTACGGATGTGGCCAGGTTTGTCTTGACTCTGATAACTTGCTGCAGCGTGACTTCACACAGCAAAAGAAAAAGTCGTCAAGATAAGGTTGGCTACATTAGTAAGTCTGGGATTTAGCAGAGGGCATGGGGAAATCTGGATCGAAGTATGCCCGAGGTAAAGTGCTGGCCAGCCGGGAATTGGGGCATAACACCCAAGGTACAGGGTGTGGTAAAACAGCAGCAGATATTGTTAAACGGTTTAGTAAATGAACCTGGAGAAAATAAAAAAAAATAAAAACGAAATTGTCCAAGTAGTGGAGTCCTCAGTTATACTAGATGGGATGATTTCTTGAGAGATGATGGGCCCTGGATTAGTAGACAGAGTTGCAGAGAACAGATAGAAGTGATTGAATGCACCAGATAAAAATAGGGAAAAAAAAAAACCAAAAAAAAAACACAAGGAAACACAGTTGTCAGTAAGAATTAACCAGCGTCTAATTCTATAGATAGACATTCCAGTAGAAAAGAATGTGCCAACGTATAATTATTCTATGTACAGCTTTATAAACCAAAGGTTTCCAGAAACAAGAGGTTTCCAGGGGTGACAGGCGATCAGCTATTAGCCATATATTGAGAGAAAGGCGTCATCAGAATTCATAAAGGAATCAATTAATTTTTCACTTCCCAAAAATAAAACATTGGGTGAAATGTTCAGGGATTATTGATAGAGAGATAGTGAGACGTGGATTAGGAATTGGCTAGAAATAGAGTTAAAGCCAATAGGATCATTTTAAGTGTAATGACCCGGATGGTAGAAGAAGTGAGATTGATAAAGTGAAGATTCTTATGTATTTCTATCCAGATATGATTGTTGGAATATACTGTATATCATCTGTCCTAAATTGTCACTAATGAAATTTCCTCTCGTTATAGGTGTTTTTCCAAGACATTTTAAACTTTACTGTAAATCTTTTTCCTTTTTGGTTTATTTAACAGTCATTTTAATAATTGCATGGAATGTCTAACAAGATTTATTGTTAATCTGTAGTAACCGTGTTAGACTAATAGAACTAATGTGTGTTACTTACAAGAGCAGGAGGTCTCAGATATCCATTGTGGGAAAAAAAACATGTGAAGAGGTTTTGTCATTGATTGACAGGAGCACATGGTGACATTTTGACGTTGTAGCTCATAAGTTTTGGCTAGTAAGGGGTTAATGCTACATTCTCTGTTATCTGTGGTATAGCTGTGTCTACAGAAAGTGCACATATAGTGCAAAATAAGAACTGTAACTTAAAGATTAAAAAAAAAGAAAGAAAAAAAAGCCTAATAAGAATACAGGATTGAGTATCATATGTTTTATGTTTATATGTTATATGTTATGTTATTTGTGTTTTATGTGTCGACCACAATGGAAAACTTCATTCATATTTAAATGTAATATGATGCGCATTACTAAATGATTATAGTTCATTGGATGAAGAATCCAAGAATAGGAGTTTATACACAGTCATTCTAGTTATATACTTGTTTTACATAAGGTCACACACAAAAGGTTTACACGTGTGAGATTGGATTCTCAGTATTGAGAGTGTCTGGGAACAGCTGGTATTGTGAGTGACTGGTGTGTGAGTGACTGGTGTGTGCTTTACTATTTTTTAAAAGGAAATGGTTTCTTTGAAATCACCACATGAGAAGTGAGTCAACAAGAAAGATTTTTATGTCATTGTTACATTTTAGTTTATGATCATTTGATATTAAAAAGTTTCTATTGGCATATGATGACACATATAGTGCACGATATGTTTCATCATTTGTGTTAATGGATTGGTTTATTTAATATTGATATATACTAATTAAGGAAACAAGTATTTTGCTATTTTGCAAAGTTCTATTATTTAATTATAAGAGTATCCTTTCTGTTGAATGATGGTATATACATTACATATGCACATGACACACACACACACACACACACACACACACACACACACACACACACACACACACACACACACACACACAGAATATATTTTATGAAATGAAAATGCAAATAAGATTACAGCATTAACAGGAGCTGTCCAGTCAATCTTATAGTTTCTGACATCCTTGCAGCAATTCAGGTTGTCATCCAATATAAGTCTGATGGACAGATTGAAGTTACTGATGATATGCAAAATTCCATGTGTGCTGCCCTCTATGGGGATTGAACTAGGAGGAAGACCTCACACCTCAGGAAATATTGAGGGCGGTCCTGTCGTCCTTCTGGGCACAGGGTAAACAGACGTAGGACGCATGTCTGTGGCCCCTGTGACTGTTAAAATTGTTTGCAAACAGCCCCAAACCTCACTTGAAGCAGTGCCCCCCGAGCCTCCCACAGTTGAAAAGTATTGATAACCAGATAAGACAGTATTTGGAGGACGGGGTGCTGAAGGAATGTGTATGTTCTTATAAGCCCCTCTCCCTAAGAATGGCAAAAACAACTTTGTACCTTCCGTCTTGTATCTGTGTAGTAGCAGCAGCTGCTCTACTCAAAGACAAGACAACAGACATAGTGCTAAGATTAGCCTCGAGTTCTCAGGGTGCCCCATGCTGTTAGTGAGATTCTTCATCAAACACACACTAAGTATATGTCTACAAAGTATAAGACCTGTCTCATCACCCCATATAAAACTAACCATACAGAGATGTACAGTGTTGAACCCTACTACATTGCTTCCGCAGGGTTCAACAAAGGAGGAAGAGACGGATATATGGTCAATGGGGGACTTGAGAGGGAATGGGATAAGTCACAGGAAACAGTAGACCGTGAATTTCCGGCCTGGTGGGAAGTTGATTTCTCAGCACATTTGATTCCCCAGGTCACAGGTCACCAACATAATTGTCTTGAATGACAACAGAGATAAAAAACATTAGAACATGTAACAGGGGATCCAATATCTAATCCAGCTTTTGAGTTTCTCTTGTAGATGGTTCCAGGTACCACCATGAAGGATGCTACAAGACTGGGTATATACTGTCACTACTGAAACAGAGGTAATAAAGTAACAACCACTCCCATTGTAAAGGATCTGCCAGGCACTGCTTCAGGGTTAACTCCCAGAATTAATCAGTCAACACCTGAGTGTACATCCCTGAGACAGACACCAGCTTCCTCCACTCAGGCTGGCAGGCTTAGGAGTGGGAGAGCCTATCGCAACCTGGCCAGACTCAGCTAGCTCCCGCCCTCGGTCTATTTAAGCCTGCTCTTCCTGTCCATCTGTGCTTGTGAATTCTTTCCTTGAGGTTTCCTGGCCCAGCTACAGCTCCTGCTACTTTTTGATCCTGCTCCATACAGACCCTGGCTTACCGACTACTCTTCTGCTTTTCGCTTTGTACCTCGCACTCTCCTGGCTTGACTCGGCTCGTTCACTACTCTGTTGCTCACGGTGTTTCCGCGAGCAACTGCCCATTTCCCTTGCTTGTGTTCCCTTGTTTGTTTGTCGTGTTTGTCATGCACTTACTGAGCGCAGGGACCGCCGCCCAGTTGTACCCCGTCGTCTAGGGCGGGTCGTTGCAAGTAGGCAGGGACAGAGTGGCGGGTAGATTAGGGCTCACTTGTCCGTTTCCCTACCCCCCCCCACCATTACAAATTCACAAGCCCTATACCTAGTCTACCCTGGTCCCTGACACCATTATGGAACCCCGTGAAACCCTGGCTCAGCAAATGCAGGGTCTCTCCCTACAGGTCCAGGCCCTGGCTCAGAGGGTCAACCAGCCTGATGCTACCTTGGTAGTTCCCCTCACCGCACCCCTTGAACCCCACCTCAAGTTGCCCGACCGGTTCTCAGGTGACCGGAGGGCTTTTCTCTCCTTTCGGGAGAGTTGTAAGCTTTACTTTCGCTTAAAGCCTCACTCCTCAGGTTCTGAGAGCCAGCGGGTGGGTATAATTATGTCCCGGCTCCAGGAAGGGCCCCAAGAGTGGGCCTTCTCCTTGGCTCCTGGCGCCCCTGAACTTTCCTCCGTTGATTGTTTCTTTTCTGCCCTCGGACTTATTTATGACGAGACTGACAGAACTGCCTTTGCCGAGAGTCAGCTGGTGACCTTACGTCAGGGTAAGAGACCTGTTGAGGAGTATTGCTCTGACTTTCGGAAGTGGTGCGTAGCTTCTCGGTGGAATGACCCTGCCTTAAGGTGCCAGTTTAGGTTGGGTCTGTCGAACGCCCTGAAAGACCTGCTAGTTAGCTATCCCTCTTCTGACTCCCTAGACCAGGTTATGGCTTTAGTGGTACGACTTGACCGACGTCTCAGGGAACGACAACGTGAACGTTTATGTGTTTTTTCCTCCGACTCCCCCATGATGCCTCCCGAAGTCCCGTTGCTTCGTTTGTCCCCTAAAGACTCAGAAATACCTATGCAACTCGGGGCCTCCGTGTCCCCTCAACAACGTAGAGAATTCCGCAGGAAGAATGGTCTCTGCTTCTACTGTGGGGATGTCAAGCATCAAGTAAACAACTGTCCCAAGCGTAAGAATGCTGCCAGAGAGCTCCCGCGTCTAAGTGATCATCGGGGAGGTCACTTGGGCGCACAGGTATTTCCCGTAAATATGAAACGTACTAAGATATTGCTTCCCTTTCAGGTCTCGTTTGGTGGTAGGTCTGCTACCGGCAGTGCCTTCGTGGATTCAGGGTCCTCTACTAATATCATGTCTGTGGAATTTGCTATGTCTCTTGCTATGCCTCTGATTGATTTGCCTAAACCTGTTCCGGTAGTGGGTATCGACTCCACTCCTCTTGCTAATGGTTATTTTACACAGCATACCCCTGTTTTTGAACTCCTTGTTGGCTCCATGCATTTGGAGCAGTGCTCTGTACTATTGATGCAGGGATTATCGTACGATTTGGTTCTAGGTCTTCCCTGGTTGCAGTTGCATAATCCCACGTTTGACTGGAATACTGGGGAGCTAACCAAATGGGGTAATGAATGTTGTACGTCATGTTTTTCTGTTAATTCTATTTCTCCCCCTAAGGAGGTGAATACGCTACCCGAGTTTGTTCAGGACTTCGCTGATGTTTTCTCTAAAGAGGCCTCCGAAGTATTACCGCCTCATAGAGAATACGATTGCGCTATCGAATTGGTACCAGGAGCTAAGCTTCCTAAGGGTAGAATATTTAACCTTTCCTGTCCCGAACGTGAAGCCATGAGGGAGTATATCCAGGAATCCCTGGCCAAGGGTTACATTCGTCCCTCTTCTTCTCCGGTAGGTGCTGGCTTCTTCTTCGTAGGGAAGAAGGATGGGGGTCTTAGGCCATGCATTGACTACCGTGGCCTGAATAAGGTCACGGTAAGGAACCAGTATCCCCTTCCTTTGATTCCTGATCTCTTTAATCAGGTTCAGGGGGCCCAATGGTTCTCTAAATTGGATCTACGGGGGGCGTATAACCTTATTCGCATCAAAGAGGGGGATGAGTGGAAGACTGCGTTTAACACGCCCGAAGGCCATTTCGAATACCTCGTCATGCCCTTTGGGTTGTGCAATGCCCCTGCGGTCTTCCAGAACTTCATAAATGAGATTTTGAGAAATTACCTGGGGATATTTCTTGTAGTGTACCTTGATGACATATTGGTGTTTTCCAGGGACTGGTCCTCCCACATAGAGCATGTCAGGAAAGTGCTCCAGGTCCTTCGAGAAAACAAACTGTTTGCCAAAATCGAAAAATGTGTATTTGGGGTACAGGAGATACCATTTTTAGGTCAAATCCTCACTCCTCATGAATTCCGCATGGACCCTGCCAAGGTTCAGGCTGTGGCTGAATGGGTCCAACCTGCCTCCCTGAAAGCGCTACAGTGTTTTTTGGGGTTCGCTAACTATTACAGGAGATTTATTGCTAACTTCTCGGTCGTCGCTAAGCCTCTTACGGACCTCACTCGCAAGGGTGCTGATGTCCTCCATTGGCCCCCTGAGGCCGTCCAGGCTTTTGAGACCCTCAAGAAGTGCTTTATCTCGGCCCCCGTGCTGGTTCAGCCCAACCAAAGGGAGCCATTTATTGTGGAGGTTGACGCGTCCGAGGTGGGAGTGGGGGCCGTCTTGTCCCAGGGTACCAGCTCCCTCACCCATCTCCGCCCCTGTGCTTACTTTTCTAGGAAGTTTTCGCCCACGGAGTGTAACTATGATATTGGCAACCGCGAACTTTTAGCCATTAAATGGGCATTTGAAGAGTGGCGCCACTTCCTGGAGGGGGCTAGGCACCAGGTAACGGTCCTTACCGACCACAAGAATCTGGTTTTCCTAGAATCTGCCCGGAGGCTAAACCCGAGACAAGCTCGATGGGCGTTGTTTTTTACCAGATTCAATTTTTTGGTTACCTATAGGGCCGGGTCTAAAAATATTAAGGCGGATGCACTGTCGCGTAGCTTCATGGCCAGCCCTCCTTCGGAGGAAGATCCTGTTTGTATTTTGCCTCCAGGTATAGTCATTTCCTCTATCGAGTCCGATTTAGTCTCTGAAATTGCTGCTGATCAAGGTTCAGCTCCTGGGAACCTTCCTGAGAACAAGCTGTTTGTTCCCCTGCAATTCCGGCTAAGGGTACTTAGGGAAAATCACGACTCCGCACTATCTGGCCATCCAGGCATCCTGGGTACCAAACACCTCATTACCAGAAATTATTGGTGGCCTGGTTTGCCTAAAGACGTTAAGGCCTACGTCGCCGCCTGTGAGGTTTGTGCCAGGTCCAAGACTCCCAGGTCCCGACCAGCGGGCTTACTGCGTTCGTTGCCCATTCCCCAGAGACCTTGGACACATATCTCCATGGATTTTATCACCGATTTGCCTCCATCCCAAGGCAAGTCGGTGGTGTGGGTGGTGGTAGACCGCTTCAGTAAAATGTGCCACTTTGTGCCCCTCAAGAAACTACCCAACGCCAAGACGTTGGCTACCTTGTTTATCAAACACATCCTGCGTCTCCATGGGGTCCCCGTCAATATTGTTTCTGACAGAGGGGTACAATTTGTTTCATTGTTTTGGAGAGCCTTCTGTAATAAGTTGGGGATTGATCTGTCCTTCTCCTCTGCCTTCCATCCTGAAACCAATGGCCAAACGGAGAGGACTAATCAGTCTCTAGAACAATACTTAAGATGTTTTGTCTCTGACTGTCAATTTGATTGGGTTTCTTTCATTCCCCTCGCCGAATTTTCCCTTAATAACCGGGTCAGTAACTCGTCAGGGGTCTCTCCCTTTTTCTGTAATTTTGGGTTTAATCCACGGTTCTCCTCCGTTTCACCTGGTTGTTCCAACAATCCCGAGGTGGAGGTCGTTCATCGGGATCTGTGCACAGTCTGGGCCCAGGTTCAGAAGAACCTAGAGGCGTCCCAGAGCATACAGAAGGCTCAGGCCGATAGAAGACGTTCTGCTAACCCCCTGTTTGTGGTCGGGGATCTGGTGTGGTTGTCATCCAGGAACTTGCGTCTCAAGGTTCCGTCCAAAAAGTTTGCTCCCCGGTTTATTGGGCCGTATAAGGTCATTGAGGTCCTCAGTCCTGTCTCTTTCCGGCTGGAGTTACCCCCGTCTTTTCGTATACACAACGTGTTTCATGCCTCCCTCCTGAAACGCTGCTCCCCGTCCTTGGCCCCCTCGAGGAAACCTCCTGTTCCCGTCCTCACCCCTGAGGGGGTGGAATTTGAGGTGGCCAGGATCGTGGACAGCAAGATGGTCCAAGGCTCCCTCCAGTACCTGGTCCATTGGAGAGGATACGGGCCCGAGGAGAGGACTTGGGTACCCGCCCGGGATGTTCACGCTGGGGTATTGGTCAGGAGGTTCCACCTGCGTTTCCCCAGTAAGCCAGGTCCACTTAGAAAGGGTCCGGTGGCCCCTCATAAAAGGGGGGGTACTGTAAAGGATCTGCCAGGCACTGCTTCAGGGTTAACTCCCAGAATTAATCAGTCAACACCTGAGTGTACATCCCTGAGACAGACACCAGCTTCCTCCACTCAGGCTGGCAGGCTTAGGAGTGGGAGAGCCTATCGCAACCTGGCCAGACTCAGCTAGCTCCCGCCCTCGGTCTATTTAAGCCTGCTCTTCCTGTCCATCTGTGCTTGTGAATTCTTTCCTTGAGGTTTCCTGGCCCAGCTACAGCTCCTGCTACTTTTTGATCCTGCTCCATACAGACCCTGGCTTACCGACTACTCTTCTGCTTTTCGCTTTGTACCTCGCACTCTCCTGGCTTGACTCGGCTCGTTCACTACTCTGTTGCTCACGGTGTTTCCGCGAGCAACTGCCCATTTCCCTTGCTTGTGTTCCCTTGTTTGTTTGTCGTGTTTGTCATGCACTTACTGAGCGCAGGGACCGCCGCCCAGTTGTACCCCGTCGTCTAGGGCGGGTCGTTGCAAGTAGGCAGGGACAGAGTGGCGGGTAGATTAGGGCTCACTTGTCCGTTTCCCTACCCCCCCCCCACCATTACACCCATCCTCTGTGTCAGCACAGGAGGTGGCGGTGAAGGTACTCGCTGAGGTGTGTAGACTGACTGAAGGTAAAACCGCAAATATATATACTGACTCTAGATATGCTTTTGGTATAGCACATGATTATGGCCTAATCTGGAGGAGCAGAGATTTTGCTGGATCCACGGGTAAACCCATAATGTTGAGAGAGTGAGAGAACTGTTTGAGCCTCTGACACTGCTAAAGCAGGTAAATATACGTAAAGTGCAAGCTCTTACTAAAATGCAAACTACCCCCGAAGCGAGGGGAAATAGACTAGTAGACAAGGCTGCGAAAGCTGCGGCTCTTATGTCCCTCATAGAGGAGGACGTAGTATTCTTGACCAGCATAGTATCTGGTCCCATAGACATGATAATATTAAGTAGACTACAAAGTCAAGCCATATAAGAGGAAAAAGGACATTGGCAGACAAAAGGTGCCAGTGAAGGGGAGGATGGAATATGGAAGGTGGGTAACAGGATGTGCCTACCCAGAGTCCTCTTCCCCATGATAACCCAACTAATGCACGGACCAACGCAGGTGTCAAGAGAAGGAATGAGTGCAATGGTGACCAAATGGTGGGTACCCCCGGGGGTTCAGCAAGTGCTGCTGCCAGATTTGTCCAGAGGTGCAGGATATGTGTCTGCCATAACATAGGCAAAACTATGCGGGTTGCAAAAAGGCATTTGATAAAGGCAGACTACCCATATCAGCGATTGCAGATTGACTCAGTTACCAAAGGTGGGACAGTATGAACATGTACCGGTCTGTGTAGATCTGTTCTCTGGGTGGCCTGAGGCGTGGCCAGTAACGAGGGCCACAGCAAAAGTAAAAGATGGCTCTCAGAAGTGGTGTGTAGATATGGGGTCCCTGAGACAATAGAAAGTGATAGAGGAATTCATTTTACTGGAGAGGAACTCCAAGACATCCTGCAGGTCCTGGGCATAGAGCAGCTTTTCACACCCCGTATCCCAAGAGCAGTGGGAAGGTAGAAAGGTGGAATGGGACTTTAAAGTTAAAAATCCAGAAGGTCATGGCTGAAACCCATAAACCCTGGACTGAGCGCCTGCCTATTGCCCTCTGACCTCACCCGTTATGTGGGAGCTCTGGAGAAACAGCTCACGCAGATGTATAAATATGTTTATGATTCCATTCCAGTACCTAAGCGAAAGGAGGACATTGTTTACAGCCGGGGACTGGGCCTGTGTAAAGAGACACCGTAAAGCACTAGAGCCGCACTGTGACGTCCGCACCAAGTCCAGCTCACAACTTCCACATCCGTTAAATTGGAAGGAAAGAACTTGGACGCGCCGGTCACTGCTGACAGGTCCTCAATCACGATGATGAACTGTGGGTCTCGTCAAGCTCCGGCTGATCTTCATCTTCTCTGTCATCTCTACTTTACCTATTGTCTAAATGATGAGCCAGAAGAAGAGTTTAATGACACGTTTATCAAACATCAAGTGATATCAGCATTGACTACATTGCTGGACTGTTGTATATGTCTCTATTCAAAGATGATGCCATATCTGAAGATAGATGAAGTTATTGCTTGGCCTTGCAGTCCCATCTCTTTTCCCTAGCGCTTAACCCTTACTCTCCTGGAGTTGTCCTTCGTGTAATAGCAGCGTTGGGGGCATTGGTTCCCTGTCTGTTTACCCGTGTAAGATATTCAAAGAGGGAAGCGCTGTGGAAAACAGATCTCAAGCCAGGAATACCGCCGTCCATGATTAGATGATACCCCAATGACAGTGTGTGATGTGTAAACATGGGTCAGGTTAATAAAAATGACATGTTGTTTGATGCTGTAAACCTCACCAGCTGTGAGGGAAGAGACACAGAATATGTATAGTCTGGGGATAAAAGCAACTGGCAGCTCCCAGTGCTCAGAGACAGCTAGAAAGTGGATGACGCAGGGTCTAGA
The DNA here is from genome assembly GCF_050947455.1 of Rhinoderma darwinii. NCBI lineage: Eukaryota > Metazoa > Chordata > Amphibia > Anura > Rhinodermatidae > Rhinoderma > Rhinoderma darwinii. Next base: position 168,014,930 of record NC_134689.1, read on the forward strand.
GGGTGTAACACGAGGTAATCTAACTAATAAAGGGGGTGGCATCGATGAATGCCACCGGACGGGACATGATCTTGTTCTCCTGGATTGCAGGAGTGTTAAATCACTCCAGGGATGTGCTTCAACCCAACATATACGTCATATATGTGGGTACGAGGCATATAAGTGGTTGCCACCCAGGAGACCAGGAGTATGTACCTTAGCAAGGATACAACCAGCTACTTAGATAGAGATATATTATGTTTAAACTTGTAACATGTTTGATTGCAAAAGTATCAGCACACGATATTAAAGTGCATGAGGTCCAGACCACCCTAAGAACCGAGGTGGGAGGAAACATTCAGAGCCACCTGTTTACGTGACACTAAATGCTTCTACACCTGATAAAGTTATCTGTCAAGCTGTAGAAAACCACCAAGATAGATGGTATTGCCCGAATTGTGAAATCTGTATTTCCCTAAATCTTCAGGTGTGTACAGTATGTAACGCTGTACGCACACCTATTGCTAGACACGTATCCTGAGTATTCGTTTCGCGGTGAATGGCATTAAATGCCCTGGTCTAGGGGATCTAGCCAGAACGTAATCTCGAAAGAATATTCTAATACATGGCTAAGCAATTTTATGTTCAAAAGAAGGGAATTGTCAAAGATATTTTAATTATCTTTATATGTGTGAACATATATTGCTTTAAATGGACAGTTGAGTTGTCACTGGAGCTCACAGATCTGCTAACAACAGCCTACAGGGGGGATGAGTATCCTATTCTAAGACTTCGGCCACATGACCTAATGACCTTGTAATCAGCTGATACAACGGCTGACATGACAAAACCCAAAAACACTTGCAATCCATTTAAACTAAATATATATGTTAAGATAAGCTTGGAACTCTATGTTTTACCATATGTGGTATGTATATGTGTAAGCATGAGGGTAACACCTTCTCTCTCTCTTCATTATAAATAAAGATGCATCTGCCCCCCCCCCATGGCAGAGACTGTTTGAACACTGAAGCTGCGTGTCATGGTCTCTCTCCGGCCGGCCCCTCTCAGATCCACCATTGAGAGGGCATTCATTAATTTGGAACTCATAGACAAATGCAGATAATGTCCAACGTTAATGGACAATGTAAATTCTGCAGCGACAATATCAAGCAATTTGTGTGTTCCTTTAAGCAATAGTCTCCCAAGGTTTCTGTATTATTGTCCCTCTCCCTTGATATATAAATACTTTATTTGCTGATCATTCATCTAATTTTTCCTTTTCTTATTTGTATTCATAGAAGGAACATAACATACACAAAATTTTGCACCTACATGGATTGCCCAGGAATTAGGAAATGTACACAAATTTTGTCCTGACTGTATTTACAGTTTAATTGCATTATATTTATCTCATCTTTTCTGCTTTTTTTTTTTTTCATCCTGAAAGAATCCTCCAGCCTCTGTCTTATTAGGGGGAAGTATGGTTCCATAATAGGAAATTGCTTTGTTGGTGAAGCGAAAATCATTAATCCTTGGTTTTGAATGTTTTGAGGGTTTCTTAATATATTATTTATCCATATCACAGGATAAGTGATAAATGTTAGATCGGTGGGAGTCCTACTGCTGGACCCTCATTTCAGTTTCTTTTTTAAAGAGGCTCTGTCACCAGATTTTGCAACCCCTATCTGCTATTGCAGCAGATCGGCGCTGCAATGTAGATAAGAGTAACGTTTTTATTTTTAAAAAACGAGCATTTTTGGCCAAGTTATGACCATTTTTGTATTTATGCAAATTAGGCTTGCAAAAGTACAACTGGGCGTGTTTAAAGTCTAAGTACAACTGGGCGTGTATTATGTGCGTACATCGGGGCGTGTTTACTACTTTTACTAGCTGGGCGTTCTGACGAGAAGTATCATCCACTTCTATTCAGAACGCCCAGCTTCTGGCAGATCACGCTGTGACGTCACTTCCCCAGGTCCTGCATCGTGTCAGACGAGCGAGGACACATCGGCACCAGAGGCTACAGTTGATTCTGCAGCAGCATCAGCGTTTGCAGGTAAGTAGCTACATCGACTTACCTGCAAACGCTGATGCTGCTGCAGAATCAACTGTAGCCTCTGGTGCCGATGTGTCCTCGCTCGTCGGACACGATGCAGGACCTGTGAGTGACGTCACAGCGTGATCTCTCGAGAACACGCTGTGTGTCTGTGCACTGCCAGAAGCTGGGCGTTGTGTAGAGAAGTGGATGATACTTCTCGTCAGAACGCCCAGCTAGTAAAAGAAGTAAACACGCCCCGATGTACGCACATAATACACGCCCACTTGGACTTTTACTTTTAAACACGCCCAGTTGTACTTTTGCAAGCCTCATTTGCATAAATACAAAAATGGTCATAACTTGGCCAAAAATGCTCGTTTTTTAGAAATAAAAACGTTACTGTAATCTTCATTGCAGCGCCGATCTGCTGCAATAGCAGATAGGGGTTGCAAAATCTTGAATTGTTTTTTTGCTCCCTCCGTTTGTAAATGCAATGGAATACATCATACAGAGTTTAAAAAAAATATTAACTGAGTGCTTTATTCTTGTATTTTTATACTCCCTTTTGGTCCTTCTGTTGGACCACGTGACCCCTGATCTGACTAGTCGTATCCTACAGCATCTTATGTCTGGACCTGAAGTCAGTTTCTCTATTGATTCCTATGAGACTCACATCGAGGCTCTCATAGGAATGAATAGAGAAACTGACTTACGGTCTACACAGCAGATGCTGTAGGATTCAGCTAGTCAGATCCGGGGCCACGTGGTCCCATGAAAGGACAAAACATAGGCTGAAAATAAAAGGTGAAGCACTCGGTAAGTTTTTTTTTTAACCTCAGTATCATGTATGCCATCACATTTACAAATGAGTGGAGAAAAAAAATATTTGTGATTCTTTAATGGCCAAAGTGGGTAGATAAACATGCTGCCTGCTCTATACAGGACTAAAGAGGATATGGAAAGTCTATGGCAGAATGGCAGAATTTCATATTATACACATAATGAATGCCATTTTACATTGTTGGCCTATCCTTAGAATAGCCCATTAATTTGTTAGCAATGAGGGTAACATCACTGAAATCCCCAATGATCAGCGGAGTGAGGTGTAGCAGGGCTATCATAAAGTATCATAAAAGTATAGCTGTGCTTGGTACCGACGCATACACCATCCAAGTGAACAGGGCTGAGCTGCAGTGCCTCGCTGTGACAGATAATGCAGTGAAGGGGCCACGGTGCTCCAGTGGGCACTGCTATTCTTTTGCTCTGCTGGTCAATGGTCGTCTTGCGGGGTCAAACCCCCTCATTGATCATACATTTATGACCTATCCTAACCTTACCAAGCTGTTGTGATGCCACTAAACTAGTGGCTCACGACCTTTCAGGTAAAAAACTCAGTCTGGTCTAGTATAAGTAAAACCGAATACAAATAAATGTCAACTGAGCATTATCTTTTATCAGGAGAAGTGAAGATTAGATAGCTAAATAACTGCTTTCCAACACTAATGAAAAAATATTAATCTGCTTACTTTGTGTTCAGGCGGTTCTAAATGTAACAACTGTCATCAAAATGTTTTCGGGATTTTACATTGATGATTTATCCGGCCATCAATTTTCTTCTAGAACCACCTTAACACAAAGTAAGCAAATTATTATTTTTTTATTAGTGTTGAACAGCAGTTATTTAGCAATCTACATGTGTTTATGATCGTGATAATCTTCACTTCTGATAAAAGATAATGCTCAGTTGACATTTATTTGTATTCGGTTTTACTTACACTACACCAGTCTGAATTTTTCACCTGAAAGACGGTGAGCCACTAGTTTAGTAGCATCACAACAGCTTGTTAACAGACTGGACTGATTTGAGTAAAGTTCATTACACAATGGCTATTAAGGAGTTAATTGTTAACATAAAGCATACATATTGTGTGTGACTTTGAACTGTTATAACAAACAAGCAAATATAAATTTTGTGATTATAAATGCATTGGAATTCACAAGAAATGTTTGTTTAGCAACCAATTAAGGGTGATCATTTCTTCCTACTATTCTGAAGATATAGAGCAGGGGTGACCATCCAACTGTCTTTTGTAAGACAAAATAATGGCCCAATCATGGAGGTATGCGGGTATTGCAGTGAAAGGGCCACAGCGCTCCAGTGAGAACTGCTACTCCATTCATTCTGGTGGGATGCATTTGCAAGATATAATCCTGCTACAAGGACCAGCAGAGATACAGCTTTCAATTATTCCCTAGACTAAGCAAGGGAAGAGTGGGTATCTAGTCAAATTGGTTTCTGCATCAGGTAGCAGGCAGGCATTCACACGGACCTGCAAAGGTCCCATCTGCCAATATCAATGACTGTGCTAGAGCTGGTAAATATTTCCAATGTAGGTCTTCCCATTATGGTCAAGGCCCTAGGCATGAAAATACAAGCTTAGTACTTGAATCTACAATCATGCCCAACACACTTATCTCCTCCATGGTCCTGCACTGCTCCTACCCTCCTCTAAAAGGACGTTACATGCGAGTAGCCAATCAAGGGCCACTTAAACATAGTTTTCACTTCCATTTTTAATCCCCGAAACTAGACATGAGAACTGGAGAAGGTTAGTCAGGCAGAAGGGATCACAGATGTGATGCATTTTGAAAAGGATCCAGGAGTAACATGAGTGCTCCTTTAACCACATGAGGCTCCCTAGTGGTATTGGGCCAACCCTGGATGTAGATGAACAACCAGGAATGTTATTTGCTGAACAGTACTGTTACAAATATGCAAGAGATCTTATTGCAATGATGAATCATAAAAATATAAATCTATTATAAGCTTAGAAGTGGAGTTTCCCAATTAGCTGTAACTTTTAACACAGCCACAGGATGTAGGGAACTGCTTCCCCCTCTGAGAGTCAGTGACGTGATGAAGGGGCTTTCTGGCTCAGTTCATTAACTAAGTCAGCCCCTTCCCTGTCATGGCTGGAAGACAGAAGCTCCATGTCTAGTCTGCAACAGTCCCCCCTCCTCCTGCTTTCCTTATTATCGGTTATCCCCCCACCCCGACTGTCAGCATGGAGCTATCTTCTTTCAGTTTGAGTCCTCATTATTATTATTATTATTATTATTATTATTATTATTATTATTATTGCTACCTCACACTAAAAAGAAGATAGTTTTGAGTGTGGACATTCAATTTTAGTTTTCAAGAGCCTAGTATATACACTATGTAAATAGGGCATGTAAATCTGTGTGCAGTTTTGAAAATAAAAGTATATTAGTACGTGTCTTCATTTTACATTTGCTAAACTATTATGAACATTATCTAGCATCGGACAACCCCTTTTAAATAATGTAAAACTGGTTTTAAAAACAAAACAAACAAAGTGTGTAAAATATTGGTTACCTGAAACACAGAAGGACATAAGCAGCAGAATTTCAGCAATGGTACACATTCTGGTATAATATCTGCATGACTTTACCTGTAACTATAAAACATGGGAAGCGCCCACAACTTTAACAAATGTTGTATATTGATATTTTCCCCATCAATGAAATTTGTCAGTTTGTAGAGGAGACTGAGTAAAGTCAGAAGGGTTAACAACATGTCATTGAACTCACTAATTCTTTGTTTTCTAGTCGGCTTCACCTCCTATTTCCAATGCCACTAAAATATTGGGCCATTATTTGCAAAAGTTAGAGCAGCAGCAAAAGTTCAGTAATTATTTTTTATTTGCTTACAGAATTTTAGGTGACAACATGCTCGTCGTCTTGTTACTTGCAACATTAAGGGTATTTCCACATGGCCTATTTTCGGCCGTTTTTCGGAAAACGGCCGAAAAATCGGAAGCAGAATGCATACAAACATCTGCCCATTGATTTCAATGGGAAAACGGCGTTCTGTTACGACGGAGCGTTTTTCGCGGAGTTTTTTACGCATAAAAAAACGGCTGCAAAAAAGAAGTGCAGGTCACTTCTTTGGACGTTTTTGGAGCTGTTTTTCATTGACTCTATCGAAAAAAAGCTCCAAAAACAGCCGTAAAAAAAGCAGCAAAAAATAAGCCGAAAATCGCCAGTGGCTTAAAAACTTCTGAAAATCAGGAGCTGTTTTCCCTTGAAAACAGCTCTGTATTTTGAGACGTTTTTGAGTTTGCGTGTGAATATACCCTCAAACTCAACAATGCTCATCTAAACCATTAGGGTATGTTCACACGATTAACAAAATACGTCTGAAAATACGGAGTTGTTTTCAGACGTTTTTTTTAACAACTCGCGTTTTTCGCAGCGTTTTTTACTGCCGTTTTTGGAGCTGTTTTCAATAGAGTCTATAAGAAAACGGCTCCAAAAACGTCCCAAGAAGTATTTTGACAGCGACACGTAAAGTGACAGGTCGTCTGCACAGAACATCGTAAGACCCATTGCAAGCAATGGGCAGATGTTTGCCGACGTATTGGAGCCATCTTTTCAAGAGAAAACAGCTCCTGATTTTCAGAAGTTTTTTGTGGCACTCGCGATTTTCGCAGCGTTTTTCGCGCCGTTTTCTACGGCCATTTTTGGAGCTTTTTTCAATAGAGTCTATGGTAAATGGCTCCAAAAACATCCCAAGAAGTGTCCTGCACTTCTTTTGACGAGCCGTCATTTTATGCGCCGTATTTTGACAGCAACGCGTAAAATAAAGGCTCGTGGGACCAGAACATCGTAATTCCCATTGAAAACAATAGGCAGATGTTTGTAGGCGTATTAGGGGCGTTTTTTCAGGCGTAATTCGAGGCGTAAAATGCCTGAATTACGTCTGAAACCACTGCGTGTGAACATACTTACTACCACACTTTGCTATTGCTTTAACGTCTAAATTACATTTGAGGTGAAAAGCCTCTTTAACCAAATCTATATCAGAACAGCCTAAAATTTCCTACAATTGCCCCTAGGCCCCTTGGGCAAACGATAGATTGCTTTTATGAGAATATACCGCTGATCTTTAACTAGTTTGCTGATTTATGTCCAAACAATTTCTGCCGGCAGCATGAAATTACTCCTGTAAAGCATCCATAGTTAATATTTACCTTTTAAAAGCTATAAGCATTTTTGCAACCACTTTAAACCCTGGGTGTGGACTAATTCTACATGTCTTTGTCCACATCCTCTCTTCTTGCAGTAGAAGGGTAGGGGGCAGATAAAAGAGAATAACACATGACTGCAGGATTAGACTATACACGGGGTGTGCTCGTAGTCTGTAGTAAGACACATAGGTCTACACATTAGCCATATACACAAAAAGGTAGGATATTTTTAATCAAGGCCTTCCATAAAGTTGCTTCATTTTTTATTTTAGACTGATTGGAGCACTAAAAATGAATGGGTTGTAAATGGTTTTATAATAAAAGTTAAAATTTTATGTTGGTCGCTACAAGTTACAAGTTGTATATCAAAAATAAAAATAAATAAATCCCTTATCTCTATAATTATATATGGAAATCACAATTATTTTTAATATACTAGTTAGAATGAATGTTGTTAATGTAAGCAATAGAAGTAGGATAAAACAAAAAATTGAGAAGTTTAAAATGTACAATTGTACGTTTATAGTATTTAATAAAAATGTAAACCAAACATCCAGTAAACTTATATTCGTTAACCCCCCAGCATTGTCCAGAGAAAGCTCCGGGACCCCTGCAATCAGTGGCGTGACTACCGCTATAGCAGCCATAGCGGCCGCTATGAGGCTCGTGGCATGGGGATGACGGAGGCTCCACTAGCAGCCGCTATAGCTGCCACAGTGGTGGCGACACAACATTCAATAGTGTCTGCGTCCTTCGGATGCAGATACTATCTCCCTGCTCTGCCATAGGCTACTGTATACAGTGGCATAGCTCTAGGGATCACAACAGTTGCAATCGCGACCGGGCCCCTAAACCTGGGGGCTCACAGGGCCCCCGTAGCCGCTCAGTGTGCTGGTCCCGCTTCCTGAATGCTGAAGCAAGGAGCTGACAGCTCCATGCTCCAGCATTCACTCTGCAGTGAGCGGCTCGTCGCAGGCAGGCGCGATGTATTGACGTCATCGCCTGTCTGCGCTGAGTCACTCACAGCACAGACTGGAGGAGAAGAATCCTCCACCCGTCGTGAAAACGGGGACAGGTAAGTATTTATGTTATTATTTTTATATTAGGCACTATGGAGCATTATACTGGGTAGGGAAGGGGGGATGATATGGTGGCTGCTATAGGAGCATTTTAGTATATGAGGGCGGGATTATATTGTATGGGGGCATTATACTGTGGGGGCAGCTATGGGGGGCATTATACTGTGGGGACAGCAATGGGGGCATTATACTGTATGGAGGCATTATACTGTGGGGACTGCTATGAGGGGCATTATACAGTATGGGGGCATTATACTGTGGGGTCAGCTATGAGGGCATTATACTGTGAGGACAGCTATGGGAGCATTACACTGAGGGGACAACTATAAGGGCATTATACTGTGGGGACAGCTATGGGGGCATTATACTGTGGGGACAGCTAAGAAAGCATTAAACTGTGGGGACAGCAATGGGGGCATTATACTGTATGGAGGCATTATACTGTGGGGACTGCTATGAGGGGCATTATACAGTATGGGGGCATTATACTGTGGGGTCAGCTATGAGGGCATTATACTGTGAGGACAGCTATGGGAGCATTACACTGAGGGGACAACTATAAGGGCATTATACTGTGGGGACAGCTATGGGGGCATTATACTGTGGGGACAGCTAAGAAAGCATTATACTGCGGGGACAGCTATGGATGGCATTATACTGTGGGGGCAGCTATGGGGGGCATTATATTGTGCGGACATTATAGTGTGGGGTCAGCTATGGGGTCATTATAATGTTGGGGCAACTATGAGGGCATTATACTGTATGGGGGGGCATTATACTGTTGGGACAGCTATGGGGGCATAATAATGTGGGGACCGCTATGGGAGGCATTATACTGTGTGGGGGCAGCTATGGGAGGCATTATACTGTGTGGGGCAGCTATGGAGAGCATTATACTGTGTGGGGGCAGTATGGGGGGCATTATACTGTGTGGGGCAGCTTTGGGGGGAATTATACTGTGGGGGCAGCTATGGGGGTATTATGTGTATTATGCTGCATGGGGCAGCTATGGGGCATTATGCTGTATGGGGGAATTTGTTTGGGAATTTTACTGCATGGGGGCATTTGTGTGGGCATTATACTGTATGGGGCATATGTGTGGGCATTATACTGTATGAGGCATCTGTGTGGTCATTATACTGTATGGAGGCATTATACTTTATGATGGCAGCTATGGGGGTATTATAATGTGTGGGCTGAAACGGGTGTGTATAAGCGGGGATTGGGTGGGATTAGAGGCATAACTTAAAAGAAAAAAAAATTGCCGCTGTGCGCCACATAGATTGTCTCTCTTTGTGATACTTGAAAGTATATCACAGTCTACAGGGAGGGCTGTACATCACTGTCTACAGGGAGGCTGTATAGCAATGTCTACAGGGGGGCTGTATAGCACTGTAAGGGGAGGCTGTATAGCACTGTATGGGGAGGCTGTATAGCACTGTCTACAGGGGGGCTGTATAGCACTGTTTACAGGGGGGCTGTATAGCACTGTCTACAGAGGGGGCTGTATAGCACTGTCTACAGGGGGCTGTCTAGCACTGTCTACAGGGGGGGCCAGGGGCGTAGCTAAAGGCTCATGGGCCCAGGTGCAAACTTTGAGTTTGGGCCCCCCTACGCATCTTCTCTCTAACTTTCAGCTGCATTACTGGGTCTCTAAAGTAACCCCTCAAAACAAAAATATATACATCAGAGACGAATAAAACAACTTTTATAACACGGCAGGCTTACAGTGGCGCAGTTCTATGTATGATCGTATACCTAAATAATGAAGTCACCAAATAAAGGTCATATACCAGCTCTACACAGTGAAAAATTAATACACTACAGTTGTATCCCGATTTCCCTTTTCTACTCTATCCATGCCAGACCGGCATGACTTCTTCCAGCCACCACTTGTCTCTTCACACAAACTACAAATTATGCTGTTAGCCCCAATAGCCCTCTTAGTGCCCTCTCCACCTTAATAGTGGCCCCATTTGTGCCCCAAACTGTACTAGTGCCCCCTTTTGTTCCCTACAAAGTAATAGTGCCCCCACCACAAAATCAGAATGCCTTTTTTGTGCCCCACAGTAATACCCTCCTTTGTGCCTTATACAGCCACAATACCAACTTTTTTGCCCCCCACAGTATATTTGATCATTCTCTTATTGCTGGAGGCGATCGAGAGACCAGGGGTCCCAAACCCTCTGAGCCTCCTCACTGCACCCCTGCAGTAAAGAGGAGCTTGAATGGAGCGGCTGTTGAGCATACGCCCGCCGCACCATTCACGGTCTATGACAATGACGTAAATAGACTTTGAATGGAGCAATGTAGAGTGCATGCACGATCACTGCTCCATTCAATGTCCTGCTTACAGTGAGGAGGAATGGGGGGGTTTGGAGCCCCAGTTCTCATGATTGGTGGGTGTCCGAGCGAAAACAAAATGATCACTAAGGATAGGTGATAATTTATGATTCTGGCAAAAAAAAAAACTTTATAAACCTTTAGGAGCAGCCTCTTTATTTTTTATAGTTTCCTAATGGACACTGGCATAGCAGAGCTGCGTGCTTCACATTACAGCACAGCTCCAGACCTCCAGTAATGTGCAATCATGACCCACAGTAACCTCTAGCCCCCTTATCAGTGTCTTCCCGATAACTGGAGGCTGAGCTGTCCTGTGATGAATTATGACCCTCAGTAACCTCTTATCAGTGTCCTGTCTGCGCTGCTCTCACTGCTGAATCCTCCCGTTCTGTCCTCTATTTGCAGGATGGAAAGAACAGAGAGAGAGACAGCAAAGATCAAACAGTATAGGGAAATACCACTAAAGAGAGACAATGTAATTACAAGTGATGCCTGTCCAGAACTCACATAGATGTGGGGGAACGAGCAGGGATGAGACATGAGCTTTTTCCTTACACAGCGTGCGGCAGTGTGTGTATCTAGGCTCCTCCTCCCCTGTCTCCTTCAATCCAGTGCCTCAGAGCACAAGAAGGGAGGGGGAGTACACACGCTGATACACACAAGCTACTGCTCATGCGCTGTGTAAAGATCGATTTTTATCTAAGAAGCAATGATACGGACACTAAGTGTGGCGAGGGGGGCCCGTGGGCCCCTCAGGCTTAGGGGCCCGGTCGCAACTGCGACCGCTGCGACCCCTATAGCTACGCCACTGGGGGGGGCTATCTAGCACTGTCTACAGGGGGCCTGTATAGCACTGTCTATAGGGGGGGCTGTATGGCACTATTTACAGGGGGCACTATCTACAAGGCCAGGCTGTGAATGGCACCCAGGGGAGGGGGACCCAGTCAAAAGTTTGCTATGGGGCCCAGTGTTTCCTAGTTACGTCCCTGCCTGCAATAATTGGAAAGTCCCTCTTTGTGATACTTGAAAGTATATCACAGTCTAGAGGGAGGGCTGTATAGCACTGTCTACAGGGAGGCTGTATAGCAATGTCTACAGGGGGGCTGTATAGCACTGTATGGGGAGGCTGTATAGCAATGTCTACAGGGGGCTGTATAGCACTGTATGGGGAGGCTGTATAGCACTGTCTACAGGAGGGGCTGTATAGCACTGTCTACAGGGGGGCTGTATAGTACTGTCTATAGGGGGGCTATATAGCACAGTCTACAGGGGGGCTGTCTAGCACTGTCTACAGGGGGGCTGTATAGCACTGTCTACAGGGGGGCTGTATAGCACTGTCTACAGGGGGGCTGTATAGCACTGTCTACAGGGGAGGCTGTATAGTACTGTCTACAGGGGGGCCTGTATAGTACTGTCTACAGGGGGAGCAGAATAACACAGTCTACAGGGGGGCTTTCTAGCACTGTCTACATGGGGGGGCTGTATAGCACTGTCTACAGGGGGGGCTGTATGGCACTATTTACAGGGGGGCACTATCTTCAAGGCCAGGCTGTGTGTGGCACCCAGGGGAGGGGGACTCAGTCAAAAGTTTGCTATGGGGCCCAGTGTTTCCTAGTTACGCCACTGCCTGCAATAACTGGAAAGTCCTGTTCAAATTAAATATATCACATTGAAACTAAATGTTATTGCATCATAAAAAAAAAGGAGACAAAAAGATCTTGTATCAACCAAGATCACACAAATAACTACACATATAAAAAGGGTAGATTACATAAGGTTGTGAGGATCATGGTCATCAAAATATATATCACACCAAAACACCAAGAAATTGACATAATGTATGGATATCATGTGGACAGAAAGTGTACCACATGTATTTTACAGTAAAGTGATGGCAATGATAGGAAAAGTTGTGCAAATAGTCTGCCTAATACAGAAGACTGGTGTGCCCCTACAATACCATGGTAATCCCTAAAATAACTGACAAGGACACACAGAAACCTACCCCAGTATAACTCTCTTGCACCCTATGGTTTAAGTCCTGACAAATTTCCCCAAAAGGTAAGGCAAATGAGGGGACACATTTTAAAAAAAAAGTCAAGGCATCCCATTACTGGTATCTATAGTGAGGGTGAGGTCAACTTTTTTCCCTGGTTTCTCCCCAATGTATTGCTTTCAATGTAAAAAGTTTTATTGATAACTAGAAAACTGATCAAAAGTTGTACGTTGTATAAGTAACTTCTTGAGGTGTAAATCTAATACATTCTTGACAAACAACAGGGAGCATTTTATATAAATGGTCGTTCCTATGTCCTTGTTACAGACTTTTGTTCCACAGTTTCGTAGCTGGACTCATTTCTTATATTGCAATAATAAAAGAAACTCACACTGAACTGTTTCTGAATCAGAAAATAAACCTGTCCCAAAGCTTAGAATTGCATTTAAATTATATTACTTACCCCACCAATGTAAATCGTTGTGTATTGTTAGAAATTGGCACACTTAGAAAACCTTTGCTTGCGTGCCCTGACAAAACTCTCGGGCAGCTTACTCTACAGTGCTGCTTCATCTGACCGACACTCATCCGTCAGCTTCTCCGTAATTGTTTAATAAGGAAGTAGTAAAAATTCAGATACTTTCAGTTTCCCTTTCCAAGAACCTTGTATATACACTACGTTACTTGGGTTTAGTTACACAAAATCATTTATATGATATGAAAGCATTACGTCACATAAGAATCTGGAGGCCATAACTGCCCCTGCCCCAAAAATATAGTGGAGCATTGAAAAAATAAGCTTACAAATTCTTTAGATGTTTGCCTCGTATTCTTACAGCAAATTCTAAATATCAATTTGTAGAGAGATTCATATTTCATGTGCAACTCAATACAAAGATTTTGTAATGCTGTTTTCTTTTTAACAATAAGGCTGGGTTCACGCGACCTATTTTCAGACGTAAACAAGACGTAAACAGCTGTCAAACGACGACGCGTAAAAATACAGCCTCGTCAAAAGAAGTGCAGGACACTTCTTTCAGACGTAATTTGAGCCGTTCTTCATTGAACTCAATGGTGCACAGCTCAAAATTTACGGCTGTCAGAGAAGCCTCGCAAAAATGCGAGGAGGAGCTTTTACGTCTGAAACGAGGCAGCTGTTTTCTCCTGAAAACAGTCTGTCATTTCAGACGTAAAAGCCTGCTACCGTGTGCACATACCCTTAGGGTATGTGCACACGATGAGTGGCTTTTACGTCTGAAATGACAGACTGTTTTCAGGAGAAAACAGCTGCGTCGTTTCAGACGTAAAAGCTCCTCCACGCATTTTGCGAGGCGTCTTTGACGCCTGTAATCTTGCGCTGTTCTTCATTGACTTCAATGAAAAACGGCTCAAATTACGTTTCAAAGAAGTGTCCTGCACTTCTTTGACGAGGCAGTCATTTTACGCGTCGTCGTTTGACAGCTGTCAAACGACAACGCAAAAATGACAGGTCGTCGGTACAGTACGTCGGCAAACCCATTCAAATGAATGGGCAGATGTTTGCCGACGTATTGTAGCCGTATTTTCAGGCGTAAATCGAGGCATAATACGCCTCGTTTACGCCTGAAAATAGGTCGTGTGAACCCAGCCTAATTCTCTATAATATCATTCTACTGAGAATTTACTAATAGTGCATGACTAAACTAGTCAAGGACGTCAGCGGACAAGTGATTTTAGATAGTTGTAAGGTGAATAACTTGTTGTTGAGAATTGGTATTATTTCTTTTTGTCATGAACAACTTTTTAATTATGCCAAGGAGATGGCAAAAGGCACAATACACTGCAAAACTTAATGATCGCATGTTCGAGCACCCTAGTGGCACTAAAAATTTAACATTTCTTAAATACAGTTTTAGAAATATTGAAAAAATAAATAAAAGTTCAAAGACCCCCCTTTTCCATTTTCCCACTAAAGTAATGTCAACAATAAAAAAAAATAACATAATTGGCATTGCCACATCCATAAAAATCTGAACTATTACAGTATAACATTATTTATCCCACATAAAAATAAATAAAAACACCCGAATTGCTGTTTTTTGGTCATCTTAACTCCTACAAAAAATGAAATAAAAAGCGATCAAAATGTTGCGTGAACCCAAACATGGTATTAATAAAAATTACCGCTTACCCCGCAGAAATCAAGCCCTCACACACTGAACCGACGGAAGAATAAAAGCTATGGGTCTCAGAATATGGTGACACAAAGCAGACATTATTTTTAGCATATTGTTTTTATTTTGTAAAAGAAGTAAAACATAAAAAGAACTATATAAGTTTGGTTTCGCCATAATCGTATTGACCCGTAAATAAAGTTAATGTCTTTTTCAACAAACTGTGCTTTTTTTACTTCCACCTTGTCTCGCAAAACAAAATCCCTCATACAGATATGTTGACAGTAAAATAAAATGTTATTGTTTTTGGAAGATGGGGAGGAGAAAATTGAAAGAGAAAAGATCAAAAGTGGCTGCGGCAGGACATTGTTAACTCCTTAACCCCTTAAGGACGCAGCCTTGTTTTGGCCTTAAACCCTTCCCGCTCCTGGACGTACTATTAGGTCATGGTAACTATAGCGTTCGCGCTCCATGACCTAATAGTACGTCTCGGGAGTAACGGCCGTTTCGGCCGTCCTCCCGACACATACAGGAGCTGTGACAGCTGCTGTTTTATTCAGCAGCTGTCACAGCTCCTACAGCGGGGACCGATCGCTGTGTCCCCGCTGATTAACCCCTTAAAAGCCGCGTTCTATAGAGATTGCGGCTTTTTAGGGGTTAAGCTGCCATCGCCGACCTGCTACACGTTAGCGGCCGGCGATGGTGACTATGGCAACCGGACACCAAACAATGGCGTCCGGCTATGCCATAGACGGAAGCCTAGTGGGTCCTGACAACGTCAGGACCCACTATGCTTGCTGTCAGTGAGTAGCTGACAGTTCTAATACACTGCACTACGCATGTAGTGCAGTGTATTAGAATAGCGATCAGGGCCTCCTGCCCTCAAGTCCCCTAGTGGGACAAAGTAATACAGTAAAAAAAAAGTTAAAAAAAGATGTGTAAAAATAAGAAAAGAAAAGATTTAAAAGTATTAAAAGTAAAAATCCCCCCTTTTCCCTTATCAGTCATTTATTATTAATAAAAATATATAAACAAACAAATAAACTATACATAATTGGTATCGCCGCGTCCATAACGGCCTGAACTACAAAATTATTTCGTTATTTATCCCGCACGGTGAACGCCGTAAAAGAAAATAATAATAAACCTTAGCACAAGCACAATTGTTTGGTCACTTCACCTCCCAAAAAATGGAATAAAAAGAGATCAAAAAGTCGCATGTACCGAAAAATGGTACTGATCGAAACTACAGTTCGTTACGCAAAAAATAAGTCCTCGCACGTCTTTATTGATTGAAAAATAAAAACGTTATGGCTCTTAGAATAAGGCAACACAAAAAGTAAATGATTGTTTACAAAACGTATTTTATTGTGCAAACGCCATAAGACATAAAAAAAAACTATAAACATCTGGTATCGCCGTAATCGTATCGCCCCGCAGAATAAAGTGAATATGTCATTTATAGCGCACGGTGCACGCAGTAAAAAAAAAAGAATAAAAAAACAATAGTAGAATTGCTGTTTATTAGTCACCACGCCACCTAAAAATAGAATAAAAACTGATCAAAAAGCTGCATGCACCCCAAGAAAACTACAATGCATTCCTCAAGGGGTTTAGTTTCCAAATTGGGGTCACTTTTGGGGGTTCCCAATGTTTTGGCACCACAAGACCTCTTCAAACCGGACATGGTGCCTAATAAAAAAGAGGCCTCAAAATCCACTAGGTGCTCCTTTGCTTCGGAGGCCAGTGCTTCAGTCCATTACCGCACTAGGGCCACATGTGGGATATTTCTCAAAACTGCAGAATCTGGGCAATACGTATTAAGTTGCGTTTCTCTGATAAATCCTTTTGTGTTATAAAAAAAATGGTATAAAGAGGATTTTCTGACAAAAAAAAATATGTAAATTTCACCTCTACTTTGCTCTAAATTTCTGTGAAACACCTAAAGGGTTCATAAACTTTCTAAATGCTGTTGTGAATACTTTGAGGGGTCTAGTTTCTAAAATGGCGTATTTGATAGGGGTTTCTAATATATGGGCCCCTCAAAGCAACTTCAGAACTGAACTGGAACCTAAAAAAATAAATAAATGAGGCAATACTTCGCTTCTTACATTATACTGATAATGAGCCGTGCCCACACCGAGATGACCCCAGTTTTGACCGTTTGTATAAACGGAGACCCCTATTAGACCGTTCCAGTGCCCGGTTTTCCCAAGCATTCACCCCCGAGAAGTGTATTTCTATTGATGAGTCCCTGGTACATTTTAAAGGGAGGGTTCAATTCCGCGAGTACCTGCCGGGTAAGAGGGCAAGGTATGGCGTGAAGATGTATAAGCTGCGAGAGTGCATCCGGGTATACCTACAGGTTTAGGCTATATGAAGGAAAGGCCACCCCCAAACCAGACTGCATCCTGGACTACAATAGGTACATGGGAGGTGTGGACTTGTCAGATCAAATCCTGAAGCCCTACAGCGCCATGCGGTGTGGTATAAGAAGCTGGCCGGGCACATCATACAGATGGCATTGTACAATGCGTACGTGCTGCGTCGATGTGCAGGCCAGACGGGAACTTTCCTGGAATTTCAAGAGGTGATTATCAAGAAACTAATCTTTAGGGACCAAGAAGGGGGGGCACCCAGTACTTCTGGAAGCGGGGCCACACGCATCGTACCAAGGTGGCAACACTTTCCAGGAGAAGATCCCCAAACTGGCAAGAAGGGAAAAAGTCAAAAGAGGTGCAAAGTCTGCTATAAGGGATGACACAATATATCAATGTGACACGTGTCCCGAATAACCAGAGCTCTGTATGAAAGTCAGTTTTAAAATTTATCATACATCCCTTGGTTTATAATTTACCCCAATTTTACTTACCCTGATGCACTCCGCCAGCTTATCCCCCCTCGTCTTTCCCTTCTGAGCCCTGCTGAGTGTCCAGGAAGCTGATAACAGCCACATGTAGGGTATTGCCATACCCGGGAGAACCCACATTACAGTTTATGGGGTGTAGGTCTCTGGTCAAAATGCTCACTACACCTCTAGATGACTGCCTTAAATTAAAACGGGGTCACTTCTTGCGGGTTTCAACTGTACTGGTACCTCAGGTGCTTCTGCATACATGACTTCGCACTAGAAAACCCCCAGTAGGCCAAATGGTGGTCCTTTCCTTCTGAGCCCTCCCATGGGCCCAAACGGCAGTTTATCACCACAAATGGGGTATTGCCACACTAAGGACAAATTGGGCAACAAAATGGGGTATTTTTTTCCCTGTGAAAATAAGAAAATTTGATCACAAATGACATTTTATTGGAAAAAATTAAATTTTTTTCATTTCACAGCCCAATTCAAATACGTGCTGTGAAAAAACTGTGCGGTCAAAATGGTAACAACAACCATAAATGAATTCCTTGAGGGGTGTATTTTCCAAAATGGGGTCACTATTGGGGGATTCCTACTGTTTTGGCACCTCAACACCTCTTCAAACCTGGCATGCTGCCTAAAATATATTCTAATAAAAAAGAGGACTTAAAATGCACTAGGTGCTTCTTTGCTTCTAGGGCTTGTGTTTTAGTCCACGAGCGCAGTAGGGCCACATGTGGGAAATTTCTAAAAACTGCAGAATCTGGACAATACATATTTAGTAGTGTTTCTCTGGTAAAACCTTCTGTGTTACAGAAAAAAAATGAATAAAATTGAAATTCAGCAGGAAAAATGAAATTTGCAAATTTCACCTCCACTTTGCTTTAATTCCTGTGAAATGCCTGAAGGGTTAAAAAACTTTCTAAATGCTGTTTTGAATACTTTGAGGGGTCTAGTTTTTAAAATGGGGTGTTTTATCAGGGTTTCTAATACATAGGCGCCACAAAGTCACTTCAGAACTCAAGAGGTACCTTAAAAAAAAGGCTTTTGAAATTTTCTTAAAAATATGAGAAATTGCTGTTTATGTTCTAAGCCTTGTAACGTCCAAGAAAAATAAAATAATGTTCAAAAAACGATGCCAATCTAAAGTAGACATATGGGAAATGTGAACTAGTAACTATTTTGGGTGGTATAACCGTCTGTTTTACAAGCAGATGCATTTAAATTCTGAAAAATGCAATTTTTTCAACATTTTCTCTAAATTTTGCAATTTTTCACCAATAAACACTCAATATATCGACCACATTTTACCACGAAAATGAAGCCCAATGTGTCACGAGAAAACAATCTCAGAATCGCTTGGGTAGGTTTAAGCATTCCGACGTTATTACCACATAAAGTGAAATATGTCAGATTTGAAAAATGGGCTCTGAGCCTTAAGGCCAAAACTAGGCTGCGTCCTTAAGGGGTTAATGCCCAACTGGGCGTGTTTTTACTTTTGACCAAGTGGGTGTTGTAAAGAAGTGTATGAGGCTGACCAATCAGTGACTAATCAGTGACATACACTTCTCATTGTTCCAGCCCAGCATGATCCACAGCACAGTGAGATTGTGCAGTGAAAGAAGCTGGGCTGGAACAATGAGAAGTTTATGTCACTGTTTAATCACTGATTGGTCAGTCTCATACACTTCTTTACAACACCCACTTGGTCAAATGTAAAAACACGCCCAGTTGGGCATTAAGAAACTAAGTCTAAAATTGCTAGTAACTTGCTCAAAAATTATCGTTTTTCAAAATAAAAGCCACTGCTGTTATCTACATTCCAGCGCCGATCAGATTATGTAGGAGATGGGGCACTTATAATCTGGTGACAGAGTCTCTTTAAGGCTCAGATAATAATAACGTCGGAATGCTTAAAGAGACTATGTCACCACATTATAAGTGCCCTATCTCCTATATAAGGAGATGGGCGCTGTAATGTAGGTGACAGTAATGCTTTTTATTTAAAAAAAACGATCTTTTTTCACAAAGTTAGGAGCGATTTTGGTTTATGCTAATGAGCTTTCTTAATGCCCAAGTGGGCGTACTTTTACTTTCGACCAAGTGGGCGTTGTACAGAGGAGTGCATGACGCTGACCAATCGGCATCATGCACTCCTCTCCATTCATTTACACTGCACTAGCGATATAGATATATCACTATGTGCAGCTACATACACAAGCCCTAACATTACTAGTGTCCTGATAATGAATACACATGAAATCTAGCCTGGACGTCATGTGTACTCAGAATCCTGACACTTCTGACTCTTTTTTGTGAGATTCCAGCAACGGATACGAAATCTCGCGAGATCTCGGAGCTAAACGAGATTTGGTTTCACTTGCCGGAATCTCACAAAAAAAGATTCAGAAGTGTCAGGATTCTGAGTACACATGACGTCCAGGCTGGATTTCATGTGTATTCATGATCAGGACACTAGTAATGTTAGGGCTTGTGTATGAGGCTGCACATAGCGATATATCTATATCGCTAGTGCAGTGTAAATGAATGGAGAGGAGTGCATGATGCTGATTGGTCAGCGTCATGCACTCCTCTGTACAACGCCCACTTGGTCGAAAGTAAAAGTACGCCCACTTGGGCATTAAGAAAGCTCATTAGCATAAACTTAAATCGCTCCTAACTTTGTGAAAAAAGATCGTTTTTTTAAATAAAAAGCATTACTGTCACCTACATTACAGCGCCCATCTCCTTATATAGGAGATAGGACACTTATAATGTAGTGACAGAGTCTCTTTAAACCTATCCAAGCGATTCTGAGATTTTTTTCTCGTGACACATTGGGCTTTATGTTAGTGGTAAAATTTGGACGATATATTCAGTGTTTATTGGTGAAAAATTGCAAAATTTAGAGAAAATTTATAAAAAATAGAATTTTTCAGAATTTAAATGCATCTACTTGTAAAACAGACGGTTATACCACCAAAACTAGTTACTA
Organism: Rhinoderma darwinii; assembly: GCF_050947455.1. Taxonomy (NCBI): domain Eukaryota; kingdom Metazoa; phylum Chordata; class Amphibia; order Anura; family Rhinodermatidae; genus Rhinoderma; species Rhinoderma darwinii. Next base: position 168,035,424 of record NC_134689.1, read on the forward strand.
GTTCACATTTTCCATATGTCTACTTTAGATTGGCATAGTTTCTTGAACATTCTTTATATTTCTCATATTTTGAAGGAAATTTCAAAAGCCTTTTTTTTAAGGTACCTGTTCAGTTCCAAAGTGACTTTGAGGGGCCTATGTATTAGAAACCCCCATAAAACACCCCATTTTGAAAACTAGACCCCTCAAAGTATTCAAAACAGCATTTAGAAAGTTTATTTAACCCTTCAGGCATTTCACAGAAATTGAAGCAAAGTAGAGGTGAAATTTGAAAATTTAATTTTTCTTGCTGAATTTCAATTGTATTACATTTTTTTCTGTGACACAGATTCTGCTGTTTTTAGAAATGTTCCACATGTGGCTCTAGTGTGCTCGTGGACTAAAACGCAAGCCCCAGAAGCAAAGAAGGACCTAGTACATTTTGAGGCCTCTTTTTTATTAGAATATATTTTAGGCAGCATGCCAGGTTTGAAGAGGCGTTGAGGTGCCAAAACAGTAGGAATCCCACAAAAGTGACCCCATTTCGGAAACGACACCCCTCAAGGAATTAATTTATGGTTGTTGTTACCATTTTGACCCCACAGTTTTTACACAGCATGTATTTGAATTGGGCTGTGAAATAAAAAAAAATGACATATTTTCCAATAAGATGTAATTTTTGATAAAAATTTTCACAGGGAACAAAATACCTCATTTTGAGTGCAGCAATACCCCATTTGTGGCGATAAACTGCCGTTTTGGCCCATAAGAGGGCTCAGAAGGAAAGGAGCGCTATTTGTTCTTTGGAGTGCAGAGTTTGCTGGTTTGGTTTTCGGGTGCCATGTCGCATTTGCAGAGCCCCAGAGGTATCAAAGCAATGGAAACCCACCAGAAGTGACCCCATTTTGGAAACTACACCCATAAAGGAATTCATTTATTGGTGTTGTGACCATTTTGACCTCATAGTTTTTTCACATAACTTATTTGAATTGGGCTGGGAATTCTAACAAAATTATTTTTTTCCAATAATATGTCGTTTTGGCTGAAAATTTCTTCTTTTTACAAGAAATAAAATGCCCCATTTTGTTGCCCAATTTGTCCTGAGTGCGGCAATGCCCAATTTGTGGTGATAAACTGACGTTTGGGCCCATGGGAGGGCTCAGAAGGAAAGGACCACCATTTGGCCTACTGGGGATTTTCTGGTGCGAAGTCATGTATGCAGAAGCCCCTGAGGTACCAGTACAGTTGAAACCCCCGAGAAGTGACCCCGTTTTAAAAACTACAACCCTTAAGGCATTCATCTAGAGGTGTAGTGAGCATTTTTACCGGGACATACACCCCATAAACTGTAATGTGGGTACTCACGGGTATGGCAATACCCTCAATGTGGCTGTTATCAGCTGCCTGGGCACACAGCAGGGCTCTGAAGAGAAAGATGAGGGGGATAAGCTGTGCGGAGTGCATCAGGGTAAGTAAAACTGGGGTAGATTAAAAATCAAGGGATGTATGATACATTTTGAAGCACTCTTTCATACTGAGCCTTAGTTTTTCGGGACACATGTCACATTGATATATTGTGTCCTCCCTTATCCACCTCTTATAGCAGACTTTGTACCTCTTTTGACTTATCCTGGAAAGTGTTGCCCTGGTACGATGCATGTGGCCCCGCTTCCAAAAGTACTGGGTGCCCCCCCTCCTTGGTCCCTAAAAATTAGTTTCTTGATAACCACCTGTAATGACAGGGTAGGGAGACAGACAGGTGAGCCCTAATCTACCCGCCACTCAGTCGCTGCCTACTTGCAACGACCCATCCAAAGCGACGGGGTACAACTGGGCGACAGTCCCTACACTCAGTAAGTGCAAGACAGACAAAACAGACAGGGGTACACAGAAGCTAGGGAAACAGGGCAACTGCCCACGGAACACCGTGAGCAACAAGAGGGGTGAACGAGCTGAGTCAAACCAGGAGAGAGCGAGGTACAAAGGTACAAAACGCTGAGCAGAAGAGTGGTCAGAAAGCCAAGGTCAATAACAAGCAGAGGATCAGTAGTACAAGCAGCAGCAGCAAGCCAGGAAACAAGCATAGAAGATTCACAGGCAAAGGAGGAACAGGAAAGGCAGGTATATATAGACAGTGGGCGGGAACTAGCTCCGTCTGGCCAGGCTGTGATAGGCTCTCCCACTCCTAAGCCTGCCATCCTGAGTGGTGGAAGATGGAGTCAGTCTCACAGACATAGGAGCAGGTGCAGACTGATTGCCCACGGGCGTCGACACAGAACCTGTGTCTGGCAAATACTTTACAGTACCCCCCTTTTATGAGGGGCCACCGGACCCTTTCTAGGTGGACCTGGTTTATTGGGGAAACGAAGGTGGAACCTCCTGGAAAATATCCCAGCATGAACATCCCGGGCGGGTACCCAAGTCCTCTCCTCAGGCCCGTATCCTCTCCAATGGACCAGGTACTGGAGGGAGCCTTGGACCATCCTGCTGTCCACAATCTTGGCCACCTCGAATTCTACCCCCTCAGGGGTGAGAACAGGGACCGGAGGTTTCCTCGAGGGAGCCAAGGACGGGGAGCAGCGTTTAAGGAGGGAGGCATGAAAGACGTCGTGCACTCGAAAATACGGGGGCAACTCAAGTCGGAAGGAGACAGGGTTAAGGACTTCAATGACCTTGTACGGCCCTATAAACCGGGGAGCAAATTTCTTAGACGGGACTTTAAGGCGCAAATTTTTAGAAGATAGCCACACCAGATCCCCGACCACAAACAAGGGGTTAGCAGAACGTCTTCTATCTGCCTGAGTCTTTTGTATGCTCTGGGACGCCTCTAGGTTCTTCTGAACCTGGGCCCAGACTGTGCACAGTTCCTGATGAACGACATCTACCTCGGGATTGTTGGAACTACCAGGTGAAACGGAGGAGAACCGTGGATTAAACCCAAAATTACAGAAAAAGGGGGAGACCACTGACGAGTTACTGACCCGGTTGTTAAGGGAAAATTCGGTGAGGGGAATGAATGAGACCCAATCATGTTGACATTCAGAGATAAAACACCTTAAATATTGTTCTAGAGACTGATTAGTCCTCTCCGTTTGGCCATTAGTTTCAGGATGGAAGGCAGAGGAGAAGGACAGATCAATCTCCAACATTTTGCAGAAGGCTCTCCAAAACAATGAAACAAATTGTACCCCTCTGTCAGAAACAATATTGACAGGAACCCCATGGAGACGCAGGATGTGTTTGACAATCAAGGTAGCTAACGTCTTAACATTGGGTAGTTTCTTGAGGGGCACAAAGTGGCACATCTTACTGAAGCGGTCTACTACAACCCACACCACCGACTTGCCTTGAGATGGAGACAAATCGGTGATAAAATCCATGGAGATATGCGTCAAAGGTCTCTGGGGAATGGGCAAAGAACATAGTAAGCCCACTGGTCGGGACCTGGGAGTCTTGGACCTAGCACAAACCTCACAAGCGGCGACGTAGGCCTTAACGTCTTTAAGCAACCCAGGCCACCAGTAGTTTCTGGCAATGAGGTGCTTGGTACCCAGGATGCCTGGATGGCCAGATAGTGCAGAGTCATGATTTTCCCTAAGTACCCTTAGCCGGAGTTGTAGGGGAACAAACAGCTTGTTCTCAGGAAGGTTCCCGGGAGCTGAACCTTGATCAGCCGCAATTTCGGAGACTAAATGAGAATCAATAGAGGAAATTATTATACCTGGAGGCAAAACACAAGCAGGATCCTCCTCCGAAGGAGGGCTGGCCATGAAGCTACGCGACAGTGCGTCAGCCTTAATATTTTTAGACCCAGCCCTATAGGTGACCAAAAAGTTGAATCTGGTAAAAAATAACGCCCATCGAGCTTGTCTCGGGTTTAGCCTCTGGGCAGATTCTAAGAAAACCGGATTCTTGTGGTCGGTAAGGACCGTTACCTGGTGCCTAGCCCCCTCCAGGAAGTTGCGCCACTCTTCAAATGCCCATTTAATGGCTAAGAGTTCGCGGTTGCCAATATCATAGTTACTCTCAGTGGGCGAAAACTTCCTTGAGAAGTAGGCACAGGGAAGGAGATGGGTGAGGGACCTGGTACCCTGGGACAAGACAGCACCCACTCCCACCTCGGAGGCGTCAACCTCCACGATGAATGGCTCCATTTGGTTGGGCTGAACCAGCACTGGGGCCGAGATAAAGCACTTCTTAAGGACCTCAAAAGCCTGGACAGCTTCAGGAGGCCAGTGGAGGAGATCAGCACCTTTGCGAGTGAGATCCGTAAGAGGCTTAGCAATGACTGAGAAGTTAGCAATAAATCTCCTGTAATAATTAGCAAATCCCAGGAGGCACTGTAACGCCTTCAGGGAGGCAGGGCGGACCCATTCCGCCACAGCCTGGACCTTGGCGGGGTCCATGCAGAATTCATGAGGAGTGAGGATTTGACCCAAAAATGGTATCTCTTGCACCCCAAACACACATTTTTCGGTCTTAGCAAACAGTTTGTTTTCCCGAAGGACCTGGAGCACCTTCCTGACATGCTCAATGTGGGAGGACCAGTCCTTGGAAAACACAAGTATGTCATCAAGGTACACTACAAGAAATATCCCCAGATAGTCTCTTAAAATCTCATTTATGAAATTCTGGAAGACCGCGGGAGCATTACACAACCCAAAGGGCATGACGAGGTATTCGAAATGACCTTCGGGCGTGTTAAACGCAGTCTTCCACTCATCCCCCTCTTTGATGCGGATAAGGTTATAAGCCCCCCGTAGATCAAACTTAGAGAATCATCGGGCCCCCTGAACCTGATTGAAGAGATCAGGAATCAAAGGAAGGGGGTACTGGTTCCTTACAGTGACCTTATTCAAGTTCCGGTAGTCGATGCACGGCCTAAGACCACCATCCTTCTTCCCTACGAAGAAGAAGCCAGCACCTTCCGGAGAAGTAGAGGGGCGAATGTAACCCTTGGCCAGGCACTCCTGGATATACTCTCTCATGGCTTCACGTTCGGGACAAAAGAGATTGAATATCCTACCCTTAGGGAGCTTAGCTCCTGGTACCAAATCGATTGCGCAATCGTATTCTCTATGAGGAGGTAACACTTCGGAGGCCTCTTTAGAAAAAACATCAGCGAAGTCCTGAACAAACTAAGGTAGAGTGTTCACCTCCTCAGGGAGAAAAATAGAATTAACATAAAAACATGACGTCATGCATTCATTACCCCATTTGGTAAGATCCCCAGTATTCCAGTTAAACGTGGGACTATGCAACTGCAACCAGGGAAGGCCTAAAACCAAATCGGACGATAATTCCTGCATCACCAGTACAGAGCACTGCTCCAAATGCATGGAGCCAACAAGGAGTTCAAAAACAGGGGTATGCTGCATAAAACAACCATTAGCAAGTGGAGTGGAGTCGATACCCACTACCGGGACAGGTTTAGGCAAATCAATCAATGGCATAGCTAAAGACATAGCAAATTCCACAGACATAATATTAGCAGAAGACCCTGAATCCACGAAGGCACTGCCAGTAGCAGACCTACCACCAAAAGAGACCTGAAAGGGAAGCAAGATTTTATTAGGTTTCATCTTTACGGGAAATACCTGTGCGCCCAAGTGACCTCCCCGATGATCACTTAGGCGCGGAAGTTCTTCTGGCTGCTTATTCTTACGCCCAGGACAGTTGTTCACTTGATGCTTGTCATCCCCACAGTAGAAGCAGAGACCATTCTTCCTGCGGAACTCTCTTCATTGTTGGGGGGACACGGAGGCCCCGAGTTGCATAGGTTCATCCGACTTTTCCGTGGAAGAATGAAGCAACAGAATCTCGGGAGCCATCATGGGGGAGTCAGAGGAGAAGGCACAAAAACGTTCAAGTCGTCGTTCCCTGAGACGTCGGTCAAGTCGTACCGCTAAAGCCATAACCTGATCTATGGAGTCAGCAGAGGGATTGCTAACTAGCAGGTCTCTCAGGGCGTTCGACAGACCCAATCTAAACTGGCACCTCAAGGCAGGGTCATTCCACCGAGAAGCTACACACCACTTCCTAAAGTCAGAACAATACCCCTCTACAGGCCTCTTACCCTGATGTAAGGTCACCAGCTGACTCTCGGCAAAGGCAGTCTTGTCAGTCTCGTCATAAATGAGCCCGAGAGCAGAAAAGAAAAGATCAACGGAGGAAAGTTCAGGGGCGTCAGGAGCCAAGGAGAAGGCCCATTCTTGGGGCCCGTCCTGGAGCCGGGACATAATTATACCCACCCGCTGGCTCTCAGAACCTGAGGTACGGGGCTTTAAGCGAAAATAAAGTCTACAACTCTTTCGAAAGGAGAAAAAAGTCTTCCAGTCCCCTGAGAACCGGTCAGGCAACTTGAGGTGGGGTTCAAGAGGTGAGGTGGGGGGCACTACCAGGGAAGCATCACGCAGATTGTTCCTCTAAGCCAGGGCCTGGACCTGTAGGGAGAGGCCCTGCATCTGCTGAGCCAGGGTCTCAAGGGTGTCCATAGATGAGTCAGGGACCAGGGTAGACTAGGTATATGGGCCTGTGATTATGTAATGACAGGGTAGGGAGACAGACAGGTGAGCCCTAATCTACCCGCCACTCAGTCCCTGCCTACTTGCAACGACCCATCCTAAGCGACGGGGTACAACTGGGCAACGGTCCCTACGCTCAGTAAGTGCAAGACAGACAAAACAGACAGGGGTACACAGAAGCTAGGGAAACGGGGCAGCTGCCCACGGAACACCGTGAGCAACAAGAGTGAAGAACGAGCCGAGTCAAACCAGGAGAGAGCGAGGTACAAAACGCTGAGCAGGAGAGTGGTCAGAAAGCCAAGGTCAATAACAAGCAGAGGATCAGTAGTACAAGCAGCAGCAGCAAGCCAGGAAACAAGCATAGAAGAATCACAGGCAAAGGAGGAACAGGAAAGGCAGGTATAAATAGACAGTGGGCGGGAACTAGCTCCGTCTGGCCAGGCTGTGATAGGCTCTCCCACTCCTAAGCCTGCCATCATGAGTGGTGGAAGATGGAGTCAGTCTCACAGACATAGGAGCAGGTGCAGACTGATTGCCCACGGGTGTCGACACAGAACCTGTGTCTGGCAAATCCTTTACACCACCTCTTGAAATTCCAGGAAAGTTCCCCTCTGGCCTGCACATCGGCGTAGCACGTACACATTGTACAATGCCATCTGTATGATGTGCACGGCCAGCTTCTTATACCACACCGCATGGCGCTGTAGGGCTTCAGGGCTTGATCTGACAAGTCCACCCCTCAAATGTACCTATTGTAGTCCAGGATGCAGTCTGGTTTGGGGATCTCTGTACCGGTACCTCGTTCAGGTACATGGGTACTGGTGTGGCATCTCTCTTGTCTTGTACGTGACACAGAATATGTTGCTGCTAGATTGTGCCCTGAAGAATAGCACAGACCCTAGTAGCTGGCAGGGATAAATTATATACGAAAGCAAATTGGTGTGCATGAGCACTGTTGATCCCGATTTCCCAGCTGCTATTGAGTTATAAATTTATTAAAACGTAACTTTTATTTTTGTAATTTAGAAATGAAGCGCAGCAGAGAAGAGAAAGACGTACAACATAGAGGTGAGTTAAAATGGTTCCAAGTCGGTTGGCGTAATTATAGAGATCCAATGTGTATTAGGGTCTCATATGAATAGAGTGGCAGGCACGATCAGCGGCTGCAGACCGCTGGAGAGCCTCTTTGTCACACAGGATAGGTACAGTAGCTAGTGCCGACTGGGATTATTAAAAGAGCGCTAGCCCCCCCGACATGTTTCGCTGCTACAGCAGCATCCTCAGGGGATAAATTCGGGGCTAGTAGCCGCGCGTTCATTTTCCTCTTCCTGTTATAGGAGGGGGACCACCTACTAGGGTGCGTCATTGCCAAGAGGCAGCCAATAGTGATTGCTTAGAGGGACGAGCCCTCATTGTGTTTGAATGACATGCTGGCTGGCCTATGTAATCGTGTAGCTGTTCCTCCAATCAGGTATAAGTTAGCGCGCATGCGCTCATTAGTCAGATCGGGTGATAGAGATAAGTGTCTCGAAGTGCCGCTGTCAACGTCAGAAGACGCTTTTGGCACATGCGCACCCTTGTCGAATCGGGTGATAGAATTTGGATGTTTAAAGGGACGTATGTACCCTTCAGAGGTCGGATTATGCGCTGAGGTATAGGAGCATAGCATGCTGTCAGCGCATCTATGTTTTATAAAGGTGCCCCAGGCAGTGGCATATGGAAGAGGAAGGAAGAAGAATGGTATGATTATGATGTTGTACTGTAACAAGAAGTGATTTGTGTGTATGTTTTAGAAAACCTAACATTAACTCTGCTGAGAAGAGTATATCAATACTTTGTAGATATATGCAAGAATTTCCTCAAAAGGAAGATTGTATCAACTGGTGATGATGTAATATATGTAGCTTTATTTGATGAGGTATTCAATAGAGGCCATTTATTCCTATGGTTATGAATATCGTATAGATTAGGGTTATTAGGTAGATATTCTTTAAATTGGTAACTTATTAAGTAAATGAAGAGAAAGAAGGGGAAAGAAAGGAGAAACGACAAAAAAGCAGCAAAAGTAAAGCCTTCGTTTAGACCGTTGGGGCTAAGAGAGCTCAGTCTGTGTATCCAACGGGCTTCTTCTTGTAGCAATTTTCTATCCAAATTGCCGGCCCCAGGGCCTAGTTTGACTTGCGTGATTCCCCAAAAGAGGAGAGAATTGGCGTATCCCTGATGTGAGAATCTGACGTGTCTGGAGAGTGGTGTATCTTCATGAGTATTGATGGTGCTTACATGCTTGGAGATCCTTCTTCTAAGCTGTTGAACGGTCTTGCCTATATACAGTTTGGGGCAAGGACAACTAGCGGCATATATGACACCGCTACTTTGGCAATTAATAAATTGCCTAATAGTGTATTGTTTTCCATCCACGGGGTTATCAAAAACTTTAGTTTTTGGCATATATGGACAGAAAGTGCATCTGCCACATGGGTACGAGCCTATAACGGGTGGTGGAAGCCAGGTACTTCGAGGAGTAGGGGTTGTAGTATAGTGACTATGCGTCAGGTATTCCCAAAGGTTCTTGCCACGTTGATAGGTGATACTTGGTCTGTCGGTGATAACTTCAGCTAGATCAGGATCTGCTTGTAAAATAGGCCAATGTTTCCGTAGTATATTCGATATTAAAGGGGCACAGGTATCAAAATTGCCAATGCATCTGATGGTAGAGGAGTGTTTGTCTTTGTTTATGCCTAGGCGTCTATTTCCATATAGGAGTTCATCTCTCGGGGTGGCCCTTGCTCTAGCGTATGCTCTATGTAGGATTTTTTTGGGGTAACCTCGTACCAAGAATTTTTGAAACAAGGTGTCACATTCTTGTTGAAAAGTATGTTCGTCAGAGCAATTTCTCCTGGCTCTGAGGTATTGCCCTGTAGGTATACCTTTTTTAAGGGCTGGTGGGTGGAAGCTCCCCCAGTGAAGGAAGCTATTTGTAGCTATTGCCTTGCGATAAATGTTAGTATGGACACCTCCATCAGAATCCAGAGAGATCTGAAGGTCTAAAAAATTTATTTGGTTCGTGTGTATTTGGTGGGTGAAATTCATCCCAATGGTGTTGCCATTGAGAATGTCCATAAAGTCTAAAAAAAAGTGTAATATCCCTGTCCCAGAAAACAAGTATATCATCTATATACCGGCCCCAGAACAGGATGTGACTTGTGAAAAACAATAAATCCTCATTGAATATTAGAGTGTCTTCCCACCACCCTAAAAATAAATTTGCGTATGTCGGTGCGCAAACTATGCCCATAGCTGTGCCTTTGAGTTGATGGTAAAATTTGCCATCAAAAAGAAAATAGTTGTGTGTGAGGAGGAATTGGAGAAGTGAAATGGTGAATTTATTATGTTCGTGAAACTGTGTGCCTTTAGTGTTTAGAAAGTTCTGAACTGCTTTTAGACCAAGCTCGTGTTTAATATTAGTGTAGAGGGACTCTACATCTATAGTGGCTATTAGAGTGGTGGTGGAGACATTGATCCCCTGGATTCTGGTGAGGGTGTCTTTGTTGTCTTTTAGGAAGGATGGTAGGGCTCTGACGAATGGTGATAGAATCTCATCAACATACATGCTTATTCCTTGTGTCAGATTGTCGTTACCTGAAACGATAGGTCTGCCGGGAACGGGCATGATGTTCTTGTGGATCTTCGGTACTGCAAAAATGTGGATAGAGTTGGGGTGGAGTTGAACAAAAATTTATATTCATCCTGGGTAATGAGTTCTTTGGATTTAGCCTCATTAAGGAGGAGGCTTAGTTCCAGGAGAAAACGCTCCGTAGGGTTCCTCTCTAGGATAGTGTAAGTTGATGTATCATTCAATAAGCTATAAGCCATTGAGATGTAGTCATCTCTATTTAAGATGACGATGTTACCACCTTTATCAGATGATTTTAGTACAATCTCATTGTTTTTGCAGAGTGTTTCTAAAGCAAGCTGTTCCATTTGACTGAGATTGCCTCTTCTTCCAAGTTTTTGTGTTTGGAGTTTACTAAGTTCAGCACTCACCATTTTGACAAGAATGTCAATATGTGCGAACTGTGAGAAGGGGGGAGTCATCCGTGATTTAGGTCGTAAGGATGAGAACGGGCCGGTGGCCATGTTGACTCTATATTCATTTTCATTGGCCAAATCTTCTAAGTCAAGTAGAGTTCTAAGTTCAGTGTGGTCAAGCTGATGAATGTTGGTGTTAGTCTTAAAGTGTTTGTGCAGGGCTAATTTCCTTGCAAAGAGATGAATGTCCTTGGTCCAGGAAAAATCATCAAAAGGAAAGGTGGGAGTGTATGAAAAACCCTTACAAAGGAGTGTTTTTTTATGTGAGTCCAGCTGGACGGACGACAGGTTGCAGATCTGCAGATTGTCAGAAGTTTGGTTTTCTATTTGGGTTATTTTGTCTGATTCCAAGGTGTCTGATGTGTTCCTAAAAAAGGAAACATATTGGGAGGGCCTGTAAGGAAGGAGCCTGCATTCGTTGCAGTGGTTATATTTCTGCCTGTGCCATCTGCATTGGTCCCTATGAGAGATGGAGTTGTTAATGTATTTGTGGTTGGTGACATATTTGTTGTCTTGGATGAAGATGAGGATCGTGTAAAGGAAGACACTGAAAAAGGCATAGAGGTGATCGTTTGTTGTCCGCTGCGACCTGGACATGGTGTATTCGTTTTACTAGAGGTGGTGTATGTTCTCTTTGGAGGGTTGTATTTATTAGTTTTGATTTTCCGTTTTGCCCCCGATCTGTTATCAGCAAAAGGTGGTCTAGGTTCGTCGGTGCCGGAGACGTCTGATTCGGAAAAGTCCTCGAGTCTAGGGGCACGGTTCTGGAAAGGAAGGTTGCGAGTGCGGTAGGTGTACGCCTGGCCTGTGTCGAAATCCCCGCGGTCTCGTATATATTTGCTATGTTTTCTTTCTTTGATTTCTTTTTGCAAATGTTCTATGTTTTTTTGTAATTTGGTTTCGCAGTCTGAAAAATCTGGCTCAGTATTAAATATTTGTATATCGCTAATTTCCTTCTCCAGCTGTGCGCTGATTTTACCAAAGTCTCTTTTTTCAAAATCTAGCAGGTAGTGTAGCAAGCGTAATGAGCTGTCGGTTAATAGCTGTTCCCACCCTTGGATGAAAATATTGTCGTTGCGATATGAGTTGGGGGTTATGTTAATACGTAACCCTCTGTAGATAATTTTTTGCTGGATGTAGGTCTCTAGGCTGGTGATTTCCCAGCATGAACGGACGTATTGTTTGTACGTTTTTTGTATGTCTCTGAATGCCGTTTGTACGTCAGATTTATGCAAGGGTATATTATCTGTGGAAAAAACTAGTGCTGCCTCAGATGATAGGTCATCAGGATTATGTTTCCTGGAAAGGAAATTCGCCATGCCCCAGGTGGGGGTTAATAAGTTTCCCTAGAATTGTTGATTATTAGGATACAGGAAAGGAATGGGTCAGATAAAGGGTGATTAACCCTGAATTTAGTCAAAAAGAATAGCACAGACCCTAGTGGCTGGCAGGGATAAATTATATACGAAAGCAAATTGGTGTGCATGAGCACTGTTGATCCCAATTTCCCAGCTGCTATTGAGTTATAAATTTATTAAAACGTAAGTTTTATTCACTTGATGCTTGTCATCCCCACAGTAGAAGCAGAGACCATTCTTCCTGCGGAACTCTCTTCATTGTTGGGGGGACACGGAGGCCCCGAGTTGCATAGGTTCATCCGACTTTTCCGTGGAAGAATGAAGCAACAGAATCTCGGGAGCCATCATGGGGGAGTCAGAGGAGAAGGCACAAAAACGTTCAAGTCGTCGTTCCCTGAGACGTCGGTCAAGTCGTACCGCTAAAGCCATAACCTGATCTAGGGAGTCAGCAGAGGGATTGCTAACTAGCAGGTCTCTCAGGGCGTTCGACAGACCCAATCTAAACTGGCACCTCAAGGCAGGGTCATTCCACCGAGAAGCTACACACCACTTCCTAAAGTCAGAACAATACCCCTCTACAGGCCTCTTACCCTGATGTAAGGTCACCAGCTGACTCTCGGCAAAGGCAGTCTTGTCAGTCTCGTCATAAATGAGCCCGAGAGCAGAAAAGAAAAGATCAACGGAGGAAAGTTCAGGGGCGTCAGGAGCCAAGGAGAAGGCCCATTCTTGGGGCCCGTCCTGGAGCCGGGACATAATTATACCCACCCGCTGGCTCTCAGAACCTGAGGTACGGGGCTTTAAGCGAAAATAGAGTCTACAACTCTTTCGAAAGGAGAAAAAAGTCTTCCAGTCCCCTGAGAACCGGTCAGGCAACTTGAGGTGGGGTTCAAGAGGTGAGGTGGGGGGCACTACCAGGGAAGCATCACGCAGATTGTTCCTCTAAGCCAGGGCCTGGACCTGTAGGGAGAGGCCCTGCATCTGCTGAGCCAGGGTCTCAAGGGTGTCCATAGATGAGTCAGGGACCAGGGTAGACTAGGTATATGGGCCTGTGATTATGTAATGACAGGGTAGGGAGACAGACAGGTGAGCCCTAATCTACCCGCCACTCAGTCCCTGCCTACTTGCAACGACCCATCCTAAGCGACGGGGTACAACTGGGCAACGGTCCCTACACTCAGTAAGTGCAAGACAGACAAAACAGACAGGGGTACACAGAAGCTAGGGAAACGGGGCAGCTGCCCACGGAACACCGTGAGCAACAAGAGTGAAGAACGAGCCGAGTCAAACCAGGAGAGAGCGAGGTACAAAACGCTGAGCAGGAGAGTGGTCAGAAAGCCAAGGTCAATAACAAGCAGAGGATCAGTAGTACAAGCAGCAGCAGCAAGCCAGGAAACAAGCATAGAAGAATCACAGGCAAAGGAGGAACAGGAAAGGCAGGTATAAATAGACAGTGGGCGGGAACTAGCTCCGTCTGGCCAGGCTGTGATAGGCTCTCCCACTCCTAAGCCTGCCATCATGAGTGGTGGAAGATGGAGTCAGTCTCACAGACAAAGGAGCAGGTGCAGACTGATTGCCCACGGGTGTCGACACAGAACCTGTGTCTGGCAAATCCTTTACACCACCTCTTGAAATTCCAGGAAAGTTCCCCTCTGGCCTGCACATCGGCGTAGCACGTACACATTGTACAATGCCATCTGTATGATGTGCACGGCCAGCTTCTTATACCACACCGCATGGCGCTGTAGGGCTTCAGGGCTTGATCTGACAAGTCCACCCCTCAAATGTACCTATTGTAGTCCAGGATGCAGTCTGGTTTGGGGATCTCTGTACCGGTACCTCGTTCAGGTACATGGGTACTGGTGTGGCATCTCTCTTGTCTTGTACGTGACACAGAATATGTTGCTGCTAGATTGTGCCCTGAAGAATAGCACAGACCCTAGTAGCTGGCAGGGATAAATTATATACGAAAGCAAATTGGTGTGCATGAGCACTGTTGATCCCGATTTCCCAGCTGCTATTGAGTTATAAATTTATTAAAACGTAACTTTTATTTTTGTAATTTAGAAATGAAGCGCAGCAGAGAAGAGAAAGACGTACAACATAGAGGTGAGTTAAAATGGTTCCAAGTCGGTTGGCGTAATTATAGAGATCCAATGTGTATTAGGGTCTCATATGAATAGAGTGGCAGGCACGATCAGCGGCTGCAGACCGCTGGAGAGCCTCTTTGTCACACAGGATAGGTACAGTAGCTAGTGCCGACTGGGATTATTAAAAGAGCGCTAGCCCCCCCCCCCGACATGTTTCGCTGCTACAGCAGCGTCCTCAGGGGATAAATTCAGGGCTAGTAGCCGCGCGTTCATTTTCCTCTTCCTGTTATAGGAGGGGGGACCACCTACTAGGGTGCGTCATTGCCAAGAGGCAGCCAATAGTGATTGCTTAGAGGGACGAGCCCTCATTGTGTTTGAATGACATGCTGGCTGGCCTATGTAATCGTGTAGCTGTTCCTCCAATCAGGTATAAGTTAGCGCGCATGCGCTCATTAGTCGGATCAGGTGATAGAGATAAGTGTCTCGAAGTGCCGCTGTCAACGTCAGAAGACGCTTTTGGCGCATGCGCACCCTTGTCGAATCGGGTGATAGAATTTGGATGTTTAAAGGGACGTATGTCCCCTTCAGATTGTGCCCTGCTCTCACCCCTTCTGGGTGTTCGTCCAAGCAGAGTCTTAGGGAGGCCTCTCAGATTTCTTCTAGCAGTGCAGCATGCCGCAGGACTTCTGGAAGCGAGGCACTTGAAGAGTGGGACGCAGGTATAAAAATTATCCAGATCGAGTTGGTAACCCTGGTCCAGAAGTGGGTGCACCAAATCCCACACAATTTTTGCATTAACTCCCAGTAAGGGGGGGGGAATTCTGGGGGCTGAGCACTGGTGTCCTTCCCTTCATATATCCTAAATTTGTAAGTATACCCTGATGCACTCTCGCACAGCTTATACATCTTCACGCCATACCTTGCCCTCTTACTCGGCAGGAACTGGCGGAATTGAAGCCTCCCTTTAAAATGCAGCAAGGACTCATCAATAGAAATACACGTCTCGGTGGTGTATGCTTGGGAAAACCGGGCACTGAAATGGTCTAATAGGGGTCTCCGTTTATACAAACGGTCAAAACTGGGGTCATCTGGGAGTAGGCAATGCTCATTAGGAGAAGCGAAGTATTGCCTCATTTTTTTTTTTTTTTTTTAGGTTCCAGTTCAGTTCTGAAGTTGCTTTGAGGGGCCCATATATTAGAAACCCCTATCAAACACCCCATTTTAGAAACTAGAGTATTCACAACAGCATTTAGAAAGTTTATGAACTCTTTAGGTGTTTCACAGGAATTTAGAGCAAAGTAGAGGTGAAATTTACATATTTATTTTTGTCCGAAAATCCTTTTTATACCATTTTTTTCTATAACACAAAAGGTTTTACCAGAGAAACGCAAGTTAATACTTATTACCCAGATTCTGCAGTTTTGCTAAATATCCCACATGTGGCCCTAGTGGAATCATGGACTGAAGCACCGGCCTCCGAAGCAAAGGAGCACCCAGAGGATTTTGAGGTCTCTTTTTTATTAGGCACCATGTCCGGTTTGAAGAGGTCTTGTGGTGCCAAAACAGTAGAAAACCCCCCAAAGTGACCCCATTTTGGAAACTAGACACCTTGAGGAATTCATTGCCGTTTTCATGGGGTGCATGCAGCTTTTTGATCAGTTTTTATTCTATTTTTAGGTGGCGTGGTGACTAAAAAACAGCAATTCTACTACTGTTTTTTTATTCTATTTTTTTTTACAGCGTTCACCGTGCGCTATAAATGACATATTCACTTTATTCTGCGGGGCGATAGGATTACGGTGATACCATATGTTTATAGTTTTTTTATGTCTTATGAAGTTTGCACAATAAAATACGTTTTGTAAAAAATCATTTACTTTTTGTGTTACCTTATTCTAAGAGCCAGAACATTTTTATTTTTCCATCAATAAAGCCGTGCGAGGACTTATTTTTTGCGTAACGAACTGTAGTTTCGATCAGTACCATTTTTAGGTACATGCGACTTTTTGATCTCTTTTTATTCCATTTTTTGGGAGGTGAAGTGACCAAACAATTGTGATTGTGGTACGGTTTATTATTATTTTCTTTTACGGCGTTCACCGTGCGGGAAAAATAACAAAATAATTTTGTAGTTCAGGCCGTTACGGACACGGAGATACCAATTATGTATAGTTTATTTGTTTATTTATCTATTTTTATTCTTAATAAACGACTGATAAGGGAAAAAGGGGGATTTTTACTTTTAATACTTTTAAAACTTTTATTTTCTTATTTTTACACATCTTTTTTTTACTTTTTTTTTACTTTATTACTTTGTCCCACTAAGGGACTTGAGGGCAGGAAGCCCTGATCGCTATTCTAATGCACTGCACTACATGCATAGTGCAGTGTATTAGAGCTGTCAGCTACTCACTGACAGCAAGCATAGTGGGTCCTGACTTTGTCAGGACCCACTAGGCTTCCGTCGATGGCATAGCCGGACGCCATTGTTTGGTATCCGGTTGCCATAGTCACCATCGCCGGCCGCTATCGTGTAGCAGGCCGGCGATGGTAGCTTAACCCCTAAAAAGCCGCGATATCTATTGAAAGCGGCTTTTAAGGGGTTAATCAGCGGGGACACAGCAATCGGTCCCCGTGGTAGGAGCTGCGGCAGCTGCTGTACAAGACAGCAGCTGTCACAGCTCCTGTATGTGTCGGGAGGACGGACGAAATGGCCGTTACTCCCGAAATGTACTATTAGGTCATGGAGCGCGAACGATACAACTACCTTGACCTAATAGTACGTCCAGGAGCGGGAAGGGGTTAAGGACCAGTCCTATTTTAACCTAAATGAGAACTTGTTTTTTGCAAAACGAGTTGTATTTTTCAATTGCAACATTTTTGGGTGTATATATTATATTAACTTATATAAAAAAAAAAAATTGGGAAGGAATTGAAGAAAAACTTCTATTCCAGCATTGTTTTTTACGTTTGAAATTGACTATGCTGCGTAAATAACATGTTAACTTTATTCTATGGTCGGTACTATTTTTTATGTTTACTACTTTTGTACAATAAAAATACTTTTGCCGTATGGGTACGCCATGGAAAGCTAGTGCTTCCTGAAATTTGCCGTATCCATACGCCAAATTCTTGGCACCGGCTCTGAAGCTGAGTCGGTGCCATCAACGCCGGATCTCAGCGGTATCTTACAGCTGACATCCGGCTGTAATGGCGGGGACTAATACTGGCCTCCCAGTCTGCCTAGCACGGAAGCCGGTCAAGATCCGCCCGGCGGTGGAACATGTTCGGCTTCCGCAGCCGCCGGCAAGATGGTGCCGGCTCAGGAGCTATTCCGGAATCATCAGCGGTGGAAGTCAGCTGTATGTTACAGCTGACATCCACCTGTAACGGTAGGAAATTGAGCTAGCTCCGATCCCTGCCATTAACCCCTACGATGCAGCGATCGCTGCATCTTAGAGGTTACTAGCAGATCGCCAGCCCTGACAGGCAATCAGGACTGGCGACTGCTGCTATGGCAACAGGAGACACAATAGCCTCCAGCTCTGCCATTACGGAAGTGGGACTTGAGAAAAAGTGTAAAAAAAGTATAAAAAAGTATAAAAAAAAAGTGAAAAAAATTAAAGTTTGAAAATATAATAAAAGTTTCAAGTAATAAAATAAAACACAATCGCTCTTTTTCTCTTATCAAGTCCTTTATTATTGAAAAAATAATAGTAAACCATACGTATTTGGTATCGCTGCGACCATAACGACCTGACGTATCAAAATATTATTTATTGCATGCGGTGAACAGCGTAAAAAAAACCCCGTAAAAAACGATACCAGAGTTTCCGTTTTTTGGTCACTTTGCCCTACACATATAGGAATAAAAATTGATCAAAAAGTCGTACGTATCCAAAAATGGTACCTATAAAAACTATAGCTCGTCTCGCAAAAAACAAGCCCTCATACAGCTCCATTGACAAAAAAGTTAAAAAGTTATGGTTGTCCCAACTTGGCGACAGAAAAAAATACATTCTTTTTACAAAAGTAATTTTATTGTGCAAAAAGTTGTAAAACATAAAAAAGTGCTATAAATTAGTTATCGCCGGAATCGTACTGACCCGCAGAATAAAGTTTTTTGTTTACCTGGCCTCCCAAAAAATAGGATAGAAGGTAATCAAAAAGTCGCATGTACCCCAAAATGGTACCAATAATAACTACAGCTCGTCCCGCAAAAAAAAAGCCGTCATACCACTACGTCTATGAAAAAAATTAAATTACTTATGGCTCCAATAAGTCAGGAAATAAAAAATATGCAGTTGTGCTGGCCCGAGGGGAACATTTCTTCTGTTTCAAGAGGCGATTTATCAAGGACCTAAAATTAGGGAACCAGGAAGGGGAGGGCCCAAATATATCTGCTGGAAGCGACGGTGCCCGTATTATACCAGGACAACACTTCCCAGAAAAATTCCTCAAACTGCAAAGGTGCGGATTGTGGACCAAAAGGGGTATAAGAAAGGACGCCATATATCAGTACGACACCGGCCTGTGCAGAAAGGATTGCTTCACAGCGTAACACACATCTATGGATCATTTTATTGTTTTTTTATCCCATTATTATACCACCTGACTATGCCCCTGATGTACTCTGCCCAGCTTACATGTACCCACACATTATAAATGGAAACACCAGCAATACTCAAACAAATCTACTACCAAGCACAATCCGCTCTCCAAAAGACAAATGGCGCTCCCTCCGCTCTGAACACTACAGTGTGCCCAAACAGCAGTTTCCTTCCACATATATGGCATCGTCATACCCGTGGAGAACCCTTTTAACAATTTTTGGGGTGTGAGTCTCCAGTGGCATAAGCTGGGCATGACATATTTGCCACTGAAATGGAATATCTAGGGAAAAATATACATTTTTAATTTGCACCATCCGCAGCGCAATCATTTATGGAAAAGACCTGTGGGGTGAAAATTCTCACTACATCCCTTAATAAATGCCAAATGGGATCACTTCTCAGGGGTTTCTTTTTATTATTTCACATCTGAGCCTCTGCAATTGTGAACTAATACTTTGTAAATCGCCAAATTAGGCCTCAATTTTACATGGTACGCTTTCACTCCTGAGCCAGGTCGAATGTCCAGGCAAAAGATTAAGGTCACATGTAGGGTGTTTCTAAAACCGGGAAATCACTGCATAATAATTTGAGAGCTGTCTTGTTATGGTGGCACAAGCTGGGCACCACATATTGGCATATCTATTGAAAAAATCCCATTTTCACTCTGCAACATCGAGTGCACACTAATTTCTACCAAACCTATGCAGGGTTAACATGCTCACTACACCCCTAGGTAAATGCATTGAGGGGTGTAGTTTCCAAAATGGGGTCACTTCTGGGGGGCTTCCACTGTTTTGGTCCCACAGGCGCCCAGAAACCAATCCAGCAAAATCTGCCTCCAAATGGCGCCCCTTCCCTTCTGAGCCCTGCTGTGTACCCAAACAGCAGTTTATGACCACATATGGGGTATTGCCGTACGCGGGAGAAATTGCTTTACAAATGTTGGGTTATTTTTTTCCTTTATTTGTTGAGAAAATGAAAAATTTTGCACTAAAGCTATGTCTTATTGAAGAAAAAGGATTGTTTTTATTTTCACTGCCCAATTCTAATAAATTCTATGAAACATCTGTGGGGTCAAAATGGAGTCATTTTTTCGGCGTTTTCATTGTTTTGTCCCCTCAGGGGCTTTGCAAATGTGACATGGCCTCCGCAAACTATTCCTGCTAAATGTGATCTCCGAAAGCCAAATAGCGCTCTTTCCCTTCTAAGCCCTGCCATGTGTCCAAACAGCCGTTTATTACCACATGTGGGGTATTGTTTTACTCGGGAGAAATTGCTTTACAAATTTTGCGTGCTTTTTCTCTTTTAGTCTTTGTGGAAATGAGAAAAAATATCGCTAAACCTACATTTTCTTTGAAAAAATGTAGATTTAAATTTTCACGGCCTACTTCCAATAATTTCTGTAAAAAACCTGTGCGATCAAAATGCTCACTATACTCCTAGATAATTTCTTTGAGGTGTGTAGTTTCCCATATGGGGTCACTTTTGGGGGATTTCCACTGTTTTGGCACCGCAAGAGCCCTTCAAACCTGACATGGTGCCTAAAATATATTCTAATAAAAATAAGGCCCCAAAATCCACTAGGTGCTCCTTTGCTTCTGAGGCCGGTGCTTCAGATCATGTACATGCACGGCAGAATACACGAATGGTTGAATTTCTATGCCATGATTGTACATAATTATGCGCCATGGTAATGAAGGAGTATTTCCAGATTAAAAATTATCACCTATACATAGGATAGGTGATATTTGTCTGATCACTTGAAGCTCAACCGCTGGGACCACCACCGATCGTGAGATCAGGGGTCCCGAACCCCCTGTTCCACCTCATTGCTTGACTGCAATGATAAGGACATTGAATGGAACATTGGTCGAGCATGTACGCTGTAGCTCCATTTAAAGTCTATGGGACTGACGGAAACAGTTGAGTACAGAGCTCGAAAGTATTCGTCATTCTTATAGACATTGAATGGAGCAGAGGGCGCATACTCGACTGCCGCTACATTCAAGCACCTTCTCACCATGGAGGATGCAGTGAGGAGGATTGGAGTAGTTCAGGACCCCCATTCTCATGATTGGTGGGGGTCCCAGCGGTAGATACACTACCGTTCAAAAGTTTGGGGTCACCCAGACAATTTTGTGTTTTCCATGAAATCTCACACTTATATTTATCAAATGAGTTGCAAAATGACTAGAAAATATAGTCAAGACATTGACAAGGTTAGAAATAATGATTTTTATTTGAAATAATAATTTTCTCCTTCAAACTTTGCTTTCGTCAAAGAATGCTCCATTTGCAGCAATTACAGCATTGCAGACCTTTGGACTTCTAGCTGTTAATTTGCTGAGGTAATCTGGAGAAATTTCAACCCATGCTTCCAGAAGGCCCTCCCACAAGTTGGATTGGCTTGATGGGCACTTCTTGCGTACCATACGGTCAAGCTGCTCCCACAACAGCTCTATGAGGTTGAGATCTGGTGACTGCGCTGGCCACTCCATTACAGATAGAATACCAGCTGCCTGCTTATTCCCTAAATAGTTCTTGCATAATTTGGAGGTGTGCTTTGGGTCATTGTCCTGTTGTAGGATGAAATTGGCTCCAATCAAGCGCTGTCCACAGGGTATGGCATGGCGTTGCAAAATGGAGTGATAGCCTTCCTTATTCAATATCCCTTTTACCTTGTACAAATCTCCCACTTTACCTGCACCAAAGCAACCCCAGACCATCACATTACCTCCACCATGCTTGACAGATGGCGTCAGGCACTCTTCCAGCATCTTTTCAGTTGTTCTACGTCTCACAAATGTTCTTCTGTATGATCCAAACACCTCAAACTTCGATTCGTCTGTCCATAACACTTTTTTCCAATCTTCCTCTGTCCAATTACCAAACCGAAAAAGCAGCATGAATCAATATACCCAGATATAAAGTAAGTTAAATACATATAAAGTTCAATGGGTAGATTCAAAGGGTGTTAAACCCAAAGAGCATCACAAGTGAATATATGAAACCGAAAAAAGAATGGATGCTGAGAAACAAAGAGGTAGTGAAAAATACAAAAGTACTTTATTGACATGAAATAAATAATACAATAATAATAAAGAATCCATAGACCAACAGTTAGAACACGGAAACTCAACTGGGGATAACCCAAATATACACAAATAACTGATAAGATATGTGTGGGTCCCCCACTAAAATAGTATGTACAGTGACTAGAGTTGACTATAATGTAAGTTGGTAAATGATAATACACAATAGATGTCAATGGTCAACAAGAATGAACAATTGAAACATGTGCAAGTATGGCCCAACAGCACAATGTAAACATAATATAGACACAAATAATGACTAGCAGATTCAAACAGTAAGCAGTGTTTGATCAGTGTACAGACAAAGTACTGGGCGACATAAATAAACTATGCATGTAAAATAATTAAACATGCATAGAAGGAATGAGAGAGATATGTTTAGAAAAAATAAATAGAACATAGCATGAAATTCTAACATACCCATGGTGAAAAACAGGAAGAGCCACAGTTGAGATCCACCCCAACGCGCGTTTCGGCGCAAATGCCTTCGTCTGGGGGTGGTGTTGGATTGAAGTCAGGGACTATTTATGTGAGATCAAACCAATGGCCAGAGTCTGTTGCACCTGATATAAGTGCTGGATAATGAAGTTGTCTGCCCTGTATACTTACAGGTCGCTGTCTCGTTGGACGGTAGAAAGGCCACGCCCACGAGAGCGTCAGCCGCGACGAGCCGGAGCCAGAAACACCTGACCGCGTCAAAGAGACCCAGTCACGTGGATCAAGCAACCTGACACGCCACAAGTGCCGAAAACGGGGGCCGGCCTCCAACCACCAACGAGAGAGCGACACAGGAAGATGAAACAAGACAAAGTAGTGCTGATGAAAAATATAACGTGAGAGGCAGTTTACACACATAAGGTGCATAGATAACAAAATAGGTAGATAATGCATATGGCAAACTAATGCACATATATGTATATATATAAAAAAAATATCATATAAATCGTTGTTAATGACTAACAAGGGGATAACAAAAAATAAATGAATAAATAGGCAGTGGATGAATTAATAAACCAATATAAAATATGATAAAGACACCGATGTTGAAAAATGTGACATATAATGTAAGGATGAAGAAGTAAAACTAAATTTATAACTACAAATGTGAAATAAAAATTTTTGATATATATATATATATATATATATATATATATATATATATATATATACACACAGCTGTTCATAAGTATTAATAAATATATAGTAAATAGAGTTTTATTGAATGTACATATATATAGATCCCTTGCTGATTTTGTAAGTTTGCCCACTGTCAAAGACATGAACAGTCTAGAATTTTTAGGCTAGGTTAATTTTACCAGTGAGAGATAGATTATATATAAAAAAAAAAAAGAAAATCACATGGTCAAAATTATATATATTTATTTGCATTGTGCACAGAGAAATAAGTATTTGATCCCCTACCAACCATTAAGAGTTCAGCCTCCTCCAGACCAGTTACACGCTCCAAATCAACTTGGTGCCTGCATTAAAGACAGCTGTCTTAAATGGTCACCTGTATAAAAGACTCCTGTCCACAGACTCAATTAATCAGTCTGACTCTAACCTCTACAACATGGGCAAGACCAAAGAGCTTTCTAAGGTTGTCAGGGACAAGATCATAGACCTGCACAAGGCTGGAATGGGCAACAAAACCATAAGTAAGACGCTGGGTGAGAAGGAGACAACTGTTGGTGAAATAGTAAGAAAATGGAAGACATACAAAATGACTGTCAATCGACATGGATCTGGGGCTCCATGCAAAATCTCACCTCGTGGGGTATCCTTGATCCTGAGTAAGGTGAGAGCTCAGCCGAAAACTACACAGCGGGGACTTGTTAATGATCTCAAGGCAGCTGGGACCACAGTCACCAATAAAATCATTGGTAACGCATTACGCCGTAATGGATTAAAATCCTGCAGTGCCCGCAAGGTCCCCCTGCTCAAGAAGGCACATGTACAGGCCCATCTGAAGTTTGCAATTGAACATCTGGATGATTCTGAGAGTGATTGGGTGAAGGTGCTGTGGTCAGATGAGACTAAAATTTAGCTCTTTGGCATTAACTCAACTCGCCGTGTTTGGAGGAAGAGAAATGCTGCCTATGACCCAAAGAACACCGTCCCCACTGTCAAGCATGGAGGTGGAAACATTATGTTTTGGGGGTGTTTCTCTGCTAAGGGCACAGGACTACTTCACCGCATCAATGGGCGAATGGATGGAGCCATGTACCGTCAAATCCTGAGTGACAACCTCCTTCCCTCCACCAGGACATTAAAAATGGCTCGTGGCTTGGTCTTCCAGCACGGCAATGACCTGAAACATACAGCCAAGGCAACAAAGGAGGGCTCAAAAAGAAGCACATTAAGGTCATGGAGTGGCCTAGCCAGTCTCCAGCCCTAAATCCCATTGAAAACTTATGGAGGGAGCTGAAGATCCGAGTTTCCAAGCGACAGCCTCGAAATCTTAATGATTTACAGATGATCTGCAAAGAGGAGTGGGCCAAAATTCCATCTAACATGTGTGCAAACCTCATCATCAACTACAAAAAACGTCTGACTGCTGTGCTTGCCAACAAGGGTTTTGCCACCAAGTATTAAGTCTTGTTTGCCAAAGGGATCAAATACTTATTTCTCTGTGCACAATGCAAATACATATATATAATTTTGACAATGTGATTTTCTGTCTTTTTTTTAATATAATCTATCTCTCACTGGTAAAATTAACCTAGCCTAAAAATTCTAGACTGTTCATGTCTTTGACAGTGGGCAAACTTACAAAATCAGCAAGGGATCAAATACTTATTTCCTTCACTGTGTATATATATATATATATATATATATATATATATATATATATATATATATCGATTACCATACTACACATGTAAAGAAAATCCTAAATCTGTACACAAATAAATAACGATAAATATAAAGTATAAAAATATATAAATAAATATAAATAGCTTTAATATAATTGAAGTAAAAAATTAAAGATAATAATATTTAGATCTGTATACACAACTATACATATAGTAAACGATGAAAGAAGAATAAATGAATATGTGTATACACACATATAAAAGTAAAACGATGTAATAAAGGAGAAACATGTGTATATAGTTGTCAAGATACATGCAGTCCGAAAGTAGCAGGTTAATAAGGTCATAGGATTAGTGAAACATATAATGTGTGATGGAAAAAAGTGTAAATATATAGTTATGGGTGCAGAGGAAAAATTATATATAGTAGGAGGCCGTGTGTGATAAAAATGCAAAGTGCAAAATATAGATGTCGCGCGGAAATAAAAAAGTGAAAAGTGAGGTAAGAATATGCAAGCATATAGATATATATACATGCATATTAATAAAAAAAAGTGAAAAGGATCAACTAGTGAATAGTTGAAGGAAGAAAGAAAACAAGTGAATAAGCACGAAACTGCAGAATTTTTGAACAGAGTACAGTGCAGAGGTTGATATTAACAGATCTATGTGTGTACAATATACAGAAAAGGATGACCAAAACCAAGTGTATGATATGATGTCCTATTTGTACAAACCTACCCATATATTGTGATAAGTGACTATATGTTATGAGGTACAGGTAAGTGAGTGCAGTGTTAATATTAACACATGTAGTATTGCATGTATGCACATGCACATACACCAAGATGTCCGAAAAACATACAAAATGACACATAAATCAGCAACAATATATGTATATATTAGAATATGAAAGAATATTAGAGTCAGCGGTCACAGGGCAGAGATGACATCCAAGTTGTCCAGAAGAGTCCCGAAGGAAAAAGGAAGAGACTTCAACAATTAGAATTGAAACATTGACATGTTTCTCATCTGTGTAACGAGAAATATAATTAGTTAAGATCACAACAAAGAAGTTAAAACAATAAAAGATAGAACCAACACCACTAAAAATGAGCTAGCAATCAGAGGATTGCAGAGAAACCGGCGGTTTCGTTTAGAGCCTTAGGGAAAATTGTTTGAAGTTTCCAGATCCATTTACACTCTTTCTGTAAAAGAAGTTTTTTCAGGTCACCACCTCTCATATTGATATTGATGTGATCAATACCTCTCACTTTCAAGAGTCTGGAGTCACATGCATGGTGGAGTCGGAAGTGTTTAGGAATCGTTTTTAGTAGCTCCACATCTACTGCTGTTTTGGCGTTCTCAATATCCCTAACATGTTTCCTAACACGGACCCGTAGTTCTCGAGTGGTCATGCCTACATATATTTTTGGACATGGGCATGTTGCATGATAAATAACCCCCTTAGTTTTGCATGTAATCGACCAACAGATTTTAAATTGATTCTTGCCGCTAGAGTATATTGGGGCAGCTCAGGCAATCACCACAAGGTTTACAGCCCCATTTTGGGCCTTTAGTGCCAAAAACTTTCCCCGGTTTATTTGGTGTTAAGTAGCTATGTACTATAGAGTCACGCAAATTGCGTTCTCTACGAGGTGCCATGGCAGGGTAATCAGGCAGCACCCTTTGCAATATTGGGTCAGTCAATAGAACCGGCCAAAATTTGCTCAGAGTGTTACGCATTTCCACCCAACGTGAATTGTACGTTGTCACGAATCTCACCTTAGATTTATGTTGGTCTTAATTGGCGATTCGCCTCATTTACATACATCTGGTGTGGCCATAATACCACATTTCCCCCTTTGTCCGCTGGTTTTATCACTACATCATGCCATGATTTAATCCGCTCCAAACTCTCCCTCTCAGACCCTGTCAAGTTATCATTTTTGATCCTGTTTGGAATGGTCACCCAATCATCAGAGACTAATTTAACAAAGAGATTCACAGCAGGAGAAATAGAAAGAGGAGGAAATTTGGTAGATACCTTCAAATGTGGGTTCATCCTGATTGTATACCTCTTCTAATGCTCTCAAGGTTTCCCTTTCTTCAGTTGTTGTGAATATAGTGTCCTCTTCCTTAAAATACCATTTTTTTTTTAAATGATGGCGAATCGCCAATTAAGACATGTTTCCTGTTATAAAAAACTTACCTTCAACCCCTTGTCGTCCTTTAGTTCGGAGTTAATGCAGATTCTACAGGGGGCCATGGACAACGGGATTATTTCTAAATCTCTGAAAGATTCCTTATATGTAATGGAACCAACTATACCAACGTTATATTTACTACCGAAAATACATAAGGATACAAAAAACCCTCCAGGTAGGCCGATTATTTTGGGTTCTGGGGGTCTGACAGAGAGAATTTGCAAATGGATTGATTTCCATCTGAAACCATTAGTGGAATTCCTTCCGTCATACCTTCGAGATTCAGCTGACTTGTTGCTGAAAATCGATGGGATACATCTGGACTCTGACCATA
Source organism: Rhinoderma darwinii (assembly GCF_050947455.1). Taxonomy (NCBI): domain Eukaryota; kingdom Metazoa; phylum Chordata; class Amphibia; order Anura; family Rhinodermatidae; genus Rhinoderma; species Rhinoderma darwinii. The sequence goes on from NC_134689.1 coordinate 168,062,523, forward strand.
TCTTGGTCACATGTGACGTTGAGTCCCTATATACGATCATTCAACACTAGGATGGTTTATATGCAGTTGAGAACTTTCTATTGACGAGTAATGTCGAGAAAGAGGTTTCTCATTTAATTTTATCTTTGTTGGACTTTGTCCTTAAACATAATTTCTTTACTTTCAATGACTCTTTTTACCTACAGCTCCAGGGAACGGCAATGGGGGCAGCCTGCGCTCCTTCTTATGCCAATTTGTTCCTGGGGCTGTGGGAAAGGGACCTCTTTCTGTCAGATCGTGTGCCATCGATGAGTCGGGTTCTCTTCTGGGCCCGATTCATCGATGACATATTTTTGATCTGGCAGGGCACTTCAGATGAACTACTATCATTCATCAAAACACTTAATCACAATACTCTCAACATTAACCTTACTTATAAGTGGAGTTATCAGAGTGTAGACTTTTTGGATATTATGATTAAAAAAGATTCTAACGTTTTTTTACAGACCGATCTTTATCGCAAAACAACATCAATGAACTCCTTGTTGCATGCAACTTCTTCACACCCCCGACATACAATCGAAGCAATTCCGACTGGACAATTTCTTTGTGTGAAGAAAATCTGCTCGACTCCTGAGGATTTCAAACTCCGATCGGACGAATTAAAGGATAGGTTTATTCAGAGGGGCTACAGCTATCGGAACATCCGTAAAGCGTGTCATCGTGCCCAATAAACTCCACGAGATCACCTCCTTAAAACGGCTATTAAAGACTAACATAAATCTAAGGTGAGATTCGTGACAACGTACAATTCACGTTGGGTGGAAATGCGTAACACTCTGAGTAAATTTTGGCCGGTTCTATTGACTGACCCAATATTGCAAAGGGTGCTGCCTGATTACCCTGCCATGGCACCTCTTAGAGCAAGCAATTTGCGTGACTCTATAGTACATAGCTACTTAACACCAAATAAACCGGGGAAAGTTTTTGGCACTAAAGGCCCAAAATGGGGCTGTAAACCTTGTGGTGATTTCCTGAGCTGCCCCAATATCGAACGTTCTGAATTTTTTACCGACTCTAGAGACAAGAATCAATTTAAAATCTGTTGGTCGATTACATGCAGAACTAAGGGGGTTATTTATCATGCAACATACCCATGTCCAAAAATATATGTAGGCATAACCACTCGAGAACTACTGGTCCGTGTTAGGGAACATGTTAGGGATATTGAGAACGCCAAAACAGCAGTAGACGTGGAGCTACTAAAAACGATTCCTAAACACTTCCGACTCCACCATGCATGTGACTCCAGACTCTTGAAAGTGAGAGGTATTGATCACATCAATATCAATATGAGAGGTGGTGACCTGAAAAAACTTCTTTTACAGGTAGAGTGTAAATGGATCTGGAAACTTCAAACAATTTTCCCTAAGGGTCTAAACGAAACCGCCGGTTTCTCTGCATTCCTCTGATTGCTAGCTCATTTTTAGTGGTGTTGGTTTTAGCTTTTATTGTTTTAACTTATTTGTTGTGATCTTTACTAATTATATTTCTCGTTACACAGATGAGAAACATGTCAATGTTTCAATTCTAATTGTTGAAGTCTCTTCCTTTTTCCTTCGGGACTCTCATGGACAACTTGGATGTCATCTCTGCCCAGTGACCGCTGACTCTAATATTCTTTCATATTCTAATATATACATATATTGTTGCTGATTTATGTGTCATTTTGTATGTTTTTCGGACATCTTCCTGTCAGATCATGTGCCATCGATGAGTCGGGTTCTCTTCTGGTCCCCAATTCATCGATGACATATTTTTGATCTGGCAGGGCACTTCAGATGAACTACTATCATTCATCAAAACACTTAATCACAATACTCTCAACATTAACCTTACTTATAAGTGGAGTTATCAGAGTGTAGACTTTTTGGATATTATGATTAAAAAAGATTCTAACGTTTTTTTACAGACCGATCTTTATCGCAAAACAACATCAATTAACTCCTTGTTGCATGCAACTTCTTCACACCCCCGACATACAATCGAAGCAATTCCGACTGGACAATTTCTTTGTGTGAAGAAAATCTGCTCGACTCCTGAGGATTTCAAACTCCGATCGGACGAATTAAAGGATAGGTTTATTCAGAGGGGCTACAGCTATCGGAACATCCGTAAAGCGTGTCATCGTGCCCAACAAACTCCACGAGATCACCTCCTTAAAACGGGTATTAAAGACTAACATAAATCTAAGGTGAGATTCGTGACAACGTACAATTCACGTTGGGTGGAAATGCGTAACACTCTGAGCAAATTTAGGCCGGTTTTATTGACTGACCCAATATTGCAAAGGGTGCTGCCTGATTACCCTGCCATGGCACCTCTTAGAGCAAGCAATTTGCGTGACTCTATAGTACATAGCTACTTAACACCAAATAAACCGGGGAAAGTTTTTGGCACTAAAGACCCAAAATGGGGCTGTAAACCTTGTGGTGATTGCCTGAGCTGCCCCAATATCGAACGTTCGGAATTTTTTACCGACTCTAGAGACAAGAATCAATTTAAAATCTGTTGGTCGATTACATGCAGAACTAAGGGGGTTATTTATCATGCAACATGCCCATGTCCAAAAAGATATGTAGGCATAACCACTCGAGAACTACGGGTCCGTGTTAGGAAACATGTTAGGGATATTGAGAACGCCAAAACAGCAGTAGACGTGGAGCTACTAAAAACGATTCCTAAACACTTCCGACTCCACCATGCATGTGACTCCAGACTCTTGAAAGTGAGAGGTATTGATCACATCAATATCAATATGAGAGGTGGTGACCTGAAAAAACTTCTTTTACAGAAAGAGTGTAAATGGATCTGGAAACTTCAAACAATTTTCCCTAAGGGTCTAAACGAAACCGCCGGTTTCTCTGCATTCCTCTGATTGCTAGCTCATTTTTAGTGGTGTTGGTTTTAGCTTTTATTGTTTTAACTTATTTGTTATGATCTTTACTAATTATATTTCTCGTTACACAGATGAGAAACATGTCAATGTTTCAATTCTAATTGTTGAAGTCTCTTCCTTTTTCCTTCGGGACTCTCATGGACAACTTGGATGTCATCTCTGCCCAGTGACTGCTGACTCTAATATTCTTTCATATTCTAATATATACATATATTGTTGCTGATTTATGTGTCATTTTGTATGTTTTTCGGACATCTTCCTGTCAGATCGTGTGCCATCGATGAGTCGGTTTCTCTTCTGGGCCCAATTCATCGATGACATATTTTTGATCTGGCAGGGCACTTCAGATGAACTACTATCATTCATCAAAACACTTAATCACAATACTCTCAACATTAACCTTACTTATAAGTGGAGTTATCAGAGTGTAGACTTTTTGGATATTATGATTAAAAAAGATTCTAACGTTTTTTTACAGACCGATCTTTATCGCAAAACAACATCAATTAACTCCTTGTTGCATGCAACTTCTTCACACCCCCTACATACAATCGAAGCAATTCCGACTGGACAATTTCTTCATGTGAAGTCTCTTCCTTTTTCCTTCGGGACTCTCATGGACAACTTGGATGTCATCTCTGCCCAGTGACCGCTGACTCTAATATTCTTTCATATTCTAATATATACATATATTGTTGCTGATTTATGTGTCATTTTGTATGTTTTTCGGACATCTTGGTGTATGTGCATGTGCATACATGCAATACTACATGTGTTAATATTAACACTGCACTCACTTACCTGTACCTCATAACATATAGTCACTTATCACAATATATGGGTAGGTTTGTACAAATAGGACATCATATCATACACTTGGTTTTGGTCATCCTTTTCTGTATATTGTACACACATAGATCTGTTAATATCAACCTCTGCACTGTACTCTGTTCAAAAATTCTGCAGTTTCGTGCTTATTCACTTGTTTTCTTTCTTCCTTCAACTATTCACTAGTTGATCCTTTTCACTTTTTTTATTAATATGCATGTATATATATCTATATGCTTGCATATTCTTACCTCACTTTTCACTTTTTTATTTCCGCATGACATCTATATTTTGCACTTTGCATTTTTATCACACACGGCCTCCTACTATATATAATTTTTCCTCTGCACCCATAACTATATATTTACACTTTTTTCCATCACACATTATATGTTTCACTAATCCTATCACCTTATTAACCTGCTACTTTCGGACAGCATGTATCTTGGCAACTATATACACATGTTTCTCCTTTATTACATTGTTTTACTTTTATATGTGTGTATACACATATTCATTTATTCTTCTTTCATCATTTACTATATGTATAGTTGTGTATACAGATCTAAATATTATTAGCTTTAATTTTTTACATCAATTAAATTAAAGCTATTTATCTTTATTTATATATTTTTATACTTTGTATTTATCGTTATTTATTTGTGTACAGATTTAGGATTTTCTTTACATGTGTAGTATGGTAATATATATATATATATATATATATATATATATGTACATTCAATAAAAATCTATTTACTATATATTTATTAATACTTATGAACAGCTGTGTATATATATATCAGAATGTCTCTATATGTGTATTATGTCATATCCCCTTTTTTTCAATTGCATGTCACCATGGACTAAATGTATTCACTTCTTATTCTATTCCGCACTGTTATTTTTGGTGTTTATATGAGCATCTACACATTTGCTAAATATATTGTATTTTTGATATTTTATTCTCCGTTTATTATTTTTTATTTCACATTTGTAGTTATAAATTTAGTTTTACTTCTTCATCCTTACATTATATGTCACATTTTTAAACATCGGTGTCTTTATCATATTTTATATTGGTTTATTAATTCATCCACTGCCTATTTATTCATTTATTTTTTGTTATCCCCTTGTTAGTCATTAACAACGATTTATATCATATTATTTTTATATATATAGATATATGTGCATTAGTTTGCCATATTCATTATCTACCTATTTCGTTATCTATGCACCTTATGTGTGTAAACTGCCTCTCACCTTATATTTTTCATCAGCACTACTTTGTCTTGTTTCATCTCCTTGTGTCGCTCTCTCGTTGGTGGTTGGAGGCCGGCCCCCGTTTTCGTCACTTGTGGCGTGTCAGGTTGCTTGATCCACGTGACCGGGTCTCTTTGACACGGTCACGTGTTTCTGGCTCTGGCTCCGGCTCGTCGCGGCTGACGCTCTCGTGGGCGTGGCCTTTCTACCGTCCAACGAGACAGCGACCTGTAAGTATACAGGGCAGACAACTTCATTATCCAGCACTTATATCAGGTGCAACAGACTCTGGCCATTGGTTTGATCTCACATAAATAGTCCCTGAATTCAATCCAACACCACCCCCAGACGAAGGCATTTGCGCCGAAACGCGCGTTGGGGTGGATCTCAACTGTAGCTCTTCCCGTTTTTCACCATGGGTATGTTAGAATTTCATGCTATGTTCTATTTATTTTTTCTAAACATATCTCTCTCATTCCTTCTATGCATGTTTAATTATTTTACATTCATAGTTTATGTATGTCGCCCAGTACTTTGTACACTGATCAAACACTACTTACTGTTTGAATCTGCTAGTCATTATTTGTGTCTATATTATGTTTACATTGTGCTGTTGGGCCATACTTGCACATGTTTCAATTGTTCATTCTTGTTGACCATTGACATCTATTGGGTATTATCATTTACCAACTTACATTATAGTCAACTATAGTCACTTGTACATACTATTTTAGTTGGGGACCCACACATATCTTATCAGTTATTTGTGTATATTTGGGTTATCCCCAGTTGAGTTTCCGTGTTCTAACTGTTGGTCTATAGATTCTTTATTATTATTGTATTATTTATTTCATGTCAATAAAGTACTTTTGTATTTTTCACTTCTTCCTCTGTCCAATGTCTGTGTGCTTTTGCCCATATTAATCTTTTCCTTTTATTAGCCAGTCTCAGATATGGCTTTTTCTTTGCCACTCTCTCCTGAAGGCCAGCATCCCGGAGTCGCCTCTTCACTGTAGACGTTGACACTGTCGTTTTGCGGGTACTATTTAATGAAGCTGCCAGTTGAGGACCTGTGAGGCGTCTATTTCTCAAACTAGAGATTCTAATGTACTTGTCTTTTTGCTCAGTTGTGCAGCGGGGCCTCCCACATCTCCTTCTACTCTGGTTAGAGCCTGTGTGTGCTGTCCTCTGACGGGAGTAGTACACACCGTTGTAGGAAATCTTCAGTTTCTTGGCAATTTCTCGCATGGAATAGCCTTCATTTCTAAGAACAAGAATAGACTGTCGAGTTTCACATGAAAGCTCTCTTTTTCTAGCCATTTTGAGAGTTTAATCGAACCCACAAATGTAATGCTCCAGATTCTCAACTAGCTCAAAGGAAGGTCAGTTTTCTAGCTCCTCTAAACAGCAAAACTGTTTACAGCGGTGCTAACATAATTGCACAAGGGTCTTCAAGTGTTTTCTAATCCTCCATTAGCCTTCTAACACAGAAAAGGTAGAGAATACCTCCAGCTCACCTTGAGTATAGATTTGCACAGATAACTCCGCACGGATCCTCGTGTCAGCACACGATGGGTGAATAGTAGAAACAAGAGAGGGTTGGATCCAGCGTAGATGTAGATAAAACGGAAACTTGTTCCAAGTTTAATTCAGTCGAGTTAAAACAGGATCAAAGAAATTATGTCCTGGAGTGTAGGGAGAGGTATCAATGGTGTACGGTGCCTACGCCTTTCAGACGCCTCCTGTGTCCTTAGTCATGGCTGATGTTGACTGCCAGACATGTGTGACCGGTATATATGTCCGGTTTAACACGTGTGTATTCCGATTGCGTTCCAGATTGCTTTAATTTCCTGGAACGCAAGCGGAAACTGAAGTGCGATAGTAGCCCTGTCTTGTGGGCGTGACAAACTAATACTTGGATGGATAAGTGTATAACTTAAATGAAGTCCTTATTTGTAGAAAATTATGGCACCTGTGGAATGGATATGGATTATTTGGTTTTAATTGGTTGGAAAGAAGAAAGTCAAGTATTGTTGTTGTCTTTCAAGTGGCCCGGCTAGGATACAGTCACTTCCGGTCTAATATGTGTATTCTGTTTGCGCTCCAGGACACATGGATCAACTGGAACGCAAACAGGAAATGGAGCGACGCCTGGCCACCGATGGACGAACTTAGGAGGGGCCAAGCCAGTTGGTAAGTAAATAATGTTTGTTTCTACATAGAATAACTGTACTCTTATAAATACAGGGATATGAAGGATATATTTGAATAAGGAAAAGCAAGTGTATGTATGTTTTGTTTGCCACCCAAAAGTATGTATTCCCTATTTATAGTGAGAAATAGGAGAATAGTTGCTGACGCTTCTAAGTATTACTTTGAATCGAACAATCAGTGATATTAATTGATTGAAACCAAATAAAAGTAAAAAATTAAAGAGAAATAGGGGTATAGAATACGGGAGAATATGCGGGCTAAAAAAGTTTTACATGTAAGAAACATATAACATGCATGTATTGATGGTTAAAATGTGAGATAGGATGAGCGGATGGAGATCAATTAGATAGAGATAATCATTAGTGACTCTTGTAGTATTTGCGGTGTTTACAAATTGGCTACGTTTGTACAGTATATTCTGAAAAATAATTATTGATATATAGTTCAAATTATTATTAATGCTGTAAAAATGGGAAAAAACTGAAAGAGAGACGAGAAGAAGTATTTTGATTTGTGTCTATTATGTAAAAAATTGCAAATATCTGCGGTGATTTGTACTCTTCTTTGATGCGAATATAATTGATCAGAGAATAGGAGACTGCTATTGGCAGGATATGTATGTTTAATAGTGGAACATCAGTTCCTTTTTGAGGTTGAGACCATTGGGCACTCGGGTTTTGAGTCTATATATCCAATATGCTTCTCTTTGGTGGATCTTATGTTGTAGATCTCCGCCTCTTTTGGGAAGATGAACTTTTTCTATCGCCTGGCATTTTAGCGTTTTTACTGCTCTATTGTGATGATAAATGAAGTGTTTAGCCAAGTTGGAGATGTTACTAATGTTAGGGTTTCGGATATAGCTCAGATGTTCCAATATTCTAGTCTTGAATTTTCGACTGGTACATCCAACGTATTTTAAGTTACACCCAATGCATTCAATCATGTAAATGACGGATGTGGAGTTACAATTGATGTAGTTTTGTACTGTGAAAGTGTCAGAATTGTTTGAATTTGAAAAGGTTTTTGTTGGATGAGCATAAGAACATACTTTACATGGATGTTGCCCACATTTGAAAAAAACTTTATTTGCCAATCAGGTCGTTTTGGCTTCGTTTGAGGTAAAAAGAGAAGGAGAGAGGACACTGCCGAGTGAGGGAGCTTTACGGGCCACCATTCTACAGCCCCCCTGAAGAATGGAGCGCAGGCTGTCATCTTCCATCAGGATCGGTAAGTATTTATTTACAATTTGTTTTATTTCAGAAAATTGATTGCTCTGCTGTAAGACCAAAGTGGGTATGTTAAGATCTAATTTTTTGACTTGGTTAGATTGTTTAAGTAAGTTGGCTCTAGGTATCTTAGCTGTGATGTTGTTAGCTCGATTGAGTGACCAGTTAGGGTATCCTCTATTATGTAACCTGGATTGTATCTGTTTTTGTTCCATGATGTATTGTTTGTTGGAGCTGCAGTTTCTTTTGGCTCGATACATTTCCCCGATGGGGATGGACATGATGGTCTTTTTTGAGTGGTTACTGTTAGCGTGTAATATGGTGTTTGCAGTTATTGGTTTGCGATAAGTTTTGGATTCTATGATAGATCCTTCTGAACCTTTCAATTCCAAGTCTAGGAATATGATGTTCTTTTTGTCATAACTATGGGTGAATTGAAGATTGTATGGGTTGTGATTCAAGAATTCTGCAAATGTGGGGATAGTTGAAATGTCTCCGCTCCAGATAAATAGGAGATTGTCAATGTATATACCATTCTATGTAGTCCCCGAAGGGGTTGTCGGTGGAAAAGATGAAGTGTTCCTCCCACCAAGCCATAACTAAGTTAGCTATGGAGAGGGAGAATTTAGCCCCCATGGATACACCTTTTAGTTGTAGATAATATTTTCCGTCAAACTGAAAGTGATTGTGGGTCATGAGGAACATCAATATGTCTAGGATGTAAATTTGGAAATTTTTGCTATAAGTACTATGAGTGGCTAGATGATGTTTTAAAGCAGCATAGGCGACTTGATGAGGGATACATGTGTACAGTGAGACTACGTCACATGTGAGCCATGCATACTTTTTATTCCAGATTTTATTGTGAAAGGAGCATAACACATCTCTTGTATCTTTGAGAAAGCCCGGTGTTTGTTGGGCTAAAGGTTGTAACAGCGCATCAAGCCACTCTGATAGTTTTTCTAGGAGGGAGCCGATGCCTGAGACATGTTTTTATGTATTTTGGGAAGAGCGTGAATAATCTGCATAATTGGTTGTTCGATATAGATGTAATCTAGCTGTTTTTGGTTGATAAAGCCGCCCTTCAAGCCTTCATTTAGTAGTTGTCTCATAATGGTTTGGATTTTTTCTGCGGGATTATTGTCAAGTCTTTTATAAGTATTTTCATCTGATAAAAGATCTAGTATTGATTGTTTGTAATCGATTTTATTCATTACAGCTATACCTCCTCCCTTGTCAGACATTTTGATTATTATTTCTTTGTTATTTTTGAGTGACCTAACTGCATCTTTTAATCTGGGGGGAAGATTGGATTCGTGTTTGGTTAGTTTGACTCTGTCAGATAGATCCTGAAGTTCCTTTTCAATTATTGTTTGAAAGTAATCCATAGACTCTGTCCTTGACTTTATAGGATAGAATTTTGGATTAGTTGTGGAGAAATTGCTGGAATTGTTTGTCGATATGTCTGGACTGTCTGTGCAGAGACTCTCCAGACAAACAATGGTTTTAAGTTCTTGGAAGGAGAAGTTTATTAGTGATTGTTCTTTGTTTCCTTGTTGTGACACTTCAGAAGATTCTGTTGGTCCACTAGTTGTGGGGGATAATTGTGCTGAATTGTCATGTCCAAAGGTTTGTGGTTCCGGTGTAAGGAAATGTCTCTTAATAGTGAGATTCCGTATGAACTTATTGATGTCCAAGAGAGTATGAACGGGGTCAAAATTATTGTTAGGAGCAAAATTGAGGCCTAACGAAAGTGCTTCAGTTTGTGCTGGTGTGAGTATAGTGGATGATAAGTTGACAACGTTTAAATTTAAAGCTGAAATTTGCGAGATCGGAGGTGACGGCTTTGGATCTGATCTGATCGATCTATGTTTCCTGCCGCCCCTCCTTCTTCGTTTTTTGACATGTGTTGAATGTTGTCATGTCTGTAATTGGATTTGACATGAGGCCTGGTAATTTCATCTTCAGAATATCCGTCCATCGAATCCGGTTCTGTTGAACGCTAACTCTATTGGAAATGTCTCTGTGTTTTCTGTATTGATTCCGGTTTTTAAGTATAGGTTTTGGTCTCGCTCGGCTTGAGTCTCTTTTATTCCAATCGTAGACTTGGTTGTTGTTCCACTATTAAACATACATATCCTGCCAATAGCAGTTTCCTAGTCTCTGATCAATTATATTCGCATCAAAGAAGAGTACACATCACCGCAGATATTTGCAATTTTTTACATAATAGACACAAATCAAAATTCTTCTTCTCGTCTCTCTTTCAGTTTTTTCCCCTTTTTACAGCATTAATAATAATTTGAACTATATATCAATAATTATTTTTCAAAATATACTGTACAAACGCAGCCAATTTGTAAACACCGCAAATACTACAAGAGTCACTAATGATTATCTCTATCTAATTGATCTCCATCCGCTTATCCTATCTCACATTTTAACCAACAATACATGCATGTTATATGTTTCTTACATGTAAAAGTTTTTTAGCCCGCATATTCTCCCGTATTCTATACCCCTATTTCTCTTTCATTTTTTACTTTTATTTGGTTTCAATCAATTAATATCACTGACTGTTCGATTCAAAGTAATACTTAGAAGCGTCAACAACTATTCTCCTATTTCTCACTATAAATAGGGGATACATACTTTTGGGTGGCAAACAAAACATACATACACTTGCTTTTCCTTATTCAAATATATCCTTCATCTTCCTGTATTTATAAGAGTACAGTTATTCTATGTAGAAAAAACATTATTTACTTACCAACTGGCTTGGCCCCTCCTAAGTTCGTCCATCGGTGGCCAGGCGTCGCTCCATTTCCTGTTTGCGTTCCAGATGATCCATGTGTGTCCTGGAGCGCAAACAGAATACACATATTAGACCGGAAGTGACTGTATCCTAGCCGGGACACTTGAAAGACAACAACAATACTTGACTTTATCTTTCCAACCAATTAAAACCAAATAATCCATATCCATTCCACGGGTGCCATAATTTTCTACAAATAAGGACTTCATTTAAGTTATACACTTATCCATCCAAGTATTAGTTTGTCACGCCCACAAGACAGGGCTTCTATCGAACTTCAGTTTCCGCTTGCGTTCCAGGAAATTAAAGCAATCTGGAACGCAATCGGAATACACACGTGTTAAACCGGACATATATACCGGTCACACATGTCGGGCAGTCAACATCAGCCATGACTAAGGACGCAGGAGGCGTCGGAAACGCGTAGGCACCCTACACCATTGATACATCTCCCTACACTCCAGGACATCATTTCTTTGATCCTGTTTTAGCCTTCTAACACAGTTAGCAAACTCAATGTACCATTAGAACACTGGAGTGATGGTTGCTGGAAATGGGCCTCTATACACCTATGTAGATATTGCATTAAAAACCAGACCTTTGCAGCTAGAATAGTAATTTAGCACATTAACAATGTATAGAGCGTATTTCTGATTAATTTAATGTTATCTTCATTGAAAAAAACTGTGCTTGTCTTTCAAAAATAAGGACATTTCTAAGTGATCCTAAACTTTTGAACGGTAGTGTAGGTGATAATTTTTGATTCTGGTACAAATCTCTAAGTTTTCAGCTGACTTTGGACTTCAGGAGGCAGCCCCATTTTTCAAATCTGACATGTCACTTTATGTGGAAATAACTTGAAATGCTTTTGCTTATTCAAGTGATTCTGAGTTGTTTTTTTCGTTACACATTACGGTTTAATTTGGTGGTGAATTTTGGTTGAGATATTTACCCTTTTTTGTTAAACAAAATCAGAAATGTAAAGAAAACGTGGAAAAATTTGCCTTCTCCTAAATTTGAAATCCCTTGCTTCTAAGATTGATAATGTAACCGCACAAATTAGTAAATAAATAAGGTTAACCATATATCTACTTTACGTGAACATCATTTTTAATTTTTTTTTTATTTAGGACGTTATAAAGGTTTGTAAATGTAATAACAGTTTTTCTAATATTTGACAAAAAAATGTAAAAACTTGTAAAACTTTTTTAACCCCTTCTTGACCATCCCACATAGATAAACAGGCTGCATCACTGATCCTTGTGCCTGCAGCCCTTTAATGTACGTGTGCTCTTAACAAAGCACACAGGCGCTCCCTGCAGCCTGGCATCTCCCAGTACGGGCTGCTACTAGCAGCCTCAGTACTGGGGGAAAACATTGGATCGGATCACAGCGGTGATCCGAACCGATTAACCCCTTAAATACGGCAGTCAATAGCAAAAAAAAAGAATAAAAAACAATAGTAGTTTTCACGGCCTAATTACAATAAATTCAGCAAAAACCCTATGAGATCAAAATGCTCACTATACCCCTAGACAAATTCTTTTTAGTGCTGTAGTTTCCCAAATGGGGTCACTTCTGGGGGATGTCCACTGATTTCGTCTCACAGGGGCTTTGCAATTTCGACATGACCCCCGAAAACCAATCCAGCAAACTTGAGCTCCAAGAGCCAAATGGTGCTCCTTCCCTTCTGAGCCCTGCCGTGTGTCCAAACAGCCGTTTATTACCACATATGGGGTATTGCCGTATCAGGAGAAATAGCTTTACAAATCCTGGGGTGTTTTCTCTTGGAAAAAATTAAATTTTCATTTTTACGGAGGAATTCCTCTAAATTCAGCAAAAATCCTGTGGGGTTAAAATGCTCTATACACCTTGATAAATTCCATGAGGGGTGTAGTTTGCCAAATGGTGTCTTTTTGGGGGTGTTTCCACTATTTTGGCCCCACAAGGCCTCTTCAAACCTGACATGGTGCCTAAAATATATTCTAATAAAAAGGAGGCCCCAAAATCCACTAGGTGCTCCTTTGCTTCTGAGGCCTGTGTTTCAGTCCATTATCGCACACATGTGGGATATTTTTAAAAACTGCAGAATCTGGGCAATAAATATTGATTTGCGTTTCTCTGGTAAAACCTTTTGTGTTACAGAAAAAAATGGATTAAAATGGTTTTTCTAACAAAAAAGGGATTTGTAAATTTCCCCGCATTGCTTTAATTCCTGTGAAACACTTAAAGGGTTAAGAAACTTTTTAAATGCTGTTTTGAAAACTTTGAGGAGTGCAGTTTTTAAAATTTGGTGACTTATGGGGGTTTCTAATATATAAGGCCCTCAAAGCCACTTCAGAACTGAACTATTACTTATAAAAATAGGTTTGGGAAATTTTCTTGAAAATGTTGAGAAATTGCTGCTAAAGCCTTGTAACGTCCTAGAAAAAAAAAGATGTTCAAAAAATGATGCCAATATAAAGTAGACATATGGGAAATGTTAATTAGTAACTATTTTGTGTGGTATTGCTATCTGTTTTACAAGCAGATACATTTAAATTTAGGAAAAATGCTAATTTTTGCACATTTTTTCTAAATTTTGGTCTTCTTCACAAACAAATACTGAACTTATTGATCACATTTTTCCACTAACAAAGTACAGTATGTCATGACAAAACAATCTCAGAATCGCTTGGATAGGTAAAAGCATTCCCAAATTATTACCACATAAAGTGACACGTCAGATTTGAAAAAAATCTACTGCGTCCACAAGGCCAAAACAGGCTCAGTCCTGAAGAGGTTAAGCACTACTTTAGTTTTGAAGTGGCTTTGAGGGGCCTATATACTATAAGCCCTCTTAACCCCATTTTAAAAGACTGCACCCCTCAAAGTATTCAAAACAGCATTTAGGAAGTTTGTTAACCCTTTACGTGTTTCACAGTAGTTAAAGCAAAGTTGCAATATTAATTCATTTATTTCTGTAACACAACAGGTGTTAACAGAGAAACAAGACTCAATATTTATTACCCAGATTCTGAAGTTTTCATAAATATTCCATTGTGTTCTACTTGATTGAAACACAGACCTCAGAAACAAAGGACCACCTTGTGGATTTTTGGGGCCTCCTTTTTATTAGGACATTTACCAGGCACCATTTCATATTTAAAGAGGACTTGAGGTGCCAAAACAGAAGACACACTCCAAGAAAGAACACATTTTGAAAATTAAATAGCTTAAGGAATTTATCTAGAAATGGAGTGAGCATTTTGACCCCACAGGTGTTTAATAGAATTTATTAGAATTGAAAATGAAAATACACTTTTTCCAATATTATATAGTTCTAGGTTAAATTGTTTCATTTTCCACAAGAAATTAGGGAGCTACAATACCACAAAAATTGTTAGGCAATTTCTACTGAGCTCGGCAATGCCCCAAATGTGGTCAAAAACTACTGTTTTTGCACACCACAGATCTCAGAAGGGAAGGACCGCTATTTGGCTTTAGCAGCGCAGATTTTGCTGGAATGGTTTACTAGCACCATGTCGCATTTGCAAAGCCCCTGAGATATCAGTACAGTGGAAACCCCCAAATAGTGACCCCATTTAGGAAACTACATCCCTAATTCATGTATGGGTGTAGTGACCATTTTGACCCCACAGGTATTTCAGCAAATTTATAAAAATTTGGCTGTGAAAATGTAACCTTACATTTTTTCCCAATATTATGCAACTGTAGCTGGACGTTTTCATATTAACAACAAGGACTTTAGGAGAAAATGCACCACACAATTTGTAGGCAATTTGTCCAGAGTACAACAATACCTCATATTTCAATGTAAACTGCCGTTTGAGCAGACGGCAGGGCTCAGAACAGAAGGACCACCATTTGGCTTTTGGAGCGCTTGAATGGTTTGCAGACGCCATTTCACATTTGCAAAGCCCCTGGGGTGCCAGTAGAGTGGAAACCGCTAGATTTACTGCCTGATTAGAATGATTAAAAATTGGTTTTATTGATAGAATATTAAAATTGGCTCTTGCAGCCCAAATAACCATATGATTATTTCTTCCCCAGTATCTATAAACATCCGCCCAAGGATCTCCAGGGTTGCCAGGGACGCGTCGTCGTTCAACCCACTCTGATTGGCGAGGCAGCAAGGGGGCTCGCCAAAATCTGGAAACGTCATTAGTGACGTGTCTACTCCGGATTGGCGGCGGGTCGGCAGCTACGTCAGTGGAGGGCTCAAGCCCTTCATATGTTCAGAGCCTTGCCGGCGCGTGTGCGGCCATTGCATTAGAGTCGTGCACGCGCCGGGAGGTATAAATTTGCACAAAACTGTGCTAACCGGCACACAAAATCACACAATCCCTGATGATGTATCACATATAACAGTGATACTGAAACGCGTAGGGTTGTAATCCATCTTTCAGCAAGTGGCTTCAGGGCTGTGTAGTACAAGAGGAGATATCGGTCTGCAAGCAGAATTGTCAATAGACCATCCCCTTCTTTCTCTGACCACTTGTCTGAGCCTGTTGGGCTGGAATCAATTTTTCAGCAAGTGGTTTCAGGGTTGTATAACATAAGAGGAGATATCGGTCTGCAAGCAGAATTGTTAATAGATCGTCTCTTATCTCTGACAACTTGCCTGAGCCCGTTCATATGGTTATTTGGTCTGCAAGAGCCAATTTTAATATTCTATCAATAAAACCAATTTTTAATCGTTCTAATCAGGTATTAAATCTAGCAATTAACTGAAAGAAACAATATATCAATGTGCCTAGTTATTTAATACAGTGGAAACCCCCCAATAAGTGAACCCATTTTGGAAACACAGCTCATTAAGGAATTCTTCCAGAGGTGAGGTGAGCATTTTGACCCCACAGGTGTTTTGCAGAAATTAGTGCGCAATAGATGTTGCAAAGTGAAAATTGCACATTTTCAATGGATATGCTATTTTAGTGCTCTAACATCATGTCCTCTCTCTATGTGAAACTGAATCTTTCTAAAACTGAGCTGTTTGTGTCCCTGCCATCTACTAACCTACCTAAACCATATATCTCCATCTCAGTGTTTGGCACTACCATAACTCTTAGGCAGCATGCCCGCTGTCTTGGGGTTATTTTTGACTCAGATCTTTCCTTTACTCCTCACATTCAATCACCTACATGCTCCTGTCATTTTCACCTCAAAAACATCTCCAGAATCCGCACTTCTTATGGAGGAAACAGCCAAATCTCTTATTGTTGCTCTGATTCACTCTCGTCTTCACTACTGTAACTCATTACTAGTTGGTCTTCTCCTCACTAAACTCTCCCCTCTCCAATCTATCCTCAATGCAGCAGCCAGGCTCATCTTTCTGACCAACCGCTACACCAACACCTCTACCCTGTGCAAGTCACTACACTGGTTGCCCATCCCCTTCAGAATTAAATTCAAACTTATTATTCTCACCCACAAAGCTCTCCACTGTGCTTCACCTTGTCATGTTGGGTACATGGACCCACTGGGCCGTACCACCTTAATGGTATGGCAGCTGACCAACAGGACACAGGTAAAAGTCTATAGTTCATATAGGTGTACCTGTGGTTGCTTCAAACAGTAGCGAGGCAGGCTCAGAAGGGACTTTGGCAGCAGGCAGACATCAGGCGTGGTGTAACAGGACAGGCGTGGAACACAGCACAGCATGACTCCAACTCAATATGGTACTTGACCAGGATAGCACGGGATACAGGTTACAGTTAGCAGGAACAGGAAACACTGGGAACTGGAAGACCCTAGGAGACCATTTGCAGAGACAAACTAAGGTATTGACAACAAGGCTCAGGCAATACAGGGAGGGGCAGAGCTCTTCTTATAGTCCAGGGTGCTCTGAGAGCAATCAGCTCAATCTCACACCTGGCTCCTTAAGGCTGGAATGAGCTCGCGAGCGCACCCTGGTGGTCACTGTGGAACAGGACGGCCGCATGTACAGACATCTCTGGAGAAGGGCGTCAACCGGATGGAAGGAGTTTGTGTTCAACGACCACGGACTTTACACACCTCCTTACTTCTCCTCCTTCATCTCTGTCTACCAGCCTACTCACGTTCTACGTTCTGCCAACGACCTTAGATTAAAATCCTCCATAATCCAAACACATCTTTTTAGACAATCCTATAACATTCCCTAATCTGACTCCTTTCCTTGGCCCCATTAGTCATCAGAATAAGATTCCCTCACACTCCTTGCACCATACTGTATTTCATGTCCGTCATACACGGATACTGGCTGGTGACCAGCTCATGCAGCTTTATGTGTACCACCCCATGTGTATAAAAGATGGCTGGACCATTGTACTGAACAAGCACTTTTACACTTTGTGTCTCCCTTATTTCCTCATAGATTGTAAGCTCTTGCGAGCAGGGTCCTCAATCCCCCTGTCTGGATTGTCAATTAGCTTTGTCACTATGTAATGTCTGATATTGTCTGTTTATGTTCCCTCTAGATTGTTGTGCCCAGCTTGTGACACTGTAAATGACAGCTTTCTGATTACTATGCCATGTTTCCTGATTTTAGAAACACTCCACATGCGGGGTAAATATAACGTATTGAAAATTGTATATTTTTTGGTGGCAAACATCCAAAAAAAAAAAACAGCAAATCCACAATAGTTTTGGGTTTAATTTTTACGGCGTTTGTCGTGCGGGATATAGGACATGTTAACTTAATTCTGCGGGTACAATTATGACAACACCAAAGTTTATATAGTTTTTTTTAATGTTTTATTACTTTTACACTGAAATAACACTTTTCATTTAAAAAAATAAAGTCATGTTTTTGTGTTGCCATTTTCTGAGAGCCATAACCGTTTATTATTCTGTCAATGGAACTGTGTGAGGGTTAGTTTTAGAATTTGTTGTTTTTAAATTACTTAATTTCTTACTTTTACATCTTGTTACATTTTATTTACTTTATTTAATTGGTATAGCACAGGGTTTGAAATCAGGAACAAGAGGAATTAAACATAGACATAGGACAAGAAAACACAGTAGACAGGTAAGGTAAGCCGAAGGGGAGACAGAGCACATAATTGGGAGAGGCTAAATTTATATTCTTTTTTGAGTTTTTCAAAAATGACTTGAAAACATTTTTTTACATTTGGTAAAATATCTGTTCTTTAAGATTGTACGTCAGTCCTTTGTAATAAGCAATCCTATGTCAGAATTATGTCTCAAGCTATTTTCTTATGACAACACTTCTACCTGTGTGATATCACTGTAATAATAGCAAAACTTGTGGACTATGATTTGGGTCTGGATCGGAAACAATATAGTTTAACTATTCTGTGATGCAATTGACTTAAATCAAACTATTAATAGTTAAACTTTTTAGGTTTCTTTTTGTCAGCTGCTTAAAATTATATGAGAAATTATTCAAAAAAAAATATGAAGCCAGAACTAACCAAAAGCGCTAAGGTTACCCGTACACCTAGCACATTTTTTACAAAGGGAATTTGTTAAAATCCTCACCTTAAAAGGTCTTGAAGCCAAAAACACAAAAAAAGGTGGCAATTTGTGGTAAAACCACGTGTCCCACTACCACTAGGTGCATGGGAACCCTAAGTAATTAACATCAATTTTATGGTATTCTAAATGTTCCATTATAATATCAAACTATGTAGATGTAATTATTTAATACAATGTAAATCAGTCTGATAATAATGAAGAGTTAAGACGTTCTTAGAGCTTAGTATTCTCTGAGACTAAGAAATCCTTTTTTTTCTTCAGGCATTAAGCATATTGTGTATCTGTTCCGCGTTAAAAAATAAATTCAAATTAGGATGAATGTTGTCTACAGAATTTCTGATAACATATGTTATACATTAATAAGTAATAGTCTGATTTTATTGTTATGAAAAAGAACTTGTGGTCTTAGCATTTGTCTCAATGGGCCAGAGACAGAAACAGATGGAAGATCATGTTTGGCATCAGTTTGGAATTCGTAAGTGTTGCTGATAGTAATTCCATTAACTATACCAGCTGTACAAGTGACCTGTATGTCATGAAGCTGACAGACACAGAATAAATGTGTTAATATATAAGAAGTTCTTTAAAAATGTTAATTTAGTTGCTTACTCCAGGCTATTCTATAAATCCTGCCTGCTTTGCTTGTTACTTATTTAGGACTCATTTCAAAAGAACAGTTCTTCCTTCTTTCATCTGTTCCGATTCATATTGACATAGAAATATATACACGGTACTTATAAACCTTATACAGAGAACAGATATGGTTATATGACACTTATGGCACATAGGCCTCATGCCCATGGATCCGAAATAAGGCATTCATAGAAATCTGTTCACATGGAATCTGTGAGAACAAAATTATGACATGCAGGATCATATGCTGTATAAGGGTATGTCCACACGTAACGTAAACGCTGCAGATTTTCGCAATGGATTTCATTAATGCAGTAGCAGCATGAGATTTTAACCAATCTTATCCACAGGCTGCTTAAAAAGTATGCTGAAAAAAAGTTCATAAATTGACCTGCGGTAGTTTTTCAGAATCGCTGCTTTTCTGCTTTGAGTTTTCCCCATTTAATTAATTGAAGAGGTAAAACCCACAACAAATAGCAGATGCTGCAATTTTTGCGACGCAAAAATTGCAATTACACTGCAAATATCGCAACTCAGAAAAAAAAAAAGCATATAGTTGCCAAGATTTCTATGCATCTGCATTCAGCCCAACCTCCTGGGATGACGTTTCATCCCATGTGACTGATGCAGCCAACAGTGGTGTAGCTATAGGGGTCGCAGCGGTCGCAATTGCGACCGGGTCCCGAAGCCACCACATCAATAAAAAGTTACTACAGTAACACGGGCTGCGGGCCCCTGTTACTATACTAACTGACAGTACTTACCTTCCTGGTTCCGGATCGCAGCGGAGGTCCTGACGTCACAGCGCTGTGTGCGCAACGCATGACGTCACAGCGCTATGCGCCGCGCACAACATCGTGATAACGGATAGAGTCAGGACAGAACTTCCCCAGTGGCTGAAGAGGAGGGTAAGATTAACATCCCTGTCTGCTGAAGCTGATTGGCGGGGTCCGATTCCCGGGAGCCGGCCAATCAGCTGTTTTGAAGGGGCCGCAGCACTCATATGAGAGCTGCTTCCCCTTCATTCCGGTCACTTGCTCACACTGAATCCGTGTTGGCGATTCACAGTGTGAGCAAGTAAGGGAAATGAAGGGAAAGCAGCTGTTGTACGAGTGCTGCGGCCCCTTCAAAACAGCTGATTGGCCGGCTCCCGGGAGACGGACCCGACACATCAGCTATTGATGGCCTATCCTGAGGATAGGCCATCAATGTTTAGGGACTGGACAACCCCTTTAAGCCTACGATGTAGCAGGCTTAGAGGGCCCATGAGACAGGATCACAGATTGTGTGATGCTGTCTGCTGGGCCCTGTATCTAAGCCAATCATATGGTAGGCTTGGATACATGGCCCATGTGTGATCCTGTCTGATGGGCCCTGTATATAAGCCTACCACAAGGTAGGTTTAGATACAGGGCCCCAGAACACAGTAATCTTATACTGTATCAGATTACTGTCTGCTGGACCCTGTATCTAAGCCTACCTTGTGGTAGGCTTAGATACAGGGTCCCACAGACAGTATCACACATGGACCCTGTAGCTAAGCCTAACACATGTGTTACTAATCGTTTTTCGTGTGTTTTCTTACAGGTTCGGTCATTGGACTACGTCGGATTCGAGGACTACTTCGATGACGGCTTTTTTTTATTATCAATAAAATGGTTAATGAGGGTTGTGTGGGTTTATTTATTTAAATAAAATATTTTTTCTATGTCTTTTTGTTTCTTTTTTAACTATATTAGTACCGCCTTGGTAATGTCCGCCGGCTGATTGACAGCATCTATTGCTAAGGCGGGGCTTAATATTACCCCGGTACCCCATCTGTAGTGATGGTCGGCCACCGGGGCAGCCTCAGGCTGTTATTATCAGGCAGGGACAGGCCAGAAACAGTGACCCTTCCCACCCTGGTGATGCTAGGCTGCTGCTTTATTGTATCTGGCTGGTTATGAAAAATGGGGGGGACCCCACATCATTTAAAAAAAAAAAAAATAATAATTGGAAAGAACGATGTGGGGTCTCCCCCAATTTTCATAACCAGCCAGATACAACACAACAGCAGCAGCCTAGCATTACCAGGGTGGGAAGGGCCACTGTTTTTGGCCTTCCCCAGCCTAATCCTACCAGCCTGCGGGCGGGCCCGGTGCTTGACCGTCACTACAGATGGTCGGGTACTGGTTCGTACCCGGCTCTTCCCAGTACCCCTGATGGCGGTTGGTACCGGGGTAATAATGGGGGTTAGTGTTAGCCTCTGCACCTGCTAACATTAAGCCCCGCCTTCGTAATGGAGGTTGTCAATCAGCCAGCGGCCATTAATAAGGCGGTAATAATGAAGTTTAAAAAAATACAAGCACATAGAAAAAATATTTTATTGAAATAAAAAAACACAACCCCCATTAACCATTTTATTAAGAATAAAAAAACGCTGTCATTGAAGTAGTCCTCGAATCCGAAGTAGTCCAACAACCGATCTTGTAAAAAAACACAAACATACAAAAATAATTAGTAACATATAAAGAAGCAAAACAATTATTATTCTTACCTTTCCTGGGTCCAGCGCTGGAGCCGCAATGTCAGCGAGCTGGGCCCTATTTCTAATCCAATCATGTGTGAAACTCAGGGGCGTAACTAGGAAAGACTGGGCCCCATAGCAAACTTTTGACTGGGGCCCCCCTGGGTGTCACACAACCCCCCCCCCTTGTAGATAGTGCCTTTTTTACAGCACCCCCCTGTAGATACCGCCATACAGCCCCCCTTTAGATAACGTCATACAGCCCCCTCTTTAGATAGCGCCATACATCCCCCTGTAGATAAAGCCATACAGCCCCCCTGTAGATAACGCCATACAGCCCCCTCTGTAGATAACGCCATACAGCCCCCTCTGTAGATAACGACATACAGCCCTCTCTGTAGATAACTCCATACAGACACCTCTGTAGATAACGCCATACAGCCCCCTCGGTAGATAACGCCATACAGCGCCCTCTTTAGATAACTCCATACAGACACCTCTGTAGATAACGCCATACAGCCCCCTCTGTAGATAACTCCATACAGACACCTCTGTAGATAACTCCATACAGACACCTCTGTAGATAGCGCCATACAGCCCCCTCTGTAGATAACGCCATACAGCCCCCACTGTAGAGAACGCCATACAGCCCCCACTGTAGAGGACGCCATACAGCCCCCACTATAGATAATGCTATACAGCCCCCATTGTAGAGAACGCCATACAGCCCCCTATAGGTAACGCTATACAGCCCCCTGTAGGTAACGCTATACAGCCCCCCTGTAAGTAATGCCATGCAGCCCCAACCCCCCAAAAAAATCCGACCTACTGTGTGTCCTACAAAAGACATGTATCCCCTATCCACAGGATAGGGGATACATGTGTGATCGCTGGCAGCGATAGGGAGAACGGGGGACCGAAAGTCCCCCGAAGTTCTCCATGATTAACCTCTGACTTCCGGCGTCTGCGAAGCTCAATAAAAATGAAAGGAGCGCTGGTCACGCATGCGCAAAAGCGCGACCGGCGCTCCATTCATTTCTACAGACCTGCCGACACAGACCCCGGAAGTCCGAGGTTTGTGATGGAGAACTTCAGGGGACTTTTAGTCCCCCGTTCTCGCTATCAATGCCAGCGATTACACATGTATCCCCTATCCTGTGGATAGGGGATACATGTCTTTTGTTTAATGGCAGAGCGGGGAGATACCTCCCTGCTCTGCCATAGTGTTCAGTGGTGTCGCGCTGTAGCAGCCATAGCGGCTGCTAGCGGAGCCTCCGGCCATGGTGGGGGCCCGTGCCGGCGGGCGACACGGGCCCCCTCATGCCGCAGGCCCCGTAGCTGCTGCTACGGCGATAGTTACGCCACTGGTGATACTGTCTGAGGAGCTGTGTATCTAATCCAATCATGTGTGATACTGTCTGCTGGGCACTATATCTAATCCAATCATGTGTGATACTGTCTGCTGAGCCACTGTATCTAATCCTATCATGTGTGATACTGTCTGTTGGGCCCTATATCTAATCCAATCATGTGAGATACTGTCTGCTGAGCCACTGTATCTAATCCTATCATGTGTGAAACGGTCTGCTGCGCCTTATATCTAATCCTATCATGTGTGATACTGTCTGCTCAGCCACTGTATCTAATCCTATTGTCGTGGAAATCCATCGCTCAAAATATATTAGACTGAAATTTATACGAGTACAAACAGACTCTCAAGGCCAGACTCCATTAGTCAGTATCCTAATTAGGATATTTCACCGATATATATCGAGAGAGGAGAAGAAAACACACAGACACGCTGAAATGTTCAAAATGCTCCTCTGAAGGATTTATTACCAAACTCAAACTGTTAAACTGAAATTCAGAAAGGGGTGTAGGCTTGAGGTAAACCAATCAGAGACAATGTAACAATATTTGTTATTCAGTAAAAAGCATACAATAAAATACATCCCAGATACATCATTATAATTCTTCACACATTATGTTTACAGGTGTCTTATCTCTCTTTTGGACAGAATGTTCCCGTGGAGATGGGGGAGACCTTCCCTCACGCATACTTGCCACACTCCCATCTCCCTGCCTGTCCATTCCTTACCAACTTCGTATGGGAACCAAGTTCTAACATAAAACATACGAAATCAACATTACTTGTATTAAAGGAACAATGACTTTCCTATTCACTACAATAAAACCAAGATGGGAACTCCAGACAAGATGGCTGCTGCACGAAACTAAATCATTTAAACATTATCATCACTTTCACATATTACATATCTTAGTAATTCGGCCTCCTGCTTGATAATTCACAATGTAATTTTATACAGAGAATATAAGCAAATAAATCATCCTTCACAAACCCTTTTTCTCATATTAAATTACAGAAATTATATATTATGATTATGAAACTCAAGCAATATATCAATAGGGCCACAACTAATATGATGCCATCACCAATGTCCGGTTAGGGTATGGGGTCCCACCAGTGTATTGACAAGTCATGTACATCATCGTCCTCTTCTTCTCCTGTCTTCTGATTAAAACACTTGATACTGCTGATGGATTCACTCAGGTCTTTGGTCCTTACTTTGAACTTTGCTGATGTCATCAGGACTTGGTTTGGTCCTTCTCATCTTTCAGACCCCGTCTCTTTTAGTTTACGTCACCGGGCTGTACACAACACCTCATGCTGTGAGCCTGGGGTGAGATCCTACGTAGGCGGATTAGTGGAGTGTTATTATGACCACCACAAACCCTCCGCTCAACTGTCCTCTTCCTCCGATAAGTTACTTGCCTGGGCGGCTGCTTGGAATTGTGACACTGCCGTCAGTTCATGACAAACGCGTTGTACTGGCTCCGGCTGCGCCTGCCGCACCTCAGTAATGGAGTTCATTGTATTAAAAATCTTTTAGTTCATGTTTACTGGCACTTGCTGGGGACCGCCAACCCTTGTCAATTGTTAAAATAAATACTAATCTGGTGATAACATCTACGTACTATAAAAGTTGTTCTAAGTACATACAATAACAATGTCAGGCCCTTAAACTAAATCAAACAAACACCTTTTATATAAGAAAAACTTCTCTGTTCCAATGGACAGGGCACCTAGAAGATGTGTAATTATTGGGTACATTTCATTTGCAGTTGGTGTCACGCTTTCCAGCAGGATTTGTACCTTGATCTGAGCTGATTGCCTGGAACATTTTCAGCTCACCAAAATATACACAGATTCCACATGTTTATCTGACAAATGTCGCAAACCAATTTTTCTTACTCTAATTTGTATTGCATGGGAAGGCCTCTCAAGGTCTGTTCTCTTCGTGGGAGGCGGGTATGATAAGGTTGGCACCGGTCTGCCAGGACTGTTCTGTAGGCAAATCAAACAGCTCTAACAGAATTTAGCAGCAACAGCTGTAAAGCCTGGGACATACCAATTAGATCTTACCAAATCGATCCTTGAAGTCTTGGGGCATATGTGAGGTCATACACCATCAATGCAAGAGCCATCAAGAGTGCCTTGGGTGTTACCGGTTCACCTTCCCTTATCCGTCCACATTCTGTTAGAATCTGGTTCTCACCCCTTCCGCTCCCAGTTGGACTCTTCCTGTGGAGAACAAACTTTTTCATTGTATAAACATTAATTGATCTTAATCAAATAATTAATTTGAAGAAAAACATTAACAAATAACATCTTTACATCAAACGTTCACATTGAGCAATAACTAGAAGTGATACATGCAAATTCATTTTTCTTCTTTATATATACACACACACACACACACACACACAAACACTGCACAGAATTTTCCTTTCACAATAACAACGACAAAAAACAAATAACTAAAAATGTTTTCAAATGGGAATATTCCACTTCTGTACCTTTTATCTGACGCATGACTCTAATAGTCCAATGCTAAGGCTGGTCCAGAACTTTACATAAAACTTAACTTCAGTATTTAATATTCCCACAACACTTCTTAAATACAATTATTAAACAAACTAACTTTGGAATAACATCTGGAGAACTGCTGATATCTTATTGTACAAACATCAGGTCAATACTTGGGATAACATTGTTCCCCTGTCACTTACACACAACGTCTGCAGAGGGGAAAATACAGGCCGGGCTTCAGGCCCCCCTGAGAACAGGTCTACACACACGAGCACATTGTCATACACTTCTACCTCGGGTAGTTGTATGTTCTGCAGTCGCTGGGACGAATAATCTGGCCGGGCTGCACTTTTCACAGGTACCTTTGCTGTTTTACCTATGTCATGCCATGTGCACATCATGCCGGCTGCTACAAACCTAGTGGTGGCATTATTGTATCCAAGCCAATTTACTGATACCTGGCTGCACATACCCTTGTTTTCAGGTCTGTTTTCTCTTGCTCTCTCAATTGGCTTACCCGATGATCCAATAAAATTCCTACTACCAATGGGCCCGTAATTGTGGGCGATACCAAAAGCGTACCTGGAGTCAGTGTAAATGTCGGCCGTCTTACCTTCTGCCAGGTTACAGCCTCAGCGAGCACCTCCAGCTCCGCTCCTTGAGATAAACAAGAAGGTGAGAGTGGTTTCTGGGTAATTTACCTTGTGCCTCGTATCCTGTTCTACACATACTGTATGAAGTATTTCTACATTACAAATTTACATTGGAAACCCATGTCACATATAGATAGAACATTTCAAAAGGGTGGAGTTTTATTGTTCCACATTCATCTGATGATCCAGAACACTTGTAAATCCCACCCACCAGGTCCTGTAAATACCTTATTAATACAAAAACAAACAAAATATGTTACTGAAATCTGGCATAAAATAAACAATATTCAAACAATTTTTTTGTTTTGCCTTCTCCCCATCTAAATCTGTAAAGACTCATCTGTGAGTGACGTCACCTCTGCCTCCTGTGTAAATTTGCTGGAGGGGGATGGTCTTTTACACAATACCTCATATTGGGTGGAGACTACAGCACAGCTTACCCAGTGCCATATTCACCGTTCTGGAAGGATCTGGAACCATCTACACAGAAAAACCTCAAAATATAGGTTACTGTCATACACATTTAATCTGGGTTACTCCTTGAAGCTCATACACATTTTGTAGATCTCCTAGAACCAAATTCATTAATTCAAAACAAAATAAAACACAAAACAAAACTACCTGATCAGTCCCTTCAACATTCCCTCCTATTTGAACTCTGCGAAAGTAATGTAGCAGGGTTCAAAACTACATATCAACATAATAAAATTAGGCACTCTATCGGGGTGGCACTAGTTTAACCCCCTGTAATACACAACAGCCTGGAACAAAAAAAAAATTACTTTCTCCTGACAAAAATACATTTTATCTTTAAAATGACCTGCAACCATTTACCTGTAAAACATCTCACATTTTCAAAAATAACATTTAGGCAGCACCATAGCACGCGCCTCATGTGTGAAAAAAAAAACAAAAAAAAACAAGACAAATGTAATTAGTTATTCAATAACACAGAAAATAATATATCTGGTAATATTAATTACTGCAAACCAATAAGCTGTACATAAGAATAGGGAACAGAGGGGGCACATACATTTTCAAAACCCCGTGTCTCACAATATCTGTAGTTTAATACATTTGAATTAACATCAAAACATTCCAACATTAAATCTTATCACATTATAACACATTAATCTGCAGTATAGCTTTTATCTTTTTACAAACAGATCCAGCCGGCTGTAATATTTTTCTCGCTTGGTGTAGTTACAGACGACTGCGCGTGCGCGAAGATAAGACACATTACATAAAAAATGAAAAAAAATGGAACTGATTTTAACCCCATACACAAAACACTAAAATTTTTAGACATTACTGCTGTTAAAAATAGGAAGCATACAATATAGTTCTGCTTTTATTGTGGCCATTAGTTTCAAACTTCAGACATGTTACTTTACACACATCACACAGATGTCTCATCACATCACACATGTTACATTGCACACATCACACAGATGTCTCATCACATCACACATGTTACATTGCACACATCACACATCACACAGATGGCTCATTACATTACATATGTATCACACATCACACAGATGGCTCATCACACCTGTTCACATTACACTCCCCCCGTTCTGACCCACATTAGTCACTGCAATGCACCCGGCTGCTCCGTTTTCTTCACTCTTCCAATGAAAATTTACACCTGTATTTAAATTGTTCTTTCTCACATCATCTTACTTGTAACCACCTGTAATCACCTGCTTTGTCCTTTTAACTTATGCCTTATCCTGGCCACTCCACTCCCTTTCTCAACTTTCCACAAACCATTGTCTTTATCACATGCAAACATCCATCTTACGGCTGCCAGCCTCTTCAACAATTATTTTTTTTCAGTGTGTTATTTTGCCTTCACATACTTTACAATTAAAGCCCCAGCTCCTTTTGCTCATTCTAATGTTGGCCGGGACCAGTGCCCCAAAGCATCTTTGTCCAACTTCCTCCTGACCCCATGGTCGGAGAGTAGTAGGGTGATTTCCGGTAAATCCCCCACCTCCAGGCAAACAGGCCATGCCACGTTTGCCGACAGATATCTCAGACCAGTCTATCTCCTAGACTGTCTTACCAATACGATATCAAAAGTCGTTCCTCCAGACATTCTAGCAGTAGGATCCTCTGATCCCTCACTGGATTGAACATCAAGAACAGACAAAATTCTGCCAATCAACAATTACAAGAGCAAATTCTTCAACACAATCGACATTCATGAACCTCCATTGATTCAAGCAGGAGTTGGTAACACTTCACTTATGCAGAACACTTGCTGCCGGGGGGGGGGGGGGGGGGGGTGTCTTTCGGTTCATACAGCCCGTGATGCAGCATATATCCCAAACTCTTTCCTTTAGCACTTTGCAATGGTTTCACATGCAAATTATATTTGGTAACATATATATATTATCCTCCCCGCTCAGTCGTTCACTTTGTGGGTTGTAGTTTAGGGGGCTGTTATGTATGTTGGTGATCATTTCTTTACGGGCTATGGGTCTGATGCAATACCAATGTCCTTCACTGTAATTACTACTGCGACACAGGTGGCACCTGGGGTAAATGTCAAGGTCATTCATTGAATACAGGATGTTATATTACAACGGTATTCAATCCAGCGGTCTGATGTTATACTACTACAGACTTAATTACTTGGATGTTATTTTACATCAAAGTGTATATGCTGGTTTTTTGTAATTCACAGATGCAAAGCCAGACCTCTCCAGTGACAGCTTATCAGACGTGCAATCTTCCTGGGTTTTATCGGCACCATTACTGTCGTGGAAATCCATCGCTCAAAATATATTAGACTGAAATTTATACGAGTACAAACAGACTCTCAAGGCCAGACTCCATTAGTCAGTATCCTAATTAGGATATTTCACCGATATATATCGAGAGAGGAGAAGAAAACACACAGACACGCTGAAATGTTCAAAATGCTCCTCGGAAGGATTTATTACCAAACTCAAACTGTTAAACTGAAATTCAGAAAGGGGTGTAGGCTTGAGGTAAACCAATCAGAGACAATGTAACAATATTTGTTATTCAGTAAAAAGCATACAATAAAATACATCCCAGATACATCATTATAATTCTTCACACATTATGTTTACAGGTGTCTTATCTCTCTTTTGGACAGAATGTTCCCGTGGAGATGGGGGAGACCTTCCCTCACGCATACTTGCCACCCTCCCATCTCCCTGCCTGTCCATTCCTTACCAACTTCGTATGGGAACCAAGGTCAAAGATAAAACATACGAACTCAACATTACTTGTATTAAAGGAACAATGACTTTCCTATTCACTACAATAAAACCAAGATGGGAACTCCAGACAAGATGGCTGCTGCACGAAACTAAATCATTTAAACATTATCATCACTTTCACATATTACATATCTTAGTAATTCGGCCTCCTGCTTGATAATTCACAATGTAATTTCATACAGAGAATATAAGCAAATAAATCATCCTTCACACTATCATGTGTGATACTGTCTGCTGAGCTACTGTATCTAATTCCATCATGTGTGATACTGTCTGCTGGGCCCTATATCTAATCCTATCATGTGTGATACTGTCTTCTGAGCTACTGTATCTAATCCCATCATGTGTGATACTGTCTGCTGAGCTGTGTATCTAATCCCATCATGTGTGATACTGTCTGCTGAGCCACTGTATCTAATCCTATCATGTGTGGTACGGTCTGCTGGGCCCTATATCTAATCCAATCATGTGTGATACTGTCTGCTGAGCTACTGTATCTAATCCGATCATGTGTGATACTGTCTGCTGGGCCCTATCTCTAATCCTATTGTGTGTGATACTGTCTGCTGAGCCTCTGTATCTAATCCTATCATGTGTGATAATGTCTGCTGAGCTGTGTATCTAATCCCATCATGTGTGAAACTGTCTGCTGGGCCTTATATCTAATTCTATCATGTGTGATATTGTCTGCTGAGCTGTGTATCTAATCCTATCATGTGTGATACTGTCTGCTGAACCACTGTATCTAATCGTATCCATAGTTTATAGGGTCGTAGGGCTATAGACATGCTGTCTCCTATACACATACACATATGTATTCGGGCTATTTCCCCTGACATTTTAAGCCCTTAGTGATGCCCCCTGGCTGCTAGTGCTGCATTGTTAGGTCATTTAGGAGTCCCAGCGATGCAGCTGAAAGCTGCGGACCATTGGCCATGAGAAGTTTGCGGGGGGAGGGGGGCCCAACAAGAACTTTTGCATCGGGGCCCATGAGCCTTTAGCTACGCCCCTGGCAGCCAATCACAAGCTGCAGAAGTCACATGTGATGAAATGTCATTACAGGAGATCAGGCTGCAGGCCGCCAGGGGGGCGAGTATCCACGGCATAGGCTGTTTTTTTTTCCTGCTGCGAACATTACGGCTGAAAAACTGCACCACAATTTTTCAACCAGAATTTCCTGTGATGATCAGGGCGGATATGCTGTATACTTTTATGCAGCATATCATCTCAGTGTGAACATACCCTTAGGGAGTACTTCTCCTCTCCATGTGAACATACCCTTAGGGAGGACTTCTCCTCACCATACGGTGATGCATGGAGCAGTTACAGGTCCTTAATACATGGTCCATGTACACAGCAATGCCTAAGGTGGCCTTTAAGCATTTTGATGCTCACATCATACATATATACAAATACCACAAAGGTCCTAAGCAAGGTCGGCCGTAGAATAGATGGTGCCCCGTGCAAAACGATCTTTCAGCGGCCCATCCCCATCATTAAAAAAAAATGTCCCATAAAAAAATTATAATGCCCCTTTAGTGCCCCCATACAGTATAATAATAATAATATTTAATAATATAAGATATTACAACCCCTTCACAGTATTTTGTCCTCTAATTGTGGCCACCGTATTATGCCCCCTGTAGTACCCCTACACAGTATAATGTCCGCTTAGTGGTCCCCACATAGTATAGTGACCGCTGTAGATTTTGTCATACAGCCTCCCTGTAGACAGTGCCATAATCCCCCACCTCCTCCTTGTAGACTGTGCCATACAGCCCTCCCCCACCTCCCCCTTGTAGACAGTGCCATACAGTCCCCCACCTCCCCTTGTAGGCAGTGCCCTCAAACAAAAACACAAAATGTACTCACCTAAGCCCAGTTCCCACAACAAACTGAGCTACTCGATGACGGGATCCTTGCGTAGACTAGCGTGATCCTATAGCCTAGTACAGAGTTTCCCAACCTTTTCGGACACGAGGCAGCACTGGAAAAATTTAATTTCCTCAGGGCACCCCTAACTAAGATTGTTTCGAGAAAAAAAAAAGAAAACGGCTAAAAATAAGCACTACACTCTTAGGCACCATGCACACGACCGTAAAAACTCCCGTAATTACGGGTCATAATTACGGCCCGTAATTATGGGCCCATAGACTTCTATTGGCCACGGGTACCTCCCCGTATGCTTACGGGAAGGTGCCCGTGCCGTTGAAAAAGATAGAACATGTCCTATTTCAGGCCGTAATTACGGCACGGGCAGCCCATAGAAGTCTATGGGGCTCCCGTAATTACGGGTGACTACGTGTGTGTGCACCCGTAATTACGGGAGCGTTGCTAGGCGACGTCAGTAAATAGTCACTGTCCAGGGTGCTGAAAGAGTTAAAAGATCGGCAGTAACTGTTTCAGCACCCTGGACAGTGGCTACCGATCACAATATACAGTGAAGGAAATAAGTATTTGATCCCTTGCTGATTTTGTAAGTTTGCCCACTGTCAAAGACATGAACAGTCTCGAATTTTTAGGCTAGGTTAATTTTACCAGTGAGAGACAGATTATATTAAAAAAAAAAAAGAAAATCACATAGTCAAAATTATATTTATTTATTTGCATTGTGAACAGAGAAATAAGTATTTGATCCCTTTGGCAAACAAGACTTAATACTTGGTGGCAAAACCCTTGTTGGCAAGCACAGCAGTCAGACGTTTTTTGTAGTTCATGATGAGGTTTGCACACATGTTAGATGGAATTTTGGCCCACTCCTCTTTGCAGATCATCTGTAAATCATTAAGATTTCGAGGCTGTCGCTTGGCAACTCGGATCTTCAGCTCCCTCCATAAGTTTTCGATGGGATTAAGGTCTGGAGACTGGCTAGGCCACTCCACGACCTTAATGTGCTTCTTTTTGAGCCACTCCTTTGTTGCCTTGGCTGTATGTTTCGGGTCATTGTCGTGCTGGAAGACCCAGCCACGAGCCATTTTTAATGTCCTGGTGGAGGGAAGGAGGTTGTCACTCAGGATTTGACGGTACATGGCTCCAGCCATTCTCCCATTGATGCGGTGAAGTAGTCCTGTGCCCTTAGCAGAGAAACACCCCCAAAACATAATGTTTCCACCTCCATGCTTGACAGTGGGGACGGTATTCTTTGGGTCATAGGCAGCATTTCTCTTCCTCCAAATATGGCGAGTTGAGTTAATGCCAAAGAGCTAAATTTTAGACTCATCTGACCACAGCACCTTCTCCCAATCACTCTCAGAATCATCCAGATGTCCATTTGCAAACTTCAGATGGGCCTGTACATGTGCCTTCTTGAGCAGGGGGACCTTGCGGGCACTGCAGGATTTAAATCCATTACGGCGTAATGTGTTACCAATGGTTTTCTTGGTGACTGTGGTCCCAGCTGCCTTGAGATCATTAACAAGTTCCTCCCGTGTAGTTTTCGGCTGAGCTCTCACCTTCCTCAGGATCAAGGATACCCCACAAGGTGAGATTTTGCATGGAGCCCCAGATCGATGCCGATTGACAGTCATTTTGTATGTCTTCCATTTCCTTACTATTGCACCAACAGTTGTCTCCTTCTCACCCAGCGTCTTACTTATGGTTTTGTAGCCCATTCCAGCCTTGTGCAGGTCTATGATCTTGTCCCTGACATCCTTAGAAAGCTCTTTGGTCTTGCCCATGTTGTAGAGGTTAGAGTCAGAATGATTAATTGAGTCTGTGGACAGGAGTCTTTTATACAGGTGACCATGTAAGACAGCAGTCTTTAATGCAGACACCAAGTTGATTTGGAGCGTGTAACTGGTATGGAGTAGGCTGAACTCTTAATGGTTGGTAGGGGATCAAATACTTATTTCTCTGTGCACAATGCAAATAAATATATATAATTTTGACAATGTGATTTTCTTTTTTTTTTTTTTATATAATCTATCTCTCACTGGTAAAATTAACCTAGCCTAAAAATTCTAGACTGTTCATGACTTTGACAGTGGGCAAACTTACAAAATCAGCAAGGGATCAAATACTTATTTCCTTCACTGTAGATAATGCTGTAAAAAAAAAAAAAGGACGTTCATACTTAGCCAGAACTCCCTGCATCCTCCTCCAGTCCGGCCTCCTGGGATGACGTTACAGCCCATGTGACCGCTGCAGCCAATCACAGGCCAATCACTGGTTACAGCGGTCACATGCACTGCTGCGTCATCCAGAGAGGTCGGGCTGGATGTGAAGAGAGGGACGCGTCACCAAGACAACGGCCGGGAAAGTATGAATTTCTTTAACTTTTATTACAAAAAGGGCTGCCCCTTCTCTCTATCCTGCACTGATAGAGAGAAGGGCTACCGATTAGTGCAGTGCTATTTTGCAGCCAAAAACGTGCCACCGGACCCGTATTTACGGGCACGGGTCCGTAAATACTGGTGCAATACGGGTCAAAAACGTGTGACCGAGGACCCGTATTTACGGGTGGGCAAAAATATGGTCATGTGCATGAGGCCTTAGTGTTTGTTCACACATGTTTTTTGTAAGGCAAAAAAAATCCTTCAGGAATTTTGAAGCAGATTTTGTATTGACACCGTTGTTTGACTTTTTTTTTCGTGCTTTTTTCTTAAGCCGTTGAAGCTAATGCAAAAGACACAGGAAAAAAAGCTCAAAACGGGCGCCACAGGTATTTTCTGCCTATTCATTTTAACTGGAGGTCAGAGGCGGAAACCACTTAACCCGTTAGTGACCGCCAATACACCTTTTCACGGCGGCCACTAATGGGCTTTATTCTGATGCATAAGTCTTTTTACGGCGATGCATCAGAATAAATAAACAGAGCAGGGAGCTGTCAAATCTCCCTGCTCTCAGCTGCCAGAAGTAGCTGAGAGCTGGGGGCGTCCCTGCTCGAACGTGTGAGATCGATATAAGTATCGATCTCACCCGTTTAACCCCTCAGATGCGGCGCTCAATAGCGTGCGTCGCATCTGAGTGGTTTTGGAGAGAGGGAGGGAGCTCTATCTCATCCCCCCTGACACCCGGTGATAAGATGACCGAGTGTCTGTGTCTCCGATGGCAGCCGGGGGCCTAATAAAGGCCCCCAGGTCTGCCTGTAGTGAATGCCTGCTAGGTCGTTTTAAACACTTCATTTATGCCACTGTCTACCAGACAATGCATCACTAGCTAGAAGTAGCCAAGAGCAGTGTTCAGTTCGGTCTCTCGAAACCTAATTTTCCTTGTTGCAAGCAGATGTCTCTCTTCAACATAATGATACAGAAGAGAATGGAATAAAGCACCGAACCCTTTCTGAAGTTTCAGGACCTCCACAGACATAGTATCTATAAATGTTGGTATTGTTCTTTTTTTTTTTTTTTTTTTTTTTTTTAAAGTGGATTAATATTTGGAAATTTTTAAGTATTAAAAAAAAAAGTTAAAAGCCCATGATTTATCACATTTTATAGGAAGTCTCTATTTATTAAATACGATTCTTAGAACTATCTGCATCCTATCTTTTTAACAACATTTCTAAAGATTCACACTGCACAATTTGCTGATCCACCCCATTGGGACATTTAACCTCTCTAAAGCCACAAATACCAACTCGACATCCAGAAACAATGGTAGGCCTGGGACTCACACAGCATTTATTTATGTGTATTTTATTAAAAAGAATTGGAAAATTAGAATTTCAGGGAACAACATAAGCTTAAAGGGGTTGTCCCAATATTAAATGTTATTGCAATATAATTCAGCATTAAAAATTTATTTGTTTTGTCATTTCCCTTAGGTTACAAAAATGCTCCAGTTGTGAGGTTTACCATTTACTTCATTTTAATGGTGCGCCTTGGTGTTCAATCTGTATAGTAATGTGCAAGTCCTGCCACTGTGCTGATTGAAGGCTATGTACACCTTTGAAAGGCATTTTGTTTTTTAATAAACAGGTCAGTCAGTGAGTTTGATGTAACTTTATAAATAGTTTTTATTAAAAATTATTTTTGCTTTTTGAGATACAGCTGCCCTGTATTCTGCATACAGAGCAGCTGTATCATTCGCAAAGACCTGAATTCGTCAGTCTCGTGGACCTGACAGGTTCTGCAAACGATAGGATTTAGTGAATGATACAGCTGCTCTGTAAAGAGAATACAAAGCAGCTGTATCTCAAAAAGTAAGAATAATTTTTAATAAACCTATTTATAAAGTTATAAAGTTGCACCAAACACACTGGTTAAACTTTTTCTTTAAAAAAAAAACAAAAAAAACTTTTGAACGGTTTATATAGCCTTTAACCCGTTAGTGACCGCCAATACGCCTTTTCACAGTGGCCACTAATGGGCTTTATTCTGATGCATAAGCCTTTTTACGGCGCTGGATCAGAATAAATAAACAGAGCAGGGAGCCGTCAAATCTCCCTGCTCTCAGCTGCCAGATGTAGCTGAGAGCTGGGGGCGTCCCTGCTCGAACGTGTGAGATCGATATAAGTATCGATCTCACCCGTTTAACCCCTCAGATGCGGCGCTCAATAGCGTGCGTCACATCTGAGTGGTTTTGGAGAGAGGGAGGGAGCTCCCTCTCATCCCACCGACACCCGGTGATAAGATAACCGAGTGTCTGTGTCTCCGATCGCAGCCGGGGGCCTAATAAAGGCCCCCAGCTCTGCCTGTAGTGAATGCCTGCTAGGTCATGCCGGAGGCATGTCCTAGCAGATGCCTGTTCGTTTTAAACGGACGGGCAGTAATACAAAAGTATTGCAGTGTATTATAATAGCGATCGGATGATCGCATATTAAAGTCCCCTAGTGGGACTAGTAAAAAAGTAAAAAAAAAGTTTAATAAAGTTAATAAAAAGAAAAAATGAATAACCCACTTTTTCCCCTTTCAAACTGCTTTACTATTAAAAACCAAAATAAAGTAAAAAAGTTACGCATATTTGGTATCGCCGCATCTGTAACGACCCCGATTATAAAGCTATTACATTATTTAACCTGCACGGTGAACGCTGTAAAAAATGAAATAAAAAACGATGGAAAAATTGCTGTTTTTTGTGAATCTTGACTTTAAAAAAATGTGATAAAAAGTGATCAAAAAGTCACATCTACTCCAAAATGGTACCAATAAAAACTACAAGTCTTCCCGCAAACAAAAAGCCCTCATACAACTGCATCGGCGGAACAATAAAAAAGTTATGGCTCTTCAAATATAGAGACACAAAAACAAATAATTTTGAAAAAAAAGAGTTTTTACTGTCTAAAAGTAGTAAAACATACACAATCTATACAAATTTGGTATTGTTGCAATCGTAACAACCTGCTGAATAAAGTTATTGTGTTATTCATACCACATGGTAAACGGCGTCGATTTAGGATGCGAAAAAGTGTGGCGAAATTTCAGGTTTTTTTCTATTCCCCCCCCCAAAAAAGTTAATAAAAGTTAATCAATAAATAATATGTACCTCTAAATGATGCTATTAAAAAAATGCAACTTGTCCATCTACAGCTATGACGACGCAAAAAATAAAAAAGTTATAGCTCTTGGAATGCGACGATGGAAAAACGTAAATAATAACTTGGTCATTAAGGTTTAAAATAGGCTGGTCATTAAGGGGTTAAAGACCATCAGTCCCCCACTCACAGTAAAATGACCATCAGCCCGCCACTCACAGTAAAATGACCATTAGCCCCCCACTCACAGTAAAATGACCATCAGCCCACCACTCAGATTCCCCCCCGTAGGTAGTGCCATACAGCCCCTTGTAGGTAGCGCCACACAGCCCCTTGTAGGTAGCGCCACACAGCCCCCTTGCAGGTAGCGCCACACAGCCCCCTTGTAGGTAGTGCCACACAGCCCTCAGTAGAGAGCGCCACACAGCCAGCCCTCTGTAGGGAGCACCACACAGCCCCCTGGTAGGTAGCGCCACACAGCCCCCTGGTAGGGAGTGCCACACAGTCCCCTCATAGGGAGTGCCACACAGCCCCCTGGTAGGGAGTGCCACACAGCCACCTGGTAGGGAGTGCCACACAGCCCCCTGGTAGGTAGCGCCACACAGCCCCTTGTAGATAGCACCACACAGCCCCCTTGTAGGTAGCGCCACACAGCCCCCTGGTAGAGAGTGCTACACAGCCCCCTGGTAGGTAGTGCCATACAGCCCCCTGGTAGGGAGTGCCACACAGCCCCCTGGTAGGGAGTGCCACACAGCCCCCTGGTAGGGAGTGCCACACAGCCCCCTGGTAGGGAGTGCCACACAGCCCCCTGGTAGGGAGTGCCACACAGCACCCTGGTAGAAAGTGCCACACAGCCCCCTGGTAGAAAGTGCCACACAGCCTCCTGGTAGAAAGTGCCACACAGCCCCCTGGTAGAAAGTGCCACACAGCCCCCTGGTAGATAGTTCCACAGCCCCCTTGTTGGTAGTGCCACACAGCCCACAGCCCCCTTGTAGGTAGTGCCACAAAGCCCACAGCTCCTTTGTAGGTGGTGCCGCAGAGTCCACAGCTCCCTTGTAGATAGCACCCCCCCCCCCTTCCTGTAGATAGTGCCACTGTAGTTCCCTGAAGGAGTGGAATTCCCGTGTGGTCGGCGATTCCGCTCCTGGAGCGCGCCGCTTGATTTCTCTATCCATATATGGACAGTGACATCAGGGGAAACTCCTGAAGCCAAATCCCCGTCCACAGCGTTGTCGACACTGTGACCGGGGATTCCACTCCAGGAGAAGCTCCTGTCGTCTGTGTCCATTTATGGACAGTGACGTCAATTGCTTCTCCTGGAGTGGAGTCCCCGGTCACAGCGTCTGCATTGCTGTGGGCGGGGATTCCACTTCAGGAGTTTCCCCTGATGTCACTGTCCATATATGGACAGAGACATCAAACAGAGAGCTCCAAGAGCGGAATCCCCGTCCACAGCGTTGTCGACATTGTGACCGGGGATTCCACTCCAGGAGAAGCTCCTGTCGTTTGTGTCCATTTATGGACAGTGACGTCAATTGTTTCTCCTGGAGTGGAATCCCCGGTCACAGCGTCTGCAACGCTGTGGACGGGGATTCCGCTTCAGGAGTTTCCCCTGATGTCACTGTCCATATATGGACAGAGACATCAAACGGAGAGCTCCAAGAGCGGAATCCCCGTCCACACGGGAATTCCACTACTTCAGGGAGCTACAGTGGCGCTAGTAGATAGCAGAGCAGGGAGATACTTCCCTACCCTGCTGTAGTGCCGTCGCTACCGCTGTAGCAGCCGCAGCGACTGCTAGCGGCGCCACCGCCATCATGCCCGTTGTCGCCGCTAGCAGCCACTATGGCTGCTACAGTGGTAGTCGACAGCACTGAGTGAAGAAGCGCCCTGGCGGAAAGGCGGCTGCTGAGTCGCCGGGCCCGGGTGCTTCTGAAACAAGTGGGGGAAGGGAGCCAGCGCAGCGCCCCCTTCCACCTGATGGAGTGATGCGTCCTGTGTGAAGGCACAGGTCGCACACCCCTAAGGCCGGCCCTGGTCCTAAGTTTAAAAAAATTTAGCACTAGTTCTTAAAAGATAAGGGAAATAGGCATTTTGCATTAAAAGAAACCTTCAACCTTTCTTTCCATAGAATTCGGCCGATTCCCTTGCCTTTTTACCACTGAAAACAAAAATTATGCCACAGTGAAACCCAACTACTGACGCTGTAGCAACAAGGGCAAAGCTACTACAAGTAAATTGATGTAAAGAATAATAATAATAATCTTTATTTATGTAGCACCAACATGTTCCACAGCACCTTACAATTGGGAGGTAAGGCTCTGTTCACATCTGCGTCAGGGCTCCATTACGAAGTTTCATCGGTGCTTTCCGTCGGAACGGAGCCCTGACTGACACAAACTGAAACCATAGGTTTTTCCGTTTCCATCACCATTGATTTCAAAGGTGACGGATCCGGTGCCAATGGTGTAAATTTGTCTCTGTTGTGCAAGGGTTCCGTCGTTTTGACGGGATGAATACCGTAGTCGACTACCTATGGTTTCAGTTTGTGTCAGTGAGGGCTCCATTCCGACGGAAAGCTCCGATGGAACGGAGCCCTGACGCAGATGTGAACGAAGCCTTAACTTAGTAAATAAACACAGCTGTACAATAAAAATAAATAAATAACTACAGCTTATGTGAGGTAATTCTTGAGCTGGTAGTACCAACAATGCTATATTCACATCACACGTTTTTCCTAAGTTTAACGTATACGTCGGGAAAACTTATCAACGTATATATGTTAAACAAAGGCTGTGACTGATGCCTAACAGTGGCATCAATAACCCATTGGCTATAATGATATCCGTGTAATGGATACGTAATGAAAAGGGGTCATATAGTTCATAACGTATTCGTTAAATTAATACAATTATAGCCTATGGGCGACTAATGCCACTATTAGAGGCATCCATTTAACACATCTATCACTCATAAGCTATAACGGCATTCGTTTAACGGATACATCATGAAAAGCTATGAAACGCTCATGACGTATATGTTTAACTGATGTCTGTGACAGATGCCATATAGTGGCATCCGTCACCCATTAGCTACGATGTTACATAATTTTTTATATGTTTAAGGCCTGATTTACACGAGCGTGTGCGTTTTGCGCGCGCAAAAAACGCTGCGTTTTGCGCACGCAAAAGGCATTTGGCAGCTCCGTGTGTCATCCGTGTATGATGCGCGGCTGCGTGATTTTCGCGCAGCCGCCATCATAGAGATGAGGCTAGTCGACGCTCGTCACTGTCCAAGGTGCTGAAACAGCTAACTGATCGGCAGTAACTCTTTCAGCACCCTCGACAGTGAATGCCGATCACAATATACACCAACCTGTGAATAAAAAAAGACGTTCAAACTTACCATGAACTGCCTGCTTCCTCCAGTCCGGTCTCCCGGCCGTTGCCTTGGTGACGCGTCCCTCTCTTGTCATCCGGCCCCACCTCCCAGGATGACGCGGCAGTCCATGAGACCGCTGCAGCCTGTGATTGGCTGCAGCCTGTGCTTGGCCTGTGATTGGCTGCAGCTGTCACTTGGACTGAATTGTCATCCCGGGAGGTCGGACTGGAAGAAGGAGCCGGGACTTATCGGTAAGTCCGAACTTCTGTTTTTTTTTACACGTATATGTATATTGTGATCGAAAGTCACTGTCCATGGTGCTGAAACAGTTTAAGTCTTTCAGCACCGTGGGCAGTGACTGTCTCCTGACGTCGCGTACCCGAACATTTTTTGCCGGGTTCGGTCAAAACGAGTTCGGCCGAACCCGGTGAAGTTCGGTGCGCTCATCTCTAATTTGACACTCTGTTTGGATGTTTGTAAACAGAAAAGCACGTGGTGCTTTTCTGTTTACATTCATCCTTTTGACAGCTCTTGCGCGAATCACGCAGTTCGCACGGAAGTGCTTCAGTGCGGCATGCGTGGTTTTCACGCACCCATTGACTTCAATGGGTGCGTGGATGCGCGAAAAACGCACGATTATAGAACATGTCGTGAGTTTTACGCAACGCACTCACGCTGCGCAAAATTCACGCATCGTCTAAACTGCCCCATAGAGTAATATAGGTGCGTACGACACGCGTGAAAAGCACGCACGTCGCACGCGCGTATATTACGCTCGTGTAAATGAGGCCTAACATATACATGTTTTGCTGAACTCCACAGGATAGAATGGCGTAGTCGACTACGATATACCATACTTTTTTTCTTTGCGGCATGCAAAAAGGACACTTTTTCGGCCTCCGTCTGTTAATGGAGCCCTATGTACATATTTAGCTTGTATGTGGAGAGCTTTCCCCACGTACACACTAAAAATACGGCCAAAACGTGATGTGAACAGTTAATATTTATCTTTCTTTTAAATAGAAACATCATATATTGTTCTTTTTCTTTGGATGTCTTTTCTGCTTGACTTACTAAGATCCAGAAGCTAAATAGAGCTGTTTAATATCCACAGCACAATTTGTGGAATTATATGGATACTTGATGGATTAATATTTGCCAAATTTCTAGCGTTGAACTGGGTAGAAATGCTGGTTTTATAGAGCCACATACTAGTCTGGCTGCAAGGATTAATTCCTTTGATTTAGTGCATATGTGATTTTAGAACTGATTAAACCCTCTCTAATTAGAATTTCAGAACATAGCAAATATTTTATGTCAAATGAGGGATTTTATTATTGCCAGTACAGCAGTTGCCCAACTTTAGCCTGTTCTCTGAATATCAATTGTGGTTAAATGCAGGCAGCACACTGTTTCATTTTGTTTCACTAATAATACAATAAAATAATCACTTTTTCAATTATTTTAGCATTGTAAAGTCTATACGTATAATGCAAAATGAATACATATTGGATATTGTATATATAAGACAAAAAACAATATACAAAAAAAATGCGCCCTTCAATTTAGCAAAGATTTATTGAACTCTCATTTTAGGTATAAGGGCTCATACACATGGCCGTATTATGGCTTTGTTTTGTACAGAGCCACTGAGGTACATGAGGCCTCTACTGTACCTCTGTATGACTGCGATAGGAAAATAAATTGTAGCATGCTCCATTGGACTTTGTGTATATAGAGAATATCTCCATACACACGGAGTCTGACAGAGCCTGTATGGCAGTGCATTCTGTAGTCTCTGTGGTGGTGTGCATGAGCCCTTAGTCAGTTTGATTTTTTGCT
This sequence comes from Rhinoderma darwinii, assembly GCF_050947455.1. NCBI lineage: Eukaryota > Metazoa > Chordata > Amphibia > Anura > Rhinodermatidae > Rhinoderma > Rhinoderma darwinii. Next base: position 168,104,867 of record NC_134689.1, read on the forward strand.
ACCCAGTTTAAATACATGTATCCAATTAATAAAGGAATAGAATCTTAATTTAGATCATTAAAGCCATACGTTTTTATTGCCCACTTGAAGGTATATCCTGAATATCGCCGACGTGAAGATACAGTGGGCGGTCGGGAAGCAGTTAATAACAGTGATCACATGCTCTGTAGCCGAACCAATCGGTTCGGCTGTCAGAGCACAGGTTACTGAGGAGCCGTTGAAACAGACACCGCCGGTGTCAGAGCGCTCTCCTCAGCACTATGCCGGCAGAAGCAGAGGTCTGCAGATTCACAACCTGGCTGCACGAGGTATATACGGATAGGACGTGAATCTACAGATTGTCGGCATGAAAGAGTTAAGCATGCCTGAAATTTCAAGGGTTACTTATGTCACAAACATTGAAGACTCAAACGTATCGCATATTGTGTGTCATTCTAGCCTAATTGATCACAATCTGCCAACAGTAAGAAAAATGATCTGCTTTAATTTTGTTGCAAATATCGTTTGTACATTATAGGGGCAACAGGGTTGTATTGAGCAGGCTCACGGGCTGAGCATGCTTCATACACTGTGGGTGTCCGCTGTATGTTACAGCGGACACCCTGCTCTGACTGCTGTGATTGGAGAGAACTTCGATTTCAGCTGTTTAACCACTTAGATGGCGCGGTCAATAGCAGCATCTAAGCTGTTGAAAGGGGAGGGGGCCACTAACAGCCAGTCAGTCTCTTCATGACACAATCGCAGGGTGCCAATGGTTGTCATGACAGCCTAGGGCCTAATGGAGGCCTCAGTTCTGCCAGCTTTGTGCTCCTCTTAAGCCATTAATAGGAGCCGGTAAAAAAACACAATATACTGCAATACATAAGTATTGCAGTATTTTGTGCAACATCCGGACCCTACACTGATCCGCAACTCCGGCTTGCTCTGTGCACCGGATGTTTGGAACAGTATGCAGTATTTGGAGCTAGAAGCTGATGGCTCTGACCACTGCATAGCGGCCGTTCAGCAGAACTGCAGCTCTGCTCCTATTAACTTAAATAGGAAAAGAGCTGCAATACTGCAGCTCGGCCGCTATTCTTTGACTTGAGCCATCTGCTTCCGGCAAAGTAGTCCGGCGCACGGACCCAGCCAGAGTGGCAGATCGGTGCGGGGTCCGGGTGTCTGACATGCACTGATCATATACTGATGACCTATCCAGTGGATAGGTCATCAGTTGTCAGAAAGTGGAAAACCTCTTTAACATGTCATTTTAACTACAGGGTGAATGCCGTAGAAATGAAACCTAAAAAACAATGGTGAACTTATTGTTTTTTTCCCATTCCACCCCACAAAATAATTTTTCAAAGTTTCCCAGTCCATTATATAGTACAGTAAATGGTGGCATTAGGAACTACAACTTGTCCCACATAAAAAAGCCCTCATACGGCTTTGTCAATGGAAAAATAATAAAAAGTTTTGGCTCTTGGAAGGCGAAAAAGGAAAAACAAAAACTAAAAAAATTGACTGGTCATTAAATGGTTAATTGGCATTTGTAATCAGAAATTTATGCTTTGAACATCTGATTTGTGGCCAGTCTGTACAGTCATAGGAATATATTTTTACATCTGACCATCCCGGTCTGTGCATGGTCTTATATATTTGAAATGTTCAGCCAAAAGTACTGAGCGATAACAGATTCTTATGTATATGGCCAGCTTACCTCTGCCCAAACCCTGAAAAATCCATCACACCCACATGCCTTACTGCCAGGTCCAGGTAATCTGATGGGGGGGGGGGGGGCTTGCTGGTCTTTTTGTGATCCCCATAGAAATATTTAGGATTTAGGAGTGGGGAAAGAGTCTGTTCACACTAACATGATGGCTTCTGTTATTAATGAAGTTATAACAGTTATGAAGGACACGTTGTGTAACGGATCCTATTTACTTCATATACGCTATTCTGCCAAAAAGCAGAAGTGGAATTCCGACAGGAACAATCCATAATGGTAGTCTGAACAGAGTCTTAATGGCAAATCTATATTTGCTAGCCACTGTGGGTGGGTGGATTGCCACAAGCAGAATTGGATTGGCCCACTAAAGAACCAGGGGATCCTCCAGTTCGCCCAGGCTCTACACAATAATGAGCCCCAAATGTCTAACAAAGACAACCCCATTTGATCATGAATTTAGAACAAGTCACTTACCACCAGGATATACACAGTCGACTCACATTATTATGACCACCAGCTAACATCCAGAGTAACCTCCGTGTGCAGCACAGACAGCAGCTAGATGGTCTGGGAATGAATCAATAAGGTGCTGGTAGGTTGTCTCTCAGGTATCTGGAGCCATGCTGACTGCAGTGCATCCCACATTTGCTGGAGGGTGCATGGGGAGGATCCATAGAGCGAACAAGACGATCGAGGTGGTCTGACAGATGCTCAATTGGGTTCAAGTCTGGCGAATTAGGGGGCCAGGAAAGTATTTGGAAGTCTTAGTCATGTTCTTCCAAGCACTGTAAGGCTGGTTTCACACGACCTATTTTCAGACGTAATGGAGGCGTTTTACGCCTCAAATTACGTCTGAAAAAACGGCTCCAATACGTCGCCAAACATCTGACCATTACTTTCAATGGGCTTTACGATGTACTGTGCCGACGACCTGTCATCTTACGCGTCGCTGTCAAAAGACGGCACGTAAAAATACAGCCTCGTCAAAAAAAGTGAAGGACACTTCTTGGGACGTAATTGCAGACGTTTTTCATTGACTCTATTGAAAACAGCTCCAAAAACGCCTCAAAAAACATCTGAAAAGAAGCTCCAAATTTCATTTTCAGGCTGGGTTCACACGACCTATTTTCAGGCGTAAACGAGGTGTATTATGCCTCGATTTACGCCTGAAAATAGGGCTACAATACGTCGGCAAACATCTGCCCATTCATTTGAATGGGTTTGCCGACGTACTGTGCAGACGACCTGTAATTTACGCGTCGGACAGCTGTCAAACGACGACGCGTAAATTGATTGCCTCGGCAAAGAAGTGCAGGGCACTTCTTTGCAACGTAATTTGAGCCGTTCTTCATTGAACTCAATGAAGAGCAGCTCAAGATTTACGAGCGTCTCAGACGCCTCGCATAATACGAGGAGCTTTTACGGCTGAAACGAGGCAGCTGTTTTCTCCTGAAAACAGTCTGTCATTTCAGCCGTAAAAGCCTCTCACCGTGTGCATATACCCTCAGTTTCAAAAACGCCTGAAAATCAGAGGCTGTTTTCTCTCAAATCAGCTCCGTATTTTCAGACGTAATTGCAGTTATCGTGTGCACATACCCTTAGACATCTGCCCCAGGGAATACAAACAGCATGTATGGGTGGACGTGATCTGCATCGATGGATTCATACCCAAATCGGTTCAGAGTGCCTTCCATATGGATAAGTGGGCTCAGAGAATGCCATGAAAAAATTCCCCAGACCATAACGCTGCTGCCACCAGCTTGTGTTCTTCCAGCAATGGTTGCGGCGTGTTTGTTCTCGGATGTTTCCCGCCTGACACGCCAACGTCCATCCGTTCGATGAAGCCAAAAACATGGCTCATCGGAGAAGGCAACCCTTTGCTAATCATCGGTGGTCCAATTTCGATACTGCAGTGAAAATGTAAGCCTTTTCTTTCCAATGCACCTTTGTTAGCATAGGAGTAGTGACCAGCCGTCCGCTTCGGAGCCCCATACGCAGTAGGGTTCAGTGAACTGTTATTTTTGACCTGGAGGTGGGGAACCTTTTTTCTGCCAAGGGCCATTTGGATATTTATAACATCATTCGAAGGCCATACAAAATGATCAACTTTAAAATTAACCTGCTATATTTGGTCAAACATTGAATTAACTCACCCCTAATGCGATGGCTTGTCCTGCTTCTCCTTGGTGAGGCGTGTGATGTTAGCTGGTATTGATGATGTTGCTACTGCGTCGGTCAGTCTGGAGTACAGTCGATTCGATGGTAAGTTTTGAAAAGAACTGCTCGCAGCAGAAGTTATTCCGACTTACTTAAAGAGGTTTTCCCCTCAGAGACATTTATGACCTATCCACTGGATAGGTGATAAATGTCAGATAAAAGCGGGTCCCACCACTGGGACACGCACCTATCTCTAGAAGGGGGCCCTTAAAGTCAGTTCTACCTCTCTGTGTTGCAGCTGATTTGCAACCATGAATAAGAAAACAGCGTAGCTCGCTGAGCTGTATCTGTAACTCTCATAGTAGGGAATGGCAGTTACGGAAGCAGCGTAGAATGCAAGTTACGCTGTTTCGTAACTACTATTCAGTTCTATGGGACTTATGGCAGTAGCGTAGCTCAGCAAACTACGCTGTTTTCTTCTTCATGGTCGAAAATCACAAGCTTCAGCCACAACACAAAGAGGTAGAATAGGGTTTAGGGGCCCCCGTTTTAGAGATAGATCTGGGACCTGCATCTATCTGACATTTATTACATATCCTGTGGATATATCATAAAGGGAGTGGACCAGTCCAGTCACCTGACCTCAGGATAGGTGATAAATGTATGAGCCCTGGAGGCTCCACCACTGGGACCCCCACTGATGAATAGAACTGGCAGCGTTCGGCTGTTCCAGTCAGCCCGAGACATTGAAGGAGCGGCAGAGCATATGTGTGACTGCCCCTCTTTTCAAAATCCTCATCACTGCAATCGTGCAGGCTCGGGATACTAATTTCAGAGATTGGTTGGGGTCTCAGTGGTTCCCTCAGTAATCATACATTTATTACCTATCCTCTGGATAAGTGTTAAAACTTCTTTGTGGGAAAATTCTTTTAAAGGCTAAAGAAACCTTTGATGAAATTTTTTTAATGTAATGTATATATTTTGCAATATTAACTATTTTTCTAATATAGTCTTTTCAAATTAGTATTTTGTTTTAGCGCTGCAGCTTCTAAGTAGTCACTGGACTGACAGCTGCTCCTCTGTGCATCTGACACACAATCTAACCAGAAGTCCATGTTCATACATAGACCAAACACCAGAATTACAGACCCGATTATCTGTGCGGAAATCCCAGTGTATCACAGTAGCAGCACAAAAAATCTCATCCACGCGATGCATATAAAAGCCACAGAAAAAAAACGTTTGTAAATTTAAATTCTAAACGGAATTCTACTCTGCAGAACGTCAATTGTTGTTGCAAAAACACAGCGGAATTTCCGCAGAAAGAACATGCAGTGTTAACGCAGCGTGTGAACATGGCCCAATACCGTGCAAACGTAGGTTAATTAACTTAGATTTGATCGGTATAAGGGTATGTTCACACGCAGTGGTTTCAGTCGGTTTACGCCTTGAATTACGCCTGAAAAAACGCCCTAATACGCCTACAAACATCTGCCCATTGCTTTCAATGGGAATTACGATGTTCTGTTTCCACGAGCCTTTATTTTACGGTTCGCTATCAAAATACGGCGCGTAAAATGACGGCTCGTCAAAAGAAGTGCAGGACACTTCTTGGGACGTTTTTCATTGACTCCATTGAAAAACAGCTCCAAAAACGTCCGTAAAAAACGCCTGAAAATAAGGAGCTGTTTTTGCCTGAAAACAGCTCTGTATTTTCAGACGTTTTTGCTCACTGCGTGTGAACATACCCTTCGGGTTATATTGTGTCAGAGACACATAGGAGCCGGTAAACTGAGCCTTCAGTTCAGCTGACGGATTCGGCTTACAGTGGCATTATGCAGGTTCTATGTGTAGTGGATACATAAAAGCTGCAGCGTGTCTGGAATGGCAAACCACCTACATTACATTAAAAAAAGGGTATCAAAAGGTTTTCATAGCCTTTAATGATGTTACTATATAAGGCCTTGTTTTATGGCGCTGGTTAGGGTTAAATATAAATGACTACATAATTTTTTTATGGTGAGAATATAGAAAAAAAAAAAGGAATTTTTACATTGAATAACCTAGTAAATTAATTCTACATAAGTCCATTTTTATTTTAATGTAATGTATGTGAAAGAAAATTTATACTAATCATGTTTTTTGCAACTTTGTATGAATTTTTTTTTCCTACATGTTTATTTTAAACTTCTAATGTATTAGCATACTTCTGTATACATAATGACCTGTGACACAGGCTGCGTTAGGGCAACACTCAGTGTTCCCTAATAGCAGGCCTGGTAAACATACAGCCATGGTGACCTTTCTCGTTCTCCATGCTTGACTGCACAAGCCTGGTGAACCCATCGAAGGGGGGAGCCCACTTTGTTCATGCCACGGTCACACTTAAAAGCAGCGATCACAGGTTTAAATGGCCAGGATCGGCGGTTCCTCCGAGCTCGCCCATTAGAGAAGATCTCGGCTAGGATCGGCGGTTCCTCTGAGCTCGGCCATTAGAGCAGGAAATCGGCTGTCAGAGGGCTGAAAACCTACTCTAGGACGGTACGAGATGCCACTGCATGGCTCTTTCTACAGCGATGTAAACATATGGTGCTGCAGAATCGTTAAGGGGTTAATAACCCTGCAGTGCTATGGGGAAATACAATTCAGATTAGCAGGAAGGGCTCTATTTTATAATGTGTGCATAGATCTAAATTGACTAGCTGTGCTCCCCAACCCCCCACACGCTGCTGCGGAGCTCCCAGAGATCACCATTGGGTCTTGAAATTTGACATTGAGTATATTAGAAAACTGAAGCAGATTTAACGCTGATCTATTTAAACGCGGGCACGTGCTATAGAGGCCGAAAAGAAAGAGGCTTTACTTAAAGAACAAAGGAAGGTAAGCTAAGATGGAGAAACAAAATCTACAATATTTCTATTAGAATAAAATAAAACAAGATTTTGGCCTGTGCAGAAGTTTGGATAGTGGTATGCTCTGGGAAATACCTTCATGGTCAATTTTTCTATAATCAGTGTAACGGGCAAAATTGCTGTCAGTGAAGCCGAAGACTACTCTATATTCAAGCTCTAGAAGCCGGGAAAGTGGTGATGATGTGAGTCCAGGTGAGAAGCGATGCTAATGGAAATATGAAATCTGCTCAACTGCAAGCTGTACTGAATCATAAACTAATGCCCAGCAGAGGTCCAGTGTCCACAGAAAACTGATCAGCGGCAGCAACAAACGTCCCAAAACAGATCAGCGGCAGATAAACACCTATTTGTCAAGTATACGGACAAGAGTGTGGTAGTTTACCTTTGTATATCAATGTGCGAATCTGGGCTTACACAGATACATCATAGCAAAAGTTAGAATGGCCCAACAAACTCTAGTAATCATGGAGGTCGTGGTGGCCAGACGTAGTGACTCTAATCATAAGGCTGCCATACCAACTACAAGAACAAGGGTTAGATAGTCACACCACCCTAACACAACAGGCACTCTAGAAGACAGACTGGTGTTATGCTTGGTCGCCCACACATCCAGTGGCATGCCATGAGCTTCTATAAATGAGAAAGGAAGCCAGTGAGCAGACAAGATTACAATAAAAGCGTAAGTGAGCATAAGTGTTGGCATGGATTCATGGACACAGTATCACATGAGCATCTGCACAGTACTTAAAAGAATGCCAGATATGTGTGATTTATAAAGAAAATTTAAAAAAAATAGTACAAAGGAAAAGTTGATTAGTTGCCCATAGCCGCTATCAGGTTGCTGTTGCATTTTCTTAAACTGAAATCACACATGCAGTTTTCAATGCAATTTTTGTTGAGCCAAACACGGAAGTGCATACAAAAGATAGAAGACATATCAGTATTTACTTTATTCTTTTCCTTCCTTTTGGATCCACATCTGTCTTAAGCTCAAAAAACAGAGCCAAAAACTGCATTAAAACGGTGTGTGTGATCCTGGCCTTAAAGGGTAACTAAACGTTCAACAAACTTCTGACAGGTCATAAGTTTTGATAGGTGGGGGTCCAAGCACTGAGACCCCCACCAATCGTTAAAAGAGGCAGAAGTGCTCGTGTGAGCGCTCAGCCACTTCGTTCCGGTTCGGCTTTTTCCGGAAAGTCGACGTAGCGGTGTACAAGCTCATAGACTTTCTATTGAGCCCATACTCCGATACATTGATTTGGGGAAAAAGCCGAACCTAAACGAAGCGGCTGAGAGCTCACACAAGCACTACTGCCGCTTCGTTTTAGGAATTGGTGGGGGGTCTCAGTGCTCGGACCCCCAAAATTCCAAACTTCTGACATGTCACTATGACATGTCAGAAGTTTGTTGAACGTTTAGAGACCCGCTTCAAGGCATGGTGTCGCCCCAAAAACATGTTTTTTTTTTAAAATTTAAACATTTAGTGTGTGGGTGATTAAACATTGTTCAAATTTTTTTTATTTTTTTCGCGAGTCAGGAAATATTATAAATTTTTTCAAATTTATAATACTACCCATTTTTGGTCACTAGATGGAGCTGTTTGGAGCTAGTTCCCAAAATTGCAGCATTGCAACATTGGGTTAAAAGCTATCGCTCTAGTGAGCTCTCAGCAATCCCCCCTCCTTTATCCTGGCTAGTGCCGGGATAAACGAGGGGTTTGAAAGGTTTAACCTCCTACACTGTGTGTCGCCATTTTTTGAGGTAACCCACAGTGTAGTAGGTTTACATGCAGTAGTAAACACACACAAACACTAACATACATTGAAATCGCTTACCTGCTCCTGCCGCCGCGGCCCGTCCGCTCCCTTTGCTGCCGCTGTTCCATGTGCACTTGTCCGGAAGCCGCGACCGGAAGTAGTAATATTACTGTCCAGCCGCGACTTCCGGTCCACAGGAAAATGGCGCCGGACGGCGCCAATTTCGAATAGGACTGTGTGGGAGCGGCGCATGCGCAGTTCCCACACAGACGCCGTACACGGCAGTCAATGGGACGGGAGCCGTTCGCAGTCCCTATGGGACTGTGGCTGCCGTATTCCATGTCTGTGTGTGTCGTTAATCGACACACACAGAAATGGAACAAAAAATGGCAGCCCCCATAGGGAAGAAAAAGTGTGAAAATAAGAAACAGTAAAACACAAACACACAAATGAAAATAAACGTTTATATTAAGGCACTAACATCTTTAACATATAAACAAATTATTTGTGATGACACTGTTCCTTTCAGCTCTCCTTCAGGTCTAAATCCAGAAGATCTCTATCCTCCCCAGGACAAGCCCTTATATCCACTCAGGGGGAGGAACATCTTGGCAGTTTCTAGTCACCATCATTATAATGACTTTAGTTTGTAATCATACACTGTCTGTAAGTGAGTTGTGGTCCTTTGTGCTATGATGTGTATTGCCACAGTCAGGATGAGAACACAATGGGGAAGATAATTGGATCACCCTTGTTTGCTGGTCTGCACCTGAGCTGAATATAACTGTGGTGCCTCCTGATGACCCCCTGTGGAGAGTGGACAATGACAACACTTTGTCTTGTGGACTTCACCTCTGACTCGTCCAATTGTCCATAGGCTGAAGACATGACCTGTGGTACTTGATTAGAGAGTCATCCCTCTCTGCTGAGGACTCACAATAAACCACATATAATGCACCATCACAACCTATAAGGTTCCTAAACGGATATCACTTATGGCAATTAAAATGGGTTTAAATATTTAACAATTCTGAATTAACACAAAGCTGGAACATGCAAAGCAATAACTACCCATGTATTCTTTTACGAATACGTAAACCAAAGACGGACCTAACATGGAAATAAATAGAAAACAACTGGATATATCAATGCACATTCTCTATTATCAATCATTTACCACTCGTCTGTCAAAACTTGTAATCCACTATTGCTTATATTTATTGAAGCGCCAACAGCATGCAAAGATGAGTCATAGAGAGGAGTCTTCCAACGACATAATGTAGGGTGGGTGGTCACCAAGACTTCATTTCACCTTAAAATATTCCTTATACCGAATATGTCTATATTAAAGAAAGGAAGCTAGAATATGAGAATACAGAATATGAAAGAGAAAATATGGTTGTGCTTCAGATATTGGAGGAACGCAGTAAAAACATGGTAACTACAGCGTAAGCAGATTTACTAGCAGTGGGTTTCTATCACCCAATCATTACTATAATGTTATTTTTTGTCCTGTGGCTCCATCTGCTGTTTGGAATTGTAAAGATAATGTAAAGGATACCTCCAACGCTTTATTCAGAACAGGGCACAAACTTTTTAACGGAGGTTTAAATTGTCAGATTAAGGGCTTATTCAGACGAACGGGATATACGTCCGTGCAACGCGCGTGATTTTCACGCGCGTCGCACGGACCTATATTAGTCTATGGATCAGTGCAGACAGGTGCGTGATTTTTACTCAGCGTGAGTCCGCTGCGAAAAACTCACATGTCCGTTCTTTGTGCGTATTTCGCGCATCACGCACCCATTGAAGTCAATGGGTGCGTGAAAATCACGCGCACCACACGGAAGCACTTCCGTAGGACGCGCGTGATTCGCGCAACAGCAGTGAAAGGATGAATGAAAACAGAAAATCACCACGTGCTTTTCTGTTTTCAAACATCCTAACGGAGTGTCATAATGATAGCGGCTGCGCGAAAAGCCCGCAGCCGCGCATCACATGGTGATGACACACGGAGCTGTTAAGTGCCTTTTGCGCACGCAAAACGCAGCGTTTTTTGCGTGCGCAAAACGCACACGCTCATGTGAATCCGGCCTAATAGTTAAAGGAGCTGCAATAAAATTTTCTCAATATGAGCATTATTCATTAAAGGGAACCGGTCATCAGCTTTGAGTTGAAGAGTCGTGTGTGACACTCTATTATGAAGTGTTATCCTTGAAACCAACCACAGTATTTTCAATAGGGCTGTAAAGCAGAACTACATAGTTCTCGATCATCCTCTAACTATTTTTATTCAAGAAAATTAGGTTAAAAAGCTAAATTTTTGTTTTTCCAAAAGCAAATTTTTTGCGGGATGAGATGTAGTTTTTAATGCACCATAAAATGTACTGGAAAACTGCAAAAAAAAAAAATCTTTGTGGTGTGGAATAGGAAAAAATCCTCCATTATTTTCTGGGTTTCGTTTAAACGGTGTTCAATGCGCAAAAATGTTAACTTTATTCTGCGGTTTTTTCACTGTTGATTGAGCGGTGTGAAGGCTTGTTTTTTACAGTACGACCTGTAGTTTTGATTGGTACCACTTTGGGGTACATGTGACTTTTTATTCCATTGTTTGGGGGAGATAAATTGACCAAAAAAACAGAAATTCTGCATCTTATTTTTTTTACAGTGTTCATTGTGCGGGATAAAAAAACTTTATATTAGAATAGTTTGGACGTTTACAGACGTGGAAATAGCAATTATGTTATTTTTTTATATATATAACTTTAGGGGAAAGGGACTTTTTCAAACTTTTTAGTATTTTTTTGTACATAAAAAAAACCTAAACTTTTTTTTATTGGTCCCCCTAAGGATTTATGTATGGCAGTGTGTTGTGTTTTTAAACGGCTCCTAAGTTCAGAACTTAATAGGAGCACAAAGATGGCAGATGGGAGGGGGAAGTATGGAGTGGGCCCATAAGCTAACTCCCCTCCATACAAAGTGGATGTCAGCTATAGATTACAGCTGACAGCTCGCTCGATCAGATGGGATCAGAGATCACTCCAATCCCTGCCATTAAACCACTTTGCCGCAGATAATAGCGACTTGCGGCGTCTAAGCCGTTAAACAGAAGGGGGCTCTCTGTGTCATCCCATCGGCCCGATGGGTTATCATGGCAACTGAGAATCTGATGAAGGCCACCAGGTCTGCTATCTTGGTTTTCCTATTAAGCACTGGAACATTTTTGTTCACATTGTCTCCCCAAAAAAAAATTGTATAAAAAAAAACCAAATCAAAAAGTTGCATTTATGAACAAAATGGTACCAATAAAAACTACAGCTTGCCCCACAAAAATCAAGCCCTCACACTGCACCATAGATGTAAACATTTAAAACGTTATAGGTCTCAGAATATGGCGACACAAAACAAATTTTTTTAACAAATTTATTTTATGTTGTAAAAGTAGTAAAACATTAAAAACCTATATAAAATTGAAATTGCCGTAATCGTATTCACCCGTAGAATGAAGTTAACATGTCATTTTTACCACACAGTGAACGCTGTAAAAACAAAATCCTAAAAAACAATGGAGGAATTGCTGATTTTTCCCATATCACCCCACAAAATAGTTTTTAAAAGTTTTTCAGTACATTAAAAACTACAACTTGTCCCACAAGCCATTACACAGCTATGTTGACAGAAAAATAGATAAAGTCATAGCTCTTGGAAGGCGGGGGATGAAAAAAATGAAACCTGGCCTGGTCCTGAAAGGGTTAAAATACTTGCTGGCTCACTGCATTTTCTAACATCACACAAGGTACCTTCAGATTCATTCTGTACGGTAAGGGCTAGTTCACACGGCAGATTTTGCGTGGCAGTTTCCGCCGCGGAACTATTCCGGACGTCGACGGGAAGATTCCTCCATCCCTTTGACATCAATGAGAGGTTCGGGTGGAATCCGCTCGAAGATCGAGCAGGACGCTTCTTTTTCCAGCTAGCGGGAAAAAGAAACGTCCGACGCTCATTGAAAGGAATGGGAGGTGGAATTTTGTGGGAGATCCGCCGAAAAATTTCCTCTGTTTGAACATACCCTTCGTATAACACGACTAGTGTAAATAATACAAACATTTTTTTCTTTTGTTTTTTTAAAACGTACAAACACAGGAACGAAATTTACATTTCATTACATTTTCAGCGGGAATTGCGAATTGTTGAAGTAGTTTTGATATAATAAAAAAAAACTTCTGCACGGTAGAAGGGCATATTGATTTAAAAGGGTTTTCAGAATTTTGGGTGAATAGCTCTCCTTCCACCTCTGCGGCCTGCTGCTTCCCCTACCGCTGGTCCTGTTTACGCAGGACGTGACATGAGAGACCATTATAGCCAATCTATGCCATGATCATCTGATGCAATGCCTCTATGGACGACAAGTCAAACCCCGATGCTTTCAACTGGTTGCGGTTCAAGCAGCGTGCTGCAGTGGTGGAAGCAGACTTTTTTTTTTTTTTAAGACTGTCGGTATGTGAAATATTTTTAATTTTCTAAAACAGGAAAGTTAGGGTGGTTTCATATGCAGCAAAAATACACTGCGACTAGATGTTAGCTGGAAGTCAATGTTGAAATACTGAACACACTAGAAACATTTTATTACGTGGCATTTTTTTATTTTGTCTTCTGTTTTTTTCAGTTCAGTAGCGTGTTTTTCAAAATTGTAGCAAGTGTTGGTATAGCTTTTTTCTCCCATAGACATCCATAAGCTTATTTTTAGTCTTCAAAAAAATGCATGTGTCAATGTCTTTAGCGTGTTTTTTTTTTTTAACAAATAATTTTTGCAAAGAGGACTCTTTTAATCACATGATTTGCAATGTATAAAATGCAGGTAGTAAATTACGCTACTTGGAAAAAACGCAACACCCCCCCCCAAAAAAAAATAAAAAAAAGGCCACACAAAAAGTGTGTGTGAGGGAAGCCTAAAGGGGTTTTCTGAAATTAATTCGAATCTTGGAAAATCCCTGTAAGGCTTTATTCAGACGAACGGGAATTACGTCCGTGCAACACGCGTGATTTTCACGCGCGTCGCACGGACCTATATTAGTCTATGGGGACATGCGGACATGTGCGTGATTTTTACTCAGCGTGAGTCCGCTGAAAAAGTCACGACATGTCCGTTCTTTCGCCGTTTTGCGCGAATCACGCACCCATTGTAGTCAATGGGTGCGTGAAAACCACGCATGCCGCATTTCCGTGCGAACTGCGTGATTCGTGCAACAGCTGTCAAAAGGATGAATGTAAACAGAAAAGCACCACGTACTTTTCTGTTTACAAACATCCAAATGGAGTGTCATAATTATGGCGGCTGCGCATCATACGCTGATGACACACGGAGCTGTCAAGTGGTTTTTGCGTGCGCAAAAACGCCACGCTCGTGTGAATCCAGCCTAAGACTAGTCTTCTTTTAGTAAGTGGTGCTTTTATGTTGATTGGGTAATTCCATTGAAAATACAACTCACCTGCACTAACCATTTACTATGAGCGGACGCGTCAGAGACAGACAGGGTCAACATTTGGCCTATCTTACCAGAGAACAACTACATGTGTTTAGAGCGTAGCCGGTACAGGTTCTGAGGAGTAGCATTAGCTTTCTGTACTTTTAATATGTTTATTTCATATATTCGCATAATATCTTCCACGATTTCTGAACTCTTTGTATGCCATATTTGCTTCAGTTGTGTTATGTGGAATGCGACCAAATGGTTCTCGGTCATTGAAACATGAATCAAACACTTCATCCACAGCCTTCTCTGCTGTCTCTTGACTAAATTTCCTTGCAGCCATAATGGAGCGAACTGCTCGGTCTCGCACACAAGTCTGTTAAAGAAATAAATACAAACAAAGCTTATTTTACTCAACTGTAGATAAATTATTAAAACATTTACAAACGCACCAATGGTGTCCAAAATCTGCAAAAGTAAAAAAAACACAGTATAGTTTCCTTCAACTGGTATAGAAACAGTAGAACAATATGTCCTAAGGCAGGACACCAAAGCAGGTGGTATCTATTGAGTCACATCGGTACTCACCAATGGACTACATCCAGTAGTCCAAAAATTAGGAATCTCCACTAACTGCAGGTGTTTTGAAATGTAACTTTTTTTTTATTCACTATTAAAAGTTTAGATAAGCGAATTCTTCTATTATGTTGTTATTTAAATACACAAATTATAAATGGGCCGTGTTATAGTTATATTTGCCATTTCTGTTAGAGATGCTAATTGCAGTTATGTTCTATTGTACACGATGCCTGTGGAGCGGTTAACTATTAAAAATCTTTTGCCATATCATAGTGACCTGTCAGAAGTTTTGATTGGTGGGGCTCCAAGGACTAAGACCCCCACCGATCCTTAAAACGAAACGTTAGAAGTGCTCGGGTGAGCGATGTGCCACTGACGGTCTTTCCTTGAAAAGCCGAGCGAGCGGTATATGGACTCCAAGGAAAGCCAATCAGAAACTAAACAGCTCAGCGCTCACCCAAACGATTCTGTCGCTTCGTTTTAGCAATCAGTGGGGTCTCAGTGCTCGGACCTCTACCGATCAAAACTTCTGACACGTCAAATGTTTTTTTAAAAGTTTAGTTACTCTTTTAGTGCAAACCCTCCATATACATATTATATTTTTTAATAATTTGCTACAACTTTGGTATGTTAGTATATAACCTATACATGCGGGTGTTTAAAAAGAAACACAGACACCATGGACTAAACCAACACATTTCGCCGATACAACTGCGTCCTCAGGGGCCTCTGCTCACAACAGAGTCTAGGTAATTTCCTTGAACCCATAATGTAGCAAACTGCTTGTTCTCATACTCAAGTCTAACATAGTTACATAGTTAGTACGGCTGAAAAAAGACACGTCCATCAAGTTCAACCAAGGGACAGGAAAAGGGAAGTAAAAAATTACTACACATAGGAGCGAATACTTTTTTGTTCTAAAGAAATAAGATTTTACTCAACTATGCATGAATTATTAAAAATGCACCAATGGTATGTAAAATCAAGTACACAATAGTTTCCTTCAACTGGTATCAATATTTTGAAGTTGTAATAGTCACAGATAAGCGAAGAATAGCTGATGTAAGCCACAACAGCAGGGACTGCAGTCTCTTATGATGGACATGATAAACAACATTGGTCATTTGTACTAACTCTGCTGACTTTAACCATGCATACGGAGCCAGTACAACGACTAATTTCTCCCACTGTGGCCCTTCATATATTAAGGCCCTATGTGAAACTTAAAGGGGTTATCCGGGCATGGGCTACTGAGGACCTATCCACAGGATAGCTCATCAGTATATGATTGGTGGGGGTTCGCCACACAGACCCCACACCGATCAGCTGCTTCGGCTGCCTCCGTCCGGCACCGGACGTCCATGTGGAAGCAGATGGCTCCGGTCACAGAATAGTGGCCGAGCTGCAGTACTACAGCTATGCTCCTATTCAAGTGAACAGGAGCAGAGTTGCAGATCTGTGGCACGGCCGCTATGCAGTGTACAGAGTCATCTGCTTCCGGCTGCAAACACTGCATACAGTGCTTAACATCCGATGCCTGGAGACAGCTGATCGGTGCAGGGTCTGGGTGTCAGACCTCCACCGGTCATATACTGATGACCTATCCACAGGATAGGTCATCGGTAATCCGTGCCCGGACAACACCTTTTTAACTTTTTCCAAAGAAATTTTTCTTTTTTAATTTGCCATTTATTGGTAGGAGTGATTCTAGTCACCTAAGGCCTCATTCACACGTCCGTGTCCAATTTTGCATCCAGAAAAAAACTGATGCAACAGACAGTTTTTCATTTCAGTATATCATATTTGCATCCGTGTGTCCGTTTTTCTCGTACGAACGAAAGGTCCATTATGCAACTTTTGTCACCACCTTACCCTACCAACATGCTGAAAACACCTAAGAAAGATATCATGATCGCACAGACACCTATCTTGCACCACAGTAAGGCTGGGTTCCCACAACCTATTTTCAGGCGTAAACGAGGCGTATTATGCCTCGATTTACGCCCGAAAATACGGCTCCAATACGTTGGCAAACATCTGCCCATTCATTTGAATGGGTTTGCCGACGTACTGTTCCGACGACCTGTCTTTTTACACGTCGCTGTCAAAAGACGGCGCGTAAAATGACTGCCTCGTCAAAGAAGTGCAGGACACTTCTTGGGACGTAATTTGAGCCGTTTTTCATTGAATCCAATGAAGAACAGCTCCAAATTACAGCCATCAAAGACGCCTCGCAAAATGCAAGTACGAGCAATTACGTCTGAAATTACGGAGCTGTTTTCTCTTGAAAACAGCTCCGTAATTTCAGACGTAATGGTCGTTGTCGTGTGCACATACCCTTAGGCTCGGTTCACATCTGCGTTTGGGCTTTCTGTTGTTCTACTCCATCAAAGGAGCAGAACCACGAAAAACAAGAGCTGCCGGACCCGTCGCATGACTGAAACCAACAGCCCCCGACAGAACCCATTGACTTTAATGAGTTCCGTCATTTTGTGGGTCAAAAATAGCGTATTGCTGATGCAGATGTGAACAGGGCCTTATAAAACTCTCAGCATAAAAAAAAAATTATGGCCTTATGTGGCAAGTGACTCAAGTAGCGATGTCAGTTGCTCTAGCCGTGTCTCCTAAGGGTATGTGCACACACACTAATTACGTCCGTATTTGACGGATGTATTTCGGCCGCAAGTACCGGACCGAACACAGTGCAGGGAGCCGGGCTACTAGCATCATACTTATGTACGATGCCAGGAGTCCCTGCCTCTCTGTGGAACTGCTGTCCCGTACTGAAAACATGATTACAGTACGGGACAGTTGTCCTGCAGCGAGGCAGGGACTCCTAGCATCGTACATAACTATGATGCTAGGAGCCCGGCTCCCTGCACTGTGTTCGGTCCGGGACTTGCGGCCGAAATACGTCCGTCAATTACGGACGTAATTAGTGTGTGTGCACATACCCTAATGATGCAGTCTTCTATACCACATTAGTAGAGACTTCCGGGTTTCACTTTCAATCGCACACGGATGGCTTTGTATGCAATCTGTCTTTTTCTCACTCATAAACTTAATGGTCTAGTCCGGATATGAAAAACTGACCAGAATAGGACATGCGCAGAGTCTCTCAAAATCGGTCATACGGATAAGTAAAGAAAAACAAAAAAATGCACACTGAAGAGAAAAACTGTGGTGTGAATAAGGCCTAAAGAGGTATTCTATTTGCTCATTTCTAGAATATGAAACCTTACAATTTTCTAATATACATGCTGTGAGACTTAGTACCCAGTGAAGACAATCAGATTAAGATGAATATGAATGGGTTAAGTAAAGGAGGAACTGGCAGGAGAAGAGGTGCTTCTATGTTGGGCATTTTCTTTACATACCTGATGATGTTGCTTAATGCCAAATTTAAACTGTAACATTTCATTGGTAAGGGAGCAATCTCCACTGAGACTGGCAGCTCGGATCTAAAGTATAGTTCAAAATAACATTTAAAAACATTAGAAATATTATTTTTATTTTATTTAAACATTAAGACAAGTAAAAGTCGTCAGTAATGTTGAAGGGTACCTGCCCTCAAAGATACATTTATTCTATCAAGTAAAGATCAACTAATCTTAACCTAGAAAAAACCCTTGTTCCAACTTTGGTGACAACTACCGTATTTTCATGACGGAACGCACCACATAGAAGTCACCACGAAGTTCCATAACCACATATATACACACAAGACCACCTCAAATGCTGCAGAACCTCTTTATTAAGAGTAAGGGGTGCTTCCTGTCTACCATTGAGTGACTGATATGAAAGGCCTTTTCTTTTTCACAAAGAATGCCTGCAGATTATGAGTTGCAACACAGGAGAAGGAACTTCCTGCAAAATGAATCGGTGACAGACTAATTTTGCTGGAAGAGCTAAAAGTGTCTAAGTAGCACCAATCCTCTGTGTACAACAGTCAGGTACGAACATCAGAATGTGATATTTATACAAATATTATTTAGACATATTGACTTGTATTATGCTCTTATGGTCTCTAACTTGATTTATACAAAATCACCCAAATGTCTCTAGCGGTTACTTGGAATTTTAAGTACTTGATATTTAAGCAATATACTAGTAAATACTGCCAGCAAAAGTAGAGAAACACTTTAAATGGGGCTGTATGTCCACTGAATATTAATTAAAACAACTCGCAATAGTGTACAAGCATGAAAAAACTCCATACTCCCCTCACCGATCCTCTGCCGCTACCGTTCCACCCCTGGTGCCGTCAATCAGTGGCGGCAGAGGTGATTCACCCGTCCCTATGTCGAGACATTATCGCTGCACTAGGAGGTAAAGACCAGCGGGGGTCCAGGCAGCGGCAGAGGATAGGTGATGGCAGTGTTTTTTTTTTTTATGTTTGTACACCATTATCAGCCGTTTTAAAACTCACTTTTATTCGCTGGATAACCCCTTTATGTTTGCTTTTATTCTGCTCTGAATACTTAGGTCACAAGTCCTCAGCTTGAACATAATAAGAACCATCCTAAAAAGTAATTAAAATACTTGAATATGAAAATGAACACATACCTCAGTGCAGGCTAAATGTCGAATATTGCTTAAAAAATCAACTTGTGCGCGGCAGTGATCATAAGCATGAATCAACTCATGTGTAAGCATTCTGTTCATATTTGTTTGATCATTAATATTATTCTGACATATTACAATCTACAAAACAAGAGGATAAGAAAAAAAACAGAGACTGTAAGACAAATAAATTCTCATATATTTAAAAAAAACTAAACATATAAAACAAAAAAAACAACAATTAAGAAGCCTACCATACTGCTATGTACACCCAGGGTCGGCCTTAGGGGTGTGCAACCTGTGCCATTGCACAGGGTGCATCTCTCCAGCAGGTGGAAGGAGGCGCTGTGCTGGCTCCCTTCCCCTGCTTGTTTCAGAAGCGCCTGGGCCGAGCAACTCAGCAGCCGCCTTTCCGCCCAGGCGCTTCTTTACTCAGTGACGACGCTATCACTGTAGCAGCCATCGCGGCTGGTAGTGGCGACACCGGGCATGAGGGCGCTACAACAGTGGTAGTGACGCCACTATAGCAGAGAAGGGAGGTATCTTCCTGCTCTGCTATCTACTAGCGCCACTGTAGCTCCCTGAAGGAGCGGAATCCCCATGTGGCCAGTGATTCCGTTCCTGGACGGAGCGCTTGATGTCTCTGTCCATATATGGTCAGTGACATCAGGGGCAACTGAAGCGGAATCCCCGTCCACAGCGTTGCCGACTCTGTGACCGGGGATTCCACTCCAGGAGGAGCCAGTGACGTCACTGTCCATAAATGGACAGACGACAGGGGCTTCTCCTGGACTGGAATCCGGGGTCAAAGCGTCGGCAACGCTGTGCACGGGGATTCCGCTTCAGGAGTTGCCCCTAATGTCACTGTCCTTATATTGACAGAGACATCAAGTGGAGCACTCCAGGAGGGGAATCCTCGGCCACAGGGGGATTCCGCTCCTTCAGGGAGCTACAGTGGCGCTATCTACAGGAAGGGGGAGGGTGCTGCATACGAGGGGGCAGTGTGGCGCTGCGTACGAGGGGGCAGTGTGGCACTACCCACGAGGGGGCAGTGTGGCACTACCCACGAGGGGGCAGTGTGGCACTACCCACGAGGGGGCAGTGTGGCACTACCCACAAGGGGGCAGTGTGGCACTACCCACAAGGGGGCAGTGTGGCACTACCCACAAGGGGGCAATGTGGCACTACCCACAAGGGAGAATCTGAGTGGCGGACTGAGGGTCATTTTACTGTGAGTGGCGGACTGAGGGTAATTTTACTGTGAGTGGCGTGCTGATGGTCATTTTACTGTGAGTGGGGGCTGCTTTTTTGCCTGAGTATTCTGCATTAGGTTCAACGGATTAAAAACAAATAAAAAAAAAAACACGCAAAAAAAAAAAAAAAGCTCTGAAGGAATCTTGACAGATTTTTTTTGCCTTACAAAAAACGCTGTGTGAACATACCCTACGAGTGTAGTGTTGTTTTTAGCGGTTTTCTGTCTTTGTCTAAACAATTTTTGGTAGAGGTGCCCTGAGGATATTTTGTTTTTCCACTTGTGCTTTGAGTCTGAAAAGGTTGGGAAACTCTGTACTAGACTACAGGATCACGCCGGCCTACGCAAGGATCCCGTCGTGGAGCAGCTCAGTTCGGCGATGAAACGGGGCCTAGGTGAGAACAATTGTGTTTTTGCTTGGGGGCACGGTCTACAAAGGGGAGATGGGGGGGGCTGTATGGCACGATCTACAAGGAGGAGGTGGGGGATTATGGCACTGGCTACAGGCAGGCTGTATGACACAATCTACAGGGGGACACTATCTACAAGGGGGGGCTGTGTGTGGCTGCCAGGGGAGGAGGGCATTAAGTGTGGGGGCCACTAAGCGGATATTATGCTGAGTAGGGGTTCTACAGGGGGCAATATACTATGTGTGGCACTTAGGGGGCATAACACTGTGTGGGCACAATTAGAAGACAAAATACTGTGTCCTTGAAGGGGTTATAACATATTATATTATTATGTAAGGAGAAAGAGGCAGCACTCCAAGGTTCAAAAAATAGAAAGTTTATTCACCCATCAGTGAAAAAGGTGCTCAATGCAGCCTTTGTCAAGCTTAAATATTATCATACTGTATAAGGGGCATTAAAGTGTGTGTGTGTCTGTGTGTCACTAAGGGGCATTATACTGTGTGGGGCATTATATAGGGCATTATACATATATTTTTTTATGGGGCATTCTTTTTATGATGGGGGTGGTGCGCCGTTAGATAATTTCGCAATGAAAGGGACAGATAAACTGCTGTTCAGTGCAACAAGTGATAAACTTCCTGGACCCCTGTGAAAGTGACTTCTTCAGGAGGGTTGGGTGGAGAGGAAGTTAAAGGTGAAGCAGAACTACAAGGTAAGGAGTGGAGTCAGTAAGACGGCCATAAATAATCATTAAAGAGGTTGTCCAAACTGGACAGCATCATCTCTTAAACCCACCCCATCCCTCACGTGAAACCCCTGGCGATCAACTGTTTTAGCTGGGCAAAGCTTCAGACAGTAACTGCCACATTATCACCCCCTTTCCTAGTAGACTGTAAGCTTGCAAGTGCAGCCCTCTCTCCTTATATTTATTATGTTTCTAATTGTAATTATATGTCACTTTACTCTGAAATGCATTGTACAGTGCTTTATGTTAGCGATTTATTACTAAACTTACTATCAAATGGGGGAAGGAATGTTGTATTATACGGTGCTTGTTTATATGAATATAGACATCCCGTCCTGGCTGGAGGTAATGTATATTCATTGTCAGGACCCTTCAGTAACGTTAGTGTGTGTGTGTGTATGTGGCTGCACATAGTGATATAACTATATCGCTATCTGCAGTGTAAATGAATGGAGAGAAGTGTATGACGCTGATTGGTCACTGATTGGTCAGCGTCATACACTCCTCTGTACAACGCCCTTTTGGCCATATAGTAAAACCCGCCCAGTTGTTCATTAAGAAACTCATTAGAATAAAGCTAAAATAGGTCATAACTAGGTCAAAAATGATCGTTTTTCTAAATAAGAAACACTGTTGTAATCTACATTACAGCGCCGATCAGATTATGTAGGAGATAGGCCACTTATAATGTGGTGACAGAGCCTCTTTAACTGCTCACTGGGAGAGAAAATAATAGAAAGGGATACAAAAAAACGGGAATTAAAAGAGCAAACTATATTATACACTACATACTTATTATTTTGGGTGTGCGCAATTTTGTACATGTGCCTTTTCCTCTCTCCTAGTATGCATATTTTTTGCATGTTACTGTAGCACCCCATATAGATTTCTTTCTTACATAGTGGTGCCCATACGTCCCCATCTTTTTCAACTTAACTGCTCAAGCACCACACACATTTCATATTTAGCTTATTGTTAGTTTATGCCACCCCTTAAGTATTGATGTTAAGAAGAAATGTATAGTGAACGCATCTGTGGGAACAAACGTAAACTGTCCAAAAACAGAGATCTGCAGAATCTGCCAACAACCTGGCGTCTAGTAAGACAGCCGGACTGTCCTCAATCTTCTACCGGGGTTGTTGTTTCTTAGCTTTTAATCTTTGTTGAATCCAAGATAAGCGAATTTCAGCTGCTTATCCCTCGACCCCTATAATAATAACAACAGTGCAGTTCTTGGTGCATTTCCTTATAATATGTTATGAAAATGATGAATATTTAAGCCATTTTTGGAGCAGATCGATCAGAAATCTATGCCTGAATTACCTCAGAGGTCGAAGAATCAAACCCTCCTCCGACCTGTCCATCACATTCTTCACATGAAAAATGTCTATCTCTGTAAGCTGTGCTGAAGAAAAAAAAAATGCAAAATCTCCATTCATTTCACGATATACATATTGAAAAACAAACACAAGACACCAATCAGGAGATTGTGATCTATCATTAAAACCTGACAAGAACTTGACAACACTATAAAAAATGACAATCAGTAAGGCATAAATCAGTACAAAAGACCACAGTGTTGATATCCAAAAGCAACAAGTACCGAACAGGAAACTCTCCTTGTCTGCACTGTTTTTAACGTACAGAATTAATTTCATAAATGAAGAAACTTACCAACCAGCCTGGTTCATGGCATAGAGAAGTAATTTGACGTGTGGATCTGTAAGGAAGACAAGATAAATATATCAATAATACAATCACACTGGAATTAAAGGGAGTCTGTCACCAGAAATTGACCTATGAAAGAAGCAGCACAGTAAGCTAGCGTAGCCTCACAGGAGTATAAGGCTGTTTTCCTTTTTCTGATGCGTGGTTTCACGGGTCGAACCGGCTCTACTGGACACGGGTTAAGTGTGACATAATCGGCGCATGCACAGTACAGCCGATTCGACCGGTGAAACTTCAGTGCTATACTGCGTATGCACCGATTCAGAAGCCAAGGCGCGCTCAGGAAAGTACAGGGCCAGGCATGATCACGGCTTCTGCACTGCCAGGCACTTTCAATCAGAGAAGGGAGGGACGGACTGGGTAGAGATGTTTGGAGCAACGGTTCCGCCCTCGTTGCTATCCCTGCCACGGAGCCACGCATCTGCAAATGGAAAACAGAATTATACTCATGTGAGGCTGCACTATCTTACGGTGCTGCTGCTTTCATAGGTCAATTTCTGGTGACAGACTCCCTTTAATTCCACAACCGATCATCTATGCTTTGTCAAAATATCTCCTGGTTTTATGTAAATAAAGATTGTTACGCAAATGTCTAATATCGTTCATGTGAACTTTCATTTTAAACGCTATTACTGTTGAATTTATTACTAGACACACTATTTTTATATATGGGATGATGTAACCACTGCTGTCAATTATAAGCCGTGATCAAGGATCTCCAGGACCATAAAAAATTACGAGGCGGCAGGCGGAGTCCATTTATACAGGTTATGGGACTCCGAGGCGACATCTCATGTTCTTTATAATTCTTAGTAGG
Source organism: Rhinoderma darwinii (assembly GCF_050947455.1). Classification (NCBI taxonomy): domain Eukaryota; kingdom Metazoa; phylum Chordata; class Amphibia; order Anura; family Rhinodermatidae; genus Rhinoderma; species Rhinoderma darwinii. The sequence continues at coordinate 168,128,966 of NC_134689.1, forward strand.
GGGTGAACCATTCCTTATAAGACACCCCTCAAGTGCTGCAGAATCTCTTTTTGAAAAAGGGGGATTCCTGATCAGTCTTCAAAAAGAGGTTCTGCAGCAGCTGAATAATGTATTATAAAGGAATACTGATCACTCTTAAGAAGTAATAAGCACTCCACCAGAATCCAAAATATAAAATAAAAGACACCTAACACCCAAAGGACTAGTAAGTTCCTCATCTATCACACCTACTCGTTTCCATTGCGAACTTCAGCCTCGTCTTGCACCTTATCTTTAACCCGTACAGCTTGGATAAAAACGGTTCTTGCTTAGGATTTCGGGGATCCCTCTGAGGAAACAGATGATACCCGTGGTCATCTTTTGCTGATTTATCTTCCTCCATAGGGACTTATTATCGTCACCTATACCCGTCTAACCCTAGGCAATAAACAGCCATATGCCGCTGTCACAGCATGCAGCGCTGACCTTCAGGCGCAAGCATATGACGTCAAGCGCTCGGGACAGCCGGCGGCCATCTTTGATTAGGTCAAAAACCAGTACTGGTGAACGGTAAACGTTCACGCGAAACGAGAATGTAGTAGAATGACTGCGACATGATTGTATATCACAGTGTGTGCATGGCCCTGTATGTTCAAAACTTGGAAGGAGACCGTTATAAGTTTACCATGGACGGAACGGAGCTGCATATGTTGGTGTGTCACAGGTTGCCATGACAATCAGTTTCACTATAATAATGGGATTTTTCTTTATATATAACCCTACCTCCAATTTAAATCTAGGACCCCAGCGCTGCAAGGCAACAATTCTGCAAAGCCACATGCTGTCTATAATGACAAGCAGCATGATCTGTACTCAAGCGCTGCACCATTTTGTGGTAAAAAGTAAAACTCTGGAAGGTAGCAGTCTCCTTTGGTGGCCTCTTCTAAACTGTTACTAAAACAATACAAAAATAAATACTAGCGCAGTTGTACAATGGCCAGAAGACATGCTGGGAAAGGCCCATCAGCGTGGCACGCATCACCAGGATCACTACACTCAGGCTGCTTTCCCACCAGCGTATTATTTTTTTTATCATTATTACATCCGTTTTTTCTTTCGGTAATTCCAAACTAATGTTAAATTTATGAGTTTATTCACATAGGCAAAAAAAACAAATATGCACATATTTTAAAAACACAGCATACACTACTTTAATCCGTTCTGCTGATGAAAACGGACATTGAAGTCTACGACAGATGATTAGAATACGGGTGCATTGTATTAGTATTTCATGTATATTGCATCAGTTTCTTTCAAAGTGGCTTTCTCATGTGGCTCATTTTCCTGCCCAGAAGACAACCCATTGTGTTACTGATCAGTAATGACATACTGATGCACTCTTATCTTTATTACGTCCCTATAACGGACGTTTACAAATACGCTCGTGTGAAACCGGCCTTCGTGTAGTCAATTCGTAAATTCAAATCCACTCACATGTCAACTCCACCTGGTGCTTTTTCTAAAGTTTCCAACAATACACCGGATCAATGCACCGCAACAATAAAAGGGGTTGTCCCATCTGGACAACCGCTGTCCATATGCCCTATTACAGCATGTGAAAGTCTTAGGCTGGGTTCACACGACCTATTTTCAGACGTAAACGAGGTGTATTATGCCTTGTTTTACGCCTGAAAATACGGCTACAATACGTCGGCAAACATCTGCCCATTCATTTGAATGGGTTTGCCGACGTACTGTGCAGACGACCTGTCGTTTGACAGCTGTCAAATGACGACGCGTAAATTGACTGCAGGACACTTCTTTGCAACATAATTTGAGCCGTTCTTCATTGAAGTCAATGAAGAGCAGCTCAAGATTACAAACGTCAAAGATGCCTCGCATATTACGAGGAGCTTTTACGTCTGAAACGAGGCAGCTGTTTTCTCCTGAAAACAGTCTGTCTTTTCAGACGTAAAAGCCTCTCATCATGTGCACATACCCTTAAGAGGGGGCTCCTCCATAAATGTTCACACGCAAAGTTAAAAACAGCTGAAAATTATGGAGCGGTTTTCAGGGAATAGAGCCTCAGATTTTCAGCCGTTTTTGAAGCTGAAAATTAAGCTTCTTTTCATTTGAGGCATTTTTTCATAGTGTCAATGGAAAATCAGCTCCAAAAAACGCCTCAAGAAGTGACATGCTACTACTTTTTACTAGGCGTTTTTTTAATTCAGCAGTGTAAAAATAAGCCTAATGTGAACAGCACAGTGTATGTACCATTGAAATCAAAGGGGAAACTGTTTGGAGGGTTATTTCAAGTGTATTTTGGAGCGTAAAACTAGGCTTTTCTGCTCCAAAATCAGCCTGACAAACACAGTTAGGTCCAGAATTATTTGAACGACAAGTTTTGGCATTTTATCTGTTTACCAAAACATATTGAATATACAGTTATATAATCAATATGGGCTCAAAGAGCAGACTCTCCGCTTTAATTTGATGGTATTCACATCCTAATTTGAGGAAGAGTTTACGAATTACAGCTCTTTAATATGTAGCTGCCTCTTTTTCAAGGGACCAAAGGTAATTGGACAATTATCTCAAAAGCTATATAATGGGCTGCATGGGCTATTCCCTCGTTAATCCATCATCAATTAAGCAGGTGAAAGGTCTGGAGTTGATTCCAGGTGTGGCATTTGCATTTGGAAGCTGTTGCTGTGAATCCACAACATGGGGCCAAAGGAGCTCTCAATGCAAGTGAAACAGACCATCATTAGGCTGAAAAAAAATGAAGAAATCCATCAGAGAGACAGCACAAATGTTAGGAGTGGCCAAATCAACAGTTTGGTAATTTTTTGGGGAAAAAAAGAACCCACTGGTGATCTCGTGAACGCCAAAAGGCCTGGACGTCCACGGAAGACAACAGTGGTGGAAGATTGCAGAATCCTTTCCATGGTGAAGAAAAACCCCTTCACAACATCTACCCAAGCGAAGAACACTCTCCTGGAAGTAGGTGTATCAGTATCTAAGTCTACCATAAGGTTTTATTCACACAAACGTGTATTACGTCTGTGCTACGCGCGTGGGAATCACTTGCGTCGCATCGACTTCTGTAAGTCAATGGGGCCGTACTCACGACATGTCCTATACTTGCCCGTGTTTCGCACAGCACACACCCATTGAAGTCAAATGGTGCGTGCAAATCGCACACGGCACACGGAAGCACTTCCTGGGTGACGCGCGTGATTCACGCTACAGTAGGTAAAGAAGTGAAGGGGAACATAAAAGCCCCTCCTTTACTGTGTCATAACATCAAAACAGAGTGTCATAATGATGCCGGCTGCTTGAAAATCACGCAGCCACGCACCATATACAGATGCCACACTGAATGTTATGGCAGGAAGGAGGTGAAGGGAACAAGTGAGCCCTAATCTACCCACCGCCCTGTCCCTGCCTACTTGCAATGACCCGCCCTAGGCGACGGGGTACAACTTGGCGGCGGTCCCTACGCTGACTAAGTGCAAGGGGATACAAACAGGGAACAAGCAAGGGAAGGGGCAGTAGCCCACGGAACACCGTGAGGAAACGGAGTGGTGAACGAGCCAGTCAGGATCAGGATTTAGTGGAGTATACAAATGCAGAGCACGGATCAGGAAGCAAGCCAGGGGCAGAGCGAAGCAGGATAAGCGGGAACTGAAGCAAGGCAGAAGCAGGCTGGAGCAAGGCAGCAATGGGGCCAGGAATCCAAGAAGAATAACAAGCAATGAGGAAGAGAAAACGGCAGGTATAAATGGACAGGGGGCGGAGCTAACTCCGACTGACCAGGCCGCGATAGGCTCTCCCACTCCTGAGTATACCTATAAACAAAGGTCAATTAACACTCAGATGATTTATAGAAAAATTACAAAGCTTTATTAGGACATAAATACACACATAGTAAATGATAAAAATAGAACCATGCTATGCAGAGAGTGTCCTGCAGTTGGAAGCAATACAGAAAAATTGGGATCCAAAAAGTATCGTACGGTGCAGAGATTCGGCGTTTAGTAATAAACATAAATTTATAACAAGAGTCAAGTGACACATGTATTAACGCCCAGTGTTCCCTGCATGTACTATTGTAAAGTCTAAACATGGGCCAGATGTAAGGTCAAAAGAAGACTTACCCATGAGTGATTGCTCCTGCAACTGCAGAGACACCAACCCGACGCGCGTTTCGGCAGAAATGCCTTCGTCCGGGGGTGGTATCTCTCCAGCGGAACAAGGTATTTAAACAGCCAATATCCAATAAAAATGGTAGGGGCACATACGGAGAGATAATCAATGTGATTAGCCACTATAGAGCGACACGCGTGAGGTACAGAGCGAACCCGTGACGTACTTCCGGTACTGCGTCATCAGGGAGGACGGAACAGGAGCGCACCTGGCGCACATGCCACGCCCCTCCAGATGAAGACACATAGACGAAAGACGTCCGAGACACTCCCCCCTGACGTGAGCGCTGGGCTAGTCATCTATCAAAATATATAGTAAGTATGTGAACTCCGCCCTACATGGGATACACAGCTGTTAATGGAAAAGAAATAAGACAGAATAAAAGATGAGGCTACAAATAAGATATCAACACATATAGATGGAGCAGGTATTAGAGAAATAATACTGATCATAATGAGACATAATACAGCATATTATATATAGATCGAAGGTTAACAATAACAATGTGGTCTCAAAACTGTAGATACATAAAATAATAAAAAATGAGAATAGGCATAGAATATGCCACAAATATTCTATATATATATATGTGCTGTTTAAAAATAATAATAAATAATAATAATAAATTCCAAAACAATATATATACACGTACATACGCAAAACATATATATACATTATATACACCCACAAAAATATGGGGAAATTATGCATAGATCCATTAATAAATAATACATCAAAAATAAATAAAAAATGATGAAAACCAATGAAAAACTAAAAGATATACGTATAAGATATATGAAATGTGAATATGATACTAAAATACATAAAAAGTGTATATTATAGTGTATAAATATGAAATAATTGTTGTGTGAATGTAATAAACCAAAATTACATGATGTGATGCATTGTGACGTGAAAACAAAAAATGAAATGTTGAATATAAATATGACAAAGTGATATAATGAAATAGAAAATGCAACATATATGTATATATGAATAAGAATACATAAACATGCATATGTGTATAAGTGTGCGAAAATATACAGAAATATAGTATAAACAAACATGTTAATAAAAACAATTATTGTTGTATATAGTGAAAGTGAAACTGAAATAAAAGTGCCTACGAGAAATTTTTCCATTGGTTTCAAATAAGTCAACTATTAAATGTACTATGTGACAGATAATAATTGCATGAATAATAATATTTACATACATATTCCAAAGAAAATACATAAATAAATAAATAGGTATATGAGCTGATCCATGTCGTTCATCATCAACGGGTTGTGTTCCAATATGTCATCTCCATCTTTCCAGAAGAAATACAAATCTATGGTGCCTCGAACATTCATCTGTCTATATATAGGAAATACAAAAAGTATAATTAAAAACAGATTAAAAACAATTAAAAATGGGACCGCTGGGGATACCATAGGTCAAAGAAACGGTGCAAAGCTGAGAACTTCATTTAATCCTTGTGGAGAAAGGGTTTTGAGAGTCCAAATCCATTTCACCTCGCATTGAGCCAACTTTTGGCCAATGTCTCCCATTCGAATGCCCATCCTGATGCAATCAATGCCCTTAACTCTTAAACCTTTTGGATTGCACGCATGATGTGTTTTAAAATGACGGGCTATGGGTTTAAGTTTAAGTTGGTCCATAGAATCCATATTCTCTGCCCCAGCAATATCACGCATATGTTCCCTGACTCTCACTTTCAATTCTCTAGACGTTAGACCGATGTATATTTTTGGGCAGGGACATGTGGCGTAATATACGACAGCTTTTGTAGAGCAATTAATATGTTGCGTGATTTTGTATGTTTTTTCCCCTTTTGCGTCAACAAATGTGGTGGCCCGGTCAATGTTTGGACATGCCACACAATGTCCACATGGAGTGCAGCCCCATTTTGGTCCCTTGGTCCCAAAGGGGGATTTTAAATTTTTCGGTTGATAGTGGCTTCTCACTAAATGGTCTCGCAAATTGCGAGAACGACGAGCCGATACACATGGGAATTGTGTGACATGTCTTTCAATGTTAGGGTCTGCCAAGAGAATAGGCCAAAATTGTCTCAAAATAGCGTTCATCTGAGGCCATCTGGAGTGATAGTTTGTGGTGAACCTAACTCTGGAGTCAATTTGTTGTATTTTTTTGGAGAATAACAAATTCTCCCTTGGGGTTGTTTTTGCGCGATGATATGCTGTTTTAATACACCTTTTGCTATACCCACGACTCAAAAAACGTTCTGTTAGTGCAAACGCCTGTTTCTCAAAAATTTCCTCTGATGAACAAATTCTTTTAATTCTAAGAAATTGCCCAATAGGTACAGCTCTTATAATATGTGTCGGGTGGGAAGACGACGCATGGAGTAATGCGTTGACAGAAGTCGATTTTCTGAAAACGTCTGTCTGTAGAAACCCTTGTTGGTCCTTGAACAATTTAACATCCAAAAAGTCCATCTGATCTTTATGATACTGATAGGTAAGTTTGATGTTCAGATTGTTAGTATTTAAACTGTCCATAAAGTGCTTCAAAGAGTCTGGGGTACCCCTCCAGATGATCAGGATGTCGTCTATGTACCTGGCCCAAAATATGACCTGGTCCATAGAGACATCCCGACCCCCATCCAACAGGTTCCTCTCCCACAGCCCCAGGAACAGGTTAGCATATGAGGGTGCGCATGCAGCCCCCATTGCTGTGCCCTGAAGCTGTAGGAAGAAGGACCCGTTGAAGGTAAAAAAATTGTGCGTGAGAATATATTCAAGAAGACTCAATAGAAATTCTCTAAAAGATGTTTCCATATTCTCCATCGATAGAAAATAGGACACTGCTCGCAAGCCATCAGTGTGCCGAATGCTTGTGTAAAGCGACTCGACATCACAGGTTACGAGCAGCATATCATCCTCCATATTAATGCCATTGATCTTTTGTAGTAGATCTGTTGTATCGCGAGTGTAAGATGGTAAATTTTTAACAATGTCTTTCAAATGATGATCAATAAACAGACATATTTTTTCCGTGAGACTACCTTTGCCGGAAATAATAGGGCGACCAGGTGGAATTGTGGCATTCTTATGGATTTTAGGTAGCAAATATAAGGTTGGAATAGTCGGTTCAGAAATGGTAAGTGCTAAATGCACATCCTTTGATATGATATTCTTCTGTACCGCTGTGTTCAAAAGTTTCTGAAGGTCAAGTCTGTAAGCAGAGAGAGGGTTATAGGTCATTTTTTTGTAGCATTCTGCGTTATGTAACTGGCGATAGGCCTCTGCCTCATACATTTTGCAGGGCCACACAACTATGTTGCCGCCTTTGTCCGCCGCTTTGAATACTATGTCGTCCATTTTGGCAATTTGCCGAAGACTTTGACGTTCTATATTTGTGAGATTGTCACATCTCACACTCCTAGATATTTTTTCAAATTCTCTGCTTACAGACTTGACAAACATATCAACAGCCGGGCAAACAGCCAAAGAAGGAAATCGTTTGGACTTAATTTTCAGATGTGCAGGTATTTTACCTGTTGTATCCGTATCTTGTTCATTAAGGAGCTCTTCCAGGGCACGTAAGGCTAGTTGTTCTTCCATAGTAGTGAAGGTTTCCTCAGAAACGGGCCTATAGAAAAATTTCTTATATATCAAAGACCTGCCAAATATATGCAAGTCCTTGATAGCAGAAAAAACATCAAAGTTAGCAGAGGGGGAAAACGTTAACCCCTTCTTAAGAATCTCCAAGTCAGATGTGGAAAAAACATGAGAGGACAGGTTAATTACCTTTAAGCTGTTGGATGGTTCCTCCCTTACTGATTTTCTTTTATTAAAACCTTGTTTCTGTGTAATTTTTCTTTTTGATCTGGTGCTATATGATTGAAATGGACGTTGTCGGGGTATATCTTCAGATTCACTTTGAGAAGAAAATGATGCTGCCGAAGAGGAATGATAAACAGTGGTTGGATTGGGTGTTCTTCTCCATTTATATACTCTTTTTTGTGCAAAATCGGCCATATCCCTATTAAATTTTTTGGATTTAATATCACGAATTTCTTTTTCCCAATCTGCAAAATTCTCATCCAGGGTACGATAGAACGACGCCATCCCCTCTGTCGTCATTTTGGAGGACAGGCATAATTGTATCTGTTCAATTTCTTTATCCAATTCCCCCAGAAGTTTAGTGTCGAATCCCACGAGTAATTCCATAAATTTAAATGCACTAGTATCACAGACCTCTTCCCACCGAGCAACAAACTCATCATCAGCAATTGGGAATGAGGGAAAAATTTGGACTCTCAAACCCCTGGGAATTAATTTCCTTTGTATGTAGTTCTCAAGAAACACTTTGTTCCACCATACTTTCATTCTACGGTGAAGTAGATTTCTGTATTTATTTTGAGAATCACTTGTGTTTCCTTGACCATTAAAACCATGCATAGCCGATTCGTTGTTAAAAACCTGATCCATTTGGGAACGCCAGGTACGTTCCCTGGCCTTGTAGTCCATGGATCCTGAAGCACTAGGATCTGTGAGGAACACAGTATAATTTATAACAAATGACTCATTTGTACATTCAGGAATAAACCTACAGTTGTTAGCTGAAATACAGACAACAAAGGTTTGATGTGAAACCAAGTAAAACTTGGTGTATTGACCTTAAAATATCATAAGTATACCTATAAACAAAGGTCAATTAACACTCAGATGATTTATAGAAAAATTACAAAGCTTTATTAGGACATAAATACACACATAGTAAATGATAAAAATAGAACCATGCTATGCAGAGAGTGTCCTGCAGTTGGAAGCAATACAGAAAAATTGGGATCCAAAAAGTATCGTACGGTGCAGAGATTCGGCGTTTAGTAATAAACATAAATTTATAACAAGAGTCAAGTGACACATGTATTAACGCCCAGTGTTCCCTGCATGTACTATTGTAAAGTCTAAACATGGGCCAGATGTAAGGTCAAAAGAAGACTTACCCATGAGTGATTGCTCCTGCAACTGCAGAGACACCAACCCGACGCGCGTTTCGGCAGAAATGCCTTCGTCCGGGGGTGGTATCTCTCCAGCGGAACAAGGTATTTAAACAGCCAATATCCAATAAAAATGGTAGGGGCACATACGGAGAGATAATCAATGTGATTAGCCACTATAGAGCGACACGCGTGAGGTACAGAGCGAACCCGTGACGTACTTCCGGTACTGCGTCATCAGGGAGGACGGAACAGGAGCGCACCTGGCGCACATGCCACGCCCCTCCAGATGAAGACACATAGACGAAAGACGTCCGAGACACTCCCCCCTGACGTGAGCGCTGGGCTAGTCATCTATCAAAATATATAGTAAGTATGTGAACTCCGCCCTACATGGGATACACAGCTGTTAATGGAAAAGAAATAAGACAGAATAAAAGATGAGGCTACAAATAAGATATCAACACATATAGATGGAGCAGGTATTAGAGAAACTCCCACTCCTGAGCCTGCCACCCTGATTGGTGGGAGCCGGTGTCAGTCTAAGAGGTCTGGCCTCAGGTGTCCACTGATTAATCCTGGGAGTATCCACAGACGTAGTGCCTGGCAGATCCTTTACACTGAACTTCTGCGCGCGCAAAACGCAGCGTTTTTTGCGCACGCAGAACGAACACGTTCGTGTGGATAAGGCCTAAAGAGAAGACTTCATGTGGGCAAATACAGAGGGTTCACCACAAGGTGCAAACCATTAATCAGCGACAAAAATAGAAAGGCCAGATTAGACTTTGCCAAACAACATGTAAAGAAGCCAGCCCAGTTCTAGAACAGCATTCTTTGGGCAGATGAAATTAAGATCCACCTGTACCAGAATGAAGGGAGGAAGAAAGTATAGAGGAGGCTTGGAACAGCTCATGATCTAAAGCACACCACATCCTCTGTAAATCATGGTGGAGGCAGTGTGATGGCATGGGTATGCCATAACAGTTGTGTATCAAACATATATACCTGCCAGATTGAGGCTAATTGTCCCATACAAGTTGAAGACCAGTAAATTTAATTCACTTTAGACATTAATTTGTCCACAGTGTCAAGTGAGGGGTCATTGTCACTGTCAATTCAACATCTAACTTTGCCATTTTTAACCATTTATTAATAAAGTATTTATTATTTTTCAATTCAACACAATCATACTACTTTCCCCTCTATCCCTTTTCCCCCCTTTTTTCATATATACTATTTAATCGGTGGTGTACATCTAGTGTGATCTCATTACATTAATAATTTGTAAAATTATAAGAGGGTAACACCTTTACGTATTCTTGCTTCCCCATAGCTGGAGTCCCGAAACAGAGCGCTAGTATAGGCCCTACGCCGGGACTCCGGCTCTGGGGAAGCCTCTGACAACACTGTCCATATATGGGTAGTGATGCCAGGGGCAAACCCCGGGCCGGAGACCCGGGCAGAGCGCCATTAGTGCTCTGCCTGGGACTCCTGCTCTCCTCCTGGCATCACTGTCCATATATGGACAGTGGCGTCAGAGGCTTCTCCATAGCCGGAGCCCCGAAACAGATGCGCTACAAGCGCTCTTCCTGGGACTCAGAGAAGAGGGAGCTCCTCCGCTCTCCGAGGACTCTCTGGGCACAGCGCTGTGCACGGGGAAGCCCTTAACGTTACTCCCTGGTCAGTGTCGGCAACGGGGATTCTGCTCAAGGAGGAACCCCTGATGTCACTGTCCATATATGGACAGTACCGTCAAGGGCTTCCCCGAGCACAGCACTTAAAGTAGCGCTGTGCCCGCAGAGTACTCGGCGAGCGGAGGAGCTCCCTCTGCTCCTCCATTATGAACTAATTCTAAAGGAGGGAGCGGATGGTTCCCTGCTTCAGAATTAGTGGCTACTCCTTGAGCAGAATCCCCGTTGCCGATGATCTGGCTGGAGATTTTGCTCCTAGAGGGAGTCCCAAAAGCGCTATCTACAGGGGGGGGGTGCTATGTTTATGGGGGTGTGGCACTATCTACATGGACACTGTGGCACTATATAGGGGCACTATCTACAGGGGACTCTGTGGTGCTATGCACATGGGCACTATCTACAAGGGCACTGGCACTAGGGGCAGCTAAAGGGGCATTATATTGTATGGGGCAGCTATGGGGGAATTTGTTTGCATGGGGCATCTGTGTTGGCTTTATACTGTATGGTGGCAGCTATGGGGGCATTATACTGTGTGGGAGACTATGGGAGCATGATACAGTGGGCTGAATCGGGTGAGATTAGAGGCGTGGCTTAAAAGAAAAAATTGACGCGACGCACTGCATCGGTTGTCCCTTTTTGTGATACTTGAAAGTTGGGAGGCATGCTTTAAAGAGGCTCTGTCACCAGATTTTGCAACCCCTATCTCCTATTGCAGCAGATCGGCGCTGCAATGTAGATAAGAGTAACGTTTTTTTTTTTTTTTTTAAAACGAGCATTTTTGGCCAAGTTATGACCATTTTTATATTTATGCAAATGAGGCTTTCTAAAGTACAACTGGGCGTGTATTGTGTATGTACATCTGGGCGTTTTTACTTCTTTTACTAGCTGGGCTTTGTGAATAGAAGTGTATGATGCTGACGAATCAGCATCATCCACTTCTCTTCGTTACCACCCAGCTTCTGGCAGCGCACAGACACACAGCGTGTTCTCGAGAGATCACGCTGTGACGTCACTGCCTGCCCCAGGTCCTGCATCGTGTCGGACGAGCGAGGACACATCGGCACCAGAGGCTACAGTTGATTCTGCAGCAGCATCAGCGTTTGCAGGTAAGTAGCTACATCGACTCACCTGCAAACGCCAATGCTGCTGCAGAATCAAATGTAGCCTCTGGTGCCGATGTGTCCTCGCTCGTCCGACACGATGCAGGACCTGGGGCAGGAAGTGACGTCACAGCGTGATCTCTCGAGAACACGCTGTGTGTCTGTGCACTGCCAGAAGCTGGGTGGTAACGAAGAGAAGTGGATGATGCTGATTCGTCAGCATCATACACTTCTATTCACAATGCCCAGCTAGTAAAAGAAGTAAAAACGCCCAGATGTACATACACAATACACGCCCAGTTGTACTTTAGAAAGCCTTACTCTTATCTACATTGCAGCACCGATCTGCTGCAATAGGACATAGGGGTTGCAAAATCTGGTGACAGAGCCTCTTTAAGACAAAACTTAGAGAACCTTTCACCAGCCTATACATGTACAGCTGGGTGCCGTTATATTTGGCGCCCCATATTTAAGTTACACGCCCCATTGACAGTTCAGGATGTTATGGCAAGGGGGCGTTACTGTGGCTGTGACACTATCCAATCAGCTACGAACAGTGCCACAGCAAGAGCTGGAGATAGGGGAGCATGTGTACGCGCAGCTCGGAGATGTGCACATGCTCCCAATCACTCTTCAGCTCTCGGCAGACAAGGACAAGACTGTGTGACCTCTCGCGAGTCGCGCACACACTCTCCTCTCTCCAGCTCTTGCTGTGGCACTGTCCGTAGCTGATCGGAGAGTGTCACAGCCATAGTAACACACCCACTTGCCATTACATGCCCCACTGACAGTTCAGGGTGTTATTTAAATATCGGGCGCCAAATATAACCGCACCGATATCTAAACAGAGGAGGGTAGGGAAAAAAAAGTAAAGTGCCCCAGGGTTTGTGCAGCCCTCCCCATTACATGCTGCACATGTATGGGGAGGTGAAAGGTTCTCTTTAAGGCAGAAAGACCCAGAAACAAGCAACAACTGAAGACAGCTGAGGTAAAGGCCTGGCAAAGCAACACAAAGGAGGAAACCCAGCGTTTGGTGATGTCCATGGGTTCCAGACTTCAGGCAGTCACTGCCCGCAAAGGATTCTCTACAAAAGTATTTAAAAAAATTTTTTTATTTCTGGTAATGTTAATTTGTCCAATTACTTTTGAGCCCCTGAAATGAGGAGGCTGTGTAGAAAAATGGTTGCAATTCCTAAACGTTTCACAGGATATTTTTATTCAACCCCTTGAATTAAACCTGGAAGTCTACACTTCAATCGCATCTCAGTTGTTTCATTTCAAATCCAATGTGGTGGCATGCAGAGCCCAAATCATGAAGATTGTGTCACTGTCCAAATAATTCTGGACCTAACCGTAAGCGATGTCAATATACCCTCAGGCCTCAATCACATGGCAGTAAAGTTCTGGCCTGACCGTGGGTCTATTGAATCAGACTAACCGCAGAAAAGATCTATAGCTGCAAAATCTATAGATTAGTATCAGGGATCTACGATGCGGTTAGTCCGGGGATCAGACACACAGTAGGGTCGAGACTTGTGGCCGTAGTACAGAAGCTCAAATGCAGCTGGCTGAGTGGTGCCTAAAGGGGTTGTCTGTGCTGAGACAACCTCTTTAATGTGAACTTCTGTACCAGAGCATTTTATAGCAGTGTTGCCTGCACGTGGAATGTCAGAGGGAATACGTCTCGACTGTGGGTAACATACCTGGAAACCCGCCTTTAAAAAAAATAATAAAAAAAAATACAAAAATAAGTAAAACCCTGCACATGTGAACATTTCTTAAAAGTAGGCAAGTATGCTTTATAGTCTGTTGTGTTCAGAGGCGTAGTTAAAATTTCCTTTCGGTAGGTCTCTGGTTATGCTTGTGACGGGAATCAATATAAACATTTCCCATGTTTGCAAGTGTAGCTCCAGGTACTTACAACACTAGCCCCTTTTAAACTAATGTTGGAAGGACAGAAGATCCACCCAGTTCAGTCTGAGGCCTCGTTCACACTTTCATATTAGATCAGTCTTTTGTATGTTTTTTCAAAACCAGGAGTGGATCTTTAACAAATAAAACCTATAATGGATCCCACTTCAGGTTTTACTAATCTGGGCTTAAACACAAAAATAAAATACTGATCAAATACACTAGTGCAAATGTGTATTCATGCTCTATTTATTGTGACACTGAAGAGTACCTACAGCAGGTGGAGCTGGAGGGCGTGACGTGGTGGTGAAATTCCCAAACCTTCCTCTCATGCACCCTGTCCTGTTTCACCATGAGGTCACCCCTCTGCAAGTGTCACAGAGAATGTGCTATAAGAGCAAGTAATGCACAAAATTTTTTTTTGTATAGTCTGAACTTGAGTGCCTCCTATAGTCCCAAATTACAGCAATTTATAAAGCAGATATACCTTTGTCTATGCTAGGTTTTAGCCCCAGAATCAAGCCACCTCAATAGGGTTGTCTCACGACAGACACTTATCCACAGGATAGGTCATGAATGTCTGATAGATGCACTTCCACGTCTGGGACCCGAACCGGAGTCAGTGCAGCGGTGGCTGGGAATTAAGGAAAAAGCGGAGCTCACCGAGCTACACTGGTTCAGTCACTCCAAGGTGTCGGGGATACGTGCGTGTGCCAGATATTTATGGCATATCCGCAGGATATGCCATGTTTGTCGTGAGACAATCTTTTTAATTCTCGTGGGCATTTCAGGTTAAAGTAATAATTAATCTGAAACGAGAAAATGTATTGTAATGTGTACTGTAATTATTAGGTGGCGAGTGCAGATCTTGGCACTAGTGGCTTTGGGCACCACTATATTACTTTTAAATGAATTAATCCACAGACTAGGACGGACATGAAACCCTGTTTAGTTATTTCTAATCCTTTTGCATGATCCAGGCTAACAGATTCAAAAGTGCTCTCAGAAATTATAAATTTTATAAATCACGGAATTAAATATCAAATTTAAAAAGACATACAATAAAACACACAACCATGGTATGAGACATAGCTTATCAGATTTCATTATAAGCATTGAGGCTTTGCTGTGCTGCAAAAAAAATAAAAATAAAATATATATATATATATATATATATATATATATCTGCTTGAGGCGTGCAACTCTGGTTTAGGATTACTACATCATAACATGAATCCATTTGAAACCTGATTTATGTGTCATTATTTTTGTAGTTCAAAGGTTTGAATAATCTCTTCCTCGGTTTTTAAAATCTCTGTATGCCATGTTGGCATCACTTTTACAATGAGGAATTCGGCCAAATGGCTCATGGTCACTAAAACACGATTCAAACACGTCATCTACGGCCTTTTCTGCTGCCTCACGACTGATCTGTCTGACGGCCAATATAGAGCGAAGAGCGCGGTCTCTTACACATGCCTAGTAGGGAAATTAGGAAAGATTAGATCAGAAATCAGGGTCATATTTCTTGTATAAACAACATGTTTTATTGTCATGGAGCATCGAAACGGATACAAATAAGGATAATTGAGAATGCAGAATTCAAGGGACGTAATATGGGGTTGGTGTTATTATGGACTCCAGGACAACGCATAGGCAGCAGTCCATTCCTAGTGTCTTGTTATTTACTAAATATTCATTATTCTCAACATTTTCTGTTCAATAAATTTAATTTAGGTTTTGAAATAAAAGAAATAAGTGCATGAGAACATTCTAAGAATAAAATCGACAGAAAGAAACGAGCATCATATGATATAACAAAGAACCTGAACATTTTTCTCAACATTTTACTACAAATCACATTTGTTTGTTTTTTTTGTATCTAGGGGGAGTTCACACTGAGTTTGTGACGCGGAAACCGCGTCGGAAAACGCGCCAAGAAAAGGCCAAAAATGCCTCCAATTGATTTCAATGGAAGGTAGAGGCGTTCTTTTCCCGCGAGCGGAAAAACCGGCTCGCGGGAAAAAGTAGTGACATGTCCCATCTTCGGGCATACAGGCAGAGGAAAATCTGCCTTAGGCTATGTTCACACGGAGTATTTTGGGGGAGGAATATCTGCCTCAAAATTCCGTTTGGAACTTTGAGGCAGATATTCCTCTCCTTTGCCATGACTAAGAGCACAGGAGTTGCTCGAAACGCGTAGGCCAGGGCATAACCGCCTACTCACATTTTTCTTGGGACTGAGTCTCCCTACAATTTTAACCTACATCACCCCAATAAAGGTGGGAACATCGCTTCCTTTTTAACCAACAACTAGACTCAGCGCTGGATCATTTCTTCTGTTTCTTCCAATGCTTTGGTATACTAAATATATCAAAGCATTATATATGCGATCAGTTAAATAAAGTTTGTGGAAAAAAAAAAAATTACTGTCAAAATCAAATAAAACTACTTTTTTTGCCCAAAAAGTGGTTTTATTTAGTAAAAGTGTCAAAACAAAAGTAACACATGCACATATATGGTATCCCTGCGATCGTAACAACTTGACCAATAAAATGAACACAATAATTAAACCGCCGGATGAACGGCATCCAAAAAAAACGCAAAATTCTCTCTTTTCTCCCATTCCCCCCATAAAAAAATTTATTTATTTATTTTTATTGTGCAAACGTAGGAAAACATATAAAACCTTTACATATTTGGTATCCCCGTAATCGTGCCGACCCATAGAATAAAGTTAACATGTCATTTACGCTGCATAGTAAACGGCGTAAATTTATAACGTGAAAATCAATTCTGGAATAGCTGCTTATTTTCAATTCTCTCCTAAAATAAAGTTAATAAAAGTTAATCAATATATTATAAGCATCTAAAAATGGTACAATTACGAAATACAACTCGTCCCGCAAAAAACAAGCCCTTATACGGCGATGTCGACGGAATAAAAAAAAAAAAGTTACGACTCTTGGAATGCAACCGTGAAAAAACAAAAAATAATCCTTGGTCATTAACGCGCAAAATGTCCCGGTCATTAAGGGGTTAAGAAAGTGCATTCCTGCTGGGATTGTCTGTGAACAATTACATGGTTTTGGATTTTTTTTTTAGCTAAAAGTTTAGTATTCCTTGTTATGGAGAATATAGCTAAATATTCACACTTTTTTATTATGAGAAATGAGTCTGCCACCTGCGACCGTCTGGGAACACAGTTTGTTTACTGCAGCTGTGTGGTCGTGATGACGTTGCATGTCATGGGAAATTGTAGCCTTACGCATAGGGTCTTCCATGCTCGTGGATTGGCTCAGCATGACCAAATCCCCATTTGAGTGTTTGAGGCAGAGCCAACATCACATTGTAAACGAGTGGCTGACCTCAAGACTACTCCCCTTCTGAAAGATATTATTGTAATTGCATTTCAATCAATCAAGCAGAGAAGCATTTCTTTAGGTATACAAAGCATTGCCTCTGTGTGTCTTACTTCTCTCCGATATAACTAATGGATTTGGATCTGGATAAGTGCACTGACGGGTGTCAGTTGACACACCTAATATATTTTGGCCAGGATTGCGTCAACATCTACCTCCCCTGAGATCTTTACTTTTTAAGGGCTTATTCAGATGAATGTTGAAATAGTCCGTGTGACTTTTTTTTAATAGCGGTCGCACGACTGAATGTATTTCTATGGGAATATTCAAACGGCCGTTGTTTTAACAGACCGTTTGAACAGCCTGTGAAAAAACAGGACATGTCCTATTTTTGTCAGTTTTCACGGATCCCTCAATAGATTTAAGCTATAAGAGATCCGTAAAACCTGGCTTTGCACATGTGAAAATCGGCTGTGAAAAACTGCAGTTTTTCACAGCCGTTTTGACATACGTTCGTCTGAATAAACCTCAAGAAAGGAGCGGCTTAATTTTGCTTTTCCATAACACTTAAGGCTCTGCATCTACTGTTCTGCCGAACTACCAAAAACTACTTGCAAAAAACCTAATTTGCCTACACCTGCCACCAAGTAGTCCAATCTAGCTATCAGCAACCTTTTACAAAGAAACAAACATCTGATTTAGGCTAGGGCTACACGGTGACATGCGTCGCAAAACACTAACTCACATAAGTGCGGCGAGACAAAAAAAAGGTATGTGATTTGATGTTGCACAACTTCTATTGGGTGCTATTTGTGCGCGAGTAGCATGTGATTGAGATTTACGATTTTTTCTGTCATGTCCTTATAAAGATCTGTTGCACACGGTTTACAGTGCCGTCCTTGGAAAGCCATGTCGTGTGCGACTTGCGAAACAAAATCCAGCAAGTTCGAATTTTTGCAACAGTTGCAATAGGTTGATGGCGAAATGCGATGCAGTCACAGTATAGCGGCCGTGCTGTGGTTGTGCAGCTCTGCTCCTGTTCAAGTGAATAGGAGCAGAGCTGCAGTGCAGCCGCTATGCAGTGTACAGAGCCGGCTGTTTCAGTCACTGGCCACTGCATAACATCCGGTGCCCGGAGTCAGCTGATCAGTGCAAGTTCCGTGTGTGGGACCCCCATCGATCATATACGGATAACCTATCCCGTTTTGACCAATATTTAGCTTCAATATTTGTAACCCAAAACTATGAGTGGATCCAAAATTGGAAGACATTCAAGTCTTTCCATAATACCTTTTTCTCTGCTCAAGTTCCATTTCTGGCTTTGGCTTCCCAATACTGTTGCAATTGCGGTGATAGTGGACAAGACTTACAAAAAAATCCCCTCCAAAAAACCTGAACAAATGAAAAAAAGAGAAGCTCCACCTTTGCCTGCATGTACAAAAATAATAAACTTTGGATTTCAGTGAGAAGGCAGCTAAAACACTAAGGGCGGATTTACACAAACGTGTAATACGTCCGTGCAACGCGTGTCGCACGGACCTATGTTAGTCTATTGGGCAGTGCAGACTGTCAGTGATTTTTGCGCAGCGTGAGTCCACTGCGTAAAACTCACGACCGGTCCTATATTTCTGCGTTTTTCGCGCATCACGCACCCATTGAAGTCAATGGGTGCCTGAAAATCACGCGCACCACACGGAAGCACTTCCGTGGGACGTGCGTGATTCGCGCAATAGCAGTCAAAAGTATGAATGAAAACAATGTTTACAAACATCCAAACAGAGTGTCTTAATGATGGCGACTGTGCGAAAAGCACGCAGCCGCGCATCCTATGTGATGACACACGGAGCTGTTAAGTGCCTTTTGCACACGCAAAACGCCGAGGTTTTTCGCGTGCGCAAAAACGCACACGCTCGTGTAAATCCGCCCTAAAGGTCAGATTCACACGAACAAGTGCAAACTCAGACGTGAAAAACTGCTGTTTTTCACATCCGAGTTGCACCCGTGTGGGACCCATTTTCACAGATCAGTCATAGACTGGAGTCTATTGAGGGATCCGTGAAAACGGACTAAAAAAAAAAAAAAAAAAAAAAAAAAAAAGGACATGCCCTATATATCCTAAGGACCCTTCACACGGTCCGTTAAAACGGTGGCCGCGTGAACGGCCCAATTGAAATACATGCATTCGTGTGACGGCCTTTTTTTAATGCCCATCACACGAACATGTTAAACGCTAGTCTGAATAAGGCCTAACGGTGAGTTCTCATGTAGCGTAAATACTGCGGCATAATACAATAGCAGCAGAATGGATGAGATTTGAACAAATCTCATCCACATGCTGCGTAAATGCGGAGCGGAAAAAACGCTCAGAAATGTAGCTGCGGTGCAGTTTTTTAATCTGCAGTATGTCAATTGTACTTGCATAATTGCTGATTATTTGTTAAGGTTTTCCCCATTGAATAGAATGGGAAGGTAAAACTCGCAACAATCAGATGTTGCGTTTTTTTGCTACGGAAACAAAGCGATTCTGCTGCAAAAAACGCAACTCAAAAAAAAAAAAAATCATATACTTACCCAGAATTCTGCGTTTCTTCGTCCAGGCCGGCCTTCGGGGATGACGTTGCCTCCTATGTGACCACTGCAGCCAATCACAGGCTGCAGTGGTCACATGAGTTGAAACGTCATCCCAGGAGGAGGGACGCGTCGCCATGGCTGCGTAAGTATGAAACTTTTTTTGTTTTATGTGCAGTTTTCTGCAAGCGGACGTACCGGCCGAAAAACTGCACCACCGCACCTAGCTCCTTCAGCTAGGCAGAGATAACAGCTTCTGTCATGTTAGCCCCCTGAGCAGCAAGGCTTCTCCGCAGTTATACTATGTCAGTTGGAATGCCTCGCCGCTCAGAGGGTTAACACACCAGAAGGGGTTATCTCTGCCTAGCTGAATACTCCATCACCGGTTACACCTATGCAGACAAAAGCAGCCATAGAGGACGCCGGTAAAACCATTATTGGTGGTCAGGTGTAGACTAATGGCAGAACAGCTCCTTAATATAAACATTGGTATTTCAGGGTTAATATTACATACAGCAGCACTGAGCTGATCAGCAGCGGTCAGTCATCACACCGGCGGGCTAAGGACATGTCCCTCAGCAGACCTCTGAATGGAAGTTTGCAGAAGTTTTGTGAGGTCAGACAGTTATCTCTCCGTCAAAAATTACTTACAGAGCTGTTACTATATACTAGCTAATAAGCTTTTACAAGCATGTGCCCAGAGCTTCTCTTTAACCCCTTAACGACCAGGCCTTTTTCGGCCTTAATGACGAGGGATTATTTTTTGTTTTTTTACTGTCGCATTCCAAGAGTCGTGACTGTTTTATTTCGTCGACATAGCCCTATAAGGGCTTGTTTCTTGCGGGACGAGTTGTATTTTTCAATTGCACCATTTTTAGATGCATATAATATATTGATTAACTTTTATTAACTTTATTTTAGGAAGGAATTAAAAATAAACCGCTATTTCAGCATAGTTTATTTGCGTTATAAATTTTTGCCGTTCACTATGCGGTGTAAACAATAGGTTACCTAGATTACGGGGATGCCAAATATGTAAAGGTTTTATATTTTTTCCTACGTTTGCACAACAAAACCCCTTTAAAAATAAAAAATTACTTGTTTTTGCATCGCCGCATTCCAAGAGCCGTGACTTATTTTTCTGTTGAGGTCGCCATGTTTTTTTTTGCGGGACAAGGTGTGGTTTTAAATTGGTTCTATTTTGGGGTACATGGAACTGATTAACTTTATTTTATGTGGTGGGAATGGAAAAAGTAAAGTAATTTTGCGGTGGTTTTTTGCATTTTATTTGGACGCTGTTCACCCAGCGGTTTAATTAACGTGTTAACTTCATTGTTAGAGTCGTTACGATACCATATGTGTATGTGTTTTGTTTTTTTTACACTTTTACTAAATATAACCAATTTACATGAAAAAAGTGTTTTTTTTAATTTTACAGTATTCTTTAATTTTTTTCATAAACGGACGTTTTCAATTTTTTCATTTTTAGTCTCACTTCTTTGCAATCTTCTAAATCGCAAATATAATGCTTTGGTATACTTCGTATGCCAAAGCATTTTTGTATGTCAGTGTAAAGCTGACAGGCAATCTATTAGGCCATGCCTCTGGCATGGCATATTAGGCAGTTGCTGAAGGCAGACCTGACACCTTTGTTAGGCTCCTGGCTTCCATGGAAAAACATAGGTGCCCCATGATTGCGTTGCGGGGGTGCCGATGGGGAAACATCCCTAGGGAGCTCTGGAATTAAACCCAGCAATTTCTCCACGATTTCTTGGGCTTTGCTTTTAGGGCGTTCCCTGTGCAGTAAAAAAATGACATAACTTTATTCTGCAAGTCGATACGATGACACATACCAAATTTGTATAGTTTTTTTTGTCTTACAAAATAAAAGTTGTCAAATAAAAAAATAAAAAAAAATAATGGTTGCGTCACCATATTCTGAGATCCATAACTTTTATTTTTCCGTCGATGGAGCGGTCGAAGGCCTTGTTTTTTACTGGCCAATCTGTAGTTTTTAATAGTACCATTTTTGGGTGCATATGACATTTTGATTACTTTTGTCTGTTTTTGTTGGAGGTGAGGTGATCAATAAAACAGAAATTCTGCCAATGAATTAAACAGCAATTCCCCAGAAGAAGCCGAGCCAAGCAAAACTCGAGTTGGCCTGTTGGAGTTTTTGTTTGCCACGTGGATTTTAATATTGCCACATGCGGTTTTTAAACATTTACCTTGTGAGCATAAATAAATCAGACTAAGAACTCTAACGTAATTTGGACGTTATTACGCTATTTTCGTATGTTTGTGTCATTTGCGGATATAGAGATTGCACAGGATATAGGATCTTAATGGTGTGCATTTGTATCTTAAAAGGTGATAACGGTCATCTAATGCTGGAACAAGTGAGAACGCGATCAGCTGTAATCCTTTCCCTACTAGATACCGCCAGAGCGCAACAGTTAGGCCCCATGCACACGACGGTGCCCGTAACCACGGTCTGTGATTATAGGCACGGCCGATGGCGAAGTCATCCGCATTTGCGGGCTGTGCTTCCATTATAAATTATGGGAACACGGTCCGTAAAATAAAAAAATAGGACATGTCCTATTTTTTACGGAAACTTTGTAAGGCCCGGACACCTTCCCGTAAATATACCGGAAGGTGTCCGTCAGCCATAGAAATGAATGGGTCCGTAATCACGGATAAAATCTACGGTCGTGTGCATGGGCCTTCGTTTTTGTTTTATTTGTGACTTTAAGAAATTGGACCCTTTCTTATAACTTTTGCTGTACCGGAGTATTATAGTGTATTAGTGTGCAGATATTATATATTTTTATATCTCCAAATTGTGACAAACCGGTGTCTGGCTGTAAGACAACTAGCTACAGAAGGAGCCCCCCCCGCCCTGTCTGCAATAAGAGATGATGAATGTTAAACCCTGCTCCCACAGCCATCTGCCAACCAAAAAAATGGAAGAGATCAACAGGAAATGAACCCACGTTCTGTGTAAGATTTCTACCAAACTGTTCGTTTCTGGAACATGCAGAAGATCCTACAAATACAGTGGACAAGTTTATCTTCTATTAACTTTTACCATTCATTTCTAGATTGTGTTCCTTTAACTACAATATCTAGATGAGTCCATTTATACATTAGCAAAAAACGATAAAACGCCCAAAAAAATTTCTTGACATACCTGATGATGTTGTTTCAAGCCAAAATGAAAGCGGCTAATTTCATTACTAAGTGAGCAGTCTCCGCTGAGATTGGCAGCTCTAATCTACAGAGGACAAAATGGAAATTGCAAGAATATTGAACAGCAGTGGTTTTAGTACAAACATACTATTTAAAGAGGATCTGTCACTAGTTTATTAATGCCCTATCTCCTAACTAATCTAATAGGTGCTATGATTTGGATAACTACAGCATATTTTTTCAAAAATGATTCAAAAAGTTATGAGCATTATTCTAAATATGCTAATTTGGCTATACTTGCCAAATGGGAGGTTACTTTCCTTTCACTCTGGGTGGTGTAATGTTTTTTGTATGATGCTGTCCAATCATACTACAACTTTTCCCCCTTCCCTGCCCAGCAACACAGGGTGATCATATAGTATACAGCTTCCATCCCCGACTTTGTTTTTAACTGGCGATATCTCCGGTCGTGTCACACCTACAACTGCAATCCTGGCGCCATATGAAGGATTAGAATCTCCTCTTTCATATGCCACAGCCGGAGATATAGCTATTTGAAGTGATCCCCCTTCCCTCCAGCCTCAGTCTCCCACAGCGTGTGAAGCAGCTTCATGCGTCGGAGGCTGTGAGGTAGCGCCACTTCAGGAGAATCGCTGGTGGTGACACCCACTTGTCTAATAAATGCTCATTTACATAGAAAAAAACCTCATAACTTTTAAAACAATAAATGTTTTGGGACACAATTTTCACTTTAATTATCAGTGTGACAGCGCAAATTAGATTAGCTAGTGAATAGGGCATTACTAAACTAGTGACAGATCCTCTAACAAGCCTTGAGAAGAATCTCTAAACTGTCCCCAACTGCCATCTTTACTGGTCACCTCACTGCTGAAGTCACGAAAGTCTCCTAAGGGTTAGTTCACACTGAGTTTTTGACACTTATTTTGATGCGTAAAACGCGCAAAAAAAACGTCCGAAAATGCCTCCCATTGATTTCAATGGGAGGCAGAGGAGTTTTTTGCTGCAAACGGAGAAACAGTCTCGCGGGAACACGAAGAGACATGCCATATCTTCGGGCGTTTACATCTCTGACCTCCCATTTGACATCAATGGGAGGCAGAGAAAGCGTATTTCTCAGAGTTTTTGCCCGTGGCGCTCAATGGCCGCGGGCGAAAAACGCGGCAAACAGCGTGCAGGCAGATCAAAATCTGCCTCAAAATTCCAAGCGGAATTGAGGCAGAATTTCTACCTGCAAAAAACTCTGTGTGAACATAGCCTTAAGGGTCACTGCTCTACCATCCGAGGAGTCTCGTGCACGGTTCTATTCTAATTAATAGGACCAATGCATAAGAGTCCTCCAGCATTTTACTATTACCTCTGCAACTGTACCACCCTGCATGCAAGATTAGGAGGGAAAGCAAAATACCTTATATTATTTGTATGTTTTGTGTGGAAATCCTTTATAATACAGCAGATAGAGAAGATTTCCATTAAATGGAAGAGAGTGTATAATGCCATGACAATTACTGTTAAAAGGGTTTTCCAGTCCCTAAAAATGTACGGCCTATCCTCAGGATAGGCCATCGATAGATGATGGGTCGGGGTCCAACTCCCGGGACCTCCGCCGATCAGCTGTTTTGAAGGAGCCGCAGTGCTCGTACGAACACTGCTTTCCCTTCATTTCTTCTTGCAAACCATGAATCGTCGACATGCGTTTAGCGGCGATTCACAGGTATTGCAGCCTTCTTCTCATATAGGTGAATGTGTCACCTATATTATTTTTATACTAATTAAAACCACATACGGATACTTTTTTTTTTTTAAATCTGTTTTTATTCTATTTTCTGTGGATGATTATGGGGCAGCCATCTCTCCTGAGCTACTGTTAACAGAATTTAAATATGCTTTACATCAGTCACATGGTCCATAGGAACCTACTGTATTAACAGGAAGGGACCCATTGACTTCTATGGGAGAGCTTTCCAGACATGCTCTGTGACCTGTGCAGAAAGGGATAGGAGTGGAGCTGTGTCCATCCTCTATTGTCAGTGGTGGATCCTGTGTTATCTATATATATCGGCGTTACGTTTTATTGAATTCCTGCCTGTGATAATGAAAATGAGATCTACAGAAAGTGTTAGTCTATTATGAACAGTGGATCCTGTGTTAGTTATATAAAGGTGTCACCTGTAAGTGTGAACCTTTCTGTGATGATAATGAGAGGACTGCTGAGAAGTGACCTCTATGGGACAGTAAGTGACCAGAATGAAAACTGCAAGATTTTAGAATTGCTTTTATTTTTTTAATAGACTATAACATAGAAAATATTAAAAACATCACCAAAAAATCTTAAAAAAATAGGTTTAACATAAAAACTTTGCTTAACAATAGGCCATTTTCCCTTTAATAAACGACTTGCTCACTTAGAGACTGATCTGTTGACAATGGGCAGTGACCGGGATCAGTTCTGTCTGACCTCAATCATGCTTCCTGTAACTGCCTGATAACAAATGACAATCTATGCAACAGGACCCAATAAGTCCAGTAGACATTGCTAGACCCAGCTAAAAAGGTTGTCATCTGTTGTAACGCAGTCACAGGGACTGAAACTGAGGTCTAATAGGACTATCTCTAGTCACTTCTTCTAATGGCCGTCAGACGACTGCATGTATTCTAATTGGGCTGTGAACACGACCATTGTTTTAACAGACCGTTGGAAGGGTACGTGAAAAAACACGACATGTCCTATTTTCGTCCGTTTTCACGGATCCCTCAAGAGACTCAAGTCTATGAGGGATCCGTGAAAACAGGTCCCGCACGCGTGCAACTCAGATGTGAAAAACTGCAATTTTTCACGTCCGAGTTTACAATCCTTCATCTGAATAAGCTCTAAGGGTGTTTACTGTCCGCAAATAGGGATACAACGGCTACACAGCTGTAGCTGTCCGCAGTTACAGAAGTACCCATAGACTTCTATGGTCGAGTCTGTGACGTGGATAATTTCTACGGCATGAACACACATCCGTAAATAAACGGAAAGGTGTCTGTGGCCAATAGAAACTAATGGGTCCGCAATTTCATCTGTAATTACCTGATCTGTAATTATGGATGAAAACTACGGTCGTGTGCACGGGGCCTAAAAGCTGGCTGTACAGAAAATACCCAGGAAAAATACATTAAAACAAGAAAGTCAACTTAATATATAAATATAATTTATTTTTTTTATATGCATACCTCAGAGCACGCCAAATGCCGAATGTTGTTAAACCAATCAACATGTGCACGGCAGTGGTCAAACGCGTGAATCAGTTCATGTGTCACCACGCGGTTCATGTGCGACTGACTGTGGATGTTATTCTGACATAATACAATCTGAAAGGGGGGCAAAAAAAAAAAAAAAAAATAAAAAAAAAGTTATTTGGACATCTAAATTTACAATACCATTCTGTTATAGAAAACCCTAGTCGGCATATCTCTTACTTTGAAGTTTGTTATGAAGTCCTTGCAGAATATGAAACACATTTGACTTATTTATAAGCAGTTTACTTACTTCAGATGTATCCGCATCAAAGCCTCCACTTACTGATCCATCACAATCTTCACAAGAAAAATGGCGGTCTCTGGAAACCGTGCTGAAAAATACAATGCACTTCCAATGAATAAAGGTATTCCCGGTGAACTGGAATACGTCTTGTTTCACAGCACAGGACCTTATGCCCCAGCGGTTACATTTAGACCATTCAAGAGAGCAGAGAGGGGCACTCCAAGTAAGTTTATATCTATTGACATAAACTGGTCACCAAGACATTGGTACATATCTCACACGTTAAAATTATGTTGGCCATTCTGCCCTCCAAGTAGTACGCTATATACCCAGTCTCTGTGACCCTCATCATACAGTATAGAAGACAAGCTTCCCTGCGCCCCAGCTCCTGTGATATAAGACTTCCCCGGTTTCTAATGAGGAAAGTTTATTTTTCGACCAGAACAGGACCTACACTAGGTCATCATATAGACTCCCTCTAATAACAGGTTTTAACTAGGAGACACTTTTTCGCAAGAAAAAAAAAAACCTTGCCACTAAGTGTGTCTTATAGTTCGCAGCCAGGGAGGCCCAGTGGTGCCAGATCCTCTGACCGCTTCCTAATGATTAAGCAAATCGCTCATAAAGCACTCTACTCGATCTCCGAAAGAAACATGTGGCTGTTCCTAGCGGAGCTTTCCTTTTCCCTGCTTGGTACGAATCCATATGATCAGGGCAGGAACGGAATTCTGCTGAACACAATGTGCATGTCGCGGTCAGTTTCCGGTCAGAAAGAACACCGCTGGAACCAGGGGAAGGGAGAAAACCGCCAGACATCAAACTCTATTTTACCATAGACCACCAGGGAACAAAATATGAATCCCCTCATGTACCCTAGACCGCCAGGCACCAACCCCTACTTTTACCCTAGACCGCCAGGCACCAACCCCTACTTTTACCCAAGACCGCCAGGCACCAACCCCTACTTTTACCCTAGACCGCCAGAGAACAAAATATTAATCCCTTCATGTACCCTAGACCACAAGGCAACAACCCCTACTTTTTCCCTAGACCACCAGGGAAGTTTTCATTAGTAGGAAATATTTTTTCCTAATACCAGTTTTCTAAATCTGGGTGTATTTTTTTTATATGAAAAAACAACAACAAAAAAAACAAAACCCTGTAACTCCTGCCATGGAAAATGAAGGAATTATTGGGACACTTACCAACCAGACAGCTTCATGGCATCTAAAAGAAGCTTGGCATATGGACCTGACGAACAGTAAAAGGAACATGTAAAGGTTATAGTGACTATGCCGCTGTGGTCTTCACATAATCTTTATGATCCTTTTTTGTTTTTTATTTGTTCATAAAATGTTAATTATGTAAATTTTGACCAGAAAAATAAACAAATAGGAGGTCGGAAACCCTGCGAGTGCTATACACAGGGTAGAGAATTGGCCAGGCTGTAGGGTTGCTATTATAAGCTGAAGTGAATGCAGCCCCATCACACCTACTCGTTTCCATGGTCATCTGTAGCATCCTCTGACATTTATACTTCGCTCCGTTGGATTCAGACAAGAGCGGATCCTTTTTATTCTCCCAACTGTGTCTGTCCGGGAACAGAGGGTAACCATGGTCTCCATGCGCCGATCTATCTCCCTCCATGTGTTTCACCTTTACAACTACCTTACGAATCCATGTAAAAGTGCAGAGGAAGCTGCCATCTTGAAACCGCTGCACGTGACGCCGTGACGTTATTATCAAAGCCGAACACTCTCCGCCATTTTTATTGGGGGCAAAACAAAAATTCATATATTCCACTTATACATCGGACTTTTTTCTTTATTATTATTATTTATCGGTGTAGCTATTTGATAAGGGACAGTACACTCTACATATCGCTGGGGTGCGCTGTTTTGTAATTCGGAGACGTAAGCAAGGCGACGTTGGTTTCTATGACTACCGTGTAGCTGCAGAGCATGCCGGGAGACAGTGAATGGGAAGTGATAGTAGCGAAGCGGCTGAGTAAGGAGCTGGAGGTAGGTGACGACAACGTGTACTTATATTTACTACTTCCTCGTGGTCCTGGTTTACGGCTGTCCAGTGGCAGTAGATCTTCAGCGCCCAGTATGCCATGCCAATCTGTGTCGTGCCAGGTGAATCTAGAAAGAGACTGGGGCCTTGCCAAGCGCCTGATGCGGCTAAATATATATATATATATATATATATATATATATATATATATATATATATATATATATATATATACATACATATATATACACATACATACATACTTCGGGCTGCATCACACAAGCTACTGAAAGAAGTGTGAGCTATACATGGTGCAGATATTCTCCACAGAACATACCAATGGTTCACACTCTGCTTACATTCTTTATATTACATAACATTCCCTCAAAAGATACAATCGCCTCTAAACCCAGGTCCTGGCCTCGTCCTCTTATACTAGGTAGTTATTCATGATACTTGGGGTGTGAGGAAAGGAGAACACTTTCTATTATACATCTCGCCTTGTGACTATAGTGGCCAGTGTCGGGGTAACTTGTGCCCACCAGAGGGATTGATTGAGGACCCACTTTCCATCTATTGCACGTTAAGATGTAAGGTGACTTCTATAGAAGGTGTATGGCCACCTTTAGTCTTTGATGTTTCTTAAAGTGTTGTTTTCCTTATTCGCTGCTTATTTAAGGCCTTATTCACACAGTTCAGTTTCTGTTCACTTTTTTGAAGCCACAACCAGGTGTGGATTGTAAAGAGCGGGTACGTATATAGAAAAAAAAATCGACTTTTATTTTTAATCCACTTCAGGTTGTGGCTTCAAAAACTGCACCAAAATGGCATGGTGTGAATATGCCCTAATAACCGTAAAGCCCACACAATCCCTGAGTGAGAGCAGCATGCTGATGGCTAGATTGTATTTGATGGTCTGCTGTATTCTTTCTTATCAATATTTGTTTTGTGCTGAAACAATGAGACCCAAACATTGCAAAATGGATTAATAAAATTGATGAAAAAATAATCTAGTAGCATAACATTAATTTTATATACTCATCAAAGGTTATCTGTCAGCGTCCTCTAAACTGCTGGCTGCGTTCTATATACACAGGGTGGGCAATGTAGCGTGACTATACCCGTGGAGTCCATCATGCAAGTTGCATGACTGAGAAATCAACTTTTTAATGCCCCCAATGCTCGCAGGTCCCCTTAATGTTTACGTGCTCCAGGCTCTCTTCGTTGAACACTGCCAGCTGTTTATATTGGCCGTGACATCCAGGTGGAGAATGAATGGCGAGGTGGCTGCGCATGTGTGCCGCCCTCTTTATTCTGTTCTGTGTTAGTTACGGAATCAGTTGTAGTGGTCTGGGGTAGACATGGATCTGTATAACATACATTATGAAAGATTTTTCATTCCCTTTTTGTTTTCAAGGCACATCACGACCATGTCTTCTCCAAACAAAGCACTCGATTTACAGTTACAAATGAAGCAAAATGCAGAGGAGCTGCAGGACTTTATGAGAGAGCTGGAAAGCTGGGAAAAGGATATAAAACAGAAGGATGCCAAGCTGAGTAAAGAGACCGTGGCAGGTGAAGAGGTAAGCATATCTACAATACATGCAAGCATGCAGCACATCTGTGTCGTACAGAAAGCCCAATCCAGACCCATATTTTACAAGATCCTAAGTCATTTTCTACAACTGAACCCGGTTTTCAAATATCTAGTGCCAACCCAGAATCATAGGGGGGAAAAATCTCCAGTGATTGCAAAATAAATGTACACAGTGCTAGTGGCCCCCTTTTTAGAGGAGATTTGAGCCCCAAAATTGTTCCTGCTGCCTCTGCAAAGGGTGCTTCCAGGTTAAGTGGGGTCCTGCTTGTAAAATTTGCACTGGCAGCAGGAAAAATGTTAGGGTCATCCTCTAATACAGAGCAACACATTGAAAATGGTCCATAGATGAGAACATAATTCATCAGGTGAACATAAAAAGCAGCCTCTCGTGGGAGCATACATACGAGCTCTGGGCATGGTTCAAGAAAAAAACGACATACATTGACCGTAATATTGGTGGAGTAACTGCAATGCCAATGTCTACCCTTATACAGGTGTTATAAGAAACAAACGCTTTTAAAAAGGTTCACTAAGAACTTAAGAGGAACCTGTTACGTCGAAAGTCTAGACCTATCTGTGGGCATCATGTTGTAGAGCTGGAGTAGGTGAGCAGATTTATGTGTATTTATGTACTGAAATATTCAACATAACTTGTAATTTATTTATACCTCTGCTCTTTCTCAACTTGGGAGTCCAGGGGGCAGTCCTACTCAGTAAATGACAGCTCATTTTATGCACACTCATAGGGGGGAAGGCTGTCAATCCGTGATTAGAACCACCCACTGGACTCCTAATCTTAGAGCAGAGATTTTAATAAATAAATTCAAAGTTATAAAGAATTTTGTGTTACAAAACTATTTATCTATCTTATCTCCTCCTGCTCTACAACATACTGCCTGCAGATTGGACTGCAATTTCAGCATGACAGATTCCCTTTAAAGTCGTTTTCCAGCCAGTAAAAATTGATGGCCTATCCTCTATTTATTGAGTGATTTTTTATTTTTGCAGTGTTCACCATGTGGTAAAAACATGTTCACCTTATTCTGCGGGTCGATATGATTACGGTAAAGAAAAATTCTTAATAGGTGTACAAAGATGGCCCCCAGGCTGCCATGACAACCATCGGCGGCGATGGCATGTCAGGGGGGGCCGCCCCCCCCATTCTAACGGCTTAGATGCCGCAGTCGCTATTGGCCGCGGCATCTAAGGGGTTAAACGAGTGGGATCCTGCTTGCTACACTGAAGGGTCGGCTGTAAGATCCAGCCGACACGCACGTTCTGAGCCCGCTCCATACTCCCCCACCAGACCTAAAGAATAGTCTGAGAGTTCAAGCAATGAAACTAGCTGCAGGAAATGTTATAAAAAAAAAACATTACTCACCTGTTACATCCCCCCGCCACTCCAGCGCTAATGCTCTAGTGGTTCCCGCCGGTCTTTCTTTATCTTCCTAGAGTGATGAGGTGCTGAACCAGTCCGTGATTGCTGCAGCCAATCACTGACCTCTGCTGTCACGTGCAGTACATGATAACGTCACCGCTGAGTCCAGTGACTGGCTACAGAAGTCAGGTGCCAGTACATCATTGTTGTTGGGATCTCCTAACCCCACAGCATTAGGAGCTGTAAGATAAAGAAATCCACAATATGCTCTCTCTGTCCATAGATGTTTGGATACTGAGGGGAGAGTTTAACATATTCTGTTTTCTGTCCATTCTTCCCTGATAGCCTTTGTGTCCTGGAACCCTTTTATCGTCCCTCTGTGTCCTGCTAGGCAAACATAACCAGAGAGAATATGGCAGATAAAGCACAAGTTTTTACAGGGTTAAAAAGTGCCATTAAATAAATATGCATACCATATATACAGTGAACAGATCATCGCTGAATGAGTCTCCTATGGTGTGAATATTGATCGTAAACTATCAGCATTGTGAGAAACTAGACATGGACCGCACAATCCACAGTATATACGTTGATCTGAGCCGCTAGGCATAATTTAGAAACATGAACATGAGGTTCTTTGTAAACATTTTGATCAAACTGTATAAGCCCACTTGCCACTTCACGGCGAACTCTTTAAAGTGGGTCCCTACTCTATCGGCTGCAGCACCGCATGGCGGCCCCCGCCACCGCAGCACCGCTCCCGCAGAGGGAGCAACCCAGTGGTCCAAAAGCACCCATGCTAACAGACCGTGCCGAGCCTCCTTGGATCTGGGCCACGTCCCACCACAAGTGCAGCACTACAGCAACAGACACCACCATACAGCACCACAACATGTGAACAGATGGAATGAGCTCACCTTGCCATGAGCCCCCAGTGGCCAACTGAGAGCACAAGCAAGAGCAGGAACATTTCCTCATTTCTTTTGTTTTACTTGGCACCAGCACTCCACCCATTTGAAAAAATACCCAGCTGATTTTAATTCAGGAATGACCTCATAAGTGTTCCTGCTCTTGCTTGTGCTCTCAGTTGGCCACTGGGGGCGCATGGCAAGGTGAGCTCATTCCATCTGTTCACATGTTGTGGTGCTGTATAGTGGTGTCTGTTGCTGTAGAGCTGCACTTGTGGGGGGACGTGGCCCAGAGCCAAGGAGGCTCGGCACGGTCTGTTAGCATGGGTGCTTTTGGACCACTGGGTTGCTCCCTCTGCGGGAGCGGTGCTGCGGTGGCGGGGGCCGCCATGCGGTGCTGCAGCCGATAGAGTAGGGACCCACTTTAAAGAGGTCGCCGTGAAGTGGCAAGTGGGCTTATACAGTTTGATCAAAATGTTTACAAAGAACCTCGTGTTCATGTTTCTAAATTATGCCTAGCGGCTCAGATCAATGTATATACTGTGGATTGTGCGGTCCATGTCTAGTTTCTCACAATGCTGATATTGATCGTAAACTAAGTTCTTGTCTTAGAAGGGGCATGGCTTCTAGAGAACAAGGTGTCATTTTACCACGTTCTAAAGCACTGGTACAACCACATCTTGTATATGCAGTCTAGTTTTGCCCTCAGACTATAAAACAGATATTGGGGACCAAATTAAGGTGTAGGTAAATGTTTTTGAAATGAAATGTATATACACCAGAACAGGGGTCAGCAACTAGCGGTACTCCAGCTGTAAAACTACAACTCCCAGCATACTAGAGAAAAGAAGGTTGAGGGGGAATATGATATCTTTATAGAATAATGAAAACTTGTTTTTCAAGGTTAAAAAAGTGATTTAATCTTAGAATAAGAAGGTTTTACTTTACTGTCAGAACTGTAACGTTCTTCTACATGCTCCCACAGGTATTGGTAATGGGAGAAATTGTGGGTAGATGTGAGAAAGGGTTAGACACCTTAAGAAAACCAATATACAGGGTTACGTAGTGACAGTGGAGAATATCCATCTGGGATCTGTGATTGGCAATAGAGGGTTAGGAAGGAAGTAATCTATGCCCTTCAACTGTCTTTTTTCTCGAAGTTGAACCTGAAGGATTTGTGTATTTTCATCCCACTAACTGTGTGACTGTAAATGCCAATTCAATATAAAACTGCTATAAATCTTGAACGTTTAGTTTGTAATATGTATATTAATTATGTAAATACTTTTCATGTAGACATTACCACCAGTTAGAAACAAAGACTACAGAAAAAAGAAAAAGAGCAGGAGTAAAGTGTCCACCGAAACGAAGAAAAACGAAGAGAACAAAAACCCGAAGAGAAAATTGCATGACTACGACTACTGGGAAAAGCTGGATGTGGTAAGTGTAAGCCATAGTATTATACACAGCACCTTATGTTTGTTCTGCATAATGAAATCTATTATAAGAACATTATATCAAGTACTGAATGCTGATTTTTTTTTTTAATTGTGGCACATATTGAGGCTTATGTTTTTTTGATATTTTTGCCCATGAATACTCACTTAGTTGCCTTATTTTTGGGAAAATGTATACTACACGCACTTCTTTCTGATTTGGTCAGGAATATAATATATATACATTAACATTTGTTACCCTAGAATCTGTGACTTCAATACGCTATCAGTCTAGTGAGTGATCTGGATTACTGGACTCCCTTTATATATAATCATGTTCTACCTGGATGACCTCTTTAGGTTGTTCCCAGTTCCTCAAAACGTGTTTTCCCAACTTAAATAGGATATGCCATGAATGTCTGATAGATGCAGGTTTTAGCTCTGGTACTCGTACCTATATCCAAAACGGGGGTCACTCGACCCCGTCCGGAGTTATGGAAGAAGACAAACAAGAGGGCTCGGCTGTTTCGGAAACTACCATAATAATAAACGGAGATAGTGACCACTTAATGCTACATTTCCACTGCAGCGACCGTGAGTGGACAGACACTGCATCTCTAGCAACCCCCCCCCCCCCCCTTTCCCACCGTGCAGGCTTAATTTTAAGCGGGGATTGTCTCGGATAATGCCTTTAAACGTTCGCCAAAGAATTATTTGTGTACTTTAGGTTAATCAAGAGCCTTTTATGTATTGTTTTTGTAATGGACACATCCGTATTTGTCTTTCCATATATGCTAGGTTTTAAAATGTAACTGTATAATATATCTTCTGGTTTAGGACAAAGCCTTACAGGAGCTTGATAAAGAGGACAACACCAATGAATCAATGTCTGCTGAGTCTGATTCTGGAGACGAAGATGGCATTAGAATTAATACAGAAAAGGCTTTGGCAGAAAAAGAAAAAGTATATTGTGCATTTTTATGTGTTCCTTTGATACATTACTACACTTTGGGTACTACTTACCTGCTAATTATTTTTCTCATTTTGTTTTCTTGTCTGCTCAAATGTTGTTTAGCTAAGCTTTGTAAGGCTATGTTCACACGGGGTCTTTTGCCGAGTTTTTTGACGCGGAAACCGCGTCGCAAAACTCGGCAGAAACGGCCCGAGAACGCCTCCCATTGATTTCAATGGGAGGCGTCGGCGTCTTTTTCCCGCGAGCAGTAAAAC
This sequence comes from Rhinoderma darwinii, assembly GCF_050947455.1. Taxonomy (NCBI): domain Eukaryota; kingdom Metazoa; phylum Chordata; class Amphibia; order Anura; family Rhinodermatidae; genus Rhinoderma; species Rhinoderma darwinii. The sequence continues at coordinate 168,164,056 of NC_134689.1, forward strand.
TGCCTCGCGGGAAAAAGAAGCGACATGCCCTATCTTCGGGCGCTTCCGCCTCCGACCTCCCATTGACTTCAATGGGAGGCAGGAGAAAGCGTGTTTTCTGCCCGCGGCGCTCAATGGCCGCGGGCGAAAAACGGCGCGATCATTGCTATTCACACGGAGTATTTTGGGGGAGGAATATCTGCCTCAAAATTCCGTTTGGAGCTTTGAGGCAGATATTCCTCCCCCAAAATACTCCGTGTGAACATAGCCTTAGGGCAGGCTATGACCAGAGACAACAGTTTGTCTAATTTGTTTATTAAATAATTAAATCCACACACATTTTTTAGGAATTCAAATGCTTAAGGCCCTATCACACAAGCCAAGGATCGGGCAAACGAGCGTTCATATAAACGCTTGTTCCCAATCATTGCCCTGTGTAATAAGCGCAACGATCAGCTGATGAACAACCAAACACTCGTTCATCAGCTGATCTGCCCTTTTATGCAGCATTAAAAATCACGGTTGTCGGCAACACATCTCCCTGTGTAATCAGGGAGATATGCTGCCGACATGATGAAAATGTATAGGGATGAGCAATCGTAGTAACGTAGTAATCATTGCTTCGTGTGATAGGAGCAAACGATCGCAGATCAACGAGCTGTCTCATTGATTGGCTCTCGTTTAGTGCTGATCAGACCCTTGCCCATACTTTACACTGCAGCTCTGGTTGTTTGGTTCGCTTGCTGTTTATAGGCTCAAACTCACAAGGAACTGCAGGAAGCTATTACTTGTAATAATACAAGGATGGAAACATTAGCAAACTATGATAAACAAAACCAACCATGAGATAATTAGATGCACGTGGTAATGCAGATGAGCATCGTTGAATTTTTATGGAGTTCCCTTTGGGTTGGCTGCGACTCAAAAAGCGCCAGTGCCAGAGGCTGTATCACCAATTTCATAGAACAAAAGAAATGTCTAAGACTAAGTTCACACATTTTTGCCACGGATTGGCCAGTGGGTCTAATACAATGGAGTTAATCTGTGGATTTCCACAAGCTGCAGATTTTAAACTTCGCAGTGCGATCATTATTCCACACCGATCTACTTAAATGTGTGTGAATGGGGTATAAAATACTCCTTTCAAATGCATTGCCGGCTGAATGCTAGCGGATTCTGTCAGGATTTAAGCTCAGAATCCATGCCTAAATCCTGATCGAATCCTGATCGTGTAAACGTGGTCTTAGAGCTCTTGTGGTTAATTGAAACAGGGCTGTTTAATTCCATAGCAATCTATTTTCATTCCAAAAATCAGCGTTTTAATGGAGTCCGCTCTCGGCTACATTGGGGCAGGCGTGATGATGACTTGGTATCTATGGAAAGTAACTAATTCAGACAAAACTGAAAATAAGTTCAATAATTATGCAAATTGTCAATGTTTACTTCAGGGAAATAATTATTTTAAAGCTGGGAATTATGATGAAGCTGTGCAGTTCTACACAAGAGGCATGAATGCTGATCCATACAACGCGGTATTGCCTACAAATCGAGCATCTGCTTTCTTCAGGCTAAAAAAGTAAGTGTTTTGTCCTGATTTTTTTTTTTTTAAAGAACAAGTGTGTTTTTTCTATTTGTATGTTCCCTTAAAGCTGATAGCATTTTCTTTCCATATTTTTTATTTTTTTTAGGTATGCTGTGGCTGAATCAGACTGTGATCTGGCTATTGCTATAAACCGCAATTACTGGAAAGCCTATGCTCGGAGGGGAGCCTGTCGTCTGGCATTGAAGAATTTCCAAGGAGCAAAGGAAGGTTGTCTACGAGGCTGTTTTTTATTATCTCACATTTTGTACAAAAATTAAATGATTACCAGTACATATAAGTTTTTGAGTTCCAATCTTCTGTCAAACTGTTAAATATACTTCCTCCCTTAGTAAAATTTTAACCCCTTCAGGACCCAGCCATTTTTTTGGATTTCCGTTTTCATTTTTTCCTCCCTACCTTTAAAAAGCTATAACTTGTTTTTTTGTTTTTTTTTCTGTCATTATAGCCATATGAGGGTTTTGTTTTTTGGGGACGAGTTGTAGTTTTTAACGGTAGCATTTGTTGTGCCATATAATGAATGGGGAAACTAAAAAAAATTCTTTGTGGGGTGGAATAGGAAAAAAATAGATTCCTCAATTTTTTGAGGGGTTTTGTTTTTACGGCTTTTACCATACGGTAAAAACAGCATGTTTACTTTATTCTACCAGTCAATATGATTACGGTGATACCAAACTTATATTGTTTTATGTTATACTACTTTTACAAGGAAGAAACTGTTAAAAATAAAATTTGTGTTTTGTCGCCACATTCTGAGAGGCATAACTTTTTTTATTTTTCCATCGATTAAGCGGTAATCAGACGAGCTTTAGTTTCTATTGGTGCTATTTTGGGCTACATGAGACTTTTTGAACCCTTTTTATTAAATTTTTTTGTGACATGAAATTACCAAAAAAACAGCAATTCTGGTGTTTTATATATTTTTTTACTTTTATGGCGTTCATCGTGCACATTAAATATTGCTATATTGTAATAGTTCGGACTTTTACGGACGCAATGATCCCAGTTTTGTCGTTTTTTATTTTTATTTTTTACATTACTTCAGAGGAAAAAATGGGAAAAGGTTGTTTTTTTTAAACTTTTAATTTTTTAAGTTTTTTTTACACTACTGAAAACTTTATTAAACTTTTGTTTTGCACCTTTTATTAGACCCTCTAGGGCACTTGAACCAGAGATTGTTAGATCGCTGGTACAATACACTGCAATACTAATGTATTGGCGCCCCACTAATGTATTGCAGTATATAGCCATTTTTACAGGCTCCTGTTTAGCCGTGCCAGAGACACGGCTTAACAGGAGATGAAGAAAGGTAGCCCTGGGGGCCTTTATTAGGCCCCTGGGCTGCCATGACAACCATTGGCGCCCCCCGATCTCTTTGCGCAGGGGGGGGGGGGTGATGAGCTGTCAGAGGGGGGCGTCTCCCTGTTTGTAATGTGTTAGATGCTGCGATCGTGCTTAATCGCAGCATCTAAGAGATTAAACAGTCTAGAACAGCGTGATCGCTGTTCCTGGCAGTTATTCCTGGGTGTCACCTGTAAAACACAGCTGACACCCACTGCGTACGGAGTGGGCTGAGCCCGCTACGAACATTATCTCCCCCACCACAACGGAATAGTACGTTGTGGCGCATGAAGAGGGCATACCCTGGGAAGATATCCAGTATTAAGTGAACTAATATAATTGGCTTTCTTGAATCCTTCTAAGGGGGTTGCAATTAAAAATACTATTTATGTAATGTATTTATTTTATTCATGTTATTGTTTTGTTTTTTGCATAGATTATGAAAAGGTTTTGGAAATGGATCCAAACAATTTTGAAGCCACCAATGAGCTAAAGAAAATAGCCCTGGTAATTTTTTCTTTTAATTAAATCAGTTAATTTGCTTTTTAATGTAGTTTCATAATTTATAAGATTGAAAAAAGACACCGGTCCATCAAGTTCAACCTATAATCATACCGTGGTAATCCAGAGAAAGGCAAAACCCCCATGAGGTTGATGCCAATTGCCTCATTAGGGTAAAAATTCCTCCCTGTCTCCAAATATGGCATCACAATAAATCCCTGAATCAACGTCCCATCTCCAGAATCTAGTACCCATAACTTATAATATTACATTTTTCAAGAAAGGCATCAAGGCCCTTGAACTTGTTTAAAGAATCAACCATCACAACATCTTCTGGCAGAGAGTTCCATAGTCTCACAGTAAAGAATCCCCATCTGTGATGACGGTGAAACCTTTTCTCCTCTATACGAAGAGCATGGGCCCTTGTCATGGTTACAGGCCTAGTTAGAAAAAGATCATTAGAAAGTTCTCTGTACTGTCCAATTATATATTTGTACATTGGAATTAGATCGCCCCTAAGCTGTCTTTTTTTGAATACTGAATAGCCCCAAGTTTGATAACCTTTCTTAGTACTGCAATCCGCCCATTCCCTTAATTACCTTGGTCGTCCTTCTTTGCACCCGTTCTACTTCAACCATGTCCTCCTCATGCACAGGTGCCAAAAATTGTACACAATATTCCTTATGTGGTCTTACTAGTGATTTATATAGAGGCAAAACTATATTCTTGTTATGAGCATCTATGCGCCTCTTTTGATGCATCCCATGATTTTATTTGCCTTGACAGCAGCTGCCTGGCACTAATTTGTAAAGGTAAAATGTACTGTCCACCAATATCCCCAAATCTTTTTCAGTAGTCGTTTTACCCAGTGTTTTGGCATTTAATGTATAATTGTAAAATCTGTTTCCTCGGCCCAAGTGCAGAACCGTACATTTATCCACATTATACTTCATTTGCCATGTATTTATTTTTTGTTTCATATAACACTACACAATCCTGCTGTGCATATTTTGGTATTACCTGCTACTTATGATTGTACACAGAGTGTGCACACGCAGCAATTGCAATGAATGGGATTTCACACAGAGTCATAGCCTGTAATGCCCTTCTTAAATGAGTACAACTGACCTTCACAACCTCACCAACACATTCAAAGTACTTTGCAGAGGATTTGTCACCTCTCTTGACATGTCTGTTTCAGTTTATACTTAGTGCTCCCCATGAAATTACAATGCTGGGGCATTTTTTCTTTGTTCTCTGTTATTCCCCCTGGAAATGTATGAATAAATTGACAACTGGGAGTTACCATTCCCCTTGTCAAAAGGTCATGTCTCTACACATTTCGACACTGTCAGAACTGGTTGGACAGAGGACACATCCCTACTGGTAACACCTAGTTGTCAATTTATTCATAAATTTGTAGGAGGAATAACAGAGTAACGGGCCAACACAGAGCAAGCAAATATGTTTCCGAATTGTTATATTTTGGAGAATACAAGTGTTTACTAAAACAGACTTGTCAGGAGAGCTCTCCTCTCCTCTAAAATGTGTAAAGAATTCTGCAGTAGTGTAGACAGTCCACCTTTATAGAACATTCACTCAAGTAAACGTGTGACTCCAATAATAACATCTATGTTATGTTCTGTGTTCAATGAAGATTAATCAACTATTAATGTGTATGTTTTTAGGAAATGCAGTCATCCTCTAGTACATTACAGCAGAAAGAAGACATTAGTGAAAACATTAAGGAGAAAAGTTCAGAAATATGTGAAGAAGAAAAGAAACACATAGAAGCTCAACAGATGAAACAAAAAGCCATTGTACAGAAAGACCTGGTAGGTTTTCATTTCACCTTAAACTTTTCAAAATGTAATTGCATCTACTAAACAGCCCCCCAAAGCACCAAGTTGGGCATGCAAGGGAAGCACTGTCTGATCCTGTGCAGTCACATGGTGTATCACATGATCCCTCTCAGAGTCATATACCGTGTCACGTGGTCCTTTTCAGAGCCGCTAACTGAATGATAGGGATCAATTGCGCACTGGCCCTTTCGGCACTTTGCGGTGGTACCATTTGTACCCACTAGTATATATTTTTTTTAGGGTATATATTGATGTCCTAATTTTAATAGTTGTGACATAGTGACCGGTTCTCTTCATAAACTACGCTGTGTACATTATTAGGTACACTTGTGTATATTCGCTCGTTAATGCAAAAATCTAATCATTCAATCATAATGAATAAAATCATTCAGACATGGTCATCAGACATCGGTCCAGGTGTTTAACAAAAAAGCAACAACTGGACTTTAGCTTTTACATAGAATGGTTCAGAATACTAAGCATCCAGTAAGGATGATTTGTGTGGGTAAACATTGTGCTTCAAGCTCATCATAACCAATACAAATAATTATACATTATAGCAGCGGTTCACACAGGAATATGTCTAAATATTGTACATCAAAGTGGCCAGAGCAGCCGAAGACCACAGCAAACCCCACTCCTGTCATGCCCTGTGCCAGTGGTTTAGGCTGATGATGGTACTTAGAGACATTCCCTGCACTATTCCACCATCATAGAATGGGTTACTGTTTTTGCTGACCATGTGTATGCCTTTTATATTCAGAGACCACCAATCTTCATGGCTATGTCCGGCAGCATAACATTCAGTGTCACAAAGCACTCATCCTCTCAATCTAACTTCACCACCATGAGCGTGAGTTTATATTTAAATCACACTCACCTGATCTCAATCCAGAAAAGCACATTTGGGATGTACTTCAATGAGAGACCTGCATTATAAATGTATGCTACAATGTTAACATAGACCGATATCTCTAAGGAGTGCTTCCAGCACCTGAAAAATAATGAATAGAAAAGGTGGGGGAGTCTTACCCAGTACTGGAGAGACCTACCTGGCGCTTGAATGTGCATTTATTTTGCAGTGCTTTTGTTGCTAAATATTCTGGCCAAAATACGCCTTTGTTGTGTAGTCAATCGTAGGCATTTGTTTTCTCTTACACTATCCAGACTTATCTGCCCTATCAGAAAGTTACGCAAAAATGTATTTTAATTGTTACAGGGAAATGCTTACTTTAAAGAAGGAAAGTATGAACTTGCCATTGAGTCCTACACACATGGAATTGCCGCGGATAGTACAAACGCACTGTTACCGGCAAATCGAGCCATGGCCTACCTGAAAATTCAAAAGTAAGGATCCTTTTCCAACTGAATTTTGTATACACTTTGATTGAATTCTATCTTTCCAAATGTAGCGCAGGCTATTGTAAGGAGGGGAGAAGTGCTGGTGTCCAGGTCCCTTAGTAGCCAACAGCTGTATGAGCTCCTAAAGTCCAAGGCAGTCAAAATGTTAGAATTTAACTCAATTTAAACACGAACCTCACACAGGTGGCTTCTGTGTGCAGTCCGTTGTTTCACGGACCAAATCAAATGAAAAGGCCGAGACTGTTCTGTCAAAAACGCACAGGAGTAGGACCTGTCCTATTTTTGACGGAACGGCAGCACGGTTCAGTTAAAACAACGTAAGTGTGCATGGCCCCATTGAAATGAATGTGTCAGGGTGCTATCAGTTAAAAAAAATGGATAGCACCCTGACAAAAAAAACTGAAGTGGGCATGAGGCCTTATTATGAATAAGATATCCTAGGGCTTTCAAAATTAGTTGTAATGTATTCTATCGATGCTTTTGTGAGAATAATCCTGAATGTACGTGTTGTTTTAAGTGTGGACGTTTGATGCCCTCTTATTTGTTTTGTAAAGTCAAGGTCACTTTCTTCTATTAACTAGACCGTGTTCACCTGTCGCTGAGCCATCTTTATGTAATTCCTTTAGAGGCCTTTGTGCAAACAGAGTGACATATAAGAATGTGAATGTACTAGAAAAAGGTCAGAAGAAGGTTAATGGTTGTGAATCAATAGTCTTTTCATCTCGTGCTAAAAATAAGTATAAAAGAGAATATTGTTATTTCATTTATGAACCTTAAGTATTTCAATAGAAGACTGGACTCTAAATATAGACATTCAGAATGTGCAGAATGAATTTATTTGATTTTGTTTCTTTCAGATACATGGAAGCAGAAGAAGATTGCACACAAGCAATAGCTTTAGATACTTCTTATGGAAAAGCTTTTGCCAGACGAGGGACTGCAAAAGTAATGCTTGGAAAACTGGGGGAAGCAAAAGAAGGTGGAATTGTTTGCCCGCAGTGTTTAATACCCATTAGAATATGTGGTTATTCAGTAATAGTTACAGATATTATAAAATCGCCACATTCCCGATCACCCTTCACTGATAACAAAATGATTTTGACCAAATGACTGCATTACGTGAGGATCAAAGAAACACTTGAAAATCTCATAAAACCTACCAGAGTACAGTAAAATTATATATATATATATATATATATATATATATATATATATATATATATATATGGACAGAGACAACCCTGGGAAACAAAGGGCACTCGACTCAAGGGTTATAGTCAGTAGGGACCTCAGTATGTTTAATGAAAGAAACAGAATTACCATGGTTTCCAACAAGACATCCATAGTCCTAGAGAGATCAAGATCGGCTGCCTGATCACACTGAATATTGTTAGGGCACGTGTTACTACATCCTGGTGTTAGCCTAGATATCAGGCATATCTAAGCTAATCTTTAGGCATAAAGCGTAAAGTAAAAAGGAAAGAAATCCCTCAATACTTTAAAAAAAGAGAGAAAAGATAAATAAGAAAAGGAAAACAGTACAATAAAGTGAGCAAAAAAAATAAAAAATCGTGACAACCAATGTTGGTATTATGCTTTTTGTTTTTCACATTTTATTTTTCCGTTTTCCCTGTAATATAAATAAAAATACAATACCTATAAACATATATGTAGACATATTAATATACAAATCAAAAATATCAATTCTTTATTTGAAACAGCATAAAAACACATTGGCCATCAAGACCTACAAATGCACACAATTTAAAACGAATAATGTGGTGGTGGTTGGGGGACCACAGTACATGCAATCCTAAATCGCAGTAAAGATGAAGCATGGTAAAATAGTATGGTCAACAAAGTTATATCTTAAAATTTTTTTTTTTTAAAAAGACATGAGGTGCAAAGATCAAAAAAATGGTTCCAAAGTTAACTCCAGTGTTCATGTTCTTTTGTTTCTTTTATTTTATTTTTCTTGTAGATTTTGAGATGGTTTTAATACTCGAACCTGGAAATAAGCAGGCAGCATCAGAACTGGCCAAAATTGAGGTATGTACAGTGACATGCTACAACTTGGCGGGCTGTCGCTTTCTATAAATGATATAATGCATGTGAAATAAGCACTACCAGTGTACTGTGGGTGAAGTTACTGTATTTTGTACTGTGGGTGAAGTTACTGTATTTTGTACTGTGGGTGAAGTTACTGTATTTTGTACTGTGGGTGAAGTTACTGTATTCTGTACTGTGGGTGAAGTTACTGTATTCTGTACTGTGGGTGAAGTTACTGTACTCTGTACTGTGGGTGAAGATACTGTATTCTGTACTGTGGGTGAAGTTACTGTACTCTGTACTGTGGGTGAAGTTACTGTATTCTGTACTGTGGGTGAAGTTACTGTATTCTGTACTGTGGGTGAAGATACCATTTTTTCTACTGTGGGTGAAGTTACTGTATTTTCTACTATTGGTGAAGTTACTGTATTTTGAAACCTGTAAAAGTTACATTGCTTGACATACGGTTAGTGTGTGGAAATGAAGGAGACTTGCTAAAGAGATTTTTCTAAACTAAAATGACAAGGACATAAGTTAGGAGATAATAAGAATTGTTAGGACATGGCAGTAGTTTCAAAGATATTGCTTTTGTATCCCTTAAAAATCCACCAATAAATGTAGGCTACATATTTATATTCTTTTTTTATGTTTGTCTAGGAACTTAACGAAAAAGCTGCAAATGCAGATCAACATTCTTCAGATGAATGTAATGAACTCGATAAAAGGCGCATTATAAAGGCAATAGATAAACCTCCACATCTAAGGTCAACTGTAAGTGCATACTCCTTTATATTAAATATTTTATGTATACTATATTTATCACGTGCATTTTCACATGGTTTTTGTTTGCTATTAACCCCTTCCCGACATTTGTCGTATGGACACGTCATGGAAAGTTAGTGCTTCCCACATTTTGCTGTATCTATAAGACAAATGGTGGACAACGGCTCAGAAGCTGAGTCGGTGCCACCATCCCCGGGTGTCGGCTGCATGTTATAGGTGACACCCTGGGGTAATGGCGAGGACCGAAGTTTGCGCCAATCCCCGCCATTAACCCCTTAAGCGGTCAAAAGCGATTACTGCATTTAAGGTGTTTGCAGCTCATCGGCACCCCGGCAATGAAATTGCCGGGGTGCCGGTGGCTGCAGAGGCAACCGGATGCCTAACACTGGCCTCCCGGTATGCCTAGTGCAGAAGACATTCAGGCCCCCGACCGGAGGCGGGGCCTAAAAGGCTTCCGTAGCCACCGGCAAGATGGTGCCGGATCAGGAGCTGAGCCGGCGTCATCAGCAGTGGACATCCACCTGTAACGGCCGTATTTAGGTTGGTAGCAGATCGGCAGCCCTGCCATGCTATAGCAAACCTGCCGGCTGCTGCTGTGACAACAGGAGGCCTAACAATGGCCTCCTCCTCTGCCATTACTGAAGCCGATTAGGCCCCGCCTGGAGGCGAAGCCTAATCGGCCTGCTGTCTGTAAATGACTGACAGATGTAATATATTGCACTACATAGGTAGTGCAATGTGTTAGAAAAATAATCTGACAGTTGGACCTTCAAGTCCCCTAGTGGGACTAAAGAAAAGTGTAAAAAAAGTGAAAAAAAAAAAAAGTTGTAAAAAATATAATAAAAGTTTCAAGTAATAATATAAAACACAATTGCCCTTTTTCCCTTATCAAGTCCTTTATTATTGGAAAAAAATAAATAAACCATACATAGTTGGTATCGCCGCATCCGTAAAGGCCAGAACTATAAAAATGTTATTTATTCCATGTGGTGAACGGCGTAAAAAAAAACTTCATAAACAATGCCAGAATTTCATTTTTTTGGTCACTTTGCCCCACAAATATTGGAATAAAAAGTTGCATGTATCCAAAAATGGTACCTATAAAAACTATTGCTCGCCTTGCAAAAAAACAAGCCCCCATACAGCTCCGTCAACGAAAAAATTAAAAAGTTATGGCTCTCGCAACATGGCGACAGAAAACATACATTCTTTTAACAAAAGTTATTGTGCAAAAAAGTTGTTAAATATAAAAAAGTGCTATAAGTTTGGTATCGCCGGAATCGTACTTGCTCACAGAATAAAGTTAACGTAACTTATAACGCAAAAAAAACGTTGTCAGAATTGCTGGTTTTTGGTCACCTTGCCTCCCAAAAAATAGGCTAAAAAGTGATCAAAAAGTCGCATGTACCCCAAAATGGTTACAATAATAACTAAAGCCCTCATACCACTACGTCTATGAAAAAATAAAATTCGTTAAAGAGAACCTTTCACCTCCCCAAACGTGCAGCATTTTATAGGAAAGGCTTCACAAACACGGTCCCACGTTATTTACATATCGGTGCCGTTATATTTGGCGCCCAATATGTCAATGGGGCGATTCTAACTAACTAAAAGGCCAGGGGGCTTGATGTATTCTCTCTGACACTGTCCAATCAGCTGCGGACATCATCTGGGCGGCTTGCACTGTGTTCCCTCCCGCGGGAACACACACAGATTTGGTGGCTGTGCAGCAGATAGTGTGGGTGCGCCCGGACGCGCCCTTACGCATGCTCACACGACTGTTCGCTCGCACATCGACGTCACCACGGAATGAGAAGAGACGAGGAGAAGAAGCAGAGACGAGAAGGAGACAACATAGAGATCTACTTACATCCGCCGATGTGCGCGCGAGCGGCGGTGCGCGTCCACGCTATCTGCAGCACAACAACCAATTCTGCGTGTTCTCGTGGGAGAGAACACAGCGCAAGCCACCCTGACACTGTCCGCAGCTGGTTGGACAGTGTCAGAGCGAAGACATCACACCCCCTTGCCTTTTATTTAGTTAGAAACGCCCTATTGACAGTTCAGGGGCTTATATACATATCGGGCACCAAATATAACGGCACCGGTGTGTAATAACGGAGGGAGTTAGAAAAATAATTTTCCGTGAGACAATGTTTGTGAAGCCTTTCCTATAACATTCTGCACTCAGCTGCACATGTTTGGGGAGGTGAAAGGTTCTCTTTAAGGCTCCAATAAATCAGGAAAGAAAGAATATGCAGTTGTTCAGGTACGAGGGGAACATTTCTTCTGTTTCAATAGGCGATTTATCAAGGCCCTAAAATTAGGGAACAAGGAAGGGTAGGACCCAAACATATCTGCTGGAAGCGAGGGTGCCCGTATTATACCAGGAAAACACTTTCCCAGTAAAATTCCACAAACTGCAAAGGTGCAGCGTGTGGACCAAAAGGGGGATAAGAAAGGACATTTATCAGTGCGACACTGGCCTGTGCAGAAAGGATTGCTTCACAGCATAACACACATCTATGGATTATTTTTCCCCATTATTATACCACCTGACTATGCCCCTGATGTACTCTTCCCACTTGCATGTACCCCCACATTATAAACTGAAATACCAGTAAAACTCCAAAAAATCTTCTACCAAGCAAAATCCACGCTCCAGAAGCAAAATGGCGCTGCCTCCCTACTGAGCCCTACAGTGTGCCCAAACAGAGGTTTACTTCCACATATATGGCATCGCCATACCCGGGAGAAACCTTTTAACAATTTTTGGGATGTGTGTCTCCAGTGGCATAAGCTGGGCACGACATATTTGCCTCTAAAATGGCATATATAGGGAAAAATTTTTATTTTTACTTTGCACCATCTGCAGCGCGATCATTCCTGGAAAAGACCTGTGGGGTGAAAATGCTCTCTACACCCCTTAATAAATTCCTTGAGGGGTGTAGTTACCAAAATGGAGTCACTTATCAGGGGTTTCTTTTATTATTTCACATCAGAGCCTCTGCAATTGTGAACCAATTCTGTGTAAGTCGCCAAATTAGGCAACTGACTTCGCATGGTACGCTCTCACTCCTGAGCCCTGTCGATAGTCCAGGCAAAAGATTAGGGTCACATGTAGGGTGTTTCTAAAACCGGGAAACACAGCATAATAATTAGAGAGCTGTCTTATTATGGTGGCACATGCTGGGCACCACATATTGGCATATCTATGCAAAAAAATAATATTTTCACTCTGCAACATCGAGTGCACACTAATTTCTTCAAAGCACCCGTGGTGTTAACATGCTCACTACATCCCTAGGTGAATACCTTGAGAGGTATAGTTTCCAAAATGGGGTCACTTCTGGGGGGTTTCTACTGTTTTGGTCCCACAGGGGCTTTGCAAAATCCAGCAAAATCTGCACTCCAAAAGCCAAATGGGGCTCCTTCCCTTCTGAGCCCTACTGTGTGCCTAAAGAGCAGTTTATGACCTCACATGGGATATTTACATACTCTAGAGGATTTGCTTTACATATGTTGGGGTTCCTTTTTTCCTTTATTTGTTGAGAAAATGAAAAATTTTGAGCTAAAGCTACGTCTTATTGAAGAAAAAGGATTTTTTTTATTTTCACTGCCCAATCCTAATAAAATCTATGAAACACCTGTGGGGTCAAAATGCTCACTACACCCCAAGATGAATTCCTCAAGGGGTGTAGTTTCCTAAATGGAGTCAGTTTTTGGGCGTTTCCACGGTTTTGGGGCTTTGCAAATGCGACATGGCCTCCGCAAACCATTCCTGCTAAATTTGAGCTCCTAAAGCCAAATAGCGCTCTTTCTCTTCTGAGCCCTGCCGTGTTTCCAAACAGCCGTTTATGAGCACATGTGGGGTATTGTTTTACTCGGGAGAAATTGCTTTTCAAATGTTGTGGTGATTTTTCTCCTTTAGTTCTTATGGGAATTTAAAAAAAATAGCTAAACCTACGTTTTATTGGAAAAAATTTAGATTTTTATTTTCACGGCCTACTTCCAATAATTTCTGCAAAAAACCTGTGCGGTCAAAATGCTCACTATACCCCTAGATAATTTCCTCAAGGGGTGTAGTTTCCAAAATGGGGTCACTTGTGGGGGGGTGTCCACTGTTTTGGCATCACAAGAGCCCTTCAAATCTGACATGCCTAAAATATATTCTCATGAAAAGGAGGCCACAAAATCCACTAGGTGCTCCTTTGCTTCTGAGGCCGGTGCTTCAGTCCAGTAGCAAACTAGGGCCACATGTGGGATATTTCTAAAAACCTGGGCAATTAATATTGAGTTGCGTTTCTCTTGTAAAACCTTCTGTTACAAAAAAAATGGATAATAAAATGAATTTCTGCAAAAAAAAAAAAATGACATTTGTCAATTTCACCTCTACTTTGCTTTAATTCCTGTGAAAAGTCTAAATGGTTAAGAAACTTTCTAAATGCTGTTTTAAATACTTTGAGGGCGCAGTTTTTAAGATGGGGTGATTTATTGGGGGTTTCTAATATATAAGGCCCTCAAAGCCACTTCACAACTGAAATTTTCTTGAAAACGTGAGAAATTGCAGCTAAAGTTCTAAGCGTTGGAACGTCCTAGAAAAATAAAAGGATGTTAAAAAACAATGTCAATCTAAAGTAGACATATGGGGATTTTAATTGGCAACTATTTTGTGTGGTATAACTGCCTGCCTCATAAGCAGATACATAGAAATTTTAAAAAAAATTCACATTTTTGCAATTTTTCACAAAATTTTGGTTTTTTTCACAATTAAATACTGAATGCATCAAGCAAATTTTGCCAGTAACATAAAGTCCAATGTTTCACGAGAAAAAAAAGTCAGACTCGCTTGGATAAGTAAAAGCATTCCGAAGTTATTACCACATAAAGTGAAACACGTCAGATTTGAAAAATGAGGCTATGTCAGGAAGGTCAAAAGTGGCCAAAGAGGTTAACCCCTTCCCGCACCTTGACGTAACTACACGTCAAGATGAGCAGTAACTATGCGCACCTCATCGTGCAGTTACGTCTGTAATTTGACAGTTAACCGCCGCGAGGCGCTACACCGCAACGGCGGTTAACTGTGCAGGGTGTCTGCCCTGCATTCTCCGTTGCCGATCAGCAGCTCATAGCCGCTGATTTCGGCAGTTAACCCCTTCGATGCGGCGGTCGATTGTTATCGCCGCATTTAAGGAGTTTAGCGGTGATCAGCAGCCCCCACGTGAAATCACGGGGGCTGGCGATGGTACCCATGGCGACTGGACGCCAGACCATGGCGTCCGGGCTGCCATGTACAGAAGCCTACGAGGCTGGTCCTCCGAGGCTTCCTGTCAGAGTGACTGTCACGCCACAATGACAGTTGGAATGCATTACACTACGTAGGTAGTGTAATGTGTTACAGCAGCGATCAGAGCTGCAAGTCTCAGTGTCCAATAGTGGGACAAGTAAAAAAAGGAAAAAAGATAATAAAAATGTTTTTATAAGAGTTTAAAAATAAGTTATAAGTTACATCCACAAAAAATGCTTTTTTTCCCTATAATAAGTCTTTTATTATAGGAAAAAAATGAACACGTTAAAAGTACACATATTTGGTATCACCGCGTTCATATGACCCAAACTATAAAACTATAATGTTATTTTTCCCGCACGGTGAACACCGCAATAAAAAAAGGTAAAAAACAATGCCAGAATCACTATTTTTTGGTCACCACCCCTCCCAAAATATACAATAAAAAGTCATCAAAAAGTCGCATGTACGCCAAAATAGCAAAAAACAAGCCCTTACACAGCTTTTTTGACTGAAACAAAAAAGTTATGGCTCTCAGAATATGGTGACACAAAAAATAAATTATTTTATTTAAAAAAAAGTGATTTTATTGCGCAAACTCTGCAAAATGTAAAAAAACCTATATACATTTGGTATCGCCATAATCGTATCGATCCGCAGCATAAAGTAAAATTGTCATTCATAGCGGCATGGCGAACGCCATAAAAAAAAAGAGAATAAAAACCGTTGTCAGAATTGCTGTTTTTTCGTCACCTTGCTTGCCATAAAATGGAATGAAAAGTGATAAAAAAAAACACATGTACCCGAAAATGGTACCAATGAAAACTACAGATTGTCCCGCAACAAATAAGCCCTCACACAGCTCCGGTGAAGAAAAAATAAAAAAGTTCTGGCTCTCAGAATATGGCGATGCAAAATGTGCAGAGTGTTCCAAAAGCGGATAAGATTGGGCACCATTTATCAGCGCGAGAACCGGGCACATATCTGCGGATTATTATTTATTTACCCCATTATTATACCCTCTTATTATACCCCTGATGTATTCTGCCCAGTTTACATATGCCCCCACATTATAAACTGAAATACCAGCAAAACGCCAAACAGAACTAGTACCAAGCAAAATCTGCGCTCCAAATACCGCCCCCTCCCTTCTGAGCCCTGCAGCGTGCCCAAACAGCAGTTTACGCCCACAGATCTGGCATCGCCATACCCGGAAGAACCCGATTAATATTTTATGAGGTATTTCTCTTCAGTGACACAAACTGGGCACAACATATTGTGCACTCAAATGTCAGATCAGTGGAAAATTTTAATTTTTACTCCGCACCACCCATTGCGCATTAACCCCTTCGTGCACCACGACTTAATAGCATGTCGTGGTGTGCGGGGGGGAATGCATGGAGCGGGCTCACGCGCTGAGCCCGTGCCAAATACCGGGTGTCAGCTGTGTATTACAGCTGACACCCAGGACTAACTGACAGGAACAGCGATCGCGCTGTTACAGGAGCTTGTAAAAATGACAATATACTGCAATACATTAGTATTGCAGTGTATTGTACCAGTGATCTAATGATCACTGGTTCAAGTCCCCTAGGGGGACTAATAAAATGTGTGAAAAAAAAAAGGAAATAAAGTTATTCGTGAAAAAAATTAAATAAATATTCCAAAAGAAAACCCTTTCCCAATTCTTTCACTAAAGCAATGCAAAAAATACACAAAATTGGTATCGCTGCATCCGTAGAAGTCCGAAACAATTACAATATACTATTATTTCACTCACACTGTGAACGTTGTAAATAATAAGGAATTTAAAATGCCAAAATTGCTGTTTTTTGGTCACCTGAGCTCTAAATAAATGTTAATAAAAAGTGCTCAAAAGGTTGTACGTAACAAAAAATGGTACCAATAAAAACTACAGTAGGTCCCACAAGAAATGAGGCCTCACACCACGTTATTGACGGAAAAATATAAACTTTATGGCTCCTGGAATGCGGGGAGTGAAAAACGAAAATAAAAAAGCGAAAATTGTATCAGTCCAGAAAGGGTTAATTAATTTCTAATAAAAAAGCATTTATGACCACATGTGGGGTATAGTGGTACTCGGGAGAAATTGCTTTACAAATGTTGGGGTGCTTTTTCCTCCTTTTATTCTTTGGGAAAATTCAAAAATTCAACATTTTAGTGGGAATAATGTTGATATTAATTTTCACTGCCTAATTGTAATAAATTCTGAAAAAGACCTGTGGGGTCTAAATGCTCACTATACCCCTATATAGATTCCTTAAGTGGTGTAGTTTCCCAAATGGGGTCACTTTTGGGGTATTTTCACTGTTTTGGTCTCTCAGGGGCTTTGCAAATGCGACATGACACCCAAAAACTATTCCAGCTGAATCTTCGCTCCAAAAGCCAAATAGCGCTTTTGGGTGGTTTCCACGGTTTTCGTCCCTCCAGTTCATTGCAAACGTGTCACGACACTGAAAATGAATCCAGCAAAATCGGCGCTCCAGAATCCAAATGACGCTCCTTCCCTTCTGAGCCCTGGTGTGGGTCCAAACAGCAGTTTATTACAACATTTGGGGTATTGCCGTAATCAGGAGAAATTGCTTTACAAATGCTGGGGTGTTAATTCTCCTTTCTGCCTTGTGAAAATCAAAAATGTCTATATTTTTTTCAGAAAAAAGTGTAGATTTTAATCTTCACAGACTAATTCATATAAATTTAGCATAAAAACTGTGAGGTCAAAATTCTAACTATACCCCTAGATAAATTCATTGAGGGGTGTAGTTTCCAAAATGGGCTCAGTTTTATTTCTTTTTTTACTGTTTTGGCACCACAAGACCTTTTTAAACCTGACATGGTGTCTAAAATATATATTTTTTTAAAAAAGGCCCCAAAATCCTCTAGGTGCTCCTTTGCTTCTGAGGCCGGTGCTTCAGTCCATAAGCACACTAGGACCACATGTGGGATATTTCTACAAACTGCACAATCTGGGCAATATATATTTATTTACATTTCTCGTGTAAAACCTTCAGTGTTACAGGAAAAAATGTATTACAAATGAATTTTGACAAAAAGAAATTAAATTCGTAAATTTCACCTCTACATTGCTTTATTTCCTGAGAAACGCCTATGGGGTTAAAACACTTTCTGAATGCTGTTTTGGATACTTTGAGGGGTGAAGTTTTCAAAATGGGGTGAGTTATGGGATCTTTCTAATATATAAGGACCTCGAAGCCGCTTCAGAACTGAACTGGTTCCTGAAAAAATGGGCTTTTGAAATTTTCTTGAAAATATGAGAAATTGCTTCTAAAGTTCTAAGCCTTGTAACGTCCTAGAAAAATGAATGTTAAAAAAACTATATATAAAGTAGACATATGGAATATATGAAATAGTAACTATTTTGTGTGGTATTACTATCTGTCTTACAAGCAGATACATTTAATTTTAGAAAAATTAAAATTTTTGCAAAATGTAGAAAAAATTTTCACACATAATTGTAAAATGTATCGACCACATTTTTTTACTAACATGAAGTACAATATGTCACTAGAAAACAATCTCAGAATCACTTGGATAGGTAAAAGCATTCCCAAGTTATTTACTTTTTTACTAGTCCCACTAGGGGACTTCACTATGCGATTATAATACACTGCAATACCTCTGTAAAACGGCATGACCTAGCAGGCATTCACTACAGGCAGACCTGGGGGCCTTTATTAGGCCCCCGGCTGCCATCGAAGACACAGACACTCGGCGATCTTCTCGCCGGGTGTCGGTAGGATGAGAGGGAGCTCCCTCCCTCTCTCCAAAACAACTCGGATGCGGCGCTCGCTATTGAGCGCCGCATCTGAGGGGTTAAACGGGTGAGATCGATACTAATATCTATCTCACACGTTCAAGCAGGGATGCCCCCAGCCCTCACATACCTCTGGCAGCTGAGAGCAGAGAGATTCAACGGCTCCCTGCTCTGTTTTTTTATTCCGATGCAGCGCCGTAAAAAGGCTTATGCATCAGAATAAAGCCCATTAGTGGCCAACACTAATGGGGTGGTCACTAACGGGTTAAGCTGTCTGGGTAAATGCTGAAATCCCCTTTTCTATCAGGTTTTGTTTTTTTTTTTGTTTTTTTTTACTAGTAAGTGATTCCTTTCTTTATTAAATTTACGAATTTAATTTCTAGGAGTTTATTGTCTACTTAACCACCTCAGGAGATTTTTTTTCTGGTCCTTTGTGGGACAATCACTGTTTTCACCATTCATTCCGCATTTCCGCCGATGCTGTGCCTGGCTTTCTAATTTAGCCCCCCGCTTGTGTCTAGCTGCAGTTATTTCCTTTGTTTTTTGCTCTTCCCCAGTCTTTCAGGTGTCACTTTTCAGCCTATGGCCACCCTCCTCATATCATCTCTTGATTGGAGGGAGACCTTCTCGGGTGTTGTGCTTCGGGGGCAGGGCTTGTCCTTAGAACGCTGGTGTATTCTCCTGAGCCGGGACCATTTTCAAAAAGGACTTGAGGACTTCAGTTCGGCTGCAGATTATTTTCTGAAGCCATCCTTCTGTCCTCATCCAAAGGAGTACACGGCTCCAAAAGTTTGGTCGCCAGCCTTTTGGCTGTATTGTTTGTTCTTGTTACTTCCCCAGGAGTTTGTTTTCTTCTTCAGACATTGCTGCTAGTTTATTTTCCCTCTTCTGTCATGTTTTCTCCTCAGGTGGATGCTACCAAGCAGCTTATACAGACTGGCAAGGCTTATTTTCCTTTGAACAATACTTTGTTCTACCTCTCGCGATAGAGTCGGGGTGCCTTGGACAGGTCTTGTACCTCGTCAAGCTCTTTCCAGGAGGATCCCGTTGTAGTCTTCAATGATGTTGTTGCCTCCAATGTGAATCAATCTCTTGCCTCACATCTATCTTCTGACTCATATTCGGAGTCAGAGCAGGAATCGCAGTCGTCAGTTGCTATGCAGGTGTTAATACGTGCGGTCAGAGACATCTTTTATGTAAATGATGACCCCCATCTCCCCTTCTCAGGAAGAGGCACCCTTACAGCGCCAGCGCGCCACAGGCTATGTTTACAAAACCATATCGAATTGATACTTAGTTTCCTTTTCTGGAGGATTAGTCTCATTGTGGTCTGTTTCTTCCTCTGAATCCGCCTATATATAGGCGATCAAGGATTACTACTACTTCTCTGGCTGATGAGGCTTCATGCCAATGAGCACAGCAGAGTCCGGCAATCCAAGAAGTGACCTGCATTGTACGTGGTTTCTCGGATCCTGCTGTCGGTGGAGCAGCATATTCCAGCAATGTCGGCAGTCCACATACCATTGGGCCGCAGACTTTATAAGCCGAGAAAGATTAGATCTGGGAGAGTGGTTCCTTCATCTAAGCATATTTCATTAACTATGCCAGAGGTAAGTATATCCGGAGATGGATCGTTTTACATCCCATCTCAATCACAAGGTTCCAACCGACATGGCCAAGGCACGATATCCCAGGGCCATTTAGGTCGGCGCGCCCTTCACTCGAGTTTTCTCCCCTGTATCTCTCTCCTCCTTTTTCACTCTTGCCCAGAGTGCTCAAAAGAAGCCGTGCATGTGTTAATCTTTTTTTTTTTTTTTTTAAGGCACATTTTTCAACTTTACTAGTACTGATCGGAAAAAAAAAAAATGATGCACATCATGATAAAAGAAAAAAGGATCATGATGAATCCTGTAAAAGAACTGATTGAAACATACTCTTTCGCATCCCTTTGAGTGCTGAAATACTTAAAAGGATTTATCATTGAAAAATTATTTTTGTAAAAAAACAAAACGAAAAGCAACTTTAAAACAATATTTTTTTTTTAACTCGTTTTATTGAACTCAAAGCTTGCAATAAAGAATATATAATGTAACATTGTATCAGACATCAATGAATTTAGAATGATTACATATTAGTCAGGTCATCGTTCGTACAATACCGAGTACATTTCAGGCAGTATGTCCGACCCACACGTCGACAAAGTATTTATATGACATAAGTCGAGTTAAGTCCATATACAGACACGCATAAGAAAGGTGCAAAAATAATAAAGTACAATACGTAAACATTTCTATCACTCCCCACCCTCCCCTGTCAGTCTATGTAAGAAAGAGTGCATAGTATTTCCCGGGTCTAAGGTCGTAGAGGAGGAGAGCCAACCATCCCAAATTTTCCAAAACTTGTGGCAACATTTCCTATTACTGTAAGCTTTTCTCTCAAATGGGATGACATTAATTAACCAGAGATTTCCATTGTGTAAGCGTGGGAGGCCTATCCGCCATCCATCTCAAGGCTATAGCTTTCCTAGCCAGAAACAAAGTCTCCCTAATAAATATACGATTGTGAAATGGCCAACTCTCCTCCTGCATCAGTCCCAACAGACAAATTTCCGGGGTGTTTGGTATAGGCGCCGATACAATCCCATTCAAGACCTCAAGTACCCCGTCCCAGAAACTTTAAAACAATATTAAGAAAAATTATATTTACATTTCACAGTTTGCATATAATCTCCATAAAATGCTTATCACTGTAGAGTGTAGAGTTTAGGGTGCTGTATGCCATATCTGCAGTCTCTGACTTTCCTTCAGGAAATTGAAGACAGATTTTGACCTGCATGCACTTTTGCAGCGGTTTTCGCAGCGGTTTTAGCCCGCGGGCAAAAAACGCAGCAAACAACACTTTTTCTGCCTCTTATTGATTTCAATGGAAGGTCAGAGGTGGGACATGATGCTTTCTTTTTTTTTTTTTCCTTCGAGCCGCTAAAAGTTGCCCAGTGAAATCAATGGGAGTCGATTTTGGATATTTTTTGGCCCTGATTCAGACATGGTTTCCGCGTCAAATTCAGCACCAAAGAACTCTGTGTGAACTGGGCCTTCGTTTTCTAGTGGCACTGCTGATTGGAGGAGAGCTGCTTACTGACAAGTTTCCCCCTCAAATTCCTTCCACACGTCCTTCTCAAAGAGACTGAGGAAGCGGCAAATCGCACGGGAGGAGCTGAATAGTGAGCGCCTGTTGTCCTTACTTCTCATAGTCATCTTTTAGATGTATATATGTCATTTGACAGGGGCACTTTAAACCAGACATTATATAGTAAGCTGATGTAGGGTGAGCACTGCAGCACAGAGCATTAGAGCTCAACTAATCGGTTAGACACGTGTCTGTCAACAAATTTGTCCACTGTACCGAATAGCCTCTATCGGAAATTGTGAAAACGGCTCTGGGCTGTAATACAGGCTGTAACTCATGACTAAGTTTACGTGTGTATACCTCTGACGTACACTGCAAACACAGCGTGAGCATAGCATTAGCTCTTTAATTTGTCTATCTGTACAGATAAAATACATATGATATTATGCCATTTGGTTGATTTAGAAACCGTTGAGGAGAATGGAAATTGAAGAGATTGGAGGTGTATTCTTAACGCCAGTGGAAGTTTTAACTGAATCTTCTGATACTGGTAATGTGAATGTCTTGATCCAACCTGAGGACCCCACAAAAGGTAAAGAAGACTTGATTTCTAAAGAGCCAGTTTCTATTTACCCAGAAGCCCCCAGGGCAAAGATGTTGAAGATTGAGGAAATCTGTGACTTCCCAACAACTCCGTAAGTCCTCACATAAACTAGATTGTGCATTATACGAATGTTTCTTAGTAGTTAAGATGCATTTTTTTTTATCCCTTAATTAAAGCGTTAGTCCCTAACCAGTTTTCTTAGTCCAGTGTTAGCTAAAAAAAGAGCAGATATGAATGTGGTCGTTCAAACAATATATCCTAGGCTGGACACATCCCTTTGCTATGGTGACTCGCAAATTATTTGCTTTTGCTGTGACGTGTCATCCATAGTTGCATCCAGTCCTTGGCTTTGGCAGTCACATGATGCGGCACTGGGCAACGTATCACTGCCCAGTGGTGGCAAAAGAAAATGGTGAGATTCCAGTGAACGGCAGTGTGGAAACTTCGTATATTAGGACGTTTTTAAAAGATTTTGTATATAAAGTACTTTTTAGGGGTTTTTGGAAAATCCCCTTTAGCGTATGTTCACACGGCTTATTTTCGGCAGTTTTTTGGCCATAAACGGCCGAATAATCGGAAGCAGAACGCCTCCAAAAATCTGCCCATGATTTCAATGGGAACAACGGCATTCTGTTCCGTCGGCGCGTTTTTTTACGTGACCGTTTTGAAAAACGGCCGCATAAAAAAAGAACGCCGCGAAAAAGTAGTGCATGTCACTTCTTGAGCCGTTTTTGGATGTAAAAAACACAAGTTTGATTTTAAAAATGGCTGAAATTCAGGAGCTATTTTCCCTTGAAAACAACTCTGTTTTCAGATGTTTTTTAGTAAGCGTGTGAACATACCCTTAAAGTGTCTTCAGTCCAGCTCTTCACTAGAAGTTTTCTAGTTTTCTGCAAATAAAGGATAATACTAGGTTTCAACTTATTATTATCCTTTGCAACTTTATAATATAAATTGTGTCAATACCATTTTCAAAATCTCTGTTTGCTGCCAGCTATGGCTCTGTTCACATCTGTGTCAGATGCTCCATTAGGTGCCTCCGTCACAGATTAGGTAAAAAAAAAAAATCCCAAGAGCAGCCTGACAGACCATTAGATAGTATTAGGCTATTATAAGACATATTGGATAACCGTTGTTTTTTTCATGCATCATAGAGAGAATATTCCTATAATTTGTAATCGGATTTATTTTTTTTTTTAATTAAATGTGAATATTTTTAGAACACTATTTTTGGATTTGTAGTAGATTGTATAATTGCCACAATAGAACAACTTGAAAGTCATCCGCATGGATCATCCATTTAATTAAATCCAATTATGCTGCTGTGTAGTCTGGGATTTTGCTTTGATGTTCAGGAATGCCCCTTTTATAATGAAAATGACTGCGCTTTTATTAGACACAAAAGCTATAGAAATTGCAAGTCTGAGTTCTACATTTAGATTGTATCTGAGACGTGTGTATTATTATGATCTTACATAGAAGTTGTTATAAATGAATATATTATTATTGCGTTACGTACATTACCAGATGTAGCTCATGAAAAGCACAGCTTGTTTACCAGAATCTCCCATTATTCCGTGGCCACTGAATCTCCACTCTTGTAGTCTTTATACGTAGTTCAGACAAGCTACAGGTATTGTGAGGGATTTCTTTATTATAGCTCTACAGCTGTCACTCTTCTAATATATGTATATAATAGCTATTGTTGTTTTCCATTTACAATAACAATGCCATCAAAGAATAAAATAAGCAAACTCATTTTTTTTATTTTTGAAGTATTTTTGGCACCTGCACATTAAGTTGGCTGCACACAATAAATACTTGAACACAGAGGAGGACATTTACTAAGACTGGCGCACCGTCCATAAAAGGTCCCAGTTATTGAAAACATTGCAGCGTGCGCCATATCCGGTTACTTTGTACAGTGTAAAATGTTATGGTTTGCTCTGGCTTCCTTTAGGAACAACTCCGATTACAGCATTCCAACTCCGGCCAGACCGGAAAAAATACAAACAGATCAGCCTGCGTTCTCTGCATCAGCAGATGGTGACGTTCCAGGCGTTCCTGCAAATTCATTTCAACTTGAGGCCGATATAAGAAGGCTGAAAGGGAACCCAGACATGTTATATACATACCTAAAAGTAAGGACTGGCTAAATATGTCTGCTGTTTCTTCTACTAATTTCTTCCAAAGTATGAAGGCGTTGGAGATGTTGTTTCCTTGATATTAGGATCTTCTTGCTAGATACCTTTATCATGTATAATAAAGTCACGTTCCGTGTTCCTGGCATCGTCACTCAGTGAAAGGAGGCATGATGCCAGGAATATGGCATGTGACCACTGAGCCCACTGATTGGGCTGCAGTGATCGCACTCTTGTAAACAAACACAATGTGAACCGCGTCAGCGCTTCATCGCCGGGGGGGGGAGAGAGGTACTTTTTTTTGTTTTTTGTTTTTAAAAAAAAAATCTTCACAAGTCGTATAACAACTTTACAGTATATGTATTGTTAAAAAAAAAAGCCACTTTAGATGTATACTAGATGATCAGCCAGGAATGTAACATCCGCATATCTTGGTGGTTTTTTTTTCTCTCCTCCCTTCTGCTGGTTTCTGTGACTGTCTCTTTTTGCTCACCATCTTTGCTGAGTGGACAGGCTCTTTCTGGTCTGATGTAAGAGATGCGCTGTGTGCTTTCAGACAGTCAGGTGTCTTTCCACTTATCCCAACACCTTTCCCCCCAAAACATGAGTCTCATATACACAGTGGGAAAGATACTTCAGCTGCATTTCCTTCCATCCTGACTAAAACGCACTATATTACTCTAGCCAGAAGGGAATGAGGAGCTTTCTGAACATTTACAGAGCCTACAGACCGGGAAGGGAGAACTACAGCTTGCTGGGAGGTGAAACATTCCACTTGACCCAATGAGATCTATTACAAAAGTTTCATGCATTCACATGCACTAGTGATTTATGCAAAATAAATTATAATAATAGGTAGATTTAAAACCTTATTTATATGAATGGAATTGTATTTCTAATAATAGAACATCGTCTGGCCAAAAGTATCTGGTCACCTTCCATCTCACCTATATGAGCTTGTTGGACATCCCATTCCAGAAGCATGGGTGGTAATATGGAGTTGAGCCCTTTTGTGGCAATAACAGCCTCCATTCTTCTGGGAAGACTTTCCACAAGATTTTGGAGTGTGTCTGTGGGGATTTGTGCCCTATTAATCCCAATTGTTTTCAATGGGGCTGAGTTCAGGGCTCTGTGCACGACACTTGAGTTCTACCAAACCAAATTCGGCACACCATGTCTTTATGGACCTTGCTTTGTGCACAAGGGCACAGTCATTATGGAGCAGCCAAGGGCCTTCCCCAAACTATTCCCACAAAGTTGCAAGCATACATTTGTCCAAAATGTGTTTGTAGTCTGTATCATTAACATTACCCTTTACGCAAAATGAGGGGCCTAGGCCAAACTCTGAAAAACCTGCCCCAATCCACCACCACATTTGTATTTTATGTACCTGTTTGCAATGGGTGTGGCTAAAACAGCAGAACTTAGTAATATTGAGGGGTGTCCACATACTTTTGGCCATATAGAGTATGTCTCCAAATGTAATCATATGCTTTTGAACTTATTTTATGTTTGTTTTATGTCTGATTTTTAGCAAATTGAACCCTCGCTTTACATCAAACTGTTTCATAAAGCTTTAGATCCAGATGTCTTCAATGAAATAGTAAAAATTCTACGGCTTAAATACATCGAGTAAGTAACGGTCAAATCAATGGTTTATTCCCCGACAGGTGAGAATTTATGATTTTGGGAAAACCCCTTCAACCCTTTAATGGTGGCAGGTGTTTTGGGCCTTTATGACCTGAGCAAGTGAATGTTTGCTTCTTAGTCCACCCAAAATGTTTTGTTTCTTTTTTTTTTTGCAAGACACATAGGACTTTCTTATTATTTAAAATTGGCGCGGATTTCAATTCATTTTGTATGTCACAAACGGGGGGGAAAAAATACAGTTTTTGCATCTTTTTCATGCTCTGTTTGAAGATACTTTAATCATTGAATGATATTTACACCAAAAATGAATCCTAATTCTCCCATGCATAGCAATGCCAAATAGGTGTACATTGTGTAGCTAATCACGTCGCTATAGCGCAGAGAACAAAAACCCTATTATGTATCTACCTCCCTAAGCTTTATATGGAGCATCTGTAGTTGGATGATAATCAACCAAGTACAGTCATTTTTTAGTAAAGGCGCAAAAGCAAATAGGACTGGGGTAGAACAGACTAAAATTGGTGGCCAGGGGTAATTATTTTATGTTTTGTTTAGTGTGCATCCTGCCTGACAGAACCATTGCGCCCATGCGAAACACGTTCATGTCAAGCAGTCTAAAATTTGTGCATGTGGGTTCTTAAAGGTGTATGCACTTCTTTTGGGGAAGGGGATATTTCCATTTTTTTTTTTTAAAGGACAATTTTTCATGTTCTTTTTTTCCCTCCCAGTCTTCCAAGTGCCATAACTTATGTATTTTTTTTTTATTTTTTTTTAGCAGGAGAGATTATCGAAAAACTAAAAGTTTTCTGGCGTTTTTTTTGTTTGTTTTTTTAACGTGACTCCCTGGGTGGGATCAACAATGTTATTTTAAACGCTTCCCAACGTATGACGTATATTTAGGCCATAACCGGGTAGGAGAAGTATGGAGCAGGCTCAGTGGCTGAGCCCGCTCGATACAATGCGGCGGTCGGCTGTATGTTACAGCCAAACTTCATTGTAACGAGTGGGATCGCGTTCATTTAACCAAATTAATAGGAGCCGGTCAGAAACACTATATATTGCAATACATTAGTATTGCAGTATATAGTGCAAGTGATTCAAGTCCCCTAGGGGACTTGTAAAAAAAATTGTAAAATAAAGTTTTTGTTAAAGTACAAAATATATTACACGTTTAAAAAAAAAAACTATTTTCCCCCAAAAGCATTGTAAAAACAAACATAATTGGTATCTCGCTTCCCGTAAAAGTCTGAACTATTACAATATGACATTATTAAACACGCGCGGTGAATGCCGTAAAAAACAAACAAATAAAAAGCATTTTAAATTCCAGGATTGCTGTTTTTTTGGTCACCTCATCTTCCACAAAACGTGTTCAAAAGCTCATATTTACCCCAACATGGTACCGTTAAAAACTGCAGCTCGTTCCACAAAAATAACACCGCTCAATTGACAAAAAAAATAATTTAATTATGGCTCTCAGAATGTGACGATACAAAATAAATATAAATTTTTACAATTACTTGTTTCCTTGTAAAAGTTGTAAAATATAAAAAAAAATCGATGTAAATTTGGCATCGCTGTAATCGTATTTACCTGCAGAATACAGTTATCATGTTTTAATTGCACGGTGAACGCCTTAAAAACGATGCACCGTTTTTTTCATATTCCACCCTACAAAGAATTTTTTTTCCCATTTCCTAGTAGATTATATGGTACAATAAATGGTGCTATGAAAAACTACAACTCGTCCCGCAAAAGTGGACGGAAAAAAATAAATGTTATGGCTTTTGGAAGGTGGGGAGGAAAAAATGAAAAACCTTAAAATTGGCTGCGGCAGGAAGGGGTTAATAGTTCTGACTTTTACAGGTGTGGCAATACCAATTATGTTTATTTTTTTATTGTTTAAGATATGTGAAAAGGTGTTTTTTTTCTTTACTTATTAATTTTTTTGTTAAAAACTTTATTAAAGTTATTTTATTTTTTTAGTCCCTTTAGATGACTTCTACAAGTAATCATACCATTTCATGTTTAATACACTGCAATACTTATGTATTGCAGTATTGTTTCATTTTAAAGGGCGTTAGTCAGCGCATTTTAGGCTAACAAACTATAGCGATAGGGACTCTCCAACATAATAAGTATACCGTGCAAGGCAGAATTAAAGTTATTTTAAACCCTGGTGCAAGCTTTATGCTCCACCTCACTGGTATGTACATATTCCTTTACCCTATTGCTAACTAGCAGTGCCAGCCGTTTGTTAGGCTAAAATGTGCTGACAGACTCATTGTAACGGTCTTCCATTGAGCATCTCTAATAGGAAATGGCAGACCAGGTGAACTTTAATATTGCATCACAGGGGGGGGGGGCAAAGGGGATGACGGAGGGGGCCCTTCCTCTCTTTCTAATGGCTTAGATGCCGCAATATCTAAGTGGTTACATCCAATCCTGGCCTTCAGAGTGAGGTGACAGGTGTAATATATAGCAGACGCCAGCAGCGTATGGAGCGGACTCCGCACCTTAGCCCGCTCCATACTTCTGCCATGTACAGTTAAGTCATTGGTCATTAAGGTCTAAACCCCTTTCTGCCCACACAACATTAATTAATGAGCTAATGCACCGGTCCTTGTGCCAGAAGCCTGTTCATTTGCGTCCTGTGTTTGATAGCACTCGCGGGCAATTGGCAGGATTGGGCTGTCACACTGACAGCCTGATCCTGTACTGTGACAGGAAAGTGGAATAATCACTTCCCTGTCACAAAAACCTATGATCACAGCGCTCCTATTCAGTTTAAAAATGCAGCTTCTGCATTCAGCAGTTGCTAAGGAATACTGTAACATTAGCAATGATGTCATAGGGATTCCCTGTGCAGAAAGGGATTGCAATCATGCAGAGAGCTGTGATTTGTATCTTCTCTGCATGTTGGTGTATACAGATCACTGATAACACGTAACAGCCAATTAGATCATTGTTATCAGTGATCTGCAAATGGGGACGGCATAGATAATGGGGTTCTCTGCTAACTTTTTGCACCCCGTAGTTAAAAAAAATTTTTTATAATTAAATGAGAAGTGGTCAAGACTTATATCTGTATTTATATGTCCTATGCTTGTGTATTAACATAAACAGTTAAAGGAGGTGAAGTTTGACTGAGCTGATGATATGCACAGTACAGTGCTGTAGTGGTCATGGTTATTGATCCGCATAGCAGCACAGTCTCCATGTTCAGGCTAACACAAATAGGAACATGTGGATTGTCCATTAACTTTGAATGGATACCAATAACAAGCGTGACATACTAACCAGAAAGTTCTTTTGAAATACCAGCATGTATAGATATAGCATTGTAAATCTTGAAAACTGGTAACTGTCCTTTTTAATATAAAATAAATTAAAGGAGCTTTCCAAAGGGAATCCGCCTACAATGTGAATTTAAGATCCCCCTAATGTTTCTATTTAAGGTAAATAAAGTCTTATCATTGGGGAGGAAAGAAGAACCATTGACGTTTCTTACCCTGAATTCTCTGTTCATTTCTCTAGCGCTATAGTGAGGTGTGTTCAACTAGCGGCCATGTGACCTGCACAGCTAGTCTTATCTACTACCTTTCCCATAATTCCTCTCTACAGTCTCCTACATTGCTGGGCTGAGACAGAGTGAATTCGCATACCACACAAAGACAGGCCAATGCGCGCTCCCGTGGAGTAAATAGTAGTGAACAGGCTTGTATTGTGAACTACTGCGCATGCTCGGCCTGGCACATACAGGGCCTTTATAACAAACCAACAGTAAGGTGCATGTCTAAGGTACTTTTCTTTTCATACACAATGTAAAAATAGTGATCACATGCAATTGGTAATGTTTATAACCGTTATTATTGAATTTATTGAGACATGGTCGTTGTTTGCTGCAAATCTTAAAGGGTATTCCAGAAATGTATAATTCTTATATGATTTTTTTGTATTTTCTTTTTCCTAGGAATGAGGACACAGATGCAGTGTTGGAAATTTTACAAACATTTTCTGAGCTTCGGCGGTTTGATATGGCAGTAATGTTTTTGTCAGAATTGGAAAAAGAAGGTACGTTCATGTAGTGAAAATATATGCTAAAATTTGGAGCATAAAATGTTAAACTTATACTGATAATTCATTTTGCTCATAGATGACCTTATTGTTACTATACTTAAAGATAGTAATTCAGTTCTGTTTAGAGTTTGTTGCCCCCAGCATCCAGCTCTCAATGATTACCTATAGAATATTGCCGATGATTTTTTTTTCAAGGTTTTTTTTTTTTTTCCCTGAGTCTAATACATTTTAGTGTCGAATCACTTCTAATAAAAATCCTCAACATAAGCTGCAAGTTTAAAAATCCACAGCATGCCCTAAAATCCACGCAGATTGTTTTCCACTGTGTTTTGTAAACCACATTTACCATAACAGCTTTTCAGTTCAGAAATGAACACTTGCTGCCAGGTTCCCGCACAGATAACAGCTGATTGTAGGACCCCCTATGATCAGCTTATTGGGTGACCTTTTTTATCAAACACATGACCTGTTGGGGTTACTTTAGGACTGGAGCAGAGCAACACTGATCGCAACCCTGTATAAGCAATTACTGGGCGCTGTGTTTAGCTGGTGATGGACGGCAGAGGTGTTCGTAAGCAGGAGGCTCACTTATGGCGTCTTCCCTTGCTCTTGGATATTGTCACTCCAGATCCTTGAAGAATAAAATTAGGTTTTGGATTTGGCTCTTTGAAAGAATTCTTAAGTTAATGATGGAGTCACAAAATGTCTTTACCACCAAAGAACAAGATATTGCACAAACCATCAGCAGATTTGGCTTCCAGTACCATCTCTACGCTGATGACACCCAATTATATGCCTCTTCCCGTGACATCACCCCTGCTCTAATACAGAACACCAGTGATTGTCTGTCCGCTGTCGCTATCATCATGTCCTCTCTCTATCTGAAACTGAATTTTTCTAAAACTGAGCTCCTTGTGTTCCCACCATCTACTAACCTACCTAAACCTGATGTCTCCATCTCAGTGTGTGGCACTATCATAACTCCTAAGCAGCACGCCCGCTGTCCTGGGGTTATGTGTGACTCAGCTTTGTACTTTCCTCCCTATATTCAGTCACTTAAATGCTCATGTAACCTGCACCTCAAAAATTTCTTCAGAATCCGCCCTTATCTTACTGTAAAAACAGACAAAACTCTTATTGTCACTGATACACACTCATCTTGACTACTGTAACTCATTACTTTTCGCTATTCCCCTCTCCAGTCCATCCTGAATGCAGCAGTCAGGCTCATCTTTCTGTCTGATACTAATGCATCTACCCCATGCCAGTCTCTGAACTGGTTCCCCATTTACTTTAGAATTCAAAATAACTGGTCCACAAAGCTCTCCACAGTGCTGCACCTCTTTACATCTCTATCATAATTTCTGTCTCCCACCCTAACCATGCTCTACATTGTGCCAACGATCTAAGAATAACAAATTCCATAATCCAAACCTCTAACTCCCTTCTGTAGAATGTTTTTCATGCTGCACCACCTCTCTAGAATGCATTTCCCAGGACAGTCATATAAACTAAGCATGCCCTAAAAAAACAACAACATTGTTTTAGGGAGGCTTATCAAAAGTTTGCCGACTTTCCTTTTTACACCCCCTTCTTTATTCTCCTGATCCCTGAACCTGATCTCTCAGCAATATCTCTTACACTCCATGCACACTAATGCAGTTCGGCTGGGTGACTGGCTCATACAGTTTTATGTGTCTTCCCCAATTTTGTACAAAAGATGGCTGGACCATAGTACAAATCAAGCACTTTTATCTCTCCAATGACTTGTCACTCTGTAATGTCTGATATTGTTTGTGCATGTACCCTCTGAATTGTAATGTGCTGTGGAATATGTTGCCACTATATAGAGATTACTGGGCTCTGTTCACACAGCGCTTTATGCTGTGGAAACCGCAGTAAAAAACAGCTGAATTTGCCTCCCATTGATTACAATGGGAGGTGGATGCGTTTTTTCCCGCAAGCGGAAAGAAAAAACGCTTGTGAGAAAAAGAAGCGACATGCCCTATTTTGAGGCGTTTTCCGCCTCAAAAACCCCATTGAATTCAATGGGGGACGGAAAAAAAATGCTGCAAACAGCCGCACAGATTTTTGATGCATTTCATAGCAAAAAAACGTTCGCATTTTTTTTCCTTTGCCTATAAGAGGTAAAAAGAAAAAAAAGCCTCAAAAAATGCCTGTGGTGTAAAACCACTTAAAAAAACTGGAGCTAATTTTTCCATGCAGAATTTCCTGCCTGCAAAAAAACTCAGTGTGAACAGGGCCTTATGCTGCAGTACTTACTATAAGCTTCCAGTTTTCCATGTAGTCTTTCTCCTTTCTGAGCTCCGGCACACTCCTGTAACTGGTAGAAAAGCTCCATCCCTGTGCTTTGTGCAGCCCTGCAACATATGATTTTCCTTTTTTTAACTAGAGGTACACTTTAACAAATTGGAAAAATGTAGTGTTCTGTTATTAAAATAGTACTAGAGTTTTGTTGGTGTTTTTGCGTATAATATTAGTTCTTATGAGAAGCCATACAATTTTTCTCTATCCAGCTGTTAAAGTGTAGCTAAACGTTCGGCAAACTTCTGACATGTCGTAGTGACATGTCAGAAGTTTGGATTGGTGGGGGTCCAAGCACTGATACCTCCATCAATCGCTAGAACGAAGCAGCTGAAGCGTTTGTGTGAGCGCTCAGCCGATTCGTGTCTGTTCGGCTTTTTCCGGAAAAAAATGTATCGTGCACGGACTCTATAGAAAGTCTATTAGCCCGTACTCCGATACATCGGCATTCCGGAAAAAGCCGAACAGACACGAAGCGGCTGAGCGCTTACACGAGCACTTCAGCTGCTTCATTCTAGAGATTGGTGGAGGTCTGAATGCTCGGACTCCCGCCCCCCCACCCCCACCCCCACCCACTATGACATGTCAGAAGTTTGTCAAACGTTTAGCCACAGTAAACTTAATTGCCTTTAGAATGAAATTGTGATTTGCTTGTGTCTTGTACTATAAAATGATAGAAATATTGTATAGAAAACCTTTCCTATAAGGATTAGTTATATATAAAATGCAGTATAGTGAGCTGATGTTTTTAAGGGTTGCCTGGATTCTGGTAAAGAATTTGCAGGGTGACAGCGAGGCACCCCGAGTTTATTATTGGATTTATTCTGGTAGTAGGAGTGATTCTGGTAATAACCGACAAAAGTACTTTTTTAACCATCATGGAAAATTAGACAATTATGTGTTTTCATTTTTTTTTTTGCTGTGCTGAGATATGACTATAATAAATGTAAAGTGGCGCCCCCTGGTGTTGTGTCTGTGCACGTCCAGCTTGCTGCTTTAGATGGTGGACATGCTTGTGCAGTTTATATTTGGCATGGGCTGGATCCACATTCATTATACTGGCGCGTTAATCCCACAGGAGTTGGCAATGACACTGAGTAGCAGGATAAATCACATAGGGATTAATAAGAGGACCAGCATGGCAACCTGGGGACCTCGGCTGCCAATAAAACTCATCGACACCCCACAATACTGTCATGGGTGGGGTGACAGAGAGAGAGTTCCCTCGCCCTCTGCCTTACGTCTTCGATGTAGAGGTATCTATTGACCACGGTATCTTAGCAGTTAAACGTCCAAGATCATACTTATCTCCGAACCCTATCATTAGATCGTAGTGTCATCTGTTATATACACCCGCTCTATGTACAACCCCACCCGACTATAACGTACATGAAGGTAATTGAAAGGGGTTAAACACATCAAATTATGGAATTACTTAATTTTCCATGATCTATTGTTTAAAACCTCTTTTGTGGTGAAATACATTTAACTTTCCATGTTCTATTAAAATCGACTTATATTATGCTTTCATTTTATAGATTTTGTATTTAGACAATCATCTGTTAAAGTAACAATGAGCCTTAGGCCTGTTTCAGACGGCCACGTTCGGTCCGAGAAATACAGACCGTATGTCGGCTGTATTTCCTGGACTGAACACAGTTCAGGGAGCCGGGTTCCTAGCGTCATAGTTCTCTATGACGCTAGGAGTCCCTGCCTCTCCATGGGACTACTGTCCCGTACTGTAATCATGTTTTCAGTACGAGACAGTATTCTCGCGGGAAGGCAGGGACACCTAGCATCATAGATAACTTTAATGCTAGGAATTCGCCTCCCTGAACTGTGTTCGGTCCGGGAAATACGGCCAACATATGGTCTGTATCTCACAGGCCGAACATGGCTGTGTGGATAAGGGCGTACAAAAATAGTGTCACTATTGCCCAAACCAACCAACCAGAGTTTCGTTTTTTTTTTGTTTTTTTTAAGCTTTCAGAATTTTTCTTTGATACAGTTTTCATACCTGGACCAATGTGTGTATTTTACTTCAGAAATAGATGTGCCCTTCAAGAATAATTTAATTTGGCTTTTATTTTTCCTTTACAGACGTCCGCACCTTATTTGCTTACATAGAAAAGACTAAGAAGACTAATGATTCTTTTGCTGCTCTAAAGAAGAAATATCATATTTGAGTATAACAGGGTCAAACCTATACATATTACATGGACTTTCGAGACAATCCAGTGTTAACAGGCAATTGTAAGAAAGCTGTCTGGCAAGATTCACGGACATTGTGTACAAAATAAATTTTTCATTTGTATTTTTATTTT
This sequence comes from Rhinoderma darwinii, assembly GCF_050947455.1. NCBI lineage: Eukaryota > Metazoa > Chordata > Amphibia > Anura > Rhinodermatidae > Rhinoderma > Rhinoderma darwinii. The sequence continues at coordinate 168,198,866 of NC_134689.1, forward strand.
ATTCTCTATCAATCCTAGTATTAACTGAAAAATTAAACTTTTCCACGACCTGGTGGGACAAAATTATTCTGTTTTATTTTATGAGAACATCTTTATTCACTAATATCAGACGCCCTGCTTTATTTTTTGTCAATACTGTTTAGCTTATATAGTGTTTTTTGGGGGTTTGTTTTTTTTTAGACAAATTTTGCTATTTAAATGTCTAATCCAGGAAAAACTAAATCATTCAATTTACAAAACAATGTGTTATTCGCAGAACAGAGCAAGAGGTGGTGGAGAATGACACTAAGAATTGCCAAAGAAGATTAACTCGTCCATACGTGTGTCATTCTGCCTTTAGATATATAATATTATTTAGCTTGCATTTCAATTCTGAGTTTGGGCTGTGCTCCCTCCAGCACTTATTCTCTATGTGATTGACCATGCTAGCTCTGCACAAAGGCATGCAGATCCAGTGTTGTCTCCCACAGTCTGTGTCTCCTGTTACTAAGCAATGGTCTGAACGTATTTGGCCTGTCTAGTAAATTGCACGGTCTGATGGACCCCCTAGAGAATCATTTCAATGGGATTTTTTTTTAATTTTTTTGCTGGAGTTCCCCTATGCTTCTTGTTCTACAGAGGTATCATTAAAAGTACTGTAACCATTAAAATATGTACTTTCAGAAAATGGTGAATTGTTGAAGGAAAATCTACATAGATTTGTGCCACAGTTTTATCAATTTAAAATTCTTCCAATAATAGAAATTGCACTGGCCACACAATTTTAGCCTGTTCTCCATTTACTGTACATTGTAACAATTTTTGATAACGATCATCTGCAAGTAAGAAATTCCAAAATATCAGATACATTGGCGGCCACCCACCCCCTACACTCAGGGGAAATCTGCTCCAACACAAAGCCTGAGCTCTCCCAATAGTAATCGTGCAGAGCTGTATAAAGCACACTGCCTGATCATAGAGCGAACTGTCCGGCTGTTTAATCACAACCACACTGTCCCCTCTATGCCTGATCTGATCTGTATGATCAATGCAATAAATGAACAGGAAGCAGAACGATCAGTGGTCAGCTTTCTCTTATAGGGACATTGCTGGATTCTGAAAATGTGTCTAGTAAAACACTAGACACTAGGTACGAAATATTTACTCTCTCTTCCCTAGACCACTAGGGATGTAGACATTAACCCTCTTCTCTGCCCTAGACCACCAGTGATGCTGATATTCACCCCCTGAACTGAGCTTGCCCACCGGGAATTTTACCATAAAACCCCTTTACCTACCCTAGTTGTTAGGTGTCCTAAACAGTGTCCTAAGCTACCAGGGATGTTGGCATAGCCACTATAAAAAAAAAACTATTTAACTGGACACTATTTGTATAGCTGTATCTGGCTGCTGTATACCTTGTTATTTGGGTGTCACATCAATATTTATTTAATACTGTTTTGGATTGCCCATCTTAGAGGGAATAGTACGCAGGACTCTGACTGCCCCACTTACTAAAGGTCCTTTTAGACGGCCCAACATGGGTCGTAGAATCGAGCGCTGATCGACGAGATATCCCGTTGATCGCTTCTCGTTTGCTCCTTTTACAAGGAGCTGTGATCCGTAATCCATGGGGACGAGCGATCATTACTATGATCGTTTGTCCCTATACATTTCCATCATGCCGGCAGCACGTCTCCCTGTCTACACAGTGAGATGTGCTGCCAACTAATGATTATATTATTGGCCCTATAAACTAACAGATCAGCCGATGAACGAGCGTTTTCGCGTTCATCGGCTGATCTTTGCCCTGTTGGTCAATGTAAAAGGGCCTTACAGGTTAACATGGTAATTTAAAAGAAAAAGATAACTTACCTACACAAATAGCATCAATAAGTGTGCTAATGAAACCACTTTTTCCCAAGTCGTACGAATATGTTGGAGAAAGTTGCACAGAGCACTTCTTTATGAACATTTTCTATCACTTTCCAGCCGTTGTTTTTAGCCTATGCCAGATTCATTAATCTGGCCCAGCGTTATGAATAAACTGCTCCATTGGGATAATTGACCAATGATCAGAGAAAAACTGTTGGAATGGTACATTTTCGACAATAATAATCTCAAGCTTATGGACAGTTTAGATCAGGGGTGCACGACCTGCAGCACGGGGTCAACAAGTGTCCTGCAATGCCATTCTGTGTGGCCTTAAATAATGGGACACAAATATGCTTTTGTCTGTGTCCTGAATGTTCAGAAAGACACGGCTGTCAAATGCAAAGTACAAATTGCAATCATTAGATGGATGTTCTGTCCTCTCTTCCCTTTACTGATCATAGGAATCCCTGCAGGACTTGGAAGATACATGTAAGCACTCCCCTAGGGAAATGTGAAACGCTCAGCTGGAGATGAGCACATTTTCTCCAGCGTGCTAAACAGGAGAGCAGGTGACCCCAATTCTCCCGACAGGGATGGAATCCTGGAAGTTAAACCATATACTGTCAATATGCTATACATATCTTAGGCCTCATGCACCCGACCGTAGGTTTTATCCACAATTACAGATCTGTAATTGTAGATAAAATACTGACGCGTTAATTTCTTTCGGCCACAGGCACCGTCCCATAATTTTACAGGTGTGTGCCCGCGCCATAGAAGTGAGCCGCAAAAAATAGGAGATCTCCTATTTTCCGCTTATGCTCCTATACTTATTACTGTGAGCACGGTCCGCAAATGCGGAGGACACTCCATGGCCCGTCCGTGCAGTATTTACTGACCGTAAATACTGCACAGTCGTGTGCATGAAGCCTTAGATGGAATACCCGTTTTATTTCAACCTTTGGGAGTGGTAGTCAGACAATGGAGCCCATGGACAAGAAAAGGTGCACCCCTCGTTTAGATCAATGTTATGGTATTGCAGTTCACTTGAATGGGGCTAAACCACAAGTCACATGTCAGACAAAGCCAATGGACAGAATTAGGGCTGCTTCTAGGAAAAAAGCAGATTGTTTTTCTCATCCTGGACGACCCCACTGCAGCTATGTTAGTCATTTGAAAAAAATTGCACATATTTGCGATCTTTCTACACAGTACAATAAGATTATTATTTTTTTCGGGGGGGGGGGGGGGCTATTTATTTGTTTAGACCAACTACATTACAGTACAAAGGTAAACAGCCAGTGTAATGACGGGGGTGGGGAGACAGACAAGTGAGCCCTAATCTACACGCCACTCAGTCCCTGCCTACTTGCAACGACCCGCCTTAGGCGACGGGGTACAACTGGGCGACGGTCCCTACGCTCAATAAGTGCACGACAGACAAACAGACAAGGGTACACAGAGCTAGGGGGAGAAAGGGGCAGTTGCCCACGGCAACACCGTGAGCAACAAGAGAAGGAACAAGCCGAGTCAAACCAGGAGAGTACGAGGTGCCAAACGCAGAGCAGAAGAGTAGTAAACAAGCAGAGTCAAACCAGGAGTGTACGAGGTACCAAATGCAGAGCAGGAGAGTAGTCAGCAAGCCGGGGTCAAAATGAAGCAAGGACAATAGTACAAGAAGCTGCAGAAGGGCCAGGAAACCAAACGAGTAGAATCACAAGCAAAGGAGGAACAGGAAAGGCAGGTATAAATAGACAGAGGGCGGGAGCTAGCTCCGTCTGGCCAGGCTGTGATAGGTTCTCCCACCCCTAAGCCTGCCACCCTGAGTGGTGGAAGATGGAGTCAGTCTCACAGACATAGAAGCAGGTGCAGACTGATTATCTATGGGCGTTAACCCCGAAGCTGTGCCTGGCAGATCCTTTACAGCCAGTGAAAATGTTATTTTTCCACTGTATGAGGCCCGCATTTTTACAATATTAGTATTATAAATAAGCAGACTAATTTAAAAAAAAAAAAAAAAAAAAAGAAAGAGGCCTTTAGTCTAGGGCTACAAGGGAATTTGGCCGGTACACAGGTCGTGCGGCTAAAGGTTGCAGTTATCGCAGTAACACGCTGGCTGCATTGCCATAATAAAAGTACCGTATTTTTCAGACTATAAGACTCACCTGACCAGAAGACGCACCCAGGTTTTAGACAACAGAAAATAGGGGAAAAATTATTTGTTCTGTTTCACCACATTCTGAGAGCAATAACTTTTTAAAAAAAAATTTCATCGATTGAGTGAGCTGTAGTTTTTATTGGCACCATTTTTTGGTACATCCAATTTTTTTGATCACTTTTGTTATTACATTTTTTTAAGCGCTAAGGTGACCAAAAAACGATTCTGATGTTTTCTATTTATTTTTTTTACGCCGTTCACCGTGCGAGTTAAATAATGGTATATTGTAAAATATCTGACTTTTATGTACGCAGCGATACCAAATTATTTTATTTTTTTACATTGTGCTTGGGGAAAAATGGGAAAACTTTTTTTTTTTTTTTTTACTTTTAATTTTTTTTACACTCCTGCAAATTTATCTAACGTTATTTTTGCTTTTTTTGACACATTTTATTAGTTCTCTAGGGGACTTGAACCAGCGGCCACTTGGTTACTGAAACAGCGTAACTCGCTGAGCTACGTAACGGTTTCCGTAACTTCCATAGTAGTGAATGGCCATTACGGAAGCAGCGTAGCATGCGAGCTACTTCATTTCCGTAACTACTATTCAGTTCTATGGGAGTTACGGAAACAGCGTAGCTGAGCGAGTTACGCTGTTTCAGTAACTCCACGTGTAATCAACTGGCCGGGAGAGCACAGAAAGCTAGAACAGAGTTTAGGGGGGCCCGTTCTAGAGATAGGTGCGGGGCCCAGAGGTGGGACCCGCATCTATCTGACATTTATGACAGATGGATATGTCATAAATGTCCTTCATGGAAAAACCTCTATAAATGCAGCAGTCACATTTAACTAGTTAAAGGGGTTATGCCATTTAACTAGTTAAAGGTGTTTGCCATAAAACACATGTATCCCCTATCGACAGGACAGGGGGCTACATGTGGGATCGCTAGGGGTCCAACCGCTGGGACCCCCAGTGATAAGGAGAACAGGGGACCGGAAGTCACCCAGAGCGCTACATGAGAAGCTTGGACTTCTGGGTTCTGTATTCGGCTTATTTGTTCCGCAGCTCCATAGAAATCAATGGAGAGCTGCTCATGCATGCGCATAAAAATCCCATTCATCTTTATGGAGTTGCCGAACACAGAACCCGGAAGTCACAGAACCCGGAAGTCCAAGCTTCTCATGTAGCGATCTTAGTGACTTTCGTTCCCCGTTCTCCTTCATGCTGGGGGTCGGACCCCCAGCGATCACACATATATCCCCTATCCTGTAGATTGGGGATACGTGTTTTATGGCACAACCCCTTTAAATGGCCAGGAACACTGAAATTGCTGTTCCTGGTCGTTAGAGCAGCGTGTCAGCTGTAAAACACAGCTGACACCTGCAGTGTATTGAGCGAGCTCAGCGCGTAAGCCCGCTCCATACATCATCCCCCCCTTAAGGGGTTAAGTAATAAAGCGTTCAGGGAGCCCTGCGAAGCCGGGTCCCTTGACTGCGGACTATAAGAAGCAGGGACTTTTTAGGAAGATTTATTCTTGCTAAATACTGCGTCTTATAGTCCGAAAAATATGGTAAATGTGGCTGCTCTGCCATCTGCAGGTTACCGCAACACTACAGTAGTCAAGAAATCCAGACTTGATGCATTTCTTGCGACTGTAGTGTTGTGTGTTTAATATGCGGGTCGCAGTGCAGCCATATTCACTTTCATTACTGCGATGCAGCCAGCACTATACTGCTATTACAAAGCGATCTATGGCTGTGTGATCTGTGTCACAGCCAAAGTCGCTAGGTGGTTCTAGCCTAAAGGGAGTTTTACACTGGGCGATTATCGGGCAGACAAGCATTCATATAACGCTCGTTGCCGATAATTGCCCTGTGTAACGGCAGCGATGAGCAGATGATCGAGCAAACGCTCGTTCATCTGCTGATCGTATAGTTTTAAAAAAGTTAAATATTATCATTGTCGGTAGCACAACTCTCTGTGTAAACAGGGAGACGCGCTGCCGACATGATAATAACAACCTATGAGGACGAGCGATTGGATTAACGACCCCTCGTCCCCATCCACAGCTCATTGTGACGGGTAACCGATCAACAAGCTAACTCGTTGATCGGCGCTCGCTGCACCGGCCAAAATCGACCGGTGTAATAGGGGCTTAAGAATGCAGCTTTAAGAAGGTGAAAGTTTTAAGCGATCGGTATCCACACGATGTGATCTTGAGGATGCCGATCGTAGCTATGGCAACCGGAGGCCTAACAATGGCCTCCTGGTCTGCAACGTACGATATTCGAATAGGCCCCGCCGAGACGGGACCTAATAGGCTTACTGACAGCTCTAATGCATTGCACTACGTGGGTAGTGCAATGGATTACAGTAAAGATCAGAGGTGCAAGCCTTTAAGTCTCCTAGTGGGACGAAAAAGCAAAGCGTAAAAATTTCAAGTTAATAAAAACAACAACCTCCTTTTTTTGCTATAATACGTCTTTTATTATAGGAAAAAAATTAAAACGTTAAAAAAAGTACACATATTTGGTATCACCGCGTCCGTAATGACCCAAACTATAAAACTTTAATGTTATTTTTCCCGCACGGTGAACACTGCAAAAAAAAAAAATAAAAAAAAAAAACAATGCCAGAAGTTATGGCTGTCCGAATATGTGCCAAAAAAAGAAATAATAATGTAAAAAAAGGGATTTTATTGTGCAAACGCTGCAAAACAAAAAAAAACTATACACATATGGTATCGCCGTAATCGTATTGACCCGCAGAGTAAAGCAAAAGTGTCATTTATAGCTTACGGTGAACGCTGTAAAAAAAAAAAAAAATGAAAACATTGTCAGAATTGCAAACAAATGTTGGGCGGCTTTTTCTCCTTTATCCCTTGTGAAAATGACAAATTGACAAAAATGACAAATTCAACTACTTAGTGGAGAAAACTTTTTGATATTCATTTTTACGGCCTAATTCCAATGAATTCTGCAAGAGACCAGTGGGGTCTAAATGTTCACTATACCCCTAGATAGATTTCTTAAGGGGTGTAGTTTCCCAAATGGGGTCAGTTTTGGGGGGTTCCTACTGTTTTCGCCCCACAGGCCCTTTGCAAATGTGACAAGGCACCCGAAAACCGTTCCAGCTAAATTTGAGCTCCAAATGGTGCTCCTTCTCTTCTGAGCCGTGCCGTCTGTCCAATCAGCAGTTTATGACCACTTATAGTGTATTACTGTAATAGGGCGAAATTGTTTTTCAAATTTTGGGGAGCTTTTTCTCCTTTATGCCTTGTAAAAATTTCTACTTTTATTGGGAAAAAAATTGATTTTCATTTTCATAGCCTCAGTCCACTAAATTCAGCAAAAAAAAACCGTGGGGTAAAAATGCCCACTATACCCCTTGATAAATTCCTTGAGGGGTGTAGTTTGCCAAATGATGTCTTTTTGGAGGATTTCCACTGTTTTGGCCCCACAAGACCTCTTCAAACCTGACATGGTGCCTAAAATATATTATAATAAAAAGAAGGCCCCAAAATCCTCTTCAGTCCATTAGCGCACTAGGGACACATGTGGGATATTTCTAAAAACGGCAGAATCTGGGCAATAAATATTGAGCTGCGTTTCTCTGGTAAAACCTTCTGTGTTACAGGAGAAAAGTACTGAAAAAGAATTTCTGCAAAACAAATAAAATGTGTAAATTTCACCCCTACTTTGCTTTAATTCTTGTGAAATGCCTAAAGGGATAATAAACTTCCTAAATGCTGTTTTGAATACTTTGAGGGTTCCGTTTTTAAAATGGGGTGATTTCTGGGGCTTTGTATTTACGGTATTGTATGGGCCCCTCAAAACCACTTCACAACTGAACAGGTCCCTGTAAAAATAGCCTTTTGAAATTTTCTTGAAAATGTCAGAAATTGCTGCTAAAGTTCTAAGCCTTGTAACGTCCTAGAAAAATAAAAGGATGTACAAAAACCTATGCCAACTTAAGGGTCTGTTCACATCACCGTTCGTTAACCTTTCAGCGGAAAGTCAAACGAAAACCTCAGCTTCCGTTTCCCTCACCGTTGAACTCAATGGTGATGGAAACCTAGCTAATGGTTTCCGTCTGTCACTGTTGTGACAGGGTTCCATTGTTTTGGACGGAATCAATAGCGCAGTCGACTACCATGGTGAGGGAAACGGAAGCTGAGGTTTCCGTTTGACTTTCTGCTGAGGGGTTAACCCGATGGAAACCTCCGACTGAACACCTCAGCGGAAACGAGCGGTGGAGTGAACACAGCCTAAAGTAAATATATTGGAAATGTTAGATATATGGGAAATGTTAATTTAGCCACTATTTTGTGTGGTAGAACTATCGGTCTTACAAGATGCATTTAAATTTTGAATTTTTTTACCTGTAACATAAAGTCCAATATGTAACAAGAAAATAATCTCAGAATCGCTTGAATAGGTAAAAGCATTCCAAAGTAATTACCACATCAAGTGACACGTCAGATTTGAAAAATGTGGCTGCGTCCTGCACGTGACAACTAGTCCATAAGAGGTTAAATGAGTCATCCGATATAACCCCTTTAATCTTTGCATAATGCACAATACATAGAATTGACTATGTCTTTCTTCACATTTATGTCATGTCCTCCATTTTTACAAGATCTATTACGGATAAGAAGAATTTGTTTTGATCAGCCATAATCCCTTGATTCCCCTATTGACTTATAATAGGTCCATCAGTCATTTTTCACTGGATAGAATGGTGCAGCATGTTACGCCATCCAAACAATAAAAAAAAATTACAAACACAGACAGAGATGAGGCGCAAATGCGTAGCCTAATACTCCTCCGTAGTACCAATATTGAGTATCAGTAAACCATGTGCATTCCCCAACACAGTGCACTGAAATAATTGCATTGATAAATCCCATTGCCCAAAACTAATGCATAAAACAGATTCTGACAAAAAGTGTCAGTGTTGCCCATAGCAGATCACTTATTTAAATGTGTAACCTGCTGTAAGAAAGTTTTTTCTGCAAGAGGGACAATGATAAAAAAAAACAAAAAACATTAAAAGCATTATGTAAAGCGGCTGTACTTGTGCAATCTTCTTTTCTTGGTAAATCATTCATTGGGGAACACAGCGCCATGGGGTCTATGTTCCTGCCACTAGGAGGCTGGCACTAGGAAAAAGACTAAAAAAAAAGTGTTGGCTCCGCCCAGTGGGCTATGTCCTCTCTTTTTACACCAAGCTACTCAGTTTTGGCCTATTGTCTGTAGGAGGCAGGCATGACCTGCACACAGGTGTTCTGCTTTTGATTTTATTTTTTCAGGTTCCAGGGGGCTCATCAGCGTATATGCCACATTAGTCCTACCTCCCTGTGAGTGCTGGGTGGAATTTTTGTGTTAACCCGCCCTTCAGGTCACCCAGGGGATGCGTCACCCAGTGGATGCAGCGGCGGTGGGCATGCTGGTGAACCCACAATTCAGTGTGAGACCACCGAAGGGGTGACCAGGCAAGCGCCCGAAGACACCAGATTGACTGTTTGCATGGCTGTGTTTTTTCTGCCCACCCTCAAGGACTGCTCTAGGACGTCCCATGGTGCGGTTTCCCCCAATTGACGATTTAAAGAGGTTTTCCAGCTTCTGAAAACTGATGACGTATCCACCGGATAGGTCATCAGTACATGATCTGCGGGGGTCCGACACCCGGCCCCCGCATAGATCAGCTGGTCTGGTACCTCTGTGCACCAGACGTACAAGCCAGAAGCAGTTAACCACCGGAGCGGCTTATCAGTGCGGGGTCCGGGTGTCAGACCCGCACCGATGACATACTGATGACCGGTGGATAGGTCATCAGTTGTCAGAAGGAGGACAACCCCTTTAATGAGAAAATATGATTTTTGTACTCCACGTAAAATCCCATTCTAGGGGTTCCCACCCTTCTTTGTGGATTGTTCATGTTTTTTCCAGGTGGTTCTGTTTTTTTTTCCTGGGTCCGGGACGTGTTGGTATTTTGGTTATTTTGTTTTAGGCTCTCCTACTGCTTTTGGTACAAAGTGAGTAGCTTGGTGTAACAAGAAGAGGCGATAGCCCACTGGGTGAGTCCAACACTTTTTTAGTTTTTCCCTAGTGTCAGCCTCCTAGTGGCAGAGGCATATACATCACGGTGCTATGTCCCCCAATGAATTCCACGAGAAAGGGATTTTATGGTGAGTAAGGCCCCACAGAGCTGCATTGACACAGACGTGCTGGCACCCTATTTTGTGCGGCTGTTAAAGTGCTCGTTAATGCTGGTGCGTTGTGGCGGATAAGACGGCTGTTTACCTGCAAAATCATGCAGCCATTAATCAATACACCCTCTATGGCCACACGGTTTTGCAGGTTAACAACCGTTTTACCTCCAGCAACGTGTGGCTATTTACAAGCAATTTGACAACTGGTGAACAGAGTGCCAGCGCGGCTGTCAGATGCATTGTGATTGCATCAATGTCGCTCCGTGGGACCTGACCCTAAAATTTAAACACTCTATATAGATACTTTAACCCCTTAAAGAGGCTCTGTCACCAGATTTTGCAACCCCTATCTGCTATTGCAGCAGATAGGCGCTGCAATGTAGATTACAGTAACGTTTTTATTTTTAAAAAACGAGCATTTTTGGCCAAGTTATGACCATTTTTGTATTTATGCAAATGAGGCTTGCAAAAGTACAACTGGGCGTGTTGAAAAGTAAAAGTCCAACTGGGCGTGTATTATGTGTGTACATCGGGGCGTGTTTACTACTTTTACTAGCTGGGCGTTCTGATGAGAAGTATCATCCACTTCTCTTCAGAACGCCCAGCTTCTGGCAGTGCAGATCTGTGACGTCACTCACAGGTCCTGCATCGTGTCGGCACCAGAGGCTACAGATGATTCTGCAGCAGCATCAGCATTTGCAGGTAAGTAGCTACATCGACTTACCTGCAAACGCCGATGCTGCTGCAGAATCATCTGTAGCCTCTGGTGCCGATGTGTCCTCGCTCGTCTGACATGATGCAGGACCTGTGAGTGACGACACAGAGTGATCTCTTGAGAACACGTCTGTGTCTGCACTGCCAGAAGCTGGGCGTTCTGAAGAGAAGTGGATGATACTTCTCGTCAGAACGCCCAGCTAGTAAAAGAAGTAAAAACGCCCCGATGTACGCACATAATACACGCCCAGTTGTACTTTTACTTTTCAACACGCCCAGTTGTACTTTTGCAAGCCTCATTTGCATAAATACGAAAATGGTCATAACTTGGCCAAAAATGCTCGTTTTTTAAAAATAAAAACGTTACTGTAATCTACATTGCAGCGCCGATCTGCTGCAATAGCAGATAGGGGTTGCAAAATCTGGTGACAGAGCCTCTTTAAGGACACGGCCAATTTTGGCCTTGAGGACAGAGCAATTTTTTTACATTTCCCCTCTTTGCATCCCGACGCTCATAACTTTTATTTTTTGTACGACGTAGTTGTATGAGACTTTGTTTTTTGCGGGACGAGTTGTACTTTATGTAGGTACCATTTTTTGGTACAAATACATTATCGTTTAATTTCTATACATTTTTATTTTGGAGAAAATGCAGAAAAAAAAGCATTGCGCAGCAGTTTTAATATTTTTTTTTTTACACCATACACCGATCATAAATAATGTTATATATTTGTTGTACAGGTTGTTACGGTCGTGGCGATACCAAATATGTCTATATTATTTCATGTTTTGGGACTTATATTTTAAAAAGTTTATTTATTATAAAAAAATGTGTGTTTCTGTGTATTTTATTTACTTTTTATTTATCATTCATTTTTTTTACATTCATTTAACTTTTTTTTTAAATCTCATAAAGGGATTTATCATTTTGATTTTGTAACTGTAATGTACTGGCATAGATCTATATGCCAATACATTAGCCTGTTACTGATCGTACACAGGCAGTTGTAACAACAGGAAATATGTTCAGACAGCCCTGGGGTCCTTCAATGGACCCTGGGCTGTCTGGCCATATGAGTTGTGGGCTTTGATCGCGTCACAGTTATATTCTGTGACGCGATCAATGTGCAGTCCCCTCTCCTTGAACACCGCAATCAGCTTTCATCGCGGCGTTCAAAGGGTTAACGGCGGAGAGAAGATGTTTATCTTCTCTCCGCTGTCAGAGCGGGGCCGTGGCTGTGGATTACAGCCGTTTCCCCGCTCTCGATCGCGCGCAGACGCGCGCAGGGACAGCTGTCACACAGGACGAGTATGCTCGTCCTAATGCGCGAAGTGCTCGCCGCTCAGGACGAGCATACTCATCCTGTGTCGGCAACCAGTTAAAGAGGCTCTGTCACCAGATTTTGCAACCCCTATCTGCTATTGCAGCAGATAGGCGCTGCAATGTAGATTACAGTAACGTTTTTATTTTTAAAAAACGAGCATTTTTGGCCAAGTTATGGCCATTTTTGTATTTATGCAAATGAGGCTTGCAAAAGTCCAAGTGGGTGTGTTTAAAGTAAAAGTCCAACTGGGCGTGTATTATGTGCGTACATCGGGGCGTGTTTACTACTTTTACTAGCTGGGCGTTCTGATGAGAAGTATCATCCACTTCTCTTCAGAACGCCCAGCTTCTGGCAGTGCAGATCTGTGACGTCACTCACAGGTCCTGCATCGTGTCGGCCACATCGGCACCAGAGGCTACAGTTGATTCTGCAGCAGCATCAGCGTTTGCAGGTAAGTAGCTACATCGATTTACCTGCAAACGCCGATGCTGCTGCAGAATCATCTGTAGCCTCTGGTGCCGATGTGTCCTCGCTCGTCTGACACGATGCAGGACCTGGGGAAGTGACGTCACAGCGTGATCTCTCGAGAACACGGCTGTGTCTGCACTGCCAGAAGCTGGGCGTTCTGAAGAGAAGTGGATGATACTTCTCGTCAGAAAGCCCAGCTAGTAAAAGTAGTAAACACGCCCTGATGTACGCACATAATACACGCCCAGTTGTACTTTTACTTTTCAACACGCCCAGTTGTACTTTTGCAAGCCTCATTTGCATAAATACAAAAATGGTCATAACTTGGCCAAAAATGCTCGTTTTTTTTAAAAATAAAAACGTTACTGTAATCTACATTGCAGCGCCTATCTGCTGCAATAGCAGATAGGGGTTGCAAAATCCGGTGACAGAGCCTCTTTAAGCTGAATTTTACAGTAACATTACCATTAGAAAACATTTTCCAACACAGGCTATGTTCACACGCTTAACAGAAAACGGCCGAAAATATGGAGCGGTTTTCAAGCAACTTAAAAAAAGGTTTTTTTGCAGCGTTTTTGGAGCTGTTTTTCTATTGAGTCAATGAAAAACAGCTCCAAAAACGGCTCAAGAAGTGACATGCACTTCTCTTTAGGAGGCTTTTTTTACATGGCCGTTTTTAAAAACGGCCGCGTAAAAAACGCTCTGTGAGTACAGAATGCCTTTTTTCCCATAAAAATCAATGGGCAGATGTTAGGAGGCGTTCACCCCCCTGCATTTTTAGCCATTTTTCGGGGCGTTTACGGCCTGAAAAACGGCTGAAAATAGGTTGTGTGAACATACCCTTATATTGACTTGCAAGAACAAGTTTAAATGCATTTCCTTAAGATGAAAATATCCAGTAGAGATATGAGTGTAACGCTCTTATATGATAATAAACACATTTTTAAATGTAAACTTTATTAATGTTTGTATATAAAAATCTAATTAATATTGCAGAAAAAGATAAACAAAATAATGGTTAGGCTATGTTCACATCTGCGTCAGGGCTCCATTCCGACGTTCCGTCTGAGCTTTCCGTAGTCGACTACGGTATTCATCCCGTCAAAACTACAGAACCCTTGCACAACGGAGACAAACTGAAACCATTGGCACCAGATCTGTCACCATTGAAATCAATGGTGATAAAATGGGAAATCTTTGGTTTTAGTTTGTGTCAGTCAGGGCTCCGTTCCGACGGAAAGCTCAGACGGAACGTCGGAAAAGAGCCCCGACGCAGATGTGAACGAAGCCTAAGAGTACTGACAAGTTCTCTGCCAATTTGACCTTGAGCTGCAGAGTTGAGTACTGTCATTGGGACTTGTTACTAGAGACATGCTGTCTGACAAACCCATAGGGAAGACTGCGCTTCTAAGGTAGTTTATTCCAACCAGTGTGCTAAATGACCCAGCCGTTGAGCTCAAAACAGGATTGGCACTGACAGCAGAGTAGGGGAAAGCAGCTTGGCATCTATTATTAATCACATTTTTAAAAAAAATACATTTAGGAGGAGAAAATTGTTACGGTTTAATGAATATTAAGGAAATTAAAAAAAAAATGGTGATTAAAAATAGCAGTGATATTGGTAATGATTAGGATTTCAGTAATGTGTCTTCTGTGAATAAAGCTTCAATATATTCTCTGAGTGATTGGACGTATTTTTACATTATCTTACAGATGCGTTTTTTACCCTCCCCAATACTAGTCATCAATGCTAAATGTGTGAACCCCGTGCTTGCCATATATCCACCCTGGTAAAAAGCAATTCTGGACCAGAACCACATTTCCAGCTCACTGAAATACATTTTGTGTTGCATTTTTTTATTGCTATTTTGTGCTTAGTATCTGTTCAGAGCATGCAAAAGAGTATCACTGCCCATATGCATTATATTAACAATTATGCAAAAGTTTGGCAAGTTAAACCCTAACATATACAATGTCATTATACTGAATTTCTGGGTTTGGAAATGATACTTTATTTCCCATCAAACATATCTAGAGCAAAACTTCACTGCAGATATTCCTATGGCTGCGTCCATGACTGGAAGTGGCATATGCTGCCAACTGTCCTTAATTCCTATAAAAAGTGCTTGTGCCTTTACAGTAAACATTTAAAACTCAATTTGAACTCTGTAATCATCTCAATAATACTATTTTTTCCTAAACAGGTTACAAAAAAACCAAAACAAGATCATTAAAATATTTTATAATATGTAGGGCTGGTGCCAGGTAATGACCTACCAGGAGGAATAGTCACTTAGCTGTCCCTATACTGTTTCCCTGTCTAGGACACATCTGGATACTCTTAAAGCCTTCACTTGAGTCATGTTCCAGCAACTCTGGGGTTTCTTCCAGAATTTGCCCGGGGACTCTGAAACTCAAATTACTTTGGTTGACAAGCAGCCGAGAAGCAGAACAAGTAGGGAAACTGTTTCTCCTCTCCACCACACAGCTAGTTCTTTGGAGAAACTGGAGGAAGTTCTCCTCTACCGATCCCTCCTGGCTGGAGAGGCCTAGCTGCTCATCCAATGACTGTTTTAGGAAACATTTTGGGATCCTGACGAGCTCGGTTCTTATTTGTCTGTTCAGACAGCCATAAAAGAATGGGTTCACTGTAAATGATGTGTAGGCCAGCCATTTCACTATGTTCTCCCACTTGCTACCCAAACCTTTATAGGAACTACTTCCTAAAGCATTGTGGACATGATACACAAAATAGGGGAACCAGCACATAACAAACTGTCCACCTATGATCATGAGGGTGAAGGCTGCTTTTGCTCCTCCTAATGTCCTGTCTGGTGATCCCCGATGAGACCTGTTCCTTGGCACAATATTGGTTTGGCTACCAGTAGAGTTGGACCTCTGGCGAGGACTCGCTGCCCAGGAGGGTATGGGTCCATGCTGCATGGCAGCTATTCTGGCCACTTTAAATACATTACAATATACTGTCAGTATAATCACAAGAGGCAACACAAAATAGACCAAGACAAAGAACGTCACAAACACTTTCTTGTGCCCTCCTGCATTTCTCTGCAGTGAGCAGCGAGTGGCATTCACCAGGCTGCCATTGCTGGTCTCTGTACTGTCTGCATGGTGGGTCAGGAATGGCAAAGTTGATGTTAACGATGCCTGGAACCAGATGAAAACCAGTACTGAGATGGCCAAGCCCAAGGTCATCTTCACTTCATATCTCATGGGGTGTACAATGTAGTAGTAGCGCTCTATGTTGATTGCAGACACGGTGAGGATGGACGCGCTGCTCAGGCACACCTCCAGGGAGATGTAGGCTTGACACAGGGACTCACCGAATGCCACTCGTCCCCAGCTGGCCACCATGCCCAGCGGCATCACGGTGATGGCAGCCAGGGTGTCTATAATACACAGGTGCACCACGAAGAGGAATTTCCGGAGCCTGGGCGTCTTCAGGATGACCGCCGCTACTGCCACATTCCCGGCCACGGCCACCACGTCCAGCAGCAGCATGAGCAGGAGTCCGAGGTACCGGGGGATGCCCTCTGCAGGGGACGACGAGCCTGACGAGCAGTTACTGCCGCCGTTCACACACGGCTCCTCCATCCCTGGCCCTGTTACCGGGGGAGCGATCCAATGCAGCAGAGATCTGGGATCGGTCATCTCTCCCTCACTCCCCCGCAGCATGCCTCACCTGAAGGAGGACGCATCCCCTCATCACCCGGCTACCAATGCCGTACCTGTAACGATCCGCTATCTGCAGCCTCCCCCCCGCAGGCGTGGACGGGGGTAGTGCACCGGCTCTGCCAGAGGAGGAGGAATCCATCTCATCACATTTCACGTCAGGTGACAGGATCGGACCCGGGCTGCTTACATTCATCATATGGAATGTGCCCCTGGTGTTGCCAGTCTAGGAGAATCATGTGGTCGTAACTGCCAGTGTTCTTACATTGTGCCAGATCAGCTAAGCCCTCCATTTACATGGCTGGGGTTACACGATGAAGCGATTTTTACAACGATCCGACCGATGTTGCTTAATTGCACCAACGCTATCTATATATAAGAAGTCAAAATTATAAGGTCCATTGGAGGCAATCATTATGTCAAGCCAAAAATCTGATCCCATCACTGTGATCGCCACATTTAGGCTTTCCTAAGGTCAGGATCACACACAGAGTTTTGATGCAGTTTTTTGGCTCAGTTTGTGCCAAAGTCTGAAGCGGATCCAAAAGGAAGGAAAGGTATAAAGAAAAGACTGATGCATCTCCTTTCCTTTGTGTCCACTTCTAAGTTTGGCAAAAAAAAATAATTAGCCAAAACCTGCAACAAAACTGTGTGTGTGATCCTGACCTTAGACACACACATTGTGTTGTGTTTTGTTATTTTTTGCCAAATTTTTTAGGTGGCGTTTTTCACATTGCGATTCAAAGATCATGTCATGCAGAGATTCCTCTGCAACATATGATTTATTCTGAAAAAGGTCTAAAAAAAAAACATAAAGAAATGCAATACACATATTGACACATACATTTTTTTTTTTTTTTTTAAGGGGGAAAAAACCTATGGAGAACTATGGGAGAAAACACCACTAACTGCTGGAAAGAACGCCAAACCAACCCTTGCTGTGATTTAAAAATTGCCACTGAGCCGAAAAACACAAGACAAAAAACAAAAGAAAAAATATACCACCTGAAAAATGCAGCGTTTCTAATGCGTTTATGTTTGAGCATTGACTTCCAGCTAACATTGGCACCCCAAAATTCCCAGAAAAACGCCACAATAAAGTGCTGTTTTTCTTAAAAAAAAAAAAAACCCGCTGTGTGTGAAGCAACCTTTATGAGAAATGGCACAGTTTAATTTCACCTTAGGCTACATTCACACGAGCGTATCAGATTCACGCATGTGGTAAAACGCATGTGAATCTGATCCGTTATGCATCAGTGTGCTTTGCGAGTGGTATGCAGTATTTACGCACTCACAAAGCACATCTTTTTTTTATTTTATTATTTTCAATTGAATTGATGCGCAAAACATGCACCGCACACGGATGTGCATCTGTGTTCTGTGCGGGATTTTCACGCCCCCATGACTTCAATGGGCGATAGGCGCGTGAAATACACACCAACATAGGACATGCAGTGAGTTTTACGCAACGGACTCTCGCTGCGTGAAAACTCCTTCATGTGTGAATAGCCCCATTGAAATCAATGGGTCCGTTTGCTGTGCGTGATCTTCGATCTTCGATCTTCACGCACAGCACACGGACGAGTTTTACGCTCGTCTGAATGAGCCCTTAGTGCAAATACATTTTCCTGTAAAATTGCTTCCATCCTAGTGAGAATTTGCCAAGTTTTCATGGTCTCAGTTTTAGTAATTGGTATGAAATATGTAAATATAAGACAACTCCAGGATTGTCTAAAATGAATCCATAGATGACATCATTTGGCCAATTTGCTCCTGATCTGAGAAGCGTTCTGATTGAAATTCCCCACACCCCTGCAGGTTAGAATTGCAATGGTCCCAGGTCTAAAATGAACAATCCCAGTGATATTATATCAGACGATTGCCATTTGTGCAGTACCCAAACATATTCACTATATTGGCTCCAAATAGGCTATTTTAGCATTGAAAGGGTGTTCTGACCAAAGGAATTTGTGGCATGTCCACAGGACACTCACTCCATAAATGTCTGATAGGTGAGGGTCCCACCTCTGGGACTTTCACCTGTTGGGAAATTGTGGGTCCTGTAAGCTCCATTTTGCAATGCAAGGTGGCCGATAGGAGAAGCCATGATCGCCTGTTTCTGTAGCTCTCCTCCAGCGTCTACTTGAATTTGCGTGGAGGACCAGTTCTGTATTGCACACTCCCCTAGAAGCTACCGCAACTTATAAGACATTTACTGCTTATCCTGTGGATATACCGTATACTGCATGTCATTGGTCATTACACCTCTTTAAAGTGTATGTCATTCTTTTAACACACTGCGGCAGATTTACTAATGCGGTGTTCGATTTAGACAGTGTAAACTTAGACCAGGCAGTCAGAAGGTGCGCTAAATTGGTCAAAGTGGTGTATGTTGTAAGATAAATTTGGCGCATATAGCTAGACATGTTAGAAACTTTTCTCTTCCTTATACCACCTTAGTTGACTTAGTTATGCCAGTTTTTTGCACCAAAATTTTCGTTTACGGTGTCACATCTTAAAGAGGCTCTGTCACCAGATTTTGCAACCCCTGTCTGCTATTGCAGCAGATAGGCGCTGCAATGTAGATTACAGTAACGTTTTTATTTTTAAAAAACGAGCATTTTTGGCCAAGTTATAACCATTTTTGTAGTTATGCAAATGAGGCTTGCAAAAGTCCAAGTGGGTGTGTTTAAAAGTAAAAGTCCAAGTGGGCGTGTATTATGTGTGTACATCGGGGCGTTTTTAATACTTTTACTAGCTGGGCGCTCTGACAAGAAGTATCATCCACTTCTCTTCAGAACGCCCAGCTTCTGCCAGATCACGCTGTGACGTCACTCACAGGTCCTGCATCGTGTCAGACGAGCGAAGACACATCGGCACCAGAGGCTTGAGTTGATTCTGCAGCAGCATCGGCGTTAGCAGGTAAGTCGATGTAGCTACTTACCTGCAAACGCTTATGCTGCTGCAGAATCAACTGGTGCCGATGTGTCCTCGCTCGTCTGACACGATGCAGGACCTGTGAGTGACGTCACAGCGTGATCTGGCAGAAGCTGGGCGTTCTGAAGAGAAGTGGATGATACTTCTCATCAGAACGCCCAGCTAGTAAAAGTATTAAAAACGCCCCGATGTACGCACATAATACACGCCCACTTGGACTTTTACTTTTAAACACACCCACTTGTACTTTTGCAAGCCTCATTTGCATAACTACAAAAATGGTCATAACTTGGCCAAAAATGCTCGTTTTTTAAAAATAAAAACGTTACTGTAATCTACATTGCAGCGCCTATCTGCTGCAATAGCAGATAGGGGTTGCAAAATCTGGTGACAGAGCCTCTTTAAGTCGCTCCCCTTTCAGCCACATCACACCCCTTTCCTGTAAAGCCACATCCCCTTGTATGCTAGAATTCTGGTTCAATTCAATAGTAGATCTGCCCCAATATTGTTCTTAGGTTCAAAATTCTGCACGGATTCATTTCTTATATCTTTATATCAGTCAAGAATCCATTTTTATGATACAGAGCTCCGAATCCCCAGCATAGCCATAGATTTAAATTATATACTCCTGGCTGCCAGCAGACACCACTAGAGGGAGCTTAAGAACCTAATGCAAACTGCCTAATTATTGAGTTCAATGTATAACAGTATGCAGTATGTTCTAGTGCAGGGGCATAGCAAAAGGCTCATGAGCCCCAGTGCAAAAGCCCTTCTTGGACCCCCCTCCAAAATTTCTTCTCATGGCCGACGGCCCACAGCTGCATCACTGGGCCTCCTAAGGGACTCAACGATGCAGCACTAGCAGCCAGGGACGTGCCTAAGGTATTAAACCGTCAGGGGAAGTGTGTGTGTGTGTGTGTTTGTGTGTGTGCGTGTGCGTGTGCGTGTGTAAATAAATAAAAGAGACTGCATATCCATAGCACTCTGACCCTTTAGCTATGGATAGGATTAGATACAGTGCCTCAGCAGACAATATCACATAAGACAGGCTTAGCTATAGGGCCCAGCTCGCTGACATTGCCGGACCCTGGAAACATAAGTATAATAATTGCTTTGCTTTTTTTATGTGTTACTAATTTTTTTGTGTGTTTCTATTTTTTTACAAGTTCGGTTGTTGGACTACTTCGGATTCGAGGACTACTGCAATGATGGCGTGCTTTTTTATTATCAATAAAATGATTAATGAGGTTTGTGTGGGGGTTTTTAATTTCAATAAAATATTTTTTCTACGTCCTTGTGTTTTTTTTGGTTTATTACTACCGACTTATTAATGGCCCCTGGCTGATTGACAGCATCCATTACTAAGGCAGGGCTTAAAGGGGTTGTCCGAGATTTAATGATTTTGTGTTAATGCTTGTAATTTATAAATGTAAATACATTTGTAGTATACTTACATTTTACAAAGTGGCCCCGTTTCCAGATCCTGCCATGGGGTACTTGACGGGTGACGTCACTCTCTGCACTGGCTCTGGCCGCTGTGTTGATCTTCAATTCTTTGCCGGGTATACGACACATCACTTGTGACATACCGTGTATGGGCTGTTCTGCTGCACAGCCTGTAAAGCGCATGCGCTGTCTCTGCTGTTCCTGCGGTCCCTGCTGTTCTCAATATAAAAGCAGGGGCCGCGCATGCGCGTTACAACAGAACAGCCCATACACGGCACGTCACAAGTGACGTGTCATATACCCGGAAAAAACTGAAGATCAACACAGCGGCCAGTGCAGAGAATGACGTCAACCGTCAAGTACCCCACGGCAGGATCTGGAAACGGGGCCACTTTGGAAAATGTAAGTATATTACAAATGTATTTACATTTATAAATTACAAGCATTAACACAAAGTCATTTAATCTCGGAGAAGCCCTTTAATGTTAGCCGGTGAAAAGGCTAGTACTAACCCCCATTATTACCCCGGTACCCACGGCCACCAGATACAACATAGCAGCAGCAGGCTAACATTACCAGTGTGGGAAGGCCCACTGTTTTGGGGCTTTCCCAGCCTAATAATATTGGCCTGCAGCTGCCCCAGTGCCCGACCATCACTACAGATGGCCAGGTACTGGATCCCACCCGTTTCTTCCGGGGGGCACTGGGGTAATAATGGGGGTTAGTGTTAGCCTCTGCACTGGCTAACACTTACACCCGCCTTAGTAAAGCACACTGTCAATCAGCCAGCGGCCATTACTAAGACGGCAGTAATAAAGTTTAAAAAAAATACAAAGATATTGAAAAAATATTTTATTGAAATAAAAAAAACCACAGCCCCCGTTAACCATTTTATTGAAAATTTAAAAAGCCATCATCTAAGTAGTCCTCGAATCCAATGTATACAACTGAATCTTTAAAATAAGCACAAACACAAAAAATAACCCAGTAGTAACACATGAGGTAGGCTTAGATACAGGGCCCATGTGTGATACTGTGATACATGGTAGGCTTAGATACAGGGCACAGCAGACAGTAATCTTATACAGTAAAAGATTACTGTATGCTGGAACCTTGTATCTAAGCCTACCATGTAGTAGGCTTAGATACAGGGCCCATCAGACAGGATCACATATGGGCTTGGTATATAAGCCTACCAAGTGGTATGCTTAGACACAGGGCCCAGCAGACAGGATCACACCACACACACTTGCCCTCCTCTTCGCCACTGGTAGAGGTCCTGATGCCATCCAGTCTCGCAATGTTGTGCGCCCCACACAGCGTCATGCGCGGTGCACAGCGTCGTGACATCATGATGCAAGGAGACGTCAGGACCTCTGCTACGCTCGTGAGTGAGGAAGGTAAATATACTGTATGTTAGTATAGTAACAGGGGCCCGTGTAGTTTATTACTAGGGCCCCAGTTACTATAGTAACTTTGAATAGGCAGGGGGCCATGAGCCCTCTGGCATCAGGGCCCGGTTGCGACCGCTGCAACCCCTATAGCTATGCCACTGGTCTAGTGGTAGCTTCAGGCAGCTAGCATGCTATATTTTAAAAGGAACCTGTCAGCTCCATTATATTGCCCCCACTGAGGGCAGAAAAAAAAGTAGCTTCAGACAAGCTATTAGTGTGCATAAGGAGAAACGTGTCAATCAGTGGCTTAAGGGCGGTGGGTAAAGGCTGGGGGAAACTTGAACATATGAATATACTTCGAATCATAGCGCAACAAGTTCTATATACTCAATAACTACTTAACATTAACTAATAGGTGACAGCATGCTGAAATCATCGTGTCTGTCACTTCAGACAAGGCAGCATGAATATCTGACCCAATCTGATTTAAAGGTAAGTTCTCCAAAATGGCTTAACATTAGCACATAAGTGACAATCCACTGAAATCAGCATTACTGCCGCTCTATGAAGGCAACATAATGGAGGTGAGAGGTTCCCTTTAAATCTACATCTGCAGGGTATTTGGAGCTCTGTATTAGAAAAAAACAAAAACGAAATGGTGTGAACATTCACTTTTAGCTTCATACAGTACAACTTTGCTGCATGCATTGTTTTATAGCCCACATTAGGTTTGAATCCAAACAAGAGGAGACATCAAAGTCTTTCCTTTGTGAACACAGCCTAATGGAGAGCTGGGTTTTCTTCCACACATGTATTAAATGTATTCTAAGCTTTAGCATTTTTCACCTATTCACTGGATAGTTAAAAAATGCTAGATCCGTGGGGGTCCAACCACTGAGAACTGCACCGACCGCCAGACCGGAGGCCGAGCAAGTGCAGTGCCATTCCATTCAAAGTCGATGGAGCTGATGAAAACAGCCCCTCACCTCCGCTCCATTCAAACTCCCCCTAACCGCCAACTTGCGGCTGAAAGGAACAGGGGACCGGGGTCCCCTGTTCTGCCGAACGGTGACGGTCCCAGCGATCAGTCCCCCACCGATCTAGCATTTTTTACATATCCAGTGAAAATGCTAAAGGATGGAATACTGCTCTTTAATTCATAAAAACAGTATAGCTTTAAATGACAGTGTTTTCCAGATCAGTCTTATCAGCTTTGAGAGTGATAAAAGTAACACATGCCAAGAGGATCAATAAAAAGAAGAATGTCTGTTCCATAATATGTAAGTTTCTGATATGGTTTTAAAAATAGATGAACAAAGTAAAAGATAAAGGTAATAGCATTGCAGGGGATATTTTATGTGAGACACAGCGTACTTCAAGGGTAACTAAACAATCAGAAAACTTCTGACATGTCATAGTGACATCTCAAAAGTTTTGATCGGTGGGGGTCTGAGCACTGAGACCCCCACCGATCGGATGAGCGCTGAGCCGCTTGTTTTTTTTTTATCGGAAAGCCGATGTAACGGTTGTCAAGACTCAATAGAAGTCTATGGGCCCATATACCAACTGCTCGGCTTTCCGAAAAAAGCAGATCAGAAACTAAGCGACTTCTGCCACTTCGTTTTAGCGATCGGTGGGGTCTCAGTGTTCAGACCCCCACTGATCAAAACTTGTGACATGTCACTATGGCATGTCAGAAGTTTTCTGAAAGTTTAGTAATTCTCAACAAATCTATAGAAGTGTAAAAGTAACTTCTTATTCTTTAGTTGCAAGACCAAGATTCATGTAGCTGTACAGATGTATTCTCCCCTAGAATAATCCGCTAAAGTGAGCAAGGTGAAATTGGGTGGGAAAGTTCCTTTTCAGTCTTCAGCTGCAGAGATAACACAATGGCATAGTCAGATTCAGCTGTCATCACTGAAGATAAGTAATTGAATGTTAACCAATTATCCATCAGTAATGTCACCTTTTTTGATCTAATCATCTACGTAATCCACTACAGTAGATTCAAATATATTTCAAGGTGTGCCCCTATTGTATTTGAATGTAGTAAGCGATCACTTATCCTAAAATACGAGTTATTTTATATAAAAGATCTGCAAGAGACATTCTTGTACGGTAGCTTCATTGAAGAACCAGTCTAAAATATCTAATAAACATAAAGGTAACACTTGACCATCTAAGACAGCTGAAAATTAGGTTGTTCCCTCTGTATATAAGCAGTGGTAGGAGCAGGGTCACCGGTGCTCCACATTTAAAGCTAGCATTAAAGTCTATCAGCGTTCTCCTCATCTGATAAATTCTGTCCCCTGATGCTATATTTTGTGTAAGATATAAATAGTTCCACCCATGGCTAAATTTCCATTGCCAGAGTTGTTTTTAAGCACCTTAATTCTGAGACTCAGTGAAGACCAGTTTGGACTGTCAGTTTGTCAGTGTAAGGCCCTGTTCACACTTCTGTCATGACTTCCGTTTATACCAGAAACCACAACACAGTGGTAAATCCATTGTACAATGCATTCTACCAACGCCCAACAAATCCCGCTGACTAACTTTGGGATCGGTCGAGGTTCCATCGTGGTGTGCGTCATTTTGACTGGAAAAATAGCGCTGTATACAGTGCTGTTCCTCCCGTCAAATCTGACAGAATTTACAAATGCACAAATGCGAACAGAGCCTTATTTTTTTGGCATGTCATCAATATTTTTCATTGCGTTACTATTTGTTTTGATCAGTGGCATAGCAGCTGTAGCTAATCGAGTGCCAACAGCTTGAACGACCATAGTCCACTTAACTAACTGTGGAGTCAGAATTATAGGCAGTTAATGCAATGAGGACTACTACTATAATATAGTACAGTCTGCCTACAGCACTATGCATGAAGCATGTAACAGCAATAACTAGGAGACAGAAATATATTTTTTTAATTATTCCAATTGAAAAATGTTTGTTTTGAATGATCTAACAGAGAAATGTGATATTAATACTGCGTTTATGAACTATGTTTATCTTGTATGTCAGGAAGGCTCCATTAGCCCGATATAGCCCAAAAAAGTGTATACCTTCTTTTGAAGGATGAAATAGCATTGTAGACTATGCTATTCCATCCTGAGGGGTCCTGCAAAAAAACGTATATAATGCGCGGTATATGTTTTTTTTAACATTGGAGCCTATATTGTAGGATATGGCGTCATATATGGACACTGACGTCAGTAGTTTTCACAGCGCTGGTGTCCCCGGGGCTGAGCGCTAGCAGATGATTTGTCCGGGGTCTCCAGCTCAGGGTAAGCTCCAGTGGTCACTGTCCATATATGGACAGTGACTTCAGGAGTTTCCCCAGGGTCAGGCCCCAGGCGACGTATCCCACTATATGCCATATAGTGAGATTTTGTCATTTTTTTTTTTTAAAACATCATTTTTTATTGACAATTTTTCAAATTTTGTTGTTAACAGACAAAATGATCACATAGAAAATGCTCCAAAGTTGAGCAACATGTAAATTGCTAAATAAAATAAAATCATGGCATATAACCAGGTTCGCATAGTATATGAAAAAAACAGTACTTCCCCCTACCCCAGATCACAACAAATACAAGTAAACAATGCATAGAATTAATCAGAGCGAATGATGATCCCCCAACAATCTCCTATCAAGACATGAGTTGTAACTTCCCCAAAGTACCTTTCAGAAGTTCCTTTCAGAAGTTCCTTATGGTACCAGGCGAGATTTGTCTTTGATGCGTACCACCTACCTAAACATTGTTACAGACCAAGAACACCCCTTCATGGAAACAGTATACTCTATTGGCAGTGGCCTCTTTCAGCAGGATCCTACGCCCTGCCAAACTGTTCAGGAATGGTTTGTGGAAGATGACAAAGAGTTTAAGGTGTTGACTTGCTCTCCAAATTCCTCGGGTCTCAATCCTTGAGCATTTTTAGAAAACAAGTCCGATCCATGGAGGCTCCACCTAGCAACTTACAGGATTTATGGATCTGCTGCTAACATCTCAATGCCACATACCACAGGACAACTTCAGAGGTCTTGAAGAATCCATACCTTGACAGGTCAGAACTGTTTTTAGCGGCACATGGGGTCCTACACAATATTGGGCAGGTACTTTTACTTTTATGGCCGTTTGGTGTATATGCCCCTTTTCTTGGCACTGGTTACTACAATTTACAATAATCTACAAATATCTCGGTTGTTATGCATAAAAACGGTTTTCTTTATTTAATTTTCAAATTATTATTATTTTTATACATTTTTATTTTTACACACGAGTCATCAGTGAGGAGGCTATGGTGGGAGCTGTAACTCACAGCATGTGGCTCTCAGGGCCGAATTAGGCTACATTCACACGAGCGAATCAGATTCACATGTGTGAAAAATGCATGTGAATCTGGTCCGTTATTCATCAGTGTGCTTTGCGAGGGGCATGCGTTATTCACGCACTCGCAAAGCACATCTTTATTTTTATTATTTTCAATTGTATTGAAGCGTAAATCACGCACAAAACACGGATGTGCATCCATGTGCTGTGCGTAATTTTTACGCACCCATTGACTTCAATGGGCGATAGGTGAGTGAAAAACGCACATGCAGTGGGTCTTACGCAACGGACACACGCTGCGTGAAAACTCCTGCATGTGTGAATGGTCCCATTGAAATCAATGGGTCAGTGTGCTGTGCATGATTTTCACGTGCAGCACACGGACGAGTTTTACGCTCGCCAGAATGAGCCCTTAAGGTTAATGGAACATTGTCATATACAGAGGCATATTTAGGTTCTGCTGCACCCAGGGTAAAGAGTCAGTTTGGCGACCCCCAACTTCTTTCCCGACATCTCCTTCTCCCTCGCCTTATTTGCTTTCTCTACCAATCAATGAGGTGTCATTTTTTTAGATTTTACAAGCAATATAGTTTTATTAGGTAGTTAACATAACATTCATTTAAAAGAAATCTGGCTAAGATTGTATAACTGAGGCTAATGAGACTATATGGTGACATAATGAACAGCCTCCTATTGTAAATGAGCAGAGGGGGCTATGGGAGCTGTAATTAAATATATGTCTCTCTGCCCATAATATCAACTGTGACCTCTAGAACAATTTGCCCAAGATTTATGTAAGTCTATTTTATCTCCCACCCAAGGTGCAGGGAGAATCCACTGCTGCTAATAAGCAGATTCTCCTTCGCTCATAAAGCTCAGACTAAGGCCTCATGCACACGACCGTAAAAACTCCCGTTATTACGGGTCGTAATTACGACCCCTAATAACGGGCTCATAGACTTCTATTGGCGACGGGTGCCTTCCCGTTTTCTTACGGGAAGGTGCCCGTGCCGTTGAAAAAGATAGAACATGTCCTATTTCAGGCCGTAATAACGGCACGGACAGTCCATAGAAGTCTATGGAGCTCTCGTAATGACGGGTGGCTACATGTGTGCACCCGTCATTACGGCAGCGTTGCTAAGCGACGTCAGTAAATAGTCACTGTCCAGGGAGCTGAAAGAGTTAACTGATCGGCAGTAACTCTTTCAGCACCCTGGACAGTGACTACCGATCAGTATAAACCTGTAAAAAATAAAAATAAAAGACGTTCATACTTACCGACAACTTCCTGCTTCCTCCAGTCCGGTCTCCCGCCCGTTGCCTTGGTGAAGCGTCCCTCTCGACATCCGGCCCGACGTCCTGGATGACGTTTCAGGCCATGTGACCGCTGCAGCCAATCACAAGTCAATCACAGGCTGCAGCGGTCACATGGACTGCCGCGTCATCCAGGGATGTCGGGCTGGATGTGAAGAGAGGGACGCGTCACCAAGACAACGGCCGGGTAAGTATGAATTTCTTTAACTTTTATTACAGAAAAGGCTGTCCCTTCTCTCTATCCTGCACTGATAGAGAGAAGGGGCTGCCGATTAGTGCAGTGCTATTTTGCCGCCAAAAACGTGTTCGTAAATACGGGTGGAATACGGGTGACACCGGACCCATATTTACGGGCACGGGTTCGTAAATACTGGTGCAAAACGGGTGGAATACGTGTGACACCGGACCCGTATTTACGCCAGTATTTAGGGGTGGGAAAAAATACGGTCGTGTGCATGAGGCCTTACTGTAACAGACTTTTCCTCTTAACTGGGCATTGTGATAAAAGGGGTAGGAATTCAACGTTTTTTTTAATGTAAATAAAGATTAATCATTGTATTGTAAAAATGTATGAAACTTTCTATTATACTTTGTTTAGATACATTTTAGGATCATTATTTTTTTTGTCAGTGAATTACATCCAGAGGCAGAAAACTGTACAGACCTAATACTTCTAGCCAATAGGGGATATAATTGTATCCAGTGAATGCAAACTTCTGTGAACTAAACAGCTTGGACTTCAGTCTGATAGGTTCACTTTAATGTATTATAAGTACTTTCAAATGTTGTTGTTTTTTTTTTACTTCTGTACAACACAACAATTTATAAAAGGCATATTAGACATATAATAGTTGTCTTTTCTGTTGGTAATCTCCTCTTTCTGAAATACTTCTCGAAAGATCGCAATAATAAATTATTTTGAGCATGACCGATAAAAACAATGCATTTTCTAGAATCACAGTTTGCTTAACTCTCTTTACTAGAAAGTTATGCATTTTTTCACTAATGGATGTGCAGCACTGAACAGTGTATTGGCCTACAGCTTAGACATTAACTTTATCGTTTGTTTGCATTCTATTATTGTTAATACTTAACTTTGGTAACATTAATCATTTAGTTTAATGGAGTGTTAAGCTATATTTTCTATATAGAACATAAACCGAGCAGAATCCTGTGAGTATAATGCATTCCTAGCATGTCAAAGTACAACCTTAAAAATCTTGAATAAAACATTAAGGATTAAAGAGAGTGACTAAATCAATCTAAACTTTTCTTAGATAATACATAAGAGCATATTCTCTAATGCAAATTAACATATACATTTTTTTTATGATGTGAGTCAATGGCAGACGTATTCAATTCAGTCGGCCCCCCCCCCCCACCCCCGCTTATCGGACATTTTTGGCACATCCTAGAGATATGCCACCAATGTCTTTGCTGAAATAAACCCTTTTAATCCTTTCCCTGATACCAAGGACATATCTCATATGTTCTAGCAGGGAAGCATTTCAGTCACTAAGGACGTATCTGAAATGTCTTTGCTACAAGTGCTAGTGCTAGACTCGAGTGTTGGTTTAAAACAAGGTACCAAGGTAGAGCTAGCATGGAGCGTGCTGACAGCATGCAGGGTGAGAAGGAGGATCACAGATCATTCTCTTGTCCTTGTATTGCTTTAGATATCCCCCTGTAGTTAACATTAACTTTTGTTTATATTATCACCCCTTATCAATTAAAGAGCGTAATTGATAATAGGGGTTTTGTTTTTTTTTTTTACCAGAGAAGGAGTAATGGGGGTTTTATACAGGACGATTATCGGGCAGACGAGCGTTAATATAACGCTTGTTGCCGATAATTGCCTTGTGTAAACAGGGGAACGATTAGCAGATGAACGAGCAAACGCTAGATCGTATCGTTTTAAAAAAGTAAAAGATTATCGTTGCCGGCGGCACATTTCCCTGCCAACATGATAATAATGTATGGGGACGAGCGATCGGAATAACGACCACTCGTCCCCATCCATAGCTCCATGTGACAGGAGCAAGCGAGCGCCGATCAACAACGTCTCGTTGATCGGTGCTCGCTGCACTGGCCGAGCGTCGGCCGGTGTAAAAGGGCCTTTAGAAGATGAGCTGTTGCTCATCTAATCTTTTTTCTGTGCCTAATTAGTTTATTTATTGTCGCATCAAAGTTTATACATTTTACACTGTCCCTATCCTGTCCATACCAGATCTCTAATGTAAAATTCTTTGTTATACACTACAGCCATAGTGATAGTGATTATCACTGGAGAGGAATGTCTAATTATTTTCTGATTGATGGAAAAGATTTCTGTCCGTCAGAGATAACATTTACAGCCACATACTGTCACCATAAATGATTGTTAATTAATTAACACATTAGATTAGGTTTATGGATTTGCAATTATTAATTAGGGTTAGAGTTCATATAGGGCATGGGGCTCAAACTCGGCCGGGTAAATGGGCAGCGTTTGGCAGAGACAAGAATGTCAACATTGGTCAGCCCCTTCTTAGATAGTGCCACAATGCCCTCTGTAGCTAGTGCCACAGTGCCCTCTATAGATAGTGCCACTGTGCCCTTTGTAGATAGTGCAACAGTGCCCTCTGAATAGTGCCTCAGTGCCCTTTGTATATAATGCCACACACACCCCCTTGTAGGTAGTGCCACACAACCCCCATAGATAATGCCACATATACAAACCCCCTACAGATAGTGACACACACACACACACACACACACACACACACCCTGTCGATAGCTCCATTGGGGCTCCCTCTAGGAGTGGAATCCCCAGCCAGAGCGTTGCCGACGCTTTGGCCGGAGATTCCTCTGTTGGAGGAACCCCTGACGTCACTGTCTATAGACAGTGACATCAGGGGATCCTCCTGGGCTGGAATGGGATGTCAGGGGCAACCCCAGAGCAGGAGTCCCGGGCAGAGTGCTACTAGTACTCTGCTTGGGACTCCGGCCCTGCTCCTGACATCACTGTCCATATATGGACAGTGATGTCAGGGGAAACCACAGAGCCAGAGTCCTAGAGCAGAGCGCTAGTATTGGCTCTGCTCCGGATCTGTGGGAAAACCCCTGACATCACTGTCCCTATATGGACAGTGATGTCAGGGGCGACCCCAGAGCCGAACAAGTAGCGCTCTGCCCGGGATTCCAGCTCTGATCCGGACATCACTGTCCACATATAGACAGTGATGTCAGGGGTTTCCCCAGTGCCGGAGCCGCTTCTAGCACTCTGACTGGGACTGCAGCTCTGCTCCTGACATTACGGTCCATATATGGACAGTGATGTGAGGGGTTTCACCAGAGCAGGAGTCCCGGAACAGAGTGCTAGTATAGGCTCTGCTTTTGAACTCTGGGGAAGCCCCTGACATCACTGTCTATATATGGACAGTGATGTCAGGGGCTTCCCCAGCCAAAGTCCCGAAGCAGAGCCGCTTCTAGCACTCTGACTGGGACTGCAGCTCTGCTCCTGACATTACGGTCCATATATGGACAGTGATGTGAGGGGTTTCCCCAGAGCAGGAGTCTCAGAGCAGAGCGCTAGTATAGTCTCTGCTCCGGGACTCCTTCTCTGGGGAAGCCCCTGACATCACTGTCCATATATGGACAATGACTTCAGGGGCTCCTCCAGCAGAGGAATCCCCGGCTAAAGTGTCGGCAATGCTCTGGCTGGGGATTCCCCACCTACAGCGAGCCCCAATAGAGCAGTCTACAGGGAGTTCGGGTATAGCGCTGTCAAACCCAATGGGGGGGGCGTGCACTACCTACAGGATGCTGTGTGACAGCATGCAGATATTCCGGCGCGCTCCCGCTTTAGACTGCTCTCTCCTCTCCCGAGGGAGCTACGGGGCCCCGCGGGCCACAGATGACAATCTCAGGGGCCGCATGCGGCCTGTAGGCCACGTGTTTGAGACTCCTCATATAGGGGATGGGAAATTATATACATATATCATTCTAAATTTCATTTGCATGCATAAATCGGTTGTTGCATGCTTGTGGCTAGTCAACCTAACCATTTGTTGTATGTATGAACTCGTTACATCTTATAGTATTTTGCAGAGTACATTTTGTTTGCATAAGGGGACTGCATGAATAGGTGTTTTAGTTGCAAAGTTGAATTTCAGTGAAGTTTTTGCTTATGATCACTGATGCAAAGTTGCGTGATGGTGGTTGTGCATATAAATTATTAAGTTGTTAGTTTTTACACACAGCATGTCTTTTCTGGAAGCATTATACTAAAAAAATTATATATTTTTGGGATATGTTGTATGTCAAATTTTCTGCTCGGGTCAGACTTTTAGCCATAAACATGAATTTTTATGCAATATTTAATGGAAAATTACACTTTGATGCAAAATTGCATACAGACCAGCTGTATCTAGTGCTGAATCCTGTATCTGTCAGGTCAGCGTGTTCAGTGACAGCGGGTCCTGCGATCGAGCTGTTACCGATCACATCTAAGTTCATAACTTAGATGTGATTGATAACAGATGGATTCTGTGTGTCAGAGACACGCAGGACCCGCCGATACTGAACCAGTCATTGCCGCTGATGGTCCTTGGCCGGGACTCCATCTGGTGTCTTTCATCTTCCTCTTCACAATATCCCATAGATTCTCTATGGGGTTTAGGTCAGGCGAGTTTGCTGGCCAATCAAGCACAGTGATACTGTGGTCATTAAACCAGGTATTTGGTACTTTTGGCAGTATGGGCAGGTGCCAAGTCCTCCTGTAAAATGAAATCAGCATCTCCATAAAGCTTGTCAGCAGAGGGAAGCATGAAGTGCTCTAAAATTTCCTGGTAGACGGCTGCGTTGACTCTGGACTTGATATAACAAAGTGGACCAACACAAGCAGATGACATGGCTCCCCAAACCATCACTGACTGTGGAAACTTCACACTGGACCGCAAGCAACTAGGATTGAGTGCCTCTCCACTCTTCCTCCAGACTCTGGGACCTTGATTTCCAAATAAAATGAAAAATTTACTTTCATCTGAAAACAGGACTTTGGACCACTGAGCAACAGACCAGTCCTTTTTCTTCTTAGCCTAGGTAAGACGCTTCTGATGTTGTCTCTGGGTCATGAGTGGCATGACACAAGGAATGCGACAGTTGTAGCCCATGTCCTGGATATGTCTGTGTGATCGCTCTTGAAGCACTGACTACAGCCACAGTCCATTCCTTGTGAATCTCCCCCAGATTATTGAATGGCCTTTTCTTGACAATCCTTTCAAGACTGTGGCTATCCCTTTTTCTACCACACTTTATCCTTCCTCTCAACTTTCCATTAATATGCTTGGATACAGCACTCTGTGAACAGCCAGCTTCTTTAGCAATGTCCTTCTGTCACGGCACGGGGTGTGGACCCACTGGGCCGTACCGCGTAGCGGGATAGCAGCTGGCCAACAGGTACAAAGCAATGTCAATAGTTCAGAGAGGGTACCTGATGCAATGTAGACAGTAGCAGTAGATTCAGGCTAAGACTGGTGCCAGAACGAGCTTGTTCTCTGAGGAGAGAGGAGTGTTTTGGGTGTGGTGCACTGTGCTTGGAGCAAACACCGTCCCAGGGACTCTGCTTTATCACCTGCCCAGGTTTACTACACCTGCCTGGGCTAGCAGAGTGCCCCGAGGGGGGCTCCATCTGGAGATGGAGTCCCGGTCCTCCAACCTCCGGAGAAGGCCGGTGGGGGGTGGAGGGACATCCCAGCCAGCTGGGAAAGTGGAGCCAGCCCTGGGGGAGAGAAGGACATCTCGAGGCAGTAACAGCATGGCCTCGTCCTCTCCCAGGGTTGAGGCATCGCAGCATGCCGCAAATAGAGGAGGAGAAGGACAACTGGGAATGGATCAACAAGGCTGCAGGGACCCGTCCGAGTGGGGGTCACTGAGGCCAGGAGAAGACGCTGCAACGTTTGGCTCCCGCCTGGTGGCCCACATGGAGGAGTACAAAGATCTGGGGAGGTCACTGCAGCGAATCCGCGGTGACCTGAACATGGCCCGGCAGCAGCAGTCATCACGCAGCAGGCGGGCGAAGTTCGCTGCACAGGTCCGTGCCCTGCTAAGGGAAGTGAAAGAGGTGGAGGAGCGGAGGGGAACGATAATGGCCGGAGGGGGAGTCTTCGCCGAAAAGCTGAGGAATGAAGACAGATTCCAGGCAATGGCTGACGCAAGCCAGAGAGGGGGGAAGCAGCAGGAGGAGGCAGCTGAGACCAGCATGGAGACCATTATGGAGACCAGCATGGAGAGCACCGTGGGAGAAACCCTTGACGTCCCTGACAGTGAGTCAGACTCTGAGGCACCGCGCGAGTCAGGGGAGCTCACGGTGAGGGAGAAGATCTCTCCCAACATGGCACGCCTGCCAGAGTCCAGTTCCGGGTCGGAGGGAGAGCATCCCCCAGGGATTCTAACACAGATCCGGGATCAGGAGTCCCCCGTGTCTTTGGAGAACTTCAGCTTTGGCTCGGATCTGCCCCCAGAGGAGGAAGTGCGAGGTGCGGCAGCAGAGAAGCGGAGGAGGAAGAAGCTGAGACAGAACCAGAGGGAGGAGAGACGACTAAAACAAGAGGTGAGGCTCGTATATGTTCATGGGTCTCCCCTGCACTCTGGGTCAGAAGAGATTCTGGTCCAGAGTGCAGGTCCTGCAAACCCCCCAGCCCCAGCTTCTGCAGTGGAGTCGTGGTGGGAGAGCGGGAAGATTGAAGTGAGGACGGGCAAAATGGCGCCGGACGCCGCTCACTGTGAAGTGGGCGGCGCTGGCAGCCGGAGCGCAGCAGGGGGCGTGGTCCCAGACTCGGCGGACGGCGAGCCCCGGAGACCGGTGAGCGGTGTGAGCCGTGCATCGGAGGAGGGGGCGGAGAGGAAGTCGGCTGCAGTGTGGTCCCGTGGGTCGGGTGTCTGTAACGTGGCCGGTCCTGTCACACCGGGACCGGCCAGCGTGATAGGTCTGCAGGCACCCGATGCCTCTGATAAGGGCGGAGTCAGAGCCTCTGCGAGGGGCGGAGCCAGCCACTCTGGAACGGAGGAGGGGAGTGGCCTGAGAAGAATAAGTGCAGAACGGCCGCTGCAAAGCAGCCCTGCAAAAGAAAAAGTAAAAGAAATTGCAGATAAAGTTAATGAAGAAAGTAAAAGTAAAAATAAAGATATGGGAAAAAATGTTTTTGCAAATGGAGTGTCTTTTCGTGCCCTGGCAAGCGATATGGACACCGATGACGCAGAGGGTCGCGTGGAGGTGCCGCTTATGTCAGCTGGCGGCCCCTCCATAGCTGCACCTGATGATGCAGAGGTGGGGGTTGGGGTCAGGGCAGGAAAGGTAATGGAAAAACAAAAAAATAAAGAACCTGGCTTGGCCAAGAGAATGGTAGGATCGCGGGTGAATGTTTCAGCCGGTGATGTGGGGGGGCCGGGAGCTCCTCTTCCCAGTGCCCCAAGCAGGACTTATGCTGGGGTAGTGGGGGGGGACGACAACCACCAGCCCACCCATCCTCGTCCTCTGGCCCTGGGGAAGGTCACTTGCAACAGCGCCTCCTGCAGGCCTTAAGGGAAGGGAAGCAGTCCCTAACTGTAGGGGGTGTGCAGAGGGACCTATCTTTCTGGATAGATAGGTACGGGTTAGAGGCCTTCCGAGAGAAAAGAGGGGATCAGTGGTCACTCCCGACAACCGGGCAGGCTGTGGTCAGAAAGAATGTGGTCCGTCTCCGGTGGCGTGGCAATGAGATCTGTCCCCCCAGAAAAACGGTGGTGGAGCTGATGCTGGGGATGGGCTTAAGGGCACGTGACATCTTTGCCCTGATACACCCTCATGGCTCAGCTGAGTTTGACATCAGCTTTGTTCAACCAGGAGGCCTGGAGGTCTTCTGGGGGAGCTATGAGCTGGTGAAGGACGAGCCCGCCTGGCGGGATTTTGCTGCACAAGCAATATCCCGCCAGAATGGTGTCAAGAAGGTGAACATTCTCACCCATAACAAGTTACTTCTTGTGTTGACATCATGACCTGGTTAAGTCGGTTTGGAGAGGTAGCGGAGATGCCCAGGAAAAATCTGGATGAGTTTGGCATCTGGTCGGGGGCCTGGACGTTTATGGTGAAACTTAAGCGACTGGGGTAAACTGTGTCCCACATTCCATCCTCTGCTTTCCTTGGGAGGGATCGCATCCTGGTCTTCTACAAGGGACAGCCGAGGCTGTGTCACCGGTGTGGCGACCCCTAACACTTGAGCGCGGCCTGCACGGTGCAGAAATGCGCTCATTGTGGGGGGGGGTAGGTCATCTAGCTACATCGTGTGGCCAGATTAGGTGTCACCTGTGTGGTGACTTAGGTCACCCATTCAGTAGGTGTCCTCGCTCCGTGGTCAATGCTGTCGCCAAGCCTGCAGGAGAAGAGAGTGGGGTGGCTCCTGTGGGTGAGGAAGCATGCAGAGATGGCGGGGCAAAAGGGCAAGTGAAGACATCAAGGAAAGGGCTCCAGCCTTCCTACCATAGAAGGCTGGAGAAGAGGCAAAAGGAGAGGGAGCTGAGGGAAGCCCAGGTAACTGCGGGGACCTCTGGCCTGAACCCGAAGCCTGCCCTGGAGACGGATGCCCTTGGGGACGCTGAACTGGATGAGGAGGTCAGGAGGATCCAGAGGGAGCAAGCGGCTGAGGACTGTCAATCCTCCCAATATGAAAGTGTTGGTGAGGAAGAGAGGGTACAGCCTAAAAAGCCTGGGGACACAGGATAAGATCTTGAGGGGGCCAAAGTCATCTGGCCAAGCCCCGGCCACGGAAGGTAAAATCTGCCCCCCTCTGGTGCTCTCCCCCAACTGCTACCAAGCCCTCATGGATCTTCCAGCTCCTCAGCAAAGTGAGGAGGAGGGTGAGGAAGGGGTCTCAGGGGGTGCTGGGCCCCTTCCCCCGAGAGGTGCAAAGGCCTCTGGGGCAGGGGTCAACCTGGGACAAGGGGACGAGGATTGGAGTGTGAGTGAGGGGGGGAGGTCCGCCAGGAGGAGATGGACTCCACTACCTCCAAAAAAAGAACTAAAGAGAAAGGGTCTGAAGGGTCCTCTTCAGATCACGACAGGGGAGGGAAGAAGAAAGCCGTCTAATTTTATCATCCAGGATCGCGGTACCCACACCGTTGACGCTGGCTTCCATTAATGTCGCCAGCATTAAATCAGATATGGCTAAATTTGCAGCCTTTGATTTTCTCAGCCGAGTTGAAGCTGACGATTTGTTTTTGCAAGAGACCAGACTGTCACTTTTGGGAGATGTCGTAAAAGCCAGGAGGGATTGGCGACGTGGACCCTCCTACTGGTCTCTTGCGGCTGAGCCATATAGCGGTGTGGCGGTTCTTTTCACCGCACCGGTAAAATGCCGACAGATGATAGAATTAGAAATGGGGAGGTGCCTGATTTTAGATGTTCTCATGAAGGGACAAGAATTAAGGCTAATTAACATCTATGGTCCCCAAACAAAGTGGGACCGAAAAAGTCTCTTTACGAGGATTAAGCCTTTCCTTTTTTCTAGTCGACAGGTCATCTTTGGAGGGGATTTTAACACTGTCGTTAGACCCCGTGATAGAGGAGGTTCCAAAGATAGACTGGGCTATGATAGCGTGGCCTTAAATAGCATAGCTAGCGAGGCTCGCCTGGTGGATACCCACATTAGGCATACCCCAGGTCACCCCGGGTTCACCTATCAAAGAGGTAGTTGTAGGTCTAGGATAGACAGGTTTTTTTTGAAGGAGGAAGCCATCTCTTTACCAGTGTCCGTTGTTGAGGTGGAATTCTCCGACCACTGTATGATTTTGTTTTCACTGGACATTGCAGAATCCCTCCGGATGGGACGAGGTATATGGAGGCTGAATTCCACTCTCCTGGATTTTCTTCAGGACCAGGTACCTTTGTTGGATCTAGGTGGCACTAAGTCAGAGTGGCGGGAGTTGTTCAAATATCGGGTGGCAGGATTTTTCCGCCGCCTTTCAGGCCTCAGGTCCATGAGCAGGTACCGCCTGTATCAGGAACTGAGGAGGAAACTCGAACGTCTGGTCTCGGCCGGAGGTAGCCAGGTGGAGATCTCCGGGGTGAAAGCATTGCTCAAGAGGTGTCAGTATGAAAGGCACGCATCTTTGGTTCTTGAGAGGGATTTCGGGAGGTACCGCTCGCCCGACCTCTAGAGGAACTGTAAGATGTCAGTGAGTCGTAAAATAGCGACTGGACTAATAGACAGTACAGGGTCCCTGAGGAGATCCAAGTCAGGGATTCTGGAGATCGTTAGATCCTTCTACTCTCACCTTTTGGGTAAGGATCCAGACCGAGAAGAGATGTCGGCTTTCCTGGCTGAAACTGTTCCCGAGCCAGGAGAGGATTCCTCTCTTAATGTTTTGATAGATCCAATCAAAGAAGAGGAAGTAATGCTGGCGATTGACGGGCTAGGTCTGAAAGAATCGCCAGGGCCGGATGGCTTAACATCCGAATTCTATAAGACCTTTAAAGGAACCCTAGTTCCCCTCTTGACATCGGTGTTTAATGAGTGTCTATCCTCGGGCACTCTGCCGAGGTCAATGAGGAGGTCAGCTTTGATTGTTCTATCAAAGGGTAAGGATTCGACTCGTATTGAGTATTGGCGTCCCATAGCGCTCCTCAATACGGACAGAAAGGTTCTCGCCAAGGTGCTGTTTAATCGGTTGGTGAAATTTGCACCCCGGCTCCTTTCACCTGTCCAGCATTGTTCCGTTCCAGGCCGCAGCACATTTAGTGCTGTCCTCAGTGTCAGAGAGGCAGTGGAGCGGGGAAATTCTGGCCAGTGGAAGGGGTACGTCCTGTCCTTGGACCAGGCCAAAGCGTTTGACCGGGTGAATCAAGAGTATCTATGGTCGGTCCTTCTGAGGTATGGCCTGCCGGGTGGGTTTGTCAATTGGCTCCAGACCTTATACGCTGGGGCAGAGACTTTTGCACTGGTTAACGGTTGGGTTGGAACCCCCTTTGAAGTTGGGTCTGGTGTCCGCCAGGGCTGTCCTCTGAGTCCCTTGCTATATGTGTTTGCGATTGACCCTTTTCTTTGAAGGGTTGACCGTGGACCATTGGCGGGGATCGGGATCGGCTAGGAAGGGCCAGAAGCCACTCAGAGGGTGGTTGCATATGCGGATGACATCTTCGTCTCCTCGCAAGGGGAGGCGGAGTGGGTGATGTCAGAAGTGGAATGTTACTCACGGGCATCTGGGTCCAAGATTAACCGTGACAAGTGTGAGAGTCTCTGGCTGGGAGGAGGAGATCCTAGTTTTGGTCTCCTGGACACCCTTCCTGAGCCTCAGGGGTCTGCAAAGATCTTAGGAGTGGAATTTGGCCCGGGTGATTATCCCAAGAAAAACTGGGATGGCAGGCTAAACTTAGTTGCCCAGAAGGTCAGCCAATGGCAGGGTTGGTCCTTAACCCTTAGAGAAAGGGTTCATTTGGCCAAGGCTTACCTGATGCCCATGTTGCTCTACCTTGGCAGTGTGTGCATCTTGCCAGAACCTCTCTGGGCTCGGGTCTATAGCCTGTTCTTCCAACTGTTGTGGGGGAGCAGGCTTAACCTAATTAAGAGAGAAGTCACGTATCTACCAAGGAGACTAGGAGGGTTAGGTATGGTTAACCCAGTGGTGTTCCTAGTGAACACTTTTATTAAGATTAATCTAGCAAACCTCGGACAAGAGAGGGCTCCTTGGTGGATTCTGTCCTGCAGGGAGTGGTTTTAGCCCTTCTTCCAGGAATGGGAGAGAGGAGGCTAAGTGAAAGACCTGCGTACACCCCACGGGCAACTCCCGGCTTATGCCGCCCTGGTTTTGAAGATGGTGCACCGGTGGGGTCTGAAGGTGTGGGAGATCGGGACCATGCCGAGAAAATTTCTCGACAGAAGGGTTCTGATGACCCACTTCCAGAAGCCCCTGGCACTCAAAGACTGCCCAAGTACTGACCTCGGGGAGGGATTAAATCTTTTAAATTCAGTGAGTATTCCCCAGAAGTTTTGGGATCTGGCTTGGCGCTGCTTCCACGGGAGACTGTACGTAAGGGGCAATCTGAAGTACAGAAACACTGGTGACAGAGGATGTCCTCGG
Organism: Rhinoderma darwinii; assembly: GCF_050947455.1. Taxonomy (NCBI): domain Eukaryota; kingdom Metazoa; phylum Chordata; class Amphibia; order Anura; family Rhinodermatidae; genus Rhinoderma; species Rhinoderma darwinii. The sequence continues at coordinate 168,238,805 of NC_134689.1, forward strand.
GAGGAGTGTAGCAATACACTGGAGAGTATGGAGCATTTCCTGCTTCATTGCCCCTTTAATGCAGAGGTATATAAAAGGGTGGGTACCTCCATCGGCTGGCCCGGCTTAGCCAACCTCTCCTATGCCGGGTGGGCTTATGGGATGTTAGAGACCTAGGTGGTAGGGACCGTAACACTTCCTTTTTAGTTAGCATAGTGGTTAGGCACTTTACTTGGAATGCACAGTGTTTAGTATCTACGCAGAGCAAAATTCTCCGGGTTGATGAGGTCATAGGAAATATCATCGGTGACCTGGTGAAGGTGCGTTCTTTGGAGGTCGATAGACTGGGAGCACCCAAAGCCTCTTGCTTATGGAGGGGCTTTTCATTTAGGTGCCTTAGGGTATTGACCTTCAGGGGGGGGGCTCATCCAGCTCGTCTGGGGGGGGGGGGGTTCGCCCTAGTTTCGGCACATAAAATGAAGCGATAGGGAGAGTAATAGTGGAAGGAGGGTAAGTTTAGGGCTAGATTAAATGTAGGGTAAGAGAAGGGAAAGCAATAATGGAAAGCGATAGGGGAAGCGATAGGGAAGGTGTCGGTGTGGGTGGACCCTGGCCTTGGGGGGGGGTTGGGTGGGTCTCTTTTCTCCTTCCTTCTGGTGGTAGGCTGGATTAGTGCACTTCAGGTTTTTGTTTTTAGATACGTAAAGGCAAAATAAAGGCTTACAGGAACCGAACTTGGTGCTTTCGGGTTTTGGTGTTTCGTTGCTATGAATACGTGAGGGATAGTGAAAGGGGTTTAGAAAGGTTGGGTGGGGGAATTGAGGGGAGTGGGGAGGGGGGTTGGTTTTTCTTTTCCTACTCAGGCCCGGACTATGCAGAACATGAGAGGACATGGGGCGAGGGTCTGAGTGGGACGTTTAGGGAGAGGTGGTGGAGGCCAACACCAGGACTAAGCGGACATGAGAGGACATGGGGCGGGGTGTTGGCCTGGTGTGGTGATTACTTTAGTTTAGATAGAGTTAGGGTTAGTATATTATAAAAAAAAAAGTGTGGTTTGTTATGTATATAGAGATAGGGACAAAAAAAATAAATAAAAAAAAATGTTTGGGTGTATAAAATGTGTGCGGTGTATGGTGTTTCACCATGTATATAGGTATGTATGCCGGGGGTTTGACACATTTCCGGTTGATTGTTTCGAATGAGTACGGAAGGGAGTGAGTGGGGGTGAGAGGATACTGGTGGGAGGAGGGGGGAATATGATAAAGGCTGCATCTGGATGAGTGCAAATGGATGAGGAAATTGGCCAAGACCAGGGATGGGAAAAAAATACAGTAATGTATTTTGTGTATATATTATATATGTTGTTGTGATTTATGTTATGTATTAATTACGTTGTTATGTATTTCTATTTTTCTAATAAAACAAAGAGTTTCAGGCTAAGATGAGGCTCCAACATTAGACGGACACCCGGCAGGGTGCGACACAATGTATGCAGCGGAGGACACAACACGACTCCAACTCTTGAATGCACAGAGGCACGGTAGCACGGGATTACAGGGTACAGGCAGCAGGAACGGGTAACACTGGGAACTGGAAAACACTAGGAGGCCATTTGCAATGACAAACTAAAGGTAACACAACAACATTCAGGCAAGGATCGAGAGAGCAGAGCCTCTTTTATAGTCCATAAGCATTCTGGGCTAATTGCAGTGTTCTTCAACTGCGTTTATACTGGCCATTTAAGGCCGTGCACGCGCGGGCGTGTGAGCCCTGTGGGAGACCGAGTCCAGACCAGGAAGTGAGATGCCATCGGGAACTCGCTCGTCCATGGCCGAGGCCGTCAGAGGGTAAGTCAGAACGACGGTTCGTGGCCATAGACGTTTCAGTATCCTGCTCTTACGCCCCCTCTTCTTGGGACCAGAGCGGGAGAGAAACATCTTCACAAAGACAGGTGCATTGATGTTCTCCTCTGGCTCCCAAGACCTCTCCTCTGGACCAAATCCCCTCCAATCCACCAAATAAAATGTTCCTCCTACTTTCTTGGTGTCCGAGATCGCCTTCACCTCGAATGTCCCTGACGAGCCGCCAGGAGCCACTGCGGAACTAGGAGTCGTGGAGTAGCGGTTTAGGACCACAGGCTTCAGCAGGGAGACATGAGAGGAGTTTGGAATCTTGAGGATGGGAGGTAGCCGAAGTTTGTAAGAGACAGGATTTATCTGCAGCAGAATCTCGAAGGGTCCGAGGAACCTGGGGGAAAACTTGCAGGATGGCACCCTTAGCTGGATATTCTTGGAAGACAGCCAGACCTTAGTACCTGGAAGAAACTGGGAGGTTCTCGTCTTCTAGTGTCTGCCTTTTTCTTCATGCGGTCGACCGCCAGCAGAATAGAAGATTGCGTCTGCTGCCATATCTGCAGAAAGTCACTGAATGTAGAGTCAGCTGCAGGCAGCTGGGACATAGTGGAAACAGGAAGAGGTATTAATGGATGTTGGTCGAAGACAATGAAGAACGGGCTGGAGGTGGTGGAATCACAAGTATGGTTGTTATAAGAGAACTCAGCCCAAGGAAGCAGCTGCATCCAGTCATCATGCTGCCTAGAAATAAAGTGCCGCAGATAGTTGACCATTTCTCGACAGAAGGGTTCTGATGACCCACTTCCAGAAGCCCCTGGCACTCAAAGACTGCACAAGTACTGACCTCGGGGAGGGATTAAAACTTTTACATTCAGTGAGGATTCCCCAGAAGTTTTGGGATCTGGCTTGGTGCTGCTTCCACGGTAGACTGTACGTAAGGGGCAATCTGAAGTACAGAAACACTGGTGACAGAGGATGTCCTCGGGAGGAGTGTAGCAATACACTGGAGAGTATGGAGCATTTCCTGCTTCATTGCCCCTTTAATGCAGAGGTATATAAAAGGGTGGGTACCTCCATCGGCTGGCCCGGCTTAGCCAACCTCTCCTATGCCATGTGGGCTTATGGGATGTTAGAGACCTAGGTGGTAGGGACCGTAACACTTCCTTTTTAGTTAGCATAGTGGTTAGGCACTTTACTTGGAATGCACGGTGTTTAGTATCTACGCAGAGCAAAATCCTCCGGGTTGATGAGGTCGTAGGGAATATCATCGGTGACCTGGTGAAGGTGCGTTCTTTGGAGGTCGATAGACTGGGAGCACCCAAAGCCTCTCGCTTATGGAGGAGCTTTTCATTTAGGGTGCCTTAGGGTATCGGCCTTCAGGGGGAGGGGTCATCCAGCTCGTCTGGGGGGGGGTTCGCCCTCATTCCGGTACATAAAACGAAGCGATAGGGAGAATAATAGGGAAGGGAGGGTAAGTTTAGGGCTAGATTAAACATAGGGTAAGAGAAGGGACAGCAATAGGGGAAAGCGATAGGGGAAGCGATAGGGAAAGTGTCGGCGTGGGTGGGACCTGGCCTTGGGGGGGTCGGGTGGGTCTCTTTTCTCCTTCCTTCTGGTGGTAGGCTCGTTTAGTGCACTTCAGGTTTTTTTTTTTTTGATACGTAAAGGCAGTATAAAGGCTTACAGGAACCGAACTTGGTGCTTTCGGGTTGTGGTTTTGTTGTTTCGTTGCTATGAATATGTGGGGGATAGTGAAAGGGGTTTAGATAGGTTGGGTGGGGGAATTGGGGTGAGTGGGGAGGGGTGTGGTTAAAGTTTATTTTCCCGCTCAGGCCCAGACTATGCAGAACATGAGAAGACATGGGGCAAGGGTCTGAGTCGGAGGTTTAGGGTGAGGTGGTGGAGGCCAATGCCAGGACTAAGCGGACATGAGAGGACATGGGGCGGGGTGTTCGCCTGGTGTGGTGATGGGTTAGTTTAGATAGAGTTAGGGTCAGTATATTAATATAAAATAAAAATATAAAAAATATAAAATAAAAAAAAATAGAAAATAATAAAATAAAAATGTTAGGGTGTATATAAGGTGTGCGGTGTATGGTGTTTCACCATGTATATAGGCATGTATGCCGGGGGTTTGACACATTTCCGGCTGATTGTTTCGAATGAGTACGGAAGGGAGTGAGTGGGGGTGAGTGGATTCTGGTGGGAGGAGGGGGAATATGATTAAGGTTGAATGTGGATGAGTGCAAATGGATGAGGAAATTGGCCAAGACCAGGGATGGGAAAAAAAATGCAGTAATGTATTTTGTGTATATATTGTATATATTGTTGTGATTTATGTTATGTATTAGTTATGTTGTTATGTTTTTCTATTTTTCTAATAAAACAAAGAGTTTCAGGCTAAGATGAGGCTCCAACATTAGACGGACACCCGGCGGGGTGCGACACAATGGATGCAGCGGAGGACAGAACACGACTCCAACTCTTGAATATACAGAGGCACGGTAGCACGGGATACAGGGTACAGTCAGCAGGAACCGGTAACACTGGGTACTGGAAAACACTAGGATACCATTTCCAATGACAAACTAAAGGTAACACAACAACGCTCAGGCAAGGATTGAGAGGGCAGAGACCCTTTTATAGTCCAGAAGCATTCTGGGCTAATTGCAGTATTCTGCAACTGTGCACGTACTGGCCCTTTAAGGCCGTGCACGCCCTGCGGGAGACAGAGTCTGGGCCAGGAAGTGAGTGGCGGTGTCTCCCAGGAGGGAGATGCCACCGTGAACTCGCTCGTCCATGGCCGCGGCCGTCAGAGGGTGTCAAGACGACGGTCCTTGTGGAGGGTGTCAATGACGGTCTTCTGGACAACTGTCAATTCAGCAATCTTCCCAATGATTGTGTACCCTACTGAACCAGACTGTTGGACCATTTAAAGGCTAAGGAAACCTTCACAGGTGTTTTGTGTTGATTAGCTGATTAGAGTGGGGCACCATGAGTCTACTACATTTTGGGTTTTCAGTAACAGACATAATCTTCAACATTAAAATAAAAAAATGCTGGAAATAGATCACTATGTGTGTAATTAATCTATATAATATATGAGTTTCACTTTTTGAATTGAGTTACTAAAATAAATGAACTTTATGATGATATTCTAATTCATTGAGAAGGAGTAGAAGGAGTAGTATATACAGCCCCAGAATCAAGCTCAGTACATATATACAGCCCCAGAATCAAGCTCAGTACATATATACAGCTCCAGAATCAAGTTCAGTACATATGTACAGCACCAGAACCAAGCTCAGTACATATATACAGTACTAGAACAAAGCTCATACATATTTACAGCACCAGAACCAATCTCATAGATATATACAGCACCAGAACGAAGGTCTGATATATACAGCACCTGAACCAAGCTCAACACATATATATATATATATATATATATATAGCACCATAACAAATATCAGTACATATATACAGCACATACATATAGCAACAGAAGCAAGCTCAGTACATATATACAGCACAAGCACGTATACAGCTCAATTTAGTGCAACCCCTGCCGTATAGGTTTGTGCGGCGTAAATGTACAGCTCCCAGCATGGGCCGAACAATGGTAAGGATGGAAGATGTGTTTTCACCCAAAAAAAATAATATCATAATCAAACCACCCATCATCTTGCTGCAGATCATATAGTGACTACAGTGCTGATTAGAGGCAGAAAAAAACATTTACATTAAGTGACTCACCGGTGACATCTCAGATTCTAGTTATTTTTCTCTTTTCTTCTCCATCCAGTCTAGACCTCTATGATGACTTCTCCAGGCCACAGCCCATTTCTCCAGTTTACCGCTTAGATGTCTTCAGCTTCTCACTTTTAAAACATTTCTGCACCTACAAATGAAGATAAAATTCTCAACGCCCCTAAATATAATCGCGCCATACACTGCACCTTTAATTATAATAGCTCCATACACTGTCCCTGATTATAATAGTACCATACACTGTGCCCCCCCCCACACACACACACACCGTGCCCCCTGTATATATTGCCCCCATAGCCCACTATAGATAGTGCCAACATATGGACTCCAGCGCTACAAGACAATAGTGTTAACCACTGAGCCACTGTGCTGCCCTACATATAGCTCCCCCTATAGATAAAGCTCCACATATAGCCCACCTCTGTAGATATTGCCTCACATATAGCTCCCCTTGTTTATAGTGTCCCGCATATAACCCACCCCTGTAGATAGTGTCTCACATATAGCTCCCCCTGTATATAGTGTCCCACACATAGCCCACCCCTGTACATAGTGTCCTAGATTTACAGATGTAGCCATCTTTTTAACGGCCGCGGACCGTTCCTACTCACCCACGGACGGCTGCGGCCATGAACTTGTGGGTGCTGGCCGGCATCTCCTTCCTAGGAGACGCCAGCACTCCCTTTTGCTCCGCTCTGCAGTGTCTCGTAGGGTGGGCGTGCGCGCACGCACGCACGTGCCCATCCTTAAAGGGCCAGCACGTGCACATATAAAATGTTGTTAATTAGCCCTAATCACTATGGACTATAAAAAGTGCTCTGCCTTTTACTCTTTGCCTAAGCATTGTTTGTATTCCTATGTTAGTCTTGCAAATAGTCGTACCCTGTCCCAGTATTCCCATGCCCTGCTACCTGTATCCCGTGCTGTATTTGTTCCGGTGCCCTCTCTAGTGTTGGAGTCGTGTTGTGCCATCTGCTATGCCTGCTGTCATACACCACATCTGGTGTCACCTGCCACACCTGGTACCTCCTGCCACGATTTACATCACCTGCCGTCCAAGTACCATCTGTGCCTAAGCCTTGCTACTGTCTGGACTATTACAGGTACCCTTGTGCTTGGACTTTGTATAGACTTGGTACACTGTTGTTTGGCCAGCTGCTACTCCTCTACGGCGGTGCGGCCTAGTGGGTCCACATACCCACAGATCGTGATAGTATGCTCAGGCCAAGGACTCTGCTGGCCAACCCAAGCCCTTGACGACATCACAAGTCATGCAGGCTGATATGCGAGACCTTCGGTCATGACAGGACCAACTCCTCCTGGCGGTGAACGCTATTGCACATCGGCTGGATACGCAAGCTGCAGCCTTCACGGCACTTGCTCCTATTGCTCCTGCTGTCCCTACTATTACACCTCCTGGCAGTTCCGATTCTCGATTATCCCTGCCACTACCTCCTCGCAACGATGGAGACGCAAGGACCTGCAGGGGATTTCTGAACCACATGTCAGATCCACTTCAGTCTACATGCCAGAGCATTTCCTTCTGATGACACTTGGATCGCCTTCATAGTCTCTCTTCTTACTGGCAAGGCCCTAGCATGGCCGAACCCCATCTGGGAATTTCAGGAACCAGAGACTCGTGACCTACTGCGTTTCCTACGGACCTTCCGCACAGTATTTGAGGAATCTGGATGAGTCTCTTCTGCAGCTGCATCCCTCCTGACCCTGCGCCAGGGAGACTCTTCCGTGCGCGAGTATGCCATTCAATTCCGTACTCTGGCAGCAGAGCTGACCTGGAATAACGAGGCCTTGGTGGCTACATTCTGGCAGTGTCTATCCTCTGATATAAAAGACGAGCTTGCTGCTTGAGATCTGCCTTCTACCCTAGATTACCTCATTCTTCTACCCACCCAGATTGACATGAGGATACAGGAATGGTCACAAGAGGTTCGCCGGTCAGATTTCCTAGGCTGGCTCCTATATTCCAGCAACCCCGGCTGCCCTCATCAGCTGGGCCACCAGAATAGCCTATGCAAGTCGACCGCCTCAAGTTGTATGTCCAGGGGAAACATCACAGATGCACTTCGGGACTGTATTGCGGCCTCGGAGGCCATTTTGTGCGTCTGTGTCCCCAAAAGCCAAAAAACTCCAGTGCCTCGGATCGGTTAGAAAGGCATCCCTAGGTGGAAAAGGACTAAATAGTACACTCTCTTCCAAATTGTCCATTCCCTTGACCATAGTGTCCAGTGAAAAGACCGGGTCTCTGCCTACCTGGACTCCGGGTCTGCGACAAACTTTATCTAACAGGACCTCGTGGATCAGCTCCAGTTGTCGACGGTTACCCTGGAGACACCCCTGGCTGTTGTCTCGGTGAATGGACTTTGTTTGCCTGATCCTATTGTGTCTGAGACCTTGCCACTGAAGCTCCAAGTTGGAGCTCTTGACATAAGCAAATTGTATTCCTCATCTTGCCCAAAGCCGTCAATCCTGTGTTGCTGGGTCTGCCTTGGCTCCGGCTTTATGCCCCAGTCCTGGACTGGAATTCCGGAGAAGTTCTCCAATGGGGCTCCAAATGTCCCCACCACTGCCTGTTACAGATCCATCCTGTCCTGCCTCCTATGTCTCAGTCGTTAATGGGATTACCCACTCATTATGCACAGTTTGCAGACGTCTTCAGCAAGAAGGAGGCTGTAATGCTTCCCCCACACCGGGCATATGACTGTTAGATTGAACTGGTTCCTAATGCTTCACCTCTCCATGGACGGGTATACCCCCTCACCTTGCCAGAGACTCAGTCCATGTCTGCCTTTATCGAGGAGAATCTGCGGAAGCGTTTCATGTGAAAATCCTCCTCCCTTCATAAAGAAAAAGTTGGATCTCTTCGACCCTGCATTGACTACTTTGGTCTCAACCAGATCACGGTCAAAAATAAATACCCTTTGCCATTGATCTCTGAATTATTTGATCATATACGAGGAACAAGGATCTTCTCTAAACTAGACTTGCGTGGGGCCTTTAACTTGATCTGAATCCGTCAAGGTGACAAGTGGAAGACGGCATTTAACACATGAGAAGGGCACTATGAATACTTGGTGATGCCCTTCGGCCTGTGTAACTGTCGCGTTGGGTTCGTGAACCCACTGGGCCATACGCCTTGGTGGTATGGCAGCTGGCCAACAGGGAACAGGTCAGAGTCCACAGTTCGTATAGGGTACCTGTGGCAGCTCGGAAAGTAGCAAGGCAGGCTCGGCTGGGACTAGGCAGCGGGTAGACGTCAGGCGTGGAGCAGCAGGACAGGCATAGATACAGCACAGCATGACTACAGCACAGCACTTGACCAGGATAGCACAGGATACATAACACAGGAACAGGGAACACTGGAACTGGAAAACACTAGGAGACCATTTGCTTAGACAAACCAGGATATGACAAACAACGCTCAGGCAAGGATCAGAAGGGCAGAGGCCTTCTTATAGTCAAGGAAATCATGTGAGTTGATGATGATGATTGTTTTCATGTGTGCGCGCTGGCCCTTTAAGAGCGGGCACAAGCGTGCGCACGCACCCTACGGGACACAGCAGACCGGAGCGGAAGTGAGCGCTGGCATCTCCTAGGAAGGAGATGGGTACCAGCGCTCACAGATCCATGGATGCGGGCATCGGGAGGTAAGTAAACCGGACGGCCCGCGGCCATGGACGCTACAGTATCCCCCCTCTTCTTGGGACCAGAGCGAGAGAGGAATTTTTTCAGAAGGGTAGGAGCATTGAGGTTCTCCTCTGGCTCCCAGGACCTCTCTTCAGGACCAAACCCCTTACAATCCAGCAAATAAAAAGTCTTTCCTCTCACTTTAATTGTGTCCAAGATCTCCTTAACCTCGAAGGTGTCTGAAGGTCCGCTGGAGGCAACCGCAGAGCTAGGAGTCTTGGTAAAGCGGTTCAGAACCACCGGTTTCAGGAGAGAGACATGGAAGGAGTTGGGGATCTTGGGGGTAGGAGGCAGCCAAAGCTTGTAGGTGACAGGGTTGATCTGCTGCAGGATCTCGAAGGGTCCGAGAAACCTGGGAGCAAATTTGTAAGATGGCACCCTCAAACAAATATTCCTGGAGGACAGCCAGACCTTTGTGCTAGGACGAAACGGAGTAGGTTCCCTTCTCCTTGTGTCCACCTTCCGTTTCATGCGGTCGACTGCCAGCAGGATGGAGGATCGAGTCTGCTGCCAGATCTGCAGAAGGTCCCTAAAAGCAGTGTCAGCAGCTGGTACCTTGGACGTATCAGGCACCGGGAGAGGAATTCGGGGGTGTTGGCCATAGACAATAAAGAACGGTGTCTTCTGTGTGGACTCGCTGGTGTGATTATTGTAGAAGAATTTAGCCCACGGGAACAACTACACCCAATCATCATGCTGCTTGGAGATGAAGTGGCGTAAGTAGTTCTCCAAGATCTGATTGATCCTCTCGACCTGACCATTGGACTGAGGATGGTAGGCCGTGGAAAAGTCCAACTTTACACCTAGGAGTCCGCAGAGGGCTCTCCAGAACTTTGAAGTGAACTGAACCCCCTGATCAGACACAATATGCAGCAGAAAGCCGTGCAGGCGGAAGATGTGTTTTTATGAAAAGCTTGGCCAATTGAGGAGCAGAAGAAAGAGCGGTCAGAGGAACGAAGTGGGCCACCTTCGAAAATCGATCCACCACCACCCAGACAGCACTGCATCCAGCAGAGAGAGGCAGGTCAGTAATAAAGTCCATAGCTATATGCTGCCAGGGAGCATCGGGCACAGGCAATGGCTGGAGCAGGCCAGCAGGTCTGGAGTGAGTGACATTGTTAGCTGCACACACTGAGCAGGAGGAAACAAAGTCCATAATGTCCTTGAGCAGCGTGGGCCACCAGAAATGACGGGCAATTAGATCCCGGGTCTTACGAGTACCCGTGTGACCTGCCAGTCTAGAGGAGTGTCCCCAGCGGAGGATTCTCCCTCTGTCAGCCAGGCACACAAAAGTCATCCCTGGAGGAATGTCCCCAACTTGCAGGGGATTGACAGAGACAATGCAAGATGGATCAATAATGTTCTGTGGAATCTCTATGGTGTCTTCTGTCTCGAAAGACCTGAACAAGGCATCGGCCATCACATTCTTGTCGGCCGGGCGATGATGGAGCACAAACTGGAACCTGGTAAAGAACGGTGACCACCTGGCCTGACGAGGGTTCAGCCGTTGGGCCGTGTGAAGATAGGTTAGGTTTTTGTGGAATGTAAAAATCAGGATGGGATGAGCTGTGCCCTCCAGTAGATGTCTCCACTCCTCCAGGGCCAATTTGATGGCCAGTAACTCCCGATCCCCATTCGAGTAGTAGCGTTCTGCGGAAGAGAAGAGCTTAGAGAAGTATCCACATACCATTGACTTGCCCTTGGAACCTCTCTGGAACAGGAGTGCACCAGCACTGAGAGAAGATGCATCCACCTCCAACGAGAAATGTAGGGAAACATCTGGATGATGGAGGATAGAGGCTGACGTGAAGGCGCTCTTCAGGCTATGGAATGCGAACTCTGCCTCAGGAGTCCACAGCTTGGCATTCATGCCCTTCTTAGTGAGGTTAGAGATAGGAGATGTCAGTGAGGAGAAGTTTGGAATAAACGGTCTATAAAAATTGGCGAATCCCAGAAAGAGCTGTATGGCCATTCCAGGACAGAATTTACCTTTTCATGATCCATCTTGTGACCTCTATTCGAGACAATGTAGCCCAGAAAGGGTAGAGCATCTTTTTCAAACACGCACTTCTCCAAATTGGCGTACAGACGATTCTCCCTTAAGCGCAGCAAAACTTGATGGACATGTCTCTGATGCGTCATAGGATCTGGAGAAAAATAGAGGAGGTCCCTGAAAATGTGATTAACGAACTACTGGAAGACCGCAGGAGCATTACACAGGCCAAAGGGAATTACTAGATATTCATAGTGTCCGTCACGGGTGTTAAATGCAGTCTTCCATTCATCACCCCGGCGAATCCGGATTAGGTTGTAAGCCCCACGCAGGTCTAGTTTGGAAAAAATCTTGGCACCACGTATACGATCGAACAATTCAGAGATCAGTGGCAACGGATACTTATTTTTCACCGTGATGTGGTTGAGACCCCGGTAGTCAATACAAGGACGCAGGGAGCCATCCTTCTTTTTGACGAAGAAGAACCCGGCTCCTGCCGGGGAGGAAGACTTCCGTATGAAGCCCCTCTCCAAGTTCTCTTTAACATAGCCGACATGGAAAGAGTCTCTGGCAAGGAGAGAGGATATATCCTACCATGGGGAAGGGATGGACCAGAAATCAGCTCGATAGGACAGTCATACACCCAGTGTGGGAGGAGTGTCTCCGCCTCCCCTTTGCTGAAGACATCCGAAAATGCAGCATAATGACCAGGCAATCCTGCCAATGACCGAGGCAGAGTAGGCTGAGCCGAACGAATCTGCACCAGGCAGCCGCTGTGACACTAGGGGCACCACTGGATAACTTCTCCAGAGTTCCATTCCAGGACTGGGGTATGTAGTCGGAGCCAAGGCAGGCCCAGCAGCCCCTACTTGGAGCCTCAGTGGCTTGGTCACAGCTATAACTGGGTCTGGCAGAGGTAGCCCATTTACTGATGCAACCATCAACGGTCTCTCTAGAGGGGTAGTGCGTAATTGAAGAAGGTCCACCAGGTCTCTACAAATGAAATTAGCAGTGGATCCAGAGTACAGATACACAAAGACCTGATGTGTTTTCTCACCGGACACTATGGTCACGGGTATGGACAATTTAGACAGGAGTCCTTCTTTGCCCAAGGTTGTCTCTCCTACCAACCCTAGTCTTTGGGGCTTTTGGGGACACAGACGCACAAGATGGCCTCCGAGGCCGCAAAAAAGACAGAGTCCCGAAGTGCGTCTGTGTTGTCTCTCCTGGGTAGATAGCTTACATTGGTCCATCCTCACAGACTCCTTAGGAGGATCGGCATCTGAGGAAGGCAGGGGTTGCTGCAAATTAGGGACCGGACTAGGAAGACCTCCCTCCCGACGAACCTCTTCTCGGAGCCTTCTATCAATCTGGGGAGCCAGAAGGATGAGGTCATCCAGGGTAGATGGCAGGTCTCAAGCGGAAAATTCGTGCTTAATCTTAGGAGACAGTCCATGCCAGAATGTAGCCACCAGGGCCTCATTGTTCCATAACAGTTCTCCCGCCAGGGTGCGGAAGTGGATGGCGTACTCGCCAACAGAGATGTCTCCTTGGTGTAGGTTAAGCAAGGAAGCCGCTGCAGAGGAGACTCATCCAGGCTCCTCAAACACCGTACGAAATGTCCGGAGGAACCCCTGGAAGTCACAGGTCTCTGGTCCTTGTCTCTACCAGATAGGGTTCGCCCATGCAAGAGCCTTGCCAGTAAGAAGAGAGATGATGAAAGCGACCCTGGCACCATCAGACGAAAATGCCCTTGAATAGAGGCTGAAGTGGATCTAGCACTAGTTAAAAAATCCACGACAGGTACTTGCGTCTCCATCATAGCAGTCAGGAAGTGGCAAAGAAAAACGAGGATCAACACTGCCAGGAGGTGTAGTCTGAAAAACAGTACTGCCAGGAGGTGTAGTAGGAGGAACACAGGATACAGGAACAGGGAACACTGGAACTGGAAAACACTAGGAGACTATTTGCGTACGCCGTGTTCCAAATTATTATGCACATTGGATTTAAGTGTCATAAACATTTAATGGATGGTATTGTGTCTTAGGGCTCTTTGGATCATTGTAATCAATCTCAGACACCTGTGATAATTAGTTTGCCAGGTCTGCCCAATCAAAGGAAAACTACTTGAGGCTGGGTTCACACGGAAGTTTTCTTAAAATATCCAATGTTTTCATACCTTGTCCAAGGTATTGCACTATTTAACGCTTTTCGGCAGCAGAGAGATCCTTTTTCTTTCCCATATTGCTTGAAACCTGTGGCCTGCTTAATAATGTGGAATGTCCTTCTTAGGCTGGGTTCACACGACCATGTTACGTCCGTAATGTACGGAACGTATTTCGGCCGGAAGACCCGGACCGAACACAGTGCAGGGAGCCGGGCTCCTAGCATCATAGTTATGTACGACGCTAGGAGTCCCTGCCTCTGCGTGGAACTACTGTCCCGTACTGTAATCATGATTACAGTACGGGACAGTTGTCCTGCAGTGAGGCAGGGACTCCTAGCATCGTACATCACTATGATGCTAGGAGCCCGGCTCCCTGCACTGTGTTCGGTCCGGGTCTTCCGGCCGAAATACGTTCCGTACATTACGGACGTAACATGGTCGTGTGAACCCAGCCTAAGAAGGACATTCCACATTATTAAGCAGGCCACAGGTTTCAAGCAATATGGGAAAGAAAAAGGATCTCTCTGCTGCCGAAAAGCGTTAAATAGTGCAATACCTTGGACAAGGTATGAAAACATTGGATATTTCAAGAAAACTTAAGCGTGATCATCGTACTGTGAAAAGATTTGTGGCTGATTCAGAGCACAGACGGGTTCGTTCAGATAAAGGCATAATGAGGAAGGTTTCTGCCAGACAAATTAATAGGATTAGGAGAGCAGCTGCTAAAATGCCATTGCAAAGCAGCAAACAGGTATTTGAAGCCGCTGGTGCCTCTGGAGTCCCGTGAACCTCAAGGTTTAGGATCCTCCAGAGGTTTGCAAGTGTGCATAAAGCTATTATTCGGCCACCCCTAAACAATGCTCACAAGCAGAGACGGTTGCAGTGGGCTCAAAAATACATGTAGACTATTTTTCAAACCGTGTTGTTTACTGATGAGTGCCGTGCAACCCTGGATGGTCCAGATGGATGGAGTAGTGGATGGTTGGTGAATGGCCACCATGTCCCAAAAAGGCTGTGACGTCAGCAAGGAGGTGGCGGAGTCATGTTTAGATCTGGAATCATGGGGAGAGAGCTGGTAGGCCCCTTTAGGGTCCCTGACGGTGTGAAAATGACCTCAGCAAAGTACGTAGAGTTTATGACTGATCACTTTCTTCCGTGGTACAAAAAGAAGGACCGTGCCTTCCGTAGCAAAATTATCTTCATGCATGACAATGCACCATCTCATGCTGCAAAGAATACCTCTGTGTCATTGGCTGCTATGGGCATAAAAGTAGAGAAACTCATGGTGTGGCCCCCATGTTCCCCTGACCTCAACCCTATTGAGAACCTTTGGAGCATCCTCAAGCAAAATATCTATGAGGGTGGGAGGCAGTTCACATCAAAACAGAAGCTCTGGGAGGTTATTCTGACATCCTGCAAAGATATTCAAGCAGAAACTGTCCAAATACTCCCAAATTCAATGGATGCAAGAATTGTGAAGGTGATATCAAAGAAGGGGTCATATGTTAACGTGTAACTTGGCCTGTTAAGTTTTTTTTGATTGAAAGAGCTTTTGATTTCTGTAAATATGACCTCCTGATGCTGTAAATTCAACAAATGACCATTTTAGTTCTCTTTACAACCTTTAAAATGTTTTGATCTCTGTTGTGCATAATAATTTGAAACAGTGCATTTTGAGTTTTTTACTTCTAAAAAAAATCTGTTATCATTAGGAGATTTGTTCAATAAAATTTGCATTATACTCCAACGGTTGATGGCTTGAAGATTATACTGACTGTCATTTTCATCGACTATTTAGGAAAATCAGCGAAAAATAACATTTGCATAATAATTTGGAATGCGGTGTAGACAAACTAGGATATGACAAACAATGCTCAGGCAAGGATCAGAAGGGCAGAGGCCTTGTTATAGTCCAGGAAATTAAGTGAGTTGATGATGATGATTGTTTTCATGTGCGCGCACAGGCCCTTTAAGAGTGGGCACGAGCGTGCGCGCGCACCCTACGGGACACAGCGGACCGGAGCGGAAGTGAGCGCTGGCGTCTCCTAGGAAGGAGATGGGGACCAGCGCTCACAGATCCATGGCTGCGGGCGTCGGGAGGTAAGTAAACCGGACGGCACGCGGCCATGGACGCTACAGCAACACTCCCGCGGTCTTCCAAGAATTTGTGAACGATATCTTCCGAGATCTCCTCTATGTCTGTATGGTTGTCTATCTTAACCCCTAAGCGCACCATGACGCAACTGTACGTCCATATGGCCAGTCTCTTAGCGCACAGGAGCGTACAGTTACTGCGTGGTTCCCGGTGCGACAGTGTGCACCGGGAATTGGAAGGCCAGCTGTCCCTGACAGCTGACATTCCACTGTATGCCGATCAGCGGCTTATTTCCGCTGATTTCGGCAATTAACCCCTTGATTGCGGTGATCGATTGCAATCACCGCATTCAGGGGTTTCTAGCTCATCGGCAGATCTCACGATGAAATTGTGATGCTTGTAGATGGCTAGCATGGCGGACGGAGGCCAACTAATGGCCTCCGTGTCTGCCATGTACGGAAGCCTATCAGGATCAGCCTCCTGATAGACTTCCTGTCAGAGTGACAGGACGTCACTGCCGTTCGCGATGCACACTGTCGATGACAGTGTCTGTGACAGTGTCGGCCACAGTGTGCATCGGGAACTGGGAGGTCAGCTGTGCCTGACAGCAGACACTCCACCGTTGCCGATCTGCGGCTCATTGCCACTGATTTCGGCAATTAACCTGTTACATGCGGGGCTCGATTGCGATCTCCGCATGTACAGGGTTTGTAGAACATCAGCAGCCCCCATGCAATTGTGGGGGCTGCTGATGCTTGTGATGGGACCCGTGGGCCAGACAACGGCCCCCGGGTCTGCCATGTATGGAAGCCTATGAGGATCAGCCTCTGGCTGGTCCTCGTAGACTAACTGTCAGAGTGACTGTGACGTCACACTGACAGTTGGAATACGTTACACTACCTAGGTAGTGTAATGTATTCTAGCAGCGATCAGAGCTGCAGGTAAAAAAAGAAAGTGTAAAAATAAAAAAAAATAAAAAAGTTAATAAAAATATTTTACAAAAGTGTAAAAATAAAAGATTTTTTTTCCTATAATAAGTCTCTTATTATAGGGAAAAAATGAAACCGTTAAAAAACAGTAACGACCCAATCTATAAAACTATAATGTTATTTTTACCGCACAGTCAACGCCGCAAAAAACCCAAACTAAAAACAATGCCAGAATCACTATTTTTTGGTCACCACCCCTCCCAAAATCTAGAATAAAAAGTGATCAAAAAGTCGCATGTACCCGAAAATTATACGAAATCAAACTACAACCCGTCCCGCAAAAAACAAGCCCTTACACCGCTTTTTTGACTGAAAAAGAAAAAACTTACGGCTCTCAGAATATGGTGACACAAAAAATAAATTATTTTATAAAGAAGTGATTTTATTGTGCAAACTAGAGATGAGCGAACCGGGACAACCGAACCCGGTTTCCGTCCGAACTTCGGGAAAAGTTTGGTTCGCAGTGAATCCGAACTTCACCGGGTTCGGCCGAACCCGTTTTGACCGAACCCGGCTACATTTTGGCGCCTGCCACATGTTAGATGTAAAATGGAGGATTTCACAAGATCACCTGACATCAGGCTACCCCATAATGCCTTGCAAACGGCTCTCCCAGCCAATCGGGAGGCAGCATAGGGGCAGGCTCAAGCCTGCAATAAAAGTCTATGCACGGAGCTCAGCGGCCATTTTACAGACAGGAGCTGTAGGGATAGCATCTCTGTGCAGTTAGGGAAAGCTTTAGGAATCTAAAAGCCAGGAATCCAGCAATCGAAGGGGCTCATCCACTACTCACTACTCAGCCAGTGTGTGAATACGCTTTTATAAGGGGCTCATCCCCGTTGCATCCAACTTGCAATACAGGCAGCCTAGTAGTACTACAAGGCCCAGCATTCCCTGAGTGCACCGCGGCGTGGCTGATAGAAATTCTCATTCATTGCCATTTGCCAAGCCAGTGTCAGTGTGAATACGCTTTTAGAAGGGGCTCATCCCCGGCCGTTAACATAACGAAATAACAATCCAACTTGCAATACAGGCAGCCTTTGTAGTAGTAGTAGTAGTAGTAGTAGTACTACTACAAGGCCCAGCATTCCCTGAGTGCACCGCGGTGTGGCTGATAGAAATTCTCATTCATTGCCATTTGCCAAGCCAGTGTCAGTGTGAATACGCTTTTAGAAGGGGCTCATCCCCGGCCGTTAACATAACGAAATAACAATCCAACTTGCAATACAGGCAGCCTTTGTAGTAGTAGTAGTACAACAAGGCCCAGCATTCCCTGATTGCACCGCGGCATGGCTGATAGAAATTCTCATTCATTGCCATTTGCCAAGCCAGTGTCAGTGTGAATACGCTTTTAGAAGGGGCTCATCCCCGGCCGTTAACATAACGAAATAACAATCCAACTTGCAATACAGGCAGCCTTTGTAGTAGTAGTAGTAGTACTACAAGGCCCAGCATTCCCTGAGTGCACTGCGGCGTGGCTGATAGAAATTCTCATTCATTGCCATTTGCCAAGCCAGTGTCAGTGTGAATACGCTTTTAGAAGGGGCTCATCCCCTGGGTTTTGATTCAACTTGCTGCACTCCAGCAGTGAAATGTCTGGTAAAAAAAAGGTTGTGAAAGGACGGGGTAGAGGAAAAAACACCCATGCCTTCTCCTCTTCCAGTCCAAATGTTGGATCTGTTGGTGCCAGACCCAGTACCAGCATTTGTGGCGCAAGACATGTGCCCAGTTCCACTAGTAGCAGCAGCCTGGTAGTAGTAGCAGTATCAGCAAGCCAGACTTGTCCATCTCCTCCGGTGGGCGGGTTACTTTAGACAATACGGCCATTGTGGACTGGTTGGCTGGCTCGCGGCCATCTCAGCAGGAAGACTCTGACGATCTGGCTTCAAGCCAGGTTTCGTTGGATTCCAGATCCTCTACAGTTCCTTGGCACAGTGACAGTAGTAATATAGGTATTTCTAGCGTTTCCATTCCATCATCTATGTCTTCACTCCCCCTTCCTAGCGGGAAGCCATCTTTCCTGAGAGTCCTAAGAGACATCTCCTCGGGTGCAAAGGAAGATACTGAACAACATAGTGATGATGATTTGTTTTCCGCGAGTCAGCCAACGGAGTGTGTTGCGGCGGTGGTGGAGGTGGAAGCGGTGTCCGAGACGCATAGCTGCGGTAGTGGGGGTGTTGGTGGTGGTAGCCGTGGTGGCAGACGCAGTAATGAGGGGGGCATGGAGCCCGCCATGATGTCACATCACATTCACAACACAGTGACAGAAGTGGCGGGTATGATGAGGAAGGCTATGATGGTGATGTTGTTTTAGACAGGATGTGGGAACCAGGTGACGAGGTGATGACGGCGTCAGAGGAGGAGGGTAGTAGTGGCGGCACTGGCCGTGATAAACAGCCAAGCCGAGGTAGGGGCCGAAGTCAATCTGCAAAACGTTGCAGCGGTAGGGTCAGCTCAGGAGCCGGTGACGGCGACGCTGGTGTAGGCTCCCGAAAAAAGCCTGCCAGACAAGGGGCAAGCTCGGGTGGTGGTGATGGTGGTGGACGTGGTACTACCTCTTTACGGTACTCTGCCGTGTGGCAATTTTTCTGTACCTTCCCGGAGGACAAAAACATGGCACAGTGCCGTATCTGCAAGCAGAAAGTAAGGCGTGGGCAGGGCAGCAATGTAGGAACTACCGCTCTACGTAAACACATGGAGCGGCATCACAAGGCCATGTGGGACAATCGACATGCCCCAGCATCATCATGTACATCTAATGAAGACCCCTCTGCCGCTGCTGCTGCTCCGAGTCCCTGTCTTCTAAGTAGTAGCCAGGCCTTATCCACCATGTCGTTGTCATCATCATCATCACTGTCATCTAGTGCTCCTCCTACGTCCTGTCCCGTCAGTTATCCATTACGGAATCGTTGTCCAATAAGCAACAATATATACCCAGTCATCCACTTGTCGTGTGGCTTAATTCACACCTGGCTAAGTTGTTGGCTGAGAAACCTATAGAGAAAAAGGTCAAGTACACTCAAAATGATGTGTGATAGAGAAAACTTCTTTATTAACAGATACAAAAAGACAAACAATTAAAAATGAGTCATACAGTGTAAAAACGGCGTCAGCCCATACGGAATACATAAATTGATGATGGAACGTAATGGAAATGAATAACAAGAACCCAGAGTCAGTGTTGATGATAAGAACAGACTTGATGTATATGGCATATGTGTAACAAACGTACATAAATAGTTGATTATGCTGTGCCAATACGTGTATATGAAGCGATTCTCATATTAGAACCACCATTACCTGGTATTTGTAGATTATAATCAGTATATATAGTTATGCAGTGCCAATACACATGGATGAAGTAATTCTAATATAAGATACACCATTACCTGGTGCTAGGAAGTGTAAGCAGTAAATGTAATTGGCAACACAGAACAACACAACTGAGGTAAATGTGAGTGGAGATATGAGGCCTAGATCCTAGTACCAGAGCAGCCACATACAAAAGAAAGGAAGTAATAGTACGTACCCGGATTCATATGACCGCATGGGGGAGACGCCAGTCCCGACGCGCGTTTCGGCAGATGCCTTCGTCGTCCCGGACTGGTGTCTCCCCCATGCGGTCATATGAATCCGGGTACGTACTATTACTTCCTTTCTTTTGTATGTGGCTGCTCTGGTACTAGGATCTAGGCCTCATATCTCCACTCACATTTACCTCAGTTGTGTTGTTCTGTGTTGCCAATTACATTTACTGGTTACACTACCTAGCACCAGGTAATGGTGTATCTTATATTAGAATTACTTCATCCATGTGTATTGGCACTGCATAACTATATATACTGATTATAACCTACAAATACCAGGTAATGGTGGTTCTAATATGAGAATCGCTTCATATACACGTATTGGCACAGCATAATCAACTATTTATGTACGTTTGTTACACATATGCCATATACATCAAGTCTGTTCTTATCATCAACACTGACTCTGGGTTCTTGTTATTCATTTCCATTACGTTCGATCATCAATTTATGTATTCCGCATGGGCTGACGCCGTTTTTACACTGTATGACTCATTTTTAATTGTTTGTCTTTTTGTATCTGTTAATAAAGAAGTTTTCTCTATCACACATCATTTTGAGTGTACTTGACCTTTTTCTCTATAGGTTTCTTAGTAATGTTATGGTCAGAGTACCAGGTCATATTGGGTTTATATGTGTGTTCTCCCTAGTCCATAGTTATGGTTACTTATGTCACTTTGACTGTTATAGACACATAACAATAGATATATATTTGGAGTTCATACTATTGCTGCTCGTGTACTTTTTGGTTATCTAAGTTGTTGGTGGTGCAGTCGCTGCCGTACCACCTGGTCGACTTCGCCGGCTTCAAGCGTGCGCTCAGCCTAGGTGGCGAATACCTAGCCGACATTACTTCTCCAAAACAGCTGTCCCTGCCTTGCACAAGCATGTGGAGGAAAAGGTGTGCCAGTCCTTGCAATTATCCGTGTGCAGCAGGGTACATGCCACCGTCGACACGTGGAACAGCAACTATGGTCAGGGACAGTACATGTCTTTCACGGCCCACTGGGTCAATATTTTGCAGTCCGATGCACGACCGCAGCAATGCCAGGCATTACCACCTCCACGCTTGTATCTTTCTGGTTCAACTCCGGACACCAGGCGCCTACCATCCTCCTCCTCCTACTCCTCCTCCTCCTCCTTGCCTTCCTCCTTGGAGGTCTGCCCGTCCCCGACAGGACACAGCGTATCTTCCACTCCTCCTCCCTCCTCTTTTCATAGGTGCAAGGTGAAGCGCCACAATGCTGTCTTACACCTGCTGAGCCTGGGCGAGAAAAGCCACACAGGGCAGGAGCTGCTGCTGTGCATCAAGGAGGAAATCGCACGCTGGCTGTCTCCTCTGAAACTCACACTGGGCAATGTTGTCTCTGATAACGAGAAGAACGTTGAGGCTCACCTGACACATGCTCCTTGCATGGCACATGTGATCAATCTGGTCAGAACACGCTTCTTAAAGTCATATGTTGGTTTGAAGGGTGTGCTGGCCATGTCCAGGAGGGTTTGCGTTCGCTTTAGACGTTCGTATGCATTTAAGCACGCCCTCCTGGACTTGCAGCGTCAAAACAATCTCCCAGAACACAGCCTGATTTGCGACGTTCCAACACGCTGGAATTCCACCCTGCACATGTTGGACCGTCTGTACGAACAGCGGAAAACCGTGAATGATTTCCTGATGCAGCAGACCGGCAGCGTTTGGAGCCAGTGTAATTTCGAGCTAAGGCACTGGCAGCTGGCTAGGGACGCATGTCGCGTTTTGAGGCCCTTTGAAGAGGCCACATTATTTGTGAGCCGTGACGCTAGCGAAATGAACAATGTTATGCCGCTGATATTCATTATGGAGCAAACGCTCACAGCGATGATTCAGCAAAGGATCTAGGATCACATCTGGCTATGGATGTTGAGGAGGAGGAGGAGGATGAGGATGAGGAAACAGGACCTGAAGAGGAGCTGGATTTGGAGATGGAATCACAGGAAGGGATAGGGGACAAGGCAGCCGCACAACATGACAGTGATGGTGGTGATGACGAGTCTGACGACGACCTTGATGATGGACAACCATGGCAGTATGGGGCAGAGATGGAACCAACCGGGCCCTCTGAAATGCTGGCCAGGATGGCGAGCTGTATGCTTCGTTACTTGCGCGCTGACTGTCGTATTGTTAGCATGAAGCAAAGAGATGAGTACTGGATAGCCAAACTTTTAGACCCTCGGTATAAAGCCAGAATGGGGGATTTTTTGCGCCCTCCGAGAGGGAGGCAAAATTCGCTTATTATCGAGAGAAGCTATGCAGCCAGCTTGTCACGGCTTTCAAACGGCAAACACCTGCTGCAAGCATGTCTGACCGGGGGGCCACTCTCCGCTCCCCACTGTCTCATCGTTCCACCGCCTCTGGCAGAACTACCTCTGCAATAGGCGGCAGCAGCGGCAGCAGCAGCAGCAGCAGCCAATTCAGTTTGGAAAATATGATGACAACATTTTTACATCCAATACCCCGACCTGACACACATCGTAGTCACCAAAGGTAGATGCAGATCAGCAGCACAAGACAATTTTTTCAAGCGGGTGCACGTCTCCTAGGTCACAGTCCAAGAGTGACCCCTCAATCAGGACAAAAAGAAATTGAGACAGCACTACCAAATATTCAAAACGAAGATCCTTTTATTCCACGTGTGTGCAACGTTTCAGCTCGGTGTGAGCCTTTCTCAAGCATGCTGTCTCAATTTCTTTTTGTCCTAGTCACCAAAGGGATGTTCACCATCACCAGGTGCAGCACCTAAACAACCAGGTTCACTCGTACCTGGACTGTGCCCTTTCTCCGTCAGAAATGTTGATCCCAGACCCCATGGACTTCTGGGTCAGCAGATTGGATCATTGGCAAGAACTGGCCCAGTTTGCCATGGGTGTACTGTCTTGTCCACCCTCCAGTGTAGCGTCAGAGAGGGTATTCAGCGCGGCAGGGGGCTTCGTCACCCCTAAGCGAACAAGATTGTCCGCCAACAGCTTGGAAAATCTCACGTTTCTGAAAATGAATCAAGCGTGGATCGGTGAGGATTTTAAAACCCCTGTGCCTGATGCCACTGATTAGATCTGACATTGCTGCTGCTGATGCTGCTGCCGCCTGCTACTGCCGCCTGCTACTGTCTTGTCCACTCTTTTTTTAATGTGCCTGTAATGACCGGGGGGTAGGGAAACGGACAAGTGAGCCCTAATCTACCCGCCACTCTGTCCCTGCCTACTTGCAACGACCCGCCCTAGGCGACGGGGTACAACTGGGCGGCGGTCCCTGCACTCAGTAAGTGCACGACAAACACGACAAACATACAAGGGAATACAAGCAAGGGAAAGGGGCAGTTGCCCACGGCAACACCGTGAGCAACCAGAGTGGTGAACGAGCCGAGTCAAGCCAGGAGTGTGCGAGGTACCAAACTAAGAGCAGAAGAGTAGTCAGTAAGCCAGGGTCTGTATGGAGCAGGAACAAAATAGAAGGAGCTGTAGCTGGGCCAGGAAACCACACGAAAAAGAATAACAAGCAAGGAGGAACAGGAAATGCAGGTATAAATAGACCGAGGGCGGGAGCTAGCTGAGTCTGGCCAGGCTGCGATAGGCTCTCCCACTCCTAAGCCTGCCAGCCTGAGTGGTGGAAGCTGGAGTCAGTCTCAGGGATGTAGATTCAGGTGCTGACTGATTAATTAAGGGAGTTAACACCGAAGCTGTGCCTGGCAGATCCTTTACAGTACCCCCCCCCCTTTTATGAGGGGCCACCGGACCCTTTCTAAGTGGACCTGGCTTACTGGGGAAACGCAGGTGGAACCTCCTGACCAATACCCCAGCGTGAACATCCCGGGCGGGTACCCAAGTCCTCTCCTCGGGCCCGTAACCTCTCCAATGGACCAGGTACTGGAGGGAGCTTTGGACCATCTTGCTGTCCACAATCCTGGTCACCTCGAATTCCACCCCCTCAGGGGTGAGGACGGGAACAGGAGGTCTCCTCGAGGGAGCCAAGGACGGGGAGCAGCGTTTAAGGAGGGAGGCATGAAACACGTTGTGTATACGAAAAGACGGGGGTAACTCCAGCCGGAAGGAGACAGGATTAAGGACCTCAATGACCTTATACGGCCCAATAAACCGGGGAGCAAACTTCTTGGACGGAACCTTGAGACGCAAGTTCCTAGACGACAACCACACCAGATCCCCGACCATAAACAGGGGGTTAGCAGAACGTTTTCTATCAGCCTGAGTTTTTTGTACGCTCTGGGACGCCTCTAGGTTCTTCTGAACCTGGGCCCAGACTGTGCACAGTTCCCGATGAACGACCTCTACCTCGGGATTGTTGGAACTACCAGGTGAAACGGAGGAGAACCGTGGATTAAACCCAAAATTACAGAAAAAGGGGGAGACCCCTGACGAGTTACTGACCCGGTTATTAAGGGAAAATTCGGCGAGGGGAATGAATGAGACCCAATCATATTGACAGTCAGAGACAAAACACCTTAAGTATTGTTCTAGAGATTGATTAGTCCTCTCCGTTTGACCATTGGTTTCAGGATGGAAGGCAGAGGAGAAGGACAGATCAATCCCCAACTTCATACAGAAGGCTCTCCAAAACAATGAAACAAATTGTACCCCTCTGTCCGAAACAATATTGACAGGGACCCCATGGAGACCCAGGATGTGTTTGACAAACAAGGTAGCCAACGTCTTGGCGTTGGGTCGTTTCTTGAGGGGCACAAAGTGGCACATCTTACTGAAGCGGTCTACCACCACCCACACCACCGACTTGCCTTGGGATGGAGGCAAATCGGTGATAAAATCCATGGAGATATGTGTCCAAGGTCTCTGGGGAATGGGCAACAAACGCAGTAAGCCCGCTGGTCGGGACCTGGGAGTCTTGGACCTAGCACAAACCTCACAAGCGGCGACGTAGGCCTTAACGTCTTTAGGCAACCCAGGCCACCAATAATTTCTGGTAATGAGGTGTTTGGTACCCAGGATGCCTGGATGACCAGATAGTGCGGAGTCATGATTTTCCCTAAGTACCCTTAGCCGGAATTGCAGGGGAACAAACAGCTTGTTCTCAGGAAGGTTCCCGGGAGCTGAACCTTGACCAGCAGCAATTTCAGAGACTAAATCAGAATCGATCGAGGAAATGATTATACCTGGAGGCAAAATACAAGCAGGATCTTCCTCCGAAGGAGGGCTGGCCATGAAGCTACGCGACAGTGCATCAGCCTTAATATTTTTAGACCCAGCCCTATAGGTAACCAAAAAATTTAATCTAGTAAAAAATAACGCCCATCGAGCTTGTCTCGGGTTTAGCCTCCGGGCAGATTCTAGG
Source organism: Rhinoderma darwinii (assembly GCF_050947455.1). Taxonomy (NCBI): domain Eukaryota; kingdom Metazoa; phylum Chordata; class Amphibia; order Anura; family Rhinodermatidae; genus Rhinoderma; species Rhinoderma darwinii. Next base: position 168,264,282 of record NC_134689.1, read on the forward strand.
AAAACCAGATTCTTGTGGTCGGTAAGGACCGTTACCTGGTGTCTAGCCCCCTCCAGGAAGTGGCGCCACTCTTCAAATGCCCATTTAATGGCTAAGAGTTCGCGGTTGCCAATATCATAGTTACTCTCAGTTGGCGAAAACTTCCTGGAGAAGTAGGCACAGGGGCGGAGATGGGTGAGGGACCTGGTACCCTGGGACAAGACAGCCCCCACTCCCACCTCAGATGCGTCAACTTCCACGATAAATGGCTCCATTTGGTTGGGCTGAACCAGCACCGGGGCCGAGATAAAGCACTTCTTAAGGACCTCAAAAGCCTGGACAGCCTCAGGAGGCCAGTGGAGGAGATCAGCACCTTTGCGAGTGAGGTCCGTAAGAGGCTTAGCGATGACCGAGAAGTTAGCAATAAATCTCCTGTAATAATTAGCGAACCCCAAAAAACACTGTAACGCCTTCAGGGAGGCAGGTTGGACCCATTCCGCCACAGCCTGAACCTTGGCGGGGTCCATGCGGAATTCATGAGGAGTGAGGATTTGACCCAAAAATGGTATCACCTGTACCCCAAACACACATTTTTCGGTTTTGGCAAACAGTTTGTTTTCCCGAAGGACCTGGAGCACCTTCCTGACATGCTCAATGTGGGAGGACCAGTCCTTGGAAAACACCAGTATGTCATCAAGGTACACTACAAGAAATATCCCCAGGTAATTTCTCAAAATCTAATTTATGAAATTCTGGAAGACCGCAGGGGCATTACACAACCCAAAGGGCATGACGAGGTATTCGAAATGGCCTTCGGGCGTGTTAAACGCAGTCTTCCACTCATCCCCCTCTTTGATGCGAATAAGGTTATACGCCCCCCGTAGATCCAATTTAGAGAACCATTGGGCCCCCTGAACCTGATTAAAGAGATCAGGTATCAAAGGAAGGGGATACTGGTTCCTTACCGTGACCTTATTCAGGCTACGGTAGTCAATGCATGGCCTAAGACCACCATCCTTCTTCCCCACGAAGAAGAAGCCAGCACCTACCGGAGAAGAAGAGGGACGAATGTAACCCTTGGCCAGGGATTCCTGGATATACTCTCTCATGGCTTCACGTTCGGGACAAGAAAGATTAAATATCCTACCCTTAGGAAGCTTAGCTCCTGGTACCAATTCGATAGCGCAATCGTATTCTCTATGAGGTGGTAACACTTCAGAGGCCTCCCTAGAGAAAACATCAGCGAAGTCCTGAACAAACTCGGGTAGCGTATTCGCCTCCTCAGGGGGAGAAATAGAATTAACAGAAAAACATGACGTACAACATTCATTACCCCATTTGGTTAGCTCCCCAGTATTCCAGTCAAACGTGGGATTATGCAACTGCAACCAGGGAAGGCCTAGAACCAAATCGTACGATAATCCCTGCATCAACAGTACAGAGCATTGCTCCAAATGCATGGAGCCAACAAGGAGTTCAAAAACAGGGGTATGCTGTGTAAAATAACCATTAGCAAGAGGAGTGGAGTCGATACCCACTACCGGGACAAGTTTAGGCAAATCAATCAGAGGCATAGCAAGAGACATAGCAAATTCCACAGACATAATATTAGTAGAGGACCCTGAATCCACGAAGGCACTGCCGGTAGCAGACCTACCACCAAAAGAGACCTGAAAGGGAAGCAAGATCTTAGTACGTTTCCTATTTACTGGAAATACCTGTGTGCCCAAGTGACCTCCCCGATGATCACTTAGGCGCGGAAGTTCTCTGGCTGCATTCTTACGCTTAGGACAGTTGTTCACTTGATGCTTGTCATCCCCACAGTAGAAGCAGAGACCATTCTTCCTGCGGAATTCTCTACGTTGTTGGGGGGACACGGAGGCCCCGAGTTGCATAGGTATCTCTGAGTCTTTCCTGGAGGAACGAAGCAACGGAACTTCGGGAGGCATCATGGGGGAGTCGGAGGAGAAAACACATAAACATTCATGCTGTCGTTCCCTGAGACGTCGGTCAAGTCGTACCGCTAAAGCCATAGCCTGGTCTAGGGAGTCAGAAGAGGGATAGCTAACTAGCAGGTCTTTCAGGGCATTCGACAGACCCAACCTAAACTGGCACCTTAAGGCAGGGTCATTCCACCGAGAAGCTACGCACCACTTCCTAAAGTCAGAGCAATACTCCTCAACAGGTCTCTTACCCTGACGTAAGGTCACCAGCTGACTCTCGGCAAAGGCAGTCCTGTCAGTCTCGTCATAAATAAGTCCGAGAGCAGAAAAGAAACAATCAACGGAGGAAAGTTCAGGGGCGTCAGGAGCCAAGGAGAAGGCCCACTCTTGGGGCCCTTCCTGGAGCCGGGACATAATTATACCCACCCGCTGGCTCTCAGAACCTGAGGAATGAGGCTTTAAACGAAAGTAAAGCCTACAACTCTCCCGAAAGGAGAGAAAAGCCCTCCGGTCCCCTGAGAACCGGTCGGGCAACTTGAGGTGGGGTTCAAGAGGTGCGGTGAGGGGAACTACCAAGGTAGCATCAGGCTGGTTGACCCTCTGAGCCAGGGCCTGGACCTGTAGGGAGAGACCCTGCATTTGCTGAGCCAGGGTCTCACGGGGGTCCATAGTGGTGTCAGGGACCAGGGTAGACTAGGTATGGGCTTGTTATTATGTAATGACCGGGGGGTAGGGAAACGGACAAGTGAGCCCTAATCTACCCGCCACTCTGTCACTGCCTACTTGCAACGACCCGCCCTAGGCGACGGGGTACAACTGGGCGGCGGTCCCTGCACTCAGTAAGTGCACGACAAACATGACAAACATACAAGGGAATACAAGCAAGGGAAAGGGGCAGTTGCCCACGGCAACACCGTGAGCAACCAGAGTGGTGAACGAGCCGAGTCAAGCCAGGAGTGTGCGAGGTACCAAACGAAGAGCAGAAGAGTAGTCAGTAAGCCAGGGTCTGTATGGAGCAGGAACAAAATAGAAGGAGCTGTAGCTGGGCCAGGAAACCACACGAAAAAGAATAACAAGCAAGGAGGAACAGGAAATGCAGGTATAAATAGACCGAGGGTGGGAGCTAGCTGAGTCTGGCCAGGCTGCGATAGGCTCTCCCACTCCTAAGCCTGCCAGCCTGAGTGGTGGAAGCTGGAGTCAGTCTCAGGGATGTAGATTCAGGTGCTGACTGATTAATTAAGGGAGTTAACCCCGAAGCTGTGCCTGGCAGATCCTTTACAGTGCCGCTGTTGGTGCTGCTACTACTTCTACCATCAATCCACCCCCAGTGCCGTCTGCTACAAGCAGGCCTGCCCCACCACAGGGCTTTGTCCTGTGACTGTCGTCCAGTCTCTTTTTTTAATGTGCTGCTACTTCTACTACCACCCTTGCTGTCTGTGTTGGCTACCTCTACTACCACCAATACACCTCCACTGCTGCCCGTCTGCTACAAGCAGGCCTGAGGCCTGCCCCACCACAGGGCTTTGTCCTGTGACTGTCCAGTCTCTTTTTTTAATGTGCTGCTACTACTACTACCACCCTTGCTGTCTGTGTTGGCTACCTCTACTACCACCAATACACCTCCACTGCCGTCTGCTACAAGCAGGCCTGCCGCACCACAGGGCTTTGTCCTGTGACTGTCCAGTCTCTTTTTTTAATGAGCTGCTACTACTACTACTACTACCACCCTTGCTGTCTGTGTTGGCTACCTCTACTACCACCAATACACCTCCACTGCCGTCTGCTACAAGCAGGCCTGAGGCCTGCCCCACTACAGGGCTTTGTCCTGTGACTGTCCAGTCTCTTTTTTTAATGTGCTGCTACTACTACTACCATCCTTGCTGTCTGTGTTGGCTACCTCTACTACCACCAATACACCTCCACTGCCGTCTGCTACAAGCAGGCCTGCCCCACCACAGGGCTTTGTCCTGTGACTATCCAGTCTCTTTTTTTAATGTGCTGCTACTACTACTGCCACCCTTGCTGTCTGTGTTGGCTACCTCTACTACCACCAATACACCTCCACTGCCGTCTGCTACAAGCAGGCCTGAGGCCTGCCCCACCACAGGGCTTTGTCCTGTGACTGTCCAGTCTCTTTTTTTAATGTGCTGCTACTACTACTACCACCCTTGCTGTCTGTGTTGGCTACCTCTACTACCACCAATACACCTCCTCTGCCGTCTGCTACAAGCAGGCCTGCCCCACCACAGGGCTTTGTCCTGTGACTGTCCAGTCTCTTTTTTTAATGTGCTGCTACTACTACTACTACTACCACCCTTGCTGTCTGTGTTGGCTACCTCTACTACCACCAATACACCTCCACTGCTGCCCGTCTGCTACAAGCAGGCCTGAGGCCTGCCCCACCACAGGGCTTTGTCCTGTGACTGTCCAGTCTCTTTTTTTAATGAGCTGCTACTACTACTACCACCCTTGCTGTCTGTGTTGGCTACCTCTACTACCACCAATACACCTCCACTGCCGTCTGCTACAAGCAGGCCTGCCGCACCACAGGGCTTTGTCCTGTGACTGTCCAGTCTCTTTTTTTAATGAGCTGCTACTACTACTACTACTACTACCACCCTTGCTGTCTGTGTTGGCTACCTCTACTACCACCAATACACCTCCACTGCCGTCTGCTACAAGCAGGCCTGAGGCCTGCCCCACTACAGGGCTTTGTCCTGTGACTGTCCAGTCTATTTTTTTAATGTGCTGCTACTACTACTACCATCCTTGCTGTCTGTGTTGGCTACCTCTACTACCACCAATACACCTCCACTGCCGTCTGCTACAAGCAGGCCTGCCCCACCACAGGGCTTTGTCCTGTGACTGTCCAGTCTCTTTTTTTAATGTGCTGCTACTACTACTACCACCCTTGCTGTCTGTGTTGGCTACCTCTACTACCACCAATACACCTCCACTGCCGTCTGCTACAAGCAGGCCTGAGGCCTGCCCCACCACAGGGCTTTGTCCTGTGACTGTCCAGTCTCTTTTTTTAATGTGCTGCTACTACTACTACCACCCTTGCTGTCTGTGTTGGCTACCTCTACTACCACCAATACGCCTCCACTGCCGTCTGCTACAAGCAGGCCTGCCCCACCACAGGGCTTTTTCCTGTGACTGTCCAGTCTCTTTTTTTAATGTGCTGCTACTACTACTGCCACCCTTGCTGTCTGTGTTGGCTACCTCTACTACCACCAATACACCTCCACTTCCGTCTGCTACAAGCAGGCCTGCCCCACCACAGGGCTTTGTCCTGTGACTGTCCAGTCTCTTTTTTTAATGTGCTGCTACTACTACTACCACCCTTGCTGTCTGTGTTGGCTACCTCTACTACCACCAATACACCTCCACTGCCGTCTGCTACAAGCAGGCCTGAGGCCTGCCCCACCACAGGGCTTTGTCCTGTGACTGTCCAGTCTCTTTTTTTAATGTGCTGCTACTACTACTACTACTACCACCCTTGCTGTCTGTGTTGGCTACCTCTACTACCACCAATACACCTCCACTGCCGTCTGCTACAAGCAGGCCTGAGTGAGGCCTGCCCCACCACAGGGCTTTGTCCTGTGACTGTCCAGTCTCTTTTTTTAATGTGCTGCTACTACTACTACCACCCTTGCTGTCTGTGTTGGCTACCTCTACTACCACCAATACACCTCCACTGCCGTCTGCTACAAGCAGGCCTGAGGCCTGCCCCACCACAGGGCTTTGTCCTGTGACTGTCCAGTCTCTTTTTTTAATGTGCTGCTACTACTACTACCACCCTTGCTGTCTGTGTTGGCTACCTCTACTACCACCAATACACCTCCACTGCCGTCTTCTACAAGCAGGCCTGCCCCACCACAGGGCTTTGTCCTGTGACTGTCCAGTCTCTTTTTTTAATGTGCTGCTACTACTACTGCCACCCTTGCTGTCTGTGTTGGCTACCTCTACTACCACCAATACACCTCCACTTCCGTCTGCTACAAGCAGGCCTGCCCCACCACAGGGCTTTGTCCTGTGACTGTCCAGTCTCTTTTTTTAAATGTGCTGCTACTACTACTACCACCCTTGCTGTCTGTGTTGGCTACCTCTACTACCACCAATACACCTCCACTGCCGTCTGCTACAAGCAGGCCTGAGGCCTGCCCCACCACAGGGCTTTGTCCTGTGACTGTCCAGTCTCTTTTTTTAATGTGCTGCTACTACTACTACTACTACCACCCTTGCTGTCTGTGTTGGCTACCTCTACTACCACCAATACACCTCCACTGCCGCCCGTCTGCTATAAGCAGGCCTGCCCCACCACAGGGCTTTGTCCTGTGACTGTCCAGTCTCTTTTAATGTGCTGCTACTACTACTACCACCACCCTTGCTGTCTGTTGGCTACCTCTACTACCACCAATACACCTCCACTGCCGTCTGCTACAAGCAGGCCTGCCCCACCACAGGGCTTTGTCCTGTGACTGTCCAGTGTCTTTTAATGTGCTGCTACTACTACTACCACCACCCTTGCTGTCCGTTGGCTACCTCTACTACCACCAATACACCTCCACTGCCATCTGCTACAAGCAGGCCTGGAGGGCTTGTGAAAAGCCATTGCTTGTTGCTTTTACATCCATGTATGGATGAACCCCGGCAGGCATCTGCCAATAAAAAGGGTAAATTTTTGGAGGGCTTGTGAAAAGCCATTGCTTGTTACTTTTACATCCATGTATGGATGAACCCCGGCAGGCATCTGCCAATAAAAAGGGTCAATTTTTGGAGGGCTTGTGAAAAGCCATTGCTTGTTGCTTTTACATTACATCCATGTATGGATGAACCCCGGCAGGCATCTGCCAATAAAAAGGGTATATTTTTGGAGGGCTTGTGAAAAGCCATTGCTTGTTGCTTTTACATGAATTTCGGCAAAAAAAAGAGAACTTTCTAAATTTCCCCTCTACTTTGCTTTATTTCCTGTGAAACGCCTAAAGGGTTAAAATACTTTCTGAATGCTGTGTTGAATACTTTGAGGGGTTCAGTTTTTAAAATGGGGTGATTTATTGGGGGATTCTAATATATAAGTCCCTCAAAACCACTTCAGAACTGAACTGGCCCCTGTAAAAATGGCCTGAAAATGTGAGAAATTGCTGCTAAAGTTCTAAGCCTTGTAACGTCCTAGAAAAATAAAAGGATGTTCAAAAAACGATGCAAATATAAAGTATACATATGGGAAATGGTAACTAGCGACTGTGTGGTATTACTATCTGTTTTACAAGCAGATACATTTAAATTGAGAAAAAAGCACATTTTTGCAAATTTTCTCAAAATTTTGGTGTTTTTCACGAATAAATATTGAATTTATCGACCAAATTTTTCCACTATCATAAAGTACAATATGTCACGAGAAAACATTCTCAGAATCACTTGGATAGGTTAAATCATTCCGGAGTTATTACCACATAAAGTAACACGTCAGATTTGAAAAAATCGGCTGTGCCACAAGGCCAAAACAGGCTGCGTTCTAAAGGGGTTAATGACATTTTGATCTTCTCTCCAGATCCGTCAACACATCGGAGTCATATCTGTCAGGTTCTGTTGCAACTAAGAGAGAATCGCCAGGATGCAAAATTGGAGAAGCGCATCTTTGAAAAAAATTCTCTGACCTTCCTGGGCTACATCATCTCGGACCAGGGCCTCAAGATGGATCCTGAGAAAGTCAAGACCGTCCTCGAATGGCCACGTCCTCAGGGCTTGCAACTCATATAGCGTTTTCTGGGATTCGCAAATTTCTACCGGCAGTCTATCACAACTTTCTTATCTCTGACAGCTCATATCTCTACCCTTACCAAGCAAGGTATGAACGCCAAAGTGTGGACTACAGAGGCAGAATCAGCTTCAAGAATGCCTTCATTTCAGCCTCGATCCTCCATCATCCTGATGTGTCTCGACAGTTCTCGTTGGAAGTGGACGCTTCCTCTATTGGTGCAGGTGCACTTCTGTTCCAGAGAAGCTTTAAAGGAAAGTCTGCGGTATGCGGCTATTATTGTAAACTTTCTCTCCCACAGAGCACAATTACTCTGTTGGGGATCGGGAGCTACTGGCCTTCAAGTTGGCACTAGAGGAGTGGAGACACCTACTAGGGGACACTGCTCGTCCCATCCTGATATACACTGACTACCAGAATCTTACCTATCTCCAGTCGGCTCAACGGCTGAACCACCGTCAAGCCAGGTGGTCGCTGTTCTTCACCTGTTTCAAATTTGCGTTCCACTACCATCCCACTGACAAAAATGTGAGGGCTGATGCCCTGTCCAGGTCATTTGAAACAGAGGACACTGTGGAGATCCCTCAATGTATCATAGACCCGTCCTGCATTGTTTCTGCTAATCCTCTGCAAGTTAGAGACATCCCTCCAGGAAGGACTTTTGTTCAGTTGACAGACAGGAGATAAATTCTTCGCTGGGGACACAGCTTCAAACTGGCAGGGCATGCGGGTGGTCGTGAGATTCAACATCTGATTGCTCATCATTTCTGGTGGCCCACGCTGCCCAAAGATATTGTGGACTTTGTCTCTTCCTGCACTGTTTGTGCACACTTTCAGGAAATGTATCAACATTTAACAGCCGTAAGACTGAAACATACTTTTTCTGAACTGTTTAAATAATCGTTTCTCACTTAAATTCTGCCTCCTGGAACAAAAACCCTTTGAGTAAAATATATTTTTCTTATTTGCTCTTTTTAATTAATGACAGCCACAATGTTCCAATGACAGTCAAAATACACCTATTACAGCTACATTGTCCCACAACATCTAAATGCCTCCAATGCCAGCCACATTTTCCCCACATGACAACCACAAAGTCATCAATCCCCCCTAAGCAAGTCACAATACTCTCAATACCTGCTAAACCAACCAAAATTCCCACGTAACAAACGTAGTGCCCTCCATGCCAGCCACAATACACCAACAAAAGCCACAATGCTCTGCAGGCCAACCACAATGCCCTAATACCTTATCCCATCTACAATGCCCCAATGCCAGCCACAAGATTCTTATAATAGCCACATTATGCCCCATGTTTCTTACATTGCCTCCTTTTAAGTCACTAAACCCCCATGACAGCCACATTGATCCCATGACACAGGCAATCACTGTTATCTCCGCCATAATGACTCAATGACAGCCACCATGATGTTAATGGCCACTATGCCAGCCACAAAGCCCCCATGCCAGCCAAAGTGCACTTTATCCCAGCAGCAATGCCGGCGATACCCCTTATCCCTGCCACAATGACCGCCAAAATGTCCTTCATGCAACACACAAACTCCATGCAACTCCATGCAAACTAAAATGAGCCCCCATGACAGCCACAAAGCTCCCATGTAAGATACAATGCGCCCATGAAGACAATGCCCCCAAGGCAGCCACAATACCAAATGCTAGCAACAAAGCTCCTGTAAAAGTGACTATGCCCTCATGAAACCCACAATGTCCTTTATAACAGCCACAATGCCACTATGACAGCCAAAATGCCAGCCACAATATCTCTATGAAAGCCAAGAAATCCACATGACAACCACAATGATCCCATCATATCTGCAATATCTCTTATCTCCGCAAAAATGCCCTCATGACACCCACAATGTCCCTTATGCCCGCCGGACTGCCCCAATGGCAATCACAAACATTCAATGCCCGTATGCCAACCATATTGCCTCCATGACAGCCAAAATGTACTCACATCCCCTTTTGCAAAACAATGCTATCCATGTCAGCCACAATGCCCTTACTTTCCCTTTTGCCAACCACAAAGCCAAGACAAACACAAAGCCCCCATGTCAGTAATAATGGCAGGCACAATAACACCCTCTATGTCTATTATTCCAGTCACAATGCCCCCATGACAGCCACAATGCCCTCAATTGGCCTTATCCCACAGTGCCCCCATGCCACCACAATGTACTTTATTCCAACAACATTGCTGCCAATACCCCTTATGCCAACCACAACGACCCAATGACAACCACATACCTTCAATGCCCCTAAGACAGCCAAAATGTTCTCATTTACAGAAAACAAAGTTCTCCATGCCAGTCACAATGTACTCACTTTCCCCTTTGCCAAACACAATGTGCCAGTCATGATTGCACACATCATCCAAAATGCCCCCATGAGACCTGGTATGTCCCATTTCCCAGTCAAAATTCCGTCATGACATCCACAATGACGTCATTAACCCTTATGATATCTACAATGCCACTATGAAAGCCATAATGTTCTTTACCCCTGCAAAAGAAGCCACAATGCCGTCAATGGCCTTTATGCCAGCTACAATGCAACTATGAAAGCCACAATGTACTTTATCCCTGCAACGATGCAACCAATGCCTCTTATGCCCGCCATAATGCCTCCATGACAACCACAATGATACCATTGCTAGCAACAATACCAGCCATAATGCCCTATATGTCTTGCATATCAACTAATCACAAAATCCCCATGACAGTCATAAAAATACCACAACAGCCACAAATGAAATCAACAATGTCCCTTATCCCATCTTAAATGCCCCCATGACAGCTATAATATCCACGATGTACTTTATCCCAGACACAATGCCCCATGATGACGACAATGCCCTCAATGACTCTTAAGCCAGTCACAATACCCCCATTTCAACCACAATTAACCCAATGCTAGCAACAATGCCCTCATGCCAGCCACAATGCCCTCAATGTCTCACATACTAACCAATCACAATTACCCATGATACTCACAATTCCTGCCATGATGACAATGCCCTCAACGACTCTTAAGCCAGTTACAATACCCCCATTTCAACCACAATGAACCCAATTCTAGCAACAATGCCCTCATGCCAGCCACAATGCCCTCAATGTCTCATATAATAACCAATCACAATTCCCTGTGATACTCACAATTCCTTCCAATGGCCAAATGGACGATGCTAGGTACTTTGTTCTCATGACGGTCACTATTCCTCAACAACAGCCACAATGCGACCATGACAACTACAATTCCCTCACTGTTCATTTTACCAGCCGCAATGACAAAATAAACACTTCAATGCTCTTCATGCCAGCCATACCACTTCTAATATCAGCCACATTGCCAACATGAAAGCCAAAATGTCACCATGACAATCACAATCCCAAATGCCTAAAATGCTAGTCAAAACACCCTTAACCCCTTAGTGACCACTAATACGCCTTTTTACGTGATTCACTAATGGGCTTTAGGCTAGGCTGACGCCTTTTCACGTCAGCCTAGTCTAAGTCCTGCACGGGTCTCCCGTGCAGGCAGGAGCCGGGGTTCTGCTGTCTGATGACAGCTGAGCTCCTGCTCCAACGCCCGCGATCGAAGTTTACTTCGATCGCGGCCGTTTATCCCGTTAAGTGCCGCCGTCAATAGCGACCGCGGCATTTAACTTTGTTTACAGAGGGAGTGCGCTCCCTCTGTCACCCATCGGCGGCCCGTGAATGCAATCGCGGGTCTCCGATGGGGTGTCATGGCAGCCGGGGGACTGATAAAAGCCCCCAGGTCTGCCCTGGACATATGCCTGTTAGGACGCGCCGGAGGCACGTCCTAACAGATTGCCTGTCAGATTTAAACTGACAGGCAATAATGCTCTGGTATACGAAGTATACCAGAGCATTATAGCAGCGATCGGAACATCGCACAGTAAAGTCCCCTAATGGGACTAATAAAATCAGTCATCAAAGTGAAATAAAGATTATTAATAAAAAGTACAGTAAAAAAATAAATAAAACCATTTTTTTCCATAAAAAGTGGTTTTATTTAGTAAAAGTGTAAAAAAAAAAAAAAGTACACATATGTGGTATCGCCGCGACCGTAATGACTCCATTAATAAAGTTAATATGTAATTTAAACCGCAAAGTGAACACCGTAAAAAAAAAACGCAAAAAACTATGGCGAAATTGCAATTTTTTTCCATTGCCCCCCAAAAAAGTCAGAATAAAAATGAATCAATAAGTCCCATGCACCCCAAAATAGTACCATTCAAAACTACGTCTCGTCCCGCAGAAAACAAGCCCAAAAAATCACTACATTGATGGAAAAATAAAAAAATTACGGCTCTTGGAAAGCGATGATGCAAAAACAAATAATTTTAGTTCAAAAGTGTTTTTATTGTGCAAAAGTCGTAAAACATAAAAAAACCTCCACATATGTGGTATCGCCGTAATCGTACCGACCCATAGAATAAAGGTAACATGTTATTTACGTCGCATAGTGAACGGCGTCAGTTTAAAAACGCATAGAACAATGGCGGAATTTCAGTTTTTTTTATAATCCCCCCCAAAAAGGTTAATAAAAGTTAATATAAAAATTATATGTACCCAAAAATGGTGCTATTAAAAAGCACAACTAATCCCGCAAAAAACAAGTCCTCATACAGCTATGTAGACGAAAAAATAAAAACGTTATAGCTCTTTGAATGCGACTATAGAAAAACAAATAAAATAGCTTGGTCATTAAGGCCTAAAATGGGCTGGTCACTAAGGGGTTAATATCAATTCCTCGATGATAACCACGATGCACACAATGTCCAACATCCCAGCCACAATGCCTCCCATGGCAGCAGCAATGCCCATGTGCCAGTCACTATGCTCCCATGACCATCACATAGTCCCTTATACCAGCCACAAAACCCTCCAGCCACAATGCCCTCAATTCCACTTTTGCCAACGACAATGCAAAAATGACAGCCACAATGCCCTCCATGCAAGTCACAATGCCAAACATGGCCAAATGCAATTTAGAATAGAACTATACTAACCAGAACGAACATAATGCAAGCCACAATGCCATAATGATAACCGCTATATGCCTTATCATAGTCGGAATGCCCCAAAGCCAGCCAAAATGGCTCCAATTTAAATAATGTCCAAGTGCCAGCCACAATGCTCCCATAAGAGCCACTATGGCCAAGCGACACACACTATGTGCCTTATCCCAGCCACAATAGCTCCATTATAGCTAAAATTCCCTCCATGCCAGCCACTATGACCTCAATTCTGGTTTTGTCCAAAATAATTCCCCATGACAGCCACAATGTTCTCCATGCCGGCCATTTTTCTCTCAAAGCCCCTTATGCCAGCCGAATGCCACAATTACAACCACAAACCTTCAATGCCCCTACACCAGCCAAAATGTCCTAATTTAACTGACACATTATCGTCACTTCCCCTTTTGCCGACCACCACATGACAGACACTAGTCCCCTATGCAAGCCATAATGACACCCGCCAGCCAAAATGCTCTCATAACACCTGCTATGTCCCTTATCCAAGCCAAAATGCCCCAATAATAGCCACAATATCCACCAAGCCAGCCACAATGCCAACCAACCACAAAAAACCCTTCTTAGTCACTATGCCCCGTGACAGTCACCAGGTACCTATGACATAAACAATATCCCACATCCCAGAAAAAAAGCCTCCATAAAGGATACAATGTACAGTGTCCATCATCCCATCCACAATGCCACTTATGCCAGCCACATTGCCCTCAATGCCTCATTATCCATTTGCAGTACAACCATGACAACCACACTGCCCCATGACAACCAAAATACCCTCAAGACAATTACAATGCCCACTTTGCCAGTCACAAAGCACAAATAAAACCGCAATCCTCCAAAAAAGTCACAATGCCATCATGACAGCCACATTGTCTCTAATTCCAGTCATGGTGTCCCCATGAAAGCCACAATGTCCCCTGACAACCACAATCCTGGAACGCATCATATACCAGTAACAATGACACCAATGCCAATTGGAATTTCCTGAAGACAACCACAATGCTCCCTATGCCAGCCACAATTTCCCCATGAAGGCCACTATGTCCTTTATAGCAGTAAAAAATACCCTCTATGTCTCCAATGCCCCCAAGAGCACTACAAAGCTTTAAATGGCAACAGCAATAGGCCAACCACAAAACAGCCAAGACAACCACAATGCCCCTTGATGGCCTAGATGCCCCATGACAGCTACAAAGCATCATTATCCACTTCAGTAGCCACAATGCCAACATAAATACCTCAATGCTCTAGCCAGGTCAGCCCTAATGCCCACAATGTCCCTTATCTCAGCCACTATGTCTTTATTACGGCCACAATGAGCTTCATGCCAGCCGCAGTGCTTTCAATTCTTTTTTTGTACACCCTGAAGGAATTATGCCAGTTACCATGCCCTTCATGTCAGCAAGAATGCCCTCAATGCCCCCTTTCAAAAAAGAAAGCCTCTATACCACCCACAAAGACCCCATGCAAGCTGCAATGCAGACATGACATTCCCAGTCAAAATTCCCCTATGCCAGCCACAATGTACTTTATACCTGCAGCAACACAATCAATGTACCTTATGCTCGCCACAAAGCCTCTATGTCCACAAGCGTTTACCGCCTCTATGCTGGCCACAAATCCTCAGAATAACCAAAATGCCTCACTTCCTCCTTTGCCAATTACGATAACCTTCATGCCAGCTAGAATGTCCTTAATTTTCTCTTTGCCAACCACAATATCCCCAAGACTGCCACAAAACCCTCATGCCAGCCATAATGATACATTCCAGCCACAATGCCCCCATGCCAGACACAATGTACTTAATCACAGAAACAATGCCAATTTTGGCAGCCACAATGCCCAATGACAACCACAAACCTTTAATGACCGTATGCCAACTATACTGCATCAATGACTGCCAAATTGTCATCACATCCCCTTTTGCGAGACACAATGCCATTTATACCAGCCACAGTGCACTCACTTCCCCCTTAGCAAACCACAATGACACCATGACAACCACAAAGCCCTCATGTCAGCAATAATAACAGCCACAATAACACCCGCTAAGTCTATTATTCCAGCAAAAATGCCACCATGACAGCCACAATGTACTTTATCCTAGAAACAATGCTGCTAATGCCCCTTATGCCAACCACAAGGACGCAATGACAACCACATACCTTCAATGCCCCTAAGACATCCAAAACTCTGTAATTTGTCTAAGACAAACCCCTCCATGCCAGCCACAATGTACTCACTTCCTCATTGCCTTCCACAATGTCCAGAGGACAGTCACAAAGACCCCATGCCAGCCATGATGGCACATTCCTGCCACAGTGCCCCCATGAAACCCGCTATGTCCCTCTTCCCAGCCAACATGGCGCTATGACAGCCACAATTCCACCAATGTCTCTTATGCCATCCACATAACCTCCCCAATGCTAACCACAATTACCCCAATGATGGCCACAGTGCTCTCCATGCCAGTCACAATGACCTTATGACCTGCTATGTCCCTTATCCCAGCCAAAATGCCCCCAATGTTAGTTACAGTATTCACAATGCCAGCTACATTGCCAACCAACCACAAAGCCCCAATGACAGCCACTAAAACCCTATGACAGTCACAATGCCACCAAGAAATCACCAATAACCATATCCAAGCCAAAACATCCTTATGACATATACAATGTCCACAGTATCTCTCGTACCCACAATGCCATTAAAACCCATTATGCCAGCCACATTGCTCACAACGCCCTAAGCCAACCACAGTACAACCATGACAACCACAATAGCCTCAATGCTACTATGACAACTACAATACCCCATGACAATGTTCCCATAACATTCGCAAAATCCCTCCTCTCTGCCAAAATACCCTCATGACAGCCACATTGTCCCTTATCTCAGCCACTATGTCTTTACTACAGCCACAATGACCTTCATGTCACTCACAGAGTTCTCTATACTTTTTTTGCCAACCACAATGGGATTATGCCAGTTACGATGCCCTTCATGTCAGCCACAATGCACTCAATGCCCACTTTCCAAAAATAAAGCCTCCATACCACCCACAATGCCGACATGAGAACAGCTATATCCCTTCCTTCAGTCACAATTCCCCCATGCCAGCCACATTGTACATTATCTTAGGAACAATGCCGCCAATGCCCCTTATGCCAACCACAATGCCCCAATAAACAACACAATTTGCTTAATGTCAATTATGCCATTTCCTCCATGCCAGCCACAATGCCTACTACAATGTCCCTATGACATCCACAAAGCCATATGTAACCCACAATGTGAACAATGTACCTTATTTATGCAATGCCTTAAATGGCCATTATGCCAACCTCAATGCCCCAATGACAACCACAAACTTTTAATGCCCATATGCCAAACATATTGCCTCCATGCCAGCCACATTGCCCACCCTTCCCTTTTGCCAACCACGATGGGTAAATGAAAACCACATACATTTAATGCCCCTATGACAGCCAAAAAGCTCTCACTTGCCTCACACAAAACCCTCCAATTGGCAATTACAAAGCCCCCATGCCAGCACAATGGCACATGCTAGCCACAATGACACTATGAAATCAACAATGTTCCTTTTCCCAGTCAAAATGTCCCCATGAAAGCCACAATGTCCCCTGACAACCACAATCCCAGAATGCATCATATGCCATAAAAAATGCCTGCAATACCATTTACAATTCCCAAAGGACAACAATGCTCGCAATGCTCCCTATGCCAGCCACAATTCCCCCGTGAAAGCCACAATGTACTCCATTGCAGTAAAATTCCCTTAAAACAGCCTATGTCTACACTAATGCCCCCATGATAACTACAAAGCCACACGTGGCAGAAGCAAAATGCCAACCGCAATACAACCATGACACCCACAATGCCTCTGGACATATTAATTGCCCCCATGACAACTAAACTGCCTCATAACTCACTTTAGCAGCCACAAATACACACATAAATTCCACAATGCCTCTATTACAGCCACACTGTCTCTAATCCCAGCCGCAATGTCCCCACGAAAGCCAAAATGTCCCCATGACAACCACAATCCCTGAATGCCTCATATACCAGTCAAAATGCCTCAGTGCCAATTTTAAATGTGTCAACAAAAACCACAATGCCCTCAATTCCCCCTATTCCAGCTACAACGCCGTCTATGCCAGCAACAATGCCCACATGAAAGCCCAAAATTTCCATTGGGGAAAGAAAGATGGGGATGCATGTGTATGTTGGAATGTAAATGCAGTGCACTCATGCACAGAAAAAAAAGGAATTCACAATGCACTTAAAAAGTCTATAGCCAATATATGTACTACTAGACATATAACATTATATACCAGGAATGTATTACCACACCTCTGAAAGCCCAGAGCTAGAAACTAGCCTGATAATTATCAGTAATTAATAATAATATTAATTACCAGTCCTCTGATTCTTCTATTGCCGCTGACTGGAGGATTCCATAACTTGCTTCTCTTAACTTTCAAATAGACACCTAAATTAAAAAAGAAAAAAAAGAGGTGTGATAATACGTTCCTGGTATATGCTATAGATGTATTGGATCAGTAAAGAAATGATAGTGTGCCTAGTTTCTAATAACCTAAAACATTTTTCTAGGAGCACTTAAACCCTTTCTGGGATACATTCTGAGGAGCAAAGCTAGAGATTCCACCTCAAGCCTTTTTATCCAAGAGAATGCACAGACCACCCCATCTTGACTAGAAGCCACAAGTCGGATATAATTGACTGATCACAACCCCAAAATTAATCACCAATCACATTAAAGATCAGATGTCTAGAAGAAATAGCACTCTCCTCCACATCTGTATAAAACAGAAAACCATTCTACAATCTATTCAGTGGAACATTTACAACTCATTTATAACATGGGCCTAAATGGGACCTAGAGAGTACACAGTAAAGCGAATATCATCCATCAGGAAAAATATCACACATTCAATAAAGACCTCACATGCGCCATGTTATGACACACAGTGATATCACTAGTAGTGAAAATAGCTGGACAATGACTTGCAACTTTTGGCCAAATGACTAGAGAGGCAAAGAAAAGGAGACATCAACTATACTGCGCCACTCATAGCAAAAAAAGGAAACCACGCCCACACAAATACTACAAAAATGAACCATATTTCAGGATAGACTTTCATGAACACAGCTGATAACCAGAAAGATTGTGTAACATAATGAGAAACAAAATATACTGGGCTTGGCAAGGATATTGTCGCTTTTAAATTTAGGAACACCTCAACCAAACCACATCTGACCAGGGAAATCCAACTCAAAATCATTTTATTCTCAAAACTACATGAATTATTTCTATCACACCTACTTTACTTAATGATAATACTTTCTATAGAAATTTTAACACTAAAAACATACTTTTACTCAAATGTTTAAGTAACTGTTTCTCACTTAACTTGTGCATCCTGTAACAAAAACCCTCTGAGTAAAATCTATTTTTCTTCTTTGCTCTCCTAAATTAACAAGTTTTGACAAAATGCTTCAATGACAGCCAAAATGCCCCTATGACAGCTATATTGCCCCTTATCACAGCCACTATGCCCCCATGACATCCACAATACCTAAATGGCTCCAATGCCAGCCAAAATACCCCAAAAAGACACAATGCTCTTCAGGCCAGTCACATTGCCCACATAACACCCACCATGTACCTTATCCCATCACCAATGCCCCCATGCCAGCTACGAAGTTCTTATAAGAGCCACTATGCCTTATGCCAGCCACATTGCCTCCTTTTAAGTTACCATACCCCCATGACTGTCACAATGATCCTATGACACATATAATGTCCGTCATCTCCACCAAAATTTCGCAATGACTGCCACAATCCCGACAATGGCTGTTTTACTAGCAACAATGCCCTCACGACATCCCTCAACATCCATAATTCCAGCCACAATGCCCCATGATCCCACCAATGCCACAATGACAGCCAAACTATCTCTTATCCCAGCAACAATTCCACCACGAAGACCACAATGTTACCATTACAACCATAATCTCTAAATTCTTCATATGCCAGACACAATGCCTTCAATTTTAACTTCAATTCCTCGATAACCACCACAATGCCCCTATATAGGACACTATTTAATCCATGTCCTGAATTCCTCCTTTGTGAACAGCAATAATGCAATGACAACCACAATGCATCCAATGCCAGGTACAATGCCCTGCAATTTTACCAACCACAATGCGACCATGACAGCCACAATACAATTTTTGCCAGAAACAATGCCCTCAATGCCCATATGCCAGCAAGAAAGCCCATGTGCCACCCACGCCTGCATGTCAGCTTCAATAATTAAAGAATATCCGATATATACATTATGCCAGCCACAATGCCCCAATGACAAACACAAACCTTTAATTCCCCTATTGCAGTCACAATGCCCCAAGACAGCTAAAAAGCCCGGAATTACCCATTTGCCAGCCGAAAAACCCTCTATGCCAGTCACAATGCCCTCACTTCTTCCTTTGCAAAGCACAATGGCTCCATGCCAGCCACAAAGTTCCAATGCCAGCCACAATGTTTCCATCACTCCTGCTATGGCCATTATCCCAGCAAGAATGCCAAGGCTGCTATGACAGCCACAATGATGTCAATGGCCTTTATGACAGCTACAATGTCCCCATGCCAGCCACAATGTACTTTATCCCAGCAGCAATGCCGCCTACAACCATTATCCCAGCTACAATGCCCGCCAATGTCCTTAATGCAAGCCACAGTGCCCTCACAGCCCATATACAAACTACAATGCGCCCATGTCAGCCAAACTCTGTTTTATCCCAGCATCATTACCACTATGAAAACCACATTGTTCCCATTACAAACCCAATCCCCTAATGCCTTATATGACAGACACAATGATTTTAATGCCAATTTAAATTCCTCGATAAGAACCACATTGCCCTCATTGCTTTCTATTTCAGCCAAAATTCCCCCATGTATGTCACTATGCACTTCATACCAGTCACAATGTCTTGAATGCCTCCTTTGCGAGCCACAATGCTGGCATAACAACTACAAAGACCCCAAGACAGCCATAATACCTCTTATGCCAGCACTTTCATCTTCGCCAACAACCACATGAGACACAAATTGCCATGCCAGCCACAGTGACACCTGACAGCCACAATGCCCTCATGTCATCTGCTGTCCCTTATCCCAGTCAAAATGCCCCTGTTAACCAGTGTTCTCCATGCCAGCCACATTGCCAACCAATTACAAAGCCCCATGACAGCCACAAAAATCACATGACAATCATAATGCCACCAACAAATCACCAATAACCCATATCCAAGACAAAATATCCCCATGACAGCTACAATGTCCCCAGTGTCTCTATTCCCACGACACAATGCCCTCAAAACCCATTATGCCAGCCACATTACCCTCAATGCCCCCTTAGCCATTCAAAATACTACCATAACAACCACAATGTCCTTAATGCCCCTTCTGACAACCACAATGCCTTATGACAACCAAAATACTCTCATGACAACTACAATGCCCACTTTCCCAATCATAATGCCCACTTTAATACCACTGTTTCCAAAAGTCACAATGCCCTCATGACAACCACACTGTCTATAATTACAGTCACTATGTTCCCATCAAGGCCCCAATGTCCCCTTGACAACCACAGTTCCTGAATAAATCATATACCAGAAACAATGCCAAACAATTACAATTCCTCGAGAACAACCACAATGCCCTCAATGTTACTTATGCTAGCCACATTGCCCCCATTTAGGCCACAATGTCCTCCATAGTAGTAACAATACGCTGAATGCCTCCTATGTGTACCCCAATGCTCCCATGACAACTACAATGCTTCACATGACAGAAGCAAAAGGACAACCTCAATACAACTATGACAACCACAATGCCCCTTGACAGCCAGAATGCCCCCATGAAATCACCAAAATCCCAAAACCCAACCACAATACAACTATGACAACCACAATGCCCTCAGAGCCCCTAAGACAACTACATTGTCCTATGACAGCTAAAAAAGTAATCATGCCGGCCACAATATCTTTATGAAAGCCAATAAACCCCCATGACAGCCACAATGATTCCATCAGTTCTGCAATATCTCTTACCTCCGCAAAAAATTCCCTCTTGACAACCACAATGTCCTTTATGCCCGCCGGACTGCCCCAATGGCAATCACAAACATTCAATGCCCGTATGCCAACCATATTGCCTCACAGCCACTGTGCCAGTCATAATTGCACGTCATCCAAAATGCCCACGAGACCTGCTATGTCCCATTTCCCAGTCAAAATGCCGTCATGACATCCATAATGACGTCATTAACCCTTATGCCAGCTACAATGCCACTATGAAAGCCACAATGCTCTCTATGCCAGCAACAATGCATCATGAGAGTCAAACTGCCCTCATGACAGCCACACTGTTTCTAAACTCAGCCACATTGCCAGCATAAAAGCCAAAATGTCCCCATAACAATCATAATAAATAAATGCCTAATATTCTAGTCACAATGCCCTTGAAACCAATTACAATTCCTCAATAATAACCACAATGACCACCATCCCAGCTACAATGCCTCCCATGGCAGCAGCAATGCCCACGTGCCAGCCACAACATCTCCATTATAGCCACAAAAACCCCTCATGACTGCAATGATACCATCTATTCTGATTTTGCCAGTCATAACACCCTATCAAAGCCACAACGTCCTCCATGCCAGTCACACTTCTCTCAATGCCCCATATGCCAATCAAATCCCCCACTTTATCCATTATCAATACAACCATGACAACCCCTATGACAACCATAGTGCCCCATGACAGCTAAAATTCCTTCATTGACCACTTTACCAGTCACAATGCCAGCAAAAAAAAACACAATGACTCCAAAAAGTCACAATGCCCTCAAGACAGCCGCCCTGTCTCTAAACCCAGTCTTGATTTTTCCATGAAAGCCACAATGTCCGCTGACCACTACAATCCCGGAATGTGTCATATGCCAAGAACAATGCCTTCAATGCCAATTACAATTCCCCGAGGACAACCATAATACACTTGATGCTCTCTATAATAGCTACAATGTCCACATGAAAGACACAATGTCCTTCATAGCCGTAAAATTTGCCTGAATGCCTACTATGTCTACCTCAAAGCCTACATGAGAACCACAATCCCTCAAATAGCAGCAGAAAAATACCAACCTCAATACGACCATGACAACCACTATTTCCTTTGATGGCCTATTTGCCCCCTTGTCAACTACAATGCCTCATTGCACACTGTAGTAGCCACAATGTCCACAAATTCTCAATGACAGTCATAATACCCCCATGACAGCGACACAATGCCAGCCAAAATGCCCTAAATGCCAATTATAAATTCCTCGAGGATATCCCCAATGCCCTAATTTCTCCCTATGCGGGCCACAATGCAATCCATGTAAACCACAATGCGCAAATGACAGAAAAACTTTCCTAATGGGAAAGGGGAGATGGTGATGAATGTGTATGCTGGAATGTAAATAGAGTGTACCCATGTGTAGAACACAAAGGCATTTACAATGCCCTTAAATATCTATAGCCAAAATATGTTCTACTGGACATATATCCTTATATACCAGGAAGGTATTACCACACCTCTGAAAGTCCAGAGCTAGAAACTACCATGATAATTATCAGTAATTAATAATAATATTAATTACCAGTCCTCTGATTCCACTATTGCCGCTGACTGGAGGATACCATATCTTGCTTTTCTTCACTTTCAAATAGATACCTAGAAAAAAAAAAAGAAAAAGAGGTGTGATAATACGTTCCTGGTATATGCTATAGATGTATTGGAAACAGTAAAAAGATGTTAGTGTGTCTAGTTTCTAATAAAACCCAATTTAACGCTTCTATGAAATCACCAAAATCCCATATGGCAGCTAAAATGTCCCCATTACAGCTACAAAGTCCAGTGTTCCTTATTCCTTTCACAATGCCCCTTATCCATACCACATTGCTCTCAATATCGCCTAAGCCAAACTGCAATACTATCATAACAGCCTCAATGGCTTTAATGGCCCTATGACAACTACAATGCCCCATGACCGTCAAAAAAGTAATCATGCCATTATTTCAGCCAAATGCCACCATAACAACCAAAATGCCATCAATTGCCATTATGCCAGCAGCCACAATACCACTACGTGAGCCACAATTTACTTTAGCGCAGCCACAGTGCTGCCAATGCCTCAATGCCAGCCCCAATGCTTCAATGATCGCTAAATTGTCCTCCATGCCAGCCAGTGCTCTAAATGCCAGCTAAATTGCCCCCATGAAACAAACAATGTCCTTTTTCCCAAGTCAAAATGCTCCCTAAGCCAACATCAATAGAACCATGACAACTAAAAAGCCCCATGACAACCACAATGCCCTCATTATCCACTTTAATAGATGCAATGCTTACCTAAAATCCACAATGCCTCCATGACACTGTCACGATGTCCCCATGACAGCCACTATCCCCAAATTACTCATATGCGAACCACAATGCCCTCAGTGCCATTTACACATTTATCGAACAACCAGAAGGCCCTCAATTATATCTATGCCAGCATCAATGCCACCACAAATGTCACATTGCACTCCATATCAGCCACAATGGCCTGAATGCCTTTTTTGCATACCTCAATGCCCCATGACAACTACAAAGTCCCTATGTCAATCACAATTCCTCCTATGTCAGCAGTAATGCCTACGTGCCAGCCGCAATGCTCCTATAAGAGCCATTATGCCCACATGACTGCCACACTGTCCCTGAGCCGAACCACAATATATCCATTACAGCCACAATGCTCTCAATTCCCCTTTTGGCAACAAAAATGCAGAAATGACACAATGCACTCCATGCCAGTCACAAAGCCATTAATGACCCTATTCCAACTAGATTGCACCTATTCTACGCACACTGCCCCTAATGTAAGCCACAATGGTTACATGACACCCGCAATATGTCTTATCCAAATATCCCAATTCATTGCAACATTGCCCCCATAACGTCTCTTAGAACTGCCAAAAAGCCCCCGACAGCTACAAAATTTCTTTTATCCCAGACACAATGCCCCATGACGACCATAATGCCCACAAGGACTCTTATGACGGTCAGAAAACCCCCATGACAACCACAATGACCCCAATGCTAGCAACAATGCCCTCTATGCCATGCACAATGCACTCAATGTCTCAGATACAAACCAATTACCCATGACACTCACAATACCGTCAATGCTTACATGACAGTCACAGTGCCCCATGCCAGGTACTTTGTCCTCATGACAATCATATTTCTCTCAATGCCTCCTATGTCAGCCACAATGCCCCCTTAGCAATTAGGAATACAACCATGACAACCACAATGCCTCATAACCAAAATGCCCTCATTGTCCACTTTACCAGTCACAAAGCCCAAATAAAAACCATGATGCCTCCAAAATAGTCACAATGACCTCATGACAGCCACACAGTCTTTAATCCCCGTCACAATGTCCCAATGAAAGCCACAATGTCCCCTGACAACCACAATATCAGAATGCATCACATGCCAGCAAATATGCCTGCAATACCAATTACAATTCCCAAAGGACAACAATGCTCTCAATGCTCCCTATGCCAGCCACAATGTCCCCGTGAAAGCCACAATATCCTCCATTGCAGTAAAATTCCCCTTAATGCAGCCTATGTCTACTCCAATGCTCCCATGATAACTACAAAGCCTCATGCGGCAGAAGCAAAATGACAACCGCAATACAACCATGACACCCACAATGCCCCTTGACATACTATTCGCCCCATGACAACTAAACTGCCTCATAACTCACTTTAGCAGCCACAAGTACCCACATAAATTCCACAATGCCTCTATTACAGCCACACTGTCTGTAATCCCAGATGCAATGTCCCCACGAAAGCCACAATGTCCCCATGACAACCCCAATCCCTGAATGCCTCATATACCAGTCAAAATGCCTCAGTGCCAATTTTAAATGTGTCAACAAAAACAACAATGCCCTCAATTCCCCCTATTCCGGCTACAACGCCCTCTATGCCAGCCACAATGCCCACATGAAAGCCAAAAATGTCCTTTGGGGAAAGAAAGATGGGGATGCATGTGTATGTTGGAATGTAAATGCAGTGCGCCCATGTACAGAAAACGAAGGAATTTACAGTGCCCTTAAATATCGATAGCCAATATATGTACTACTAGACATATAGCCTTATATACCATGAAGGTATTACCACACCTCTGAAAGTCCAGAGCTAGAAACTAGCATGATAATATTCAGTAATTAATAATAATATTAATTACCAGTCCTCTGATTCCTCTATTGCCGCTGACTGGAGGATACCATATCTTGCTTCTCTTCACTTTCAAACAGACACCTAAATAAAAAAATTAAAAAAGAGGTGTGATAATACGTTCCTGGTATATGCTATAGATGTATTGGATCAGTAAAGAGATGTTAGTGTGCCTAGTTTCTAATAAAGCCCGAACTGTTTTCTAGGAGCACTTAAACCCTTTCTGGGATACATTCTGAGGAGCAAAGCTAGAGATTCCACCTCAAGCCTTTCTATCCAAGAGAATGCACAGACCACCCCATCTTGACTAGAAGCCACAAGTCGGATATAATTGACTCTGATTACAACCCCAAAATTAGTCACCAATCACATTAAAGATCAGATGTCTAGAAGAAATAGCACTCTCCTCCACATCTGTTTAAAACAGAAAACCATTCTACAATCTATTCAGTGGACCATTTACAACTCATTTATAACATGGGCCTAAATGTAACAGAGAGTACATAGTAAAGCGAATATCATCCATCAGGAAAAATATCACACATTCAATAAAGACCTCACATGCGCCATGTTATGACACACAGTGATATCACTAGTAGTGAAAATAGCTGGACAATGACTTGCAACTTTTGGCCAAATGACTTGAGAGGCAAAGAAAAGGAGACACATCAACTATACTGCGCCACTCATAGCAAAAAAAGGAAACCATGCCCACACAAATACTACAAAAATGAACCATATTTCAGGATAGACTTTCATGAACACAGCTGATAACCAGGAAGATTGTGTAACATAATGAGAAACAAAATATACTGGGCTTGGCAAGGACATTGTCATTTTTAAATTTAGGAACACCTCAACCAAACCACATCTGACCAGGGAAATCCAACTCAAAATCATTTTATTCTCAAAACTGCATGAATTATTTCTATCACACCTACTTTACTTAATGATAATACTTTCTATAGGAATTTTAACACTAAAAACATACTTTTACTCAAATGTTTAAGTAACTGTTTCTCACTTAACTTGTGCCTCCTGTAACAAAAACCCTCTGAGTAAAATCTATTTTTCTTCTTTGCTCTCCTAAATTAACAAGTTTTGACAAAATTCTTCAATGACAGCCAAAATGCCCCTATGACAGCTACATTGCCCCTTATCACAGCCACTATGCCCCCATGACATCCACAATACCTAAATGGCTCCAATGCCAGCCAAAATACCCCAAAAAGACACAATGCACTTCAGGCCAGCCACATTGCCCACATAACACCCACCATGTACCTTATCCCATCGCCAACGCCCCCATGCCAGCTACGAAGTTCTTATAAGAGCCGCTATGCCTTATGCCAGCCACATTGCCTCCTTTTAAGTTACCATACCCCCACGACTGTCAAAATGATCCTATGACACATATAATGTCCGTCATCTCCACCAAAATTTCGCAATGACTGCCACAATCCCGTCAATGGCTGTTTTACTAGCAACAATGCCCTCACGACATCCCTCAACATCCATAATCCCAGCCACAATGCCCCATGATCCCACCAATGCCGCAATTACAGCCAAACGGTCTCTTATCCCAGCAACAATTCCACCACGAAGACCACAATGTTACCATTACAACCATAATCTCTAAATTCTTCATATGCCAGACACAATGCCTTCAATTTTAACTTCAATTCCTCGATAACCACCACAGCGCCCCCATATAGGCCACTATTTCCTCCATGTCCTGAATTCCTCCTTTGTGAACAGCAATAATGCGATGACAACCACAATGCATCCAATGCCAGGTACAATGCCCTGCAATCCAATTTTACCAACCACAATGCGACCATGACAGCCAGAATACAATCTTTGCCAGAAACAATGCCCTCAATGCCCATATGCCAGCAAGAAAGCCCATGTGCCACCCACGGCTGCATGTCAGCTTCAATAATTAAAGGATACCCGATATATACATTATGCCAGCAACAATGCCCCAATGACAAACACAAACCTTTAATTCCCCTATTGCAGTCACAATGCCCCAAGACAGCTAAAAAGCCCGGAATTACCCATTTGCCAGCCGAAAAACCCTCTATGCCAGTCACAATGCCCTCACTTCTTCCTTTGCAAAGCACAATGGCTCCATGCCAGCCACAAAGTTCCAATGCCAGCCACAATGTTTCCATCACTCCTGCTATGGCCATTATCCCAGCAAGAATGCCAAGGCTGCTATGACAGCGACAATGATGTCAATGGCCTTTATGACAGCTACAATGTCCCCATGCCAGCCACAATGTACTTTATCCCAGCAGCAATGCCGCCTACAACCATTATCCCAGCTACAATGCTCGCCAATGTCCTTAATGCAAGCCACAGTGCCCTCACAGCCCATATACAAACTACAATGCATCATTACCACTATGAAAACCACATTGTTCCCATTACAAACCGAATCCCCTAATGCCTTATATGACAGACACAATGATTTTAATGCCAATTTAAATTCCTCGATAAGAACCACATTGCCCTCATTGCTTTCTATTTCAGCCAAAATTCCCCCATGTATGTCACTATGCACTTCATACCAGTCACAATGTCTTGAATGCCTCCTTTGCGAGCCACAATGCTGGCATAACAACTACAAAGACCCCAAGACAGCCATAATACCTCTTATGCCAGCACTTTCATCTTCGCCAACAACCACATGAGACACAAATTGCCATGCCAGCCACAGTGACACCTGACAGCCACAATGCCCTCATGTCATCTGCTGTCCCTTATCCCAGTCAAAATGCCCCTGTTAACCAGTGTTCTCCATGCCAGCCACATTGCCAACCAATTACAAAGCCCCATGACAGCCACAAAAATCACATGACAATCATAATGCCACCAACAAATCACCAATAACCCATATCCAAGACAAAATTTCCCAATGACAGCTACAATGTCCCCAGTGTCTCTATTCCCACGACACAATGCCCTCAAAACCCATTATGCCAGCCACATTACCCTCAATGCCCCCTTAGCCATTCAAAATACTACCATAACAACCACAATGTCCTTAATGCCCCTTCTGACAACCACAATGCCTTATGACAACCAAAATGCTCTCATGACAACTACAATGCCCACTTTCCCAATCATAATGCCCACTTTAATACCACTGTTTCCAAAAGTCACAATGCCCTCATGACAACCACACTGTCTATAATTACAGTCACTATGTTCCCATCAAGGCCCCAATGTCCCCTTGACAACCACAGTTCCTGAATAAATCATATACCAGAAACAATGCCAAACAATTACAATTCCTCGAGAACAACCACAATGCCCTCAATGTTACTTATGCTAGCCACATTGCCCCCATTTAGGCCACAATGTCCTCCATAGTAGTAACAATACGCTGAATGCCTCCTATGTGTACCCCAATGCTCCCATGACAACTACAATGCTTCACATGACAGAAGCAAAAGGACAACCTCAATACAACTATGACAACCACAATGCCCCTTGACAGCCAGAATGCCCCCATGAAATCACCAAAATCCCAAAACCCAACCACAATACAACTATGACAACCACAATGCCCTCAGAGCCCCTAAGACAACTACATTGTCCTATGACAGCTAAAAAAGTAATCATGCCGGCCACAATATCTTTATGAAAGCCAATAAACCCCCATGACAGCCACAATGATCCCATCAGTTCTGCAATATCTCTTATCTCCGCAAAAAATTCCCTCTTGACAGCCACAATGCCCTTTATGCCCGCCGGACTGCCCCAATGGCAATCACAAACATTCAATGCCCGTATGCCAACCATATTGCCTCACAGCCACTGTGCCAGTCATAATTGCACGTCATCCAAAATGCCCACGAGACCTGCTATGTCCCATTTCCCAGTCAAAATGCCGTCATGACATCCATAATGACGTCATTAACCCTTATGCCAGCTACAATGCCACTATGAAAGCCACAATGCTCTCTATGCCAGCAACAATGCATCATGAGAGTCAAACTGCCCTCATGACTGCCACACTGTTTCTAAACTCAGCCACATTGCCAGCATAAAAGCCAAAATGTCCCCATAACAATCATAATAAATAAATGCCTAATATTCTAGTCACAATGCCCTTGAAACCAATTACAATTCCTCAATAATAACCACAATGTCCACCATCCCAGCTACAATGCCTCCCATGGCAGCAGCAATGCCCACGTGCCAGCCACAACATCTCCATTATAGCCACAAAAACCCCTCATGACTGCAATGATACCATCTATTCTGATTTTGCCAGTCATAACACCCTATCAAAGAAAGCCACAACGTCCTCCATGCCAGTCACACTTCTCTCAATGCCCCATATGCCAATCAAATCCCCCACTTTATCCATTATCAATACAACCATGACAACCCCTATGACAACCATAGTGCCCCATGACAGCTAAAATTCCTTCATTGACCACTTTACCAGTCACAATGCCAGCAAAAAAAACCACAATGACTCCAAAAAGTCACAATGCCCTCAAGACAGCCGCCCTGTCTCTAAATCCAGTCTTGATTTTTCCATGAAAGCCACAATGTCCGCTGACCACTACAATCCCGGAATGTGTCATATGCCAAGAACAATGCCTTCAATGCCAATTACAATTCCCTGAGGACAACCATAATACACTTGATGCTCTCTATAATAGCTACAATGTCCACATGAAAGACACAATGTCCTTCATAGCCGTAAAATTTGCCTGAATGCCTACTATGTCTACCTCAAAGCCTACATGAGAACCACAATCCCTCAAATAGCAGCAGAAAAAGACCAACCTCAATACGACCATGACAACCACTATTTCCTTTGATGGCCTATTTGCCCCCTTGTCAACTACAATGCCTCATTGCACACTGTAGTAGCCACAATGCCCACAAATTCTCAATGACAGTCATAATACCCCCATGACAGCGACACAATGCCAGCCAAAATGCCCTAAATGCCAATTATAAATTCCTCGAGGATATCCCCAATGCCCTAATTTCTCCCTATGCGGGCCACAATGCAATCCATGTAAACCACAATGCGCAAATGACAGAAAAACTTTCCTAATGGGAAAGGGGAGATGGTGATGAATGTGTATGCTGGAATGTAAATAGAGTGTACCCATGTGTAGAACACAAAGGCATTTACAATGCCCTTAAATATCTATAGCCAAAATATGTTCTACTGGACATATATCCTTATATACCAGGAAGGTATTACCACACCTCTGAAAGTCCAGAGCTAGAAACTACCATGATAATTATCAGTAATTAATAATAATATTAATTACCAGTCCTCTGATTCCACTATTGCCGCTGACTGGAGGATACCATATCTTGCTTTTCTTCACTTTCAAATAGATACCTAGAAAAAAAAAAGAAAAAGAGGTGTGATAATACGTTCCTGGTATATGCTATAGATGTATTGGAAACAGTAAAAAGATGTTAGTGTGTCTAGTTTCTAATAAAACCCAATTTAACGCTTCTATGAAATCACCAAAATCCCATATGGCAGCTAAAATGTCCCCATTACAGCTACAAAGTCCAGTGTTCCTTATTCCTTTCACAATGCCCCTTATCCATACCACATTGCTCTCAATATCGCCTAAGCCAAACTGCAATACTATCATAACAGCCTCAATGGCTTTAATGGCCCTATGACAACTACAATGCCCCATGACCGTCAAAAAAGTAATCATGCCATTATTTCAGCCAAATGCCACCATAACAACCAAAATGCCATCAATTGCCATTATGCCAGCAGCCACAATACCACTACGTGAGCCACAATTTACTTTAGCGCAGCCACAGTGCTGCCAATGCCTCAATGCCAGCCCCAATGCTTCAATGATCGCTAAATTGTCCTCCATGCCAGCCAGTGCTCTAAATGCCAGCTAAATTGCCCCCATGAAACAAACAATGTCCTTTTTCCCAAGTCAAAATGCTCCCTAAGCCAACATCAATAGAACCATGACAACTAAAAAGCCCCATGACAACCACAATGCCCTCATTATCCACTTTAATAGATGCAATGCTTACCTAAAATCCACAATGCCTCCATGACACTGTCACGATGTCCCCATGACAGCCACTATCCCCAAATTACTCATATGCGAACCACAATGCCCTCAGTGCCATTTACACATTTATCGAACAACCAGAAGGCCCTCAATTATATCTATGCCAGCATCAATGCCACCACAAATGTCACATTGCACTCCATATCAGCCACAATGGCCTGAATGCCTTTTTTGCATACCTCAATGCCCCATGACAACTACAAAGTCCCTATGTCAATCACAATTCCTCCTATGTCAGCAGTAATGCCTACGTGCCAGCCGCAATGCTCCTATAAGAGCCATTATGCCCACATGACTGCCACACTGTCCCTGAGCCGAACCACAATATATCCATTACAGCCACAATGCTCTCAATTCCCCTTTTGGCAACAAAAATGCAGAAATGACACAATGCACTCCATGCCAGTCACAAAGCCATTAATGACCCTATTCCAACTAGATTGCACCTATTCTACGCACACTGCCCCTAATGTAAGCCACAATGGTTACATGACACCCGCAATATGTCTTATCCAAATATCCCAATTCATTGCAACATTGCCCCCATAACGTCTCTTAGAACTGCCAAAAAGCCCCCGACAGCTACAAAATTTCTTTTATCCCAGACACAATGCCCCATGACGACCATAATGCCCACAAGGACTCTTATGACGGTCAGAAAACCCCCATGACAACCACAATGACCCCAATGCTAGCAACAATGCCCTCTATGCCATGCACAATGCACTCAATGTCTCAGATACAAACCAATTACCCATGACACTCACAATACCGTCAATGCTTACATGACAGTCACAGTGCCCCATGCCAGGTACTTTGTCCTCATGACAATCATATTTCTCTCAATGCCTCCTATGTCAGCCACAATGCCCCCTTAGCAATTAGGAATACAACCATGACAACCACAATGCCTCATAACCAAAATGCCCTCATTGTCCACTTTACCAGTCACAAAGCCCAAATAAAAACCATGATGCCTCCAAAATAGTCACAATGACCTCATGACAGCCACACAGTCTTTAATCCCCGTCACAATGTCCCAATGAAAGCCACAATGTCCCCTGACAACCACAATATCAGAATGCATCACATGCCAGCAAATATGCCTGCAATACCAATTACAATTCCCAAAGGACAACAATGCTCTCAATGCTCCCTATGCCAGCCACAATGTCCCCGTGAAAGCCACAATATCCTCCATTGCAGTAAAATTCCCCTTAATGCAGCCTATGTCTACTCCAATGCCCCCATGATAACTACAAAGCCTCATGCGGCAGAAGCAAAATGACAACCGCAATACAACCATGACACCCACAATGCCCCTTGACATACTATTCGCCCCATGACAACTAAACTGCCTCATAACTCACTTTAGCAGCCACAAGTACCCACATAAATTCCACAATGCCTCTATTACAGCCACACTGTCTGTAATCCCAGATGCAATGTCCCCACGAAAGCCACAATGTCCCCATGACAACCCCAATCCCTGAATGCCTCATATACCAGTCAAAATGCCTCAGTGCCAATTTTAAATGTGTCAACAAAAACAACAATGCCCTCAATTCCCCCTATTCCGGCTACAACGCCCTCTATGCCAGCCACAATGCCCACATGAAAGCCAAAAATGTCCTTTGGGGAAAGAAAGATGGGGATGCATGTGTATGTTGGAATGTAAATGCAGTGCGCCCATGTACAGAAAACGAAGGAATTTACAGTGCCCTTAAATATCGATAGCCAATATATGTACTACTAGACATATAGCCTTATATACCATGAAGGTATTACCACACCTCTGAAAGTCCAGAGCTAGAAACTAGCATGATAATATTCAGTAATTAATAATAATATTAATTACCAGTCCTCTGATTCCTCTATTGCCGCTGACTGGAGGATACCATATCTTGCTTCTCTTCACTTTCAAACAGACACCTAAATAAAAAAATTAAAAAAGAGGTGTGATAATACGTTCCTGGTATATGCTATAGATGTATTGGATCAGTAAAGAGATGTTAGTGTGCCTAGTTTCTAATAAAGCCCGAACTGTTTTCTAGGAGCACTTAAACCCTTTCTGGGATACATTCTGAGGAGCAAAGCTAGAGATTCCACCTCAAGCCTTTCTATCCAAGAGAATGCACAGACCACCCCATCTTGACTAGAAGCCACAAGTCGGATATAATTGACTCTGATTACAACCCCAAAATTAGTCACCAATCACATTAAAGATCAGATGTCTAGAAGAAATAGCACTCTCCTCCACATCTGTTTAAAACAGAAAACCATTCTACAATCTATTCAGTGGACCATTTACAACTCATTTATAACATGGGCCTAAATGTAACAGAGAGTACATAGTAAAGCGAATATCATCCATCAGGAAAAATATCACACATTTAATAAAGACCTCACATGCGCCATGTTATGACACACAGTGATATCACTAGTAGTGAAAATAGCTGGACAATGACTTGCAACTTTTGGCCAAATGACTTGAGAGGCAAAGAAAAGGAGACACATCAACTATACTGCGCCACTCATAGCAAAAAAAGGAAACCATGCCCACACAAATACTACAAAAATGAACCATATTTCAGGATAGACTTTCATGAACACAGCTGATAACCAGGAAGATTGTGTAACATAATGAGAAACAAAATATACTGGGCTTGGCAAGGACATTGTCATTTTTAAATTTAGGAACACCTCAACCAAACCACATCTGACCAGGGAAATCCAACTCAAAATCATTTTATTCTCAAAACTGCATGAATTATTTCTATCACACCTACTTTACTTAATGATAATACTTTCTATAGGAATTTTAACACTAAAAACATACTTTTACTCAAATGTTTAAGTAACTGTTTCTCACTTAACTTGTGCCTCCTGTAACAAAAACCCTCTGAGTAAAATCTATTTTTCTTCTTTGCTCTCCTAAATTAACAAGTTTTGACAAAATTCTTCAATGACAGCCAAAATGCCCCTATGACAGCTACATTGCCCCTTATCACAGCCACTATGCCCCCATGACATCCACAATACCTAAATGGCTCCAATGCCAGCCAAAATACCCCAAAAAGACACAATGCACTTCAGGCCAGCCACATTGCCCACATAACACCCACCATGTACCTTATCCCATCGCCAACGCCCCCATGCCAGCTACGAAGTTCTTATAAGAGCCGCTATGCCTTATGCCAGCCACATTGCCTCCTTTTAAGTTACCATACCCCCACGACTGTCAAAATGATCCTATGACACATATAATGTCCGTCATCTCCACCAAAATTTCGCAATGACTGCCACAATCCCGTCAATGGCTGTTTTACTAGCAACAATGCCCTCACGACATCCCTCAACATCCATAATCCCAGCCACAATGCCCCATGATCCCACCAATGCCGCAATTACAGCCAAACGGTCTCTTATCCCAGCAACAATTCCACCACGAAGACCACAATGTTACCATTACAACCATAATCTCTAAATTCTTCATATGCCAGACACAATGCCTTCAATTTTAACTTCAATTCCTCGATAACCACCACAGCGCCCCCATATAGGCCACTATTTCCTCCATGTCCTGAATTCCTCCTTTGTGAACAGCAATAATGCGATGACAACCACAATGCATCCAATGCCAGGTACAATGCCCTGCAATCCAATTTTACCAACCACAATGCGACCATGACAGCCAGAATACAATCTTTGCCAGAAACAATGCCCTCAATGCCCATATGCCAGCAAGAAAGCCCATGTGCCACCCACGGCTGCATGTCAGCTTCAATAATTAAAGGATACCCGATATATACATTATGCCAGCAACAATGCCCCAATGACAAACACAAACCTTTAATTCCCCTATTGCAGTCACAATGCCCCAAGACAGCTAAAAAGCCCGGAATTACCCATTTGCCAGCCGAAAAACCCTCTATGCCAGTCACAATGCCCTCACTTCTTCCTTTGCAAAGCACAATGGCTCCATGCCAGCCACAAAGTTCCAATGCCAGCCACAATGTTTCCATCACTCCTGCTATGGCCATTATCCCAGCAAGAATGCCAAGGCTGCTATGACAGCGACAATGATGTCAATGGCCTTTATGACAGCTACAATGTCCCCATGCCAGCCACAATGTACTTTATCCCAGCAGCAATGCCGCCTACAACCATTATCCCAGCTACAATGCTCGCCAATGTCCTTAATGCAAGCCACAGTGCCCTCACAGCCCATATACAAACTACAATGCATCATTACCACTATGAAAACCACATTGTTCCCATTACAAACCGAATCCCCTAATGCCTTATATGACAGACACAATGATTTTAATGCCAATTTAAATTCCTCGATAAGAACCACATTGCCCTCATTGCTTTCTATTTCAGCCAAAATTCCCCCATGTATGTCACTATGCACTTCATACCAGTCACAATGTCTTGAATGCCTCCTTTGCGAGCCACAATGCTGGCATAACAACTACAAAGACCCCAAGACAGCCATAATACCTCTTATGCCAGCACTTTCATCTTCGCCAACAACCACATGAGACACAAATTGCCATGCCAGCCACAGTGACACCTGACAGCCACAATGCCCTCATGTCATCTGCTGTCCCTTATCCCAGTCAAAATGCCCCTGTTAACCAGTGTTCTCCATGCCAGCCACATTGCCAACCAATTACAAAGCCCCATGACAGCCACAAAAATCACATGACAATCATAATGCCACCAACAAATCACCAATAACCCATATCCAAGACAAAATTTCCCAATGACAGCTACAATGTCCCCAGTGTCTCTATTCCCACGACACAATGCCCTCAAAACCCATTATGCCAGCCACATTACCCTCAATGCCCCCTTAGCCATTCAAAATACTACCATAACAACCACAATGTCCTTAATGCCCCTTCTGACAACCACAATGCCTTATGACAACCAAAATGCTCTCATGACAACTACAATGCCCACTTTCCCAATCATAATGCCCACTTTAATACCACTGTTTCCAAAAGTCACAATGCCCTCATGACAACCACACTGTCTATAATTACAGTCACTATGTTCCCATCAAGGCCCCAATGTCCCCTTGACAACCACAGTTCCTGAATAAATCATATACCAGAAACAATGCCAAACAATTACAATTCCTCGAGAACAACCACAATGCCCTCAATGTTACTTATGCTAGCCACATTGCCCCCATTTAGGCCACAATGTCCTCCATAGTAGTAACAATACGCTGAATGCCTCCTATGTGTACCCCAATGCTCCCATGACAACTACAATGCTTCACATGACAGAAGCAAAAGGACAACCTCAATACAACTATGACAACCACAATGCCCCTTGACAGCCAGAATGCCCCCATGAAATCACCAAAATCCCAAAACCCAACCACAATACAACTATGACAACCACAATGCCCTCAGAGCCCCTAAGACAACTACATTGTCCTATGACAGCTAAAAAAGTAATCATGCCGGCCACAATATCTTTATGAAAGCCAATAAACCCCCATGACAGCCACAATGATCCCATCAGTTCTGCAATATCTCTTATCTCCGCAAAAAATTCCCTCTTGACAGCCACAATGTCCTTTATGCCCGCCGGACTGCCCCAATGGCAATCACAAACATTCAATGCCCGTATGCCAACCATATTGCCTCACAGCCACTGTGCCAGTCATAATTGCACGTCATCCAAAATGCCCACGAGACCTGCTATGTCCCATTTCCCAGTCAAAATGCCGTCATGACATCCATAATGACGTCATTAACCCTTATGCCAGCTACAATGCCACTATGAAAGCCACAATGCTCTCTATGCCAGCAACAATGCATCATGAGAGTCAAACTGCCCTCATGACTGCCACACTGTTTCTAAACTCAGCCACATTGCCAGCATAAAAGCCAAAATGTCCCCATAACAATCATAATAAATAAATGCCTAATATTCTAGTCACAATGCCCTTGAAACCAATTACAATTCCTCAATAATAACCACAATGTCCACCATCCCAGCTACAATGCCTCCCATGGCAGCAGCAATGCCCACGTGCCAGCCACAACATCTCCATTATAGCCACAAAAACCCCTCATGACTGCAATGATACCATCTATTCTGATTTTGCCAGTCATAACACCCTATCAAAGAAAGCCACAACGTCCTCCATGCCAGTCACACTTCTCTCAATGCCCCATATGCCAATCAAATCCCCCACTTTATCCATTATCAATACAACCATGACAACCCCTATGACAACCATAGTGCCCCATGACAGCTAAAATTCCTTCATTGACCACTTTACCAGTCACAATGCCAGCAAAAAAAACCACAATGACTCCAAAAAGTCACAATGCCCTCAAGACAGCCGCCCTGTCTCTAAATCCAGTCTTGATTTTTCCATGAAAGCCACAATGTCCGCTGACCACTACAATCCCGGAATGTGTCATATGCCAAGAACAATGCCTTCAATGCCAATTACAATTCCCCGAGGACAACCATAATACACTTGATGCTCTCTATAATAGCTACAATGTCCACATGAAAGACACAATGTCCTTCATAGCCGTAAAATTTGCCTGAATGCCTACTATGTCTACCTCAAAGCCTACATGAGAACCACAATCCCTCAAATAGCAGCAGAAAAAGACCAACCTCAATACGACCATGACAACCACTATTTCCTTTGATGGCCTATTTGCCCCCTTGTCAACTACAATGCCTCATTGCACACTGTAGTAGCCACAATGCCCACAAATTCTCAATGACAGTCATAATACCCCCATGACAGCGACACAATGCCAGCCAAAATGCCCTAAATGCCAATTATAAATTCCTCGAGGATATCCCCAATGCCCTAATTTCTCCCTATGCGGGCCACAATGCAATCCATGTAAACCACAATGCGCAAATGACAGAAAAACTTTCCTAATGGGAAAGGGGAGATGGTGATGAATGTGTATGCTGGAATGTAAATAGAGTGTACCCATGTGTAGAACACAAAGGCATTTACAATGCCCTTAAATATCTATAGCCAAAATATGTTCTACTGGACATATATCCTTATATACCAGGAAGGTATTACCACACCTCTGAAAGTCCAGAGCTAGAAACTACCATGATAATTATCAGTAATTAATAATAATATTAATTACCAGTCCTCTGATTCCACTATTGCCGCTGACTGGAGGATACCATATCTTGCTTTTCTTCACTTTCAAATAGATACCTAGAAAAAAAAAAAGAAAAAGAGGTGTGATAATACGTTCCTGGTATATGCTATAGATGTATTGGAAACAGTAAAAAGATGTTAGTGTGTCTAGTTTCTAATAAAACCCAATTTAACGCTTCTATGAAATCACCAAAATCCCATATGGCAGCTAAAATGTCCCCATTACAGCTACAAAGTCCAGTGTTCCTTATTCCTTTCACAATGCCCCTTATCCATACCACATTGCTCTCAATATCGCCTAAGCCAAACTGCAATACTATCATAACAGCCTCAATGGCTTTAATGGCCCTATGACAACTACAATGCCCCATGACCGTCAAAAAAGTAATCATGCCATTATTTCAGCCAAATGCCACCATAACAACCAAAATGCCATCAATTGCCATTATGCCAGCAGCCACAATACCACTACGTGAGCCACAATTTACTTTAGCGCAGCCACAGTGCTGCCAATGCCTCAATGCCAGCCTCAATGCTTCAATGATCGCTAAATTGTCCTCCATGCCAGCCAGTGCTCTAAATGCCAGCTAAATTGCCCCCATGAAACAAACAATGTCCTTTTTCCCAAGTCAAAATGCTCCCTAAGCCAACATGAATAGAACCATGACAACTAAAAAGCCCCATGACAACCACAATGCCCTCATTATCCACTTTAATAGATGCAATGCTTACCTAAAATCCACAATGCCTCCATGACACTGTCACGATGTCCCCATGACAGCCACTATCCCCAAATTACTCATATGCGAACCACAATGCCCTCAGTGCCATTTACACATTTATCGAACAACCAGAAGGCCCTCAATTATATCTATGCCAGCATCAATGCCACCACAAATGTCACATTGCACTCCATATCAGCCACAATGGCCTGAATGCCTTTTTTGCATACCTCAATGCCCCATGACAACTACAAAGTCCCTATGTCAATCACAATTCCTCCTATGTCAGCAGTAATGCCTACGTGCCAGCCGCAATGCTCCTATAAGAGCCATTATGCCCACATGACTGCCACACTGTCCCTGAGCCGAACCACAATATATCCATTACAGCCACAATGCTCTCAATTCCCCTTTTGGCAACAAAAATGCAGAAATGACACAATGCACTCCATGCCAGTCACAAAGCCATTAATGACCCTATTCCAACTAGATTGCACCTATTCTACGCACACTGCCCCTAATGTAAGCCACAATGGTTACATGACACCCGCAATATGTCTTATCCAAATATCCCAATTCATTGAAACATTGCCCCCATAACGTCTCTTAGAACTGCCAAAAAGCCCCCGACAGCTACAAAATTTCTTTTATCCCAGACACAATGCCCCATGACGACCATAATGCCCACAAGGACTCTTATGACGGTCAGAAAACCCCCATGACAACCACAATGACCCCAATGCTAGCAACAATGCCCTCTATGCCATGCACAATGCACTCAATGTCTCAGATACAAATGAATTACCCATGACACTCACAATACCGTCAATGCTTACATGACAGTCACAGTGCCCCATGCCAGGTACTTTGTCCTCATGACAATCATATTTCTCTCAATGCCTGCTATGTCAGCCACAATGCCCCCTTAGCAATTAGGAATACAACCATGACAACCACAATGCCTCATAACCAAAATGCCCTCATTGTCCACTTTACCAGTCACAGGGCCCAAATAAAAACCATGATGCCTCCAAAATAGTCACAATGACCTCATGACAGCCACACAGTCTTTAATCCCCGTCACAATGTCCCAATGAAAGCCACAATGTCCCCTGACAACCACAATATCAGAATGCATCACATGCCAGCAAACATGCCTGCAATACCAATTACAATTCCCAAAGGACAACAATGCTCTCAATGCTCCCTATGCCACTCACAATGTCCCCGTGAAAGCCACAATATCCTCCATTGCAGTAAAATTCCCCTTAATGCAGCCTATGTCTACTCCAATGCCCCCATGATAACTACAAAGCCTCATGCGGCAGAAGCAAAATGACAACCGCAATACAACCATGACACCCACAATGCCCCTTGACATACTATTCGCCCCATGACAACTAAACTGCCTCATAACTCACTTTAGCAGCCACAAGTACCCACATAAATTCCACAATGCCTCTATTACAGCCACACTGTCTGTAATCCCAGATGCAATGTCCCCACGAAAGCCACAATGTCCCCATGACAACCCCAATCCCTGAATGCCTCATATACCAGTCAAAATGCCTCAGTGCCAATTTTAAATGCGTCAACAAAAACCACAATGCCCTCAATTCCCCCTATTCCGGCTACAACGCCCTCTATGCCAGCCACAAGGCCCACATGAAAGCCAAAAATGTCCTTTGGGGAAAGAAAGATGGGGATGCATGTGTATGTTGGAATGTAAATGCAGTGCGCCCATGTACAGAAAACGAAGGAATTTACAGTGCCCTTAAATATCTATAGCCAATATATGTACTACTAGACATATAGCCTTATATACCATGAAGGTATTACCACACCTCTGAAAGTCCAGAGCTAGAAACTAGCATGATAATATTCAGTAATTAATAATAATATTAATTACCAGTCCTCTGATTCCTCTATTGCCGCTGACTGGAGGATACCATATCTTGCTTCTCTTCACTTTCAAACAGACACCTAAATAAAAAAATTAAAAAAGAGGTGTGATAATACGTTCCTGGTATATGCTATAGATGTATTGGATCAGTAAAGAGATGTTAGTGTGCCTAGTTTCTAATAAAGCCCAAACTGTTTTCTAGGAGCACTTAAACCCTTTCTGGGATACATTCTGAGGAGCAAAGCTAGAGATTCCACCTCAAGCCTTTCTATCCAAGAGAACGCACAGACCACCCCATCTTGACTAGAAGCCACAAGTCGGATATAATTGACTCTGATTACAACCCCAAAATTAGTCACCAATCACATTAAAGATCAGATGTCTAGAAGAAATAGCACTCTCCTCCACATCTGTTTAAAACAGAAAACCATTCTACAATCTATTCAGTGGACCATTTACAACTCATTTATAACATGGGCCTAAATGTGACAGAGAGTACATAGTAAAGCGAATATCATCCATCAGGAAAAATATCACACATTCAATAAAGACCTCACATGCGCCATGTTATGACACACAGTGATATCACTAGTAGTGAAAATAGCTGGACAATGACTTGCAACTTTTGGCCAAATGACTTGAGAGGCAAAGAAAAGGAGACACATCAACTATACTGCGCCACTCATAGCAAAAAAAGGAAACCATGCCCACACAAATACTACAAAAATGAACCATATTTCAGGATAGACTTTCATGAACACAGCTGATAACCAGGAAGATTGTGTAACATAATGAGAAACAAAATATACTGGGCTTGGCAAGGACATTGTCATTTTTAAATTTAGGAACACCTCAACCAAACCACATCTGACCAGGGAAATCCAACTCAAAATCATTTTATTCTCAAAACTGCATGAATTATTTCTATCACACCTACTTTACTTAATGATAATACTTTCTATAGGAATTTTAACACTAAAAACATACTTTTACTCAAATGTTTAAGTAACTGTTTCTCACTTAACTTGTGCCTCCTGTAACAAAAACCCTCTGAGTAAAATCTATTTTTCTTCTTTGCTCTCCTAAATTAACAAGTTTTGACAAAATGCTTCAATGACAGCCAAAATGCCCCTATGACAGCTACATTGCCCCTTATCACAGCCACTATGCCCCCATGACATCCACAATACCTAAATGGCTCCAATGCCAGCCAAAATACCCCAAAAAGACACAATGCACTTCAGGCCAG
Source organism: Rhinoderma darwinii (assembly GCF_050947455.1). Taxonomy (NCBI): domain Eukaryota; kingdom Metazoa; phylum Chordata; class Amphibia; order Anura; family Rhinodermatidae; genus Rhinoderma; species Rhinoderma darwinii. The sequence continues at coordinate 168,306,601 of NC_134689.1, forward strand.
CCACATTGCCCACATAACACCCACCATGTACCTTATCCCATCGCCAACGCCCCCATGCCAGCTACGAAGTTCTTATAAGAGCCGCTATGCCTTATGCCAGCCACATTGCCTCCTTTTAAGTTACCATACCCCTACGACTGTCAAAATGATCCTATGACACATATAATGTCCGTCATCTCCACCAAAATTTCGCAATGACTGCCACAATCCCGTCAATGGCTGTTTTACTAGCAACAATGCCCTCACGACATCCCTCAACATCCATAATCCCAGCCACAATGCCCCATGATCCCACCAATGCCGCAATGACAGCCAAACGGTCTCTTATCCCAGCAACAATTCCACCACGAAGACCACAATGTTACCATTACAACCATAATCTCTAAATTCTTCATATGCCAGACACAATGCCTTCAATTTTAACTTCAATTCCTCGATAACCACCACAGCGCCCCCATATAGGCCACTATTTCCTCCATGTCCTGAATTCCTCCTTTGTGAACAGCAATAATGCGATGACAACCACAATGCATCCAATGCCAGGTACAATGCCCTGCAATCCAATTTTACCAACCACAATGCGACCATGACAGCCAGAATACAATCTTTGCCAGAAACAATGCCCTCAATGCCCATATGCCAGCAAGAAAGCCCATCTGCCACCCACGCCTGCATGTCAGCTTCAATAATTAAAGGATACCCGATATATACATTATGCCAGCAACAATGCCCCAATGACAAACACAAACCTTTAATTCCCCTATTGCAGTCACAATGCCCCAAGACAGCTAAAAAGCCCGGAATTACCCATTTGCCAGCCGAAAAACCCTCTATGCCAGTCACAATGCCCTCACTTCTTCCTTTGCAAAGCACAATGGCTCCATGCCAGCCACAAAGTTCCAATGCCAGCCACAAAGCTGCCATGCCAGCCACAATGTTTCCATCACTCCTGCGATGGCCATTATCCCAGCAAGAATGCCAAGGCTGCTATGACAGCCACAATGATGTCAATAGCCTTTATTACAGCTACAATGTTCCCATGCCAGCCACAATGTACTTTATCCCAGCAGCAATGCCGCCTACAACCATTATCCCAGCTACAATGCCCGCCAATGTCCTTAATGCAAGCCACAGTGCCCTCACAGCCCATATACAATCTACAATGCGCCCATGTCAGCCAAACTCTGTTTTATCCCAGCATCATTACCACTATGAAAACCACATTGTTCCCATTACAAACACAATCCCCTAATGCCTTATATGACAGACACAATGATTTTAATGCCAATTTAAATTCCTCGATCAGAACCACATTGCCCTCATTGCTTTCTATGTCAGCCACAATGCTCCCATGTAAGTCACTATGCACTTCATACCAGTCACAATGTCTTGAATGCCTCCTTTGCGAGCCACAATGCTGGCATAACAACTACAAAGACCCCAAGACAGCCATAATACCTCTTATGCCAGCACTTTCATCTTCGCCAACAACCACATGAGACACAAATTTCCATGCCAGCCACAGTGACACCTGCCAGCCACAATGCCCTCATGTCATCTGCTATGTCCCTTATCCCAGTCAAAATGCCCCTGTTAACCAGTGTTCTCCATGCCAGCCACATTGCCAACCAATTACAAAGCCCCATGACAGCCACAAAAATCACATGACAATCATAATGCCACCAACAAATCACCAATAACCCATATCCAAGACAAAATATCCCCATGACAGCTACAATGTCCCCAGTGTCTCTATTCCCACGACACAATGCCCTCAAAACTCATTATGCGCTTATCTCCGCAAAAATTCCCTCTTGACAGCCACAATGTCCTTTATGCCCGCCGGACTGCCCCAATGGCAATCACAAACATTCAATGCCCGTATGCCAACCATATTGCCTCACAGTCACTGTGCCAGTCATAATTGCACGTCATCCAAAATGCCCACGAGACCTGCTATGTCCCATTTCCCAGTCAAAATGCCGTCATGACATCCACAATGACGTCATTAACCCTTATGCCAGCTACAATGCCACTATGAAAGCCACAATTATCTCTACCCCTGCAACAGTGCAACCAATGCCCCCATGACAGCCACAATGCCGTCAATGGCCCTTATGTCAACTACAATGCAACTATGAAAGCCACAATGAACTTTATCCCTGCTAGATGCAACCAATGCCTCTTATGCCAGCCATAATGCCTCCATGACAACCACAATGACCCCATTGCTAGCAACAATACCAGCCATAATGCCCTAAATGTCTTACATACCAACGAACCACAAAACCCCCATGACAGTCTTTAAAAACCCACAACAGCCACAAATGAAATTAACAATGTCCCTTATCCCAGCTAAAATGCCCCCATGACGACTACAATATCCACGATGTCCCTTATCCCAGACACAATGCCCCATGATGACGACAATGCCCTCAATGACTCTTAAGCCAGTCACAATACCCCCATTTCAACCACAATTAACCCAATGCTAGCAACAATGCCCTCATGCCAGCCACAATGCCCTCAATGTCTCACATACTAACTAATCACAATTCCCCATGATACTCACAATTCCTGCCATGATGATGATGTTCACTATTCCTCTACAACAGCCACAATGCGACCATGACAACTACAAATCCTTCACTGGTAATTTTACCAGCCACAATGCCCAAAAAAACACCTTAATGCTCTTCATGCCAGCCATACTGGTTTTAATTTCAGCCACATTGCCAACTTGAAAGCCAAAATGTCACCATGACAATCACAATCCCAAATGCCTAAAATGCTAGTCAAAATGCCCTCAATACCAATTCCTCGATGATAACCACGATGCCCACAATGTCCAACATCCCAGCCACAATGCCTCCCATGGCAGCAGCAATGCCCATGTGCCAGTCACTATGCTCCCATGACCATCACATTGTCCCTTATACCAGACACAAAACCCTCTAGCCACAATGCACTCAATTCCCCTTTTGCCAACGACAATGCAAAAATGACAGCCACAATGCCCTCCATGCAAGTCACAATGCCAATCATGACCCAATGCAATACAGAATAGAACTACACTAACCAGAATGAACATAATGCAAGCCACAATGCCATAATGATAACCGCTATATGCCTTATCCTAGTCGGAATGCCCCAATGCAAGCCACAATGGCTCCAATTTTGATAACAATGTCCAAGTGCCAGCCACAATGCTCCCATAAGAGCCACTATGCCCAAGTGACACACACAATGTGCCTTATCCCAGCAACAATAGCTCCATTATAGCGAAAATTCCCTCTATGCCAGCCACTATGACCTCAATTCTGCTATTGTCAAAAATAATTCCCCATGCCAGCCACAATGTTCTTAATGCCAGCCATTTTTCTCCCAAAGCCCCTTATGCAAGCCGAATGCCACAATGACAACCACAAACCTTCAATGCCCCTACACCACTCAATATGTCCTAATTTGACAAACACATTGCCGTCACTTCCCCTTTTGCCAACCACCACATGACAGACACTAGTCCCCTATGCAAGCCATAATGACACCCACCAGCCAAAATGCTCTCATAATACCTGCTATGTCCCTTATCCAAGCCAAAATGCCCCAATAATAGCCACAATATCCATCATGCCCGCCACAATGACAACCAACCACAAAAAAAACCTTCATAGTCACAATGCCCCGTGACAGTCACCATGTACCCATGAAATCAACAATATCCCACATCCCAGCAAAAAAGCCTCGGTGAAGGATACAATGTACAGTGTTCATCATCCCATCCACAATGCCCCTTAAGCCAGCCACATTGCTCTCAATGCCCCACTATCCATTTGCAGTACAACCATGACAACAACACTGCCCCATGACAACCAAAATACCCTCATGACAACTACAATGCCCACTTTGCCAGTCACAAAGCACAAATAAAAACCACAATGCCTCCAAAAAAGTCACAATGCCATAATGACAGCCACATTGTCTCTAATCCCAGTCATGGTGTCCCCATGAAAGCCACAATGTCCCCTGACAAACACAATCATGGAATGCATCATATACCAGCAACAATGACAATTAGAATTTCCTGAGGACAACCATAATGCCAGCCAAAATGTCCCCATGTAGGCCACTATGTCCTATAGCAGTAAAAATACCCTGTATGCCTCCAATGCTCCCGTGACAATTACAAAGCTTTACATGACAACAGCAATAGGCCAACCGCAAAACAACCATGACAACCACAATGCCCCTTGATGGCCTAGATGCCTCATAACAGCTACAAAGCTTCATTACCCACTTTAGCAGCCGCAATGCCAACATAAATACCTCAATGCTCTCCATGTAAGCCCTAATGCCCACAATGTCCCTTATGTCAGCCACTATGTCTTTATCACAGCCACAATGAGCTTCATGCCAGCCGCAGTGCTTTCAATTTATTTTTTGTCATCCAGGAAGGAATTATGCCAGTTACCATGCCCTTCATGACAGCAAGAATGCCCTTAATGCCCACTTTCCAAAAAGAAAGCCTCCATACCACCCACAAAGCCCCCATGCAAGCTACAATGCAGACATGACAACAGCTAAAAACCTTATCCCAGTCAAAACTCCCCCATGACAGCCACAATGTACTTTATACCTGCAGCAACACTGTCAATGTACCTTATGCTCGCCACAATGCCTCTATGACCACAAGCCTTTACCGCCTCTATGCCAGCCACAAATCCTCAGAATAACCAAAATGCCTCACTTCCTCCTTTGCCAGTTACAATGACCTCCGTGCCAGTTAGAATGCCCTTAATATTTTCTTTGCCAGCCACAATATCCCCAAGACTGCCACAAAGCCCTCATGCCAGCCATAATGACACATTCCAGCCACAATGCCCCCATGCCAGACACAATGTACTTAATCCCAGCAACAATGCCCCTTTTGCCAGCCACAATGCCCAATGCCAACCACAAACCTTTAATGACCGTATGCCAACTAAACTGCATCCATGACTGCCAAATTGTCATCACAACCCCTTTTGCGAGACACAATGCCATTTATACCAGCCACAGTTCGCTCACTTCCCCCTTGGCAAACCACAATGACACCATGACAACCACAAAGCCCTCATGTCAGCAATAATACAAGCCACCATAACACCCGCTATGTCTAAACAAGTAAAAATAGGGAGGATTTCTCCAGCTCACCTTGTGAAAGTTGCGTGTTTTGTAATTGGTGATCCTGGCGCTCGGATCCTCGTGGTGGCACACGGAAAACTTGCTGTTTTGTAGGAAAGAGTGGTTGGATCCAGCGCTGGCAGAAATAAAAGGAAACTTTTTCCAAGTTTTATTTGTTCTTGATTAAAAGAGGGTATTCATTTGCGTATATGGTATATCTTGCAATGAAAAGTTTGAAGGTAGGTAGCCTACGCGTTTCGGATGGTGTCTCCGTCCTTATTCATGGCTTAGAATGAGCCTAATTCATTCGAAGCCATGAATAAGGACAGAGACACCATCCGAAACGCGTAGGCTACCTACCTTCAAACTTTTCATTGCAAGATATACCATATACGCAAATGAATACCCTCTTTTAATCAAGAACAAATAAAACTTGGAAAAAGTTTCCTTTTATTTCTGCCAGCGCTGGATCCAACCACTCTTTCCTACAAACCCGCTATGTCTATTATTCCAGCCAAAATGCCACCATGACAGTCACAATGTACTTTATCCTAACAACAATGCTGCTAATGCCCCTTATGCTAACCACAAGGACGCAATGACAACCACATACCTTCAATGCCCCCAAGACATCCAAAACTCTGTAATTTGTCTTATACAAAGCCCTCCATGCCAGCCACAATGTACTCACTTCCTCATTGCCTACCACAATGTCCACAGGACAGTCACAAAGCCCCCATGCCAGCCATGATGGCACATGCCTGCCACAGTGCACGCATTAAACCCGCTATGTCCCTTTTCCCAGCCAACATGCCGCTATGACAGCCACAATATCGACAATGCCTCTTATGCCATCCACATAACCTCCCCAATGGTAGCCACGGTGCTTTCCATGCCAGTCACAATTCCCCTTATGACAGCTGCTATGTCCCTTATCCCAGCCAAAATGCCCCCAATGTTAGCTACAGTATTCACCATGCCAGCTACATTGCCAACCAACCACAAAGCCCCTTGACAGCCACTAAAACTCAATGACAGTCACAATGCCACCAATAATAAATCACCAATAACCATATCCAAGCCAAAATATCCTTACGACATCTACAATGTCCACAGTATCTCTCGTACTCACAATGCCCTTAAAACCCATTATGCCAGCCACATTGCTCACAATGCCCTAAGCCAACCACAATACAACCATGACAACCACAATAGCCTTAATGCCCCTATGACAATGTTCCCATAACATTCGCAAAATCCCTCATCTCTGCCAAAATGCCCTCATGACAGTCACAATGTCCCTGATCTCAGCCACTATGTCTTTACTACAGCCACAATTACCTTCATGCCAGCCACAGAGTTCTCCATTCCTTTATTTGCCAACCACAATGGGATAATGCCAGCTACAATGACCTTCATGTCAGCCACAATGCACTCAATGCCCACTTTCCAAAAATAAAGCCTCCATACCACACACAATGCCGACATGAGAACAGCTATATCCCTTCCTTCAGTCACAATTCCCCCATGCCAGCCACATTGTACATTATTCCAGGAACAATGCCACCAATGCCCCTTATGCCAACCACAATGCCCCAATGAACAACACAATTTGCTAAATGTCTATTATGAGAGAATTTCCTCCATGCCAGCCACAATGCCCTGAATGACCCCCTGAATGACCCATATGCCTACTACAATGTCCCTTTGACAACCACAAAGCTCTATGTAACCCACAATGTGAACAATGTACCTTATCTATGCAGCAATGCCCTAAATGTCCCTTATGCAAACCTAAATGCCCCAATGACAACCACAAACCTTTAATGCCCATATGCCAAACATATTGCCTTCATGCCAGCCACAATGCCCTCACTTCCCCTTTGCCAAACAGGATAACTAGTTAAATGACAACCACATACATTTAATGCCCTATGAAAGCCAAAAAGCTCTCACTTGCCTCACACAAAGCCCTCCATGCCAGTCACAAAGCCCCCATGCCAGCATGATGGCACATGCTAGCCACAATGACACTATGAAATCAACAACGTTCCTTTTCCCAGTCAAAATGCTCCCTGGACAGCTACAATGTCCACAATGTCCCTTATCCCAGTCAAAATGCCCCCATGACAACTATAATGTCCCTTATACCAGACACAATGACAACCGCAATGCCCTCTATGACTCTTATGCCAACCACAATGAACCCAATGCTAGCCTCAATGCCCTCCATGCCAGCCACAATGCAATCAATGTCTCATATACAAAACAATTTAAATGCCCCATGACACTCACATGACAGCCATTATTCCCCTAGAACTGGTAGTATTCGACTGTGACAATTACAATCCCTCACGGTCTTTTTTACCAGCAACAATGCCCAAATAAACACCTCAATGCTCTCTATGCCAGCAACAATGCATCATGAGAGTCAAACTGCCCTCATGACAGCCACACTGTTTCTAAACTCAGCCACATTGCCAGCATAAAAGCCAAAATGTCCCCATAACAATCATAATAAATGCCTAATATTCTAGTCACAATGCCCTTGAAACCAATTACAATTCCTCAATAATAACCACAATGTCCACCATCCCAGCTACAATGCCTCCCATGGCAGCAGCAATGCCCACGTGCCAGCCACAATATCTCTATTATAGCCACAAAAACCCCTCATGACTGCAATGATACCATCTATTCTGATTTTCCCAGTCATAACGCCCTATCAAAGCCACAACGTCCTCCATGAACGCCACAATGTCCGCAGACACTACAATCCCGGAATGTGTCATATGCCAAGAACAATGCCTTCAATGCCAATTACAATTCCCCGAGGACAACCATAATACACTTGATGCTCTATATAATAGCTACGATGTCCACATGAAAGACACAATGTCCTTCATAGCCGTAAAATTTGCCTGAATGCCTACTATGTCTACCTCAAAGCCTACATGAGAACCACAATCCCTCAAATAGCAGCAGAAAAAGACCAACCTCAATACGACCATGACAACCACTATTTCCTTTGATGGCCTATATGCCCCCTTGTCAACTACAATGCCTCATTGCACACTGTAGTAGCCACAATGCCCACAAATTCTCCATGACAGTCATAATACCCCCATGACAGCGACACAATGGCAGCCAAAATGCCCTAATTGCCAATTATAAATTCCTCGAGGATATCCCCAATGCCCCAATTTCTCCCTATGCGGGCCACAATGCAATCCATGTCAACCACAATGCGCAAATGACAGAAAAACTTTCCTAATGGGAAAGGGGAGATGGTGATGAATGTGTATGCTGGAATGTAAATGCAGTGTACCCATGTGTAGAACACAAAGGAATTTACAATGCCCTTAAATATCTATAGCCAAAATATGTTCTACTAGACATATATCCTTATATACCAGGAAGGTATTACCACACCTCTGAAAGTCCAGAGCTAGAAACTACCATGATAATTATCAGTAATTAATAATAATATTAATTACCAGTCCTCTGATTCCACTATTGCCGCTGACTGGAGGATACCATATCTTGCTTTTCTTCACTTTCAAATAGATACCTAGAAAAAAAAAAAAGAAAAAGAGGTGTGATAATACGTTCCTGGTATATGCTATAGATGTATTGGAAACAGTAAAAAGATGTTAGTGTGTCTAGTTTCTAATAAAACCCAATTTAATGATTCTATGAAATCACCAAAATCCCATATGGCAGCTAAAATGTCCCCATTACAGCTACAAAGTCCAGTGTTCCTTATTCCTTTCACAATGCCCCTTATCCAAACCACATTGCTCTCAATATCGCCTAAGCCAAACTGCAATACAATCATAACAGCCTCAATGGCTTTAATGGCCCTATGACAACTACAATGCCCCATGACCGTCAAAAAAGTAATCATGCCATTATTTCAACCAAATGCCACCATAACAACCAAAATGCCATCAATTGCCATTATGTCAGCAGCCACAATACCACTACGTGAGCCACAATTTACTTTAGCGCAGCCACAGTGCTGCCAATGCCTCAATGCCAGCCCCAATGCTTCCATGATCGCTAAATTGTCCTCCATGCCAGCCAGTGCTCTAAATGCCAGCTAAACTGCCCCCATGAAACAAACAATGTCCTTTTTCCCAGTCAAAATGCTCCCTAAGCCAACATCAATAGAACCATGACAACTAAAAAGCCCCATGACAACCACAATGCCCTCATTATCCACTTTAATAGATGCAATGCTTACCTAAAATAAACAATGCCTCCATGACACTGTCACAATGTCCCCATGACAGCCACTATCCCCAAATTACTCATATGCGAACCACAATGCCCTCAGTGCCATTTACAAATTTATCGAACAACCAGAAGGCCCTCAATTATATCTATGCCAGCATCAATGCCACCACAAATGTCACATTGCACTCCATATCAGCCACAATGGCCTGAATGCCTTTTTTGCATACCTCAATGCCCCATGACAACTACAAAGTCCCTATGTCAACCACAATTCCTCCTATGTCAGCAGCAATGCCTACGTGCCAGCCGCAATGCTTCTATAAGAGCCATTATGCCCACATGACTGCCACACTGTCCCTGAGCCGAACCACAATATCTCCATTACAGCCACAATGCTCTCAATTCCCCTTTTGCCAACAAAAATGCAGAAATGACACAATGCACTCCATGCCAGTCACAAAGCCATTAATGACCCTATTCCAACTAGATTGCACCTATTTTATGCACACTGCCCCTAATGTAAGCCACAACGGTTATATGACACCCGCAATATGTCTTATCCAAATATCCCAATTCAAGCAACATTGCCCCCATAACGTCTCTTAGAACTGCCAAAAAGCCCACGACAGCTACAAAATCTCTTTTATCCCAGACACAATGCCCCTTGACGACCATAATGCCCACAAGGACTCTTATGACAGTCACAAAACGCCCATGACAAACACAATGACCCCAATGCTAGCAACAATGCCCTCTATGCCAGGCACAATGCCCTCAATGTCTCATATACAAACCAATTACAATTACCCATGACACTAACAATACCGTCAATGCTTACATGACAGTCACAGTGCCCCATGCCAGGTACTTTGTCCTCATGACAATCATATTTCTCTCAATGCCTCCTATGCCAGCCACAATTCCCCCTTAGCAATTAGGAATACAACCATGACAACCACAATGCCTCATAACTAAAATGCCCTCATTGTCCACTTTACCAGTCACAAAGCCCAAATAAAAACCATGATGCTTCCAAAATAGTCACAATGACCTCATGACAGCCACACGGTCTTTAATCCCAGTCACAATGTCCCAATGAAAGCCACAATGTCCCCTGACAACCACAATCTCAGAATGCATCACATGCCAGCAAACATGCCTGCAATACTAATTACAATTCCCAAAGGACAACAATGCTCTCAATGCTCCCTATTTCCAGCCACAATGCCCCCGTGAAAGCCACAATATCCTCCATTGCAGTAAAATTCCCCTTAATGCAGCCTATGTCTACTCCAATGCCCCCATGATAACTACAAAGCCTCACGTGGCAGAAGCAAAAGGACAACCGCAATACAACCATGACACCCACAATGCCCCTTGACATACTATTCGCCCCATGACAACTAAACTGCCTCATAACTCACTTTAGCAGACACAAGTACCCACATAAATTCCACAATGCCTCTATTACAGCCACACTGTCTGTAATCCCAGACGCAATGTCCCCACTAAAGCCACAATGTCCCCATGACAACCACAATCCCTGAATGCCTCATATACCAGTCAAAATGCCTCAGTGCCAATTTTAAATGTGTCAACAAAAACCACAATGCCCTCAATTCCCCCTATTCCAGCTACAACACCCTCTATGCCAGCCACAATGCCCACATGAAAGCCAAAAATGTCCTTTGGGGAAAGAAAGATGGGGATGCATGTGTATGTTGGAATGTAAATGCAGTGCACCCATGTACAGAAAACGAAGGAATTTACAATGCCCTTAAATATCTATAGCCAATATATGTTCTACTAGACATATATCCTTATATATCATGAAGGTATTACCAAACCTCTGAAAGTCCAGAGCTAGAAACTAGCATGATAATTTTCAGTAATTAATAATAATATTAATTACCAGTCCTCTGATTCCTCTACTGCCGCTGACTGGAGGATACCATATCTTGCTCCTCTTGACTTTCAAATAGACACCTAAATAAAAAATAAATAAAAAAGAGGTGTGATAATACGTTCCTGGTATATGCTATAGATGTATTGGATCACTAAAGAGATGTTAGTGTGCCTAGTTTCTAATAAAGCCCAAACTGTTTTCTAGGAGCACTTAAACCCTTTCTGGGATACATTCTGAGGAGCAAAGCTAGAGATTCCACCTCAAGCCTTTCTATCCAAGAGAATGCACAGACCACCCCATCTTGACTAGAAGCCACAAGTCGGATATAATTGACTCTGATCACAACCCCAAAATTAGTCACCAATCACATTAAAGATCAGATGTCTAGAAGAAATTGCACTCTCCTCCACATCTGTTTAAAACAGAAAACCATTCTACAATCTATTCAGTGGACCATTTACAACTCATTTATAACATGGGCCTAAATGTGACAGAGAGTACATAGTAAAGCGAATATCATCCATCAGGAAAAATATCACACATTCAATAAAGACCTCACATGCGCCATGTTATGACACACAGTGATATCACTAGTAGTGAAAATAGCTGGACAATGACTTGCAACTTTTGGCCAAATGACTAGAGAGGCAAAGAAAAGGAGACACATCAACTATACTGCGCCACTCATAGCAAAAAAATGAAGCCATGCCCACACAAATACTACAAAAATGAACCATATTTCAGGATAGACTTTCATGAACACAGCTGATAACCAGAAAGATTGTGTAACATAATGAGAAACAAAATATACTGGGCTTGGCAAGGACATTGTCATTTTTAAATTTAGGAACACCTCAACCAAACCACATCTGACCAGGGAAATCCAACTCAAAATCATTTTATTCTCAAAACTGCATGAATTATTTCTATCACACCTACTTTACTTAATGATAATACTTTCTATAGGAATTTTAACACTAAAAACATACTTTTACTCAAATGTTTAAGTAACTGTTTCTCACTTAACTTGTGCATCCTGTAACAAAAACCCTCTGAGTAAAATCTATTTTTCATCTTTGCTCTCCTAAATTAACAAGTTTTGACAAAATGCTTCAATGACAGCCAAAATGCCCCTATGACAGCTACATTGCCCCTTATCACAGCCACTATGCCCCCATGACATCCACAATACCTAAATGGCTCCAATGCCAGCCAAAATACCCCAAAAAGACACAATGCTCTTCAGGCCAGCCACATTGCCCACATAACACCCACCATGTACCTTATCCCATCGCCAACGCCCCCATGCCAGCTACGAAGTTCTTATAAGAGCCGCTATGCCTTATGCCAGCCACATTGCCTCCTTTTAAGTTACCATACCCCCACGACTGTCAAAATGATCCTATGACACATATAATGTCCGTCATCTCCACCAAAATTTCGCAATGACTGCAACAATCCCGTCAATGGCTGTTTTACTAGCAACAATGCCCTCACGACATCCCTCAACATCCATAATCCCAGCAACAATGCCCCATGATCCCACCAATGCCGCAATGACAGCCAAACGGTCTCTTATCCCAGCAACAATTTCACCACGAAGACCACAATGTTACCATTACAACCATAATCTCTAAATTCTTCATATGCCAGACACAATGCCTTCAATTTTAACTTCAATTCCTCGATAACCACCACAGCGCCCCCATATAGGCCACTATTTCCTCCATGTCCTGAATTCCTCCTTTGTGAACAGCAATAATGCGATGACAACCACAATGCACCCAATGCCAGGTACAATGCCCTGCAATCCAATTTTACCAACCACAATGCGACCATGACAGCCAGAATACAATCTTTGCCAGAAACAATGCCCTCAATGGCCATATGCCAGCAAGAAAGCCCATGTGCCACCCACGCCTGCATGTCAGCTTCAATAATTAAAGGATACCCGATATATACATTATGCCAGCCACAATGCCCCAATGACAAACACAAACCTTTAATTCCCCTATTGCAGTCACAATGCCCCAAGACAGCTAAAAAGCCCTGAATTACCCATTTGCCAGCTGAAAAACCCTCTATGCCAGTCACAATGCCCTCACTTCTTCCTTTGCAAAGAACAATGGCTCCATGCCAGCCACAAAGTTCCAATGCCAGCCACAAAGCTGCCATGCCAGCCACAATGTTTCCATCACTCCTGCGATGGCCATTATCCCAGCAAGAATGCCAAGGCTGCTATGACAGCCACAATGATGTCAATGGCCTTTATTACAGCTACAATGTTCCCATGCCAGCCACAATGTACTTTATCCCAGCAGCAATGCCGCCTACAACCATTATCCCAGCTACAATGCCCGCCAATGTCCTTAATGCAAGCCACAGTGCCCTCACAGCCCATATACAATCTACAATGCGCCCATGTCAGCCAAACTCTGTTTTATCCCAGCATCATTACCACTATGAAAACCACATTGTTCCCATTACAAACACAATCCCCTAATGCCTTATATGACAGACACAATGATTTTAATGCCAATTTAAATTCCTCGATCAGAACCACATTGCCCTCATTGCTTTCTATGTCAGCCACAATGCCCCAATGTAAGTCACTATGCACTTCATACCAGTCACAATGTCTTGAATGCCTCCTTTGCGAGCCACAATGCTGGCATAACAACTACAAAGACCCCAAGACAGCCATAATACCTCTTATGCCAGCACTTTCATCTTCGCCAACAACCACATGAGACACAAATTTCCATGCCAGCCACAGTGACACCTGCCAGCCACAATGCCCTCATGTCATCTGCTATGTCCCTTATCCCAGTCAAAATGCCCCTGTTAACCAGTGTTCTCCATGCCAGCCACATTGCCAACCAATTACAAAGCCCCATGACAGCCACAAAAATCACATGACAATCATAATGCCACCAACAAATCACCAATAACCCATATCCAAGACAAAATATCCCCATGACAGCTACAATGTCCCCAGTGTCTCTATTCCCACGACACAATGCCCTCAAAACTCATTATGCGCTTATCTCCGCAAAAATTCCCTCTTGACAGCCACAATGTCCTTTATGCCCGCCGGACTGCCCCAATGGCAATCACAAACATTCAATGCCCGTATGCCAACCATATTGCCTCACAGTCACTGTGCCAGTCATAATTGCACGTCATCCAAAATGCCCACGAGACCTGCTATGTCCCATTTCCCAGTCAAAATGCCGTCATGACATCCACAATGACGTCATTAACCCTTATGCCAGCTACAATGCCACTATGAAAGCCACAATTATCTCTACCCCTGCAACAGTGCAACCAATGCCCCCATGACAGCCACAATGCCGTCAATGGCCCTTATGTCAACTACAATGCAACTATGAAAGCCACAATGAACTTTATCCCTGCTAGATGCAACCAATGCCTCTTATGCCAGCCATAATGCCTCCATGACAACCACAATGACCCCATTGCTAGCAACAATACCAGCCATAATGCCCTAAATGTCTTACATACCAACGAACCACAAAACCCCCATGACAGTCTTTAAAAACCCACAACAGCCACAAATGAAATTAACAATGTCCCTTATCCCAGCTAAAATGCCCCCATGACGACTACAATATCCACGATGTCCCTTATCCCAGACACAATGCCCCATGATGACGACAATGCCCTCAATGACTCTTAAGCCAGTCACAATACCCCCATTTCAACCACAATTAACCCAATGCTAGCAACAATGCCCTCATGCCAGCCACAATGCCCTCAATGTCTCACATACTAACTAATCACAATTCCCCATGATACTCACAATTCCTGCCATGATGATGATGTTCACTATTCCTCTACAACAGCCACAATGCGACCATGACAACTACAAATCCTTCACTGGTAATTTTACCAGCCACAATGCCCAAAAAAACACCTTAATGCTCTTCATGCCAGCCATACTGGTTTTAATTTCAGCCACATTGCCAACTTGAAAGCCAAAATGTCACCATGACAATCACAATCCCAAATGCCTAAAATGCTAGTCAAAATGCCCTCAATACCAATTCCTCGATGATAACCACGATGTCCACAATGTCCAACATCCCAGCCACAATGCCTCCCATGGCAGCAGCAATGCCCATGTGCCAGTCACTATGCTCCCATGACCATCACATTGTCCCTTATACCAGACACAAAACCCTCTAGCCACAATGCACTCAATTCCCCTTTTGCCAACGACAATGCAAAAATGACAGCCACAATGCCCTCCATGCAAGTCACAATGCCAATCATGACCCAATGCAATACAGAATAGAACTACACTAACCAGAATGAACATAATGCAAGCCACAATGCCATAATGATAACCGCTATATGCCTTATCCTAGTCGGAATGCCCCAATGCAAGCCACAATGGCTCCAATTTTGATAACAATGTCCAAGTGCCAGCCACAATGCTCCCATAAGAGCCACTATGCCCAAGTGACACACACAATGTGCCTTATCCCAGCAACAATAGCTCCATTATAGCGAAAATTCCCTCTATGCCAGCCACTATGACCTCAATTCTGCTATTGTCAAAAATAATTCCCCATGCCAGCCACAATGTTCTTAATGCCAGCCATTTTTCTCCCAAAGCCCCTTATGCAAGCCGAATGCCACAATGACAACCACAAACCTTCAATGCCCCTACACCACTCAATATGTCCTAATTTGACAAACACATTGCCGTCACTTCCCCTTTTGCCAACCACCACATGACAGACACTAGTCCCCTATGCAAGCCATAATGACACCCACCAGCCAAAATGCTCTCATAATACCTGCTATGTCCCTTATCCAAGCCAAAATGCCCCAATAATAGCCACAATATCCATCATGCCCGCCACAATGACAACCAACCACAAAAAAAACCTTCATAGTCACAATGCCCCGTGACAGTCACCATGTACCCATGAAATCAACAATATCCCACATCCCAGCAAAAAAGCCTCGGTGAAGGATACAATGTACAGTGTTCATCATCCCATCCACAATGCCCCTTAAGCCAGCCACATTGCTCTCAATGCCCCACTATCCATTTGCAGTACAACCATGACAACAACACTGCCCCATGACAACCAAAATACCCTCATGACAACTACAATGCCCACTTTGCCAGTCACAAAGCACAAATAAAAACCACAATGCCTCCAAAAAAGTCACAATGCCATAATGACAGCCACATTGTCTCTAATCCCAGTCATGGTGTCCCCATGAAAGCCACAATGTCCCCTGACAAACACAATCATGGAATGCATCATATACCAGCAACAATGACAATTAGAATTTCCTGAGGACAACCATAATGCCAGCCAAAATGTCCCCATGTAGGCCACTATGTCCTATAGCAGTAAAAATACCCTGTATGCCTCCAATGCTCCCGTGACAATTACAAAGCTTTACATGACAACAGCAATAGGCCAACCGCAAAACAACCATGACAACCACAATGCCCCTTGATGGCCTAGATGCCTCATAACAGCTACAAAGCTTCATTACCCACTTTAGCAGCCGCAATGCCAACATAAATACCTCAATGCTCTCCATGTAAGCCCTAATGCCCACAATGTCCCTTATGTCAGCCACTATGTCTTTATCACAGCCACAATGAGCTTCATGCCAGCCGCAGTGCTTTCAATTTATTTTTTGTCATCCAGGAAGGAATTATGCCAGTTACCATGCCCTTCATGACAGCAAGAATGCCCTTAATGCCCACTTTCCAAAAAGAAAGCCTCCATACCACCCACAAAGCCCCCATGCAAGCTACAATGCAGACATGACAACAGCTAAAAACCTTATCCCAGTCAAAACTCCCCCATGACAGCCACAATGTACTTTATACCTGCAGCAACACTGTCAATGTACCTTATGCTCGCCACAATGCCTCTATGACCACAAGCCTTTACCGCCTCTATGCCAGCCACAAATCCTCAGAATAACCAAAATGCCTCACTTCCTCCTTTGCCAGTTACAATGACCTCCGTGCCAGTTAGAATGCCCTTAATATTTTCTTTGCCAGCCACAATATCCCCAAGACTGCCACAAAGCCCTCATGCCAGCCATAATGACACATTCCAGCCACAATGCCCCCATGCCAGACACAATGTACTTAATCCCAGCAACAATGCCCCTTTTGCCAGCCACAATGCCCAATGCCAACCACAAACCTTTAATGACCGTATGCCAACTAAACTGCATCCATGACTGCCAAATTGTCATCACAACCCCTTTTGCGAGACACAATGCCATTTATACCAGCCACAGTTCGCTCACTTCCCCCTTGGCAAACCACAATGACACCATGACAACCACAAAGCCCTCATGTCAGCAATAATACAAGCCACCATAACACCCGCTATGTCTAAACAAGTAAAAATAGGGAGGATTTCTCCAGCTCACCTTGTGAAAGTTGCGTGTTTTGTAATTGGTGATCCTGGCGCTCGGATCCTCGTGGTGGCACACGGAAAACTTGCTGTTTTGTAGGAAAGAGTGGTTGGATCCAGCGCTGGCAGAAATAAAAGGAAACTTTTTCCAAGTTTTATTTGTTCTTGATTAAAAGAGGGTATTCATTTGCGTATATGGTATATCTTGCAATGAAAAGTTTGAAGGTAGGTAGCCTACGCGTTTCGGATGGTGTCTCCGTCCTTATTCATGGCTTAGAATGAGCCTAATTCATTCGAAGCCATGAATAAGGACAGAGACACCATCCGAAACGCGTAGGCTACCTACCTTCAAACTTTTCATTGCAAGATATACCATATACGCAAATGAATACCCTCTTTTAATCAAGAACAAATAAAACTTGGAAAAAGTTTCCTTTTATTTCTGCCAGCGCTGGATCCAACCACTCTTTCCTACAAACCCGCTATGTCTATTATTCCAGCCAAAATGCCACCATGACAGTCACAATGTACTTTATCCTAACAACAATGCTGCTAATGCCCCTTATGCTAACCACAAGGACGCAATGACAACCACATACCTTCAATGCCCCCAAGACATCCAAAACTCTGTAATTTGTCTTATACAAAGCCCTCCATGCCAGCCACAATGTACTCACTTCCTCATTGCCTACCACAATGTCCACAGGACAGTCACAAAGCCCCCATGCCAGCCATGATGGCACATGCCTGCCACAGTGCACGCATTAAACCCGCTATGTCCCTTTTCCCAGCCAACATGCCGCTATGACAGCCACAATATCGACAATGCCTCTTATGCCATCCACATAACCTCCCCAATGGTAGCCACGGTGCTTTCCATGCCAGTCACAATTCCCCTTATGACAGCTGCTATGTCCCTTATCCCAGCCAAAATGCCCCCAATGTTAGCTACAGTATTCACCATGCCAGCTACATTGCCAACCAACCACAAAGCCCCTTGACAGCCACTAAAACTCAATGACAGTCACAATGCCACCAATAATAAATCACCAATAACCATATCCAAGCCAAAATATCCTTACGACATCTACAATGTCCACAGTATCTCTCGTACTCACAATGCCCTTAAAACCCATTATGCCAGCCACATTGCTCACAATGCCCTAAGCCAACCACAATACAACCATGACAACCACAATAGCCTTAATGCCCCTATGACAATGTTCCCATAACATTCGCAAAATCCCTCATCTCTGCCAAAATGCCCTCATGACAGTCACAATGTCCCTGATCTCAGCCACTATGTCTTTACTACAGCCACAATTACCTTCATGCCAGCCACAGAGTTCTCCATTCCTTTATTTGCCAACCACAATGGGATAATGCCAGCTACAATGACCTTCATGTCAGCCACAATGCACTCAATGCCCACTTTCCAAAAATAAAGCCTCCATACCACACACAATGCCGACATGAGAACAGCTATATCCCTTCCTTCAGTCACAATTCCCCCATGCCAGCCACATTGTACATTATTCCAGGAACAATGCCACCAATGCCCCTTATGCCAACCACAATGCCCCAATGAACAACACAATTTGCTAAATGTCTATTATGAGAGAATTTCCTCCATGCCAGCCACAATGCCCTGAATGACCCCCTGAATGACCCATATGCCTACTACAATGTCCCTTTGACAACCACAAAGCTCTATGTAACCCACAATGTGAACAATGTACCTTATCTATGCAGCAATGCCCTAAATGTCCCTTATGCAAACCTAAATGCCCCAATGACAACCACAAACCTTTAATGCCCATATGCCAAACATATTGCCTTCATGCCAGCCACAATGCCCTCACTTCCCCTTTGCCAAACAGGATAACTAGTTAAATGACAACCACATACATTTAATGCCCTATGAAAGCCAAAAAGCTCTCACTTGCCTCACACAAAGCCCTCCATGCCAGTCACAAAGCCCCCATGCCAGCATGATGGCACATGCTAGCCACAATGACACTATGAAATCAACAACGTTCCTTTTCCCAGTCAAAATGCTCCCTGGACAGCTACAATGTCCACAATGTCCCTTATCCCAGTCAAAATGCCCCCATGACAACTATAATGTCCCTTATACCAGACACAATGACAACCGCAATGCCCTCTATGACTCTTATGCCAACCACAATGAACCCAATGCTAGCCTCAATGCCCTCCATGCCAGCCACAATGCAATCAATGTCTCATATACAAAACAATTTAAATGCCCCATGACACTCACATGACAGCCATTATTCCCCTAGAACTGGTAGTATTCGACTGTGACAATTACAATCCCTCACGGTCTTTTTTACCAGCAACAATGCCCAAATAAACACCTCAATGCTCTCTATGCCAGCAACAATGCATCATGAGAGTCAAACTGCCCTCATGACAGCCACACTGTTTCTAAACTCAGCCACATTGCCAGCATAAAAGCCAAAATGTCCCCATAACAATCATAATAAATGCCTAATATTCTAGTCACAATGCCCTTGAAACCAATTACAATTCCTCAATAATAACCACAATGTCCACCATCCCAGCTACAATGCCTCCCATGGCAGCAGCAATGCCCACGTGCCAGCCACAATATCTCCATTATAGCCACAAAAACCCCTCATGACTGCAATGATACCATCTATTCTGATTTTGCAAGTCATAACGCCCTATCAAAGCCACAACGTCCTCCATGAACGCCACAATGTCCGCAGACACTACAATCCCGGAATGTGTCATATGCCAAGAACAATGCCTTCAATGCCAATTACAATTCCCCGAGGACAAACATAATACACTTGATGCTCTATATAATAGCTACGATGTCCACATGAAAGACACAATGTCCTTCATAGCCGTAAAATTTGCCTGAATGCCTACTATGTCTACCTCAAAGCCTACATGAGAACCAAAATCCCTCAAATAGCAGCAGAAAAAGACCAACCTCAATACGACCATGACAACCACTATTTCCTTTGATGGCCTATATGCCCCCTTGTCAACTACAATGCCTCATTGCACACTGTAGTAGCCACAATGCCCACAAATTCTCCATGACAGTCATAATACCCCCATGACAGCGACACAATGGCAGCCAAAATGCCCTAATTGCCAATTATAAATTCCTCGAGGATATCCCCAATGCCCCAATTTCTCCCTATGCGGGCCACAATGCAATCCATGTCAACCACAATGCGCAAATGGCAGAAAAACTTTCCTAATGGGAAAGGGGAGATGGTGATGAATGTGTATGCTGGAATGTAAATGCAGTGTACCCATGTGTAGAACACAAAGGCATTTACAATGCCCTTAAATATCTATAGCCAAAATATGTTCTACTAGACATATATCCTTATATACCAGGAAGGTATTACCACACCTCTGAAAGTCCAGAGCTAGAAACTACCATGATAATTATCAGTAATTAATAATAATATTAATTACCAGTCCTCTGATTCCACTATTGCCGCTGACTGGAGGATACCATATCTTGCTTTTCTTCACTTTCAAATAGATACCTAGAAAAAAAAAAAAGAAAAAGAGGTGTGATAATACGTTCCTGGTATATGCTATAGATGTATTGGAAACAGTAAAAAGATGTTAGTGTGTCTAGTTTCTAATAAAACCCAATTTAATGATTCTATGAAATCACCAAAATCCCATATGGCAGCTAAAATGTCCCCATTACAGCTACAAAGTCCAGTGTTCCTTATTCCTTTCACAATGCCCCTTATCCAAACCACATTGCTCTCAATATCGCCTAAGCCAAACTGCAATACTATCATAACAGCCTCAATGGCTTTAATGGCCCTATGACAACTACAATGCCCCATGACCGTCAAAAAAGTAATCATGCCATTATTTCAGCCAAATGCCACCATAACAACCAAAATGCCATCAATTGCCATTATGCCAGCAGCCACAATAGCACTACGTGAGCCACAATTTACTTTAGCGCAG
The DNA here is from genome assembly GCF_050947455.1 of Rhinoderma darwinii. Lineage (NCBI taxonomy): Eukaryota > Metazoa > Chordata > Amphibia > Anura > Rhinodermatidae > Rhinoderma > Rhinoderma darwinii. The sequence goes on from NC_134689.1 coordinate 168,328,336, forward strand.
CCACAGTGCTGCCAATGCCTCAATGCCAGCCCCAATGCTTCCATGATCGCTAAATTGTCCTCCATGCCAGCCAGTGCTCTAAATGCCAGCTAAACTGCCCCCATGAAACAAACAATGTCCTTTTTCCCAGTCAAAATGCTCCCTAAGCCAACATCAATAGAACCATGACAACTAAAAAGCCCCATGACAACCACAATGCCCTCATTATCCACTTTAATAGATGCAATGCTTACCTAAAATAAACAATGCCTCCATGACACTGTCACAATGTCCCCATGACAGCCACTATCCCCAAATTACTCATATGCGAACCACAATGCCCTCAGTGCCATTTACAAATTTATCGAACAACCAGAAGGCCCTCAATTATATCTATGCCAGCATCAATGCCACCACAAATGTCACATTGCACTCCATATCAGCCACAATGGCCTGAATGCCTTTTTTGCATACCTCAATGCCCCATGACAACTACAAAGTCCCTATGTCAACCACAATTCCTCCTATGTCAGCAGCAATGCCTACGTGCCAGCCGCAATGCTCCTATAAGAGCCATTATGCCCACATGACTACCACACTGTCCCTGAGCCGAACCACAATATCTCCATTACAGCCACAATGCTCTCAATTCCCCTTTTGCCAACAAAAATGCAGAAATGACACAATGCACTCCATGCCAGTCACAAAGCCATTAATGACCCTATTCCAACTAGATTGCACCTATTTTATGCACACTGCCCCTAATGTAAGCCACAACGGTTATATGACACCCGCAATATGTCTTATCCAAATATCCCAATTCAAGCAACATTGCCCCCATAACGTCTCTTAGAACTGCCAAAAAGCCCACGACAGCTACAAAATCTCTTTTATCCCAGACACAATGCCCCTTGACGACCATAATGCCCACAAGGACTCTTATGACAGTCACAAAACGCCCATGACAAACACAATGACCCCAATGCTAGCAACAATGCCCTCTATGCCAGGCACAATGCCCTCAATGTCTCATATACAAACCAATTACAATTACCCATGACACTAACAATACCGTCAATGCTTACATGACAGTCACAGTGCCCCATGCCAGGTACTTTGTCCTCATGACAATCATATTTCTCTCAATGCCTCCTATGCCAGCCACAATTCCCCCTTAGCAATTAGGAATACAACCATGACAACCACAATGCCTCATAACCAAAATGCCCTCATTGTCCACTTTACCAGTCACAAAGCCCAAATAAAAACCATGATGCTTCCAAAATAGTCACAATGACCTCATGATAGCCACACGGTCTTTAATCCCAGTCACAATGTCCCAATGAAAGCCACAATGTCCCCTGACAACCACAATCTCAGAATGCATCACATGCCAGCAAACATGCCTGCAATACTAATTACAATTCCCAAAGGACAACAATGCTCTCAATGCTCCCTATTCCAGCCACAATGCCCCCGTGAAAGCCACAATATCCTCCATTGCAGTAAAATTCCCCTTAATGCAGCCTATGTCTACTCCAATGCCCCCATGATAACTACAAAGCCTCACGTGGCAGAAGCAAAAGGACAACCGCAATACAACCATGACACCCACAATGCCCCTTGACATACTATTCGCCCCATGACAACTAAACTGCCTCATAACTCACTTTAGCAGACACAAGTACCCACATAAATTCCACAATGCCTCTATTACAGCCACACTGTCTGTAATCCCAGACGCAATGTCCCCACGAAAGCCACAATGTCCCCATGACAACCACAATCCCTGAATGCCTCATATACCAGTCAAAATGCCTCAGTGCCAATTTTAAATGTGTCAACAAAAACCACAATGCCCTCAATTCCCCCTATTCCAGCTACAACGCCCTCTATGCCAGCCACAATGCCCACATGAAAGCCAAAAATGTCCTTTGGGGAAAGAAAGATGGGGATGCATGTGTATGTTGGAATGTAAATGCAGTGCACCCATGTACAGAAAACGAAGGAATTTACAATGCCCTTAAATATCTATAGCCAATATATGTTCTACTAGACATATATCCTTATATATCATGAAGGTATTACCACACCTCTGAAAGTCCAGAGCTAGAAACTAGCATGATAATTTTCAGTAATTAATAATAATATTAATTACCAGTCCTCTGATTCCTCTACTGCCGCTGACTGGAGGATACCATATCTTGCTCCTCTTGACTTTCAAATAGACACCTAAATAAAAAATAAATAAAAAAGAGGTGTGATAATACGTTCCTGGTATATGCTATAGATGTATTGGATCAGTAAAGAGATGTTAGTGTGCCTAGTTTCTAATAAAGCCCAAACTGTTTTCTAGGAGCACTTAAACCCTTTCTGGGACACATTCTGATTTGCAAAGCTAGAGATTCCACCTCAAGCCTTTCTATCCAAGAGAATGCACAGACCACCCCATCTTGACTAGAAGCCACAAGTCGGATATAATTGACTCTGATCACAACCCCAAAATTAGTCACCAATCACATTAAAGATCAGATGTCTAGAAGAAATTGCACTCTCCTCCACATCTGTTTAAAACAGAAAACCATTCTACAATCTATTCAGTGGACCATTTACAACTCATTTATAACATGGGCCTAAATGTGACAGAGAGTACATAGTAAAGCGAATATCATCCATCAGGAAAAATATCACACATTCAATAAAGACCTCACATGCGCCATGTTATGACACACAGTGATATCACTAGTAGTGAAAATAGCTGGACAATGACTTGCAACTTTTGGCCAAATGACTAGAGAGGCAAAGAAAAGGAGACACATCAACTATACTGCGCCACTCATAGCAAAAAAATGAAGCCATGCCCACACAAATACCACAAAAATGAACCATATTTCAGGATAGACTTTCATGAACACAGCTGATAACCAGAAAGATTGTGTAGCATAATGAGAAACAAAATATACTGGGCTTGGCAAGGACATTGTCATTTTTTAATTTAGGAACACCTCAACCAAACCACATCTGACCAGGGAAATCCAACTCAAAATCATTTTATTCTCAAAACTGCATGAATTATTTCTATCACACCTACTTTACTTAATGATAATACTTTCTATAGGAATTTTAACACTAAAAACATACTTTTACTCAAATGTTTAAGTAACTGTTTCTCACTTAACTTGTGCATCCTGTAACAAAAACCCTCTGAGTAAAATCTATTTTTCTTCTTTGCTCTCCTAAATTAACAAGTTTTGACAAAATACTTCAATGACAGCCAAAATGCCACTATGACAGCTACATTGCCCCTTATCACAGCCACTATGCCCCCATGACATCCACAATACCGAAATGGCTCCAATGCCAGCCAAAATACCCCAAAAAGACACAATGCTCTTCAGGCCAGCCACATTGCCCACATAACACCCACCATGTACCTTATCCCATCGCCAACGCCCCCATGCCAGCTACGAAGTTCTTATAAGAGCCGCTATGCCTTATGCCAGCCACATTGCCTCCTTTTAAGTTACCATACCCCCACGACTGTCAAAATGATCCTATGAAACATATAATGTCCGTCATCTCCACCAAAATTTCGCAATGACTGCAACAATCCCGTCAATGGCTGTTTTACTAGCAACAATGCCCTCACGACATCCCTCAACATCCATAATCCCAGCCACAATGCCCCATGATCCCACCAATGCCGCAATGACAGCCAAACGGTCTCTTATCCCAGCAACAATTCCACCACGAAGACCACAATGTTACCATTACAACCATAATCTCTAAATTCTTCATATGCCAGACACAATGCCTTCAATTTTAACTTCAATTCCTCGATAACCACCACAGCGCCCCCATATAGGCCACTATTTCCTCCATGTCCTGAATTCCTCCTTTGTGAACAGCAATAATGCGATGACAACCACAATGCACCCAATGCCAGGTACAATGCCCTGCAATCCAATTTTACCAACCACAATGCGACCATGACAGCCAGAATACAATCTTTGCCAGAAACAATGCCCTCAATGGCCATATGCCAGCAAGAAAGCCCATGTGCCACCCACGCCTGCATGTCAGCTTCAATAATTAAAGGATACCCGATATATACATTATGCCAGCCACAATGCCCCAATGACAAACACAAACCTTTAATTCCCCTATTGCAGTCACAATGCCCCAAGACAGCTAAAAAGCCCTGAATTACCCATTTGCCAGCTGAAAAACCCTCTATGCCAGTCACAATGCCCTCACTTCTTCCTTTGCAAAGCACAATGACTCCATGCCAGCCACAAAGTTCCAATGCCAGCCACAAAGCTGCCATGCCAGCCACAATGTTTCCATCACTCCTGCGATGGCCATTATCCCAGCAAGAATGCCAAGGCTGCTATGACAGCCACAATGATGTCAATGGCCTTTATGACAGCTACAATGTTCCCATGCCAGCCACAATGTACTTTATCCCAGCAGCAATGCCGCCTACAACCATTATCCCAGCTACAATGCCCGCCAATGTCCTTAATGCAAGCCACAGTGCCCTCACAGCTCATATACAATCTACAATGCGCCCATGTCAGCCAAACTCTGTTTTATCCCAGCATCATTACCACTATGAAAACCACATTGTTCCTATTACAAACACAATCCCCTAATGCCTTATATGACAGACACAATGATTTTAATGCCAATTTAAATTCCTCGATCAGAACCACATTGCCCTCATTGCTTTCTATGTCAGCCACAATGCTCCCATGTAAGTCACTATGCACTTCATACCAGTCACAATGTCTTGAATGCCTCCTTTGCGAGCCACAATGCTGGCATAACAACTACAAAGACCCCAAGACAGCCATAATACCTCTTATGCCAGCACTTTCATCTTCGCCAACAACCACATGAGACACATATTTCCATGCCAGCCACAGTGACACCTGCCAGCCACAATGCCCTCATGTCATCTGCTATGTCCCTTATCCCAGTCAAAATGCCCCTATTAACCAGTGTTCTCCATGCCAGCCACATTGCCAACCAATTACAAAGCCCCATGACAGCCACAAAAATCACATGACAATCATAATGCCACCAACAAATCACCAATAACCCATATCCAAGACAAAATATCCCCATGACAGCTACAATGTCCCCAGTGTCTCTATTCCCACGACACAATGCCCTCAAAACTCATTATGCGCTTATCTCCGCAAAAATTCCCTCTTGACAGCCACAATGTCCTTTATGCCCGCCGGACTGCCCCAATGGCAATCACAAACATTCAATGCCCGTATGCCAACCATATTGCCTCACAGTCACTGTGCCAGTCATAATTGCACGTCATCCAAAATGCCCACGAGACCTGCTATGTCCCATTTCCCAGTCAAAATGCCGTCATGACATCCACAATGACGTCATTAACCCTTATGCCAGCTACAATGCCACTATGAAAGCCACAATGTTCTCTACCCCTGCAACAGTGCAACCAATGCCCCCATGACAGCCACAATGCCGTCAATGGCCCTTATGTCAGCTACAAAGCAACTATGAAAGCCACAATGAACTTTATCCCTGCTAGATGCAACCAATGCCTCTTATGCCAGCCATAATGCCTCCATGACAACCACAATGACCCCATTGCTAGCAACAATACCAGCCATAATGCCCTAAATGTCTTACATACCAACGAACCACAAAACCCCCATGACAGTCTTTAAAAACCCACAACAGCCACAAATGAAATTAACAATGTCCCTTATCCCAGCTAAAATGCCCCCATGACGACTACAATATCCACGATGTCCCTTATCCCAGACACAATGCCCCATGATGACGACAATGCCCTCAATGACTCTTAAGCCAGTCACAATACCCCCATTTAAACCACAATTAACCCAATGCTAGCAACAATGCCCTCATGCCAGCCACAATGCCCTCAATGTCTCACATACTAACCAATCACAATTCCCCATGATACTCACAATTCCTGCCATGATGATGATGTTCACTATTCCTCTACAACAGCCACAATGCGACCATGACAACTACAAATCCTTCACTGGTAATTTTACCAGCCACAATGCCCAAAAAAACACCTTAATGCTCTTCATGCCAGCCATACTGGTTTTAATTTCAGCCACATTGCCAACTTGAAAGCCAAAATGTCACCATGACAATCACAATCCCAAATGCCTAAAATGCTAGTCAAAATGCCCTCAATACCAATTCCTCGATGATAACCACGATGCCCACAATGTCCAACATCCCAGCCACAATGCCTCCCATGGCAGCAGCAATGCCCATGTGCCAGTCACTATGCTCCCATGACCATCACATTGTCCCTTATACCAGACACAAAACCCTCTAGCCACAATGCACTCAATTCCCCTTTTGCCAACGACAATGCAAAAATGACAGCCACAATGCCCTCCATGCAAGTCACAATGCCAATCATGACCCAATGCAATACAGAATAGAACTACACTAACCAGAATGAACATAATGCAAGCCACAATGCCATAATGATAACCGCTATATGCCTTATCCTAGTCGGAATGCCCCAATGCAAGCCACAATGGCTCCAATTTTGATAACAATGTCCAAGTGCCAGCCACAATGCTCCCATAAGAGCCACTATGCCCAAGTGACACACACAATGTGCCTTATCCCAGCAACAATAGCTCCATTATAGCGAAAATTCCCTCTATGCCAGCCACTATGACCTCAATTCTGCTATTGTCAAAAATAATTCCCCATGCCAGCCACAATGTTCTTAATGCCAGCCATTTTTCTCCCAAAGCCCCTTATGCAAGCCGAATGCCACAATGACAACCACAAACCTTCAATGCCCCTACACCACTCAATATGTCCTAATTTGACAAACACATTGCCGTCACTTCCCCTTTTGCCAACCACCACATGACAGACACTAGTCCCCTATGCAAGCCATAATGACACCCGCCAGCCAAAATGCTCTCATAATACCTGCTATGTCCCTTATCCAAGCCAAAATGGCCCAATAATAGCCACAATATCCATCATGCCCGCCACAATGACAACCAATCACAAAAAAAACCTTCATAGTCACAATGCCCCGTGACAGTCACCATGTACCCATGAAATCAACAATATCCCACATCCCAGCAAAAAAGCCTCGGTGAAGGATACAATGTACAGTGTTCATCATCCCATCCACAATGCCCCTTAAGCCAGCCACATTGCTCTCAATGCCCCACTATCCATTTGCAGTACAACCATGACAACAACACTGCCCCATGACAACCAAAATACCCTCATGACAACTACAATGCCCACTTTGCCAGTCACAAAGCACAAATAAAAACCACAATGCCTCCAAAAAAGTCACAATGCCATCATGACAGCCACATTGTCTCTAATCCCAGTCATGGTGTCCCCATGAAAGCCACAATGTCCCCTGACAAACACAATCATGGAATGCATCATATACCAGCAACAATGACAATTAGAATTTCCTGAGGACAACCATAATGCCAGCCAAAATGTCCCCATATAGGCCACTATGTCCTATAGCAGTAAAAATACCCTGTATGCCTCCAATGCTCCCGTGACAATTACAAAGCTTTACATGACAACAGCAATAGGCCAACCGCAAAACAACCATGACAACCACAATGCCCCTTGATGGCCTAGATGCCTCATAACAGCTACAAAGCTTCATTACCCACTTTAGCAGCCGCAATGCCAACATAAATACCTCAATGCTCTCCATGTAAGCCCTAATGCCCACAATGTCCCTTATGTCAGCCACTATGTCTTTATCACAGCCACAATGAGCTTCATGCCAGCCGCAGTGCTTTCAATTTATTTTTTGTCATCCAGGAAGGAATTATGCCAGTTACCATGCCCTTCATGACAGCAAGAATGCACTTAATGCCCACTTTCCAAAAAGAAAGCCTCCATACCACCCACAAAGCCCCCATGCAAGCTACAATGCAGACATGACAACAGCTAAAAACCTTATCCCAGTCAAAACTCCCCCATGACAGCCACAATGTACTTTATACCTGCAGCAACACTGTCAATGTACCTTATGCTCGCCACAATGCCTCTATGACCACAAGCCTTTACCGCCTCTATGCCAGCCACAAATCCTCAGAATAACCAAAATGCCTCACTTCCTCCTTTGCCAGTTACAATGACCTCCGTGCCAGCTAGAATGCCCTTAATACTTTCTTTGCCAGCCACAATATCCCCAAGACTGCCACAAAGCCCTCATGCCAGCCATAATGACACATTCCAGCCACAATGCCCCCATGCCAGACACAATGTACTTAATCCCAGCAACAATGCCCCTTTTGCCAGCCACAATGCCCAATGCCAACCACAAACCTTTAATGACCGTATGCCAACTAAACTGCATCCATGACTGCCAAATTGTCATCACAACCCCTTTTGCGAGACACAACGCCATTTATACCAGCCACAGTTCGCTCACTTCCCCCTTGGCAAACCACAATGACACCATGACAACCACAAAGCCCTCATGTCAGCAATAATGCAAGCCACCATAACACCCGCTATGTCTATTATTCCAGCCAAAATGCCACCATGACAGTCACAATGTACTTTATCCTAGCAACAATGCTGCTAATGCCCCTTATGCTAACCACAAGGACGCAATGACAACCACATACCTTCAATGCCCCAAAGACATCCAAAACTCTGTAATTTGTCTAAGACAAAGCCCTCCATGCCAGCCACAATGTACTCACTTCCTCATTGCCTACCACAATGTCCACAGGACAGTCATAAAGCCCCCATGCCAGCCATGATGGCACATGCCTGCCACAGTGCACACATTAAACCCGCTATGTCCCTTTTCCCAGCCAACATGCCGCTATGACAGCCACAATATCGACAATGCCTCTTATGCCATCCACATAACCTCCCCAATGGTAGCCACGGTGCTTTCCATGCCAGTCACAATTCCCCTTATGACAGCTGCTATGTCCCTTATCCCAGACAAAATGCCACCAATGTTAGCTACAGTATTCACCATGCCAGCTACATTGCCAACCAACCACAAAGCCCCATGACAGCCACTAAAACTCAATGACAGTCACAATGCCACCAATAACCATATCCAAGCCAAAATATCCTTATGACATCTACAATGTCCACAGCAGTATCTCTCGTACTCACAATGCCCTTAAAATCCATTATGCCAGCCACATTGCTCACAATGCCCTAAGCCAACCACAATACAACCATGACAACCACAATAGCTTTAATGCCCCTATTAAAATGTTCCCATAATATTCGCAAAATCCCTTATCTCTGCCAAAATGCCCTCATAACAGTCACAATATCCCTGATCTCAGCCACTATGTCTTTACTACAGCCACAATGACCTTCATGCCAGCCACAGAGTTCTCCATTCCTTTATTTGCCAACCACAGTGGGATAATGCCAGCTACAATAACCTTCATGTCAGCCACAATGCACTTAATGCCCACTTTCTAAAAATAAAGCCTCCATACCACCCACAATGCCGACATGAGAACAGCTATATCCCTTCCTTCAGTCACAATTCCCCCATGCCAACCACATTGTACATCACAGGAACAATGGCACCAATGCCCCTTATGCCAACCACAATGCCCCAATGAACAACACAATTTGCTTAATGTCTATTATGACAGTCACAATGCCCCTGTGACCAGAATTTCCTCCATGCCAGCCACAATGCCCTGAATGACCCCCTGAATGACCCATATGCCTACTAAAATGTCCCTTTGACAACCACAAAGCTCTATGTAACCCACAATGTGAACAATGTACCTTATCTATGCAGCAATGCCCTAAATGTCCCTTATGCCAACCTAAATGCCCCAATGACAACCACAAACCTTTAATGCCCATATGCCAAACATATTGCCTTTATGCCAGCCACAATGCCCTCACTTCCCCTTTGCCAATCACGATGGTTAAATGACAACCACATACATTTAATGCCCCTATGAAAGCCAAAAAGCTCTCACTTGCCTCACACAAAGCCCTCCATGCCAGTCACAAAGCCCCCATGCCAGCATGATGGCACATGCTAGCCACAATGACACTATGAAATCAACAACGTTCCTTTTCCCAGTCAAAATGCCCCCTGGACAGCTACAATGTCCACAATGCCCCTTATCCCAGTCAAAATGCCCCCATGACAACTATAATGTCCTTTATACCAGACACAATGACAACCGCAATGCCCTCTATGACTCTTATGCCAGCCACAATGCCCCCATTACAACCACAATGAACCCAATGCTAGCCTCAATGCCCTCCATGCCAGCCACAATGCAATCAATGTCTCATATACAAAACAATTTAAATGCCCCATGACACTCACATGACAGCCATTATTCCCCTAGAACTGGTAGTATTCGACTATTACAATTACAATCCCTCACGGTCTATTTTATCAGCAACAATGCCCAAATAAACACCTCAATGCCTTCTATGCCAGCAACAATGCATCATGAGAGTCAAACTGCCCTCATGACAGCCACACTGTTTCTAAACTCAGCCACATTGCCAGCATAAAAGCCAAAATGTCGCCATAACAATCATAATAAATACATGCCTAATATTCTAGTCACAATGCCCTTGAAACCAATTACAATTCCTCAATAATAACCACAATGTCCACCATCCCAGCTACAATGCCTCCCATGGCAGCAGCAATGCCCACGTGCCAGCCACAACATCTCCATTATAGCCACAAAAAACCCTCATGACTGCAATGATACCATCTATTCTGATTTTGCCAGTCATAATACCCTATCAAAGCCACAACGTCCTCCATGCCAGTCACACTTCTCTCAATGCCCCATATGCCAATCAAATCCCCCACTTTATCCATTATCAATACAACCATGACAACCCCTATGACAACCATAGTGCCCCATGACAGCTAAAATTCCTTCATTGACCACTTTACCAGTCACAATGCCAGCAAAAAAAACCACAATGACTCCAAAAAGTCACAATGCCCTCAAGACAGCCGCCCTGTCTCTAAACCCAGTCTTGATTTTTCCATGAAAGCCACAATGTCCGCTGACCACTACAATCCCGGAATGTGTCATATGCCAAGAACAATGCCTTCAATGCCAATTACAATTCCCCGAGGACAACCATAATACACTTAATGCTCTCTATAATAGCTACAATGTCCACATGGAAGACACAATGTCCTTCATAGCCGTAAAATTTGCCTGAATGCCTACTATGTCTACCTCAAAGCCTACATGAGAACCACAATCCCTCAAATAGCAGCAGAAAAAGACCAACCTCAATACGACCATGACAACCACTATTTCCTTTGATGGCCTATTTGCCCCCTTGTCAACTACAATGCCTCATTGCACACTGTAGTAGCCACAATGCCCAAAAATTCTCAATGACAGTCATAATACCCCCATGACAGCGACACAATGCCAGCCAAAATGCCCTAAATGCCAATTATAAATTCCTCGAGGATATCCCCAATGCCCTAATTTCTCCCTATGCGGGCCACAATGCAATCCATGTAAACCACAATGCGCAAATGACAGAAAAACTTTCCTAATGGCAAAGGGGAGATGGTGATGAATGTGTATGCTGGAATGTAAATAGAGTGTACCCATGTGTAGAACACAAAGGCATTTACAATGCCCTTAAATATCTATAGCCAAAATATGTTCTACTGGACATATATCCTTATACACCAGGAAGGTATTACCACACCTCTGAAAGTCCAGAGCTAGAAACTACCATGATAATTATCAGTAATTAATAATAATATTAATTACCAGTCCTCTGATTCCACTATTGCCGCTGACTGGAGGATACCATATCTTGCTTTTCTTCACTTTCAAATAGATACCTAGAAAAAAAAAAAGAAAAAGAGGTGTGATAATACGTTCCTGGTATATGCTATAGATGTATTGGAAACAGTAAAAAGATGTTATTGTGTCTAGTTTCTAATAAAACCCAATTTAACGCTTCTATGAAATCACCAAAATCCCATATGGCAGCTAAAATGTCCCCATTACAGCTACAAAGTCCAGTGTTCCTTATTCCTTTCACAATGCCCCTTATCCATACCACATTGCTCTCAATATCGCCTAAGCCAAACTGCAATACTATCATAACAGCCTCAATGGCTTTAATGGCCCTATGACAACTACAATGCCCCATGACCGTCAAAAAAGTAATCATGCCATTATTTCAGCCAAATGCCACCATAACAACCAAAATGCCATCAATTACCATTATGCCAGCAGCCACAATACCACTACGTGAGCCACAATTTACTTTAGCGCAGCCACAGTGCTGCCAATGCCTCAATGCCAGCCCCAATGCTTCAATGATCGCTAAATTGTCCTCCATGCCAGCCAGTGCTCTAAATGCCAGCTAAATTGCCCCCATGAAACAAACAATGTCCTTTTTCCCAAGTCAAAATGCTCCCTAAGCCAACATCAATAGAACCATGACAACTAAAAAGCCCCATGACAACCACAATGCCCTCATTATCCACTTTAATAGATGCAATGCTTACCTAAAATCCACAATGCCTCCATGACACTGTCACAATGTCCCCATGACAGCCACTATCCCCAAATTACTCATATGCGAACCACAATGCCCTCAGTGCCATTTACACATTTATCGAACAACCAGAAGGCCCTCAATTATATCTATGCCAGCATCAATGCCACCACAAATGTCACATTGCACTCCATATCAGCCACAATGGCCTGAATGCCTTTTTTGCATACCTCAATGCCCCATGACAACTACAAAGTCCCTATGTCAATCACAATTCCTCCTATGTCAGCAGTAATGCCTACGTGCCAGCCGCAATGCTCCTATAAGAGCCATTATGCCCACATGACTGCCACACTGTCCCTGAGCCGAACCACAATATCTCCATTACAGCCACAATGCTCTCAATTCCCCTTTTGGCAACAAAAATGCAGAAATGACACAATGCACTCCATGCCAGTCACAAAGCCATTAATGACCCTATTCCAACTAGATTGCACCTATTCTACGCACACTGCCCCTAATGTAAGCCACAATGGTTACATGACACCCGCAATATGTCTTATCCAAATATCCCAATTCATTGCAACATTGCCCCCATAACGTCTCTTAGAACTGCCAAAAAGCCCCCGACAGCTACAAAATTTCTTTTATCCCAGACACAATGCCCCATGACGACCATAATGCCCACAAGGACTCTTATGACGGTCAGAAAACCCCCATGACAACCACAATGACCCAATGCTAGCAACAATGCCCTCTATGCCATGCACAATGCACTCAATGTCTCAGATACAAACCAATTACCCATGACACTCACAATACCGTCAATGCTTACATGACAGTCACAGTGCCCCATGCCAGGTACTTTGTCCTCATGACAATCATATTTCTCTCAATGCCTCCTATGTCAGCCACAATGCCCCCTTAGGAATTAGGAATACAACCATGACAACCACAATGCCTCATAACCAAAATGCCCTCATTGTCCACTTTACCAGTCACAAAGCCCAAATAAAAACCATGATGCCTCCAAAATAGTCACAATGACCTCATGACAGCCACACAGTCTTTAATCCCAGTCACAATGTCCCAATGAAAGCCACAATGTCCCCTGACAACCACAATATCAGAATGCATCACATGCCAGCAAACATGCCTGCAATACCAATTACAATTCCCAAAGGACAACAATGCTCTCAATGCTCCCTATGCCAGCCACAATGCCCCCGTGAAAGCCACAATATCCTCCATTGCAGTAAAATTCCCCTTAATGCAGCCTATGTCTACTCCAATGCCCCCATGATAACTACAAAGCCTCATGCGGCAGAAGCAAAATGACAACCGCAATACAACCATGACACCCACAATGCCCCTTGACATACTATTCGCCCCATGACAACTAAACTGCCTCATAACTCACTTTAGCAGCCACAAGTACCCACATAAATTCCACAATGCCTCTATTACAGCCACACTGTCTGTAATCCCAGATGCAATGTCCCCACGAAAGCCACAATGTCCCCATGACAACCCCAATCCCTGAATGCCTCATATACCAGTCAAAATGCCTCAGTGCCAATTTTAAATGTGTCAACAAAAACAACAATGCCCTCAATTCCCCCTATTCCGGCTACAACGCCCTCTATGCCAGCCACAATGCCCACATGAAAGCCAAAAATATCCTTTGGGGAAAGAAAGATGGGGATGCATGTGTATGTTGGAATGTAAATGCAGTGCGCCCATGTACAGAAAACGAAGGAATTTACAGTGCCCTTAAATATCGATAGCCAATATATGTACTACTAGACATATAGCCTTATATACCATGAAGGTATTACCACACCTCTGAAAGTCCAGAGCTAGTAACTAGAATGATAATATTCAGTAATTAATAATAATATTAATTACCAGTCCTCTGATTCCTCTATTGCCGCTGACTGGAGGATACCATATCTTGCTTCTCTTCACTTTCAAACAGACACCTAAATAAAAAAATTAAAAAAGAGGTGTGATAATACGTTCCTGGTATATGCTATAGATGTATTGGATCAGTAAAGAGATGTTAGTGTGCCTAGTTTCTAATAAAGCCCGAACTGTTTTCTAGGAGCACTTAAACCCTTTCTGGGATACATTCTGAGGAGCAAAGCTAGAGATTCCACCTCAAGCCTTTCTATCCAAGAGAATGCACAGACCACCCCACCTTGACTAGAAGCCACAAGTCGGATATAATTGACTCTGATTACAACCCCAAAATTAGTCACCAATCACATTAAAGATCAGATGTCTAGAAGAAATAGCACTCTCCTCCACATCTGTTTAAAACAGAAAACCATTCTACAATCTATTCAGTGGACCATTTACAACTCATTTATAACATGGGCCTAAATGTAACAGAGAGTACATAGTAAAGCGAATATCATCCATCAGGAAAAATATCACACATTCAATAAAGACCTCACATGCGCCATGTTATGACACACAGTGATATCACTAGTAGTGAAAATAGCTGGACAATGACTTGCAACTTTTGGCCAAATGACTTGAGAGGCAAAGAAAAGGAGACACATCAACTATACTGCGCCACTCATAGCAAAAAAAGGAAACCATGCCCACACAAATACTACAAAAATGAACCATATTTCAGGATAGACTTTCATGAACACAGCTGATAACCAGGAAGATTGTGTAACATAATGAGAAACAAAATATACTGGGCTTGGCAAGGACATTGTCATTTTTAAATTTAGGAACACCTCAACCAAACCACATCTGACCAGGGAAATCCAACTCAAAATCATTTTATTCTCAAAACTGCATGAATTATTTCTATCACACCTACTTTACTTAATGATAATACTTTCTATAGGAATTTTAACACTAAAAACATACTTTTACTCAAATGTTTAAGTAACTGTTTCTCACTTAACTTGTGCCTCCTGTAACAAAAACCCTCTGAGTAAAATCTATTTTTCTTCTTTGCTCTCCTAAATTAACAAGTTTTGACAAAATTCTTCAATGACAGCCAAAATGCCCCTATGACAGCTACATTGCCCCTTATCACAGCCACTATGCCCCCATGACATCCACAATACCTAAATGGCTCCAATGCCAGCCAAAATACCCCAAAAAGACACAATGCACTTCAGGCCAGCCACATTGCCCTCATAACACCCACCATGTACCTTATCCCATCGCCAACGCCCCCATGCCAGCTACGAAGTTCTTATAAGAGCCGCTATGCCTTATGCCAGCCACATTGCCTCCTTTTAAGTTACCATACCCCCACGACTGTCAAAATGATCCTATGACACATATAATGTCCGTCATCTCCACCAAAATTTCGCAATGACTGCCACAATCCCGTCAATGGCTGTTTTACTAGCAACAATGCCCTCACGACATCCCTCAACATCCATAATCCCAGCCACAATGCCCCATGATCCCACCAATGCCGCAATTACAGCCAAACGGTCTCTTATCCCAGCAACAATTCCACCACGAAGACCACAATGTTACCATTACAACCATAATCTCTAAATTCTTCATATGCCAGACACAATGCCTTCAATTTTAACTTCAATTCCTCGATAACCACCACAGCGCCCCCATATAGGCCACTATTTCCTCCATGTCCTGAATTCCTCCTTTGTGAACAGCAATAATGCGATGACAACCACAATGCATCCAATGCCAGGTACAATGCCCTGCAATCCAATTTTACCAACCACAATGCGACCATGACAGCCAGAATACAATCTTTGCCAGAAACAATGCCCTCAATGCCCATATGCCAGCAAGAAAGCCCATGTGCCACCCACGCCTGCATGTCAGCTTCAATAATTAAAGGATACCCGATATATACATTATGCCAGCAACAATGCCCCAATGACAAACATAAACCTTTAATTCCCCTATTGCAGTCACAATGCCCCAAGACAGCTAAAAAGCCCGGAATTACCCATTTGCCAGCCGAAAAACCCTCTATGCCAGTCACAATGCCCTCACTTCTTCCTTTGCAAAGCACAATGGCTCCATGCCAGCCACAAAGATCCAATGCCAGCCACAATGTTTCCATCACTCCTGCTATGGCCATTATCCCAGCAAGAATGCCAAGGCTGCTATGACAGCGACAATGATGTCAATGGCCTTTATGACAGCTACAATGTCCCCATGCCAGCCACAATGTACTTTATCCCAGCAGCAATGCCGCCTACAACCATTATCCCAGCTACAATGCCCGCCAATGTCCTTAATGCAAGCCACAGTGCCCTCACAGCCCATATACAAACTACAATGCATCATTACCACTATGAAAACCACATTGTTCCCATTACAAACCGAATCCCCTAATGCCTTATATGACAGACACAATGATTTTAATGCCAATTTAAATTCCTCGATAAGAACCACATTGCCCTCATTGCTTTCTATTTCAGCCAAAATTCCCCCATGTATGTCACTATGCACTTCATACCAGTCACAATGTCTTGAATGCCTCCTTTGCGAGCCACAATGCTGGCATAACAACTACAAAGACCCCAAGACAGCCATAATACCTCTTATGCCAGCACTTTCATCTTCGCCAACAACCACATGAGACACAAATTGCCATGCCAGCCACAGTGACACCTGACAGCCACAATTCCCTCATGTCATCTGCTGTCCCTTATCCCAGTCAAAATGCCCCTGTTAACCAGTGTTCTCCATGCCAGCCACATTGCCAACCAATTACAAAGCCCCATGACAGCCACAAAAATCACATGACAATCATAATGCCACCAACAAATCACCAATAACCCATATCCAAGACAAAATTTCCCAATGACAGCTACAATGTCCCCAGTGTCTCTATTCCCACGACACAATGCCCTCAAAACCCATTATGCCAGCCACATTACCCTCAATGCCCCCTTAGCCATTCAAAATACTACCATAACAACCACAATGTCCTTAATGCCCCTTCTGACAACCACAATGCCTTATGACAACCAAAATGCTCTCATGACAACTACAATGCCCACTTTCCCAATCATAATGCCCACTTTAATACCACTGTTTCCAAAAGTCACAATGCCCTCATGACAACCACACTGTCTATAATTACAGTCACTATGTTCCCATCAAGGCCCCAATGTCCCCTTGACAACCACAGTTCCTGAATAAATCATATACCAGAAACAATGGCAAACAATTACAATTCCTCGAGAACAACCACAATGCCCTCAATGTTACTTATGCTAGCCACATTGCCCCCATTTAGGCCACAATGTCCTCCATAGTAGTAACAATACGCTGAATGCCTCCTATGTGTACCCCAATGCTCCCATGACAACTACAATGCTTCACATGACAGAAGCAAAAGGACAACCTCAATACAACTATGACAACCACAATGCCCCTTGACAGCCAGAATGCCCCCATGAAATCACCAAAATCCCAAAACCCAACCACAATACAACTATGACAACCACAATGCCCTCAGAGCCCCTAAGACAACTACATTGTCCTATGACAGCTAAAAAAGTAATCATGCCGGCCACAATATCTTTATGAAAGCCAATAAACCCCCATGACAGCCACAATGATCCCATCAGTTCTGCAATATCTCTTATCTCCGCAAAAAATTCCCTCTTGACAGCCACAATGTCCTTTATGCCCGCCGGACTGCCCCAATGGCAATCACAAACATTCAATGCCCGTATGCCAACCATATTGCCTCAAGCCACTGTGCCAGTCATAATTGCACGTCATCCAAAATGCCCACGAGACCTGCTATGTCCCATTTCCCAGTCAAAATGCCGTCATGACATCCATAATGACGTCATTAACCCTTATGCCAGCTACAATGCCACTATGAAAGCCACAATGCTCTCTATGCCAGCAACAATGCATCATGAGAGTCAAACTGCCCTCATGACTGCCACACTGTTTCTAAACTCAGCCACATTGCCAGCATAAAAGCCAAAATGTCCCCATAACAATCATAATAAATAAATGCCTAATATTCTAGTCACAATGCCCTTGAAACCAATTACAATTCCTCAATAATAACCACAATGTCCACCATCCCAGCTACAATGCCTCCCATGGCAGCAGCAATGCCCACGTGCCAGCCACAACATCTCCATTATAGCCACAAAAACCCCTCATGACTGCAATGATACCATCTATTCTGATTTTGCCAGTCATAACACCCTATCAAAGCCACAACGTCCTCCATGCCAGTCACACTTCTCTCAATGCCCCATATGCCAATCAAATCCCCCACTTTATCCATTATCAATACAACCATGACAACCCCTATGACAACCATAGTGCCCCATGACAGCTAAAATTCCTTCATTGACCACTTTACCAGTCACAATGCCAGCAAAAAAAAACACAATGACTCCAAAAAGTCACAATGCCCTCAAGACAGCCGCCCTGTCTCTAAACCCAGTCTTGATTTTTCCATGAAAGCCACAATGTCCGCTGACCACTACAATCCCGGAATGTGTCATATGCCAAGAACAATACCTTCAATGCCAATTACAATTCCCCGAGGACAACCATAATACACTTGATACTCTCTATAATAGCTACAATGTCCACATGAAAGACACAATGTCCTTCATAGCCGTAAAATTTGCCTGAATGCCTACTATGTCTACCTCAAAGCCTACATGAGAACCACAATCCCTCAAATAGCAGCAGAAAAAGACCAACCTCAATACGACCATGACAACCACTATTTCCTTTGATGGCCTATTTGCCCCCTTGTCAACTACAATGCCTCATTGCACACTGTAGTAGCCACAATGCCCACAAATTCTCAATGACAGTCATAATACCCCCATGACAGCGACACAATGCCAGCCAAAATGCCCTAAATGCCAATTATAAATTCCTCGAGGATATCCCCAATGCCCTAATTTCTCCCTATGCGGGCCACAATGCAATCCATGTAAACCACAATGCGCAAATGACAGAAAAACTTTCCTAATGGGAAAGGGGAGATGGTGATGAATGTGTATGCTGGAATGTAAATAGAGTGTACCCATGTGTAGAACACAAAGGCATTTACAATGCCCTTAAATATCTATAGCCAAAATATGTTCTACTGGACATATATCCTTATATACCAGGAAGGTATTACCACACCTCTGAAAGTCCAGAGCTAGAAACTACCATGATAATTATCAGTAATTAATAATAATATTAATTACCAGTCCTCTGATTCCACTATTGCCGCTGACTGGAGGATACCATATCTTGCTTTTCTTCACTTTCAAATAGATACCTAGAAAAAAAAAAAGAAAAAGAGGTGTGATAATACGTTCCTGGTATATGCTATAGATGTATTGGAAACAGTAAAAAGATGTTAGTGTGTCTAGTTTCTAATAAAACCCAATTTAACGCTGCTATGAAATCACCAAAATCCCATATGGCAGCTAAAATGTCCCCATTACAGCTACAAAGTCCAGTGTTCCTTATTCCTTTCACAATGCCCCTTATCCATACCACATTGCTCTCAATATCGCCTAAGCCAAACTGCAATACTATCATAACAGCCTCAATGGCTTTAATGGCCCTATGACAACTACAATGCCCCATGACCGTCAAAAAAGTAATCATGCCATTATTTCAGCCAAATGCCACCATAACAACCAAAATGCCATAAATTGCCATTATGCCAGCAGCCACAATACCACTACGTGAGCCACAATTTACTTTAGCGCAGCCACAGTGCTGCCAATGCCTCAATGCCAGCCTCAATGCTTCAATGATCGCTAAATTGTCCTCCATGCCAGCCAGTGCTCTAAATGCCAGCTAAATTGCCCCCATGAAACAAACAATGTCCTTTTTCCCAAGTCAAAATGCTCCCTAAGCCAACATGAATAGAACCATGACAACTAAAAAGCCCCATGACAACCACAATGCCCTCATTATCCACTTTAATAGATGCAATGCTTACCTAAAATCCACAATGCCTCCATGACACTGTCACGATGTCCCCATGACAGCCACTATCCCCAAATTACTCATATGCGAACCACAATGCCCTCAGTGCCATTTACACATTTATCGAACAACCAGAAGGCCCTCAATTATATCTATGCCAGCATCAATGCCACCACAAATGTCACATTGCACTCCATATCAGCCACAATGGCCTGAATGCCTTTTTTGCATACCTCAATGCCCCATGACAACTACAAAGTCCCTATGTCAATCACAATTCCTCCTATGTCAGCAGTAATGCCTACGTGCCAGCCGCAATGCTCCTATAAGAGCCATTATGCCCACATGACTGCCACACTGTCCCTGAGCCGAACCACAATATATCCATTACAGCCACAATGCTCTCAATTCCCCTTTTGGCAACAAAAATGCAGAAATGACACAATGCACTCCATGCCAGTCACAAAGCCATTAATGACCCTATTCCAACTAGATTGCACCTATTCTACGCACACTGCCCCTAATGTAAGCCACAATGGTTACATGACACCCGCAATATGTCTTATCCAAATATCCCAATTCTATGCAACATTGCCCCCATAACGTCTCTTAGAACTGCCAAAAAGCCCCCGACAGCTACAAAATTTCTTTTATCCCAGACACAATGCCCCATGACGACCATAATGCCCACAAGGACTCTTATGACGGTCAGAAAACCCCCATGACAACCACAATGACCCCAATGCTAGCAACAATGCCCTCTATGCCATGCACAATGCACTCAATGTCTCAGATACAAACCAATTACCCATGACACTCACAATACCGTCAATGCTTACATGACAGTCACAGTGCCCCATGCCAGGTACTTTGTCCTCATGACAATCATATTTCTCTCAATGCCTCCTATGTCAGCCACAATGCCCCCTTAGCAATTAGGAATACAACCATGACAACCACAATGCCTCATAACCAAAATGCCCTCATTGTCCACTTTACCAGTCACAGGGCCCAAATAAAAACCATGATGCCTCCAAAATAGTCACAATGACCTCATGACAGCCACACAGTCTTTAATCCCCGTCACAATGTCCCAATGAAAGCCACAATGTCCCCTGACAACCACAATATCAGAATGCATCACATGCCAGCAAACATGCCTGCAATACCAATTACAATTCCCAAAGGACAACAATGCTCTCAATGCTCCCTATGCCACTCACAATGTCCCCGTGAAAGCCACAATATCCTCCATTGCAGTAAAATTCCCCTTAATGCAGCCTATGTCTACTCCAATGCCCCCATGATAACTACAAAGCCTCATGCGGCAGAAGCAAAATGACAACCGCAATACAACCATGACACCCACAATGCCCCTTGACATACTATTCGCCCCATGACAACTAAACTGCCTCATAACTCACTTTAGCAGCCACAAGTACCCACATAAATTCCACAATGCCTCTATTACAGCCACACTGTCTGTAATCCCAGATGCAATGTCCCCACGAAAGCCACAATGTCCCCATGACAACCCCAATCCCTGAATGCCTCATATACCAGTCAAAATGCCTCAGTGCCAATTTTAAATGTGTCAACAAAAACCACAATGCCCTCAATTCCCCCTATTCCGGCTACAACGCCCTCTATGCCAGCCACAAGGCCCACATGAAAGCCAAAAATGTCCTTTGGGGAAAGAAAGATGGGGATGCATGTGTATGTTGGAATGTAAATGCAGTGCGCCCATGTACAGAAAACGAAGGAATTTACAGTGCCCTTAAATATCTATAGCCAATATATGTACTACTAGACATATAGCCTTATATACCATGAAGGTATTACCACACCTCTGAAAGTCCAGAGCTAGAAACTAGCATGATAATATTCAGTAATTAATAATAATATTAATTACCAGTCCTCTGATTCCTCTATTGCCGCTGACTGGAGGATACCATATCTTGCTTCTCTTCACTTTCAAACAGACACCTAAATAAAAAAATTAAAAAAGAGGTGTGATAATACGTTCCTGGTATATGCTATAGATGTATTGGGTCAGTAAAGAGATGTTAGTGTGCCTAGTTTCTAATAAAGCCCAAACTGTTTTCTAGGAGCACTTAAACCCTTTCTGGGATACATTCTGAGGAGCAAAGCTAGAGATTCCACCTCAAGCCTTTCTATCCAAGAGAATGCACAGACCACCCCATCTTGACTAGAAGCCACAAGTCGGATATAATTGACTCTGATTACAACCCCAAAATTAGTCACCAATCACATTAAAGATCAGATGTCTAGAAGAAATAGCACTCTCCTCCACATCTGTTTAAAACAGAAAACCATTCTACAATCTATTCAGTGGACCATTTACAACTCATTTATAACATGGGCCTAAATGTGACAGAGAGTACATAGTAAAGCGAATATCATCCATCAGGAAAAATATCACACATTCAATAAAGACCTCACATGCGCCATGTTATGACACACAGTGACATCACTAGTAGTGAAAATAGCTGGACAATGACTTGCAACTTTTGGCCAAATGACTAGAGAGGCAAAGAAAAGGAGACACATCAACTATACTGTGCCACTCATAGCAAAAAAATGAAGCCATGCCCACACAAATACTACAAAAATGAACCATATTTCAGGATAGACTTTCATGAACACAGCTGATAACCAGAAAGATTGTGTAACATAATGAGAAACAAAATATACTGGGCTTGGCAAGGACATTGTCATTTTTAAATTTAGGAACACCTCAACCAAACCACATCTGACCAGGGAAATCCAACTCAAAATCATTTTATTCTCAAAACTGCATGAATTATTTCTATCACACCTACTTTACTTAATGATAATACTTTCTATAGGAATTTTAACACTAAAAACATACTTTTACTCAAATGTTTAAGTAACGGTTTCTCACTTAACTTGTGCATCCTGTAACAAAAACCCTCTGAGTAAAATCTATTTTTCTTCTTTGCTCTCCTAAATTAACAAGTTTTGACAAAATGCTTCAATGACAGCCAAAATGCCCCTATGACAGCTACATTGCCCCTTATCACAGCCACTATGCCCCCATGACATCCACAATACCTAAATGGCTACAATGCCAGCCAATATACCCCAAAAAGATACAATGCTCTTCAGGCCAGCCACATTGCCCACATAACACCCACCATGTACCTTATCCTATCGCCAACGCCCCCATGCCAGCTACGAAGTTCTTATAAGAGCCGCTATGCCTTATGCCAGCCACATTGCCTCCTTTTAAGTTACCATACCCCCACGACTGTCAAAATGATCCTATGACACATATAATGTCCGTCATCTCCACCAAAATTTCGCAATGACTGCCACAATCCCGTCAATGGCTGTTTTACTAGCAACAATTCCCTCACGACATCCCTCAACATCCATAATCCCAGCCACAATGCCCCATGATCCCACCAATGCCGCAATGACAGCCAAACGGTCTCTTATCCCAGCAACAATTCCACCACGAAGACCACAATGTTACCATTACAACCATAATCTCTAAATTCTTCATATGCCAGACACAATGCCTTCAATTTTAACTTCAATTCCTCGATAACCACCACAGCGCCCCCATATAGGCCACTATTTCCTCCATGTCCTGAATTCCTCCTTTGTGAACAGCAATAATGCGATGACAACCACAATGCACCCAATGCCAGGTACAATGCCATGCAATCCAATTTTACCAACCACAATGCGACCATGACAGCCAGAATACAATCTTTGCCAGAAACAATGCCCTCAATGGCCATATGCCAGCAAGAAAGCCCATGTGCCACCCACGCCTGCATGTCAGCTTCAATAATTAAAGGATACCCGATATATACATTATGCCAGCCACAATGCCCCAATGACAAACACAAACCTTTAATTCCCCTATTGCAGTCACAATGCCCCAAGACAGCTAAAAAGCCCTGAATTACCCATTTGCCTGCCGAAAAACCCTCTATGCCAGTCACAATGCCCTTACTTCTTCCTTTGCAAAGCACAATGGCTCCATGCCAGCCACAAAGTTCCAATGCCAGCCACAAAGCTGCCATGCCAGCCACAATGTTTCCATCACTCCTGCTATGGCCATTATCCCAGCAAGAATGCCAAGGCTGCTATGACAGCCACAATGATGTCAATGGCCTTTATGACAGCTACAATGTCCCCATGCCAGCCACAATGTACTTTATCCCAGCAGCAATGCCGCCTACAACCATTATCCCAGCTACAATGCCCGCCAATGTCCTTAATGCAAGCCACAGTGCCCTCACAGCCCATATACAAACTACAATGCGCCCATGTCAGCCAAACTCTGTTTTATCCCAGCATCATTACCACTATGAAAACCACATTGTTCCCATTACAAACACAATCCCCTAATGCCTTATATGACAGACACAATGATTTTAATGCCAATTTAAATTCCTCGATCAGAACCACATTGCCCTCATTGCTTTCTATGTCAGCCACAATGCCCCCATGTAAGTCACTATGCACTTCATACCAGTCACAATGTCTTGAATGCCTCCTTTGCGAGCCACAATGCTGGCATAACAACTACAAAGACCCCAAGACAGCCATAATACCTCTTATGCCAGCACTTTCATCTTCGCCAACAACCACATGAGACACAAATTTCCATGCCAGCCACAGTGACACCTGCCAGCCACAATGCCCTCATGTCATCTGCTATGTCCCTTATCCCAGTCAAAATGCCCCTGTTAACCAGTGTTCTCCATGCCAGCCACATTGCCAACCAATTACAAAGCCCCATGACAGCCACAAAAATCACATGACAATCATAATGCCACCAACAAATCACCAATAACCCATATCCAAGACAAAATATCCCCATGACAGCTACAATGTCCCCAGTGTCTCTATTCCCATGAAACAATGCCCTCAAAACCCATTATGCCAGCCACATTACCCTCAATGCCCCCTTAGCCATTCAAAATACAACCATAATAACCACAATGTCCTTAATGCCCCTTCTGACAACCACAATGCCTTATGACAACCAAAATGCTCTCATGACAACTACAATGCCCACTTTCCCAATCATAATGCCCACTTTAATACCACTGTTTCCAAAAGTCACAATGCCCTCATGACAACCACACTGTCTATAATTACAGTCACTATGTCCCCATCAAGGCCCCAATGTCCCCTTGACAACCACAGTTCCTGAATAAATCATATGCCAGAAACAATGCCAATTACAATTCCTCGAGAACAACCACAATGCCCTCAATGTTACTTATGCTAGCCACATTGCCCCCATTTAGGCCACAATGTCCTCCATAGTAGTAGCAATACGCTGAATGCCTCCTATGTGTACCCCAATGCTCCCATGACAACTACAATGCTTCACATGACAGAAGCAAAAGGACAACCTCAATACAACTATGACAACCACAATGCCCCTTGACAGCCAGAATGCCCCCATGAAATCACCAAAATCCCAAAACCCAACCAAAATGCACCTATGACAGCTACAATGTGTACAGTGTTCCTTATCCCATTATTAATGCTCATTATGTCAGCCAATTTGCCTTCAATGTTTCCTATGCCAACCAAAATACAACTATGACAACCACAATGCCCTCAGAGCCCCTAAGACAACTACATTGTCCTATGACAGCTAAAAAAGTAATCATGCCGGCCACAATATCTCTATGAAAGCCAATAAACCCCCATGACAGCCACAATGATCCCATCAGATCTGCAATATGGCTTATCTCCGCAAAAATTCCCTCTTGACAGCCACAATGTCCTTTATGCCCGCCGGACTGCCCCAATGGCAATCACAAACATTCAATGCCCGTATGCCAACCATATTGACTCACAGCCACTGTGCCAGTCATAATTGCACGTCATCCAAAATGCCCACGAGACCTGCTATGTCCCATTTCCCAGTCAAAATGCCGTCATGACATCCACAATGACGTCATTAACCCTTATGCCAGCTACAATGCCACTATGAAAGCCACAATGTTCTCTACCCCTGCAACAGTGCAACCAATGCCCCCATGACAGCCACAATGCCGTCAATGGCCCTTATGTCAGCTACAATGCAACTATGAAAGCCACAATATCCTCCATTTCAGTAAAATTCCCCTTAATGCAGCCTATGTCTACTCCAATGCCCCCATGATAACTACAAAGCCTCACGTGGCAGAAGCAAAATGACAAACGCAATACAACCATGACACCAACAATGCCCCTTGACATACTATTCGCCCCATGACAACTAAACTGCCTCATAACTCACTTTAGCAGCCACAAGTACCCACATAAATTCCACAATGCCTCTATTACAGCCACACTGTCTGTAATCCCAGACGCAATGTCCCCACGAAAGCCACAATGTCCCCATGAGAACCACAATCCCTGAATGCCTCATATACTAGTCAAAATGCCTGAGTGCCAATTTTAAATGTGTCAACAAAAACCACAATGCCCTCAATTCCCCCTATTCCAGCTACAACGCCCTCTATGCCAGCCACAATGCCCACATGAAAGCCAAAAATGTCCTTTGGGGAAAGAAAGATGGGGATGCATGTGTATGTTGGAATGTAAATGCAGTGCACCCATGTACAGAAAACGAAGGAATTTACAATGCCCTTAAATATCTATAGCCAATATATGCACTACTAGACATATATCCTTATATACCATGAAGGTATTACCACACCTCTGAAAGTCCAGAGCTAGAAACTAGCATGATAATTATCAGTAATTAATAATAATATTAATTACCAGTCCTCTGATTCCTCTATTGCCGCTGACTGGAGGATACCATATCTTGCTTCTCTTCACTTTCAAACAGACACCTAAATAAAAAAAATAAAAAAGAGGTGTGATAATACGTTCCTGGTATATGCTATAGATGTATTGGATCAGTAAAGAGATGTTAGTGTGCCTAGTTTCTAATAAAGCCCAAACTGTTTTCTAGGAGCACTTAAACCCTTAATGGGATACATTCTGAGGAATATAATTGACTCTGATCACAACCCCAAAATTAGTCACCAATCACATTAAAGATCAGATGTCTAGAAGAAATAGCACTCTCCTCCACATCTGTTTAAAACAGAAAACCATTCTACAATCTATTCAGTGGACCATTTACAACTCATTTATAACATGGGCCTAAATGTGACAGAGAGTACATAGTAAAGCGAATATCATCCATCAGGAAAAATATCACACATTCAATAAAGACCTCACATGCGCCATGTTATGACACACAGTGATATCACTAGTAGTGAAAATAGCTGGACAATGACTTGCAACTTTTGGCCAAATGACTAGAGAGGCAAAGAAAAGGAGACACATCAACTATACTGTGCCACTCATAGCAAAAAAATGAAGCCATGCCCACACAAATACTACAAAAATGAACCATATTTCAGGATAGACTTTCATGAACACAGCTGATAACCAGAAAGATTGTGTAACATAATGAGAAACAAAATATACTGGGCTTGGCAAGGACATTGTCATTTTTAAATTTAGGAACACCTCAACCAAACCACATCTGACCAGGGAAATCCAACTCAAAATCATTTTATTCTCAAAACTGCATGAATTATTTCTATCACACCTACTTTACTTAATGATAATACTTTCTATAGGAATTTTAACACTAAAAACATACTTTTACTCAAATGTTTAAGTAACGGTTTCTCACTTAACTTGTGCATCCTGTAACAAAAACCCTCTGAGTAAAATCTATTTTTCTTCTTTGCTCTCCTAAATTAACAAGTTTTGACAAAATGCTTCAATGACAGCCAAAATGCCCCTATGACAGCTACATTGCCCCTTATCACAGCCACTATGCCCCCATGACATCCACAATACCTAAATGGCTACAATGCCAGCCAATATACCCCAAAAAGATACAATGCTCTTCAGGCCAGCCACATTGCCCACATAACACCCACCATGTACCTTATCCTATCGCCAACGCCCCCATGCCAGCTACGAAGTTCTTATAAGAGCCGCTATGCCTTATGCCAGCCACATTGCCTCCTTTTAAGTTACCATACCCCCACGACTGTCAAAATGATCCTATGACACATATAATGTCCGTCATCTCCACCAAAATTTCGCAATGACTGCCACAATCCCGTCAATGGCTGTTTTACTAGCAACAATGCCCTCACGACATCCCTCAACATCCATAATCCCAGCCACAATGCCCCATGATCCCACCAATGCCGCAATGACAGCCAAACGGTCTCTTATCCCAGCAACAATTCCACCACGAAGACCACAATGTTACCATTACAACCATAATCTCTAAATTCTTCATATGCCAGACACAATGCCTTCAATTTTAACTTCAATTCCTCGATAACCACCACAGCGCCCCCATATAGGCCACTATTTCCTCCATGTCCTGAATTCCTCCTTTGTGAACAGCAATAATGCGATGACAACCACAATGCACCCAATGCCAGGTACAATGCCCTGCAATCCAATTTTACCAACCACAATGCGACCATGACAGCCAGAATACAATCTTTGCCAGAAACAATGCCCTCAATGGCCATATGCCAGCAAGAAAGCCCATGTGCCACCCACGCCTGCATGTCAGCTTCAATAATTAAAGGATACCCGATATATACATTATGCCAGCCACAATGCCCCAATGACAAACACAAACCTTTAATTCCCCTATTGCAGTCACAATGCCCCAAGACAGCTAAAAAGCCCTGAATTACCCATTTGCCTGCCGAAAAACCCTCTATGCCAGTCACAATGCCCTCACTTCTTCCTTTGCAAAGCACAATGGCTCCATGCCAGCCACAAAGTTCCAATGCCAGCCACAAAGCTGCCATGCCAGCCACAATGTTTCCATCACTCCTGCTATGGCCATTATCCCAGCAAGAATGCCAAGGCTGCTATGACAGCCACAATGATGTCAATGGCCTTTATGACAGCTACAATGTCCCCATGCCAGCCACAATGTACTTTATCCCAGCAGCAATGCCGCCTACAACCATTATCCCAGCTACAATGCCCGCCAATGTCCTTAATGCAAGCCACAGTGCCCTCACAGCCCATATACAAACTACAATGCGCCCATGTCAGCCAAACTCTGTTTTATCCCAGCATCATTACCACTATGAAAACCACATTGTTCCCATTACAAACACAATCCCCTAATGCCTTATATGACAGACACAATGATTTTAATGCCAATTTAAATTCCTCGATCAGAACCACATTGCCCTCATTGCTTTCTATGTCAGCCACAATGCCCCCATGTAAGTCACTATGCACTTCATACCAGTCACAATGTCTTGAATGCCTCCTTTGCGAGCCACAATGCTGGCATAACAACTACAAAGACCCCAAGACAGCCATAATACCTCTTATGCCAGCACTTTCATCTTCGCCAACAACCACATGAGACACAAATTTCCATGCCAGCCACAGTGACACCTGCCAGCCACAATGCCCTCATGTCATCTGCTATGTCCCTTATCCCAGTCAAAATGCCCCTGTTAACCAGTGTTCTCCATGCCAGCCACATTGCCAACCAATTACAAAGCCCCATGACAGCCACAAAAATCACATGACAATCATAATGCCACCAACAAATCACCAATAACCCATATCCAAGACAAAATATCCCCATGACAGCTACAATGTCCCCAGTGTCTCTATTCCCACGACACAATGCCCTCAAAACCCATTATGCCAGCCACATTACCCTCAATGCCCCCTTAGCCATTCAAAATACAACCATAATAACCACAATGTCCTTAATGCCCCTTCTGACAACCACAATGCCTTATGACAACCAAAATGCTCTCATGACAACTACAATGCCCACTTTCCCAATCATAATGCCCACTTTAATACCACTGTTTCCAAAAGTCACAATGCCCTCATGACAACCACACTGTCTATAATTACAGTCACTATGTCCCCATCAAGGCCCCAATGTCCCCTTGACAACCACAGTTCCTGAATAAATCATATGCCAGAAACAATGCCAATTACAATTCCTCGAGAACAACCACAATGCCCTCAATGTTACTTATGCTAGCCACATTGCCCCCATTTAGGCCACAATGTCCTCCATAGTAGTAGCAATACGCTGAATGCCTCCTATGTGTACCCCAATGCTCCCATGACAACTACAATGCTTCACATGACAGAAGCAAAAGGACAACCTCAATACAACTATGACAACCACAATGCCCCTTGACAGCCAGAATGCCCCCATGAAATCACCAAAATCCCAAAACCCAACCAAAATGCACCTATGACAGCTACAATGTGTACAGTGTTCCTTATCCCATTATTAATGCTCATTATGTCAGCCAATTTGCCTTCAATGTTTCCTATGCCAACCAAAATACAACTATGACAACCACAATGCCCTCAGAGCCCCTAAGACAACTACATTGTCCTATGACAGCTAAAAAAGTAATCATGCCGGCCACAATATCTCTATGAAAGCCAATAAACCCCCATGACAGCCACAATGATCCCATCAGATCTGCAATATCGCTTATCTCCGCAAAAATTCCCTCTTGATAGCCACAATGTCCTTTATGCCCGCCGGACTGCCCCAATGGCAATCACAAACATTCAATGCCCGTATGCCAACCATATTGACTCACAGCCACTGTGTCAGTCATAATTGCACGTCATCCAAAATGCCCACGAG
The DNA here is from genome assembly GCF_050947455.1 of Rhinoderma darwinii. NCBI lineage: Eukaryota > Metazoa > Chordata > Amphibia > Anura > Rhinodermatidae > Rhinoderma > Rhinoderma darwinii. Next base: position 168,359,528 of record NC_134689.1, read on the forward strand.
ACCTGCTATGTCCCATTTCCCAGTCAAAATGCCGTCATGACATCCACAATGACGTCATTAACCCTTATGCCAGCTACAATGCCACTATGAAAGCCACAATGTTCTCTACCCCTGCAACAGTGCAACCAATGCCCCCATGACAGCCACAATGCCGTCAATGGCCCTTATGTCAGCTACAATGCAACTATGAAAGCCACAATGAACTTTATCCCTGCTAGATGCAACCAATGCCTCTTATGCCAGCCATAATGCCTCCATGACAACCACAATGACCCCATTGCTAGCAACATTACCAGCCATAATGCCCTAAATGTCTTACATACCAACAAACCACAAAACCCCCATTACAGTCTTTAAAACCCCACAACAGCTACAAATGAAATCAACAATGTCCCTTTTCCCAGCTAAAATGCCCCCATGACGGCTACAATATCCACGATGTCCCTTATCCCAGACACAATGCCCCATGATGACGACAATGCCCTCAATGACTCTTAAGCCAGTCACAATACCCCCCATTTCAACCACAATTAACCCAATGCTAGCAACAATGCCCTCATGCCAGCCACAATGCCCTCAAAGTCTCACATACTAACCAATTACAATTCCCCATGATACTCACAATTTCTGCCATGATGATGATGGTCACTATTCCTCTACAACAGCCACAATGCGACCATGACAAATACAATTCCTTCACTGTTAATATTACCAGCCACAATGCCCACCCAAATAATCACCTCAATGCTCTTCATGCCAGCCATACGGTTTCTAATTTCAGCCATAATGCCAACTTGAAAGCCAAAATGTCACCATGACAATCACAATCCCAAATGCCTAAAATGCTAGTCAAAATGCCCTCAATACCAATTCCTCGATGATAACCACGATGCCCACAATGTCCAACATCCAAGCCAGAATGCCTCCCATGGCAGCAGCAATGCCCATGTGCCAGTCACTATGCTCCCATGACCATCACATTGTCCGTTATACCAGACACAAAACCCTCTAGCCACAATGCCCTCAATTCCCCTTTTGCCAATGACAATGCAAAAATTACAGGCACAATGCCCTCCATGCAAGTCACAATGCCAATCATGGCCCAATGCAATTTAGAATAGAACTATACTAACCAGAATGAACATAATGCAAGCCACAATGCCATAATGATAACCGCTATATGCCTTATCCTAGTCGGAATGCCCCAATGCCACAATGGCTCCAATTTTAATAACAATGTCCAAGTGCCAGCCACACTGCTCCCATAAGAGCCTCTATGCCCAAGTGACACACACAATGTGCCTTATCCCAGCAACAATAGCTCCATTATAGCTAAAATTCCCTCTATGCCAGCCACTATGACCTCAATTCTGCTACTGTCAAAAATAATTCCCCATGCCAGCCACAATGTTCTTAATGCCAGCCATTTTTCTCCCAAAGCCCCTTATGCAAGCCGAATGCCACAATGGCAACCACAAACCTTCAATGCCCCTACACCACCCAAAATGTCCTAATTTGACAAACACATTTCTTCCTAGAAAGCAATGATTGATTGCCTAAAATCATATGAAAGAAACAAGTGAGGCTTCCCAGTCCCCAGCCATAAGAACGGAACAGGACTTTAACACACTACGGAACGGGTAGGAGGGGTCATTACCCCACAGAGATTTATATTTATCCTCCTGGGAAATAGATCACTCACATGTTTTGCAACAATTTGGAGCATTTTCTTAAACTCTGCAAAGAAATGATAATATCACCAATATTGAATTGACTTTTTTTGCATGGAGCACTACATCTCCTGTACAATAAGGAAGATTTTTTTGTAAACAGTCTTGTCCTGGTGTGCCATTTGTTTTACACACTTTTTAAATATGTTACAAATAAAAGTTACATTTTAAACGAAACTCTAGTCCTATTCCAGTGATTCCCCTAGAACTGGTAGTATTCGACTATGACAATTACAATCCCTCACGGTCTATTTTACCAGCAACAATGCCCAAATAAACACCTCAATGCTCTCTATGCCAGCAACTATGCATCATGAGAGTCAAAATGCCCTCATGACAGCCACACTGTTTCTAAACTCAGCCACATTGCCAGCATAAAAGCCAAAATGTCCCCATAACAATCATAATAAATAAATGCCTAATATTCTAGTCACAATGCCCTTGAAACCAATTACAATTCCTCAATAATAACCACAATGTCCACCATCCCAGCCAGAATGCCTCCCATTGCAGCAGCAATGCCCACGTGCCAGCCAAAATATCTCCATTATAGCCACAAAAAACCCTCATGACTGCAATGATACCATCTATTCTGATTTTGCCAGTCATAACGCCCTATCAAAGCCACAACGTCCTCCATGCCAGTCACACTTCTCTCAATGCCCCATATGCCAATCAAATCCCCCCTTTATCCATTAGCAATACAACCATGACAACCACTTAGGACAACCATAGTGCCCCATGACAGCTAAAATTCCTTCATTGACCACTTTACCAGTCACAATGCCAGCAAAAAAAAACAAAATGACTCCAAAAAGTCACAATGCCCTCAAGACAGCCGCCTAGTCTTTAAACCCAGTCTTGGTTTTTCCATGAAAGCCACAATGTCCGCTGACCACCACAATCCCGGAATGTGTCATATGCCAAGAACAATGCCTTCAATGCCAATTACAATTCCCCGAGGAAAACCATAACACACTTGATGCTCTCTATAATAGCTACAATGTCCACATGAAAGACACAATGTCCTTCATAGCCGTAAAATTTGCCTGAATGCCTATTATGTCTACCTCAAAGCCTACATGAGAACCACAATCCCACAAATAGAAGCAGAAAAGACCAACCTCAATACAACCATGACAACCACTATTTCCTTTGATAGCCTATATGCCCCCTTGTCAACTACAATGCCTCATTGCACACTGTTGTAGCCACAATGCCCACAAATTCTCCATGACAGTCATAATACTCCCATGACAGCCACACAATGCCAGCCAAAATGCCCTAAATGCCAATTATAAATTCCTCGAGGATATCCCCAATGCCCTAATTTCTCCCTATGCGGGCCATGCTTCAATCCATGTCAACCACAATGCGCAAATGACAGAAAAACTTTCCTAATGGGAAAGGGGAGATGGTGATGAATGTGTATGCTGGAATGTAAATGCAGTGTACCCATGTGTAGAACACAAAGGCATTTACAATGCCCTTAAATATCTATAGCCAAAATATGTTCTACTAGACATATATCCTTATATACCAGGAAGGTATTACCACACCTCTGAAAGTCCAGAGCTAGAAACTACCATGATAATTATCAGTAATTAATAATAATATTAATTACCAGTCCTCTGATTCCACTATTGCCGCTGACTGGAGGATACCATATCTTGCTTTTCTTCACTTTCAAATAGATACCTAGAAAAAAAAAAAGAAAAAGAGGTGAGATAATACGTTCCTGGTATATGCTATAGATGTATTGGAAACAGTAAAAAGATGTTAGTGTGTCTAGTTTCTAATAAAACCCAATTTAATGTTTCTATGAAATCACCAAAATCCCATATGGCAGCTAAAATGTCCCAATTACAGCTAAAAAGTCCAGTGTTCCTTATTCCTTTCACAATGCCCCTTATCCAAACCACATTGCTCTCAATATCACCTAAGCCAAACTGCAATACTATCATAACAGCCTCAATGGCTTTAATGGCCCTATGACAACTATAATGCCCCATCACCGTCAAAAAAGTAATCATGCCATTATTTCAGCCAAATGCCACCATAACAACCAAAATGCCATCAATTGCCATTATGCCAGCAGCCACAATACCACTACGTGAGCCACAATTTACTTTAGCGCAGCCACAGTGCTGCCAATGCCTCAATGCCAGCCCCAATGCTTCCATGATCGCTAAATTGTCCTCCATGCCAGCCAGTGCTCTAAATGCCAGCTAAATTGCCCCCATGAAACAAACAATGTCCTTTTTCCCAGTCAAAATGCTCCCTAAGCCAACATCAATAGAACCATGACAACTAAAAAGCCCCATGACAACCACAATGCCCTCATTATCCACTTTAATAGATGCAATGCTTACCTAAAATCCACAATGCCTCCATGACACTGTCACAATGTCCCCATGACAGCCACTATCCCCAAATTACTCATATGCGAACCACAATGCCCTCAGTGCCATTTACAAATTTATCGAACAACCAGAAGGCCCTCAATTATATCTATGCCAGCATCAATGCCACCACAAATGTCACATTGCACTCCATATCAGCCACAATGGCCTGAATGCCTTTTTTGCATACCTCAATGCCCCATGACAACTACAAAGTCCCTTTGTCAACCACAATTCCTCCTATGTCAGCAGCAATGCCTACGTGCCAGCCGCAATGCTCCTATAAGAGCCATTATGCCCACATGACTGCCACACTGTCCCTGAGCAGAACCACAATATCTCCATTACAGCCACAATGCTCTCAATTCCCCTTTTGGCAACAAAAATGCAGAAATGACACAATGCACTCCATGCCAGTCACAAAGCCATTAATGACCCTATTCCAACTAGATTGCACCTATTCTACGCACACTGCCACTAATGTAAGCCACAACGGTTACATGACACCCGCAATATGTCTTATCCAAATATCCGAAATTGGTAGAGTAGACCTCCAATTTATATTATAAGTTGTTAAATTTATCCCTCCATGCTCTGGTGTACACCACCTATTAAATCATGAAAAATGTAGGTATAGGGAGAGAGGAGGAAAGGTAGAGCATGGTGGACAATGTCGCCTTCAATTTTTTATTGATACCGACTAGTGTAGTAGGAGAAGGATTATACTGTGCAATGTCCCCTTTATTGCCACATTGTGTGGTATTTTGATTAAATTATTGCACAGTGTGAATACAGCTTTAAACAAATTCCACTGGGTAGGGAGCTTGTTGGCCCTACTACTCAGGTGGAAATAAACGAGGTTGTGCTGCAAGGGTTATTTTTGTATCTGTAAGATACCTTGCATATGCACACTACAGGAGGTTGTGTTCAAACTCTATGAGCAACTGCCTGATCATTGACTACCTTTTAAGCGTTGCCGCTCCAAACTTTTGGTGAGTAGCAGCGCAAAAGGATTAAAATTTTTGTGTCAATGAACAGTTAATTAGTCTTCAGATTGTGTTGTATTTGTTCTGTTACCAGCGTTGCTGTTCCATTCCTGGCTCAAGCAGCAGCTCGGCCAGCAACGCGGACAGAAAGCAATCTATCTCAGTGAGCAGCTAGCTGGTCACCGAGTGCGTTTTGTGTTCTCAGCGTTGCCGCTGCGGTTCCTAATTATGCGGCAATGCAGAGAGACAAACTGCCTGTTGTGTTTTATTTAGTGTTCTCAGCATTGCCGCTGCGATACACAATTCGGCGGCAATACAGAGACAGCAGCGTACACTGTGTTTAGACAAACAGACAGCCTGCCTGTTAGCAGTGAAAACTACTGGTTCGTGCAGTTGTAAGGATTGCTGTCTGTTTCAGAGTATTGGCTGTGAGTGCCGCGACGTCATGGGCACTCAGCAACACACTGGTCTCAAGTGTTGCCACTACGTCCGTTCCCTCCAGCTGTCTGGAGCGGACTTGAATTCGGCAGGATTAGTTAATTATTATTCATGGCTCCAATCTTGCCCTGTGTAATCTGTAATCTTTCCCTACTGTCAGGGTCGGTATGTCCCGACGTACGTTTCACTGAACTGAGTCAGCTTCTTCCGGGGGATGTAGCTACTTACCTGTAAACGCTGAAGCTGCTGCAAAATCAACTGTAGCCTCTGGTGCCGATGTGTCCTCGCTCGTCCGACACGATGCAGGACCTGGGGCAGGAAGTGAGTGACGTCACAGCGTGATCTCTCGAGAACACGCTGTGTGTCTGCACTGCCAGAAGCTGGGCGTTCTGAAGAAGTGGATGATACTTCTCGTCAGAACGCCCAGCTAGTAAAAGAAGTAAACACGCTCAGATGTAACACACATAATACATGCCCAGTTGGACTTTTACTGTAAACACGCCCAGTTGTACTTTTGCAAGCCTCATTTGCATAAATACAAAAATGGTCATAACTTGGCCAAAAATGCTCGTTTTTTAAAAATAAAAACGTTACTCTTATCTACATTGCAGCACCTATCTGCTGCAATAGCAGATAGGGGTTGCAAAATCTGGTGACAGAGCCTCTTTAAGACACAAAGTGAGATCACTAGTAGGGATGCACGATGCATCGAAACGTCAATACTGTTTCGATACTGTGCATCCCCAAACGGTTCGATACCGTTATTTTATGTATTTCAATACATAGCTGTGCGGCCGCACGGCTTAGTATAGTAATACATCAATATATGAGAGCGGGGCTGCGGCTGTGTGATACAGTCATTGCCCCGCTCCTGAGTCTTGACAAGTGCGTGCTGTCAGGATGATGTGATGCGGATAGCGCTGCACTAATGAGCGGCGGCACTGAAGACAGAACATGGCGGGCACACTACAAAACACCCCCATGTTCTGTCTTCAGTGCCTGAACCGCCGCTCATTAGTGCAGCGCCGGCCGCATCACCTCAGGCTGACCTCGCGCACTTAATGTCAGGAGCGGGGCAATGGTTGTATTACACAGCCGCAGTCCCGCTCTATAACGTCGGAGATCAGAGAAATCGCTCATCTCCGCCGCTATTCCCCTGAATGCTGCGATCAAAGCTGACTGCAGCATTCAGAGGTAAATAAGAAAGGGGATGCCCCTTGGTTCGCATCACAGGAATCCCTGTGATGTAATTGAGGGACATACCATATATGGGCAGACAGACCAGGGTCCATTGATGGACCCCAGGGCTGTCTTACCATATTTCCTGTTGTTAGGGCATACTTGGGTAAGTCCTAACAACTGCCTGTGTACTATCCATACACAGGCTAATATACTGTAATATAGATATATGACAGTACATTAAAATTTAAATAAAGTAATATTACATTTTAAAAAAATACACATACACCTTTTTTACAATAAACATTAAAATAAGTCTCAATACATAAAATATACATATTTGGTATTGGCACGGCCGTAATAACATGCACAACCTGCGTCATTTATGATGAATTTAACCTCCACGTGCCTCACATTAATAGTAATTAACCCCATCATGTACCTCACACATTAACCCATTATGACTGGGAAACATGATGGGGTTAATTACTATTAATGTGAGGCACATTCAAAATTCATCAAACAACGCGCCTCACATCAGAAAATGGAAGAACTTTTTTTTTTTTTTTACTGTTGGAAAAGTATCGTTTTGGTATCGAAATCGCAATACTACACACAGTATCGGTATCGAAGTCCAAATTCTGGTATCGTGACATCCCTAATCAATAGTAGTGAAAATAGCTAGACACCGACTTACAACTTATGGCCAAATAACTAGAGAGGCAATGAAAACTAGACACATCAACTTTACTGTGCCACTCATAGCAAAAAAAAAAACAAACATTGTCCACACAAACCCTAAATTAAAAAGTAATGACAGCCACAATTTTTCAATGACAGCCAAAATGCACCTATGACAGCTACATTGTGCCACCACATCTAAATGGCTCCAATGACAGCCACAAAGTCCTCAGTTCCAGCCACAGTTCCCCCCACATGAAAACCACAAAGTCATTAATGCCCCTATGCAAATCACAATACCTTCAATACCTGCTAAGCCAACCAAAATTCCCACATAGTTGTAGAGCATAAAAAATAGGACCAACGGCGCTGCACGGATGGACAGAGGAATAGACGACTTAGATAAACATAAAGCAAAATTTAATGGAAGGGCTACGCGTTTCAACACCGAACTGGTGTCTTCATCAGGCCAAATTATTGCCAGCCACAATGCCAACCAACCACAAAGCCCCCATGTCAACCACAATACCAGGTGACAGCCATAATGCTTCTATGAAATCACCCATATCCCATATGGCAGCTAAAATGTCCCCATGACAGCTACAAAGTCCAGTGTCCCTTATTGCTTTCACAATGCCCCTTATCCAAACCACATTGCTCTCAATACCACCTAAGCCAACTGAAATACTATCATAACAGCCACAAAGGCTTTAATGGCCCTATGACAACTACAATGCCCCATGACAGTCAAAAAAGTCATCATGCCATTATTTCAGCCAAATGCCGCCATAACAACCAAAATGCTGTCAATTGCCATTTTGCCAGCAGCCACAATGCCACTACGTGAGCCACAATGTACTTTAGCGCAGCTACAGTGCTGCAAATGCCTCAATGCCAACCCCAATGCTCCCATGATCGCTAAATTGTCCTCCATGCCAGCCACAGTGCTCTAAATGCAAGCTAAATTGCCCCCATGAAATCAACAATGTCCCTTTTCCCAGTCAAAATGCAGACATGACATCTGCAATGTCCACAATGTCCCTTATCCAAGCCACTATACTCCATAATAACCTAATGCTCTCAATGCCAGCCACAATGCTCTCAATGCTCCCCAAGCCAACATCAATAGAATCATGACAACTAAAATGCCTCATGACAACCACAATGCCCTCATTGTCCACTTTACCAGACACAATGCTTACCTAAAATCCACAATGCCTCCATGACACTGTCGCAATGCCCCCCATGACAGCCACTATCTCCAAATTACTCATATGCGAGCCACAATGCCCTCAGTGCCAATTACAAATGTATTGAACTACCAGAAAGCCCTCAATTATATGCCAGCATCAATGCCACCACAAAGGCCACATTGCACTCCATATCAGCCACAATGGCCTGAATGCCTTTTTTTTGCATACCTCAATGCCCCCATGAGAACTACAAAGTGCCTATGTCAACCACAATTCCTCCTATGTCAGCAGCAATGCCCACGTACCAGCCACAATTCTCCTATAAGAGCCATTATGCCCACATGACTGCCACACTGTCCCTGAGCCCAGCCGCAATATCTCCATTACAGCCACAATGCTCTCAATTCCCCTTTTGCCAATGAAAATGCGGAAATGACACAATGCCCTCCATGCCAGTCACAATGCCATCAATGGCCCTATTCCAACTAGATTGCCCCTATTCTACGCACAATGCCCCTAATGCAAGACACAATGCCCACATAACACCCGCTATATTTCTTATCCAAATAGCCAAATACGAGCCACATTTACAATTCCGCAAGAACATTCCCAATTCCCTCAATTCTCCCTATGCCAGCCAAAAAATTTCTATTGGGGAAGTGGAGATGGTGATAAATGTGTATGTTGGGAAGGCAAATACAGTGCACCCATGTGTAAATATCTACTAGACATATATTCTTATATTCTAGGAAGGTATTACCAAAACCTGAAAGTCCAGAGCTAGAAACTAGCCTGATAATTATCTGTAATTAATAATATTAATTACCAGTCCACAGATTCCTCTATTGCCACTGACTGGAGGATTCCATATCTTGCTTCTCTTCTTCGCTTCTTTTCACTTTCAAATAGACAACTAGAAAAAGAAAGAAACAGGTGTGATAATACGTTCGTCGTATATGCTATAGATGTATTGGATCAGTAAAAATATGTTACTGTGCCTAGTTTCTGATAAAACAAAAATAATTTTATAAGGGGCAATCAAACCCTTTCTGGGATACCTACTGAGGAGTCAAACTAGAGATCCCACCTCAAGTCTTACAATGCAAGAGGATGCACAGACCACCCCATCCCGACTAGAAGCCACAAGTAGCATGTATTTGGCTCTGAGCAAAACCCCTAAATGAGGCCCCATGCACATGACCGTACTTTCTATCCAAAATTACAAGACTATAATTACGGATGATCTGGTGACCCACTAATTTCTATTGGCCAAGGATACCTTACCGTATATTTACGGATCTGTTTCCGGGCCTTAGAACTAAAAAGCAAAATATAGAACATGTCCTATTCCTGTCTGCAATTGCGGCATGGACTCACCCATAGAAGTCTAAGGGAGCTTGCAAAATTTTGGACAGCTACGGATGTGCATCCGTAGCCGTTCGTTACTGCGGAAGCATTGCTATGCAATGGCAGGGTATTCCTTAAGAAAATGGCACCTGATCGATCATCTGACCTTTTAAATGGGTTTGGACATTTTGGCGACATCATTTGTAGCCTCTCTTTTTTTTGCGGATCCGTAAATAGGGATGCACTAAGGACCATATTTGTGGACAGCGTGCCAGATAAGCGTTTGACTACAGATCCGTAGCCTCTAACAGCTCATCACGTTCCCGCAATGCATTCGTGGGGTGGCGATGGTTGCTATGGCAGCCTGGGGGCCTAATGAAGGTCCCCAGGTCTGCCATCTTTGTGCTCCTATTAAGCCCTGCCTCTGGCAAGGCTTAATAGAAGCCAGTCAGAAAGACGATATATTGCAATACATTAGTATTGCAGTATATAGTGCAACCGATCCAATATAGTATATAGTGGATCGCTAGTTGAAGTTCCCTAGGGGGACTATTAAAAAAAAGTAAAAAAATCAGTAGAATAAAGTAGACAAAAAGAACAGAAGATTGGAGCAGCACTGTGAACAACAGCCTAACTAGGCTGGTGCAAAGCTTCAGAAATAAAGGAGTGACCTCTCCTTATGTACTAGATATCCAAAGAGAACACGAAGCAGCACTCAAAAAAAGGGGAATTTATTTATCCAACATAGGACCGCAACGTTTCACCTCTTCTATGCAGGCATTTTCAAGCTTGAAAAATAAATTCCCATTTTTTGAGTGCTGCTTCGTGTTCTCTTCTTTGGATATCTAGTCATATAAAGTATTTGTTTTATGTAAAAAAAAAAAAAAGATATATATTATAAGTTAAAAAAAAAAATTCCGCATTTCCCCCCCCTAAAGCATTGCAAAAAAACTATAAAATAAATTAAAATAATTGCCATTGCCGCATCCGTAAAAGTCTGAACTATTACAATATATTCTTATTTGACCCGCACGGTGTACGCCGTAAAAAACTAAAAATATAGATGCCAGAATTGCTATTTTTTGGTCACCTCATCTCCCACAAAAAATGGAATAGAAAATGATCAAAACCTTGCATGTACCCCAAAATTGTAGCAGTAAAAACTACAGCTTATCCTGAACACAATAAGCCCTCATGCCACTTAATCGACGGAAAAATAAAAAAAAGTTATGGCTCTCAGAATTTGGTGACACAAAATACATTTTATTTTTTTACACTTAGTTTTTTCCTTGTAAAAGTAGTAAAATATAGAAAAAACGATATATATTTAGTATTGCCGTAATCGTATTGACCCACAGAATAAAATTAACATGTTGTCTTAATTGCACAGTGAATTCCGTAAAAACAAAGCGCAAAAAACAATGAAGGAATCGCTGTGCTTCTGCGGTCTCGCTCTGTACTGCGCATGTGCAGTTCAGAGCGACCCAGCACAGAAGCTGGTTTGTAAGGGGAAATCCGGAGCCATTTTGGAGAAGACCGGCTGCCGGTAAGGTGCGTACGTGTGAGCGCGGGGGGATTGTTCGTGTGTGTTTGTGTGTGTGTGTGTGTGTGGGGGGTGGAGGGAGGGGTTTGTGTGTGTGTGGGTCTGTGTGGCACGGTTGTGTGTGTGTGCGTGTGTGTGTGCGTGCGTGGTGGAGGCGCTGATTGGCGGCTATGAAGGATCAGCAGCACACGAGCGTCGCTGATCCTTCACAGCCGCTTATCAGCTGTTTTGAAGGATCAGTGGCGAGCACCGCTGCTCCGTCGAGTACCCCCCCTCACACAGACACACACACAAACCCACCCAAACATGCAGGTAAGGGGGGGGGGTTGTGTGTGTGCGTGCATGCGTGTGGGGTAGGATTTTGTGGGGGGTCTGTGTGTGATGCGGTTGCATGTTTTGGGGGGTTTGTGTGTGAGGGGGGTGCTCGACGGAGCAGGGGTGCTTGCAGCTGCTCGACGGAGCAGCGGTGCTCGCCACCGTTCCTTCAAAACAGCTGATTGGCAGCTATGCAAGATCAGCGGCATACGAGCGCCGCTGATCCTTCATAGCCGCTAATCAGCTGTTTTGAAGGATCAGCCGCGAGCACCGCTGCTCCGCCCAGTGCCCCCCCCACACAACCCCCCAAACATGCAGGTAAGGTGTGTGCGTGCATGGTTTTGCGTGTGGGGGTCTGTGTGTGGCACGGTTGCATGTTTGGGGGGGGTTAGTGTGCGGGGGGGGGGCGCTCGACGGAGCAGCAGTGCTCGCCACTGCTCTATGAAGCAGTGGTGCTCGCCGCTGTTACTTATAAACAGCTGATTGGCGGCTGTTTTGAAGGATCAGCAGCGAGCACTGCTGCTCCGTCGTTCCTTGCTCCTACTGTGAGCCGCCGTGTAACTTACACAGTAGAAGCAAGGAAAGAAGAAACAGGGGCATATTATTAACTTTTATTTTTTTTGTTTTGCAGGTTCCTCTTGACCGTTTGGACTACGTCGTAGATTCGTTGGACTACTTCGATAATCTTCTTTTTTCTTTTCTTTTAAATAAAATGGTGAAAGAGGGTTGTGTGTGAATTTTCATTTCAATAAAAAATTATTTTCTTATGTCTGTTTTTTTTATATTTTATTACCACCTTAGTAATGGCAGTTGTCTGTTTGACGACGTCCATTACTAAGGTGGGGCTTAGTGTTAGCCAGTAAAAATGCTAGCACTAACCCCCCATTATTACTATGGCACCCACCGCTACCAGGGGTATCGGGAAGAGCCGGGTACGATCCAGTATCCGACCATCTGTAGTGATGGTTGGGCACTGGGGCAGCCTTTTTTTGGTCTGTCCTGTAGATTCTGCCAGAAAAACTCCCAAAATGGGAGCTGGACACTGCTTAGCAAATTGAAGACACATTTTCCTGACTTGTAGCCAAAAATAGGGAGGGGGGTGAATCTCCCTTCCACATTTACAGCAGCTGTAAGTCAGGCTGCATTGCCGGATTCCCCTTGCTGTAATTCTGGGAAGTGCTCCCTCTGGTAACCAACATAGGAAAACGTCAAATCAAAATTAAATTTTTAATACTTTCCACCATGTGGAAGAAAAAAAAATACAGAAAAAAAAACAACTTAAAAAATCTAATAAACATAAGTAACTTACTACATTTTTTAATTTGCGACACATTCCCTTTAATTTAGGGAAGACTTTCATGAACACTGATGATAACCAGATAGAGTGTGTAACATACCGACAAACAAAATATACTGGGCTTGGAAATGTCATTGTCATTAGAGAAAGGAAATTTTAATTCAGGAATAACTCAACCAAACAGCATCTGACCAGCGAAGTCCAACTCAAAATCATTTTATTCTCAAAACTGCATGGATTATTTCTATCACACCTACTTTGCTTCATGATAATACTTTCTATAGGAATTTTATCATCATTTAAAGTGTAAAAAAACTTTCACACATTTTAGTGGCATATCAGAACTTTTGATCGGTGGTGGTCTAAGCACTGAGACCCCCACCGATCGCTAAAATGTACAAAGCGAAAGAAGCACTCGGGCGAGCGCTTTGCTGCTTAGTTTCTGATCGGCTTTTTTCGGAAAGCTTAGCGAGCAGTGTACGGACTTTCTATTGAGCCTGTACAACTCTTGCTCGGCTTTCCGAGTAAAATCTATTTTTATTTTTTGCTCTCCTAAATTAACAAATCATGACAGCCACAATGCTCCAATGACAGCCAAAATGCTGGGGTGTGCGCGGCGTCATCCACAGGGGGTGTGCGCGGAGTCATCTACACGGGGGCTTGAGGCACTATCTACAGAGAGCATTGTGGTATTATCTGCAGAGGGCACTGTGGCACTATCTAGAGGGGGCACTGTAACATTATCTACAAAGAGCAGTGTTCAGTACAATTTACAGGGAGCAGTGTGTGGCAGTATCTACTGGGCTCAGTGTGGGGCACCATCTAGAAGGGGTACTGAGTGTGGCACTATCTACGCTGGTTCTTACGCTACAAGTAGTGGTCAGCACAGTATGCCTAGCCCTAGTGATAAAGTGAGACATCACCTGCCTGTAAATAACCGGATAACCAGAGACATACCGGCCACCATAGTAGTTATCAACCAAACCAGTGCAGACATTTTGTTCACACACCCACCAAAGACACCACACCCTAAGTGTCCCTCGCTGTCTATTATCCGCTCAACTGACATCTGCAGTTCTATGGAGATGGCTGGTGCAGTAGAACTCTGAGGAAGTTATTATTCAAACCGCCCAATCAGATCCTGCCAACTGGTTTGTACCACTGAGTAAACTACAAGGGTGGGCTCGGATCAAACCAATGACTGCTTTTGTGTTTGTTTTAAAAAAGCAACGAGCTTTTATATGTGTGTGGAAAGGAAATGATTTATTCTATCTCAAACAGAAAAATGGTGACATTACAGATTTGTTGCCGGATTTGGCTTCTTGGAAACTGCTGCACTTTTTGAGTCTTTATTTCCCTATTGACTTTATAAGGAAAAGTTATAACTGAGGTAAAACAATGATTTTTTTACCATATGTGCTCTTGCTATATGTAGTACTACGCCTGCAATATCCGGTCACTGCACAAACAGCGGCTCTTATGTTTCGCATGCCGCCATGATCTTCTGTGAAATCCCAAGATACAATTATTTGCTCAGTTGCATTTTTCTATGCAATTTATAAGGTAAGCAATTTAATGGTAAAAATGAAGATTCACCCTATATCAACATTTTAGTGTTAGGTTAGTGCCTTCATCATACTGGATGGGTGAGATAATGTGACTAATAGAAGATAAGTGGCAGTTTCCCTATTTATGGAGGTATCACACATTGGCCCCTCACATTATTGATGAATTGCTGCGAGGCCTCCCCTCCTTAATGATACATGTATGTAACTTATAGGGTCAGTGCACACAAGCGGGAGACAATGCGTATAAGCACACAGCATATCCGTCATGGGAGCTGCAGAGAATTCCGCCAGAAAAACCGCACCATATTGTGGTGCAGTTTTTCAGGGGGAATCTCCGCTGCGGAAATACTGGTAGAAAAAAAAAGTTAATGCTTATCCCGTTCTCAATTCTCACAGCGACGTGTCTCTCCAGTGTCGGACTGGAATACCTTGGGACCACCAGAGAAAAATCTCCTGAGGGCCCACTCTCCATTTACACATCCACTTTTATTTGTATCATAATCTTTGTTATCATTGCACATACAGAACATATGATCAATAAGATCTAATAGGTAATTTATTGATCAGTTCATAAGAAATAGACCCTAGTTGGTAAGTGGTTATCTCCCTAGTCATATACAAATGTGGTTGTCCTCGGCTAGACCTTTTGGGCCCATTATTGTGTCAAAGTCTGATCACACCAGAGGATCCTCTGGTGGGACAGAATTGCAGCATTTCTACCACAAAAATCACAAAATTTGCCTATTTGTTGTGGCTTTTACCTCCCCATTGAATTCGATGGGGAAAACTTGCAACGGAAGAGCAGCGATTCCGCAACATGAATGGACAGGCTGCGAAATTAAAAAACAACGCCGCTGGTCAATTTATGAACGATTTCTCTGTGGATTTTTTCAAATCTCATCCACCCTGCTGCTACTGTAATATGCTGCGGATTTTCAACCATGAAATCCGTTGGGGGTAAATCCGCAGTGTTTTACGCTGTATGTCCCTACCCATAATCAGCAAATTTCACCTGGGAGTCCACTCCCCTTCATAACACTATATGACATGCTTACACTCTTCTTTAACCCCTTAATGACCAGGCCTGTTTGGACCTTAATGACCAAGCCAGATTTGTCAAATCTGGTATGTCTGACTTTATCAGAGAGTAACTCTGTGAAAGTTTTGAATATCCAAGTAATTCTGACATTGTTTTTTCATCACATGTTGTACTTTATTTTAGTGGTTAAAGTAGACTGATACAATTTGTGGAAATTAATAAAAAAAAATAGAAAAATGGAAGAAATTTTGTAAAAATTAACATTTTCCACTATTTTTAACTGCAATATGTCACATATGTACACACATACTGTACAGTTTTTTTAAATTAAATATATATTTCCATCTCTTTACTCTATTTTGGCAGCACTTTTGAAAAGATAAAATAAATTTTCAGCAATTGGACTTACAAATTGAATAATAATTTTATACATTTTGAAGTACATTTTGTTTTCCTGCACCAAGCCAGGTTTTCAGAGGCTCATAGGTCTCAGAGTGATGGAAACCCCCACAAATGACCCCATTTAGAAAACTAGACCCCTTAAGGTATTTATCTAGGGGTATAGTAAGTATTTTGACCCCACAGTTTTTTGCTAAATGTAATACATAGCAGGTGGAAATTTTTTTTTTCACTTTTTCCAAAAAAGTATCAGTTTGAAGACCAATTTCTTTGTAAAGCGAACATGAAAACGAAGAAACACACCACAAAATCTATCACCCTGTTTCTACTGTTTTCAAAAATACCCACATTGTGGCCCTAATGCGTTGCCTGGACACACGACAGGGCCCAAAAGGAAGGGAGCACCCGGAGGCTTTCAGGACTCATATTTTGCTTGAAAATGTTTTAGGCCCCACTGTACATTTGGAGAAGCTTTGCGCTGCCAGAACGATAGAAACTCCCCATAAACTACCCCATTTATAAAACTAGACCCCTTAAGGAATTTATCTAGCGGTATAGTTAGATTTTTACCACACAGGTTTTTCACTAAATATATTGGAATTAGTCTGTAAAAATTAAAATCTACTTTTTTTCTGAAACAACATAGAAATTTTTTATATTTACAAAGAATAACGAAGAAAATGCACCTCAACATTTGTAAAGCAATGTCTGCCGATTACGACAATACCCCACATGTGGTAATAAACTGCTGTTTGGACCCACAGCAGGGCTCAGAAGGGAAGGAGCGCCATTTGGATTTTGGATTTCTGGGGTTTGCTGGAATTGTTTCTGGTGCAATGTCGCATTTGCAATGCACTGGAGGGACCAAAACAGTGGAAACCCACCAAAAGTGACCCAATTTTGGAAAAACCTTCAAGGAATTTTTCTAGGGGTATAGTGAGCATTTAGACCCCACTGGTCTTTTGCAAAGTTTATTAGAATTGGGGCACGAAAATTAATATCAAACTTTTTTCCACTAAAATGTTGAATTTTCTAATTTTCACAAGGGATAAAGGAGGAAAAAAACAACCATTTTTTTTATAAAGCAATTTCTCCCGAGTATGGAAATATCCCATATGTGGTCATATACGTTTTTGCATTAGAAATGAATTAACCCTTTCAGGAATGATCCATTTTTTGCTTTCTTATTTTCGATTTTCACTGCCCGCCTTCCAAGAGCCATAACTTTTTTATTTTTCCATCAATAGATTGGTGTGAGGGCTTCTTTCTTGCGGGAGGAGCTGTAGTTTTTATTGGTACCATTTTTTTGTACATAAAAAGTGATTAAAAAGTTGTATTCCATTTTTTTTTTAGAGCTAAGGTGACAAAAAAAACAGCGATTTTGGCGGGTTCAATTATTAATTTTTTTTAAGGTGTTCACCGTGCAAATTAAATAATGTTATATTGTAATAGTTCGGACTTTTACGGACATAGCGATAACAATTTTGTTCATTTTTTTTACATTACTTTAGAAGAAAAATGGGAAAAGCTTTTTTTTTTTTAACTTTAAAAAAAATTCCCACTACTAATAACTTTAATTCTTCTACACATTTTATTAAATCCATTAGAGGACTTGATCCAGCGATCATTGGATCGCTGGTACAATACACTGCAATACTAATGTATTGCAGTATATTGTTATTCTTACATGCGTTTGTAACAGAGCGATCGTTGTACCTGTCCATTAGTCCCGGATGTCAGCTGTAATACACAGCTGACACCCGCAGCGTATGGAGCGGGCTCAGCACGTGAGCCGGCTCTATACATCAACCCCACACCATGACGGGCAATTATGTCATAGTGCGCAAAGGGGTTAATGCACAGCGGATGGTTCTAAGTGAAAATTGGAATTTTCCACTGATATGCCATTTTAGTGCATAATATGTTGTGCCCAGTTTGTGCGACAGAAGACAAATACCTCATAAAACGTTAAGCGGGTTCTGCCGGGTATGGCGATGCTATATATGTGGGCGCAAACTGCTGCTTGGGGACGCTGCAGGGCTCAGAAGGGAGTGTAATATTGCTTTTGGAGCCCAGATTTTGCTTGGTAATAGTTTTGTTTGGGGTTTTGCTGGCATTTCAATTTATACTGTGGGGGCATATGTGATCTGTGCGGAGAACATCAGGGTATATGTAATCTGTGCGGGGTACATCAGGGCATAATAAGAGGGCATAATAATGCAGTAAATAAATAATAGTTCATAGATATGTGGCCAGTGTCGCACTGATAAATGGCGCCCGATCTTATCCGCTTTTGGACACTCTGCACATTTTGCATCGCCATATTCTGAAAGCCAGAACTTTTTTCTTTTTTTCACCACCGGAGCTGTGTGAGGGCTTATTTGTTGCGGGACAATCTGTAGTTTCCATTGGTACCATTTTGGGGTACATGCGATTTTTTGATCACATTTTATTACATTTTTTTGCAATCCTGACCAAAAAACAGGAATTCTGACAACGTTTTTTAGTTTTTGTTTTTTTTTGCGGCATTCACCGTACGCTATAAATGACATTTTTAATTTATTCTGCGAGTTGGTACGATTACGGCGATACCATGTGTATATAGGTTTTTTCCCTTTTTTAGCGTTTGCACAATAAAATCACTTATTTATAAAAAAAAAAAATAAGAATTATGTGTCACCATATTCTGAGAGACATAATTTTTTTATTTTTTAGTCAAAAAAGCTGTGTAAGGGCTTGTTTTTTGCGGGACGGATAGAAGTTTTTATTGGTACTATTTTTCGGTTCATGCGACTTTTTGATCACTTTTTATTCTTTATTTTTGGAAGGGTGGTGACCCAAAAAATTGCGATTCTGTCGTAGTTTTTTATTGATTTTTTTTTTGGGGTGTTCATCGTGCGGGAAAAATAACATTATAGTTTTATAATTGGAGTCGTTACGAACGCGGTGATACCAAATATGTGTACTTTTTTAACGTGTTAATTTTTTTTCTATAATAAAAGTCTTATAGGAAAAAAAAGCATTTTGTGTTTATAGAACTTATAACTCATTTTTACACTTTTTTTTTTTAAAAAACATGTATTACTTATTTTTACTTTTTTTTACTTGTCCGACTAGGGGACTACGAGACTTGCAGCTTTGATCGCTGCTAGAGTACATTACACTACACACGTAGTGTAATGTACTCTAACTGTCATTGTGATATGACAGTCACACTGACAAGAACCCTCGGAGGACCGGCCAGAGGCTGATCCTCCGGGGCTTCCGTACATGGCAACCCGGAGGCTATTGTCTAGCCTCCGATTGCCACAACAAGCATCGGCAGCCCCCACAATCACGTTGTGGGGGCTGCCGATGTGCTTCAAACCACTTAAATGCGGCGACGGCAATCCGTCGCCGCACATTAGGGGTTAATTCCCGAAAGCAGCGGCGATGGTCCGCTGACCGGCAAGACTGATGTGTCAGCTGTCTAGGACAGATGTCAGAGTGGGCTTGTCACTCTGTGTTTACACACTGACAGTTTGAAATACTGACGAAAATGAACGTCATGATGCGCGATCTAGCAGCCGACCATGACGTTCATTTTCGTCATCGGTCAGGAAAGGGTTAAACTAGTATTTTAACCCTGAAGACGGAATGTCTCATCAGAAAATGACCTATTGTTTAAATAAAGTCTTTAATTAAACATATTGTTTAAGAATTTTTGATGATGATAATTTTATATTTTTTTTAATTTTCCATATCATTATCTATATTCAAAAATAATCTTAAAATCTTGCAGTTTTCACTCTGGCCACTAAACCTCATAATAGATTGACACCCTGTTCTGTAGAGATCACTTCTCAGCAGTCAATTCATTATGATCACAGGCAAGACCAAACTAGATCTAAAAAGCTGCCCTTGTATACAAACCCCACCATCCCACATACAATATGGCCCCCGTCACCGGCATAATGCCGAAAAATAGCAGTGACTATTGCTTTACTTTGGTCACACCCCTCGCCACTCACTTCAATATGTAAATGACATCATGAACACAAGAAGGAAAATAAAAGTAAACATAGAACTACCTAGTCACATGTTCAGGCGTATGCTGCCACTAAAAAAAACACCAAAATAACCAATGATACCGCCATACAGCGACCATGTATTGGTCAGATACCCATTCTATACTGACACTCTGCATAGTATTATTACACTGCAGACTAAAGAGGAGAACACAGTACTGATCAGACGCAGTAAGGCCCTGTTCACACAGAGGTTTTTTTACACATTTTTTGACACGGAAACCGTGCCAAAAAAGCCTCCCATTGATTTGAATGGGAGGCGGAGGTATTTTTTTACCGCGAGCGGAAAAACCGTCTCACTGTAAAAAGAAGCGTCATGCCCTATCTTCGGGCGTTTAAGCCTCTGACCTCCCATTGACATAAATTTTTTGCTTATTGCACTCAATGGGCGCGAGCGAAAACGCAGCGAAAATCACAGCAAACGGCGTGCAGGCAGGTAAAAATCTGCCTCAAAATCCCAAACGGAATTTTGAGGCAGAATTTTCCTCCTGCAAAAAACTCTGTGTGAACAGGGCCTAACTGGCAGAATACTTAACAATTGAAGAGGACCTATCAGCTCTCCTGACATGTCTGTTTTAGTTAATGTCCATTTAAGCCCAGCCTCAAATCCCACCAAATCCCCACCCATACACACCTGGTTCAGCCCACACAGTATCATGCTCCCATGGTGCCTCCCACACAGTATATAACCCCATAGCTGCCACCATACAGTATAATGCCCCCATAGCTGCCACCATACAGCAAAATGCCCCCATATATGCCCTCATACAATATAAAGCCAACACAGATGCCCCCACACAGTATAATGCCCACACAGGTTCTCCCATGCAGTATATTGCCCAGACAGATGCCCTCATACAATATAATTCCCACACAGATAGCCCAATTCAGTATAATGGCCCAAATAATCCCCCATACAGTATAATGCCCCCACTGCTGCCACCATACAGTATAATGACCCCACTGCTGCCACCATACAGTATAATGCCCCCACAGCTTCCCCCATACAGTATAATGTCCCCTTAACTTCCCCTAGTGCCAGTGTCCACATATAAAGTGCCAGTGCCCTGATAGTGCCTCAGTGCCCATGTAGACAGTGCCACAGTGTCCCCTTAAGATAGTGCCCATATATAGTGTCACAGTGTCCATGTAGATAGTGCCCCCCCTGTAGAAGGCGCCATTGGGACTTCAATGCTTGGAAAGTGACATCAGGGGCTACTGCTGGAGCGGAATCCCCTGCCAGAGCATTGCCGACGCTCTGGCAGGGGATTCTGCTCCAGGAGTAGCCCCTGACATCACTGTCCGTAAATGAACAGGGACGTCAAGGGCTTCCCCCAGGCACAGCGCTTAAAGTAGCGCTGCTCCCAGGGAGTCCTCGGCGAGTGGAGGAGCTCCCTCTGTTCCTTCGCTCTGAACTAATGCTGAAGCAGGGATCTGATGGTTCCCTTCTTCAGCATTGGGTTCAACTGTATCTGCGTCCAGAGGACGCAGACACAGTTGACAGCAAGCTATACCCCTGGCCGCCCGGGACAGCAGGACACCACCCGGAATCCGGAACTGTCCCTCTGAATCCGGGGCATTTGGGAGGTATGTGTTATTCCTACTGGATATAAATTGACAACTGGGTGTTGCCTTTCCCCTTGTCAAACGGCTGTCTCTACACACTTAAGCCTTATTCAGACGAACGTAGGGAAAATCTGAAATTTTTCCCATCTGAGTAGCCCTGTGGAGATTCTGTTTTCACGTATCCCCATAGACTTAAGTCTATAGACGAATCCGTGAAAACGGAAGAAAATAGCACATGTTCTATGTGTCAACACGGTCTGTTGAAACAACGATGTGAACAGCCTCATTAAAATACATGCGTCCGTTGTTTTAATGGTCGTCACACGGACACATATTCTAAGTACGTTCATCTAAATACGGCCTAAAATTGTTGAATCATCACCGACAGTATATATTTTTTTTTACATTTTGAAATGCAGCTTCCATGTATCCTGTATACATAGAAGCTGTATTCCACCGTCAAAGCCCATTCCAACAGCTCAGCTGCACTCACAGCTCCGGTGAAAGCTGGTCAATGCACGCAGGATCCAGCTAATAATGATTACACCTAAATTCATGAACGTTCTGACCTGACAGAATCGGCTTTGATGGCAGGATACAGCTTCTATGTATACAAAATACATAGAAGCTGTATCTCAAAAAATTTATAAAAAACAATTTAAAAGTTGTTTAAAATCAAATAAAACATTGATTAATTAAAGGAAAATAAGCTTTAAATGTCTACATAGCCTTTACGTGTTTTAAAGGCTCTATTTTGAGTGTGCTTTCTATTATATCTAAAAAAGAGTGAACGTTAAATTACACGGTGTGAGTGAATTTTATATATTTCTTGATTTTCTTATGTTTGTGTTTTGTTGGGAGTGTATTATGCTTCTACTGTGTAGTTTGTGTCAATTTTTAGTGGCATATATCATCAACAGAAGTGCAAAAATTTGTAACAGAACCCCCACCCCACCTACCATGTTACATGTATATTAATGGTATGCTGTTTCAAATGTGTCTTTGGGCAACAGTGCCCGGGTGCTACTGCTACCTCTGCACCCCTAGCTACTACGCCCTAAGTCATTTGTGTTACCTCTGCAAGAACAAAGGTTAGCAGCTTCCTAATTTTAAAGAGGTTCTCTCATCAAGACAACCCCTGTGCATATGCCTATTAGGGCACATGGACGTCATAGTGGCGGCTGGCCAGCTCTGCTGAATCCGGCGCTTCCATTCATTACATGGATAGTTATTAGTTTGAACGGCCGGTATGTAGCGCTACATTTCCCTTGCAGCAGTCGCTTTACATTTTATCTTTTGTCTCTTCAGTAGGATTCAAACATATAGGGAACATTCACATGTTGGGATGACAGCACATCAAAATGAATGCAAAACCGTGATATGACAACGTGTGAATACACCCATACTGTTTAAATGTATGCAAACATATACCTATGATTTGTTGTCCATTGACTTCCATTATGAAACATAGTAGCTTACACTTTGCAGTATCCTAAGAAAAAAGTTATCCAGACGCAACACTGTCAATCATCAGTCAAAAGGAAATATTTTGCATATGTCTGCACAATAGAAGCCTATGAGTGCTGTACAGTATAAGTGTATGTGTGTATACCATTTTTTTCTATTTTTGTATTTTGCCCTTCTACCTGCACAGCACTGACAGCATGGCCCCCAGAAGAGCAGGAGAAGAGCCTACTTTTCCAGGAGGCCTCCCCTTATTCATAAGAGTCTCCTGGACATTCCCAGCAGAGTTTGCATTCAACTAATGGGTACAGGGCAATACATTGTTACAGGTCATATCATATTTCACTGTTAAGCTTTGTTCACACAGAGTTGTTTTTTTTCAGGCAGAAGAAATCTGCGTTAGAATCCCTTCTGGAATTTGAGGCATACTTTGACCTGCCTGCGCTTTTTGCTGCATTTTTCGTGGCGTTTTTTGCCCTGGGCCATTGTAAAGCAAGGACGGCGGGCAAAAAACGTCGCGAAAAATGCTCAGAAAGGAGCGCCATGGGTTCTACGGAATCATTGATTTCAATGGGAGGTCAGAGGCGGAAACCACGACATGCCGCTTTTTTTCCCCGCAAGAGACTATAAGCCACCCGGGAAAAAAACACGCCTCTGCCTCCCATTGATATCAAAGCGGCCATTTTGGCTGTTTTTTTTTACGCTGATTCCGATGCGGTTTCCGCGTCAAAGTCAGCGCCAAAAAAACGTTGTGTGAACACGGCCTAAAAAAGAAACATTGTACTTACATGAAGAAAACGTATACCAAGGATCATAGGCACAGCGGAGTTCCTGCTAGTTACTTCATCAAGCATGTACACAGTAGGGAATTATAAGCCCCATGATGATGTCACAATGTTAGTTACAATCATCAGAATTCTACCTATAATCATAAAGCAACCTACATTATTGGTTGTTATGGGCAACCAGGCCACTTTTTTTT
The DNA here is from genome assembly GCF_050947455.1 of Rhinoderma darwinii. NCBI lineage: Eukaryota > Metazoa > Chordata > Amphibia > Anura > Rhinodermatidae > Rhinoderma > Rhinoderma darwinii. The sequence goes on from NC_134689.1 coordinate 168,383,724, forward strand.
GTACCAAAACGAATTATTTTGTTTTAGCACTGCGGGCGAGTTTTTTTCTTTTTCCCTTTTCTATGTAATTTTTAGACTGTTTTCCTTTAATGTATTGAGAGTAGGGTTCTGATGTCAAATAGGTTAATACATTTTACTTTTATACTTTTCATGCTTTTACTGTATGTTTGATATAAATGTTGATTTCTATTTTTATTTAACCAACAATGTGACATGTTCCTTTTTTATTTGTCAGTGCCAGCAGATACTTTACTGTGTAGATGCCAGCTTCAAAATGTTTTATATTAAAAGAGTAACTACAATTTTATCAAACGTTTAAAATTACATAGAGACATATCAAAAGTTTGGATCAGTGGGGGCCCGGGTGCTGAGACCTCCACCTTTGCTGAAACTAAGGTGCAGAAACGCTCAGCACCTTTGGCTGTGATCAGCGCTCCCTGTCAGACTGAAAACAAATAACATACACATTCTGACGGAGCGCTGATCACAGGCAAAGGTGCAATGCGCTCAGCTGAGTGATTCTGCACCCTCGTTTCAGCAATTGCGGGGGTCTCAGAGCCCGGACCCCCAACAATCCAAACTTTTGATATGTCTCTATGACATATGAAAAGTTTGATGAAAGTATAGTTACTCTTTAACCCCTTAACAACCAGGCCTATTTTGGCCTTAATGACCAAGCATTCTTTTTTATTTTTCTTATCTTCACATTCCAAGAGTTATAATTCTTTTATTTTTCTGTCAACATAGGAGTATGAGGGCTTGTTTTTTGCGGGACGAGTTATGTTTTTCAATGGCACCATTTTTTGGTGCATATATTATATTGATTAACTTTTATTAACTTTTTTGGAGGAAGGGAATTGAAAAAAAACCGCTATTCCTGCATTGTTTTTCGCTTTTTAAATTTACGCCATTCAATATGCGGCATAAATACCGTTTTAACTTTATTCTATGGGTCGGTATGATTACGACGATATCACATATGTTTAGTTTTTTTTTTATGTTTTACTACGTTTGCACAATAAAAAACCTTTTAAACAAAAATAATACATTTTGGCATAACCGATTTCCAAGAGCCATAACTGTATTATTTTTCCGTTGATATCGCCATGTGAAGGCTTGTTTTCTGCGGGACAAGGTGTAGTTTTCATCGTTACTATTTTGGGGTGCATGGGACTTATTCATTAATTTTTATTATATTTTCTTGGTGGGGGAATGCAGAAAAAAAGCGATTTTAACATTGTTTTTAGCAGGTTTTTTTGTACGGCGTTCAGTATACCGTTGAATTAATGTGTTAACTTTATTCTTTGTGTTGTTGCGATTGCAGCAATACCATATATGTGTACTTTTCATGTTTGTTTTTACACTTTTATTACATAAAACCACTTTTTATGGAAAAAAAATGGTTTTATTTTATTTTTACTGTTCACTTTTTTTTTTATATTTTCAAAAACTTTATTTGACTGTTTTTAATTATTTATTTAAGTCCCACTAGTGGACATCACCATGCGATCTTCTGATCGCAGATATAATGCTTTGGTATACTCAGTATACCAAAGCATTATTGCCTGTCAGTGTATGGCTGGATTCACACGAGCACATTACGTCCGTAATGGACGGAACGTATTTCAGCCGGAAGTCAGGGACCGAACACACTGCAGGGAGCCGGGCTCCTAGCATCATAGTTATGTACAACGCTAGGAGTCTCTGCCTCGCTACAGGACAACTGTCCTGTACTGTAATCATGTTTTCAGTACGGGACAGTAGTTCCACAGAGAGGCAGGGACTGCTAGCATCGTACATAACTATGATGCTAGGAGCCGGCTCCCTGCACTGTGTTCAGTCCGGGACTTGCAGCCGAAATTCGTTCCGTCCATTATGGACGTTATGTGCTCGTGTGAATCCAGCCTAAAACTGACAGGCAATCTATTAGGCCATGCCTCTGGCACGGCATAATAGGCATACAGCCAGGGCAGGCCATGGCAACCCGTTCGCGGGCCGCCGATGGGCGACAGAGGGAGCTCCCTTCCCCTGTCAATAAATTTAAATGCCGCGGTCGCTATTGACTGCAGCATTTAATGGGTTAAACGGCCATTTCTTCAATCTAGGCAGTTGCAGCGGGAGCCCAGCTGTCAGTCACAGCCGGGCTGCCGCGGCTATCGCGCTGCCACAGCTAATGTGCCCACGCGATCTCCATCACGTACATGCATGTGGGAATTCCCCGGCGTGCATGTACGTGAAAATACGGGAAGGGGTTAAAGGGAAGGTCCACTTTAAGCAACTTTGCAAATAGGCAATTAAAAATGTCCTACAGTTTTGTTTCTACAGCTCCTATGTGACTACATACTAATGCTTCATGCACACAACCATATTGGTTTTGCGGTTCTTGTAAACCACGTGTTCGTTGCGATCAGTTGGAACGCAAAAAACCCTTGTTGTGAATACGTGCGTCATCTGGACTCACGGTTCCACAACAATTCACAAGTATTGGTGAATCCGCAAATCCGGACCGTAAAATGACTGGTCCTGAGTTTTCACAGTCCGGATTTGCGGCCCTCGTACTAATCCGTGTAAGTCACAGTCATGTGCATGGGGCCATGGAAAATATTGAGTCCGCAATTTATCTGCAAACATGCGGATACATTGTGGCCGTAAAAATATGGTCATATGCATGATGCCTAAGGGTATGTTCACACTGCTTATTTTCTGCCATTTTTCGGGCCGCAAACGGTCGAAAAACGGCTAAAAGATCTGAAGTGGGGCGTTTTTTTACGCCTTATTTTCAAAAAATGGCGCGTAAAAAGATGCCCGCGAAAAAGAAGTGCAAGTCACTTCTTGAGCCGTTTTCAGAGCCGTTTTTCATTGACTCCATAGAAAAACAGCTCCAAAACCGGCCGTAAAAAACGCAGCGAATAACGCAAGTGGCTTAAAAAAAAGTCTGAAAATCAGGAGCTGTTGGCCCTTGAAAACAGCTCCGTATTTTCAGACGTTTTTGATTTTGTGTGTGCGCATACCTTAATACTACAAACAGATCCCGTGTAGTCTGATTCTGCAGTTATACTTCATGCCATCTATCTTCTAATTGGTCCTAATATACATTGAGTAGGTTAGCGAGAAAAATGTGACACATGAAAGGGAGTATGACTGCGGAATAAGACTACACGTAAAAGGGTTTGTTAATTGTCAGTTACCATGGAGACCCTAAGACCTGCATAGGAGCTGTAGACACGGATTGGTAGGGAATTTACAAGATTTACAAGGTGGCTTAATTTTTCAATTTAAATGCACTGGAGCAATAAAAATGAAAATTGGCTTCAAGAAGTGTACATAGTCTAAAAGTACATAAGACGAAGACCTTATTTACACGAACGTGTTAAACGTCCGTGTGTCGGCCGTTGAAACAACGGCCATCATACAGACCTATATAATTCAATCTGGCCATTCACACGGCCGTTGTTTCAACAAACCGTCTGAAGGGTCCGTGAGAAAATAGGACCTGTCCTATTTTGTCACGCATCCCTCCATAGACTCTAGTTTTTCACGTCCGAGATGCTCAATGCCTGTGTGAATCTAGCCTTACTGCTTTTATATAATAAAAGATGACCAAGTCTGGTTTTAAAAAACGTGTTACGCTGGTCTGAAACTGGCCTTGGTCTACCTATGAACCATGATATGACCACAACACGTGGGGTTTTTGGTTTAAAAAAAAAGCAAAGAGGCAAAAAATACTTTTAACGAGCATTGCATTTTTTTTCTGCCGCCCATTGCCTTTAATGGAAGGTCAGAGGTGGAAACCACTCCAAGAAAAGCATGCCGCCCGGGAAAAACACTGCATCTGCCTCTCATTAAAATCAATGCGGGGCGATTTAGGGCGCTGATTCAGAGCTGTCAAAATCGCACCACGTCAAAATCAGCACCAAAAAACGCAGTGCGAACTGACCCTTAGGCCTTATTCACACGAGCGTATTTCACGTCCGTGATACGCGCGTTAAAACGACAGACGTCACATGGACCTATGCAATTCAATGGGGCCATTCAGACAGACATTCAGTGTTTTTCACGCAGCGTTTGTCCGCTGTGTGAAACTCACTGCATGTCCTATACTTGTGCGTTTTTTGCGCATCACGCACCCATTGAAGTCAATGGGTGCTTGAAAATCAAGGGCAGCACATCAAGGACAGCACACAGACGCACATCCGTGTGTCATGCATTTTTCACGCAACAGTTGTTAAAGAAATGATGAGGAAAATAAGAAACACCTCCTTCGGTTTATTTTGCGGACGTAAAAAACGCGTGACATACGGATGACAAACGCGTGTAAAAAACGCAGACACACACTTTACACGGATGTCACACAGAACGGCAAAGCAAGAAAACCGCTGCGTTTTTGACGCGCGTAATATAGACACGTACGTGTGAATAAGGCCTTAGAGTATGTTCCCACACACCGGATACACTGCAGATTTTCTGTAAAAAAACAGTGGCAAATCTGTCACAGAAATCCTCAGCAAATAGTGCTGTAGAAATAGTGTGGTTTTTCCTGCAAGTTTAGTGTCAAGCATTGATTATAGCAAACTATTTGTGCATCTTCGGATTTACAACGATTTTCAACTGTGTTTCAGCGGCGTAAACCCTGTATAAGACGTAACTTGCGTATTTTAGTGCGGAATTTATGCTCCACATTCAAGTCTATGGGCCAAAAACGCAGCATCTCCGTTTAGAATACACAGCATAAATTTACATGGCTAAGATTTGCTAAATCTCATTCTCTTTGCTGTACTGTAAATACTGCAGAATTTCCACAGCGTTTATGCTTCGTGGGAACCCAGCCTTGGCTCGATTTACATCTGCATTCTGTTTCCCGTTGTTCTGCTCCGTCATAGGAACAGAACAACTAGAAAAACGGAAGCGCAGGATCTGTCATATGACTGAAATCAACGGCGACCAATGGAACCCAATTACTTTAATGAGTACCATTGGGTTACCATAATTTTTCTTGATCAAATAGCGCCACATCCTCCAACGCCAATGTAAACAGAGCCTGATTTCTGGCAGCCCGCAAATCACTAGAACAGTGGTCCAGAACCCCCGTTCTGCCTCACTGCACCCTCCACAGTGAGGAGCACCTTGAATGGAGCAGAGGACGAGCATGTGCCTTGACGCTTCATTCAATCTCGAATGCCGCCATGGTCTTTTTGGTTTTGTTCTTACGATGTTTACTGTGCGCTAAAAATTTCATGTTATCTTTAGTCTGCGGCTCAGCATGAATACGGAGATGTCAAATTTATATATTTTTTTTAATGTTTTACTACTTTTACAAAATAAAAACAATTTGTTAAAAAAATAGTTTTGTGTCACCATATTTTTAGATCCATAACATTTTATTTCATCATTGATAGAGCTGTTAGGCTACATGCACACGTTGCGTATTTTGCAGTGGAAAATACGCACCAAAACCTCAGCAATACACACGAAATTCGCAGGCAAAAACCGCACCAGTTTTTTTTAAAGCATTTTTCGGTGTCGTTTTTATGTTTTGATGCGTAAATTGCGGCGTTTTCATGCTGCATGTTTTGGTGCGATTTTCCTCTGCACTAGGCAGATAGAATTCTCAATTTTAAAATCTGCACCGCAGGTCAATTTATATGCGGGAAAATACTGCAGCGAGTAGATTTCCTAGAATCTCATTGTTTATGCTGGTACTGTATTACATTGCGTTCCCACGGGATGGATACGCTGCGTAAAAACCACGCAGCGTATCTGACCTGGAACTCGTAGTACATTCCATCCAAAAACCGCACCACATGCGTTTTTGGCTGCAGCGGTCACATGGGATGCAGCGTCATCCCAGGAGGCCAGATTGCAGGAAGAAGGAGGACGTTCTAAGTAAGGCCCCATGCACACGAACGTAAAAACGCCCGTAATTACGGGCCATAATTACGGCACGTTTTTACGGGCCCAATGGACTTCTATTGACCACGGGTATTTCAGGCCGTAATTACGGCACGGGCAGGCCCATAGGAGTCTATTTACGGGAGCGTTGCTAGGCGACGTCAGTAAATAGTCACTGTCCAGAGTGCTGAAAGAGTTAAACGATCGGCAGTAACTCTTTCAGCACCCTGGACAGTGACTTCTGATCACAATATAGATAAAGCTGTAAAAAAAAAAAAAAAAAGACGTTCATACTTACCGAGAACTCCCTGCTTCTTCCTCCAGTCCGGCCTCCTGGGATGACATTTCAGCCAATCACAGGCTGCAGCGGTCACATGGACTGCTGCGTCATCCAGGGAGGTCGGACTGGATGTCAAGAGAGGGACGCGTCACCAAGACAAGGCCGGGTAAGTATGAATTTCTTTTACTTTGTCTGCGGAAAGGGCTGTCCCTTCTCTCTATCCTGCACTGATAGAGAGAAGGGCTGCCGATTACTGCAGTGTAATTTTGCAGCGAAAACGTGCCCGTAAATACGGGTGGAATAAGGGTGACACCGGACCCGTATTTACGGGCACGGGTCCGTAAATACTGGTGCAATACGGGTCGAATATGTGTGACCAAGGACCCGTATTTACGCCAGTATTTATAGGAGGACAAAAATAAGTTTGTGTGCATGAGGCCCAAGTAATATTTTTTTTATTTTTCCTTAATCACTGTGAATACGCCGCAAAAGTCGCAACACTTGGCTTTCTGTTGCGGGTTTTGATCGGCGCTCGCTGCACAGGCCGAGTGTCAGATGGTGTAAAAGGGCCTTTAGACAGGATACAACTAGACAATAAGAAGCTGCGCCAAATTTGGCAGAACGGTGCATGGAGAATGATAAATTTGGCACAACCGGCAAGACACTTTTCTCTTTCTTTTGTTACCTCCTGGCGGCTCTGTATTTTAAACCAATATTTTGCACCAGAAAATGGCGCTAGATGTTTATAAATTTGCCAGCTTTTACAACTCCTCTTAGCCACACCGCTTTTTCTAGACACTTTTTAAATCGTCAAAGATGGTGCAAAAAGTGTCTAAAACATAATTAATTTGGTGTAAGGCTATTTACTCCACTTTTTTGGGCACTTTTTGCTTAGCAATTCCCCCTTCATGTTTCCCAATGGAAGAAAAAGTCGCAAGTGACTTTGCAACCGTAAAAAAAAAATAGCGGACCTTATGCCGTAGTTGCAAGGAACCTCGTGACTTTGTTTCTATAGCGAAGCACTGAGGTCGCTTTGTGGGCGATTGCATTTTGCCATGTAGCCCTAGCCAAAGAGGGATCTGTTCTATAGGTGTTATGGCTTACATAAGTCATGTTACAAATAACCTGTCCTGATAGTAAAGAGATGTCCACCAGAAGACAAAATACCCTTAATGTACACTGAAAATGGGAAAAAGATCATTTAATAACTTACCTCTGTGCTGAGATGTCATCGCTTCAAGACACAGGCCCAAAGCCCATGTAGTAAAACTGCCAACTTCCTGCTGTGATTTCTGTCAGTTGCAGGGTTGTCATGGAGACCATGTGTGGATCCAAATCACCAAATACAGGATGGCTCCATTCAAACCAATATTCAAGCCAGGACTTTAGTATTGAATTTGCTGCGCTGTGTCTTGAATCTGGGGTTTACCTTATATTTTGTTTTATTTTTTAAGGCTGTGTTCACACAGCGTATTTTGCACGCTGAATCAGCATCTGAATCAGCGCTGAAAACGCTTCGCTTTTGCCTCCCATTGATTTCAACGGGAATCAGTAGGGTATGTTCACACGGCTTAATGTCACACATTTTTCGGGCCGTAAACTCCCCGAAAAACGGCTAAAAATACGGGGGCTGAACACCTCCGATCATCTGCCCATTGATTTCAATGGGAAAAAGGGCGTTCCGTTCCAACAGAACGTTTATTTTTCGCGCCGTTTTTACAAACGGCGTGTAAAAAAACGCCTTGTAAAAAAAGAAGTGCATGTCACTTCAAGAGCTGTTTTTGGAGTAGTTTTTCATTGCCTAAATTGAAAAACAGCTCCAAAAATGCTGGAAAAAAGCAAGTTGCTTAACCCCTTAATGACCGCCGATAAGCCTTTTTACGGCGGTCATTAGTGGGCTTTATTCTAGAGCGCCGCCATTCTACGTCGCTGCTGTAGAATAAAGTAAACAGAGCAGGGAGCCGTGAAATCTCCCTGCTCTCAGCTGCCAGAGGCAGCTGAGAGCTGGGGGCGTCCCTGCTCTGCCGGGTGAGATCGATATTAGTATCGATCTCACCCGTTTAACCCTTCAGATGCGGTGCACAATAGCGTGCACCGCATCTGAATGGTTTTGGAGAGAGGGAGGGAGCTCCCTCTCATCTCACTGACACCCGGCGATAAAATCGCCGAGTGTCTGTTTCTTCTATGGCAGCCGGGGGTCTAATAAAGACCCCCAGGTCTGCCTGCAGCGAATGCCTGCTAGATCATGCCGCAGGCATGACCTAGCAGATGCCAGTCCGTTTTAAACGGACAGGCAGTAATACACTGCAATACAAAGGTATTGCAGTGTATTATAATAGCGATCGGAGGATAGTGAAGTCCCCTAGTGGGACAAGTAAAAAAGTTTAATAAAGTTAATAAAAAAAAGAAAGTGAAACAAAAAAAATGAAAAACCCACTTTTTCCCCTTACAAAATGCTTTACTATTAAAAAAAACCTACAATAAAGCAAAAAAGTTACACATATTTGGTATCGCCGCGTCCGTAACGACCCCGACTATAAAGCTGTTACATTATTTAACCCGCACTGTGAACGCCGTAAAAAAATAAATAAAAAACAATGGAAAAATTGCTGTTTTCTGTTAATTCTGACTTTAAAAAAATGTGATAAAAAGTGATCAAAAAGTCGCATCTACTCTCAAATGGTACCAATAAAAACTGCAAGTCGTCCCGCAAAAAACAAGACCTTATACAGCTATGCCGACGCAAAAATAAAAAAGTTACAGCTCTTCGAATGTGACAATGTAAAAATGTAAAAAATGGCTTGGACATTAGGGCCCAGAATGCAAGCAGGGGGAAGGGGTTAAAAAACAGCTGAAAATCAGGGGCTGTTTTCCCTTGAAAAGAGCTCCGTATTTTCAGACGTTTTTAGTTTAGCGTGTGAACATACCCTTAGGGTATGAGCACACACACTAATTACGGACGTAATTCGGGCGTTTTTGCCCCGAATTACTTCCGAAAAATGCGCCTCAATAGTGTTGACAAACATCTGCCCATTGAAAGCAATGGGCAGACGTTTGTCTGTTCACACGAGGCGTATATTTACGCGCCGCCGTCAAATGACGGCGCGTAAATAGACGCCCGCGTCAAAGAAGTGACCTGTCACTTCTTGGGGCGTAATTGGAGCCGTTATTCATTGACTCCAATGAATAGCAGCGCCAATTACGTCCGTAGTGGACGCGGCGTTCAAGCGCCTGCACATGCCGTTACGGCTGAAATTACTGCCGTTACGGACGCTATCGTGTGAACATACCCTAATTCACACGGCACTGACTTTTTGCTTGCTGAAACAAATTCTGCGGCGCTTGAGAAAACAAAAAAAAAAACGCCCTTTGACCTATCTTGGCATGGATTCTGCGCCACAAATTCCCATTTTAGCAATGAGAGCTCAAAAACAGCGCCGACTAGCTTGGGCGCAGTTTTTGGTGATGAAAAGCCCCATAAACAGCTTCCAAAACAGCCTGCATTTAAAAATCTGCCTCCAAAATCAACATGGGAAATCAAGGCTGATTTTGGAGACAGAATCAGCGACTGATTTTTAAGCTTCAAAAAACTGTGTGTGAACAAGCCAGTCATTAGTTTTTTTGGGGAATGAAAAAAAAAACCAATTCCGACATTGTGTTTTGGGTTTCTTTTTTAACGGTGTTCACGTGTGGTAAAAATGACAACTTTATTCTGTGTGTCGATACAATTAGGGTATGTTCACACGGAGTGTTTTCAGGCGTATTTCGGGGCATTTACGCCTGAAAAAACTGAAGTAGAACGCCTCCAAACATCTGCCCATTGATTTCAATGGGAAATACGGCGTTCTGTTCCGACGGGGCGTTTTTTTTACGCCTCATTTTCCAAAAACGGCACGTAAAAAGACACCCGTGAAAAAGAAGTGCGCATCACTTCTTGGGACATATTTGGAGCTGTTTTCCAATGACTCTTTAGAAAAACAGCTCCAAAAACAGCCCGAAAAGTGACATGCACTTCTTTTTCGCGGGTGTCTTTTTACGTGCCGAATTTTGACAGCGACGCGTAAAATTACACCACGTGGGAACAGAACACCGTAAAACCCATTGAAAGCAATAGGCAGATGTTTGTAGGCGTAATGGAGCCGTTTTTTCAGGCGTAATTCGAGGTGTAAAACGCCCGAATTACGTCTGAAAACACTGCGTGTGAACATACCCTTATCCCTTAAAAACAGCTACGTATTTTCAGACATTTTTAGTCTATCTTGTGAACATACCCTAAAGGCGCTCCTGAGGCATGGCCTAATATAATGCCTTGGAAGAAGTTCAGCGTTTTCCTGAGGGTGGCAGTGATATGTGGTGTTATACATATGTACACAGGGGTGCTCGGCTCTGGTGTCCTCACATTCCCACATGCAGCAGATCTTGTAACGTGTGATCGTGTCTGCACAAAATTCCCGCCACTTGTTACGCGCAAAGTGGCCTGGGACATAAGCGGGGCAGAGCCGCAGCAATTTCTGGTGTCCCGATAAAAATAAACCTCAGCTACAGCGCACTGCGCCACAACACTTCATTACAGAGTCGGTCTTGTAAATACGATAATTTGACGAATAATCCGAGCTCGTGTCGTCATATAACATGAGGGTGACCCTCGTGTGAATGTTTATATGCCTGAAGAGTGTAGTTACCATGGTAACAGTGTCAGGTACGACGCCATGTTCCACTCTGACCGGAAACGGAAGTCGCTGATTTGTCGGTGAAATCGTGCAGGGCTGGCAGGCGTGTAACCCTAAGGATAGCGGAACATCTGCGTGGACGTTTTGGTTTCCGATGAGCGCAGCTATACGTCATGTGTGGGAATGCAGACGCTGCTGTACGTCATGTGTGAGAATACTGGCGCTGTTATATTCCCTGTATATACTCATGTCAGCTGGGAGGAACTTTATGTATTGCTCCAGGCACGTCTCGGCTGTTTCACACATGAGAAATAGGTCACAGAGCCGCCATGGACTGCTTCGCTATGATCTCTGAGTCCCCCTCCTCCAGACTGCCCCCCCCCCTCCAGATTATCCCCCACCTATTTTCTTGGCTCATCATATGTTTGTTGTCGCCTCCATACTGTTGTCCTCTTGTCACCATCAAGCTGCAGGTTCTTGTCAGTCTTGTTGCCTTTTTCTACTCCTATAATGCTGTGAATCCTACTTGTCTTCTTACATTTCGAGTCCCTCTAAGGCTAAGTGTCCCACATGTCTTCTGAGATCTCCTTAAAGGATTTGTCCGGTTTCAGCAAATAATGTTTTTTTGTATTAAAAAGCTATAAAATTTTCCAATATGCTTTCTGTATTCTTCACAGTTTTCAAAATATCTGCTTGTTATCCAGTAGGAACAGTCATTCTTTTCTTCCAGTGGATATAATTCTGTCTATGGTCATGTGATGGACACACAGGTGCTGGAATATTTAGAAAATCCATCTCTGATGCAGATACACATGGGGCGGATACGCTGTGTAAAAGCACACAGCATATCCACTCTGTGCGCCGCAGGGAATAACGGGCGAAAAAGCGCACCAAATTGTGGTGCAGTTTTTCGCCCGCAATGTCCGCTGCAGAAAACTGCAGCCATGGCATGCTGTCAGGACGTTTCATCCCAGGAGACTGTTTCAGCCTGTGATTGGTTGCAACGGCGGTCACATGGGATGAAGTGTCGTCCCAGGAAACCGGCCCTCTGAGGTCATACAGGCTGACCTCCTAGGATGATGTTTCTTCCCATTTGACCGCCGCTACAGCCTGTGATTGGCTGCAGCAGTCACATGGGAAGAAACATCATCCCAGGAGGCCGCGCTGGAGGGAGGAATACGGACTTCTGGGTAAGTATGAGTTTCTTTTTTTCTAAGTTGTGTTTTTTGCGGCAGGATCGCTGCGAAGCCGCCGCAAGAAAATGCAGCAACTGCTATTTGTTGTGGGTTTTACCTCCCTATTGAATTCAATGGGGAAAACCCGCAACAAATAAGCAGAGTTTACGCAAATACAATTGACATGCTGCGGAATAAAGTTCCACACCACAGGTCAATTTCTGAGCGTTCTTTCCGCTCAGTATTTACGCAGCGTGTGGATGAAATTTGTTTTATCTCATCCGTTTTGCTGCTACTGTATTTGCTACAGACTGTCCGCAACGAATTCCGTTGTGGAAAAGCCACAGTATTTACGCAATGTGTGAACGGACCCTAACTGTTTGGAGCTGTGCACCTGTGTGTCCATGACACGCAGGACCCGCTGTCACTGAACCGATCAGTCCTTCTGACTTGAGGGATTCAGGTCTCCGTGCACGATACAGCTGCTCTGTATAGAGGATACAAAGCAGCTGTATCTCCAAAAAGTAAAAATATGAATAAAAACTAATTAGTAATTTGCACCAAACACACTGATACACATTTTTATTTAAAGAAAGAAAAAGAAACATTTCAAACGTTGCCTGACGAAACTTGTTGACCAAGGCTACGTTAAGACGACAGTGAAAAAAAATGCCCATTAAAAACTGATCAACTGTCAGTTTTTCATGGCCATTTTGCATCCGTGTATCTTTAAATTTTAATCCATTTCCAGTCCATCTATCCGTTTTTAATAACCATTTGCCATCAGTTTTTCATGGCTATTAAAAAAATGGATGGATTTCATTTGTCAGGTTTTTTGTCCCAACCCCCTGAAAACACCACTGTGCCCGTGTAGATAGTGCCGCAATGTCCCGATAGATAGTGCCACAATGTCCACTGTAGATAATGCTCACATAGTACCACTGTAGATAGTACCACAGTGCCCAGTATAGCTAGTGCCATAGTGCCCACATATAAAGTGCCAGTGCCAACATAGTGCAACTGTACCCATTGTATATAGTGCCATATTGCCCACATAGTACCACAGTGCCCATGTAGATAGTGCGAGTGTCCCCTGTAGTTAGTGCCCATGTAGATAGTGCCACACCCCCCATATAGCACCGCCCCCTTGTAGATAGCACCTCTCCTGCAGATAGCCACTGTAGGAGCGGAATCCCTCTGACCGGGGATTCCTCATAGATGGAGCCCCTGACGTCTCTGTCCATATTTGGACAGTGACGGCAGGAGAGCAGAATCCCCTGCCAGAGTGGGCCGGAGATTCCGCTCCAGGAATAACCCCTTGACGTCACTATCCATATATGGATAGTGACGCCGGGGGCTACTCCAGGAGCGGAATCCCCTGCCAGAGCGGAGTTTGGCTGCCGGGGATTCCGCTCCTACAGGATGCTACAGTGGCGCTATCTATGGGGATGGCAGGGTTTGCTATCTTCAGGCAGGGGAGTGCGATCTACATGGAGGGGAGCTATCTACAAGACTAAAGTCCCCGGCCAGAGATCTTGTGATGCTCTAGCTGGGGATTCCATTGTTGAAAGCCCTGACTTTACTGTCCTTATGGACAGTAATATCAAGGGCTTCCCTGGGCTCAGTGCTCAAAGTAGCACTGTGTGCGGGGAGTCCTCGGCCAGGATCAGTTTTTACCGGCCGTTACAAGGATTGTTTCCTGAAAAACGGCAGGTAAAAACTGATACATTGACTTCTATGGGAGCCGTCTGGCCGTGAAAACGGGCAAAAATAGGACGTGCTATTTTTTTGACAGCCAACATTCACGGGTCGTTAAAAAAACGGCAGAGTGAATACACCAATGGAACATCATGGTTCTGAAAACGTTTTTCACTGTCGTGTGAATGTAGCCTAAGGCCTTATTCACACAAACGTGTATTACGTCCATGCGACGCGAGTGGAAGTCACGCGCGTCGCACGCAACTATGTTAGAGAATGGGGCAGTTCAGACTTTCAGTGAATTTCACGCAGCGTATGTGCGCTGCGTGAAACTCACGACATGTCCTATACTTGCCGGGGTTTCGAGCAGCACGCACCCATTGAAGTCAATGGGTGTGTGCAAATCGCACACGGCACACGGAAGCACTTCCGGGTGCCGCGCATGATGAGCGCTACAGTAGTAAAAACAATGAATGAAAACAGAAAAGCACCTCGTGCTTTTCTGTTTGTAAACATAAAAACAGTGTCATAATGATGCCGGCTGCGCGAAAATCACGCAGCCACATACCATATGCTGATTCCACACTGGCCTTTTGCACGAGCAAAACGCAGCATTTCTTGCGCATGCAAAACGGACACCTTCGTGTGAATAAGGCCTCAGTGTAAGTCCACACACGTAGCGTAAACACTGTAGATTTTCCACAACTGATTAACCCCTTCCCGCTCAGCGACTATTACGTCGGGCTGAGCGCATCGTTCGCGCTCAGCTCAGTAATGTTACTGACCTGAGTTAAGACAGCACCATTTTTCCCCGGCACGTGTTTGAGCTGTGATACCTGCTGTTTCCGACAGCAGACTGTCACATCTCAGTGTGCATGGACCGATCGCGGTGGTCACTGACGATTAACCCCTTGAAAGCCGCGTTCAATAACGATTGCGGCTTCTTAGAGGTTAAAACACCATCGACGTCCCACGACATGGTCGCGGCGGCAACCGGAGACCTAACAATGGCCTCCGAATATGCCATCTATGTAAGCCTAGTGGGTCCTGACAAAGTCAGGACCCGCTATGCTTGCTGTCAGTGAGCAGCTGACAGCTCTAATAGACTGCACTACGCACAAAGTGCAGTGTGTTTGAATTGAGATCAGGGCCTCAGTGGGAAAAAAAAAAAAGTATAAAAGTCAAAATCCCACTATTTCCCTTATCAGTCCTTTTATTATTAAAAAATAATAATAAATATTGTAACGCAGTAATTTTGTTACTTGAGACATGAGAATCTGCCTGAGCTGCGATCACAGTGGTTTATTTGTTCAAATGTATGTTCTGGAAATAAGTAGTCATGCATATTGGAAATATTGCTGCTATACATTAATAACCGGTCATGGTATGTGAAATGTCATGTTATAATAAGATGTGAGTGTTCACTGGCAAACAGTGCTAATGTACTATGCATAATTGATGTCTCTTTCTTATGTATGTAAATGTTTGATACTGCCTTTTTGTCTACTTTAATAAAAAGAGTTTTTACAAAAAAATAAATAAATAAACTATACATAATTGGTATCGCCGCGTCCGTAACTGCCTGAACTACAAAAGCATTTAGTTATTTATCACACGTGGTGAACGCCGTAAGAGAAAATAATAATAAACCATACCAGAATCAAAATTTTTTTTGATGGTACTGATCAAAACGACAGTTCGTTACGCAAAAAACAAGCCGTCACACGGCTTTCTTGATGGAAAAATAAAAAAGTTATGGCTCTTAGAATATGGCAACATAAAGGAGACAGAGCGCAGATGCAGTATAGACACTGATCGGACCGTACTGCATCTTGTGAACGGGAAAAAACAAACTACTAGAGTATAATATACATGTATATTAATCAGGAAGTGCTGCACAATATTGTTGAAGGGAACATTTTAACCCCTTCCCGCACCTTGACGTTAATGCACGTCAATGTGTGTAGTAACTTCGCGCACCTTGACGTTCAGTAACGTCAGTGCTTTGACAGTTAACCGCCGCGCGGCGCTACACCGCAGTGGCGGTTAACTGTGCAGGGTGTCTGAACCTGCTCTCCCCGTCGCCGATCAGCGGCCTGTCGCCGATGAAATCGGCAATTAACCCTTTCGATGCGGTGGTCGATTGCGATCACCACATTGAAGAGGTTTACAGCGGATCGGAAGCCCCCCACATGTATTTGCGGGGGCTGGCGATCCTTCTCACGGCAAACAGAGGCCAGACAATGACCTCCGGGTTGCCATGTACGGAAGCCTCGGAGGATCAGCCACCGGCCGGTCCTCCGGTGCTTCCTGTCAGTGTGACTGTCACGTCACAATGACAGTTAGAACACATTACACTATGTGTGTAGTGTAATGTGTTCCAGCAGTGATCAGAGCTGCAAGTGTAAGTGTCCCCTAGTGGGACAAGTAAAAACAGTAAAAAAAAAAGATAATAAAAATGTTTTTAAAAAGTGTAAAAATAAAAGTTAGAAGTGACATAAACAAAGAATGCCTTTTATTATAGTAAAAAAATTAACATGTTAAAAAAAGTGCACATATTTGGTATCACCGCGTTCGTAACGACCCCAACTATAAAACTGTAATATTATTTTTCCCGCACGGTGAACACCGCGAAAAAAATAAACGGAAAACTGCCCGAATCACAATTTTTTGGTTACTAACCCTCCCAAAATATACAATAAAAAGTGATCAAAAAGTCGCATTTACGCCAAAATGGTACCAATACAAACTAAAACCCGTCCCGCAAAAAACAAGCCCTTACACCGCGTTTTTGACTGAAAAATAAAAAAGTTATCGCTCTCAGAATATGGTGACACAGAAAATAATTTATTTTATAAATAAGTGATTTTATTGCACAAACGCTGCAAAACATAAAAAAATTATATACATCTGGTATCGCCGTAATCGTACCGACCCGCAGTATAAAATATGATGGTAATTTATAGCCCAGGGTGAACGCCATAAAAAACATTGTCAGAATTGATGGTTTTTGGTCACCTTGCTTGCCAAAAAATGGAATAAAACGTGATCAAAAAAATTTCTGGTACCCCGAAATGGTGCCAATGAAAACTAAAGATTGTCCCGCAACGAATAAACCCTCACGCAGCTCCGGTGGAGAAAAAATAAAACTGTTCTGGCTCTCAGAATATGGTGATGCAAAATGTGCAGAGTGTTCCAAAAGCGGATAAGATTGGGCGCCATTTATCAGTGCGACACCGGCCACATATCTGTGGATTATTATTTATTTACTGCATTATTATACCCTCTTATTATACCCTGATGTACCCCGCACAGATAACATATGCCCCCACATTATAAGCTGAAACACCAGTAAAACCCCAAACAGAACCACTACCAAGCTACATCTGCGCCCCAAAAGCCAAATGCCGCTCCCTCCCTTCTGAGCCCTGCAGCGTGCCTAAACACCAGTTTACGTCCACAGATATGGCATCGCCATACCCAGGAGAAACCGGTTAATATTTTATGAGGTATTTGTCTTCAGTGGCACAAACTGGGCATAACATGTAGTGCACTAAAATGGCATATGAGTGGAAAATTGTAATTTCCACTCCGCACCATCCGCTGCACATTAACCCCTTTGCGCACCACAACATAGCATGTCGTAGTGTGGGGGGTGATGTATGGAGCGTCTCACGTGAAAAATAAAGCATTTAAAAAGGCAAAATCACTGTTTTTTGGTCACCTTGGCTCTACCTAAAAATGTAATAAAAAGTGCTCAAAAAGTTGTATATACCAAAAAATGGTACCAATAAAAACGACCGCTCGTCCCTCAATAAATAAGCCCTCATACCACGCTATTGACTGAAAAATAAAAAAGATGTGGCTCTTGGAACGCGGGGAGGAAAAAACTAAAAAGGAAAAGAAAAAAATGGATCAGTCCAGAAAGGGTTAATTACTTTCTAATGAAAAACCATTTATGACCACACATGGGGTATTGCCGTACTCGGGAGAAATTGCTTTACAAATGTTGGGCAGCTTTTTCACCCTTTTATCCTTTGTGAAATTGAAAAAAATGCAACATTTTAGTTGAAGAAATGTCGATATTCATTTTCACGGCCTAATTCTAATAAATCCTGCAAAAGACTTGTGGGGTCTAAATGCCCACTATATCCATAGATAGATTCTTTAAGTGGTGTAATTTCCACTTTTGGGGGACTTCCACTGTTTTGGCCTCAGGGGCTTTGCAAATGCGACATGGCACCCAAAAACCATTTCAGCTAAATTTGAGCTCCAAAAGACAAATAGCGCTCCTTCCCTTCTAAGCCCTGCTGTGGGTCCAAACAGCAGTTTATTACCACATATGGCATATTTCCGTAATCGGGAGAAATTGTTTTACAAATGTTGGGGTGCTTTTTCTCCTTTATTCCTTGTTAAAATTAAAAATGGCTACCTTTTTTCAGAAAAAAAGTTGATTTTTACCTTTACAGAATAATTCCAATGAATTCAGCAAAACAACTGTGGGGTCAAAATGCTAACTTTACCCCTAGAAAAATTCCTTGAGGGGTGTAGTTTCCAAAATTGGGTCACTTTCCGGGGGTTTCCACTATTTTCTTCCCTCCAGTGCATTTCAAACGCGACATGGCACTGAAAACTATTCCAGCAAATTCCGAATTTCAAAATCCAAATGGTGCTCCTTCCCTTCTGAGTCCTGCTGTGGGTCCAAACAGCAGTTTATTACCACATATGGGGTATAGCTATAATCGGGAGAAATTGCTTTACATATGTTGGGGTGTTTTTTCTCTTTTATTCCTTGAAAAAACTAAAAATGTCTAAGTTTTTTCAGAAAAAAAGTAGATTTTCATCTTCACATACTAATTCAAATAAATTTAGCAAAAAAACTGTGGGTTCAAAATGCTAACTATACCCCTAGATATATTCCCTGAGGGGTGTAGTTTCCAAAATGAGGTCACTTTTGTGGGGTCTTTATTGTTTTGGCCCCACAAGACCTCTTCAAACCTGACATGGTACCTAAAATATATGCTAAAAAAAAGGAGGCCCCAAAATCCACTAGGTGCTCCTTTGCTTCTGAGGCCTGTATTTCAGTAAATTAGCGCACTCGGGTAAAACCTTCTGTGGTATAGAAAAGAATGTATTACAAATGAATTTTGTAAAAAAATAATGAAATTTGTACATTTCACCTCTACTTTGCTTTAATTCCTGTGAAACGCCTAAAGGGTTAAAACACTTTCTGAATGCTGTTTTGAATACTTTGAGGGGTGCGGTTTTCAAAATGGGGTGATTTATGGGGACTTTCTAATATATAAGGCCCTCAAAGCCACTTCAGAACTGAACTGGTCCTTGTAAAAATCGCCTTTTGAAATTTTCTTGAAAATATGAGAAATCGCTGCTAAAGTTCTAAGTCTTGTAACGTCCTAGAAAAATAAAAGAATGTTAAAAAAACAATGCCAAACTAAAGTAGTCATATGGGAAATGTTAACTAGTGACTATTTTGTGTGGTATTACTATCTGTTTTACAAGCAGATACATTTAAATTTAGAAAAATGCTCATTTTTGCAAATTTTCTTCAAATCTTGGTGTTTTTTACAAATAAATATTGAATTTATCGACCAAATTTTTTCCCTAACATAAAGTACAATATGTCACGAGAAAACAGTCTCAGAATTACTTGGATAGGCAAAAGCATTCCGGAGTTATTACCACATAAAGGGACACATGTCAGATTTGAAAAATCGGCTTCGTCCTGAAGGCCAAAACAGGCTCAGTCCTGAAGGGGTAAGGGTAAGTTTACACGCTGCATAAATACTGCGGATTTTGCGCAACATTTTTAGTTGCGAAAATACGCCGCGTAATACAGTAGCAGCAGTGTGGATAAGATTTGAACAAATCTCATCCACACACTGCGTAAATGATAAGCGTAAAAAGCACTCAGAAATTGACCTGCAGTGCATTTTTTTTTTAATCCGCAGCATGTCAGTTGTATTTGTGTAACCGCTGCTTTTTTTGTTGCAGGTTCTTTCCATTCAAATTAATGCAGCGGTAAAACCCGCAACAAATAGCAGATGTTGTGGTTTTTGCAGAGGAAAAGCTGCGATTCTCCTGAAAAATCGCAATTCGAGAGCTGCCCTCGCCCATCCTGAATGATCACTGCAAATGTTAAAACGATGGTAATAGACTATAATCTGGGGTGCTTGTTGTCCTGGGTCGTCATTGCTAAATTTTTCTTTATTTTTATCTTGACAGATATGGCTTGAATTTTCATTAAGCAAACACAATGGCGCAGGAACGAAAATGCATCTTGTGCGAAATTGTATACAGTTCCAAAAAGGTAAAATAATGCACATCGCTAATAAAAACGCTTTAGAAACACCCCACATGTGGCCCTTATATTTTGCCTGGACCTACAACTGGGCTCAGGAGTCAAAGAGAACTAAATTTGGAAATTACACAGCAATGGTTTACAATTGCAGAGATTTTAATATGAAATAATAAAAAAAAACCCAGAGAAGTGACCCCTTTTTGGAAGCAACACCCCTAAAGGCATTTATCAAGGGGTATATTGAGCCTTTAGTGCACAGCAGACAATGCAAAGGGAAAATTGCAATTTTTCCACCAATATGCCGTTTCAGTTTATATTGCGCAGTATATATTGCGAAATATATTGCACCCAGCTTGTGCCACTGGAAAAACACACCCCATAAATTGCCAAACAAGTTCTCCCGGCTATGGCAATACCATAGATGTGGACGTAAAATGCAGTTGGAGCACCCTGTAGAGCAGAAGTGCTTGGGGTTTTATCGGTCTTTCAGTTTATTATGTGGGGGCATAGGTAAGCTGGGCCGAGCAATCCTTTAAGCACAGGCCACTGTCGAACTGATAGATGGTGTTCATTCTTATTCCCATTTTGGTTCGAACACACTCTGCAGCTTTTTTGGGACCTTTCCCCCTTTGTAGTTTAGAAAACTTTTCTGGGTAAAGTGTTGCTCTAGTATACATGGGCGCCCTCACTTTCAGCAGATGTGCTTTGGCCATCCTCTTTGTGGTCCAACATTAGCGCCTTGTTAACCACTTATTGAAGCTGAAGGAAAGTTCGGCTCTGGCCTGCACATCAGGACGTTTTTCATCCGCACCTTACTAGAGCCATAGCTTTTTTATTTTTTCGTCACTGGAGATGTTTTTATTGGTACAATTTTGGGACACACGCTTCTTTTTGATCGCTTTTAATTCCATTTTTGGAAGTGGAGGTGACCAAAAAACAGCACCGACAACTGTACTGTGGTTTGTGGGAACCCCTTATCAACAACACTTTATATCTAGTTAAGGAGGCTCTGTCACCAGATTATAAGTGTCCTATCTCCTACATAATCTGATTGGCGCTGTAATGTAGATAACAGCAGTGGTTTTTATTTTGAAAAACGATCATTTTTGAGCATGGCAAACGGAACCAAACAATGGCTTCCGTGTCTGCCATGGATGGAAGCCCATCAGGACCAACCTTCGACTGGTCCTGATAGTCTCCCTGTCAGAGTGACAGGAAGTCACTTTGTCGTTCCCGATGCACACTGTCGGCGACAAGGTGTGCATCGGGAACTGGGAGATCAGCTGTCCCCGACAGCTGACACTCCAGTGTTGCCGATCAGCGGCTCATCGCCGCTGATTTCGGCAATTAACCCGATAAATGTGGTACTCGATTGCAATCACATTTAGGGGGTTTGTAGCGCATCAGCAGCCCCCATGCATTTGTGGGGGCTGCTGATGCTTGTGATGGCATCCGGAGGCCAGGCAACGACCTCCGGGTCTGCCATGTATGGAAGCCTATGGGGACCAGCCTCTGGCTGGTCCTCGTAGACTTACTGTCAGAGTGACTGACGTCACACTGACAGTTGGAATACGTTACATTACCTAGGTAGTGTGATGTATTCTAGCAGCGATCAGAGCTGCAGGTAAAAAAAAGAAAGTGTAAAAAGTAAAAAAAAAGTTAATAAAAATGTTTTATAAAAGTGTAAAAATAAAAGTTTTTGTTTTCCTATAATAAGCCATTTCTTATAGGGAAAAAATGAAAACGTTAACAAAAGTACACATTTTTGGTATTACCGTGTTCATAACGACCCAAACTATGAAACTATAATGTTCTTTTTTCCGCACGGTGAACGCCGCAAACAAAATAAACGGAAAACTATATCAGCATCGCTATTTTTTGGTCACAACTCATCCCAAGATATAGAATAAAAAGTGATCAAAAAGTCGCATTTACCCCAAAATAGTACCAATAAAAACGACAACCCGTCCCGCAAAAAACAAGACCTCCCACAGCTTTTTTGATGAAAGAATAAAAAAGTTACGGCTCAGAATAGGATGTCTCAGAAAATAAATTATTTTATTGTGCAAACGCTGCAAAACGTAAAAAAAACTATACACATATGGTATAGCCGTAATTGTACCGACCGGCAGAATAAAGTAAAACTTAATTTCTTGTGCACGGTGAATGCTGTAAGAAATAAAGAATTTAAAGCGCCAAAATCGCGTTTTTTTGTTGACATTAGCTCTAAAAAAGATCCTGTGGGATCAAAATGCTCACTATACCCCTAGAAAAATTCCTTGAGGGGTGTAGTTTCCAAAATGGGGTCACTTTTGGGGCGTTTCCACTGTTATGGTCCCTCCAGGGCTTTGCAAACACGACATGGCGCTGAAAACCAATCCAGCAAAACCTGCGCTCCAAAATCCAAAAGGCGCTCCCTCCCTCCTGAGCCCTGCTGTGGGTCCAAACATCAGTTTATGACCACATATGGGGTATTGCCGTAATCTGGAGAAATTGCTTTACAAATGTTGGGGTGATTTTCCTCCTTTATTCCTTGTAAAAATGAAAAAAATTCTATGTTTCCACAGAAAAAAAAAAGTGATTTTCATCTTCACAGACTAATTCCACTAAATTCTGCAAAAAAAACTGTGGGGTCAAAATGCTAACTATACCCCTAAAAAAAATGCCTTGAGGGGTGTAGTTTCCAAGATGGGGGTCACTTTTGGGGGGTTTCAACTGTTTAAGTACCACAAGACCTCTTGAAACCTGACATGGTTCCTAAAATATATTCCTAAAAAAAGGAGGCCCCAAAATCCACTAGGTGCTCCTTTGCTTCTGAGGCCTGTGTTTCAGTCCATTAGAACACTAGGGCCACATGTTGGATATTTTTAAAAACTGCAGAATCTGGCCAATAAATATTGCGTTGCATTTCTCTAGTAAAACCTTCTGTTACAGATTTATTTTTTTTATTACAAATGAATTTCACCTCTACTTTGCCTTAATTCCTGTGAAACGCCTAAAGGGTTAAAATACTTTCTGAATGTGGTTTTGAATACCTTGAGGGGTGCCGTTTTCAAAATGGGGTGATTTATGGGGACTTTCTAATATAGAAGGCCCTCAAAGCCACTTCAGAACTGAACTGGTCCCTGAAAAAATGGCCTATAGAAATTTTCTTGAAAATATGAGAAATTGCTGCTAAAGTTCTAAGCCTTGTAAAGTCCTAGAAAAATCAAATAAAATTAAATTAAAAAACCGATGCAAACATAAAATAGACATATGGGGGATGTTAACTAGTAACTATTTTGTGTGGTATTACTATCTGTTTTACAAGCAAATGCAAAAAAAGTTTTTCACAAATAAATATTGAATTTATCGACCAAATTTTTTCACTAACATAAAGTACAATACGTCACGAGAAAACAATCTCAGAATCGCTTGGATAGGCAAAAGCATTCCGGAGCTTTTACCACATAAATTGACACGTCAGATTTGAAAAAAATCATCTGTGTCCACAAGGCCAAAACAGGCTGTGTCCTGAAGGGGTTAATGCTCTCCCCATGTTTGTGTGTGTTTTCTTTCACACTCCATACACCGTAATGTTCAATTGGCTTTCTTATAGAACAAGTTTGAATCTGTGCTTGAACTACAGAGTTCTCGATTTTTGAATAGGGTAGATGTATGTTACACAACAGGTCAAACAATAATGAAGAAATAAAGAACTCCAATAAATGGTCAGCGTTGATTTTATTCACCCATGTCTTCAATGCAACGTTTTATCTTTTACGTGGAGCTTTATTCAAGCAAAGAAAGGCAAAACCAGACCAGCTTCTGATTTGAGAGGCACAATCTACAGATGTAGCAGACCTGAATGTTTCATTCCACCATTTACCTTCAGTTATGGTTGGGTGATTATGATCAAAACTATTAATTGATCATGTATACTCGATAACAATTATTTAGGCCACACCCCCTTTTACATACTACACCCCCTGTTTGCTTGCTACGCCATTGCCATTAATCCACTGAGCCTGCTGACTTCTGTATATAATCCCCCCCCCCGACACTGCCCCATACAGTATATTGCCCCACAGCGCTCCCCACAGTATAATGCCCCCGTAACTGCCCTTCACACAGTATAATGCCCCCCATAATTGCCCTTCACACAGTTTAATGCCCCCCATAACTTCCCTTCACACAGCATAATGCCCACGATAATTGCCCTCCACACAGCATAATGCCCCCCATAACTGCCCTCCACACAGTATAATGCCTCCCATGACTGCCCTCCACACAGCATAATGCCCCCCATAACTGCCCTCCACACAGCATAATGCCCCCCATAACTGCCCTCCACACAGCATAATGCCCCCCCATAACTACCCTCCACACAGCATAATGCCCCCCATAACTGCCCTACACAGCATAATGCCCCCATAGCTGTAGTGAGGACGGAGATACAGATGAAACTGGGGAAAAAATAATTGAAGTATCCGAAATGCACAAGATGACGTCTGTTAATTGCACTGAATTTCGTTTTCCGTTATTTTTCGATTTAGTTTTCTACCTTCAGTCCTATGGGAAACCAGATATCACACACATTGTGATATCGCCATGCTAAGAGGTCTTTTTCTGTAGTGTATATAAATTATGTTTTAATATGTGCTCTTATACAGGAAATGGATGAACACATGCGGAGTATGCTTCATCACCGGGAACTATAGAACTTACAGGGCAGGTAATATATGCATAGAATATGTTGAGAAACTTGAAAATATTTTACTTTGTTTAGGCTTTTAATTCCTCCAATCTAACACTATTTCATGTATGCCAGTGTATAGATCTGTTCTAACTCCTACCAAAGAGGCGTGAAATAGCTAGCGTCTAAATTTTTGAAATCTGTGACCTTCTTCCATTGGCAGAACAGCTGCCACTCATGATCTTTTGCATGCCCCCAAGAAAGTGGTACTTTGTCTTGAAATATCCACTCAACTGTTCAATACTTCATCACCCTTTTTCCAAATATAAAGGCATTGACTTTCTCTAAACACGTCATGTGTTGTAGGGCTATCATATTCTCAAATAGAAGAGACGAGGACATATTAGGACTTCCTATTTCGCTCACAAGATTGTCAGAGGCTTTGCTTGTGTATAAGTGCAATATCAAACACCTAACCTTCTGTCAACTCCAGACTTAACACTTCCACTCCCAATGTAGTTGCATAGAGCACTTCCCCATTCTTGCTGCAGCCATTTTTAGTTTTTTCCTTTTCAGATCAATACGATTCTGGTCCATATTAAATTTATATCATTTTTTTTTTATCTTTAACCACTTTTACAAAATAAAAACACTTGTTAAATAAAAAATAATAATAATAAAAAAAAAAAGATTTTTGTGTAGCAATATTCTTGGACCCATAACTTTTTTATTTTTCCATCTATAGAGCTATGTGAGGGCTTTTATTTTTTTAGTCCACTTGAGGACTTCAACAAATAATCGTTAGATCTCTGCTACATTGCACTGCAATACTTATGTATTGCAATCTATTGTAATGTTAGTGTCGTCCTATTGAGCCCTGTAGGACCAGGATGGTGGATATTAGTGCGTGGTGTATGATACCGGCTGTTAGTTCAAGGTGTCAGCTGTGACATAGTGCTGAGGACAACGGTGTATGGAACGGGCTCAACCCATGCGCCCACTCTATAAACCCCCCTCGACTATGACGTAAATGTACGTCAAATGTCGGAAAGGGGTTATAGTTATAGCCCTAGTGCTTTTTTTTTTTTTTTTTTGGAGCAGAAACCTGAGAGATTCTAAAATAGTGACTGACACCCAATCCTCAACTCCACCAGCAGAGTAGGAAATATAAGGGTATGTTCACACGAGGGCGTCCGTTACTGCTGAAATTACGGGGATGTTTCAGCCTGAAAACATCCCCGTAATTTCAGCCGTACCGGCATGTGGAGGCGCTTGAACGCCGCGTCAATTACGGCCGTAATTAGCGCTGCTATTCATTGGAGTCAATGAATAACGGCTCCAATTACGGCCAAAGAAGTGACAGGTCACTTCTTTGACGCGGGCGTCTATTTACGCGCCGTCATTTGACAGCGGCGCGTAAATATACGCCTCGTGTGAACAGACAAACGTCTGCCCATTGCTTTCAATGAGCAGATGTTTGTCAGCGCTATTGAGGCGCTATTTTCAGACGTAATTCGGGGCAAAAACGCCCGAATTACGTCCGTAAATAGGCCGTGTGAACATACCCTAAAGGAGGTGATCACTAGGATTTCTTGTTTGAAGGAGAGGCCGCATAGGTCTTGTAAAGGCGATGTTAGACATAAGACCTAGTTCCTTAATTTCTCAAAAAAATACCTTTTTTTGATTCAGTTACTCAGGCATGTTTCTGTGAATGGAGGGAAATAAGTGAATACCAGACAACTCTGGTGCCTCTAACATCTTAAAGGGAATGTGTCGCGAATTAAAAAAACAATTTTTTAGTAAGTTACTTATTTTTATGGTTTGGTTTTTTTTGCTATAATTTTTTTTCTTCCACAAGTGGGAAGTATTAAAAATGAAATAGTAATTTAATGTGTTTTCCTATGTTGGCCACAAGAGGGAGCACTTCCCAGTATTACAGCAATGTGAATCAGGCAAAGCAGCCTGACTTACAGCCGCTGTAAATGTGGGAGGGAAACTCACTACCCCCTCCCTATTTTTGGCTTCAAGCCAGGAAAAGGTGTCTTCAAATTGCTAAGCATTGTCCAGCACTCATTTTGGGAGTGCTTTTACAATGGCAGCTGGCAGAGCTCTAGGACACACCAAAAGGCTAAGAATGATGAAAGTCAAGAGGGAGACCCTGTGGTGAATGACTTTTGAGTTGACCGATTCACACGGTGTGTATTTGGCACGTTTTTTGGCGCATTTCATGCACCACATTAAATGGTTATTCCCAAGTTGATAAATGGAGCTATAAAGCTCCCCCATGTAAAAATAAGAAGAATTCTAATTACCTGTCCGTCGTCCAGCGATGTAGTTATCTTGATATCCTTGATTGAAGTTGCGGTCGGTCCCTCTTTGTATCCTGCTCATTGCCTAGGTTCCCGGCCACCGCTATTTACATTTAGCGGTGGCCGCGCATGCGTAATGACATCCTCTGCGTCCTGAGCAAACATGCATACATGCAAACATACATACATGCAAACATACATACTTGCAAGCAACCATACATACAAACATGCACATATATACATACATGACAACATACATGCAAACATACATACATGCAAACATACATGCACATATACACATACAAACATGACAACATACATGCAAACATACATACAAGCAAACATACACACAAGCAAACATACACATGCAAAGGGCCAAAAACAGTGGACCTTCCCACCCTTGTAATGC
The DNA here is from genome assembly GCF_050947455.1 of Rhinoderma darwinii. Lineage (NCBI taxonomy): Eukaryota > Metazoa > Chordata > Amphibia > Anura > Rhinodermatidae > Rhinoderma > Rhinoderma darwinii. The sequence continues at coordinate 168,411,148 of NC_134689.1, forward strand.
TAGGCTGCCGCTGCTGTGTTGTATTGGGCTGGTTATAAAAAAGGGGAGGACCCCCACGTCGTTTTTTTTTTAAATTTAACAATAGACAATGGGTCCCCCACATTTTTAATAACCAACCATATACAAGGCCGCAGCAGCCTGGCATTACACAGGTGGGAGGGGCCACTGGTTTAGTTCATTCCCAGGCTAATAACACTGTGTTGTTTGTGGCTGGTTATGATAAATTGGGTGGAACCCCATGTCTTTTTAATAAAAATAATAAATAAATAATAAAAAAAAATGACGTGGGGTCCCCACCATTTTTATAACCAGCCAGATACAACACAGCAGCAGCAGCCTAGCATTACAAGGGTGGGAAGGTCCACTGTTTTTGGCCCTTCCCAGCCTCATAATACCAGCCTGCGGCCGCCCCAGAGCCCGACCATCACAACAGATGGTCGGGTACTGGATCGTACCCAGCTCTTCCCGGCACCCCTGGTGGTGGTGGGTACCGGGGTAATAATGGTGTTTAGTGTTAGCCTCTGTACCGGCTAACACTAAGCCTCCCCTTAGTAATGGACCTTGTCACTCAGACAGCGGCCATTACTAAAGTGGTAGTAATAAAACTTGAAAAGAAAAGACAAAGATATAGATAAAATATTTTATTGAAATAAAGCACCCCCAACACAACCCTCATTAACCATTTTATTGATGAAAACAAAAGTGTAATCTAAGTAGTCCTCGAAACCGACGTAGTCCAAACACCAAACCTGTAAAAAAAAAATATAAAAAAAAAATGTCGTAGGCTTCGTTTCAGTTTCATGTGTGATACTGACTGTTATACCATGTATAGAAGCCTGCCGCAAAGTTGGCTTAGATACAGGGCGCCAGCAGACAGTATCATACATGGCCATACAGACATTTATACCAACAAACATACATACATGCAAACATACATACATACATACATACATATATACAAACATACATATATACAAGCATGCACATATATACATGCAAATATACATACATGCAAACATACACACATATATATATACATACATGCAAACTATCATACATACCCACACACACACACACACACACACACATGAAAACATACATATATACAAACATACATGCATACATATATACAAGCAAGCACATATATACATGCAAACATACAAGCATGCATAGATACATAACAAATATGCATGCATACATGCAAACATACATACATGCAAACATACATACATGCAAGCATACATACTTGCAAGCAACCATACATACAAACATGCACATATATACATACATGACAACATACATGCAAACATACATACATGCAAACATACATGCACATATACACATACAAACATGACAACATACATACATGAAAACATACATACAAGCAAACATACACACAAGCAAACATACACATGCAAACATACATACATGCAAACATACATGCAAATATACATACTTGCATGCAACCATACATACAAACATGCACATATATACATACATACATACATGCAAACATACATACATGCAAACATACATACATGCAAACATACATACATGAAAACATACATACATGAAAACATACATGCAAACATACATACATACATACATGCAAACATACATACATGAAAACATACATAAATGCACATATACACATACATGCACATATACACATACAAACATGACAACATACATACATGACAACATACATACATGCAAACATACATGCACATATACACATGACAACATACATACATGACAACATACATACATGCAAACATGCATGCACATATACACATGACAACATACATACATCGCAACATACCTACATGCACATATACACATACATGCATACATACATACATACATACATACATGACAACATACATACAAAAATAAACTCACCTAAGACGTTCCCACGAAGAGCTGAACGGTCCCGTCACTTTTCGTCTTACTGCTCCCATTCACAATAACAGAGCGTGGGCGCAGATGACGTAATCACGTGTGCCTGATATGATTACGTCATCTGCGCCACAACGCATTTTTACTATGAATGCGAGCGGCGCCAAGAAGAAGGAAGATGGCAAGTGACGGGACCGTTCAGAGCGCCGTTAGAACGTCTTAGGTGAGTTTATTTTTTTTATATATTTTTTGTTGTTCGCCGGGTGCTGATGCAGCAGTGGTGCGGCGGGTACAAAACATTACATGTAGTGACAGGGTGGGGGAGGGAAAAGTGGCTTGCCGAAACGGTGTGAATGTAGTGTAGTGTAGTGTAATGTAGTGTAGTGTAGTTGACATTCACGGTAAGTTCGTCTCAATCAGGCTTACCATGCCCGCTTGAGACGAACATTCTCCCGATGCTGCTAGAACTACAGTATCTAGCAACATCGGGAGCGCGCACACTGCAGAGCAGAGCGGCTTGATTGACATCGAGCCGCTCACGCCCCTTTTTAGAAAAGATAACCAGCACTTGCTGAGTTATCAAGTGTAAAAAAAAGGTACTTAGGAAATGAATTTTTAAAAATTTTAAACAGCAAATTTTTTTCAATTAATTTCCTGCTTAGAATTTCTAAAAAAAATAATTTGAGCGAACTTGGGAATAACCCTTTAAGTTTACCATTTACATCAATGGGAAGGCGCGGCGTTAGTACATAAAACATGATTTTTTTTTCCGCAAGCGTTTTTAAAAAAACGTGTTGTGGACAAAAAAGCGTCTCGTAAATTCTTTAGCACGTAAAAGCGCGTCAAATGGTCCCATAGTCATTGGGAGTAATACTTATGCGCCAAAAAACGTGCAAAAAGCCCCCTGAAAGGCGTGTCAAAAAACACTTGATTAAGCTTTCCATTTACATCAAGGGGAAAGCGTGCCGTTAGTACATACAAACAGCTTTAACAAAAACGCGTTGCAGAAAAAAAGTGTCGGGTCAATTTTTTGTCATGTAAAATGTGCCAAATTTTCTCATAGACAATGGCAGTCCTAATTACGCACCAAAAAACAGGTAAAAATGTATCAGAAAACACGTAAAAAACACCTGTATTTTAAATGGCACTTCACAACGAACGCTAGTGTATTTGACACGACTGCACGTCGTTTTTTTTTTGGAGCGGTATGTGAACATGCCCTAAGGAAATTATTTTTCATTGGCCTGTAGTTTATATTGCGGTGCAGGGAGAAGACAGACGTCTGCTGGAAGTGAGAAGATTTTTATTTTTTATATTACTAACTTATTATACTATTTTTTTTGTTTTACAGGTTCTGCTCGACCGTTTGGACTACGTGGTAAATACACTGGACTACTTCGATCTATGTTTTTTTTTCTAAATAAAACGGTTGCCGAGTGTTGTGTTTTCTTAGGGTGTATTCACACAGTGTAGTTTTGCTGAGTTTTTTTGCAGGTAGGAGCCTCAGTATTCCTTCAGGAATTTTGAGGCAGACTTTGACCTGCCTGCGATTTTTGCTGCATTTTTCGTGGCGTTTTTCGCCCTGGGCCATTGAAGGTAAAGCAAGGACAAAAAAACGACTTGAAAAATGCTCAAACGAGCTCCGTGGAGTTTTTCTGGCTCTTATTGATTTCAATGGGGGGGTCAGAGGCGGAAACCTTGACATGCTGCTTTTTTTTCCCCGTGAGAGGCTATAAGCCGCCCAGGCAAAACAACACGCCTCTGCCTCCCATTGAAATCAAACAGGGCAGTTTTGTATCCTCTTGGCGCTGATAACGATGCGGTTTCCGCGTCAAAGTCAGCGCCAAAAAACTTTGTGTGAACACGGCCTAAAAAAGAAACATTGTACTTACATGAAGAAAACGTATATCGTGGATCATAGGCACAGGGGAGTTCCTGCTAGTTAGGCTGGGTTCACACGACCTATTTTCAGACGTAAACGAGGCGTATTATGCCCCGTTTTACGTCTGAAAATAGGGCTACAATACGTCGGCAAACATCTGCCCATTCATTTGAATGGGTTTGCCGACGTACTGTGCAGACGACCTGTCATTTACGCGTCGTCGTTTGACAGCTGTCAAACGACGACGCGTAAAATGACTGCCTCGGCAAAGAAGTGCAGGACACTTCTTTGCAACGTAATTTGAGCCATTCTTCAATGAAGTCAATGAAGAGCAGCTCAAGATTTACGAGCGTCAAAGACGCCTCGCATAATGCGAGGAGGAGCTTTTACGTCTGAAACGAGGCAGCTATTGGAGCCCTATTTTCAGACGTAAAACAAGGCATAATACGCCTCGTTTACGTCTGAAAATAGGTCGTGTGAACCCAGCCTTAGGAATTATAAGCCCCATGATGATGTCACAATGTTAGTTACAATAATCAGAATTCTACCTATAATCATAAAGCAACCTAAATTATTGGTTGTTATGGGCAACCAGACCACTTTCTTTGTACCGAAACTAATTTGTAGTAGCACTGTGGGCGAGTTTTTTTTTCTTTCGTTTTTTTAATTAATTTAGACACTGTTTTCTCTTACTGTATTGAGAGTAGTGTTCTGATGATAAATAGGTTAATACATTTTACTTTCATACTTTTCATGCTTTTACTGTATGTTTAAATAAAAATAGAAATCAACATTTATTTCAAACAACAATGTGACATGTGCCTTATTTGTTTCCTTTTTTTCATGTCAGTGGCAGCAGATACTTTACTGTGTACATGTCAGCTTCAAAAAGTGTTATATTTAAAGAGTAACTACGCTTTCATCAAACGTTTAAAATGACAAAGAGACATATCAAAAGTTTGAATCAGTGGGGACCCGGGTGCTGAGACCTCCACCTTTGCTGAAACGAAGGTGCAGAAGTGCTCAGCTGAGCGCATTGCACCTTTGGATGTGATCAGCACTCCCTGTCAGACTGAAGACGAATTACATACACATTCTGTAAGCTCCATTACCCACTTCAGCAGCCACAATGCCAACATATGCTCCTTATCTCAGCCACTATGTCTTTATTACAGCTACAATGAGCTTCATGACAGACGCCGTGCTTTCAATTCCTTTTTTGACAACCCCAATGATATTATGCCAGTTACCTTGCCCTTCATGTCAGCAAGAATGCCCTCAATGCCCCCTTTCCAAAAATAAATCCTCCATACCACCCACAGTGCCCCATGCAAGCTACAATGCAGACATGACAACAGCTATATCCCCTTTCCCAGTCAAAATTTCCCCATGCCAGCCACAATGTACTTTATCTCTGCAGCAATGCTGTCAATGTACCTTATGCTCGCCACAATGCTTCTCTGACCACAAGCCTTTAACGCCTCTATGCAGGCCACAAATCCCCATTATAACCAAAATGCCTCACTTCCTCATTTGCCACTTACAATGACATCCATGCCAGCCAGAATGCCCTTAATTTTCTCTCTGCCAACCACAATATCCCCAAGTATCGTTAGATCGCTGGTTCAATATACTGCAATACTAATGTATTGCAGTATATCTTAATTTTTACAGGCATCTGTTAAGTTCTTCCACAGGCAGGGCTTAAAAGATGCAAAGTGAAGGCAGCCCTGGGGGCCTTCAAAAGGCCCCTGGGCTGCCATAACAACTATCGTCGCCCCCTGATCTCGTTGCGGGGAGGCGATGAGCTGCCAGAGAGGGCAACCCCCCTTTTCAATGCCTCAGATGCGGTCGCGATTGACCGCAGCATTTGAGTGGTCAAACAGCCAGGAACAGTGCGATTGCTGCTCCTGGCTGTTAGTCCTTGGTGTAGGCTGTAAAATTCAGCCGACAACCGCAGCATATGGAGTGCGTGAGCGTGCTCCATACTTCTCCCCCTGCACCAGGATGTACCAGTGCCTCCTGGATGTACCAGGGCGTCAGGCACTCTTCCAGCATCTTTTCAGTTGTTCTGCGTCTCACAAATGTTCTTCTGTGTGATCCAAACACCTCAAACTTCGATTCGTCTGTCCATAACACTTTTTTCCAAACTTCCTCTGTCCAATGTCTGTGTGCTTTTGCCCATATTAATCTTTTCCTTTTATTACCAGTCTCAGACATGGCTTTTTCTTTGCCACTCTGCCCTGAAGGCCAGCATCCCGGAGTCGCCTCTTCACTGTAGACGTTGACACTGGTGTTTTGCGGGTACTATTTAATGAAGCTGCCAGTTGAGGACCTGTGAGGTGTCTATTTCTCAAACTAGAGACTCTAATGTACTTGTCTTGTTGCTCAGTTGTGCAGCGGGGCCTCCCACTTCTCTTTCTACTCTGGTTAGAGCCTGTTTGTGCTGTCCTCTGAAGGGAGTAGTACACACCGTTGTAGGAAATCTTCAGTTTCTTAGCAATTTCCCGCATGGAATAGCCTTCATTTCTAAGAACAAGAATAGACTGTCGAGTTTCACATGAAAGCTCTCTTTTTCTAGCCATTTTGAGAGTTTAATCGAACCCACAAATATAATGCTCCAGATTCTCAACTAGCTCAAAGGAAGGTCAGTTTTATGCACAAGGGTTTTCAAGTGTTTTCTAATCATCCATTAGCTTTCTAACACAGTTAGCAAACACAATGTACCATTAGAACACTGGAGTGATGGTTGCTGGAAATGGGCCTTTATACACCTATGTAGATATTGCATTAAAAACCAGACATTTGCAGCTAGAATAGTCATTTAGCACATTAACAATGTATAGAGTGTATTTCTGATTAATTTAATGTTATCTTCATTGAAAAAAACTGTGCTTTTCTTTCAAAAATAAGGAAATTTCTAAGTGACCCTAAACTTTTGAACGGTAGTGTAGCTCCCCCTGTATATAGAGTCCCACATATGGCCCACCCCTGTAGATAGTGCCCTACATATAGGTCCCCCTATAGATAGTGCACCACATATAGCCCACCCCTGTTGATAATGCCTAAACATATAGCTCCCCCTATATATTGTGTCCCTCATATAGCCCACCCCTGTAGATAGTGCCCTACATATAGCTCCCCCTGTAGATAGTGCTCCACATACCCACATATAGAAACCCCCCTTAAGATAATGCCACTCACAGTTTTATTATAAAAAAAACAAAAAACTTTACATACTCACCTGATCCCGTTCCCGCGCCGTCCGGTGACAATGCAGACCTGTTCTCTTCTGAGCAGGTTTGCTGGGGCTGAACGACTTAAGCAGCGCTATGACGTCATCGCGCCGCTTGCGTCACTGGCTGGGCAGAATGACTTGCCCCGTCAATCATCGCCTTTCAATAACGGAAGGGTCATTGCGCCACTAGCGTCATTGAAAGGTGCTGATTGGTGGGGCAAGTCATTTTGCCCTGCTAATCAGCGTCATTGTAAGGCCCTGAATGGTTGGGCACGATCCGTGCCCGGCCATTCAGCGCTTATGCATGTAATTCTATCTGCGTTCTATAGATGCACTTACAATTAGTGCAGTAGGGGGTGGCGGCCCTCGCCTCATGGACGGTTCGGCCCTGGTTACAACGCAGATGTAAGAAGAGCCTAACTACACTACAATATTGAAATTGCAATACCAAGAAGGAAACGTTTTGGAATTGTGGAAATCCCAGGATCCATAGACATGTTATTGATATGCAAACGGTAAAAAAAAGGAAACAAAATATTGCAAACGTCTTGAGTATCGAGTATGAGCGCCACGAGACTTTCACAAGGAGCTAGTATGGGGACGAGCGCTCGTTACTCCGTTTGCTCGTTCCCACACATTTCTATCATGTTGGTAGTACATGTCGCTGTTTACACAGGGAGATGTGCTGCCGACAACAATAATGTTTTGGGCATTTAAAACAATACAATCAGCCAATGAACGAGCATTTCATTTGCACAGGGCAATTATCGAGAACGAGTGTTTTGTGAACGCTCGTTTGCCCGATAATTGGCCGATGTAAAAGGGCCTTTACTCAGACAAGGTGTGGCAGTACTGAGCAGATTTATATAATCAGACGTGAACAGCCACAGGCTGTTGCAGAGCCCTTCCAAAAAAACATACTCATATAAAATAGCATAAAAATAAAGGCCATGTATAACAAAAAAAAGTCGCTCAAATTATTATAAATCACAAACGAGGAAAACTTTATAGCTTGTAAACCCGAATGTACTAAAAAAAAAAAAAAATCTGTGACTGGTCATGGGAATATAGCCTGGTCTGGAGCTGGTCAACTATCATGAGGATGTAGTGCCTAAAAAAAAAAAAGTGTAATTTTTTTTATTTTGCATAGATTTCGATTTTCCATTGACTTTGGCCCGCAAATCAGCATAGTTTGTTATGTTTTTCTAACCACTACAAAAAAATAAAAATAAAACATGTTTGCTCCCATTAAAGTCAATGGATCCGTCAGCACAGGAAGCCTCGATGCAGATATGAATAGAACCTAAACAGTTAATATGAATGTCAATATAGAGATACTAGTATCTAGTACTAAATAGTTTTATGAACACAGTCTCAGATCTAGATATTACCACATATGTAATTATTATAAAATCTGATGTGGCCCATCATTATTTATAGAATTCTCCCCTACAGAGTTCTGTATGGTATAGTGTGCTGCATACTACAATATATACTCTAGCTTTAAAGGGAATGTGTCGCTAGAATTTTTTTTAGTTAAACAATTATTATTTGAGTGATTACACATTGTTTTAATTTTTTCACAAGTCAGGAAATATTATAAATTAGATTCTAATTTATAACATTTCCATGTGCTGGGCACTAGAGGGAGCTGTTCCCAAAACTGCAGCATGGTCAATGTGATAAAGCAACCTCATTGCTCTATGCTGCAAATTTGGGGTAGACACACTCGCTCTAGTGTCCTCACACAATCCCCCCTCCCTTATTCTGGCAAGTGCCAGGAGAAGGAGGGGTTTGAATCTTCAAACCTCCTACAATGTGTGCCGCCATATTCTGAGCGACTGCACAGTGTAGGAGGATTAGATACAGTGCTCAGCAGGGAGTATAACACGAACATACATGAACATAATACACACATCACATACACGAACCTAAATTACCTGCTCCTGCCGCCGCTGCCGACTCCGCTCCTATGCCTTGTGCCTTCGCTTCCTTGAACATAAAGCTGGAGTCGTCCTCTTACTGTCCGGCAGCGGCTTCCGAACCACATGAAAATGGCGCTGGATTTCGCTCTACGAACAAGCTTCGTTTTGGTCTGTGTGGGAGCGGCGCATGCGCCGTTCCCACACAGACGGCGTACGCTGCAGTGAATGGAACGGCTCCCGTTCGCATTCTCTATGGAGTTGTATGTGCCTTATTCCATCTCTGTATGTGTCGTTAATCGGCACATACAGAGATGAAAAAAATATGGCAGCCCCCATAGAGAAGTAAAAGAAAGAAAAAAGTCAAAAAGTAGGACACAAGAACACAAATAAATAAAATTTATTTTAACCCCTTAGGCTAGGCTGGCGCCTTTCCCTTCTCCCTATCAGTGCAGGATAGAGAGAAGGGACAGCACTTTCCCTAGTGAAAGTAAACGATTTTCATACTTACCGGCCGTTGTCTTGGTGATGCGTCCCTCTTTCGGCATCCAGCCCGACCTCCCTGGATGACGCGCCAGTCCATGTGACCGCTGCAGCCTGTGCTTGGCCTGTGATTGGCTGCAGCCGTCACTTAGACTGAAACGTCATCCTGGGAGGCCGGACTGGAGACAGACGCAGGGAGTTCTCGGTAAGTATGAACTTATATATTTTTTTACTGATACATGTATATTGAGATCGGTAGTCACTGTCCCGGGTGCAGAAAGAGTTACTGCCGATCGCTTAACTCTTTCAGCACCCTGGACAGTGACTATTTACAGACGTCTCCTAGCAACGCTCCCGTCGTTACGGGAGCCCCATTGACTTCCTCAGTCTGGCTGTAGACCTAGAAATACATAGGTCCAGCCAGAATGAAGAAATGTCATGGTAGTAAAACCAATACGCTCCGCAGCACACATAAGATCTGCGGACTTCATTGCGGAATTTTGACTCTCCATTGAAGTCAATGGAGAAATTCCGCCATGAGTCCGCCACTGCTCCGCAACAGACAGAGCATGCTGCGGACACCAAATTCCGCTCCGCAGCCTATGCTCCGCAGCGGAATTTTACGCCTCGTCTAAACGAACACTGCTAAATTAAAGTGTAAGTCAATGGACAAACGGCTCCGCTGCGGATTAACGCTGCGGAGTGTCCGCAGCGGAATTTAAGTGAAATTCCACCACGTGTGAACCCAGCCTTACACTGACAGGCAATAATGCTCTGGTATACGAAGTATACCAAAGCATTATAGCAGCGATCTGAAGATCGCACAGTAAAGTCCCCTAGTGGGACTAGTGAAATAAATAATAAATGTGAAATAAAGATTAATAATAAAAGTTACAGTAAAAAAATAAATAAAACCATTTTTTTCCATAAAAAGTGGTTTTATTTAGTAAAAGTGTAAAAAATAAATAAAAGTACACATATATGGTATCGCCGCGACCGTAATGACTCCATTAATAAAGTTAATATGTAATTTAAACCTCAAGAGGAACACCGTAAAAAAAAAACGCAAAAAACAATGGCGAAATTGCAATTTTTTTTCCATTGCCCCCCAAAAAAGTCATAATAAAAATGAATCAATAAGTCCCATGCACCCCAAAACAGTACCAATCAAAACTACGTCTCGTCCCGCAGAAAACAAGCCCAAAAAATCACTACATTGATGGAAAAATAAAAAAATTACGGCTCTTGGAAAGCGACGATGCAAAAACAAATAATTTTAGTTCAAAAGTGTTTTTATTGTGCAAAAGTCGTAAAACATAAAAAACCTCTACATATGTGGTATCGCCGTAATCGTACCGACCCATAGAATAAAGGTAATGTGTTATTTACGTCGCACAGTTAACGGCGTCAATTTAAAAACGCATAGAACAATGACGGAATTTCAGTTTTTTTTTTATAATCCCCCCAAAAAAAAGTTAATAAAAGTTAATAAAAAAATTATATGTACCCAAAAATGGTGCTATTAAAAAGTACAACTAATCCCGCAAAAAACAAGTCCTCATACAGCTATGTAGACAAAAAAATAAAAAAGTTATAGCTCTTTGAATGCGACTATAGAAAAACTAATAAAATAGCTTGGTCATTAGGGCCTAAAATGGGCTGGTCACTAAGGGGTTAATATCATACTAAAAGCAATATGATAAAAAAAATAAAAATTCATGACACCTTCCCTTTAAACTGGATTCCTGTCTTTTCTTTTTAGTACATTGCTGCCATCTTCTGGTAAAACAATATGTCTGCAGAAGAAGGTCTTGCAGTTAAAGGGAAGGTGTCATGAATTATATATTTTTTTTATCATATTGCTTTTAATATGATTTTAAAATAAATTTTTAGTTATTTGTGTTCTTGTGTTCTACTTTTTACTTTTTTCTTACTTTTACTTCTCTATGGGGGCTGCTAGATGGCTGCGTTCACTCTGGACTTGATATAATACAGTGGACCAACACCAGCAGAAGACATGGCTCCCCAAACCATCACTGACTGTGGAAACTTCACACTGGACTGCAAGCAACTTGTATAGAGTGCCTCTCCACTCTTCCTCCAGACTCCGGGACCTTGATTGCCAAATAAAATGAAAAATTTACTTTCATCGGAAAACAGAACTTTGGACCACTGAGCAACAGTGTTGGTCCACTGGGTTATATCAAGTCCAGAGTCAGAGCAGCCGTCTACCAGGGAATTTTGGAGCACTTCATGCTTCCCTCTGCTGACAAGCTTTATGCAGATGCTCATTTCATTTTCCAGTAGGACTTGGCACCTGCCCACACTGCCAAAAGTACCAATACCTGGTTTAATAACCACAGTATCACTGCGCTTGATTGGCCAGCAAACTAACCTCACCTAAACCCCATAGAGAATATATGAGGTATTGTCAAGAGGAAGATGAGAGACACCAGACCCAACAATGCAGACGAGCTGAAGGCCGCTATCAAAGCAACCTGGGCTTCCATAACACCTCAGCAGTGCCACAGGCTGATCGCCTCCATGCCACGCCGCATTGATGCAGTAATTCATGCAAAAGGAGCCCCGACCAAGTATTTAGGGCATATACTGTACATACTTTTCAGTAGGCCTACATTTCGGTATTAAAAATGGGTTTATATAATCTAATTTTCTGAGAGCCTAAATTTTGGGTTTTCATTAACTGTTAGCCATAGTCATCAACATTAAAAGAAAAAAAATGCTGGAAATAGATCAAATGAACTTCTTGAAGATATTCTAATTCATTGAGAAGGACTAGTATATATAATGTTTAAACACATAATCTAGTGACAGTCTAGGCTATGTCTTAATGCAGTTATGCCAGTAGTGGTGTTCCACATAAACGTCATATGTATGAAGATCATCAGCCGCTTTTACCAACACAAACGATAGTTGTGCAGTCCTCACTACCCTACTTTCCATACTAATGCACCACTCAGCTGGTATACCAGTCTTTATAAATAACCTCTAATACGGTATTCTGGTTTCAGCAAATAATGTTATTCTTTGTATAATGAAAAGTTGTACAATTTTACAAAAGACTTTCTGTATCAGTTTTCAAGATCTCTGCTTGTTGTCATTCAATGGAACCTTCAATCTGTCCTGGTCATGAAAAGCTAAAAATGAAGTGTCCTCTGCACTTGATACCTTTAACCGGTTCCCGACTGCTGGCTGTGTATTTATGGCCAGCGGTCAGGGTCCTTAAAACCTGTGCCATAGACTATTTACGGCACGGGTTTTGGCTTGCTGCCCGAGGGATCGGGCAGCTGAATGTCGGGTCTCCGTCAGTCAGTCCGGCAGTCAGCGAGGAGCTTTCGTTGCTTCTATCTTCTCTGATCTCTTCTACACAGCGCTCAATGAGCACTGTGTATAGAATAGAGGTGCAGAGGCAGCGCCGCTGTCCCTATTGGTCTCGGTGTTCATGTGACTGGTCACATGATCGCCGGGTGCCGTTACTGACAGACTGCTGCTGGGTCTTACTAGACCCAGCACATCCCTATTAGTGACAATAGTCACAATAAGAGGGCTGATTTCCCATGTATCTGGGGCTGCTGTGCATCCCCAGTAACAGTGGAAAAACATGGTGTAAAACAAGAAAGAAAAATAAAAATAAAGTCCCCCAAAGGCCTTTTCTGACCTTTGAGGGACAGAGCATAGTAATAAAAAAAATAAAAGTAAGGTAAAGTGCAATTTTTTAAATAATAATACACATAAAATACCCACCCCCAAAAAAACGTCCCCCCCCCGCCAGTCATTGTCATAACGCTAGCCCTGAGCCAATTACCCTAAAATAAACATGTAATATATTAAAATATACGGTAGACAATGATGATCACAAATAAAAGGTCTATTTTAGGGTAAAACTATGTTATTACCAGAAAAAAGTAGATAAAATTTAAAAATGTGTATAAAAGGATGTCTATAAAAATTATAAAAAAAGAACCTGCACTGTGTACAGAAAAAATTACGCAAAAATCACATCGCTAGCCCAACAAATTAAAAAATTATAGCCGTTAAAACTAACAGGTGCTAAAAAGGGCTAAACGGTGTCTGGTCCTGAAGGATCAAAATGGCCCGTTCCTGAAACGGTTAATAACTAACTGAAAAGGTAATGACAAATAGCAAGCCTTGGAGACTACTTCATCAGGGATGGTTTAACACAAAATCTGAAGAGTCACATATTTATACACAAAAGTACAAAAAACTAGTGTGGTAAATGAGACAAATTATATAAAATTATATAAAGCAGAACAATTAACCCCCTAGTGACCAGTCTATTTTGAGCCTTAATGACCCAGCAATTTTTTTTGTTTTTCCATCGTCGCATTCAAAGAGCTATAACGTTTTTATTTTTTCGTCAACATAACTGTATGAGGACTGTATGAGGACTTTTTACTTGCGTGATAAGTTGTATTTTTCAATGGCACCATTTTGGGGTTCCTCATAATTATTTTAATTAATATTTATTACCTTGATTTTTGGGGTGGGGGAGGGGGGGGGGTGGAAATAAACCAGCAATTCCACCATTGTTCTATGCATTTTAAATTTACCCCATTCACCGTGTGGAGTAATTAACATGTTAGCTTTATTCTATGGGTTGGTACGATTACAGCAATAACAAATATGTGTTTTTTTTTTGTTTTACTACTTGTGCACAATAAAAAACACTTTTGAACTAAAATATTTTGTCTTTGCATCGTCGCATACCAAGAGCCACAACTTTTTCCGTCGGTGTCGTTTTTTGCAGGACGAGATTTAGTTTTCATTGGTACCATTTTGGAGTACCTGGGATTTATTGATTAAACTTGTATTATTATTTTTTGGGGGGGTAATGGTAAAAAAGTAATTCCGCCATTGTTTTTTGCGTTTTTTTTTTACAGCATTCACCTTGCGGTTTGAAAACATGCTAACGTTATCATTACGTTGGATTATTACGATCGTGGCAATATCATATATGTGTATATTTTTACACTTTGACAAAATAAAACCACTTTTTATGGATAAAAATAGTTTTTTTTTTTTTTTTACTGTTCACACTAATTAATTATTTTTTTAGTCCCACTATGGTACTTCACTATTCAATCTATTGATCGCTTATATAATGCTTTGGTATACTCAGAATACCAAAGCCTTACTGCCTGTTAGTATAAAACTGACAGGCAAACTATTAAGCCATGCCTCAGGTATGGCTTATTAAACATATAGCCAAGGCAGGTCTGGGGGCTTTTGTTAGGCTTCTGGCTGCCATGGCAACCCATCGGCGGCCTGCGATCACAGTTGCGGTTTTAGTTTAGTTCAGCCCCCTCCCTCTAAAACTGCTCATATGCCCCTGGTCGCTATTGACCACGGCATCCAAAGGGATAAACAGTTGTAATCAAAGGAAACATTGATCGTGACCCTTAGAGCGGAGCCCGACTGCCATAAGGGAATTACACAAGGCCAAGAGAGAGATCCCTGCCTCTCTTTAGTGTGACCTGTGTATGCAAGTGTGATACCTTACCAGCTGAATAATGAAAAGAAAGAGTACTTCAATACCAGTGACGGATTAAGTAGACCATAGGCCCTGGGCTGTTCCACAAACTTGGGCCCCCATTTCCCACCGCCGCTCTGCCGTGTCTATAGTGAACACCACCTTTCAGTGTGAGCATTGACAAATGGCTGTTACGATTCCCCTTGTCAAAGGGCTGTGTCCCTATATACTGACAGTCTCCAACCATCGCTGACAGTATCACACCATTCAGGGTCACTTCCTCTTGACAATGGGAATGATAACACACATTTGTCTATTAGTCCTGGGTACACAAAGATATGTAGAATACAAGGATTTCCTACAACAGACCTGTCAGGAGAGGTGACAGATGCTCTATAGATCCAGTGACTCACGAGTAATGTCTTCTCTGATGGGAGTAGTTTTCTTTTCTTCTCCGTTCTGACGCAGACCGTTATGGCGACTTCTCCTGATGAGACATGTTTGCCCATCACTTCTGCAGCCATTTCCAGCCTCTATAGAAACACACAAATTTAGACACCAAGGCCCAGGACCATACATTAAAGGGGTTGTCCGGGCACAGACCATTTTTTATACTGATGACCTATCAATGTGCCTGGACAACCCCTTTTACTTAGACTAATAAATTTGGACCCCAGACTAGATCATAGAATACATACAGACCCCAGACCTTGTAAACTATTGCAGTCCCCAGACCAGACCCCCCTAAACAAATACAGACCCCAGAACAAGCACCCTAAATAAATACAGACCTCAGACCAGACCCCTAAATACAGACCCCAGACCTGACACCCTTAATACAGACCCCAGACCAGACCCCTAAACTAATACAGACCCCTAAATAAAGACCCCTAAACTAATACAGACCCTAGACCAGGCCCCCAAAATACAGACCCCATAAACTAATACAGACCCCAGACCAGACCCCTAAATACAGACCCCTGACCAGACCCCCTAAATACAGACCCTAGACCTCAAACTAATACAGACCCCCTAAATACAGACCCCAGACCTGACTGCCTTAAGTAATACAGACCCCAGACCAGACCCCCTAATCTAGTACAGACCCCAGTCCAGACCACTAAATACAGACCCCTAAATAAATACCCCTAAACTAATAGACCCTAGAACAGGCCCCTAAATAGACCCCATAAACTAATACAGAACCCCAGACCAGACCCCCTAAATACAGACCCCAAACTAATATAGACCCCCTAAATACAGACCCCTTAAACTAACACAGACCCCTAAATATACAGAACCTAAACCCCTTAAACTGATACAGACTCCCTAAATACAGACCCCCTTAAACTAATACAGACACCAAACCTCCTAAATACAGACCAGGCCCCCTAAATACAGATCCCACACCAGACCCCCTAAATACCGTCCCCTATACAAATCCATCTCTTCATACTTACATAGCAGCTCGCCTCGGTCTTTTCTGTGGAATTTTGCTGCTGTTTAAGGAACTGCGGTCATGTGAAAAACGCGACAAAACGGCCCTATGATGATCTGCCATTGCGCAATACATGTCTCCTGTTTATCAAGAAAATACTTTTACATTAGACATTGATAACACATTGTAGTTTCAAAATAAGAAAATTAAAATACTCTATAAACTACACCAAACTACATCATGTAAAGATGGATTTTCAGTTATGTCCAAGTAAATGTATGTTACAGAAACATTCAGTAGGTGTCAGGATCTTCACAAGTTGTTTGAATATAGGTTTGTATTAGACTTTCAGATGATATTTGATACTGTGATTTCGTACTACAAGAAACATTGGCATTCATCATGAAATATTTTTAATAATTAACCCAAAGTCTGTCTTCATAATTTGGTTGTTTAGCTGTGTAAAATAAATATTTCAGATTATCCCAGCATTGTACCAGGCCATATAATTAACTGAAAGGTCATTGGTCGCCAAGGAGTCCGTAATCTTAAAGTCAACATGATGTGGCCAAATGACAGAAAACTAATTATAACAAATGTCTGAATGACAAGGATGACTACTTTAGACAGTGCATTGAGTTCTTAGACAAGAATAAATTGTAGATTATGTAGAGTATTACAAATTTAAATGAAAACAAATAATATTGTTTAAAAGAAAGTTGGCTATTGGCTAAAAGTTTCGTGAACACTAGAGTGTAGTTTTCTTTTGTAAGTTAATGTAACATTTCTTCAAATCAATGCTACCAAAAAAGAGAAAATGTGCAAAAACATGCCACTAAAAGGTATAAATTTATTGTAGTCAAAAATTCATCACAACTACAGCACAACCCTGGGAAAAATAAATGAACAATACAAATACTAAGAAACTTAATGGTGACATCCAGGGCTTCCAACTGAAACGTGTCTATAGATGGAACCACAAAATGAGGGAGTACTTCCAGTGCAGACTTCCAGGCAGATCATGGCAACGCCTCTCAATAGAACACTTAAAGCATACTTAACTTTTCAGGTGACTTTTCAAAAAAAAAGGGAATAACACTATTTCTGGCCATTATATGACTTATATCCTGCATTTTTAAGCAGGTTTCCCATCTGCAGGCTCTATTTGTAATTCTCAGTTTTTCGTGAGCTTGTGGGTGGAGGCAGGGTCGGCACCAGATTTATGTGGGTCCTTGAGTGACACAGACAGGGCCGCCATCAGGAATTTCAGGGCCCCATACAGCTACATTTTCTGGGCCCCCCTACCGTGGCACTGCCTGTTAACGGTACTCCGTCCAGCACTATATCATGCTACCCAGGGCCGCCATCAGGGGGGTATTAGGGGTACTGATGTGAGGGGCCCGACCAAACCTAATTGAAAGGGGGGCCCGGCAACTGCCGCGACTTGCCTTTGGTAGAAAAAAAACAGGCCCCTGCAATGGGGCTCTTTTTTTTCACCAAAGGAATGTCGTGAGCTGCGGGGCCCCCCCTCTCGTCATGGGGGCCGTCAAACACCGCCCGCGTGACCGATCGTGCGCACCCGCAAACTCCCGTGCGTCCGCAAGCGCGCACCCGTGACCGCCCGCGCATGCGTCCACCAGCGTTCACCAGCGACCACACGTACCTGTGACCACCCGCCCGCGACCGCCTGCAACCGCGCACCGAATTTTGAGGCAGATTTTGACCTGCCCACACTATCTTGCCGCGTTTTTTGCCCGCGGCGATTGAGGACAGCAGACAAAAAAATGCAGTGAAAAATGCATTTTCTGCCTCCCATTGATTTCGATGGGAGGTCAGAGGCGGAACCGTGGCAAGAAAGGACGTGCTGCTTTTTCTTTTTTCCGCGACTGGCTCCCATTGATTTCAGATTAAATCAATGGGAGGCGGTTTTGGAAGTTGTTTGGTGCTGATTCTGACGCAGTGTCCGAGTCAATATCAAGGCCCAAAAACTCTGTGAACTGGGCCTTATTGTTAGGGCTTAATCAGACGAACGTGTAATACGTCCGTGCAACGTGCGTGATTTTCACGTGCCTCGCGCGGACCTATGTTATTCTATGGGGCCGTGCAGACTGTCAGTGATTTTCACGCAGCGTGTGTCCGTTGCGTAAAACTCACGACATGTCCTATATTTGTGCGTGGTTGGCGCATCACGCACCCATTGAAGTCAATGGGTGCATGAAAATCACGCCCAGCACTTCCGCAGCAGTATAAACTATGAATGAAAACAGAAAAGCACCACGTGCTACAAACATACAGAGTGTCATAATGATGGCGGCTGCGCGAAACTCACGCAGCCACGCATCATACGCTGCTGACACATGGAGCTGTTTTGGACCTTTTGCATGCGCAAAATTCCACGTTTTTTGCGCGCGCAAAAAGCACACGCTTGTGTAAATCCGGCCTTAGGGTAGGAACACACTAGGCATGAACACTGCGGATTTTATGCAACACATTTTATTGTGGAAAATCTGCAGCGTATTACAGTCGCAGCAGAGTGGATGAGATTTAAACAAATCTCATCCACACACTGCAAAAAAAATTTGACCTGCAGTGTGGCTTTTTAATCCGCAGCATGTCAATGTATTCTGTGGAATCGCTGCTCCTCTGTTGCGGAAATGCTGCGGTTCTGCCGCAAAAATCATAAATGAGAAAAAAAAAAAGGTACTTTTTTAAATTTATAAAAAAGTTTATGCTTACCCCGGCCGTAGTTTAGGCGACGCGATCCTCTATTCTTAGCGCAGCCCGGCCTCCTGTCATGACGTTTCATCCCATGTGACTGCTGCAGCGGTCACATGGTCTACAACGTCATCCCAAGAGGCGGGGCTACGTTCAGAAGAGAGAAATGCGTCACCAGGACTACGGCCGGGGCAAGTCTAAACTTTTTTTTCCCTGCAGGATTCCCGCAGCGGACATGCCTCACGAAACCTGTGCCACTATTTGTTGGCAGAATTCCCTGCGGCTACCGGGGTGGATAAGCTGTGTAGTTTTACTCAGCATATCCGCCTAGTGTGTCCCTTATGATGTCGCTCCTGGAGCTGCTGCCTGTCTCTAAATAGGCAATTGGTCCAGTAGAATTTGGATTTTTTTTTTTTGTGAACCAGCTTAAAAAAAATACAAAACTTTAGTGTTAGGGCCTGTTCACATCACCATTCGCTTCCGTTCCGGGGTTCCGTCTGAGGTTTCCGTCGGGTGAACCCCGCAACGGAAAGTGAAAGTGGCAGCACAGCTTCCGTTTAAGTCACCATTGATCTCAATGGTGACGGAAACATCGCTAATGGTTTCCGTTCGTCACCATTCCGGCTGGTTTTCGGACGGAATCAATAGCGTAGTCGACTGCGCTAAGGGTGACGGAAACTGTGCTGTCACTTTCACTTTCCGTTGCGGGGTTCACCCGATGGAAACCTCAGACGGAACCCCGGAACGGAAGCGAATGGTGATGTGAACAGGCCCTAACACAAAAGTTTTGTATTTTTTTAAGCTGGTTCACAAAAAAAAATAATTCCAAATTCTACTGGACCAATTGCCTATTTAGAGACAGGCAGCAGCTCCAGGAGCGACATCATAAGGGTAGGAACACACTAGGCGGATACGCTGAGTAAAACTACACAGCTTCTCCGCACCGGTAGCCGCAGGGAATTCCGACAGCAAAACCGCACCAAATAGTGCCGCAGCTTTCGTGAGGCATGTCCGCTGCGGGAATCCTGCAGGGAAAAAAAAGTTTAGACTTGCCCCGGCCGTAGTCCTGGTGACGCATCGCTCTCTTCTGAACGTAGCCCCGCCTCCTGGGATGACGCTGTAGACCATGTGACCGCTGCAGCAGTCACATGGGATGAAACGTCATGACAGGAGGCCGGGCTGCGCTAAGAATAGAGGATCGCGTCACTAGGACTACGGTCGGGGCAAGTCTAAACTTTTTTCTACATTTAAAAAAGTACCTTTTTTTTTTTCTCATTTTGGGATTTTTGCGGCAGAACCGCAGCATTTCCGCAACAGAGGAGCAGCGATTCCACAGAATACATTGACATGCTGCGGCTTAAAAAGCCACACTGCAGGTCCATTATTTTTGCAGCGTGTGGATGAGATTTGTTCATATCTCATCCACTCTGCTGCGACTGTGATACGCTGCGGATTTTCCACAATAAAATGTGTTGCATAAAATCCGCAGTGTTCATGCCTAGTGTGTCCCTACCCTAAGGCCGGATTTACACAAGCGTGTGCTTTTTGCACGCGCAAAAAACGTGGCATTTTGCGCATGCAAAAGGTCCATAACAGCTCCGTGTGTCAGCAGCGTATGATGCGCGGCTGCGTGAGTTTCGCGCAGCCGCCATCATTATGACACTCTGTTTGTATGTTTGTAGCACGTGGTGCTTTTCTGTTTTCATTCATAGTTTATACTGCTGCGGAAGTGCTGGGCGTGATTTTCACGCACCCATTGACTTCAATGGGTGCGTGATGCGCGAACAATGCAAAAATATCGGACATGTCGTGAGTTTTACGCAGCGGACACACGCTGCGTGAAAATCACTGACAGTCTGCACGGCCCCATAGAGTAAGATAGGTCCGTGTGAAGCGCTAAAAAATCACGCGCGTTGCACGGACGTATTACACGTTCGTCTGAATAAGCCCTAACAATAAGGCCCAGTTCACAGAGTTTTTGGGCCTTGATATTGACTCGGACACTGCGTCAGAATCAGCACCAAACAACTTCCAAAACCGCCTCCCATTGATTTAATCTGAAATCAAAGGGAGCCAGTAGCGGAAAAAAGAAAAAGCAGCACGTCCTTTCTTGCCGCGGTTCTGCCTCTGACCTCCCATCGAAATCAATGGGAGGCAGAAAATGCATTTTTCGCTGCGTTTTTTGTCTGCTGTCCTCAATCGCCGCGGGCAAAAAACGCGGCAAAAAAACGCGGCATGATAGTGTGGGCAGGTCAAAATCTGTCTCAAAATTCTTTAAGGAATTTTGAGGCAGATTTTTTTTTCCCTGCAAAATACTGTGTGAACAGGGCCATACATAATCAGAACTTTGAGACACTTTACTCACTGTGTCAGAAGAGCTGCTCCTACTCCAGTCCTCTTCAGGCGATGTCTTCGGTCCAGACGTCCAGTCCTTCACCTCCAGCCAGGCTCCAGGTAAGTTTTGTCCATGTGTCCGCGGGCGGTCTCGAGTGCGGGCGTTCGTGGGTGCGCGCTCGCGAGTGCGCACGTGCGGGAGTTTCCTTGTGCGCGCGATCGGTCGCGCGCGCGCGCGGGCGGACGGTTTGACGGCCCCCCATGACGAGAGGATGGGAGGGGGGCCCGCAGCAGCTGCAGCTGCAGCTCACGACATTCTTTTGGTGAAAAAAACGGGCCCCATTGCAGGGGCCCGTTTTTTCCTACCAAAAGAATGTCGCGGCAGTTGCCGGGCCCCCCTTTCAATTAGGTTTGGCCGGGCCCCTCACACCAGTACCCCTAATACCCCCCTGATGGCGGCCCTGGACACAGACTTAGTAGGCCCCTTTGTGGGGGAACTCACGGCAGCAGCAAAATGGCAGAACAGGTCACTTTGTGCCCCCATATACGCTAGGCCCTCAAATTTGTACCCACTGTAGATAGTGCCACATAGCCCCCCCTCCCAGGTAGTGCCACACAGCCCCACTCCCAGGTAGTGCCAACAGCCCCCACTCCCAGGTAGTGCCACACAGCCCCCTCCTCCCAGGTAGTGCCACACAGCCCCCGTCTTGGTAGTGCCACACAGCCCCCTTCCAGGTAGGCCTAATTTACACGAACGTGTCCGTTTTGCGCACGTAAAAAACGCAGCATTTTTCCTGCATTGCAGTTTCGTGTGACATCAGTGTATGGTGCGTGTCTGCGTTTTTTACGCGCGTATGTCATCAGTATGTCACCCGTATCACGTCAGGAAAATAAACTGAAGGAGGTGTTTTTCTATTTTTCATAATTACTTTAGCATCTGTTGCGTGAATCACGCACAGCACACGGATGTGCGTCCGTGTGACGTCCGTGATTTTCACGCATCCCTTGACTTCAATTGGTGCGTGATGTGTGAATAACGCACAAGTATAGGACATGCAGTAACTTTCACGCAGCGGATACACGCTGCATGAAAAACACTGATTGTCTGAATGGCGCCATTGACTTGCATAGGTCCGTGTGACGTACGTTGTTTTCACACGCGCATCACGGACGTGAAATATGCTCGTGTAAATAAGGCCTAAAGAAGGCTTGTCACCTCTACAGGTTGAACCTTTTTTCTCCAGACGGAGGGAGTGCCCCCTTGTTTTTTGAGGGTGTTTTACATGGAACAGGATTTCACCATATTTTTGTATGTGCCATTAACCCCTTCCCGCTATGTGACATAATAGTCCGTCACAGGAGTTGTCCTGTTAACGCAAACTGATGGACTATTACGTCACAGCATTAACAGGGCACTGTGTCGGCACAGACGTCTGCAGACACAGTTTTAAAGCAGTGATAGCTTAACGCTATCACTGCTTCAATGCCAGGACCGAAGCTAGCCTCCAATCAGGCCGATTAACCCCTTAGATGCAGCCCTCAAAACCAAGAGCTTCATCTATGGTGTTTACAAGCCAATCGGAACCCTGCAATGAAATCGCGGGGTTTCCGATGACTACTGCGGCAGACCGGAAGGCTAACAATGGCCTCCCGTCTGCCAAGTATGGAAGCCTGCTAGGTCCCGCACAGAGACGGGGCCTAAAAGGCGTCCGGCCGCAATTTCAAGATGGCGCAGGCTCAGAAGCTGAGCCTGCGATATCAGCCATTGGTGTCAGCTGTATGTTACCGCTGACACCGTGCTGTAACGGCAGGGAACGGAGCTAGCTCTGATCCCTGCCATCAACCACTAAGATGCCGCAATCGCGGCATCGTAGTGGTTTGTAGCGATCGACATCGACACGACATCGACTTCGCTGCTATGGAAACCAGAGGCCTAATAATGGCCTCCTGGTCTGCCACGTATGATAGCCTATTAGGCCCCGCCCACAGACGGGACCTAATAGGCTTGCTGTCAGTGAATGACTGAGAGCTCTAATGCATTGCACTACGTGGTTAGTGCAATGCATTAGAGTAAAGATCAGAGGTGCAGGACCTCAAGTCCCCTAGTGGGACAAAAAAAAGGTTGAAAAAAGTAAAAAAAAAAGTTTCAGAAAAGTGTAAAAATTAAAGTTTTAAGTGAATAAGAACAAACACTGCCTTTTTTCCTATAATAAGTCTTTTACTATTGGAAACAATTTAAAAATATTAAAAACAGTACACATATTTGGTATCGCCGCGTCCGTAACGACCCAAACTATAAAACTATAATATTATTTTTCCCGCATGGTGAACGCCGCAAAAAAAAACCCGCCAGAGTCACTATTTTTTTTATCACCAACCTTCACAAAACATTGAATAAAAAGTGATCACAAAGTCACATGTACCCCAAAATGGTACCAATAAAAACTACAACCCATCCCGCAATAAACATGCCCTTACACAGCTTTTTTGACTGAAAAATAAAAACAGTTCTGGCTCTCAGAATATAGCGACACATAATGTGCAGAGTGTCCAAAAGCAGATTCATATATATTACGCTCTTTATAATTTAAAAAGGTTACAGAGGTACTCTCAGATTTGTATTTTTCAAATGCCCCTTTTTTGTCATGTATTGCCCTTTTTACAGAAGGTGTAATCCATGTGGGGTTTCATTTTAGTCGTTTATACTTGTTACCTATAGGAATAAATTTTGCACTATAATTACCCAAAGTAGATTTGAAAATCTCCCATTTATCATTTGTACCATTATTTGACATTAGTTCTTCCCAGTCTATGTCCTGAATTGCAGCCCTCATCCTGGGGAAATCGTCCTTCTTAAAATTAAGTGTTTTTGCCCTCCCAGCCTGTGTTTGTTTTTTACAGTATAGGTAAAATGTAACTATATTGTGATCACGATTACCAAGGTTTTCACGAACACTGACATTCCCAACAAGCTATGCAAAATTAGAAATGACCAGATCCAACAGAGCTTCACCTCTAGTCGGGTCTTCCACAAATTGGCCCATAAAATTTTCCTGCAACAGGTTGAGGAAATGTCTCCTCTTTGCAGTTGAAGCTAAACCATGATGCCAATTAATATCCCGGTAATTAAAATCTCTCATTATCACTACAGTACCAGCCTGTGCAGCCCACTCCATCTGTTTATATAGCTGGCCTTCAATCTCCTCAGTTATATTGGGGGGTCTATAGATTACACCAAAAGTAAATTTTCAGTGTTTACCTCCCTTTCTAGTTCCACCGACAAGGTTTCAACCTCCTCACAATCTTCATCCTCTAATGTCTCTTTCACACTCGCCTTCATATCACTTCACATACAGACATGCACCACTGCCTTTCCTATTTGTCCTGTCTTTCCGAAAAAGTGTAAAACCCTGTAGATTTACAGCCTAGTCATGAGAAGAGTCTAGCCATGTTTCAGCAACACCAACTATATCTATATTTTCTTCCAGTATCAAGGCCTCCAGCTCCCCAATTTTGCTTGCTAGACTTCTGGCATTTGTGAACATACATTTTAACTTGCCTTTCAGTTTTTCACTTTCAGTATTAGAAATGTGATTATTTGACATTATTTGGGCATTTTTATTTTCATTTTCATTGCTGTTTCATAACAAAAGGATCTCCCTATCCTGTTGCCTAGTCCTCTCCCCACAGTCTGTTTCTCCCCCAACCAATATAGTCTGACCCCTCTCTACACCAAGACTTAGGCCATGCATTTAACTCCCTAAGCTCCCGCTGTCTTTCTTGTGATGCGCATGGCACAGGCAGTATTCCTGAGAATACAACCTTGGAAGTCCTTCCCTTCAGCTTGTAGCCTAGTTCTTTAAAATTATTCTTAAGGCTCCTCCATCTACCATTTATTCTGTCATTGGTACCCACATGGACCACGACAGCTGGATCATCACCAGCCCTTCCCAGTAATTTATCCACCCGTTCCACCACATGCCGAACCCTGGCACCAGGGAGTCCGCAAACCATTCGGTCGAGGCGGTCTTGGCGACAAATTATTCTATCCGTCTTCCTGATTATAGAATCCCCTACAACTACCAATTGTCTTGCCTTACCTGCATTTCCATCTCGCCGATTACTAGCTGGGCTGTTCTCCTGGCTGTTAGGGAGATCAGTATCCACTAGGGCTGCCATTTCTTAGACCGACACCCTCGCATCATCACTCAACTTGGCAATTTTGCTTGGAATATCAGAAAGAGGATTGGCCTTCCTTTTCTTTGACCCCTTTCTACTGCCCCTAACTACATTACCCCAGTTACATGCCTGATCCTGCTGACCCATGTCTTCACCCTTCAGTTCTACCCCACTAACTGCTTGCTCAGTCAGCAGCATGCTCCGCTCAAGATTGTCTATCGCCCTCAGTGTTGCATTTTGCTCCTCCAGATCTCTAATGCGAGCTTCCAGGCGAACAACATGCTCACATCTGCCACAGAGGTATTCACCCTGGAACTCCGGCTCCAGTCGTGCATACATATGGCAGACTGTGCACTGAAGAAAACCTCCAATCTTACTATCCATTATCCCAGTTACAAAAAAACAGTGAACAATTGTTAAAGTAAAAGAAAAGAAGAGTACTTACAGGGGCTTTAACTCCTCTTTTTAACTCCGGTTTTGTAACTCCACTTGTTATACAAACCACTTGTTTAGCAAGCCAAAACAAAGCAGGCTCTACAGAGGCCTGAGGGCTCATTTATACCACCTGGGAGCAGTTAACCCCTCCCCCTAGTCAGCTGCACAGCAGGACAGAAGCTAAGAATGAAAAAAGGGTTTTAAATTGTCAGTTTTGCAAACTTCTTTTAGCAAGCACTCAATTCATATATCACACACAATATCCCACACTGTATGCCACACAAGAACACAGCAAGTCAATCCGGTTTTGTAACTCCACTTGATATACAAACCGCTTGTTTAGCAAGCCAAAAAAGAGCAGCAACATTATAAGACATTAATAAGAAAACATACATTAAAACAATGCAACAATAAAATCCATAGTGCATAGACAGATTCACTGTTCTTGAACTTAGCGTTCAAGAAAAATACTGTAAACTACATATATTAGTAGAAAGCACCTTGCCTAGGAAAGTTTAAGGCCCTGTTTCATGGGCCAAAGATCGGCCAAACACTCGTTCATTGGCTGATCTGCTCTTTTATGCAGAATTAAAAATCACCATTGTCGGCAGCACATCTACCTGTGTAATCAGGGAGATGTGCTGCCGACATGATCAAAATGTATAGGGACGAGCGATCATAGTAACGAGCACTTGTCCTTATACATATGCAATTATTGCTCCGTGTGAAAGGAGCAAATGAGCGCCGATCAACGAGCTCTCTCGCTGATCAGCGCTCGTTTACACAGCCCATGTCGGGCCGTGTAATAGTACCCTTACAAACTATAAGAAATAAGCCCAGAATTCTAACATTAATCTGTTTTTCCTTAGTCCTACCAGCAGCATAATAATGGAGTATTTCTGCCCCTGTGTACTAGTAGGACAAATCAAATTAAACCCTAATTAACTAGAGCTCCCTCCCTACAAAAGAACGTCTAGCCCCTCCAACCTTGTGAATATTATAAAGTAGTAGCCTTAAATATTGAGGGAAGCTTGTGCTGCTGTTCGGACTAAGGGAAAACAGATTAACGTTAGAAATCTAAACTTCCCTTACGTCCTACCAGTAGCACAATCATGTAGATTTAGCAAGAAGTAACCCCATAGGGAGGGCCCTCTTGTCTGGAGGAACTCAAAATTGACCGCTCAAGTGCCGTATCCTTGGAGAACCAAAAAATCAGCCTATAATGGTTGATAAATATTAAGTGCGAGCTCCAAGTTGCACAGCAAATCTGATCCAGCAGGATCAGACTTTATTCAGCCCAAGAGGTGGACCCTGCTCCAGTAGAGTGAGCTCTAGAAAAATGCAAAGCTAACAAGCTGAGCAAACCATCTATCCAAGTCCACACAGAACAGAAAATAAAAACACAAGGTGGGATGGGCCAGACATTCTTTTATATGGAGGGGGCTCTAGTTAATAAGTGTTTAATTTTATTAAATAAAAAACTCCATCTGTCCTACTAGTGCACAAGGGCAGAAATACTCCATTATATGCTGCTAATGGAATGTAAGAGAAGGGTTAGCTGTAGCAATTAGAATGTCTCCATTTACAATAAGGAGCATTTCCATAAAAACCGGCAGGAGCTATCAAGAGAATACAAGCTAAGGGTAAAAATCTAGGGAGAGCACCTGGCACATGTACCCTGGGGCATCCATCAGTTGGGATAACTAAGAGGCCACCACAAGAACCACAAGAGGCAGAACCCCTTCTTTAGACAAAGTCCTGCTATTTTTAAATGCCACCACTTTGCTCTGTTTTTTTTTTTTCTTAAGCCATGACAAAAAAAAAACTGTGCTGACTCCCCCCCCCCCCTCCCCATCACCATCACTGTTTAAGCAGGTGATAAGTCTCTTACTCCAAATCTTCTTTTTGGATGATAATTTTTTTTATAGTGCATAGACATTCTACAACATATTTTACTTCTGAACCCTATGTCATCCTTTGTGACACAGCAGGCTATCCTCACAGATGTACGAATGAATAAATCAGCAGAAACAGGTGAATTACAGCACAGAAAAAGTCTGTTTGTTTAATCGATCTATTTAGTATTATTGTAAGTAGGCACATCTCTGTCCTGGCCACCAACTACTTGGTATTACCATTGCACTCAAAGCAACTAGCTTTTACATAAAACTTTTTCTATTGTTTTAATACTTTCTATGACTTGCCCCCACACATGTGTATGGTTAATCAATCTAGAAGTCCTTTAAAAATTACGCTATTTATATGGTAGTGCACTGTCCCTCTATCACAGATGGAAAAAATGAAATCCTGCGATTACAGAGGAGGACATTTATTTGGGAGTGAGTTCTGCCTGTGTGACAGATGACAATTAAAATTGGAATGCAGTGAAAACAGCACAATGAAATTAAACAAATAAATTTTTGCACTGCGTTCTGACCATATCACAGATAGAAAACCCCTGGAATGATTTGAGTACAGCACATGGAAGTTACACTAATTATTTATATGGCAGTGCACTCTGCCCATATTGTAGATGAAAAAAACTGGAAATGTTCTGTTTACTGCCCCTGCAAAAACATATTGTCAGGTAGCCTATATACTGTACGGTTTGTATTTGAGAGAAACTGATACTTGAAATGTGGACAAAATGGAAGTGTATGGACAAAATGCTGTTCTCAAAAAGCAAAACATCACGAGCATAAAGAGGGACAAATCATGCAGCAATTATTTTTAATGTTAAGACAAATCTCTGTCCATAGACACCCAGTCCCCTTTGTGCCCCACACACTGCAGTAGTAGCCTCCTTTGGGTGGCAAACAGTATTAGTGTTCTTTCGTACCTCACAATTTTTTCAGTGCCCTCTTTGTATGGCACACAGTAAAAGGGTCCCAACCCAGTGATGCCCCTCCGGACAGTATCATGCTCCTATAGTGTCCCCACACAGTATTATGTCCTGTAGTGCCCCCACACACTATAATGCTCTGTAGTGCCCCCACACAGTATCATGCCCCCAATGTGCCATTACACAGTATTATTCCCTGACAGTGCCCCTCCACACAGTATAATGATCTCATAGTGTCCCAACACAGTATAATGCCCCCGTAGTGAACCCACAATGACCCCAATGTGCCACCCCACACACAGTATATTGCCCCGATAGTGTTCCCACACAGTATAATGCCCCTATAGCTCCTCTCCACATTATTTTTGCTATAGTATTTTTTTTTTTTTAATACAGCAGGTCAATTGGCAATTGAGTAAAAAAAAACTGATTCACACTCTTCATTTATTGACATCAGTTGTTCAATCAGTTTGTATCAGTAGCAGAGTAAAAAAATAAAAGTGTGGACCATGTCTTATTTTAAAGGTTTTGGTGCTGCTGATCTAAACTAATCTGCTGAAATCAATTTCCACCAAATTTTCATAACTCAGTACCCAAAGAGGTAGTTTTTTTTAATACTGTAACAAAACAGACCTGATACAAACTGGTATATTTTTGCATCCATTTGTATTCAGTAGAAATGATTGGGATCTGCTAAAGAATTATGTTTTCTTTGCATTTTCTTGAAAAAAACTTATATATAAAAAATATACCATAAAGATAAAAACTCTTGTTATTACAGAGTTTAATGATTTTGGAAAGTAATTTGCATGAAACCAAATATTTAAGAGTTTCAGAAAATAATTAACCATTGGCTCAATAAGTTCTAAGCCAACATTAAGGCCGGATTCTCACGAGCGTATTCAGATTGTAATATACGGTTTGTACGTCGGCCGCATTTCCCGGACCGAACACATTGCAGGGAGCCGGGATCCTAGCATCATAGTTATCTATGACGCTAGGTGTCCCTGCCTCTCCGCGGAACTACTGTCCCGTACTGAAAACATGATTACAGTACGGGACAGTTGTCCCGCAGCGAGGCAGTGACACCTAGCGTCATAGATAACTATGATGCTAGGAGCCTGGCTCCCTGTAGTGTGTTTGGTCCGGGAAATGAGGCCGACATACGGACCGTATATCACGGACTAAACACTCTTATGTGTGAGGCTCCTAAGGGAGTAAATAATTAGCTCTCCTAGCAAATACTATCTGATTCACTTGTTAGGCAGTTAAATATACTTATGCTTATGTATCACTTTGTAGAGGTGCCAAACATATCTTTATGACATACTATAAAGACAAAGGATATTTATATTTAGTCATATATTAAAGTTTAAGAAATTACCAAATAAGCAGGGAGGATAATCAATGGATTTTGACTTTTCAAATCATGGATGCTTTTAAGGGTATGTTCAGACGTGGCAGAATCTTTCCGCAGCAAATGTTGCTGCAAAATCACTTTGAATCTGCAGAAACATTTTCATATTTGTCTGGTAATTCAGACGTTGCGGATATCACAGCGGACTTGCCACAGATTTCAGCCTTTGCATTGCAAAGGCTGAAATCCGCAGTGAAATTCTGCTGCTTCTCTGCAACATAATGAGCAATTCTGCACCACAGTTTAAATTCCACACTGTTATTTTCCGCAACGTCTGAACTAAGTTTCCTGAAAATGTATAGAAACCAATTAAAAAAACAGCAATCCACTGTGGACTGTCCGCAGCGGAATTCATCAGCAATTCTGCCACATCTGAATGTGCCCTCAATGTTCCTGCAAACTTACACAGTTAGGTAGACTGGTGCTATCCCACAGTTTTAAGGACCTGAACATCTGTATGTACGATGAATTGTATTTGGTAGCACTGTAGTAGAGTTTATCAAACAACCCTGCAGAGTCTGCAAGGTTGATAAAATCCCAACAGTGTCTCAGTATACATTGAAGTTTAAAAAACAGCCAAAACATCAGGCAAAGAATTTTATGAAACTCATGTTAGAAATGCTTCTTAAATGGCTTGTTAACCAAAGCTACATTAGCTATTCAGGTGGACGACTTGACATTCATGCAGGTTAAAAAAAAAGGTCAATAGCTTGTTAGCCAAAAATAGGATTTCCCTATTGTTGACACGAAAAGACAGGTTGTGCAACCGTAGAGATCACTAATGAATCTCATCTTTGTGACAGTTCTATTAAGTCTATGCTTAAAGAAATGACAAAAGAGAGGGCGATGATCTTCTCTATGCACAATATTTATTCAGTTGTCAATCTTTTGAGAAAGTACAAACAATTTGTATGAATGTACTGTATGTCAAATAACTTCATACCCTTTTAACCATTCCTGAAACTAGAATAATCCTTGCTGTATTTTCTTATAGTGAGACAAGTGACAGGGTGTTCAAAATTCTCAGACAATATTTCTGACATTAAGTGTGAATGGATTTATGATGGTTATATAGGATGTTATATATAGCCAGCAAAAAGGATTTGTTTTTGAATGAGAGAATTGAGACCTCCACTAATCCGGATGGGGTTCAAGAAGATCAGATTTGAGCTACATAAGTAAAAATATATTTATTAAAAGTTTAACTTTTAATCTTTTATTAAAAAATCCACCAACACATTAATTTTTATGTAGTTAAAAAAAAGTTATAATTTACATAAAAAAACAAAACTGAAAACAAATGAAATTATACGTTTTAAATACAAACCTCACAGTTAAAACAAAGCTCATTGTCTTTACATAAGACATTAAAGGAGTTGTAAGAGATTATGAAATAAAGTAGACCCTTTATCTAACCATATAATACCCCATTAAATGACATCCATCATCAGTTCGAATACTATATTATAAATGTTGTTGAGCATCATCAAATATTTTCATTCTTTTTTTTGTTACTGCC
Organism: Rhinoderma darwinii; assembly: GCF_050947455.1. NCBI lineage: Eukaryota > Metazoa > Chordata > Amphibia > Anura > Rhinodermatidae > Rhinoderma > Rhinoderma darwinii. The sequence continues at coordinate 168,442,963 of NC_134689.1, forward strand.
AATTTGTCTACTACGTGTGAAGCTGATGACATCTTATGCTGCACATTCACATAGGATAGCTGTCAAGTTGTAATATATGGGGAAATGTATCCCTAAAATTAAAAGGGAAACCTTGTATTTACTGTTTTCATTGTATTTCAGGCCGTAGTTGCAATGTAATTTCGTCATCAGTAAAGCGTTGTTGAACTGCTATGCTGTGATATTGCTGCTGTCTTCTTTGTCCCTCCTCTGGGTCTAGTTAGCCCTCCTCACTGGTGCAGTGATGGAACTAACCACTATCTGGCAATGATGGGAGAAAATATGCAACAATATGCTACATAGAGGAGATGGTTAATTCGCCCACCATGGACGTCATGTACATATTGCATCCTGTTCTGTTTATTGACTGTTTTAATAAGGTGAGGCAAGGTACTTGGCATGTTCACATCTAAATTTAGGGCTCTAGGATGTATGGCCCGGACATTATTTTAAGGCTGCATGTACCGTTCTAAAATAGGGTGATGGCTGACGCATGAGTGTGCGTGAGTCATCGCTTCTGGGGGCGGCGCTTAGAGTATAAAAGGCAGTGAGCCCACCAAACAATGTTCAGCGTTGGTAGGAGGTTGGTGTGACCCGAGATCTGCGTTATCAAGAGAAAGAGGTGTGTTGCTGTAAAGAGGGGAAGTGAAAAAAAAAAGATTCTGAGAAAGTGGAAGGAGAGAGACCGACAGTGAGGAGCTGGAACCGAGGAACCTGAGTTGGACTGGTGAGGACCGAACTACGTCAGTATTCATCATTAAGCCTGGGTGGCAACATGTCCTGAAGAGCGAGCAGGGGTGGTGTGTAGGTCACACTGTATGGATACCTGGGTGGGTAGCGGTGAAGGATGCATAAGATATGACCCAAGTCTGTCTGAGAGTTATACCGTTGAATGGCCATCAGTAGGGAAAGACTAATAATTGGGAGTCGGTCCATTTTGAGGCTTGCAAAGCTTTTTATAAAGCAGCCAGAAGCCACTATCTCAAGTGTCACTAGGCCTTAAGTAACACAGATAGCAGCCACCATCTTCAGTCCTAGTAGGCCCAAAGCAGATATCACTTAAATCAAGGAAGGATGCCCTTTTCCCTGTGTCTGCTGGTCCTACAGAACAAGCCAACCATCATGCCAGCCTGAGCCATAACTAAGTTTGTGTCTTCCAAAGTGGGAAGAATTGTAAGTAAAGTTTTGGCATCATAACTCCTGCTTCATTTAATCTTTCTTGGCGACATCCCTGCAGGGTTTTCACCATCTTGCCCCGGCCATCCCTCATCTTCCAAGCCAAATTGATAGCTATTCTTTTCATCTCTCCCATGAGCTCATGCATTAGCAATACATATTATCACAGTCAGCAGCACATCTCCCTGTGTTTATAGGGAGATCTAATGCTGACATGTTAGAAATGTATTGAGTCGAGTGATCATAGTAAGGATTGCTCATCCCCAAAGATAGCTCCTCGTTGATCGACGCTTGTTTTCACGGCCCATATCGGGCTGTGTAATAGGACCTTAACTGGCACAGGGAAACAAGGAATCAGACAAGTTAGCAACCAATGTGTCCAACCCTTGTTTCTGCTCATGGAACACATTGAAAGACAGTCTGGTTGTCCCCATACAGTTTAGATTATGTGAAGACAATTGGTTATTTCAACAATTATCCACTAGTTTAGAGATTTATCCGATAAACAGTTTCTTATCAACCTGTCCTCCTTCTACCTTAAAAAATATCTAAGCAGTGCAGGATAGGTTGACAGAGGTACAAGGGATACAAAACACTAGGAAGGCATAATGCAAATTATGAAGATAATATAAAATATTTTTAAAATACTTTGACATTGAGTGTAGTAATAAAAAAGGCTTACACAGAAATCATTACCTCACAGAATAAACTCAGAAGAGCTGCTGAGAGATACTTACCTTTTTTAACTGTAATGCCTCTTCATTCTGTGTGGAATAATTTCAGAATATATTTGTATGAGGGATCTCTTTTTTATGACTTGAATTATATAATTCGGCTTCTTGCAGCTATCTGTAGGAGAGCTAACTGCATATAAATTAATACCATTAGTATTGAATGTAAGTTTTCGAAACTTCCTAAAGAAGCGGTAAGTGTTCGATCTATATCTCTCTGCTCTATTGTCTGCATGTAGATCTTGCATGACATGCCACACTTGTACATATGGATATATATATATTCTTCATATAGTTATTCATCTGAAGAGCTGTGTTACATTTATGTCTATTGAAAACTTCATGTGCCCATGTCAATACACATTGTGAATATTCATATTTATATTGACTATGCATATTTTTTAAAGGGGTTGTCCGAGACTTTAAGAAATTTATCTGGATTCAGGATATGTTATAAAATATTTTTTTTTAAAATACTCACCTGTAAAATCCCTTTCCGCTCCACTGCTAATGGTCTGGTGGCCCCGTAGGTCTTTGTTTATTTTTCTGCACGTGCCGTACATCCATGTGACCTCTGCATATATTTGTACAGTATATGTATATGTGTACATGTCACGGTTTGTGAGTATGTGGACTCTCGGCCAGCATGGCTTGTATCGTCAAGGTCTCAAGTTGACCAGCGGGGTCCATGGCATGAGCACACTGTCACACTTTGTGGGTATGTGGACCCACTAGGCCGCACCGCTGTAGCGGGGAGGTAGCTGGCCAAACAACAGAACACCCCAGTAATACAAAGTCCCGCACTAGGGTACCTGGGTAGTCCAGACAGTGGCTGCAGCTCTGGCACGGATGGAGGTGGGTGCAGCAGGTAACACCAGATGTGGTGGATGACAGCAGGTGCCGCAGGTTACGCCAGACGTGGCGAATCACACCGGACGTGGAAGATGATACTGGACGTGGCAGATGACACAGGTGCAGTAGACACGACTCCAACACTAGTAGGCACAGGAACAAAAACACAGCACGGGATACACGAACAGGTAACAGGGCATGGGTAACAACTGGAACAGGAAACATACAGGTGCCATTTGCAAGACAGACTTGGGAAACACTAACAATGCTCAGGCAAGGATCAGAAGGGCAGGGGCCTTCGTATAGTCCAGGAAATCATGTGAGTTGATGATGATGATTATTTTATTCATCTGCGCGCTTGCCCTTTAAGAGAGGGCACGAGTGCGTGCGCGGGCATCCTACAGGATACAGCAGACCGGAGCTCACAGATCCATGGCTGCGTGCATCGGGAGGTGAGTAAACACGACAGCCCGTGACCATGGATGCTACAGTATAGCCCCTCTTACATCCCCTCTTCTTGGGGCCAGAGCGAGAAAGGAATTTTTTAAAGAGAGCAGGGGCACTGAGTTTCTCTTCCGGCTCCAATGACCTCTCCTCAGGACCAAACCCCCTCCAGTCCACCAAATAGAAAGTCCTTCCTCCTACCCTTTTGCAGTACAGGATCTCCCTCACCTTGAACTCATCATAACAACCGCTGGGAGCAACTGTGGAACTGGAAGTCTTGCTGTAGCGGTTCAGGACCACTGGTTTCAGGAGGAATACATGAAAGAAGTTGGGGATTCTGAGGGTAGGAGGCAGCCGCAGCTTATTGGAGACAGGGTTTATCTGTTGCAGAATCTAGAATCTAGCAAAATAGAGGACCGGGGCTATTGCCAGATTTGCAGAAAGTCCCCAAATGCAGAGACAACAGCAGGTACCTGAGATGTAGTCGACGCATGAAGAGGTACTCTAGGATGTTGACTGTACACAATGTAAAACGGAGTGGAAGTGGTGGACTCGCTTGTGTGGTTGTTGTACGAGAACTTGGCCCATGGAAGAAGCTGTACCCAGTTATCATGCAGTAAGGAGATGAAGTGGTGTAGATAATTCTCCATGATCTGGATGATCCTCTCGACTTGCCCATTGGACTGGGGGTGATAGACTGAGGAAAAGTCCAATCTCACATCCAGGAGTTTACAGAGGGCTCTCCAGAACTTTGAGATAAACTGAACCCCCGTTTGGATACAATGTGAAGGGGCAGCCATTCAAGCGGAAGGCAAGCTGAATGAAAAGACTCGCCAGACGAGGAGCAGAAGGTAGGCCGGTCAGCGGGATAAAATCTACCAACTTTGAGAACTGGACCACCACCACCCAGACAGTGTTGCATCCTGTTGAGGGAGGAAGGTCTGTGACAAAGTCCATCGCAATGTGCTGCCAGGGGGCATTGGGTACAGGCAGAGGTTGAAGAAGGCCGTCAGGTTTGGAGTGAGTAACCTTGTTAGAAGCACACACCGTGCAAGAAGAGACAAAGTCTGCAACATCTTTGGGTAGAGAAACTACCAAGAAAGAATGATCGACTTGAGGCACGTGAAATTACAAAAAATATACAATTTTTATTAAATAAAGACAATGGACAAGTTAAAAGATGGAATGGAAGATAAGTCACACAATAAAAAAGAGACGTCAAATCAATCATGAACCAAATATAGTTATTTGGTCAATGTGTTGAAATCAATAAGCAAGGTGCTATAGCAGCAAAAGGGTAAATGAGAGCATACCAGGCTGCAGCACATGTTATGCATATGTTTAGTAAGATGGTGGCGATTAAGGTAAGTATGAAGAAGACATATATAAACAGCGCCAACAAGTTACAATAGTGTGAAGCAAGATTTAAATGTGCAAAAGCCGGTTTTGAAATGGATTCAGAAAATATTACAAGCAATAATAAATACAAGCTGCTAAAGATGTGCCCACTCTTATATGGTGTGCATCCCAGGTGTTGTGAGTCAAAGAGAGGAGGTGACATGGCCGGATGGAGGATAGTCGGCGTCTGATGCGGGGTACAAAGATGGCGCTGCCCCACTTCCTGTACTGCGTCATCAGAGAGGATGTGGGGCGGCGAGGACTGACCACGCCCCCACAGCCTGCTCCAATTGAAGACAGCAGACGGAATGAGCCAGGACCACCATCCGGCCATGTCACCTCCTCTCTTTGACTCACAACACCTGGGATGCACACCATATAAGAGTGGGCACGAGTAGCTTGACCCCAACCCCGGACGAAGGCAGGTGCCGAAACGCGCGTCGGGTGTAGACGTCCTCTCTCTGTACCACAATGTCTATCGGTATGTTGCCATCTTTAGCAGCTTGTATTTATTATTGCTTGTAATTTTTTCTGAATCCATTTCAAAACCGGCTTTTGCACATTTAAACCTTGCTTCACACTATTGTAACTTGTTGGCGCTGTTTATATATGTTTTCTTCATACTTACCTTAATCGCCACCATCTTACTAAACATATGCATAACATGTGCTGCAGCCTGGTATGCTCTCATTTACCCTTTTGCTGCTATAGCACCTTGCTTATTGATTTCAACACATTGACCAAATAACTATATTTGGTTCATGATTGATTTGACGTCTCTTTTTTATTGTGTGACTTATCTTCCATTCCATCTTTTAACTTGTCCATTGTCTTTATTTAATAAAAATTTTATATTTTTTGTAATTTCACGTGCCTCAAGTCGATCATTCTTTCTTGGTAGTTTCTCATGTCAATTTTTGATCGACGCACCAAGTGTATCTTGGTCAATATTTAGGATATGATAGAGTGCCGCTCACATAAATAGCAACAGTGCTTGACAGTTTAAATGTTGATGTTTCGAGCACTATTGTTATCATATTCTGTCTGTTGGTATTTTTTTGGTTAACATCTTTGGGTAGCGTGGGCCACCAGAAGTGACGAGCAATCAGGTCTCGGGTTTTACGAACACCAGCGTGTCCAGCCAGTTTAGAACTGTGTCCCCAGCGGAGAATTCTTCGCCTGTCTGTCAACCGAACAAAAGTCCTCCCCTAAGGGAGGTCTTTAACCTGCAAAGGATTGGCAGTGACAATACAGGACGGGTCTATGTTCCTTTTTAATATAATTATTGTTTCAATTTGTTGAATAAATTTCGTACCACATGCACACTGTTAGATCTTAAGTATCTTGTTACCTATTTTTTGTGCACTCTTGTGTTCCTTTTTATGTTTTTCTTTTATTGTACTTGTAAGCTCTCATGGGCGTGTTATAAAAGGAGCAATGAGGAAGTGACGTGTCAGCCTTGACAAAGCGCTCTCAGCGTGAAACGGTCGTTGGATTTTTTCATATCATCATTGACCGAGATCTGTTCAAATAAATCCTTCTATTGCCACTGCGGTGAGTGCCTCGTATATTCCTCCTGTCAATCACAGGACAGGTCTATGATACTTTGAAGGTACTCCACCATGTCATCCATCTCAGATGACCTGGACAGGTCATCGTCCCTCACATTCTTGTCAGCGGGACGGTAGTGGAGCACAAATTGGAAACGGGTGAAGAACAGCGACCACTTGGCTTGACGGGGATTAAGTCGCTGAGCGGACTGAAGATAGGTGAGGTTCTTGTGGTCGGTGTAGATCAGGATGGGGTGAGCTGTGCCCTCCTACAGATGTCTCCAATCCTCCAGAGCCAATTTGATGGCCAGTAGCTCTCGATTCCCAATAGAGTAATTGTGCTCTGCAGAAGAAAAAAGACTTGAGTAGTAGCCACATACTACTGCTTTTCCTTTGGAGCGCCTCTGGAACAGAAGTGCACCTGCACCAACAGAAGAAGGGTCCACCTCCAATGAAAACTGCCGAGACACATCAGGATGATGGAGGATCGAGGCTGAAGTGAAGGCTTTTTTTAGACTAATAAATGCAGACTCTGCCTCTGGAGTCCACACCTTGGCGTTCACACCCTTCTTGGTAAGGGTAGAGATGGGATCTGTCAGTGATGAGAAGTTTGGGATAAACTGCCGGTAGAAATTGGCAAATCCCAGGAAATTCTGTATGGACCTCAGGCCTTGAGGACGTGGCCACTCCAGGACAGCTCTCACTTTATCAGGATCCATCTTGAGACCTTGATCCGAGATTATGTAGCCCAGGAAGGGCAGAGAACTCTTCTCAAAGACGCACTTCTCCAGCTTGGCATATAAACGATTCTCCCTTAATCGTAGTAGAACTTGACGGACATGCCTCCGATGAGTCGTCAGATCTGGGGAGAAAATGAAAATATCATCGAGATAAACTACAACACAGTTATAGAGGAGATTTCGGAAGATATCATTAACGAATTCCTGGAAGACCACAGGAGCGTTACACAGTCCGAATGGCATCACCAGGTATTCATAGTGCCCGTATCGAGTGTTGAACGCCGTCTTCCACTCGTCCCCTTGACGGATTCGGATCAAATTATAAGCCCCACACAAGTCTAGTTTAGAAAAAATTCTGGCTCCTCATATACGGTCAAACAGTTCAGATATACACTACTGTTCAAAAGTTTAGGGTCACTTAGAAATTTCCTTATTTTTGAAAGAAAAGCACAGTTTTTTTCAATGAAGATAACATTAAATTAATCAGAAATACACTCTATACATTGTTAATGTGCTAAATGACTATTCTAGCTGCAAACGTCTGGTTTTTAATGCAATATCTACATAGGTGTAGAGGCCCATTTCCAGCAACCATCACTCCAGTGTTCTAATGGTACATTGTGTTTGCTAACTGTGTTTGAAGGCTAATGGATGATTAGAAAACACTTGAAAACCCTTCTGCAATTATGTTAGCACCGCTGTAAACAGTTTTGCTGTTTAGAGGAGCTATAAAACTGACCTTCCTTTGAGCTAGTTGAGAATCTGGAGCATTACATTTGTGGGTTCGATTAAACTCTCAAAATGGCTAGAAAAAGAGAGCTTTCATGTGAAACTCGACAGTCTATTCTTGCTCTTAGAAATGAAGGCTATTCCATGCGAGAAATTGACAAGAAACTGAAGATTTCCTACAATGGTGCGTACTACTCCCTTTAGAGGACAGAACAAACAGGCTCTAACCAGAGTAGAAAGAGAAGTGGGAGGCCCCGCTGCACAACTGAGCAACAAGATAAGTACATTAGAGTCTCTAGTTTGAGAAATAGACGCCTCACAGGTCCTCAACTGGTAGCTTCATTAAATAGTACCCGCAAAACGCCAGTGTCAACGTCTACAGTGAAGAGGCGACTCCGGATGCTGGCCTTCAGGGCAGAGTGGCAAAGAAAAAGCCATATCTGAGACTGGTAATAAAAGGAAAAGATTAATATGGGCAAAAGCACACAGACATTGGACAGAGGAAGATTGGAAAAAAGTGTTATGGACAGATGAATTGAAGTTTGAGGTGTTTGGATCACACAGAAGAACATTTGTGAGACGCAGAACAACTGAAAAGATGCTGGAAGAGTGCCTGACGCCATCTGTCAAGCATGATGGAGGTAATGTGATGGTCTGGGGTTGCTTTGGTGCTGGTAAAGTGGGAGATTTGTACAAGGTAAAAGGGATTTTGTATAAGGAAGTCTATCACTCCATTTTGCAACGCCATGTCATACCCTGTGGACAGCGCTCGATTGGAGCCAATTTCATCCTACAACAGGACAATGACCCAAAGCACACCTCCAAATTATGCAAGAACTATTTAGGGAAGAAGCAGGCAGCTGGTATTCTATCTGTAATGGAGTGGCCAGCGCAGTCACCAGATATCAACCCCATAGAGCTGTAAATAAAAATCATTATTTCTAACCTTGTCAATGTCTTGACTATATTTTCTAGTCATTTTGCAACTCATTTGATAAATATAAGTGTGAGTTTTCATGGAAAACACAAAATTGTCTTGGTGACCGCAAACTTTTGAACGGTAGTGTAAGTGGCAACGGGTATTTGTTCTTGACCGTGATCTTGTTGAGACCACAGTAGTCAATGCAGGGTCGAAGGGATCCGTCTTTCTTTTTAATGAAAAAGAACCCAGCCAGAGCCGGGGAGGAAGAATTTTGTATGAAACCCCTCTCCAAATTCTCCTTGATATAGGCCAACATGGATAGAGACTCTGGCAAGGAGAGAGGATATACCCATCCACGGAGAAGAGAGGCATTAGGAACCAGTTCAATGGGGCGTCTCAGCCTCCCTTTTGCTGAAGACATCTGCAACCTGAGCAAAATGGCGGGGCAGTCCTGCCAATGACTGAGGCAGAGGAGGCTGGATGGGATGAATCTGCAACAGACAACGACCGAGGCACTTGGAGCCCCATTGGAGAACCTCTCCAGAACTCCAGTCCAGGCATGTGGCATGCAGTTGAAGTCAAGGCAGGCCCAGCAGAACAGGATTGATGGCCTTGGGAAAAACAAGGAAAGAATTTAGTTCAGAATGAAGGACTCCAACTTGGAGCTTCATCGGCTTGGTTTTAGAAGTGATCGGGTCAGGCAGAGGCAGTCCATTCACTGAGGCAACAGCCAAAGATGTCTCCAGGGGAACTGTGGGCAACTGGAGATGATCCATTTCCTCCTTTTGGATGAAGTTTGCCGCGGACCCGGAGTCTAGATTTGCAGAAACCCGATGCGTCCTCTCGCCGGATACTAGGGTCACAGGAATAGTCAACTTGGAAAAGAATGCTTTATTTGGTACCGTTCCCCCTAGGCTTGTCTCTCCAACAAATCCTAAGCACTGGGGTCTCTCTGGCCTCTGGGGACACAGACGCACAATATAGCCTCCGAGGCTGCAATACAGACAAAGTCCAGAAGTGCATCTGCGTTTTCTCTCCTGGGTAGACATTTTGACACGGTTCATCTGCATAGGATCCTCTGGTGGGATGACTGAGGAGGATGGTAAATATTGCTGGAAAGTAGAATCCAGCCTAGGAAGTTCTCTCTCCCGGAGGACCTCTTGGGAATGCTCCCGGATCCTCATGTCAACCCGGGTGGCAAGTAGGATGAGATCGTCCAGGGTAGATGGCAGATCGCAAGCAGCCAGCTTGTCCTTAATCCCCGAAGACAGTGGCCACCAAAGTCTCGTTGTTCCAAATTAATTCAGCAGCCAGGGTACGGAACTGAATGGCATACTCGCCCATGGAGAGGTCTCCCTGGTGTAGGGTCAGCAGGGATGCAGCAGCTGAAGAAACTCTCCCAGGTTCCTCAAAGATCGAACGGAAAGTCCGTAAGAAGTACTGCAAGTCACGAGTCTCTGGCCCCTGATGTTCCCACAGAGGATTTGCCTATGCCAGGGCTTTGCCAGAAAGGGGAGAGATGATGAAGGCGATCCTGACGTCATCAGAAGAGAAGGCCCTGGCATGTAGTCTGAAGTGGATCTGGCACTGATTCAAAAATCCCCTGCAGGTCTTTGGATCTCCGTCATAGAGTGAAGGTAGCGGCAAGAAGCATAGGGGATCGACACTGGTACAGACAGGAAGTGTAGCAGGAGGAGCAGCAGGAATGGGTGCGGTGACGACTGTGGTTGGAGCAACCAGCCGATGGGCAATGGCGTTCACCGACAGGAGGAGTTGGTCTTGCCGTGACTGGAGATCCTCCATCTCGGCCAGCATGGCTTGTGTCGTCAAGGTCTCAGGTTGACCAGCGGGGTCTATGGCCTGAGCGTACTGTCACAGTTTGTGGATATGTGGACCCACAAGGCCGCACCGCCATAGCCCGGAGGTAGCTGGCCAAGCAACAGAGCACCCCAATAATACAAAGTCCCACACTAGGGTACCTGGGTAGTCCAGACAGTGGCCGCAGCTCTGCCACGGATGGAGGTGGGTGCAGCAGGTAACGCCAGACGTGGCGGATGACAGCAGGTGCCGCAGGTTGCGCCAGACGTGGCGAATCACACCAGACGTGGAAGATGATACTGGACGTGGCAGATGACACAGGACGTGGCAAATGACAGCAGGGGCAGTAGACACAACTCCAACACTAGTAGGCACAGGAATGAGAACACAGCATTGGATACAGGTAACAGGGCACGGGTAACAACTGGAACGGGAAACAGTAAGTGACCATTTGCAAGACAGGTTTGGGATACACTAACAACGCTCAGGCAAGGATCAGAAGGGCAGGGGCCTTCTTATAGTCCAGGAAATGTGAGTTGATGATGATGATTGTCTTCATGTGCGCGCGCTGGCCCTTTAAGAGCTGGCACGAGCGTGCACGCGCACCCTATGGGACACAGCGGACTGGAGGGGAATCCATGATCACAGGTCCATAGCTGCGGGCGTCCGGAAGTGAGCCAACCCGACGGCCCACGGCCATGGACGCTACAGTACATTTATAAACAATTAGTGGCCACATAACTTAGTACAACAGTCATTAATGCAAATTTCTAATCAGCCAATCAGTTGCTACTGATCTCCTGGGGCTGTTTTAATAGTTTATAGAGGATAGTCTTCAAAACCCCAAAAAACAGTGAGCCGGCAGGAAAATGACAGTAACTCAAACAACCATGTGTAATAACAACAGCATAGATTTGATCCAATTCCACACCAATTGCAGAAGAACAGAAAAAAACACAGACCTAGTCTGATGAATCTTGATTTCCTCTGCACCATGCACATTGTAAGGTCAGAATCTTGTCAATGAATACTGTGTTTTTCTTATTAGGGGCTCTATGATTCTCTTCCAGAAAACTGCACATCCTCTCTCATCCTCCGTGCATGAGCAGTGCATGAACATCTTTAGATGTTGGACCTACTGTATGTTAAACCTACATTTGGGCCAACCAATCCCCAGAAGAAAAGGGTGGGGTTGTTCTTTAAACTGTCTCTGCTCCTGAAATGTCTGTTTTAGTAAATAATGTATTCCCTATAAAAATAATAATAAACATCTTTTCTTAACCCCTTAAGGACACAGTCTGTTTTCGCCTAATGGAATGTGTCAGTTTATGTGGTAATTACTTTGGAATGCTTTTATTTTTTCAAGCGATTCTGAGATTGTTTTCTCGTGACACATTTTACTTTAAGTTAGTGGTAAAATTTGTTCGAAACATTCAGTGTTTATTTGTGAAAAACAGCAACAGTTTGAGAAAACGTGCAAAAATTATCATTTTTATAATTTTAAATATATCTGCTTGTAAGACAGATAGTAATACCACACAAAACAGTTACTAGTTTATATTTCCCATATGTCTACTTTATGTTTGCATTATTTTTTTGAACGTCCTTTTACTTTTCTAGGACGTTACAAGGCTTAGAAATTTAGTAGCAATTTTCTCACATTTCCAAGAAAATGTCAAAATCCCTTTTTTTTAGGGACCAGTTCAGTTCTGAAGTGGCTTTGAGGTCCCTATATGTTAGAAACCCCCATAAATAACCCCATTTTAAAAACTGCACCGATCAAAGTATTCAAAATAGCATTTAGAAAGTTTCTTAACCCTTTAGGCGTTTCACAGGAATTAAAGCAATGTGTAGGTGAAATTTACAAATTCCATTTTTTTTTGGGCAGAAAATCAGTTTAATAAAAAATTTCTGTAACACAGAAGAATTTACCAGAGAAACACAACTCAATATTTATTCCCAGATTCTGCAGTTTGTAGAAATATACAACATGTGGCCCTAGTGTGCTAATAGACTGAAGCACCGGCCTCAGAATCAAAGGAGCTCATAGAGGATTTTGGGGCCTCCATTTTATTCAAATATATTTTAAAGAGGTCTTGTGATGCCAAAACAGTGGAAACCCCCCAAAAGTGACCCCATTTTGAAACTACACCCTCAAGGAATTTATATAGGGGTATAGCAAGCATTTTAACCCCAAAGGTTTTTTTACTAAACTTATTGAAATTAGTCTGTGAAAATGAAAATCTACTTTTGTCTGAAAAAGCATAGAAATGTTTAATTTTTACAAGGAATAAAGGAGATAAAGCACCCCAACATTTGTAAAGCAATTTCTCCCGATTACACCAATATCCCTTATGTGGTAATAAACTGCTGTTTTGGACCAACGGCAAGGCTCAGAAGGTGCATCATTTGGCTTTTAGAGCTCAAGTTTTGCTGGAATGGTTTTCGGGTGCCATGTTGCATTTGTAAAGCCCCTGAGGGACCAAAACAGTGGAAACACCCCAAAATTGGAGAAACTACAGCCCTCAAGGGATTTATAAAAGGGTATGATGAGCATTCATACCGCACAGTTTTTAGGTTGTAAAAATGAAATACTAAAAATGTAGTTTCAGCTCAGATTTTTCCATTTTCACAATAGATATAGGAGAAAAAGCACCCCAACATTTGAAAAGAAAACTCTTCCGAGCACGGCAATACCCCATATGTGGTAATAAACTGCTGTTTGGACACACGGGGGGTTTACAAAGGAAGACGCGCTATTTGACTTTTGGAGCTCAAATTTTGCTGGAATGGTTTGCGCGCCATGTCACATTTGCAAAGCCCCTGCGGGACCAAATCAGTGAAAACCCCACAAAAGTGACCCCATTTGGGAAACTACAGCCCTGAAGGAATGTATACATGAGCATATACTGAGCATTTTGTCCCCACATTTTTTTGATGAATTTATTGGAATTATGCAGTGAAATTGAAAATTTTATTTTTTCTGATAAAACGTGGAAATGTTACATTTTTAAAAGGAATAAAGGAGAAAAAGCACCTCAACATTTGAAAATAAATTTCTTCAAATTACGGCAATACCCCATATGTGGCCATAAACTGCTGTTTGGACACACGGCAGGATTTAGAAGGGAAGTAGCACCACTTGGCTTTTGGAGCTCACATTTAGCTGGAATGGTTTTCGGGTATCATGTTCTATTTGCAAAACCCCTAAGGTACCAGATTACATTGGAAGCCCCATGGTGACCCCATTTTAGAAACTATACCCCTCAAGGTATTTATAACTTGCCTGGACATATGACAGGGCTCACAACTGAAGTGCAACATGCGCATTTGAGACATATCTTTGTGATTTTTACAGCATTGGCCCACAATTGCAGGGTTCTGAGGTCAAATAGTAAAACAAACCCCCAAGAAGTGATCCCCATTTTTTAAACGACAAACCTTAGGGCATTTTAAAAGGTGTAGTGAGCATTTTGACCCCACAGGTGTTTTTTCATTAGAAATTATGCGCAGCGGATGGTGCCAAGTGAAGATTGCAATTTTCCACTGATATGCCATTTTAGTGCACAATATGTTGTGCCCAGTTTGTGCCACTAAAGACAAATGCCTCATGAACTGTTGAGCAGGTTCTCCCGGATATGGCGATGCCATAAATGTGGACGAAAACTGCTGTTTGGGCACGCTGTAGGTTTCAGAAGGGAGGGAGAGATTTTTGCTTTTGGAGCGCAGATTTTGCTTGGTAGCTGTTATGTTTGGGGTTTTACTGGTATTTCAGTTTATAATGTGAGGGCATATGTAAGCTGCGGAGTACATCCGGGTATAATATGAGGGTAGGGTATAATAATACGGTAAATAAATAATAATCTGCAGATGTGTGGCCAGTGTCACACTGATAAATGGTGCCCAATCTTATCCGGTTTTGGAACGCTCTGCACATTTTGCATCGCCAGAACTTTTTTACTTTTTCTCCAACTGAGCTGTGTGAGGGATTATTTGTTGCGAGACAATCTATAGTTTCCATTGGTAAAATTTTGAGGTACATGTGACTTTTTAATCACTATTTATTTAATTTTTTTTGGCAAGCAAGGTGACCAAATACCAGCAATTCTGACAATGTTTTTTATTCTTTTTTTTTTAATGTATTCATTGTGGGCTAAAAATTACATTTTACTTTTTTCTGTGGGTCGGTACGATTACGGTGATACCATATGTATATAGTTTTTTTTTATGCTTTACAGCGTTTGCACAATAAAATCACTTTAATTTATTTTTTGTGTCACTGTTTTCTTTGTGTCACTGTGTCACAGTTTTCTGAGAGCCATAACCTCTTTATTTTTTTTTGTGTAAGGGCTTGTAGTTTTTACATGCAACTTTTTTATCACTTTTTATTCTATGTTTTGGGAGGCGTGGTGACCAAAAAAATAGAGATTCTGCCATTGTCTTTTATTTATTTATTTTTCCTTGTTCACCGTGCAATTCAAAATAACATTATAGTTTTATACTTTGGGTCTTTACGAACATGGTGATACCAAATATGTGTACTTTTTTTTAACGCTTTCATTTTTTCCTATAATAAAAGACTTATTATAGGAAAAAAGGAAGATTTTGTTTTTATTAACTTGAAACTTTTATTTTGACACTTTTGTGAAACATTTTTATTAACTTTTTTTTCTGTCCCACTAGAGGACTTCTGATCTTTATTCTAGTACAATGCACTACTCACATAGTGCAATGCATTAGAGCTGTCAGTCTTTCACTAACAGCAAGCCTATTATGCTCCGCCTCTGAGCGGGGGCCTAATGGACTTCCGTACATGGTAGACCAGGAGGCCATTGTTAGGACTCCATTTGCCATAGCAACGATCAGCATCCTCGCGATCACATAACTCATTATGCAGATAGGGTAGAAACCACTAAGATGTCGTGATCGCTTTTGATTGCGGCATCTTAGGGGTTAATGGCAGGGTTCAGAGCTGGCTCTATTCCCTGCTGCTACAGCAGGGTGCCAGCTGTAACATACAGCTGACACCCGCGGCTAATGGCGCAGGCTCAGCTTCTTAGCCTGCGCCATCTTCTTTTTGTGTCCGGAAGCGTTTTAGGCCCTACCTCTGGGCGGGGACTAACAGGCTTCCAAACTTCCGTGATTGCATCGCGGGCTGCCAATCTGCTAGTAAACCCCATAGATGCAATGCTCTCTTTTGAGCGCTGCATCTAAGGGGTTAATCGGCCGGATCGGATTCTAGCTCCGTAGCTCTGGTCTTGACCTTGCAGCAGGGTGTCAGCTGTACTATACAGCTGACACCCGTTGGTGTTGGTCCGGGCTCAGCTTCTGAGTCTGCATTATCACCCCAACGTACAGTTACGTTGAGTTGCGGGAAGGGGTTAAGGGTTTATAACTCAACATTGTACCGTTCCTCTGTTATTTCTCCCAGAAATGCATGAACAAATTGATTCCTTGGTCCGGTTGGGCGGGGACGGGGCGGGGGGGGGGGTGTCCCTACACAAACCGACAATGTCCAATCAGTGCTGACGGAGTGAGACTTTGTAGGGACATACCCCATTTGACAAGGGGAATGGTAAATACCAGCTGTCAATTTATTAATAAATGTCCAGGAGGAATAGCAGAATGCATTGTTAAGAAAGTAGGAAAATATGTTTCAGAATTGTTATTTTATGGAGAATACAAGTATTTACTAGAATAGACATGTCAGAAAAGCTGACAGGTCCTCTTTAATTCTAGTAACATTGGATACACTGACAGATCTTCATAGGGGCGTTTGGGGAACAGCCAGGGCTTATGGTCTACTTAATCCCCCACAGATTGGCTACCATATATACAGTGAAGGAAATAAGTATTTGATCCCTTGCTGATTTTGTAAGTTTGCCCACTGTCAAAGTCATGAACAGTCTAGAATTTTTAGGCTAGGTTAATTTTACCAGTGAGAGATAGATTATATATTTAAAAAAAAAGAAAATCACATAGTCAAAATTATATGTATTTATTTGCATTGTGCACAGAGAAATAAGTATTTGATCCCCTACCAACCATTAAGAGTTCAGCCTCCTCCAGACCAGTTACACGCTCCAAATCAACTTGGTGCCTGCATTAAAGACAGCTGTCTTAAATGGTCACCTGTATAAAAGACTCCTGTCCACAGATTCAATTAATCAGTCTGACTCTAACCTCTACAACATGGGCAAGACCAAAGAGCTTTCCTAGGATGTCAGGGACAAGATCATAGACCTGCACAAGGCTGGAATGGGCTACAAAACCATAAGTAAGACGCTGGGTGAGAAGGAGACAACTGTTGGTGCAATAGTAAGAAAATGGAAGACATACAAAATGACTATCAATCGACATCGATCTGGGGCTCCATGCAAAATATCACCTCGTGGGGTATCCTTTATCCTGAGGAAGGTGAGAGCTCAGCTGAAAACTACACGGGGGGAACTTGTTAATGATCTCAAGGCAGCTGGGACCACAGTCACCAAGAATACCATTGGTAACACATTACGCCGTAATGGATTGAAATCCTGCAGTGCCCGCAAGGTCCCCCTGCTCAAGAAGGCCCATGTACAGGCCCATCTGAAGTTTGCAAATGAACATCTGGATGATTCTGAGAGTGATTGGGAGAAGGTGCTGTGGTCAGATGAGACTAAAATTTAGCTCTTTGGCATTAACTCAACTCGCCGTGTTTGGAGGAAGAGAAATGCTGCCTATGACCCAAAGAACACCGTCCCCACTGTCAAGCATGGAGGTGGAAACATTATGTTTTGGGGTTTTTTTCTCTAAGGGCACAGGACTACTTCACCACATCAATGGGAGAATGGATGGAGCCATGTACCTTCAAATCCTGAGTGACTACCTCCTTCCCTCCACCAGGACATTAAAAATGGCTCGTGGCTGGGTCTTCCAGCACGACGATGACCCGAAACATACAGCCAAGGCAACAAAGGAGTGGCTCAAAAAGAAGCACATTAAGGTCATGAAGTGGCCTAGCCAGTCTCCAGACCTTAATCCCATCGAAAACTTATGGAGGGAGCTGAAAATCCGAGTTGCCAAGCGACAGCCTCGAAATCTTAATGATTTACAGATGATCTGCAAAGAGGAGTGGGCCAAAATTCCATCTAACATGTGTGCAAACCTCATCATCAACTACAAAAAAACGTCTGACTGCTGTGCTTGCCAAACAAGTATTAAGTCTTGTTTGGCAAAGGGATCAAATACTTATTTCTCTGTGCACAATGCAAATAAATATATATAATTTTGACTATGTGATTTTCTGTTTCTTTTTGTATATAATCTATCTCTCACTGGTCAAATTAACCTAGCCTAAAATTTCTAGACTGTTCATGTCTTTGACAGTGGGCAAACTTACAAAATCAGCAAGGGATCAAATACTTATTTCCTTCACTGTAAGTGAATGATTTTTCTTTTTTTACCCCCAATAATGCCATGTTCAGACGTGGTAGAATTTTTCCGCTGCAAATGTTGGTGCAGATTCGGGGCAATTACGCAACAAATCTGTACCAGCATTTGCATATTTGACAGGTAATTCAGATGTTGCGGATATCACAGCGGACGTGACACAGATTTCAGTTTTTGCATTGCAAAGACTGAAATCTGCAGTGAAATTCCGCTTTTTCTCTGCAATATAATGAGCACGCTGCCAAGGGAAAATCTGCACCGTAGCCTAATTTCCGCACAGTTAGTTTCTGCAATGTCTGAACTAAGTTTCCTAAAAATGTATAGAAAGAAATGTAAAAAACGGCTGCTGCAGAATTCCACTGTGGACTGTCCGCAGCGGAATTCAACAGCAATTCCGCCACGTCTGAATGTGCCCTATTAGACCGTAATTAAGTAATGTGACACATTCATTTTATCTTAAACTGAAGCTAAGATGTTCCATCCCCATTCCAAACAAGGCTTTTGCATTATTAACCTCTTCACGCGCTGCACCGCAACTGTACGTCCTGCAGAGGGCTTTCTTCCGCATCAGGACGTACAGTTGCGGAGTAGTTCTCGGTGCACACTGTCTTAACGGACAGTGTCCGGGAACCGGGAGGTCAGCTGTCCCCGACAGCTCACACTCCAGTCTTGCCGGTCAGCAAACCATCGCCGCTGATTTTGGCAATTAACCCCATAAATGCGGCGACAGATTGCGTTCGCCACATTTAAGGGGTTTGAAGCACATCGGCAGCCCCCTCGAAGTGATTGCGGGGGCCGCCGACGCTTGTCGTAGCAATCGGAGGCCAGACAATTGCCTCCGGGTTGCCATGTACGGAAGCCTCGGAGGAGCAGCCTCCGGCCGGTCCTCCGAGGCTTTCTGTCAGTGTGACTGTCACGTCACAATGACAGTTAGGATACATTACACTACGTAGGTAGTGTAATGTACTCTAGCAGCGATCAGAGCTGCAAGTCTAAGTGTCCCCTAATGGGACAAGTAAATAAAGTAAACAAAAGTAATAAAAATGGTTTTAAAAAAGTGTAAAAATAAAAGTTATAAGTTATATAAACAAAAAATGTTTTTTTTTTCCTATAATAAGACTTTCATTATAGGAAAAAAATGAACACATTAAAAAAAGTACACATATTTGGTATCGCCGCATTCGTAACGACCCAAACTCTAATGTTAGTTTTCCTGCACGATGAACACCCCCAAAAAAATCAATAAAAAACTAGATCAGAATCGCTATTTTTTGGTCACCACCCCTCCCAAAATAGAGAATAAAAAGTGATCAAAAAATCGAATGTACCCGAAAATAGTAATGATAAAAACTACAACCCATCCCGCAATAAACAAGCTCTTACACAGCATTTTTTACTAAAAAATAAAACGTTACGGCTCTCAGAATATGGTGACACAGAAAATAAATGACTTTATGAAGAAGTGATTTTATTGCGCAAACGCTGCAAAACATAAAAAAAACCTATACACATATACAGTGAATGAAATAAGTATTTGATCCCTTGCTGATTTTGTAAGTTTGCCCACTGTCAAAGTCATGAACAGTCTAGAATTTTTAGGCTAGGTTAATTTTACCAGTGAGAGATAGATTATATATTTAAAAAAAAAGAAAATCACATAGTCAAAATTATATGTATTTATTTGCATTGTGCACAGAGAAATAAGTATTTGATCCCCTACCAACCATTAAGAGTTCAGCCTCCTCCAGACCAGTTACACGCTCCAAATCAACTTGGTGCCTGCATTAAAGACAGCTGTCTTAAATGGTCACCTGTATAAAAGACTCCTGTCCACAGACTCAATTAATCAGTCTGACTCTAACTTCTACAACATGGGCAAGACCAAAGAGCTTTCTAAGGATGTCAGGGACAAGATCATAGACCTGAACAAGGCTGGAATGGGCTACAAAACCATAAGTAAGATGCTGGGTGAGAAGGAGACAACTGTTGGTGCAATAGTAAGAAAATGGAAGACATACAAAATGACTGTCAATCGACATCGATCTGGGGCTCCATGCAAAATCTCACCTCGTGGGGTATCCTTGATCCTGAGGAAGGTGAGAACTCAGCCGAAAACTACATGGGGGGAACATGCTAATGATCTCAAGGCAGCTGGGTCCACAGTCACCAAGAAAACCATTGGTAACACAGTATGCCGTAATGGATTAAAATCCTGCAGTGCCCGCAAGGTTCCCCTGCTCAAGAAGGCACATGTACAGGCCCGTCTGAAGTTTGCAAATGAACATCTGGATGATTCTGAGAGTGATTGGGAGAAGGTGCTGTAGTCAGATGAGACTAAAATTTAGCTCTTTGGCATTAACTCAACTCGCCGTGTTTGGAGGAAAAGAAATGCTGCCTATGACCCAAAGAACACCGTCCCCACTGTCAAGCATGGAGGTGGAAACATTATGTTTTGGGGGTGTTTCTCTGCTAAGGGCACAGGTCTACTTCACCGCATCAATGGGAGAATGGATGGAGTCATGTACCGTCAAATCCTGAGTGACAACCTCCTTCCCTCCACCAGGACATTAAAAATGGCTCGTGGCTGGGTCTTCCAGCACGACAATGACCCGAAACATACAGCCAAGGCAAGAAAGGAGTGGCTCAAAAAGAAGCACATTAAGGTCATGGAGTGGCCTAGCCAGTCTCCAGACCTTAATCCCATCGAAAACTTATGGAGGGAGCTGAAGATCCGAGTTGCCAAGCGACAGCCTCGAAATCTTAATGATTTACAGATGATCTGCAAAGAGGAGTGGGCCAAAATTCCATCTAACATGTGTGCAAACCTCATCATCAACTACAAAAAACGTCTGACTGCTGTGCTTGCCAACAAGGGTTTTGCCACTAAGTATTAAGTCTGGTTTGCCAAAGGGATCAAATATTTATTTCTCTGTGCACAATGCAAATAAATATATATAATTTTGACAATGTGATTTTCAGGTTTTTTTTTAATATAATCTATCTCTCACTGGTAAAATTAACCTAGCCTAAAAATTCTAGACTGTTCATGTCTTTGACAGTGGGCAAACTTACAAAATCAGCAAGGGATCAAATACTTATTTCCTTCACTGTAGTATTGCCGTAATTGTACCGACCCACAAAATAAAGTAAAGCTGTCATTTATAACACATGGTGAACGCTGCAAAAAATAAGCTAAAAAACATTGTCAGAATTGCTTGTTTTTGGTCACCCGGCTTGCAAATTTTTTTATATTAAAATGATCAAAAAAAATTGCATGTACCCCAAAATGGTACCAATGAAAACTACCGATTGTTCCGCAACAAATAAGCCCTCACACAGCTCCGGTGGTGAAAAAATAAAAAAGTTCTGGCTCTCAGAATATGGCGATGCAAAATGTGTAGAGTGTTTCAAAAGCGAATAAGGTCGGGCACCATTTATCAGTCCGACACTGGCCAAATATCTACGGATTATTATTTATTTACCACATTATTATACCCTCCTATTATGCCCTGATGTTCTCCGCACAGATTACATATGCCCCCACATTATAAACTGAAATACCAGCAAAACCCCAAACAGAACTACTACCAAGCAAAATCTTCACTCCTAAAGAAAAATGGCGTCCCTCCCTTCTGAGCCCTGCAGCATGCCCAAACAGTATTTTGCACCCACATATATGGCATGGCCATGCCAGAGAGAACCCGCTTAACGTTTTTTGAGGTATTTGTCTTCAGTGGCACAAACTGGGCACAACATATTATGCACTAAAATGGCATATCAGTGGAAAATTGCAATATTCACACCATCCGCTGTGCATTAACCCCTTTGCGTACTGTGACTTAATAGCACTGCATGGTGCGGGGGTTGATGTATGGAGCGGGCTCATATGCTGAGCCCGCTCCATACGCTTTGGGTGTCAGCTGTGTATTACAGCTGAAACCCGGGACTAACGGACAGGGACATCGATCGTGCGGTTACAGAAGCCTGTAAAAATAACAATATACTGCAATACATTAGTATTGCAGTATATTGTACCAGCGATCCAATGATCGCTGGTTCAAGTCCCCTAAGGGGACTAATACAATGTTTAGAAGAATTAAAGTTATTAGTAGTGAGAAAGAAAAAAGTTTAAAGTTAAAAAACCCACCTCTTCCCATTTTTCTTCTAAAGTAATGTAAAAAAATAAACAAAATTGGTAGGTCCGTAAAAGGCCGAACTATTACAATATACCATTATTTAACTCGCACGATAAACAACGTAAAAAACGTAATAATTGAAACCGCCAAAATTGCTGTTTTTTTTGTCATTTTAGCAGTCAAAAAAAAATGAAATACAACTTTTGGATCACTTTTTATGTACCAAAAAATTGTACCAATAAAAAATACAGCTCATCCCGCGAAAAATAAGACCTCCCACCGCTCAGTCAACCGAAAAATAAAAAAGTTACGGCTCTCAGAATTTGGTGAAACAAAACAATTTTTATTTTAACAATTAGATTTTTCTTTGTAAAAGTAGTATAATATAAAAAAAACTATATAAGTTTGGTATCACCGTAATTGTATTGAGCCGCAGAATAAAGTAACGTTTTCGTTTTTGCCGCACTGTGAAAGCTGTAAAAACGAAAACCCCAAAAAGTGGAATCAGATTTTTTTCCTATATCAGCCCGCAAATAATTTTTTTTCAGTTTCCCAGTACATTTTATGGCACTTTAAATAGTGTCAATAGAAACTACAGCTCCTCCCGCAAGAAATAAGCCCTCTCACCACTCTATTGACGGAAAAAGAAAAAAGTTATGGCTCTAAGAATGTGGGGAGTGAAAAACGAAAATAAGAAAGCAAAAAATGGATCAGTCCTGAAAGGGTTAATTCATTTCTAATAAAAAAACAATTATGACCCCATGTGGGGTATTTCCGTACTCGGGAGAAATTGCTTTACAAAAATTGGTTATTTTTTTCTCCTTTATCACTTGTAAAAATTAGAAAATGCAACATTTTAGTGGAAAAAAATTGTGATATTCATTTTCGCGGCCTAATTCTAATAAATTCTGCAAAAGATCCGTGGGGTCTAAATGCTCACTATACCCCTAGAAAAATTCCTTGAGGAGTGTTTCCAAAATGGGGTAACTTTGGGGGTTTCCACTGTTTTGTTGGGGTGCATTTTCTTCATTATTCCTTGTAAATATTAAAAATTTCTATGTGTTTTCAGAAAAACCGTAGATTTTAATTTTTACAGACTAATTCCAATATATTAGCGAAAAACCTGTGTGGTCAAAATGCGAACTATACCCCTAGGTAAATTCCTTGAGAGGTTTAGTTTCCAAAATGGGGTCACTTTTGGGGAGTTTCCCCTGTTTTGGTCCCTCCAGGGCATTGCAAACGTGACATGGCACCGAAAACCAATCCAGCAAAATCCGTACTCCAAAATCCAAATGACGCTCCTTCCCCTCTGAGCCCTGCTGTGGGTCCAATCAGCAGTTTATTACCACATATGGGGTATTGCCGTAATCAGGAGACATTGCTTTACAAATGTTGGGGTGCATTTTCTTCATTATTCCTTGTAAATATTAAATTTTTTTATGTTTTTTCAGAAAAACAGTAGATTTTAATTTTTACAGACTAATTCCAATATATTTAGCAAAAAACTTGTGTGGTCAAAATGCTAACTATACCCTTAGATAAATTCCTTGAGAGGTCTAGTTTCCAAAATGGGGTCACTTTTGGGGAGTTTCCACTGTTTTGGCACCACAAGACCTCTTCAAACCTGACAAGGTGCCTAAAATATATTCTAAAAAAAAGGAGGCCCAAAATCCACTGGGTGCTCCTTTGCTTCTGAGGCCTGTGTTTCAGTCCATTAGCACACTAGGGACACATGTGGGGATTTTCTAATATATAAGGCCCTCAAAGCCACTTCAGAACTGAACTGGTCTCTGAAAAAATGGGCTTTTGAAATTTTCTTTAAAATATGAGAAATTGCTGCTAAAGTTCTAAGCCTTGTAACGTCCTAGAAAAAGAAAAGAACGTCAAAAAATGATGCAAACATAAAGTAGACATATGGAAAATGTTAACTAGTAACTATTTTGCGTGGGATTACTATCTGTTTTCCAAGCAGATACGTTTAAATTTAGAAAAATGCTAATTTTTGCAAATTTCTTCAAAATTTTGGTGTTTTTCAGAAATAAATACTGAAATTATCGACCAAATTTTTTCATTAACATAAAGTACAACATGTCACGAGAAAACAATCTCAGAATCGCTTGGATAGATAAAAGCATTCCGATGTTATTACCACATAAAGTAACATGTCCGATTTGAAAAAAATCGGCTGTCCTGAATGCCAAAACAGTCTGTCTTGAAGGGGTTAAGGACCCTGAAATGCTATAAAGTTTTGCTGAATGATGTAAAATATCTATGCTTCCAGCCTGTATTATATGGTATTACATGCTAGAAAAAATGCAGATTGATTTTATGTGAAGCACGTTTGTTTCCTCCATTACTGCTATTATTTACTTCCAGGATGTCACCCGAGCTACATTCTCTTTTACGGTTTTCTAAAGCCTGGTATGGTCACCCCTATAGTATGCTACATGTTGCTGATCATTGTCTTCATCTCCTTGGATAGGAACCGCTCATCTGCAAGAATGCTTGACTAGGGGCGGAGCCTGACCGCTGAACGTGATGGACGCATAAAACTCGAGCTCCTCACAAACCAGCTTGGATCCTTCAAATTACCGAGGCATAACAGCTTAACCATGGTCAAGGTCGGGAAGGACAAGACGAGAGACCCCTCTGGCACTCCGGGACTGCAAAAACGTCAAGCAGACTTGGGAAAATTCCTTCAAAAGAAGGATCTGCCGCCCGGCGCTGGAGCAGCCAAGATGGCGCCGTACCCTGCTTCAGAAGACTCTGATGCAGACAGCATGTGTGGAGCGATGGCGTACAACTCAGCCACAGAATCTGGAATAATCATGAAGGCTTTCTTTAAAAAGACCCTGCAGCAGGCTATCACACCGGTGCTGAAGGAACTCACCGACTTCAGGTCAGATTTCAAACTTATGGGGAATAGACTTGAGCACTTAGAAAATGTGGTGTCAGAGGTTGTGATTCAGTGGAGCACAAGTTACAAGTGCAAGAAACACAGCTCAATAGAGCTTTTACAGTATTGGAGGATATGGAGAATAGAAGCCGGAGAAAGAATGTTAGGCTGAAAGGGCTCCCGGAATCTTATGCTAACGAAGTATTACTTTCGGTGGCGAAGCAAATTTTTACCTCACTCTTGGGGGAAGAACAGGCCAGTAGAGTGGTGATAGAACGTATCCACAGAGCGCTACGCCCCAAACCGAAACCTGCTGACCCGCCTAGAGATGTCATATGCGGTCTCTTAATTTTGTGGACACGGCGGCTATTCTGGCGGCAAACATAGAGCAACAACAACTAGTGTTCGAGGAAGCACCCTTACAATTGTACCAGGATATCGCAGCGTCCACGTTGGCGAAACAGCGTATAATGCGTCCACTACTTGCGAAATTGCGAGATCTCAAGCTACCTTATACTTGGCTATTTCCTTTCGGGTTGGCCATACTGAAAGATGGAAGGCGGATTTTGATCCATACACCTAGAGGAAGCATGGGAGCGTCTGGGAATTCCGCCATTACAATTACCATCATGGCTGCCTGCTCAAATGGACATCACCCTACCTGCCCTGCCAAGGATGGAAGCTTAACTTTCTCCAATTTCATAATATACAAGTAACTTGCTCAAAATTTTTGGTAACACACAAGGCAAATAGAGAACTTACCTGGTTTGAAAAATGCCTAGCTACACATAAATTAAGGAAACACAAACTTTTGAATATCTATACCCAGTTGTTGACACCTGATTTGTCGGATCTGCCATTCTTTGTATCTTCGTGGGAGTCGGAGCTCGGGCTGCGGCTGTCAGAAAGGGAGAGAAGCTTAATCCTAGCTCATTCTCATGGTTTTTCAAGGTACGTAAAACTACAAGAAAATCACTATAAGTTGCTTACTAGATGAAAACCTATTCGTACAAAAAAGGGAAGAATGATCTTGTTTAATGACTGTAAGGAATCATAGCATCAGTGCTATATACAAGATCTAACGTAAAACCAAGTAAATCTTGGTGCATTGACCCTCAACAACTGATATAACACCTATAAAGAATTGGGTACAATTGACACAAAAAGTGAAGCAAAATAATCACAAACTTTATTGAGACAAATTTAACATGATAAAAAATGAGTCATGCAAAGCATGAATAAAAACGTTCAAAAACTACAGGGAATGAGGTAGAAAGAAGTGGGAACAAAGTGTAATGACATGAACTCAGATGGAGTAACAAGACTAGTTGGTAACATAATTGGAGCAAAAGTACAGCATAGGTAATATATTATAGTCAAATAGCATGTATTAATGCTGATGTATATATAGCGATTCTGTTGCCAAACACTCATCTACCATGGAACAGTTACGAGTATAAGAACAGATGGATACATAATACTTCAGGTTAGTAAATCGTAGAATGAATGAATAAACATAACATACCCATGGTAATGAGAGACCCTGTAGTGAGAGACCGTCAGACCCGACGCGCGTTTCGGCGGGATGCCTTCGTCCGGGGGTGGCGTCTCTCCAGCTGGTAACTCCCCTTATCTATAAACCCCTGTCCAATCATGTGCTGGTGCACAGGGTAAACAAGCAACTTGTCAACGGCGTCATGCGCCAGGTGTAGATGAGACCGCTTACGAAACTCCGACAGCACGTCATCAGAGTGGTAGCGGAGCAACGGCGTCTGACGCCGAGGCACCGCCCCCACTCCGATACAGACACACCAATCGGAGGGAAGCAGAGGCCCATCCCCCTGACGTAAGCGCACAGCTCAAGTGCCAGTGCAGATGATAGGATGTACAGAAAATGCACATGATTGGATAAGGCAGTAGAGGACGTCGAGACGACATAACATCATAATATACAAAACTACTGTGAATTCATTAAGCTTTATAGTAAAATCCATATGTATTTATACAAACATTTAATGCTTATAGCCATTAAAGGTAGTGTAGTTTATACAGTGAAAGCAAATCGGTTGGAAATCGATGTATATAGCTATATGTTTATGTTTGATGTGAAAGACGCAACAATGTGAACAGGGATGTATCCAAAGTGACAGGTAAACATATTACAAGAAAAAGATATATTGAAAAATAATAAATAAACAGTGATCATAATGAATTGGAATGTGTTTAATAAATAATGTGCTATACAAAGACATTAATACTCATATAATAGAAAGTATATATGAAGAAGGTGTGTAGTGCAACAAGGGAAAAAAAAAAAAAAAAAAAAAAAAATAATTAAATTAAAAAAAATTAAAAAAAATGTGTGAAAAATATATATATATATATATATATAAATAATATAATATACATGTATACATATGAATATGTGTGTTAAAGCAAAAAATATTAAGATTATTAATCAATAAAGAGAATAAAAAAATTCACAGATTAATAAACGTTATATAAAGAGTGAGTTGTGGGTAAAATATAATGTATCCAATGAATACAAATTGTATGTAATATATATGTGTGTATACATCACACTCAATAAACCCACATGTGCAAAAATATACAAATATTTACAAAGAGAATAATTTTATATACATTTGGGTACAGTATATATACATAAATATAAATATATAAAAAATATATATAAAAAACACACATGGATGATGTATATAATGATACAGAATAAAAATGACAATAAATAATCAAACAGTAGTATATTATTATTATATGAAAAAAGGAAATTTCTTCGAGTACTTTGTAATTTCCATGTCTCTGTTTCCTCTAGCTATAAAGTACTTGATTGGTTCTATATGAAAGGGAAGAAAGTAATAAATTAAATACACAATAACATAAATAGTTAAAAAATTCTTAAAAAATGACCCGCTGGAGGTCAATGGTCAGAGAAACGGAGCAAAATTAAGGTTTTCATTGAGACCCAAGGGGCGCATTGTTCTCAGAGTCCAGATCCATTTTGCCTCACATTTCGCCAGATTTTTTGCAACTTCACCTTTACGGATATTCTGTTTAATACAATCTATCCCTTTTATTTTCAATTTAGTCGAATCACAGGAATGGTGAGTTTTGAAATGTCTTGCAATGGGTTTTAAGGTCTCAATCACCTCTATCTCTTTAGCCATTGTGATGTCACGTATATGTTCCCTTACTCGTATTTTAAATTCTCTCGTAGTTAAGCCAACGTAGATCTTAGGACAGGGGCATGTTGCATAGTAAATAACCGCTTTCGTGGAGCAGGTAATTGAGTGTGTAATATTATAAGAGTGTTTCCCTGTCGAGTCGGAGAAGGATGACGCTTGTTCAATGTTAGGGCAGGCGACACAATGCCCGCATGCCTTACATCCCCATTTAGGGCCTTTAGTTCCGAACGGGAATCTATGGTTCTTATTTTGATAATGGCTTCTCACCAGGTAATCTTTGAGATTCCTAGACCGTCTTGCTGTAACACAGGGATATGTAGGAATATATTTTGCGATGGTCGAATCTGTAAGTAAGATAGGCCA
Source organism: Rhinoderma darwinii (assembly GCF_050947455.1). Lineage (NCBI taxonomy): Eukaryota > Metazoa > Chordata > Amphibia > Anura > Rhinodermatidae > Rhinoderma > Rhinoderma darwinii. The sequence goes on from NC_134689.1 coordinate 168,471,367, forward strand.
GAATTGTTTTAAAATTCCTTTCATCTGATGCCAATGTGAATGGTATTCTGTAATGAATCTCACCTGTGTATCGGACTTGTTTTTAGGTTTGGGGAACAGCAGACTTTCTCTGGGCGTGTTCTTAGCGCGATGGTAAGCCTTCTTTATTGAACGCTTGCTGTACCCCCGTGCCAGGAACCGACTGGTGAGATCGTATGCCTGTTTTTCAAATCCGTCTAAGGAAGAACAGATCCGTCTGATTCGCAAAAATTGACCCGTTGGAACGGCCCGAACTGTCTGTACGGGATGAGAGGAGGAAGCAAGAAGTAGGGAATTAACTGCAGTGGCCTTACGAAAAACGTCAGACTGGAGGAAACCATTAGAATCTCTGGTTAGTTTTACATCCAAAAATTCCACCTGATGTTTATCACATTGATATGTGAGTTTGATGTTTAATTTATTTTTGTTCAAGTCCCCGATAAAGGTTTCAAATGATTCAGATGTACCCCTCCAGATGAGGAGGATGTCATCTATGTACCTGGCCCAAAAGATGACCCTGTCCATAGAGACATCCTGCCTCCCCTGGAAGAGGTCCCTCTCCCACAACCCCAGGAACAAATTTGCATACGACGGGGCACACGCTGCCCCCATCGCCGTGCCCTGGAGTTGTAGGTAGAAGTTCTCGTTAAAGATAAAAAAGTTATGCGTAAGAGCAAACTCCAATAGTTTGACCAAGAAACTAGAGAGGGCACTTTCCATATTCCCTGATGTTAAAAAGAAGGAGACTGCTTCTAAGCCGTCAGGGTGTCGAATGCTAGTGTATAGCGACTCCACGTCACATGTGGCCAGCAGCATGTCTTCCTCTACGCTGATGCCATCTATTTTCTGCAATAAGTCTGCCGTATCTCGGACATAAGATGGTAATAATTCTACAAGACTCTTTAGATGATGATCGATATATTTACATATCTTTTCAGTCAGGTTACCCCTACCTGAAATTATAGGTCTTCCCGGTGGGATTTTTGAGTCTTTATGGACCTTCGGGAGTAGGTAGAATGTGGATATCGTCGGTTCTGTTGGAATAAGTGTTTCGTACAGTGCTTTCGTAATAATGTTATCAGAGACAGCTCTTGTCAGGATCTTATCTAGTTCTGTTCTGAAAGTGCAAAGGGGGTTAAATGTTAGTTTTTTATAACAGTTTTTCTGATGCAATTGTCTATAGGCCTCTGATTCGTACATTGTACATGGCCAAATTACAATATTCCCGCCTTTGTCGGCTGCTTTAATTACAACGTCACTAAGTTTCTTTAATTTGTTTAGACTTTGGCATTGCACTTTTGACAGATTGTCATTGATAATATTACTAGAGATTCTCTCAAATTCTTGGCTAACTGCCTTGACAAAAGAGTCCACTGCTGGACACATTGTCATTGCTGGAAAGCGTTTAGATTTAGTCCTTAAAGATAAGGGGATAGTACCTGTCGAGTCATACACTTGTTCATTTAGCAGTTCCTCTAAGTCCCGTAGAGTCTGTTGTTCAGTATCGGTTGGAAAAATATCATCGTGTTCGGATCTATGAAATAATTTTTTATATATTAAAGACCTACCAAATATATGCAGGTCCTTAACAGCGGAAAATGTATCAAACCTGGCGCATGGAGAAAAAGTCAAACCTTTTTCTAAAACCTCCATATCAGGAGTAGAGAGAATATGCGTGGACAAATTAATTACCTTGAGAGGGTTCGGTATTTCATCCATCTCAGGTTTTCTTTTGTTGGCCACTTGTCTATATGTTGCTTTTCTTTTCTGTCTCGTTCCGTATGGATGGTAAGGTCGTTGGTGTGACCTACCTTCTGATTCACTTTGAGATGATAAGGATGTTATGGATAAAGAGCGGTTGTTTTGCGCCAAGTGGTGGCTCTTTCTCCATTTATATATTTTCTTCTGAGCGTAATCATTAGTGTCACGCGAGAACTTTTTAGACTTTATTTCTTTAATGTCCTTCTCCCATTCACCGAACTGTTCCTCCAGTGTACGGTTGAATAGAGCAAGGCCCTCTGATGTCATTCTTTGATTCAGGTGACCCTGCACTTCATCGATCTCAGCATCCATCTCATCTAGTGTGGTTTGATTCAGATTCACAAGTAACTCCATGAAACGGAACGAACTCTGATCGCAGATCTCCTCCCATCGTGTGATGAAAGTGATATCATCTATGGGAAAGGACGGAAAGATCTGGACTCTGAGACCTCTGGGAATCAATTTTCGTTTTAGGTAGTTCTCCAAAAATATCTTGTTCCACCATATCTTCATACGGCGATGGAGTAACATTTTATACTTGTTTTGTAATTCGCTCACGTTTCCCTGACCATTAAAAACAGGCTGAGAAGACTCATTGCTAAAAACTTGATCCATCTGGGTACGCCAGATACGTTCTCTGGCTTTATGGTCCATGGACCCTGTTGTACTTGAATCTGTGGAGAACACAGTATATATTAACCAACGAAAACCTATTCGTACAAAAAAGGGAAGAATGATCTTGTTTAATGACTGTAAGGAATCATAGCATCAGTGCTATATACAAGATCTAACGTAAAACCAAGTAAATCTTGGTGCATTGACCCTCAACAACTGATATAACACTTATAAAGAATTGGGTACAATTGACACAAAAAGTGAAGCAAAATAATCACAAACTTTATTGAGACAAATTTAACATGATAAAAAATGAGTCATGCAAAGCATGAATAAAAACGTTCAAAAACTACAGGGAATGAGGTAGAAAGAAGTGGGAACAAAGTGTAATGACATGAACTCAGATGGAGTAACAAGACTAGTTGGTAACATAATTGGAGCAAAAGTACAGCATAGGTAATATATTATAGTCAAATAGCATGTATTAATGCTGATGTATATATAGCGATTCTGTTGCCAAACACTCATCTACCATGGAACAGTTACGAGTATAAGAACAGATGGATACATAATACTTCAGGTTAGTAAATCGTAGAATGAATGAATAAACATAACATACCCATGGTAATGAGAGACCCTGTAGTGAGAGACCGTCAGACCCGACGCGCGTTTCGGCGGGATGCCTTCGTCCGGGGGTGGCGTCTCTCCAGCTGGTAACTCCCCTTATCTATAAACCCCTGTCCAATCATGTGCTGGTGCACAGGGTAAACAAGCAACTTGTCAACGGCGTCATGCGCCAGGTGTAGATGAGACCGCTTACGAAACTCCGACAGCACGTCATCAGAGTGGTAGCGGAGCAACGGCGTCTGACGCCGAGGCACCGCCCCCACTCCGATACAGACACACCAATCGGAGGGAAGCAGAGGCCCATCCCCCTGACGTAAGCGCACAGCTCAAGTGCCAGTGCAGATGATAGGATGTACAGAAAATGCACATGATTGGATAAGGCAGTAGAGGACGTCGAGACGACATAACATCATAATATACAAAACTACTGTGAATTCATTAAGCTTTATAGTAAAATCCATATGTATTTATACAAACATTTAATGCTTATAGCCATTAAAGGTAGTGTAGTTTATACAGTGAAAGCAAATCGGTTGGAAATCGATGTATATAGCTATATGTTTATGTTTGATGTGAAAGACGCAACAATGTGAACAGGGATGTATCCAAAGTGACAGGTAAACATATTACAAGAAAAAGATATATTGAAAAATAATAAATAAACAGTGATCATAATGAATTGGAATGTGTTTAATAAATAATGTGCTATACAAAGACATTAATACTCATATAATAGAAAGTATATATGAAGAAGGTGTGTAGTGCAACAAGGGAAAAAAAAATAAATAATAAAATTAAAAAAAAATTAAAAAAAAAAATGTGTGAAAAATATATATATATATATATATATAAATAATATAATATACATGTATACATATGAATATGTGTGTTAAAGCAAAAAATATTAAGATTATTAATCAATAAAGAGAATAAAAAAATTCACAGATTAATAAACGTTATATAAAGAGTGAGTTGTGGGTAAAAAATAATGTATCCAATGAATACAAATTGTATGTAATATATATGTGTGTATACATCACACTCAATAAACCCACATGTGCAAAAATATACAAATATTTACAAAGAGAATAATTTTATATACATTTGGGTACAGTATATATACATAAATATAAATATATAAAAAATATATATAAAAAACACACATGGATGATGTATATAATGATACAGAATAAAAATGACAATAAATAATCAAACAGTAGTATATTATTATTATATGAAAAAAGGAAATTTCTTCGAGTACTTTGTAATTTCCATGTCTCTGTTTCCTCTAGCTATAAAGTACTTGATTGGTTCTATATGAAAGGGAAGAAAGTAATAAATTAAATACACAATAACATAAATAGTTAAAAAATTCTTAAAAAATGACCCGCTGGAGGTCAATGGTCAGAGAAACGGAGCAAAATTAAGGTTTTCATTGAGACCCAAGGGGCGCATTGTTCTCAGAGTCCAGATCCATTTTGCCTCACATTTCGCCAGATTTTTTGCAACTTCACCTTTACGGATATTCTGTTTAATACAATCTATCCCTTTTATTTTCAATTTAGTCGAATCACAGGAATGGTGAGTTTTGAAATGTCTTGCAATGGGTTTTAAGGTCTCAATCACCTCTATCTCTTTAGCCATTGTGATGTCACGTATATGTTCCCTTACTCGTATTTTAAATTCTCTCGTAGTTAAGCCAACGTAGATCTTAGGACAGGGGCATGTTGCATAGTAAATAACCGCTTTCGTGGAGCAGGTAATTGAGTGTGTAATATTATAAGAGTGTTTCCCTGTCGAGTCGGAGAAGGATGACGCTTGTTCAATGTTAGGGCAGGCGACACAATGCCCGCATGCCTTACATCCCCATTTAGGGCCTTTAGTTCCGAACGGGAATCTATGGTTCTTATTTTGATAATGGCTTCTCACCAGGTAATCTTTGAGATTCCTAGACCGTCTTGCTGTAACACAGGGATATGTAGGAATATATTTTGCGATGGTCGAATCTGTAAGTAAGATAGGCCAGAATTGTTTTAAAATTCCTTTCATCTGATGCCAATGTGAATGGTATTCTGTAATGAATCTCACCTGTGTATCGGACTTGTTTTTAGGTTTGGGGAACAGCAGACTTTCTCTGGGCGTGTTCTTAGCGCGATGGTAAGCCTTCTTTATTGAACGCTTGCTGTACCCCCGTGCCAGGAACCGACTGGTGAGATCGTATGCCTGTTTTTCAAATCCGTCTAAGGAAGAACAGATCCGTCTGATTCGCAAAAATTGACCCGTTGGAACGGCCCGAACTGTCTGTACGGGATGAGAGGAGGAAGCAAGAAGTAGGGAATTAACTGCAGTGGCCTTACGAAAAACGTCAGACTGGAGGAAACCATTAGAATCTCTGGTTAGTTTTACATCCAAAAATTCCACCTGATGTTTATCACATTGATATGTGAGTTTGATGTTTAATTTATTTTTGTTCAAGTCCCCGATAAAGGTTTCAAATGATTCAGATGTACCCCTCCAGATGAGGAGGATGTCATCTATGTACCTGGCCCATCTAGTTGCTTACTAGATGGTATAAAACACCAGTAGCCCTCTATAAAATGGGTTTGGCAGACTCGGATATTTGTTGGGGATGCAAATCTCAGCAGGGTTCTTTCTCGCACATTTGGTGGCATTGTTCACTGATAACACATTTTTGGACACAAATTGAAGTATCTGCTAACACAGTATGCGGTACACAGGTTAAGCTGACCGCAGCGCTTATTGTTCTGGCACTTCCTTCCTCCGATATAGTTCTATCTAAGAAAAACCTATTCACTCATTTGCTGGCTGCGGCAAAAACATTAATACCTTTACACTGGCTGCAAATTGATCCTCCTACAATGAGTCAGTGGATTGATAAGGTGAATCAAATTTATCGGTTAGAAGAACTGACCAATAGAGGGGAGGGCACTTACGACTCGTTTATAAAGATATGGGCTCCCTGGACACAACACCGTGATGACCTACTTAGAGCTTCACAGTAACTTGGCGAGCTGCTGACTCAAATTAACTGATTCAAATTAAGAGGTACTTCCTTCCCTCCAGCCCCCCCCCCTAATCCTTCTTCTCTTCCCCTTCTGTCTTCTTACCATCCCCCGTCTTAAAGTTGTCTGGCTCCTAGAGCCAAGTTTATGTATTATTATTATATTGACCCTGTTCTGGTTGGTACATGTTCTCCAAATGGGCACTGTTAATTGGGGATGGCGGAGTGGTGAACTGTGAGAGTTGTGGTAACAGACATTAACCAAGAAAGAAATGGTTTTGTGTTATATATCCTAGTGTTTGGGAATACAGATGTATTAAAATTTATAACAATTTAGTACAATCGAAGAACGCAAAGTTGCTCACATGTTCTCTGTTACCTTACCATGTACTGCTGAATAGAAACGTCATGTGCCTCTATCTATCTATCTATTTTTGTATTTGGGAATTGCTGTACCTTGTACCTATAGCTAATAAAAACAGATTTGATAAAAAAAAAGAATGCTTCACTAGATGCGTCTTGGAATCACAATAATTGATGAATATAATGAAGGTTTCGGGTATTATTTTCACGTGATTACATTTCCTTTAAGGTGTATGAACTCACAAAGGACGTGAATGTGGAGCTTTAGTAACTGAAACATCGTGTTTTCCTCACATATATTTCCAGGTATGTAGTAAGTTTTGCTAAGAAATGGAGAAGAGAATTTCACTTTTATTTCTAGGCCAGCATGCTGTTAGAAGCAATATCTTGCTATAATGTGCAATCATTACACAGAGAGTTTTATAAAGGAAAATAAGGTAATTCGGAGTCAGGAATTGATTTAATTTCAAAGAAACTTTAAAATAAACGTAGCACCAATGATTCTAGAGGTTAAGATGTAATGGATCTAAAAAAAAAAGCGATAATAGATGAAAAGTACATTACAAACACATACAGACAAGAAGAACATTGGCTACAGGAGACAACGCTCAAGCTGTAATATCAGATCCAGACTTACGCCTACAGTGTATTTATCTAAGAGGCCATCTTGACAGACTTTTGTGTTCTTTTAATAGTTTTTGCAGCAAGTGATAATGGTGCCATGTTACTGGCATTTTCTTGTATAAAATCCGCTTCACAAAGAGTTCATAGTTTGAAGAACATATAATGTACTCATTTATAGGTCATTAATGTGTTAGTAATTCCTCCATCCTTCGGAGTTTGTGGGTCAATACTATTAGTGATACCAAATTGATAAAGTAATTTTATGATGTACTACTTTTACAAAGAAAAAACTATTTGTTATAAAAAACAATTGTTTTGTGTCACCATATTTTGAGAACAATATCGCTTATTATTTTTGCATCGATGATTTTTTTATTGGTACCATTTTGGAGTTAATGCGATTGTTTTAACACTTTTTATTACATATTATTTGGGAGGTAAAGTGACCAAAAAGCAGCAATTCTGTAATTATTTTTTTTTGCGGCGTTCATAGTGAGGGTTAAATAACATTATATACTGTATATTATAATACTTTAGACTTTTACAGACACGGCGATGCCAATTATGTTTCTTTTTTTTCCCCCACATTACTTTAGGGGAAAAAATGAGAAAAAGGCGATTTTTTAACTTTTAATATATTTTTGCATAGAAAAAAAAATGATTTCATTGTTCTTTACATTTTGTTTTAGTTCCCCTAGAGGACTTGAATAAGTGATTGCTTGATCGCTGGTACAGTACACTACAATAACTATGTACTGCAGTGTATTGTAATTTTTACTGGCCACCCTTTCTAATAGCTTAGAAGCTACAATCGCTATTAACGGCAGCATCTAAGTGGTTGAACAGCCTAGATCTGAGTTATCTCAAAGGATTAAATTAAAACAAATGGAAAAAATCTGGCATAACTACACATCTGACAAAAGAAGGCCGTCCACCAAAACTCACAGACCAGGCATGGAGGGCACTCATCAGAGATTCAACAAAGACATGTTGAACACTTAATGAGCTCCATAGCTCCACGGCGGAGATAGAAGTAGCTGTCCATTTTATGCTGATAATTTATCAAGTGATAGTAGCAGGCAATTCCCAGATATTATTATGAACTTTATAAATCGTAACCAACACTGGTTATAGCTAATTGGATAGAACGTTAGGTCAATAGGAGTGGGGGGGGGCAGGGTTAAGAAGAAGAGAAGGAAGCGATGAGATAGTTGGGGGTAAGAGGGGTGTAAGACAAAAGCTAAATAAAACTAGTTTCTGAAGTGTTTGGAAGCTGAGGGAGAAGATCTTGACTATAGTCTTCTATGAGCGTGTGGATGCCACCAATGACAGGTACGTCGGAAAGTTGCAGAAAATTTGCCACGTTTCGAGACCCATTGGAAAGAAGGGAAATTGCGTTGGGATAGTGCTGCAAGTTCCTCCTAATGGTAAAATTGGTCTACTTTATTAATACATTATTCCAAGGAGATATTGAATCTCTATAGGGTTGGGATGAGGAGTTTCAGCCTCACAAGGAGGTTTAGTAGCAGTAGTGTGTTAGTTGCTTTATTACAATAACCTAGAGGCAAGTTAAAGAAAATGTTTTCTGGCATAAATGATTTTGGTATATTGCAGATAGACCAGGGAGGTCACAGCAATTCAGAAAGGTTTACGAGTCAGGCACGTCCACCATGTGTGGACGCCTTTGTTTTCTAAACATTACCAGGAACCATTTGTGTGTCTTGACTGGTATGGTATTCCAGAGGGTGATGATTTTGTAGGAGCTCTTTGGCCCATGCTGTCAATCAATCTTCGGTATATTGGAATGGTAGATTATAGATACCTATTGACTTAAATAGAGATAGGTTCATTCTTAATATCTAGGATGAATGCCTCTTTATACATTATATTAAAATCTGTTAAATGTTTTCATTACCAAATTAATTGTGACACATTATATCCTATAAAATATCCATCTCTCGGGTACGTTTCATGATTTTATTCATGCCTAAACATTATGATTTGTTTTTTATTATAGGAATATCAAAACGGGATGCCAGCACTTGCTGCACATACCTGTGCAGTCAATGACCCTCTCCTTGTCTCACCGCCGCCGGCCTATCTATAGCGGCATGAGCACGACCTCTTCTATAGCTTACAGAGACAGGCCTATGTCAGCAGGTCGGTGCTCAGCCTGTGTATATAAAACTGTTTAGAACTGCCCACCGTGCCTGAGCAACAAGGTTCTTTGGATGCTGTCCTTTTGTGAATGTGTTGTATGCTTTTTGGGATTTGTCCTAGACTCTTTCCTGACTCTACCTTTATATTGCTGCTTCTGATTGTCAACTTTATTACTTCAATTTGGAAATACCATCTGCAAACTGTTAGCAGTTGTTATTGGAGACAATGCCGGTATCGTGATTCGGAGAGTCGCTGTATAAAGTTCCAACACTGTGAGGGACATTTTAAGGTGAAGATTACAAACTCCGTTTAGACTCTGAACCCTGGCTTAGCCTTAGCCATATCTAATAGTAACACAATGGTGAGGTGCTGCAGTTCCGTTCGCAATGGGTGGCTGGAAAAAAGTAAAGGGGACTAAATCAGCACTGCAGCCTCTTCAAGCTCAGGATCAGGTCCCAAACAATATTCCATCACTTTATAAGATGGGAATACCCCTTTTATAAACTGCATGGATTGTTAACATTCAGATGTTCAAATGGTGATACAGGCACACCTCAGGCCCCCAAATGGCGGGCGCTCCAGGGCACTTACCACATTTGTCCTCCCTTAAAATCTAGCCCTTTCTCTGTGCCATTTTATGACTCTGAGGTGAACTAAAAAAAACTACTGGACAAAGTTTTTCAAGGCAGATACAGCTTAGAGATTCAGAAAGCACCAGAATCCAAGTAGGATTTGGACAGATCAAAGTGGCACTTAAATAAGTTAATGATTGTTTATTTTTGTTTCTCTATGTATAATTCCTAGCTTATTCTGTTTAATCATTTTATGGAGATCCAGAATCTGTGACTGTCCTGCTCTAACCAGTATGGTTGGGATTATTTAGTATGTTTGTTAACAGACACATGCATTTTTGCTGTTTGGGCTCTGACAAAGCACATTTGAGTCATGTTCTTGCTACTTCTCGTGGTCAATAAAAGAACATAGATAGAAGAAAATTAAATATACATCAATACAAGTATCTTATGGGGAATAAAAAAACGGTTTCTAAAAATCTATCTAATAAAATATCGCACACCATCACCATAAATATGATCGATTCTATGTTTGTGTGAGCAGCTGAGACAGCTCATTTGTTATAAGAGCTTTTAAAACTTTGAATTTCATGTAAATTAAATGTCACATTAATATGCAATTTAATGAAAGATGAGTCCCATTATAATTAAAGGAAGAACAAGTCTTCTGAGGCAGTCTTTTACATTCAGGTATAATTAAAATCCCCAGGATATAAAATATATAAAAGGTAACCTAGGAGATGTAACATGATATTTCAAATCCACAGTTTTAAGCTTCCTTTGCATCTAAGTAAGAGTTCACAAAAAAGATTGCTGTATCTTGACACCTGTATATAAATTGAATTATGTAGTAATATTGTTATATATCATTTTGGTTTATTTTTCCAGATTATTTAACAAAGTTACATTCTGTTTTAATATTGAAAATACTTATGTCAACTGAATGATAAATTGTCCCCTGGCTTGAATCTTTTTTAGTCACAGGTCACAAAAATGGCTTTAAATCTCTATATTCATGACAGGCTTCCTGTATCTCCTATATATTTATATTTAACTGGGTTAACTGATATTCCAAACTACATCAAGTCATTAAGACATTAAAAGGCACTGGAAAATGTCACAGGGCAAAAGTCACAAATTGGGCCTAAATCACTTAAAGACTGTGGGGCAGATATATTAAGCACTCTACGATAAATGTAAAAATTTTGCGACTCTTGTCTTTTTACGCTGCCTCCACCGCTTTTCCAAAAAATGAGTGTGGCTTAGTGAAAGGAATAAATCTGATTAGATGTGTATATTTATATATTTTATATATTTATATATCTTTGTTTGTTTTAAAATAATTTAGAAATCTAAGTTTATTCCTTACATGTAAGGGAAACATTCTAAGGTTATGTTCAGTTTCGTTCCATCAGGCTTTTGTGGCCTTTTGACAGGCATAATAGCATAGTCTAGTCCGTTAAAAGAACTGATCATTTCCATTATGGATTCTGTAAAACAGAATCATAACGGCAGTATGAGCAAAGGCTCTGGACACCTTCATTTTAAATATATAAACCTATATAAGATGGAATATTCCAATTCACTAATAGAAAATAGGTACTCTAATCCTAAGGTCATCACTATAAACACATACCAATAAGACCCCCAAATAATATGAAAATCTATATGACTCACATAACAATTAGTCTTTATTGAGAACCAGGCCAAACAGAAATGCTAAAATGACAAGTTAAAAATGGCTAAAACAGACAAAGGAGGGGACAGCATCCAGATGCATAAACAGTATATGTGATGTATATTGCACCCAAACCGAGACCATTATTTGCACCCACTTTAGTATAAGCCCATGTAAGGACATTAATATATTTATATGTGGAACTCAATCTTTTACCAAAAGTACTTTATGTTATCCATAACATCCAGGTAGAAATTATTCAACAATATACTGACCCGGGAAAGACATATTGGCAGTCTGTGTATCTGGGTGTCCACCTCCTCACACTCCAACACGCGTTTCCCTGTGTGCTTCTTCTGGGAGTTGATTTTAAAGCCTGGGCTACATGGAGACCTTTTGCAGCGCAACTGATTGTATTTTAATAAACTTCAGCTGCAGTCCAAAGGAATACATTGGGGTTAAAGCTTCCTCTCTTTGGATCTTTTTAATAACTTTTATTCTGCCCTGATGTACACCACCATAGGTAAGTAGTACACAGTAGGAAAAAGGGATGGGGATAAGAAACGAAGGGCAAAAGGTACTTGGATAATTCGATCTCTTATAATATAAAACTGGCACCAGAAGGCAGATTATGCCTACCAAGGGGATATATGGTGAATGGTCCCTCTGTTGCGAACACCAATAATTAATTTTCAAATCCCACTAATATTTCTATTATTATTTTTTAATTTTCGAAATATTTTTATGTGGTTATAAAGTCATATATCATTCATCTCCTGAGCTGCCACTGGTACTTCCAATAGCTAGCAGAGGTGAATACAGAAATAAGAATGGGAATAGGAGGAAAGGCTGGGTTTAGTATTTAAGGCTGTATTCCTAATAATCAAACACTTTATGCATGGTAACACTGCTGAAATTGTATCAGCAGCATTTATTGAGACCTTACAGTTGCTACTAAGAGATATAAACTGCTACATAGTTTCATTGTAACAAGCAGATGCTTGGTTTTACTATTGAAAATTGTATCAGCAGTGCTTGTGGAAACCATGCAGCTCCTCCTTGAAGATATAACCTGCTATTAAGTTTTACCCCAACAGGCAGAGACACTGAAGCAGCATACATATAACCACAGCATGAGCAGAGAGCTTCTTGATCGAGTGTGATATTATGTAGTGTAGTTAAGGCTTCGTTCCCATCTGCGTCAGGGCTCCGTTCTGATGTTCCGTTTACGTCGGAACGGATCCCTGACTGACACAAACTGAAACCAATGGTTTCAGTTTGTCTCCATTGTTGCCTACGGTATTCATCCTGTCAAATCGACGGAACCCTTGCACAACGGAGACAAACTAAAACCATTGGCACCGGATCCGTCACCATTGAAATCAATGGTAATGGAAACGGAAACCTGCGGTTTCAGTTTGTGTCAGTTAGGGCTCGGTTCCGACGGATAGCTACGACGGAACGTCGGAATGGAGCCCTGACGCAGATGTGAACGAAGCCTAACATGCTCTGCTCCCAGTCTTCCACACACTGAGCCAGCACGGACACAGAGCTGTGTTTGAACAGCTGACACACTCCCAGGGGGCCTGTTAGCTGAAAAGCATGATATATACTGCTGTGTGATGCAGCGATCAGAGCCAGCACACAAGGGTTCTATGTGCGGCTCACACACCTAGGGGGGGGGGAGAGATCTAGACTTTAATGATACTGTGCAAGGGAAGAAGCATCGATTCCCTAACCTTCCCCTCAATTGTACTTTCTCTAAACTGGTTTCTTGCTTTTCACCAATTGGGCGTTGTAATTATAAGTGTGTGACTCTGACTAATCAGCGTCATTGAAGTCAATGGGTGCGTGAAAGTCACGCGCACCACACGGAAGCACTTCCATGGGATGCGCGTGATTCGCGCAACAGCAGTCAAAAGTATGTTTGCAAACAGAAAAAGCACCACATGGTTTTCTGTTTACAAACATCCAAAAGGAGTGTCATAATGATGGCGGCTGCGCGAAAATCACGCAGCCGCACATCCTATGTGATGAAACACGGAGCTTTTAAGTGCTTTTTGCGCACACAAAATGCAGCGTTTTTTGCGTGCGCAAAACGCACACGCTCGTGTAAATCCCCCCTTGCTGTGAGAGTAAGTGACAGAACAGCGTGATCTCGCGAGTTCATATTGTGATGTGAGTACTGCTGCACATGGTCAGTGTCATACACTTCTATTTACAACGCCCACTTGGTTAAAAGTAAAAAAAAGTGAAAAAAAACGCCCAGTTGGGCATTTAAAACAAATTAGCATAAAATGAAAAATCCTCATAACTCGGTCAAAAAAAATCATTTAAAAAAAAAACAGAAACTGTTATCTACATTACAGTGCCTTTCAGATTTAGGTAGGAGATAGGGCACTTATAAACTGGTGACAGAGGCTCTTTAAGAAAAGATTTTTATATAACATTGAGTTATTGTTAAAGTTTTAATTATCTTTTCTAATATCTGTACATTATGATTATATTTATTCTGTACTAGAAATGTATTCTGTACCAGAAAATCAACTTTATTTCAAATTTAATTTTTTATTATTTATTTTTTATAATTTATATATGAATTTCTATTTAATGTTATAAATAATTCAAACGAATTAACACGTGAGTGTATTCTATAACCTACAGTCAGGTTAAGCTATACCCTCTTCTCCCACTCTTCACACACTGATAGCAACACCGCAGAAGAAATGCCTCCTGATCTGACCCCCTTAGACTTTTATCTTTGGGGTCATCTAAAGGCAATTGTCTATGCTGTGAAGACACGAGATGTGCAGCAACTGAAACTACGGATACTGGAAGCCTGTGCTAGTATTTCTTTTGCGGTGTTGCTATCAGTGTGAGAAGAGGGTTGCATTGACAATCCAACACAATGGGCAGCACTTTGAACACATTTTATAAGTGGTCAGAAACTTGTAAATAACTCATGAAAGAATGAAGTAACGTTAAAACCAAGCACACCATTGTTTTTCTTGTGAAATTCTCGATAAGTTTGATGTGTCACATGACCCTCTTCCCATTGAAAAAACTAAAGTTGGATACAAAATGGCCGACTTCAAAATGGCCGCCATCGTCAACACCCAGCTTGAAAAGTTTCCCCCCTCCCATATACTAATGTGCCACAAACAGGAAGTTAATATCACCAACCATTCCCATTTTATTTAGGTGTATCCATATAAATGGCCCACCCTGTATTGACCAAAAGTAGTACCCATAAATATTTGTGAAGATACAGGAGGATAGGACCTCCCTCTCTGTTAGGCGTATTCATTGAGAATAAGAGGATCCATTTAGTAATAGGCACATATTTTCCGGACTATAGGAAGCAACCAAAGTTAAAGGATTCATTAAGTCCATTTGGATTCACTGAGTTAATTCTTGTAACGTCTATGGCCGCGGCCCGTCGTTCTGACTTACCCTCCGACGGCCACGGACACGTGAGTTCCCTGCAGCGTCTTCCTCCTGTGAGACGCCGACACTCACTTCCTGGATCTGAGACTGTCTCCCGCAGGGCACGCGCAATTCCAGGAAGACTGCAATCAGATCAGAATGATGCTGGACTATAAAAAAGGCTCTGCCCTCTTGATCTTTGTCTGAGCATTGTTGTATAAAGTTTGTCTTGCAAATGGTCTCCTAGTGTTTTCCAGTTCCCAGTGTTTCCCGTTCCTGCTGCCTGTATCCTGTGCTACCGTGCCTCTGTGCCGTCTAGAGTTGAAGTCAAGTTATGTCTTCCGCTGCATCGACTGCATCACACCCCGCCGGGTGTCCGTCTACTGCCAGAGCCTTATCTTCACCTGAATCACCGATACTGTCTGCATTGCCTCAGATACCCTTTCTGGACTATAGATTTTGTACTAAACCTGTTTGGCCAGCTGCTATCCCGCTACGCCGCACGGCCCAGTGGGTCCACACCCCGCTCCGTGACAGTACGCTCAGGCCATGGACCCCGCTGGTCAATTCAAGGGCATGTCACCCTCCCAAGCCATGCAGGCGGACCAGCAGGATCTGCGAGCACCACAGGATCAACTTCTTGTGGCAGTATACTCCATGGGACAGCAACTAGGGGCGCTAGCTACTTCCTTCGCTGCTTCTATTCTTGCTCCTCCTATCGACCCTCCTGGGAGCTCCGGTTTGGATCCTCGGTTCTCGCTGCCATTGCCACCTCGGTTCCATGGAGACGCAAGTACGTGCAGGGGGTTTCTGAACCAATGCCATATTCACTTCACTCTGCACGCCAGAGCATTTCCTTCGGACGGAGCTAGGATCGCCTTCATTATGTCTCTACTTGCAAGGCCGTGGCGTGGGCGAACCCAATCTGGGAACGACAGAGACCCGAGACTTCCAGGAGTTCGTGTGGTTATTCCGTACTGTATTCGAGGAGCCTGGACGAGTCTCGTCGGTAGCCACTGCTATCTTTAACCTTCACCAGGAGGATGCCTCCATGGGAAAATACACCATCCAGTTCCGGACTCTGGCAGGAGAACTGTCCTGGAACAATGAGGCCTTGGTAGCATCCTTCTGGCATGGCCTATCACCCGAGGTCAAGGACAAACTTGCTGGTCGAGATCTACCACCTGCCTTGGACGACCTGATTCTACTTGCTACTCGAGTGGACATAAGGCTCAGAGAGAGATCTCAAGAAGTTCGACAGGAGAGACAGCTTCCTAGACTGGCGCCCAACTTCCAGAAACCCCTCTTGCCTTCTCCAACTGCTCCACCTGAAGTTCCGATGCAGGTGGATCGGCTTAAACTGTCTGTTAAAGACAGACAGCCTCTGGCCTCTGTTTATATTTCGGCCTCGCTGGCCATGTCGTGCGTCTGTGTCCTCAGAAGTCAACAAACACCAACGCCTAGGATTGGTTGGAGAGACAACCCTGGGCGATACTGCATTTAATAGAGAACTCTCCTCCAAACTGTTCATTCCTGTGACCATCGTCGCTGGCGAGAGGCCCCATCCGGTCTCTGCCTACCTGAACTCCGGTTCTGCAGCCAATTTCATCTGCCAAGACCTTGTGGATCTTCTTCAGTTGCCCACTGTTCTGCTGGAAAGGCCGTTGATCGTTGCCTCGGTAGATGGACTGCCATTGCCTGACCCAGTTTTGTCTTTGACCAAGCCGTTAAGACTCCAAGTGGGAGTTCTTCACTCTGAATTAATCTCCCTGTTTGTCCTGCCCAAGGCCGTCAACCCCGTGGTGCTGGGTTTGCCTTGTCTCCGTCTACATGCCCCAGTCCTGGATTGGAACTCTGGAGAGGTTTTCCAGTAGGTCCCAAGTGTCTCGACTGCTGTCTGGTGCATATCCATCCGCCTCAGTCTCCTCCGCATAGTCACTGGCAGGGTTGCCTCCTTGTTACTCTCTGTTCTCAGATGTCTTCAACAAGAAAGAAGCAGAGACATTGCCACCAAATCTAGCATATGATTGCCCTATCGACTTGGTTCCTGATTAGTCCCCTCCTCGCGGTAGAGTATACCCTTTCTCCTTGCCTGAGACCCAGTCTATGTCAGCCTACATTAAGGAGAATCTGGAGAGGGGCTTCATACATAAATCCTCATCCCCGGCCGGAGCCGGGTTTTTCTTTGTCAAGAAGAAAGATGGATCCCTCCGACCCTGCATTGACTACAAGGGCCTCAACCAGATCACGATGAAGAACAGGTACCCATTGCCTTTGATTTCGGAACTGTTTGATCGCATACGGGGGGCACATGCTTTTTCTAAACTAGACCTGCGGGGGGCCTACAATCTAATCCGGATTCGTCAGGGTGACGAGTGGAAGACTGCATTTAATATACGTGATGGACGCTACGAATACCTGGTCATGCCCTTCGGCCTGTGTAACGCCCCCGCGGTGTTTTAAGAATTTTTCAATGAAATTTTTTGAGATTTCCTCTATGTCTGTGTTGTGGTGTATCTTGATGACATTTTGATTTTTCCCCCAGATCTTGTAACTCATCATAGTCATGTCCGCCAGGTGTTGCTTCAATTAAGGGAGAATCATCTTTATGCCAAGCTGGAGAAGTGCGTGTTTGAGAGGAAGTCTCTACCCTTCCTGGGCTATATCATCTCCGATCAGGGTTTCAAAATGGACCCTGAGAAGGTAAAGGCTGTCCTGGAATGGCCGTGCCCCCAAGGCTTAAGGGGCATACAACGCTCCCTGGGATTCGCCAACTTCTACAGGCTGTTCATTCCCAACTTCTCTTCATTGATAGCCCCCATCTCTACCCTCACTAAAAAGGGCATGAATGCCAAGGTGTGGACTCCAGAAGCAGAAGCCTCATTTAAAACCTTAAAAAAGGCCTTCACGTCAGCCTCTATTCTTCATCACCCTGATGTATCCTTACAGTTTTCGTTAGAGGTGGACGCTTCCTCTGTTGGTGCCGATGCACTTTTTGTTCCAGAGAGCTTCGAAAGGGAAGACTGTGGTATGTGGCTACTATTCTAAGCTGTTTTCTCCCGCAGAGTGCAACTACTCGATTGGGGATCAGGAGTTACTGGCCATCAAGCTGGCCCTGCTTGAGTGGAGACACCTACTGGAAGGCGCAGCTCATCCTATCCTGGTCTTCACGAACCACAAGAACCTGACCTATCTGCAGACGGCTCAACGGCTGAATCCTTGTCAAGCCAGGTGGTCGTTGTTCTTTGGTCGGTTCTGGTTCGAACTCCACTACCGACCTGCCGACAAGAATGTGCGGGCCAATGCCTTGTCTAGCTCATTTGAAACTGAAGATATTGTGGAGTCCCCATAGAATATTATTGATCCGTCCTGCATCTTCTCTGTTAACCCCCTGCAAGTTAGAAACATTCCTCCGGTAAGGACTTTTGTACGTCTGGTAGACAGAGGAAGACCCGAGACCTAATTGCCCGTCAGTTATGGTAGCCCACGCTGCCCAAAGACGTCATGGACTTTGTCTCCTCCTGTATGGTATGCGCAGCAAACAAAGTTGCCCACTCCAGATCGGCTGGTCTGCTCCAACCTGTGCCCGATGCCCCCTGGCAGCATGTTGCTATGGATTTTGTCACAGATCTGCCTCTCTCTGCGGGATGCAGTGTGATCTGGGTGGTGGTGGTGGATCGATTTTCTAAAATGGCTCTGTAAAGGATTTGCCAGGCACAACTTCTGTGTATACGCCCATAGGTAATCAGTCTGCACATGAGTCTATGTCTCTGAGACTGACTCCAGCTTCCACCACTCAGGATGGCAGGCTTAGGAGTGGGAGAGCCTATCGCAGCCTGGCCAGACGGAGCTAGCTCCCGCCCTCTGTCTATTTATACCTGCCTTTCCTGTTCCTCCTTTGCTTGTGATTCTTCTCGTGTGGTTTCCTGGCCCAGCTACAGCTTCTAACTATTTGATCCTGCTCCATACTGACCCTGGCTTTCTGACTACTCTCCTGCTCTGCGTTTGGTACTTCGTGCACTCCTGGTTTGACTCGGCTCGTTCACCACTCTTGTTGCTCACGGTGTTGCCGTGGGCAACTGCCCCATTTCCCTTTGCTTTGTGTTCCCTTGTCTGTTTGTCTCTTGCACTTACTGAGCGTAGGGACCGCCGCCCAATTGTACCCCGTCGCCTAGGGCGGGTCGTTGCAAGTAGGCAGGGACAGAGTGGCGGGTAGATTAGGGCTCACTTGTCCGTTTCCCTACCCCCGTCATTACAGGCTCATTTTGTTCCCCTGAACGGCCTGCCTTCTGCTACTCGACTGGTCGACCTCGTCGTTCAACACATCTTCCGTCTGCACGGCTTGCCCCTGCATATTGTCTCGGATCGAGGGGTCCAGTTCACCTCGAAGTCCTGGAGAGCACTCTGCAGTCTCCTCGGTGTAAAGTTGGACTTCTCCTCGGCCTATCATCCCCAGTCCAATAGTCAAGTCGAGAGGGTTAACCAGATTATGGAGAACTATCTGCGGCACTTTGTCTCCAGGCAGCAGGATGACTGGGTGCAGCTGCTCCCGTGGGCTGAGTTCTCCTATAATAACCATACTAGTGAGTCCACCACCTCCAGTCCATTCTTCATCATCTACGGCCAACTTCCTCGAATACCTCTTCCTATCTCTACTGTGCCCCAGGTGCCTGCAGCTGACTCTAACTTCAGGGACTTTCTGCAGAGATGGCAACAGACCCGATCTTCTATTCTGCTGGCAGTGGACCTCATGAAAAGAAAAGCAGACACTAGAAGACGAGACTCCTCAGTTTCTGCCAGGTACGAAGGTCTGACTGTCTTCCAGGATTAACCCTGAGTCTTACAAGCTTCGGCTGCCTCCTACCCTCAAGATCCCTAACTCCTTCCATGTCTCCCTGCTGAAGCCCATGGTCCTGAACCGCTACTCCAGGACTAGTTCCGCAGTGGCTCCTGGCGGCTCGTCAGGAACTTTCAAAGTAAGGGAGATCCTGGCCACCAAGAGGGAGGAATGACGTTTTATTTGGTGGATTTGAGGGGATTCGGTCCAGAAGAGAGGTCTTGGGAGCCAGAGGGGAACATCGATGCCCCTGTCCTCGTGAAGAAGTTTCTCTCCCGCTCTGGCCCCAAGAAGAGGGGCGTAAGAGAAGAGGGGGGATACTGTAACGTCTATGGCCGCGGCCCGTCGTTCTGACTTACCCTCCGACGGCGGCGGCTTTGGAGACGTGAGTTCCTTGCAGCGTGTTCCTCCTGTGAGACGCAGGCACTCACTTCCTGGATCTGAGATTGTCTCCCGCAGGGCGCACGCGCATGCGTGACCTTAAAGGGCCAGTGCGCGCACAATTTTAATACTTCTTGAATGATTGCCTGCTCTTTGCTTGTCGGAAAACTCAAATCCATCAACTTGACAATATCCATGACCCACAAGTGACAGTCCTGAGTATCTGGCAATGCTTTGTGGTAATCAAATACATCTCACGATCCACCTGCCTAAATGCTAGCAGCTGACATTTATGGCTGCTTCCTGTCTATGTTTTCAAGACAACGGATTTTCTATATAGCGTCTTTTGCACAGATATACAATTAATAAAGCATATAAATGGTATTTGCGTGTCATTTTATGGCCATTAAACTTATGATGCAAGTTGTCAAGCTATATAAGAAATATACTTTCTTCATGAGTGCAAAGCAATTTTCTCATTTATTAACAACCAGGCCTTTATTGGCCTTAACCCATTGAGGATCGGCCTATTTTGATCCTTCAAGACCAGACACCGTTTAGCCATTTTTAGCACATGTTAGATAAACGGCTATAACTTTTTTATTTATTGGGCTAGCGATGTGATTTTTGCGATATTTTTTTCGGAGACAATGCAGCTTTCTTTTTTTAATCATTTTTATACACATCCTTTTTGCTATTTTTGAATTTCCAGGTTTAAAGTTTGAATATAATAGTAAACACATATGCTTTTTTTACATTTCAGCTAATTTTTTCTGGTAATAACATAGTTTCACCCTAAAGTAGACCTGTTATTTGTGATCGCCATTGTCTACCGTAAATTTTGAAATATTACATGTCTGTTTTAGTGTAATTGGACTGTTATTCTGTCAGTATCGTTACAGAATCTCTGGCCCATATATATTTATGGAACATCTTCAGCTAGTTGTTGATCAGATGCATGGCATAACGCAGCTTGTTCAGGATCTTGCACTCTGTGTTCAGGCGCAAGAAGCTCAGGCAGTTGTAGTCACCTATGTAGAAACCTAAACTTAATCTCCCTGATAGGTTCTCAGGCAATCGCAAAGAATTTGCTACATTTAGTGAGAGCTGTAAACTTTATTTTACGTTGAGGCCTAGTTCTTCAGGTTCTGAGGCTCAGCGGGTGGGCATAGTTATTTTCCTTCTACAAGGTGACCCCCAGACCTTGACTTTTCCTCTGTCTCCTGAGTCCCCTGAACTGTCTTCTTTGGACGCCTTTTTCTTGGCTCTTGTCCTACTTTATTATGACCCTGACTGTGTTGCTGTTGCTGAGAGTAAGATAATGTCCTTAAGACAGGGTAAAAATCCGGCTGAGCAATACTGCACTGAGTTTAGGAGGTGGGCGATCCGGCCCTTCGTTGTCAGTTTCGTGTAGAGACTACTGAAGCCATGAAGAATGCAATGGTGCATCATCCTCCTCCTGCCTCCCTTGAGTCAGCCATGTCCCTTGCTATTCCACTAGATAGTCAGCTACGTGAGTGTCATCTGCAACAGTCGTCTGCTATGCCTCCCTTGCCCAGGGTGGAAGCTATATTGCCCTCTCCTGACGAACCTATTCAAATTGGAGTCGTGAGATCTTCCCGTGACAGGAGGATCTACCGGAGAGAACATGGACTGTGTTTGTATTGTGGTGATCCCGAACATTAGCTTTGCTCCTGTTCGAAATACCCGTTGCTGGAAAACTTCAATGCCTAGATACGTTCGAGTTAGCTCATCTAGGCACTCGGGTGTCTTCTCTTTTTTTCTTTAAAGTTTTACTCCCAGTTTTGCTGTCTTAAAATAAGAACAATTGTTGGGAAAAAGCATTTATTGACTGTGCGGCATCGATTAATTTAATTGACTCCAGGACTGTAAAAGAACTCAATCTGCCCCTTATCAGGTTGTCTATTCCCATTGCTCTATCTGCTATCGATAACTCCCCTTTGCATCATGTTAAGATTCATTTAATTACTCCTGAAATTTCTGTGTTGGTGGGGACCATGCATTATGAGAAGATGTAATTTTCATGTCCTTGAGTCGTTGCCTGCCTGGGTTGAGCTGGGAATTCCTTGGTTACGTAAGCACAAGACTTTTGTGGATTGGCGCTTGGGTTTTATTGTCAAGTGGCATCCTGACTTACAGTTTTCCTGTATGTCTCTACCCATTTATTTAATCTCCACCTCCCAACCTGTCCTGCTTCAGTATCTTGAAGACTTCCCTGATGTGTTCTCTCTTAGAGTGTGATAAATTGCCTCCTCATAGGGAATATGATTGCCCTTTTGATTTGGTGCCTGGTTCCCGTCTGCCCAATAGGCGTATCTTCAATCTGTCTGTTCCCGAACGTCAGGCCCTGAAAGACTACATTGCTGACAGTTTGGGTAAAGGTTTTATCAGACCCTCCTTGTCTCCTGGAGGGGCAGGTTTCTTTTTTGTGGAAAAAAAATATAGATCTCTTAGGCCTTGTATTGACTATCGGGAACTTAAAGAGGCTCTGTCACCAGATTTTGCAGCCCCTATCTGCTATTGCAGCAGATAGGCGCTGCAATGTAGATTACAGTAACGTTTTTATTTTTAAAAAACGAGCATTTTTGTCCAAGTTGTGACCATTTTTGTAGTTATGCAAATGAGGCTTGCAAAAGTCCAAGTGGGTGTGTTTAAAAGTAAAAGTCCAAGTGGGTGTGTATTAGGTGCGTACATCGGGGCGTTTTTAATACTTTTACTAGCTGTGCGCTCTGATGAGAAGTATCATCCACTTCTCTTCAGAACGCCCAGCTTCTGGCAGTGCAGACACAGCGTGTTCTCGAGAGATCACGCTGTGACGTCACTCACAGGTCCGGCATCGTGTCAGACGAGCGAGGACACCGGCACCAGAGGCTTCAGTTGATTCTGCAGCAGCATCGGCGTTAGCAGGTAAGTCAATGTAGCGACTTACCTGCAAACGCTGATGCTGCTGCAGAATCATCTGTAGCCTCTGGTGCCGGTGTCCTCGCTCGTCTGACACGATGCAGGACCTGTGAGTGACGTCACAGCGTGATCTCTCGAGAACACGCTGTGTCTGCACTGCCAGAAGCTGGGCGTTCTGAAGAGAAGTGGATGATACTTCTCATCAGAGCGCCCAGCTAGTAAAAGTATTAAAAACGCCCCGATGTACGCACCTAATACACACCCACTTGGACTTTTACTTTTAAACACACCCACTTGGACTTTTGCAAGCCTCATTTGCATAACTACAAAAATGGTCATAACTTGGCCAAAAATGCTCGTTTTTTAAAAATAAAAACGTTACTGTAATCTACATTGCAGCGCCTATCTGCTGCAATAGCAGATAGGGGTTGCAAAATCTGGTGACAAAGCCTCTTTAACAAGATTACTGCTAAAAATCAGTATTCACTGCCTTGATTTCCGACTTCTTTAATCAGCTACAGGGGGCTAGATTTTTCACCAAACTCGACCTCAGGGGAGCTTATAATTTGATTAGGATCAGTTCCAGGAATGAGTGGAAGACAGCATTCAATACCCCAGAAGGCCATTACGTATACCTGGTGACGCCTTTTGGTCTTTGTAATGCCCATGCTATTTTTCAGGGTTTTGTTAACCCCTTAATACCGAAGGTATTTTAAACCTTAATGACCAAGCAATTTTTTAAGTTTTTCCATCGTCTCATTTAAAGAGCTGTAACTTTTTGATTTTTTCCGTCTACATAGCTGTGTAAGGAATTATTTTTTGCGGGACAAGTTGTATTTTTTAATAGCACAATTTTGGGGTACATATAATTTAATGATTAACTTCTTATTGACTTTTTTGATGGGGTAGAGTAAAAAAAACTCCATACTTTTTTGCGTCTTAAATTTATGCCGTTTACCGTGTGGTATACATGAAATAATAACTTTATTCAGCGGGTCATTACGATTGTGGCGATACCATATTTTAATGTTTTTTTTATGTTTTGCTACGTTTACACAGTAAAAATGTGTCTCCATATTTAAAGAGCCATAACTTTTTTTATTGTTTCACTAATGCAGCTTTATGAGGGTTTTTTTTGCGGGACGACTTGTAGTTTTTATTGGTACAGTTTTGGATCACTTTTTATCACTTTTGATCACTTTTTATCAAATCTTTTTGAAGGCAGGATGAACAGAAAATAGTAATTCTGGCATTGTTTTTTAAATTAAGTAATGTCATTGTTTTATAGTTGTGGTAGTTACGGACGCGGCGATACGAAATATGTGTAATTATTTTCTTTTTTTCATAAAGTATTTTATAAAGGGAAAAAGTGGGTTTTAAATTTTTTTTACTTGGGACTTTTTATTTATTTCTTTCAAACGTTATTAAACCTTTATAACTTTTTTTAGTCCCACTAGGGTACTTTACTGTGCGATCTCTTTACTGTTTGATCGCTTTCATAATACACTGCAATGCTCCCGTATTGCATTGTATTATGGCCTGTCAGTGTAAGGGTATGTTCACACGGCAGCGTCCGTTACGGCTGAAATTACGGTGCTGTTTTCAGGAGTAAACAGCACCGTAATTTCAGCCGTAATGGCATGTGCAGGCGTCTTTTGCTGCGTCCATTACGGACATAAATGGAGCTGTTTTTCCATGGAGTCAATGGAAAACGGCTCCATTTACGTCTGAAGAAGTGACAGGTACTTCTTTGACGCGGACGTCTTTTTTACGCCCCGCCTTTTGACAGCGGGGCGTAAAAAAAATGACCGTCGGCACAGAACATCGTAAGACCCATTCAAATGAATGGGCAGATGTTTGCCGACGCTATTGAGCCGCATTTTTGGACGTAATTCGGGGCTAAAACGCCCGAATTACGTCCGTAAATAGTGTGTGTGAACCCAGCCTAAAACTGACAGGTATCTGTTAGGCCTCATGCCCACTTCAGCTTTTTCCTTCAGGGTGCTATCCATTTTTTTCACTGATAGCACCCTGACCAATTCATTTCAATGGGCTCATACACACTTCTTTTATTTTCACGGATCCGTTGTTCCGTTCCGTCAAAAGTAGAGCATGTCATGCTTTTGTCAGGGATTCCGTGACCGTGGGGCCCAAAGAAGTCAATGGTTCAGTGAAAAAAACAAATGGCACACAAAAGGCTTCCTTGTGCCGTCAGTTTTTGACGGATCCGTTGCCCTAGCAACGGCAGGGCGTGCCAAAGTTCACAGACTACAGTACACATTCATTCCTGAAGATGGATGTTGAGAGATTCATAAGCATGGTGCATGATCACCATGGGTGTTTCCTGGGACACCTGACAAGTTCAAATGAAGTTTAATACCTTCAGTTTTTTTAACGGATCCGTGAAAAACTAAAGCCAAACCGAAGCACAACGTCCGTTTAAAACAGAAACACGGAACGGACACGGAGTATACACGGAAACCACACGGATACCATAACGGACACACGAGTCCATGAAAACGGCCGTGATTTTTTCCGTCTACATAGCTGTGTAAGGAATTATTTTTTGCGGGACAAGTTGTATTTTTTAATAGCACAATTTTGGGGTACATATAATTTATTGATTAACTTTTTATTGACTTTTTTGGTGGGGTAGAGTAAAAAAAACTCCATACTTTTCACCATACTTTTTTGCGTCTTAAATTTATGCCGTTTACCGTGTGGTATACATGAAATAATAACTTTATTCAGCGGGTCATTACGATTGTGGCGATACCATATTTTAATGTTTTTTTTATGTTTTGCTACGTTTACACAGTAAAAATGTGTCTCCATATTTAAAGAGCCATAACTTTTTTTATTGTTTCACTAATGCAGCTTTATGAGGGTTTTTTTTGCGGGACGACTTGTAGTTTTTATTGGTACAGTTTTGGAGTACATGCGACCTTTTGATCACTTTTTATCAAATCTTTTTGAAGGCAGGATGAACAGAAAATAGTAATTCTGGCATTGTTTTTTAAATTAAGTAATGTCATTGTTTTATAGTTGTGGTAGTTACGGACGCGGCGATACGAAATATGTGTAATTATTTTCTTTTTTTCATAAAGTATTTTATAAAGGGAAAAAGTGGGTTTTAAATTTTTTTTACTTGGGACTTTTTATTTATTTCTTTCAAACGTTATTAAACCTTTATAACTTTTTTTTAGTCCCACTAGGGTACTTTACTGTGCGATCTCTTTACTGTTTGATCGCTTTTATAATACACTGCAATGCTCCCGTATTGCATTGTATTATGGCCTGTCAGTGTAAGGGTATGTTCACACGGCAGCGTCCGTTACGGCTGAAATTACGGTGCTGTTTTCAGGAGTAAACAGCACCGTAATTTCAGCCGTAATGGCATGTGCAGGCGTCTTTTGCTGCGTCCATTACGGACATAAATGGAGCTGTTTTTCCATGGAGTCAATGGAAAACGGCTCCATTTACGTCTGAAGAAGTGACAGGTACTTCTTTGACGCGGACGTCTTTTTTACGCCCCGCCTTTTGACAGCGGGGCGTAAAAAAAATGACCGTCGGCACAGAACATCGTAAGACCCATTCAAATGAATGGGCAGATGTTTGCCGACGCTATTGAGCCGCATTTTTGGACGTAATTCGGGGCTAAAACGCCCGAATTACGTCCGTAAATAGTGTGTGTGAACCCAGCCTAAAACTGACAGGTATCTGTTAGGCCTCATGCCCACTTCAGCTTTTTCCTTCAGGGTGCTATCCATTTTTTTCACTGATAGCACCCTGACCAATTCATTTCAATGGGCTCATACACACTTCTTTTATTTTCACGGATCCGTTGTTCCGTTCCGTCAAAAGTAGAGCATGTCATGCTTTTGTCAGGGATTCCGTGACCGTGGGGCCCAAAGAAGTCAATGGTTCAGTGAAAAAAACAAATGGCACACAAAAGGCTTCCTTGTGCCGTCAGTTTTTGACGGATCCGTTGCCCTAGCAACGGCAGGGCGTGCCAAAGTTCACAGACTACAGTACACATTCATTCCTGAAGATGGATGTTGAGAGATTCATAAGCATGGTGCATGATCACCATGGGTGTTTCCTGGGACACCTGACAAGTTCAAATGAAGTTTAATACCTTCAGTTTTTTTAACGGATCCGTGAAAAACTAAAGCCAAACCGAAGCACAACGTCCGTTTAAAACAGAAACACGGAACGGACACGGAGTATACACGGAAACCACGCGGATACCATAACGGACACACGAGTCCATGAAAACGGCCGTGATTTTTTCCGTCTACATAGCTGTGTAAGGAATTATTTTTTGCGGGACAAGTTGTATTTTTTAATAGCACAATTTTGGGGTACATATAATTTATTGATTAACTTTTTATTGACTTTTTTGGTGGGGTAGAGTAAAAAAAACT
Source organism: Rhinoderma darwinii (assembly GCF_050947455.1). Lineage (NCBI taxonomy): Eukaryota > Metazoa > Chordata > Amphibia > Anura > Rhinodermatidae > Rhinoderma > Rhinoderma darwinii. The sequence goes on from NC_134689.1 coordinate 168,498,800, forward strand.
CCATACTTTTCACCATACTTTTTTGCGTCTTAAATTTATGCCGTTTACCGTGTGGTATACATGAAATAATAACTTTATTCAGCGGGTCATTACGATTGTGGCGATACCATATTTTAATGTTTTTTTTATGTTTTGCTACGTTTACACAGTAAAAATGTGTCTCCATATTTAAAGAGCCATAACTTTTTTTATTGTTTCACTAATGCAGCTTTATGAGGGTTTTTTTTGCGGGACGACTTGTAGTTTTTATTGGTACAGTTTTGGAGTACATGCGACCTTTTGATCACTTTTTATCAAATCTTTTTGAAGGCAGGATGAACAGAAAATAGTAATTCTGGCATTGTTTTTTAAATTAAGTAATGTCATTGTTTTATAGTTGTGGTAGTTACGGACGCGGGGATACGAAATATGTGTAATTATTTTCTTTTTTTCATAAAGTATTTTATAAAGGGAAAAAGTGGGTTTTAAATTTTTTTTACTTGGGACTTTTTATTTATTTCTTTCAAACGTTATTAAACCTTTATAACTTTTTTTTAGTCCCACTAGGGTACTTTACTGAGCGATCTCTTTACTGTTTGATCGCTTTTATAATACACTGCAATGCTCCCGTATTGCATTGTATTATGGCCTGTCAGTGTAAGGGTATGTTCACACGGCAGCGTCCGTTACGGCTGAAATTACGGTGCTGTTTTCAGGAGTAAACAGCACCGTAATTTCAGCCGTAATGGCATGTGCAGGCGTCTTTTGCTGCGTCCATTACGGACATAAATGGAGCTGTTTTTCCATGGAGTCAATGGAAAACGGCTCCATTTACGTCTGAAGAAGTGACAGGTACTTCTTTGACGCGGACGTCTTTTTTACGCCCCGCCTTTTGACAGCGGGGCGTAAAAAAAATGACCGTCGGCACAGAACATCGTAAGACCCATTCAAATGAATGGGCAGATGTTTGCCGACGCTATTGAGCCGCATTTTCGGACGTAATTCGGGGCTAAAACGCCCGAGTTACGTCCGTAAATAGTGTGTGTGAACCCAGCCTAAAACTGACAGGTATCTGTTAGGCCTCATGCCCACTTCAGCTTTTTCCTTCAGGGTGCTATCCATTTTTTTCACTGATAGCACCTTGACCAATTCATTTCAATGGGCTCATACACACTTCTTTTATTTTCACGGATCCGTTGTTCCGTTCCGTCAAAAGTAGAGCATGTCATGCTTTTGTCAGGGATTCCGTGACCGTGGGGCCCAAAGAAGTCAATGGTTCAGTGAAAAAAACAAATGGCACACAAAAGGCTTCCTTGTGCCGTCCGTTTTTGACGGATCCGTTGCCCTAGCAACGGCAGGGCGTGCCAAAGTTCACAGACTACAGTACACATTCATTCCTGAAGATGGATGTTGAGAGATTCATAAGCATGGTGCATGATCACCATGGGTGTTTCCTGGGACACCTGACAAGTTCAAATGAAGTTTAATACCTTCAGTTTTTTTAACGGATCCGTGAAAAACTAAAGCCAAACCGAAGCACAACGTCCGTTTAAAACAGAAACACGGAACGGACACGGAGTATACACGGAAACCACACGGATACCATAACGGACACACGAGTCCATGAAAACGGCCGTGAAAATGGTGATGGAAGTGTGCATGAGGCCTAAGGCCATGCCTCTGGCCTAACAGGCAATCACTAAAGGCAGACCTGGGGGCCTTTGTTAGGCTCCCGACTGCCATAGAAACCATTGACACCCCGCGATTGCATCGCCGGATGCCAGTGGGGTGAGTGGGAGCCCCCTCCTTCCAAAACCACTTAGATGCGGTGATCGTTATTGAGCACCGCATCTGAGGAGTTAAATATGATCAGAAAACAACTGCTAGTGGTCTCCAAACGTTGTCCTGAAGTCCGAGGCTGTTCGCAACAGCACAGACTTCAGGAGATCCCTGCCCAATGCGGAAAAAACGCTTTTGAAGTGCTGCCGTGAAAAGGTAGTGCTTCAGAAGAATTACCCTGAACGGCTGCCGTAAAAAGGCTATACGGTGGTTGTTAAGGGGTTAATGACTAATTCAGGGATTTGATAGGCAGATTTGTGGTGGTATATTGGTAGATTTAGAGGACATTCTGATTTTTTTCTCCTGATCAGAAGTCTCATTTCTCTCACGTTCGTGCTGTTTTGCAAAGATTACAGGAATATTTTCTGTTTGCCAAACTAGAGAAGTGTGTGTTTGAAGCAAAAGAAGTGGACTTTCTAGGCTATGTACTTTCAGCTAAGGGTTTTGGTATGGATCCTGCCAAGGTGCATGCCATTGTCGACTGGGTGCAACCTAAAACCCTTAAGGCTCTCCAGATCTTTCTTGGTTTTGCTAACTATTATTTAATATGTATTTGTGGCTTTTCTAAATGGGCAAAACTTCTTACTGATCTTACCAAGAAGGGGGCTGATGTGGCTAACTGGAGTCCAGAGGCAGTGCTGGCCTTTGACTCTTTAAATAGGTGTTTTATTTCCGCGCCTGTTCTGGTCCAGCTGGACCTTCAATAGCCTTTCATTGTTGAGGTTGACACTTCCGAAGTGGGAGTGGGAGCTGGCTTGTCACAGGGTCTGCCGAGTCTCACCAACTTGAAACTTTGTGCCTTCTTTTCACGTAAATATTCACCTGCTGAAGCAAATTATGACATTGGTAACCGAGAATTGTTGGCAATAAAGTGGGCATTCAAGGAGTGGCGCCATTTCCTGGAGGGAGCAGCTCATGTTGGTACAGTTGGCACTGACCATAAAATTCTGATGTATTTAGAATCTGTCAGATATGGGGTATTGCCGTTATCGGGAGAAATTGCTTTACAAATGTTGGGGTGCTTTTTCTCCTTTATTCCTTGTAAAAATTAAAAAGCTCTAAGTTTTTTCTGAAAAACAGTAGATTTTCACCTTCACACACTAATTCAAATAAATTCAGCAAAACAACTGTAGGGTCAAAATGCTAACTATACCCCTAGAAAGATTCCTTGCGGGTTGTCGTTTCCAAAACGGGGTCACTTTGGGGGTTTCCACCGTTTTGGTCCCTCCAGTGCGTTGCAAACCCGACATGGCACTGAAAACTATTCCAGCAAAATCCACACTCTAAAATCCAAATGACGCTCCTTCTCTTCTGAGCCCTGCTTTATTCCTTATAAAAATTAAAAAGGTCTACGTTTTTTTTCAGAAATACAGTAGATTTTTATCTTCACATACTAATTCAAATAAATTTAGCAAAACAACAGTGGGGTCAAAATACTAACTATACCCCTAGAAAGATTCTTTGAGGGGTGTAGTTTCAAAATGGGGTTTCCACTGTTTTGGCACCACAGGACCTCTTCAAACCTGACATGGTGCCTAAAATATATAAAAAAAATAAAGGAGGCCCCAAAATCCACTAGGTTCTCCTTTGCTTCTGAGGCCGGTGTTTCAGTCCATTATCACACACGGGCCACATGTGGGATATTCCTACAAACTAAAGAATCTGGGCAATAAATATTGAGTTGCATTTCTCGGGTAAAACCTTCTGTGTTACATAAAAAGTGTATTTCAAATAAATTTTCTTTAATTCCTGTGAAACTCCTATATGGTTAAAACACTTTCTGAATGCTATTTTGAATACTTTGAGGGGTGACGTTTTCGAAATGGGGGGATTTATGTTAACTTTCTAGTTTATAAGATGATGTCCACAGGGAATTTCGTCCGATAAAAACGCACCAAACCGTGGTGCAGTTTTTCAGCCGGAATGTCCCCTGCGGAAAACTGCACGGTAAAAAACCCCACATACTTACACTCTGTCGTCCTGCAGGCCGACCTCCTGGGATAACATTTCATCCCATGTGATCGCTGCAGCCTGCATCGGATGAAACATCATTCCAGGAGGCCACCCTGGACGAAGTAGCACAGAATTCTGCATAAGGCCGGATTCACACGAGCATGTGCGTTTTGTGCGCGCAAAAAACGCTGCGTTTTGCACGCGCAAAAGGTCCATAGAAGCTCCGTGTGTCAGCAGCATATGATGCATGGCTGCGTGATTTTCGCGCAGCAGCCATCATTATGACACTGTTTTTATGTTTGTAAACAGAAAAGCATGTGGTGCTTTTCTGTTTTCATTCATAGTTTTGACTACTGTAACGCGCATCACGCGCGGTACACGGAAGTGCGTCCGTGTGCCGTGCGCAGTTTTCATGCACCCATTGACTTCAATGGGTGCGTGATGCGCGAAAAACGGGCAAATATAGGACACGTCGTGAGTTTTACGCAGCGGACATACGCTACGTGAAAATCACTGACAGTCTGAACGGCCCCATTGACTAACATAGGTCCATGCGACGCGCGTGAAAATCATGCGTGTTGCACAGACGTATAATATACGTTCGTCTGAATAAGCCCTTAGTGTAAGATTTTTTTTTTCTGAGTTGCGTTTTTTTGCGGTGCATTCGGAGCTATTCTGCAGCCAAAAAAAGCAACATCTGCTATTTGTTGTGGCTTTTACCTCCCCATTGAATTCAATGGGGAAAAACCTGCAACACAATAGCAGCGATTACGCAAATACAATTGACATGCTGCAGATTAAAAAAACATAACCGCAGATCAATTTCTGAGCGTTTTTCAATCATCATTTACGCAGCGTGTGGATGAGATTTGTTCAAATCTCACCTACTTCACTGCTACTGTATTATGCTGCAGATTTTCCTCAACGAACTCCGTTGCGGAAAATCTGCAGTATTTACTATACGTGTGAACTTATTCTTGGGGTGCTGTGGTTATTCTCTTCTACTTTGGAAAAGTGAGTTCCCCTGGACCTGGGACAAATTTGCTGCGTGCACCATCCACCGTTGAGGATTTGTTTGTATTCTGGTAATGCTGCTGATATCTACAATTTTTTTTCAGGTCATATCTAAGGTATGCCTTAAGGGTATGTGCACACGATAGCGACCATTACGTCTGAAATTACGGAGCTGTTTTCAGGAGATTGACGCCCGTAATTTTGAGCTGTTCTTCATTGGATTCAATGAAAAACGGCTCAAATTACGTCCAAAGAAGTGTCCTGCACTTCTTTGCCGAGGCTGTTATTTTACGCGCCGTCTTTTGACAGCGACGCGCAAAATTACAGGTCGTCGGCACAGTACGTCGGCAAACCCATTCAAATGAATGGGCAGATGTTTGCCGACGTATTGGAGCCGTATTTTCAGGCATAAATCGAGGCATAATACGCCTCGTTTACGCCTGAAAATAGGTTGTGTGAACCCAGCCTTACAGTCATTAATCCGATACAGCCCTTGGGGCCTTTATTACGCCCAGGGCTGTCAGTATTTCACAGTCAGACCCAGCGATCAAAAAGACGGGGCTAACAGGGACATGACTAAATGAAAATCGCGGTTCATCAGGGGTTAAATGGCCAGGATTAGAGATCTCACAGCCACTCTCCTGCTGGTGATCAAGTGGGCACAGCTGTTTTCCCTGTGTAAACAACAATATCGTACATGTACTGCATTGTGTGGGGACTACATCCTGCCAATGATGTACATGTACATCATTTTGTAGGACGGAGTTAAAGTGGAATAATAAAGCAGTTTTAAAGAGCAAGTTACAACACAATTACCTTTGATTATAATAACACATCTAATCAGGGGCGTAGCTAGAGGCTCATGGGCCCCGATGCAAAAATTCTTACTGGGCCCCCCCCCCCCCGCAAACTTCTCATGGCCGACGGTCCGCAGCTTTCAGCTGCATCGCTGGGTCTCCTAAGTGACCCAACAATGCAGCACTAGCAGCCGGGGGCGTCACTAAGGCTGGGTTCACACACACTATTTACGGACGTAATTCGGGCGTTTTAGCATTGAATTACGTCCGAAAATGCGGCTCAAAAGCGTCGGCAAACATCTGCCCATTCATTTGAATGGGTCTTACGATGTTCTGTGCCGACGGTCATTTTTTTTTACGCGTCGCTGTCAAAAGGCGGCGCGTAAAAAAGTGCCTGTCACTTCTTCAGACGTAAATGGAGCCGTTTTCCATGGACTCCATGGAAAACCAGCTTCAATTACTTCCGTAATGGACGCAGCGAAAGACGCCTGCACATGCCATTACGGCTGAAATTACGGTGCTATTTTCTCCTGAAAACAGCACAGTAATTTCAGCCGTAACGGACGCTGCCGTGTGAACACACCCTCAGGGCTTAAAATGTCAGGGGAAATAGCCCCAATACATATGTGTCCGCCCCCCAAAAAAGTGTGTATATGAGACAGCATAGAATATCTATAGCACTACGACCCTATAAACTATGGATAGGATTAGATACAGTGGCTGAGCAGACAGTATCACACATGATAGGATTAGATACAGTGGCTCAGAAGGCAGTATCACACATGATAGGATTAGATACACAGCTCAGCAGACAGTATCACACATGATAGGATTAGATACAGTGGCCCAGCAGACAGTATCACACATGATAGGATTAGATACAGTGGCTCAGCAGACAGTACCACACATGATAGGATTAGATACAGTGGCTCAGCAGACAGTACCACACATGATAGGATTAGATACAGTGGCTCAGCAGACAGTATCACACATGATAGGATTAGATACAGTGGCTCAGCAGACAGTACCACACATGATAGGATTAGATACAGTGGCTCAGCAGACAGTATCACACATGATAGGATTAGATACAGTGGCTCAGCAGACAGTACCACACATGATAGGATTAGATACAGTGGCTCAGCAGACAGTATCACGCATGATAGGATTAGATACAGGGCTCAGCAGACAGTATCACACATGATAGGATTAGATACACAGCTCAGCAGACAGTATCACACATGATAGGATTAGATACAGTGGCTCAGCAGACAGTATCACACATGATCGGATTAGATATAGGGCCCAGCAGACAGTATCATACATCATTGGATTAGATACACAGCTCAGCAGACTGTATCACACATGATAGGATTAGATACAGGGCCCGGCTCGCTGACATTGCGTCTCCAGCGCTGGACCCAGGATAGGTAAGCATAATAATTTTGCTTCTTTATGTGTTACTGATTATTTTTGTGTTTGTGTTTTTTTTACAGGTTCGGTTGTTGGACTTCAGATTCGAGGACTTCAATGACGGCGTTTTTTTTATTCTCAATAAAATGGTTAATGAGGGTTGTGTTTTTTCTATGTGCTTGTATCTTTTTAAACTTTATTATCACCGCCTTAGTAATGGCCGCTGGCTGATTGACAACCTCCATTACTAAGGCGAGGCTTAATGTTAGCCGATGCAGAGGCTACACTAACCCCCATTATTACCCCGGTACCCACCGCCACCAGGGGTACTGGGAAGAGCCGGGTACAAACCAGTACCCGACCATCTGTAGTGACGGGTAGGCACCGGGGTGGCCGCAGGCTGGTAGTATTAGGCTGGGGAAGGCCAAAACCAGTGGCACCTACCACCCTGGTAATGCTGCCGCCTGCTGCTGCTGTGTTGTATCTGGCTGGTTATGAAAATTGGGGGGGACCCGACATCGTTCTTTCCAATTATTTTTTTATTTTTTAAATGACGTGGGGTCCCCCCCATTTTCATAACCAGCCAGATACAATAAAGCAGCAGCAGGCAGCATTACCAGGATGGGAAGGGCCACTGTTTCTGGCCTTTCCCCATCTGATAATACCAGTCTGCGGCCACCCCAGTGGCCGACCATCACTACAGATGGTCAAGTACTGGATCGTACCCGGCTCTTCCCAGCACCCCTGGTGGCGGTGGGTACCGGGGTAATAAAGGGGGTTAGTGTTAGCCTCTGCATCCGCTAACACTAAGCCCCGCCTTAGCAATGGATGCTGTCAATCATCCGGCGGCCATTACTAAGGCGGTAGTAATATAGTTTAAAAAAAAAACACAAAGACATAGAAAAAATATTTTATTGAAATAAAAAAAAACCCACACAACCCTCATTAACCATTTTATTAATAAAAAAAAAAAGCTGTCATCGAAGTAGTTCCGGAATCCGACGTAGTCCAACGACCGAACCTGTAAGAAAACACACAAAAAATGATTAGTAACACGTGTGTTAGGGTATGTGCACACACACTAATTACGTCCGTAATTGACGGACGTATTTCGGCCGCAAGTCCCGGACCGAACACAGTGCAGGGAGCCGGGCTCCTAGCATCGTACTTATGTACGACGCTAGGAGTCCCTGCCTCTCCGTGGAACTACTGTCCCGTACTGAAAACATGATTACAGTACGGGACAGTTGTCCTGCAGCGAGCCAGGGACTCCTAGCATCGTACATAACTATAATGCTAGGAGTCCGGCTCCCTGCACTGTGTTCGGTCCGGTACTTGCGGCCGAAATACGTCCGTCAATTACGGACGTAATTAGTGTCTGTGCACATACCCTAAGGCTTAGATACAGGGCCCATGTGTGATACTGTCTGTGGGACCCTGTATCTAAGCCTACCACAAGGTAGGCTTAGATACAGGGTCCAGCAGACAGTAATCTTATACAGTATAAGATTACTGTGTGCTGGGGCCCTGTATCTAAACCTACAGTGTGGTAGGCTTAGATACAGGGCCCAGCAGACAGGATCACGCATGGGCCATGTATCTAAGCCTACCATGTGATTGGCTTAGATACAGGGCCCAGCAGACAGGATCACACAATCTGTGATCCTGTCTCATGGGCCCCCTAAGCCTGATACATCGTAGGCTTAGGGGTTGTGCAGTCCCTAAACATTGATGGCCTATCCACAGGATAGGCCATCAATAGCTGATGTGTCGCCCGGGACCCGCAAATCAGCTGTTTTGAAGGGGCCGCAGCACTCGTACGAGAGCTGCTTCCCCTTCATTTCACTACTCGCCCACACTGTGAATCGCCGACACCGATTCACAGTGTGACCGGAATGAAGTGACAGGAATGAAGGGGAGCAGCTCTCGTACGAGTGCTGCGGCCCCTTCAAAACAGCTGATTGGCGGGTCCCGGGAGTCGGACCCCGCCAGTCAGGGCTAACCTTACCTTCCTCTTCGGCCGCGGCCGCGGCGGGAGTTCTGTAGTCTCGATGCTGTGCGCGGCGGCATAGCGTGGTGACGTCATGCGCTGCGCACATTGCCTGACGTCAGGACCTCCGCTGCGATCCGGAACCAGGAAGGTAAGTAAAGTATGTTACTATAGTAACAGGGGCCCGCGGCCCGAGTTACTATAGAAACTTTTTATTGATGTGGTGCGGGGGGCCGTGGGCCCCCCTGGCTTCGGGGCCCGGTCGCAATTGCGACCGCTGCGACCCCTATAGCTACGCCAGTGCATCTAATACTAATTGAGTCCCGAGTTGGGCCAATTCTGTGCCATGTCTCTAATACATCAAGTGTCCGTAACTGGCAACAATGTAAAGTCATGGACTTCCAGGTAGACTGTAACCCTGGAAAATATCAAATCCAGCAGTGTCTGACAGTCTAGAGATTGCTCTAGTATGAGGACATCACCAGTATGAAACATTTCAAGAGAGTAAAAGTTGAACTCTTTATGACTTGAAGATGGATGACCATTAATCTTTATGGTACGTCCACACACAGCACAAATACTGTAGAATTTCTGTCTGGATTCTTCGTCCGGAAATTGCACACATGCGGAAATTGAGTTGTGGTGCAATCTTCAGCATGTCAATTTTTCTTGTGAAAACGCTGCAGAGTTTCTGCATAGAAAATCTAGGAACAAAATTTTGCATTGTTTATGTGGACGTACCCCCCAGATCCTGTATTTTACAACAAAGAGTAATGCTGAACATTACCTCTAAGGTGCACCAAATGCAGTGGGACAGTTTTGAGATGCCATTCTTCTGTCCCAGCAATCACTGGGACGTCTTTCTCTGCTGATCTCTGAAAGAAGAAGAGAAAGTTACAATTGAGCAGCTACTAAATCTACAGAACACATCAAACATAGCCTTACTCCTGTACAATGAACATGCAAAGAACTGGACACCAGAGATATTACCGACGCTCTGGCTGGGCATTCCGCTCCTAGAGGCAGCCACTGACGTCACTGTCCATATATGGACAGTGACGTTAAGGATTTTTCAGGAGTGGAATCCCCTGTCAGAGCGTTGCTGATGCTTTGGCTGAGGATTCTGCACTTGGACGAGCCTCTGGCATCACTGCCGAATCCCCGGCTATGACTGGGAAGGAGCCCCAATGGTGCTGTCTACAGGAGAGGAGATAGTGGTCTGGCGCTGTCTACAGGGGGTGGTGCTATATTCAAGGGGGATGTGGCACTATGTACCTGGGCACTGTGGCACTTTATGGGCACTATCTACAGGGGACACTGTGGCGCTATCTACATGAGCAGTGTATGTGGCACTATCTACATGGGCACTGTGGCACTGTCTATGTGGGCACTGGCAATTTAAATGTGGGCACTAGCACAAGGGGCAGCTAACGGGGCAATATACTGTATGAGGCCAGCAAAGGCGGCATTATACTGTATGGGGGCAGTGTGGGAAATTATACTGTATGGGGGAGCTAAGAGGGCATTATACTGTATGGTGGCAGCTAAGCAGACATACTGTATGTTGGCAGATAAGGGGGCACTATATTGTATGGGGCAACTATAGGGCATTATACTCTATGGGGCAGTTATAGGGGAATTCTACTGTACGGGGAAGCTGTGGGGGCATTATACTGTATGGGGCAGCTATGGGGGCATTATGCTGTATCGTGGCAGCTATTGGACATTATACTGTATGGGGGCCGCTATGGGGGCATTATACTGTATGGGGGAATTTGTGTGGGCATTATAATTTATGGGGGCATCTCTGTAGGCATTATACTGTATTGGGGCATCTTTCTGGGCATTGTACTGTGGGGGCACCTATGGTGGGCATTATATTGTATGGGGCAGCTATGGGGCATATGGGGCAGCTATGGGGCTTTATACTGTATGTGGGAATTTGTGAGGGCATTATACTGTATGGGTGCATCTGTGTGGGCATTATACTGTATGGGGGCATCTGTGCTGGCTTGATACTGTATAGGGGCATCTATGGGGGGCATTATACTGTATGGGGGCAGCTATTTGACACTATACTGTGTGGGAGGCACTATAGGGTATTATGCTGTGTGGCGTCAGCATAGGGACATTATACTTTGTGGTGGGTTGTATTGGGGCATCATACTGTGGGGAGGAACTATGGGAGCGTGATTCTGTGTGGACTGAGCCGGATGTGTATGGGCGGAGATTTGTCAGGGTTAGAGGCGTGGCTTAAAATGAGAAAAATGTGCTACGCTACGCGTGCCACATTCTTGTCCTTCTTTTGCGGTACTTGAAAGTTGGGAGGTATATCTACACACTGCGTAAAAAATCAGCCGAAAAAATGTTCATAAATTGATTTGCGGTGCGGTCTTTTAATCCGCAGCATGTCAATTTTTGCTGTGGAATCGCTTGTTTTCTGTTGTGGGTTTTCCCCATTGAATTCTATAGGAGGTAAAACCCGTAACAGATAGCAGATGTTGTGATTTTTGCGTGGGAAAAGCTGCAATTCCGCCGCAAAACTCGCAATTCAGAAAGAAAAGACTATTCTGACCCAGAGCTCTCTGCTTCTGTGTGCAGCCTGGCCTCCAGGGATGACGTTTCATCCCATGTGACTGCTGTAGCCAATCACAAGCTGCAGTGGTCACATGGGATGAAACGTCATCCAAAGAGGCCGGGCTGCAGAATGTCAGCGGTACGCGCGGCCATAGCTATAGACTTTCGATGTGGTTTTTCATCCGGAATTCCCTACGGGGATCAGGGCAGATATGATGTGTTCTTTTACGCAGCGTATCTGCCCTGAGTGAACATTCGTCCACACACAAAGCGCAATTAATCCAGAATTTCTGTCAAGTATTCCGTGTTGAAATTCCACGGCGTATTATAGGACTATTATAGGAATTGTAGTATTACTTGAAGGACATTCAAATGAGCAGGACATTTGAATGCTAAAACCATCAAACCTAGAAGGAGGACAAACATAAATCCCCTCTTCCACTTGTTCAATATATAATCACAGTGATGATCAGAGGGAAGCAAGGAGGAAAGGCACATATAGGCCCGATATGTGGTCATTGGTAATGACTCATTATTGATAATAATAACCTAAAAAGGAGTCAATATACCATTACTTACTATAAAACGTATATATTTTATTGTGTAAAAATACATAAAAGCTATTACATAAAAAAGTTACAGAGATGATAGCGACCACAGTGTGTGAAGATGGAAGCTAGACAGCATAAATCTGAAATGATAATATGCATGTAATACATATATGGCAAGAAACGAGGATATAGATGTATAAATACAAAATGTATGTGAGTTTTACTTGAAATACTGATAGGGAAGTCAATTATGTGATAGCCCAGGTAAAGCTCACAAACATATGATGACATGTGTTGGTAGCACATGTCAGGCCATCACCCACCAAACACAAGGTATGGTAGGTGAAGTAGCTGGACAATGCCAGTCACATAAACACAGAGGTACAAAATACAACATATCCTGAATACCAAATAACAGTCTTACCCATGGCACAGTGTCCAGCTGTCTGGCGTCACACTGCAACGCACGTTTCGGCGGAAGCCTTCTTCTGGGGGATCTTTCACGACATACTGTTGCGGTGTTGCATGAGGTACAGAAAGCAGCGGATTACAGACCCAGTGCTATATAGTATTTATATATATATAATTCACAAATACGAAGAGCAGATAAGGCCAATGGAGTCGATTTATTAAGACTGGCCTTATAAACGTCAGTCAAATGCACAACATTTATTAAGAGGCATGTAAGAGAAATAAATATGAGTGGACGGAGTGTTTCTGTGAATGTAATTGTAATTTTACTTTGTGTGTCTTCTGGTTATCCTGTCAGTTGTTAGTGTAACACCCCTTTGGGCCGACCTCTGTAGGCAGGGTGTAGTGTAGTTCTCACCTCACTATGGCGCAGTGCCTCCACCCGAATCTTGCTAGGAGCTCTATAGGAAAGCAGGAGGGTCTTCCTCTTCTGCCAGGGGTCGACTCGGGAAACCCCCACCTGAGCTCAGTACACACTCACAAGCGGTTATGGTGAAACTATTCAACCGTTTTATTTAGGGAAAGGTAAACACGGGCGATCTGAATAAGAATGATGCAAATAAAGAAATAAAGCACAAATGACATAACAGTTACAGTTCTGTGTGATTGACCCCCTAGTGGTGGGCATGGGCTATATGCCAGGCCTGGCTGGTACAACACATCCATATTCCCAGAAATGTTATGGGGATAACAAAGGGTTAAGATACTGTCTGCAACAAACATATACAGTATATCAGTGACCCTCACAGGATAATGATCACTCACCCACACTTATACTGCTGGTAATAGCTGGCACACACTTATACTGCTGGTAATAGCCGGCATACACTTATACTGCTGGTAATAGCTGGCACACACTTATACTGTTACTGTCACATTATAATGTTACTAATGGCTGCAGTAATGCAATGAACACAGTCCAAATGTTGGGGCCCTGTTGCCGCGGACGTTGGCGCGCTTTTCTGTAACCGTTGGTGCACTTAATTACTGGAATTCCTCTCAAGAACAGTTCTCTCACTAAGTCCTCAATATCAGCACAATAAGTTCCAGCAATGTGTACTCACTACTTCTTGCAGCAAAGATGATATACCCCCGGGATCCAGCTCGGGGCCGCAGCGTTCAGACGCCTGGACGACAATGGAGTGGCAGGCAAAATCCTCCTGTGCTGCAGAGCAGGGAACCTCCCTGGAATCAGGCTGTTTTGCAGAGGGGATGCTGCTGCAGCATTTCTTTCTCTCATACAGTGATCTGCCGGACTGTCTCTGGGTCTCTGTGCTGTGTGCCCCAGTGCAGGACTCTCTTCTCTCTGCAATGCACTCACAGTCTCCCTATCTCCTGACCATGTGTCACTCCCAAAAATGGCCACTGTCTCTCCTCCCTGCTCAGCCTTGTCCCACAATCCCCTGCTCAGCCAATCAGTGCTCCCCTCTGCTGCTCCTCTCCTAGGCTGCAGGGGTATAGAGAAGCAAGTGTTGCTGGGACATGTAGTCCCCTGCACTTCAGAAGAAGAAGTGCTAATGTCTGTTGATGTGAGTCCCTGCTTGGCATTAACTGCAGCATCCTCTATACACAATGCTTTCTCTGCAGGAGTTACACTAGTGTCTCCTGTGTCTCTAGTTTCTGCATGTGCAGCCTCCATGTTGTTGAAGCCTATGTTCTGATTGGATGAAACTTGCCAACTGAAAAAGGATGTCTGTTGATACCAGTAGAGGGAGAAGGGAGGATGTGCTGGTTAGGTCTTGGTATATAGCAGTGGCGTAACAGGGGGGACTCTGTATGGCGTTATCTACAGAGGGGGCTGTATGGCGTTATCTACAGGGGGGCTGTATGGCATTATCTACAGGGGGGCTGTATGGCGTTATCTACAGGGGGGGCTGTAAAAAAGGCACTTTCTACAAGGGGCAGTTGTGCGACACCCAGGGGAGGGGGGGTCCCAGTCAAAAGTTTGCTATGGGGCCCAGTCTTTCCTAGTTACGGCCCTGGTATATAGTTGAGTGTCATGAAGTACCTCAACCCCTCCAGTAACAGGATGAGCAGCGGTGGCATAAAACAGTCAGAAACTATGAATGTTAATGCTGCTGAAAGAAATATCTAAGTACAGAAGCCGTTTGTAATGGCGATTTTTTTTCTCCATGGACACTAAGGGATCGTGCACATTTTATTAAGAAATGAACATGACTGTAAAGGATGAACAACTTGCATAAAGCGCCTATAGAAGTGAGCCGTGTATCTGTCCCTAAATCTACAGACTACAGACTGTGACTGCAGCCATTTCTGTCTCAAGCAACTGTCATGTCTCATGTGGATGTCCCCGCATCTTGGATAGCAGATCATACTCCAATAAATAGTTTGTGTAAGCACTGGATTTTTTTGTCAGAGGACTCAATAGTATAAAAGTGAGGAGATACTCTTTAACCCCTTCCCGCTCCTTGACGTACTATTACGTCATGGCAGCTGTATCGTTCGCGCTCCATGACGTAATAGTACGTCACGGGAGTAACGGCCGTTTCGGCCGTCCTCCCGACACATACAGGAGCTGTGACGCTGCTGTCTTGTTCAGCAGCTGTCACAGCTCCTACAGCGGAGACCGATCGCTGTGTCCCCGCTGATTAACCCCTTAAAAGCCGCGTTCTATAGAGATCGCGGCTTTTTAGGGGTTAAGCTGCCATCGCCGGCCTGCTACGCGATAGCGGCCGGCGATGGTGACTATGGCAACCGGACACCAAACAATGGCGTCCGGCTATGCCATAGACGGAAGCCTAGTGGGTCCTGACTATGCTTGCTGTCAGTGAGTAGCTGACAGTTCTAATACACTGCACTACGCATGTAGTGCAGTGTATTAGAATAGCGATCAGGGCCTCCTGCCCTCAAGTCCCCTAGTGGGACAAAGTAATACAGTAAAAAAAAAGTTAAAAAAAGATGTGTAACAATAAGAAAATAAAAGATTTAAAAGTAATAAAAGTAAAAATCCCCCCTTTTCCCTTATCAGTCCTTTATTATTAATAAAAATATATAAACAAACAAATAAACTATACATAATTGGTATCGGCGCGTCCGTAACGGCCTGAACTACAAAACTATTTCATTATTTATCCCGCACGATGAACGCCGTAAAATAAAATAATAATAAACCGTCCCACAATCACAATTGTTTGGTCACTTAACCTCACAAAAAATTGAATAAAAAGAGATCAAAAAGTCGCATGTACCTAAAAATGGTAATGATGGAAACTACAGTTCGTTACGCAAAAAATAAGTCCTCGCACGGCTTTATTGATTGAAAAATAAAAACGTTATGGCTCTTAGAATAAGGTAACACAAAAAGTGAATGATTGTTTACAAAACGTATTTTATTGTGCAAACGCCATAAGACATAAAAAAACTATAAACATCTGGTATCGCCGTAATCGTATCGCCCCGCAGAATAAAGTGAATATGTCATTTATAGCGCACGGTGCACGCAGTAAAAAAAAAAGAATAAAAAAACAATAGTAGAATTGCTGTTTTTTAGTCACCACGCCACCTAAAAATAGAATAAAAACTGATCAAAAAGCCGCATGCACCCCAAGAAAACTACAATGGATTCCTCAAGGGGTCTAGTTTCCAAATTCGGGTCACTTTTGGGGGGTTCCCAATGTTTTGGCACCACAAGATCTCTTCAAACCGGACATGGTGCCTAATAAAAAAGAGGCCTCAAAATCCACTAAGTGCTCCTTTGCTTCGGAGGCCGGTGCTTCAGTCCATTACCGCACTAGGGCCACATGTGGGATATTTCTCAAAACTGCAGAATCTGGGCAATACGTATTAATTTGCGTTTCACTGATAAATCCTTTTGTGTTATAAAAAAAAAATGGTATAAAGAGGATTTTCTGACAAAAAAAATTATTTACATTTCACCTCTACTTTGCTCTAAATTTTTGTGAAACACCTAAAAGGTTCATAAACTTTCTAAATGCTGTTGTGAATACTTTGAGGGGTCTAGTTTCTAAAATGGGGTATTTCATAGGGGTTTCTAATATATGGGCCCCTCAAAGCAACTTCAGAACTGAACTGTAACCTAAAAAAATAAATCAATTAGGCAATACTTTGCTTCTTACATTATACTGATAATGAGCCGTGCCCACCCCGAGATGACCCCAGTTTTGACCGTTTGTATAAACGGAGACCCCTATTAGACCGTTTCAGTGCCCAGTTTTCCCAAGCATTCACCCCCGAGAAGTGTATTTCTATTGATGAGTCCCTGGTACATTTTAAAGGGAGGGTTCAATTCCGCGAGTACCTGCCGGGTAAGAGGGCAAGGTATGGCGTGAAGATGTATAAGCTGCGAGAGTGCATCAGGGTATACCTACAGGTTTAGGATATATGAAGGAAAGGCCACCCCCAAACCAGACTGCATCCTGGACTACAATAGGTACATGGGAGGGATGGACTTGTAAGATCAAGCCCTGAAGCCCTACAGCGCCATGCGGTGTGGCATAAGAAGCTGGCCGGGCACATCATACAGATGGCTTTGTACAATGCGTACGTGCTACGTCGATGTGCAGGCCAGACGGGAACTTTCCTGGAATTTCAAGAGGTGATTATCAAGAACCTAATCTTTAGGGACCAAGAAGGGGGGGCACCCAGTACTTCTGGAAGCGAGGCCACACGCATCGTACCAGGTCAACACTTTCCAGGGGAAGTTCCCCAAACTGGCAAGAAGGGAAAAAGTTAAAAGAGGTGCAAAGTCTGCTATAAGAGGGCGATAAGGGATGACACAATATATCAATGTGACGCGTGTCCCGAAAAACCAGAGCTCTGTATGAAAGAGTATTTTAAAATTTATCATACATCCCTTGGTTTATAATTTACCCCAATTTTACTTACCCTGATGCACTCCGCACAGCTTATCCCCCCTCGTCTTTCCCCTCTGAGCCCTGCTGTGTGCCCAGGCAGCTGATAACAGCCACATGTAGGGTATTGCCATACCCGGGAGAACCCACATTACAGTTTATGGGGTGTAGGTCTCCGGTCAAAATGCTCACTACACCTCTAGATGAATGCCTTAAGGGTGTAGTTATTAAAACGGGGTCACTTCTTGCGGGTTTCAACTGTACTGGTACCTCAGGTGCTTCTGCATACATGACCGCACTAGAAAATCCCCAGTAGGCCAAATGGTGGTCCTTTCCTTCTGAGCCCTCCCATGGGCCCAAACGGCAGTTTATCACAACAAATGGGGTAATGCGGCCCTCAGAACAAATTGCGCAACAGAATGGAGTATTTTGTTTCTTGTGAAAATAAGACATTTTCAGCCAAAACTACATATTATTTGAAAAACATAATTTTGTTTTCATTCCCAGCCCAATTCAAATTAGTTTTGTAAAAAAACTATGGGGTCAAAATAGTCACAACACCCATAAATGAATTCCTTGAGGGGTGTAGTTTCCAAAATGGGGTCATTTGTGATTTGTTTTCTATTGCTTTGATAGCTCTGGGGCTCTGCAAATGCGACATGGCACCCGAAAACCAATCCAGCAAAATCTGGACTCCAAAGAACACACAGCGCTCCTTTCCTTCTGAGCCCTCCCATGGGCCCAAACGGCAGTTTATCACCACAAATGGGGTATTGCCGCACTCAGGACAAATTGGGCAACAAAATGAAGTACTTTATTTCTTGTGAAAATAAGAATTTTTGAGCTAAAATGACATATTATTGGAAAAAATATATATTTTTTTAATTCCCAGCCCAATTCAAATAAGTTCTGTGAAGAAACTATGGGGTCTAAATGGTCACATTTCCCATAAATGAATTCCTTGAGGGGTGTAGTTTCCAAAATGGGGTCACTTCTGGTGGGTTTCCATTGCTTTGATACCTCTGCGGCTCTGCAAATGCGACATGGCAGCCGAAAACCAATCCAGCAAAATCTGGACTCCAACAAACACACAGCGCTCCTTCCCTTCTGAGGCCTCCCATGGGCCCAAACGGCAGTTTATTGCCACAAATGGGGTATTGCTGCACTCAGGAGAAATTGGGCAACAAAACTGAGCATTTTGTTCACTGTGAAAATAAGAAATTTTGATAAAAAATTACATCTTATTGGAAAAAATTTCATTTTTTTAATGTCACAGCCCAATTGAAATAGGTGCTGTGAAAAAACTGTGTGCTCAAAATGCTAACAACAACCATGAATGAATTCCTTGAGGGTTGTAGTTTCCAAAATGCGGTCACTTTTGGTGGGTTTCCATTGCTTTGATACCCCTGAGGCTCTGCAAATGCGACATGGCACCCGAAAACCAATCCAGCAAAATCTGGACTCCAACAAACATATAGCGCTCCTTTCCTTCTGAGCCCTCCCATGGGCCCAAACGGCAGTTTATCACCACAAATGGGGTATTGCCACACTAAGGACAAATTGGGCAACCAAATGGGGTATTTTGTTCCCTTTGAAAATAAGAAATTTTGATCACAAATTACGTTTTATTGGAAAAAATGACATTTTTTTCATTTCACAGCCCTATTCAAATACGTGCTGTGAAAAAACTGTGCGGTCAAAATGGTAACAACAACCATAAATGAATTCCTTGAGGGGTGTAGTTTCCAAAATGGGGTCACTATTGGGGGATTCCTACTGTTTTGGCACCTCAACACCTCTTCAAACCTGGCATGCTGCCTAAAATATATTCTAATAAAAAAGAGGACTCGAAATGCACTAGGTGCTTCTTTGCTTCTAGGGCTTGTGTTTTAGTCCACGAGCGCAGAAGAGACACATGTGGGACATTTCTAAAAACTGCAGAATCTGGACAATACATTTTTAGTAGTGTTTCTCTGGTAAAATCTTCTGTGTTACAGAAAAAAAAATGAATAAAATTGAAATTCCGCAAGAAAAATGAAATTTGCAAAGTTCACCTCCACTTTGCTTTAATTCCTGTGAAATGCCTGAAGGGTTAAAAAACTTTCTAACTGCTGTTTTGAATACTTTGAGGGGTCTAGTTTTTAAAATGGGGTGTTTTATCAGGGTTTCTAATACATAGGCCCCTCAAAGCCACTTCAGAACTGAACAGGTACCTTAAATAAAAGGCATTTGACATTTTCTTAAAAATATGTGGTACCTGGTAGTGACACTCCTGAACCTGATGCTAGTCAACACATTGCCACCTTACCTAAATAAGGAGATTGGGACAATACATTCATCAAGCACCACCAAGTTTTATATCAGGCCTTGAAGGGCCAGGATAACCTGACTGATTGTTGGATTTGTACTCCTGCCCTGTTAACTCCAAAAGTATGCCCTACCTTGCCATCCCCGTCACCTTGAATGAAATAAGAGAACTGTGTAATAATACTGTGATTAATACCCTGACAGGGAAAAACAAGGATAAAAATGTGCCCTTGTCTGTAGAGGCATGGATGGAAGAGCTGTGGATGTTGTTTAACAGGAGAGGTCCAGCCCTAAAGGTGGCACAGATGCCTTGGGCTTCTGCGAGAGTGGACCTTGCCTGTTATCGTAGCTTCACATCCTGCAGCTGTATGCACATTAAATCTGGTGGAATACCTTTCCTGCAGGAAGCCTCCATATTAAAGCTACCATAACAAAAGTAGCTGACTTCAGAGAGAAATGGCTAAAGGAACATAAAGATAATGAGGACAGCTGGTGGGGAAACACCTTCTCATTCTTGAACCATGCAAATTGGTTTAAGGGTATAGGAGGATGGATTGCAGGAATAATACAGGGGATTTTACACATACTACTCATTATAATAGTTTTAGACATATTTGTTAAACTAGTCATTTATTTAGTACCAATGATATGTAAGAAGACCAAAAAGATTGTTCATCACAAACCTAAGCTGAAACGTTTTGACGACCAATACCCTATGTCCTGAAGTAATATTCAAGATCATTTACTGGTGAATGGACCTAGGTCCCATTTGATGGAAACTCCAAGTGAAGTAGCTGGACAATGAGAATGAATATGAAAAACAGGAGGGGTTAATAAGGAAGGATGAACAATTGTTTAATTTTTCATATTATTCTATGTGTAATTCCAATATCTTTTGTTTTATGCCTACATGTCAAGATGATGTTATCTCACATTACGTGACTTGTGTAATATTTTTCTGCTGAGTATTAATGCATATAACAGTAGCCATATTTACTAACACAATACAGGGCATACAGGACTGGGTAGCTAGACCATAATTTTTACTGTGAGCTGTGCCATGTACTTGATAGGGAATTAATAGGTGTTAATATGCCATATTACCCGATGATGTGGCAATGTATGGGCAGCAGGTGAAGAACATTCCGTTACATCACAAAGTACGATGCATCTAATGTTCCAATGCTAGTGCTGGACACCACTTGCCAAGGAGAAGTGATTTAGTGAGCATCTCTACTGCAGGATCTTATCTAAATATCTTGTTTTGTTTTGTCTTTTGTCTTGAAAAAGTTATTCTTAAGCGACACTTGATAGTTCAGTGTCCTTAAGGGACACAAATATTTGTGGTCCCTTGCTAAAATCTGCAACATGTCGAGCGAGCATGTAAATGGTGACTCAGATGGAAACGCATGCATCCACCACCTCTTAACATGGGAACATCTGAGCGTTTCCGGGCAGATTCACCAATCGCCCATTGGACAAGAAATCGATTGTCCCATCAGAAAAGCAGGACTTCTATATATCAGGGCCATACAAGAAGGAGACCAAATCATTACAGGAGCCGCTCCCCTATTGGAGCCGAACGCAGGAGCCATTCACCTGTAAGCTGGATTTCTGATAATGTCACTCCACCAGATAGCGACAATGGAAGTCCAGATGCGGTCCCATCCCCCATGAGCCTGGACACTGAAGAGCCTGCTTCCTGTGCAGGTTGTTTAGAAGACTATACACCAGGAGAGAATATTTCCAATTTATCATGCTCCCATAGTTTTCACACGGTGTGCATCAGAAGATGGATGCAAGAACAAGCCACCTGTCCACTATGCAGAGCAACAATCGAACTATTAGTTCCAGCCTGGCTTGATGGTGTTGGGACAGTCTATGTCCAGACCAGTTCTGTAATCAACCCTCAAGCCTACCACGTGGTGTATTCTGGAAACCAATGGAGATATCTTAGATTCCTCTGAAGACACCTGGAATAGGTCTCCATGTCAAGGGGTCATTAACCCCTTAATGACCGCCGATAAACCTTTTCACGGCAGTCATTAATGGGCTTTATTCTACAGCGCCGCCATTCTACGGCGCTGCTGTAGAATAAAGTAAACAGAGCAGGGAGCCGTCAAATCTCCCTGCTCTCAGTTGCCAGAGGCAGCTGAGGGCTGGGGGCGTCCCTGCTCTGCCGGGTGAGATTGATATTAGTATCGATCTCACGCGTTTAACCCCTCAGATGCGGTGCACAATTGCGTGCACCGCATCTGAATGGTTTTGGAGAGAGGGAGGGAGCTCCCTCTCTCTCCCACCGACACCCGGCGATAAAATCGCCGAGTGTCAGTGTCTTCTATGGCAGCCGGGGGTCTAATAAAGGCCCCCAGGTCTGCCTGGAGCGAATGCCTGCTAGATCATGCCGCAGGCATGACCTAGCAGATGCCAGTCCGTTTTAAACGGACAGGCAGTAATACACTGCAATACAAAAGTATTGCAGTGTATTACAATAGCGATCGGAGGATAGTGAAGTCCCGTAGTGGGACTAGTATAAAAGTAAAAAAAGTTGAATAAAGTTAATTTTAAAAAAAAGTGACAAAAAAATAAATGAAAAACCCACTTTTTCCCCTTACAAAATGCTTTACTATTAAAAAAAACTACAATAAAGCAAAAAAGTTACACATATTTGGTATCGCCACGTCCGTAACGACCCCGACTATAAAGCGGTTACATTATTTAACCCGCACTGTGAACGCCGTAAAAAATAAAATAAAAAACAATGGAAAAATTGCTGTTTTCTGTTAATCCTGACTTAAAAAAAATGTGATAAAAAGTGATGAAAAAGTCGCATCTACTCTCAAATGGTACCAATAAAAACTGCAAGTCGTCCGGCAAAAAACAAGACCTTATACAGCTATGCCGACGCAAAAATAAAAAAGTTACAGCTCTTCGAATGTGACAATGTAAAAATGTAAAAAATGGCTTGGACATTAGGGCCCAGAATGCAAGCAGGGGGAAGGGGTTAAAGAACTTCCAACCATACTATGTGGCATTGGAGGGACTCCAACCTATGTACAATATCACAGCATTACATCAGGGCCCTACCAGAAGAAGGTGGAGGTCTAGACACATGAGCTCTTCTTCTATCATCAATATTCTTGAAGATGTCACCTCACAAATGAACAACCTCGTCTACAGCAAATAATAGTAAAGCATTGAACATCTGATATTATGTTCACATTTCCATCTGACATGCAATATTATATCATCTTTTATTCAGTAGAATTTTTATACAAATAAAATTATATTATCCATTCCTGATTCTCAATTCAATATTATATTTCCATCCAGTGCTATTTTACAGCTAAGCTCCAAGTGCACTACATTGACCCTAATCCGGGAATCTTACCTTCATGTTGCAAAACACATTGAGGGAAAATTATTACACGATTTACAACAGTTTTCTGGTGTTAAAAAGTCACAAAATTCGGCGCACTTCACATTTGCTTTAAAATTTGTGACTTTTCACTCCTCTCCCCACTTTTAAAAAGTTGGCTGGGTTAGGTAGAAGGTGGCAGGGTTACCATCGGTGCAACAACTTACTATAATTAATACCAGAAATTCACGTAAATCATAGCAGAAATCTACAATTGCTCATACCAGGTGTAGATCCTAACGTCTGTCTGAACAACAGCCAAAAATGTGCCAAATTTATTAATAAGGTGTGTGCCTGTAAAGGGGCTGTTTAACCCCTTAAGGACGCAGCCTAGTTTTGGCCTTAAGGCTCAGAGCCCATTTTTCAAATCTGACATATTTCACTTTATGTGGTAATAACGTGGGAATGCTTAAACCTACCCAAGCGATTCTGAGATTGTTTTCTCGTGACACATTGGGCTTCATGTTCGTGGTAAAATTTGGTCGATATATTCAGTGTTTATTGGTGAAAAATTGCAAAATGTAGAGAAAATTTTGAAAAAATTGCATTTTTCAGAATTTTAATGCATCTGCTTGTAAAAGAGACGGTTATACCACCCACAATAGTCACTAGTTTACATTTCCCATATGTCTACTTTAGATTGGAATCGTTTTTTGAACATTCTTTTATTTTTCTTGGACGTTACAAGGCTTAGAACATAAACAGCAATTTCTCATATTTTTACCTGCTTCATACTGACCCTGGCTTACTGATTACTCTCCTGCTCTGCATTTGGTACCTCGTACACTCCTGGTTTGACTCGGCTTGTTCACTACTCTCCTGCTAAGCGTTTGGTACCTTGTACACTCCTGGTTTGACTCGGCTCGTTCACCACTCTTGTTGCTCACGGTGTTGCCGTGGGCAACTGCCCCATTTCCCTTAGCTTTGTGTACCCTTGTCTGTTCGTCTGTCGTGCACTTACCGAGCGTAGGGACCGTCGCCCAGTTGTACCCCGTCGCCTAGGGCGGGTCGTTGCAAGTAGGCAGGGACTGAATGGCGGGTAGATTAGGGCTCACTTGTCTGTTTCCCTACCCCCATCATTACACATGGCTCCTTTAGAGCAGTGTGTCAGCCCATGCGCCAGGGCACACATCATGGGAAACAAGCTTTGGGGCAGGCATACATTACCCTTTACACGCGATAGCCCTCCTTCACCTTTAACAGCCCCCACCTCCTGCCACAGTTTATGTTCAGGGGCTGGTGCTTGGGTTTGGAGAGCACATAGCAATTCCTCAGTGACAGGGGCCACCTGTTGGACCGTGAGCACAGGGAGGGTAGCAGCGGCGGCTACTTTTGCTGCTTGGTCGGCCAGTGCATTGCCTTCTGACTGGCTATCACCATTTTGGGTTTGCTTGTACCTTTATTATTGCTACCTTTTTAGGCAGCTGTAGGGACTCTAACAGTGATTTCACTGCATCTGCATTTTTTTATAGCTTTACCAGCTGAGGTTAGGAAACCTCTAGTTCTCCATATAGTCCCAAAGTCATGGGCTACTCCAAAAGCGTACCTGGAGTCTTTATATATATTTACACACAACCCTTTACCCAACTTACCCGCTTCAGTGAGTTCTCTTAGTTCCGCCTCCTGTGCAGAGCTACTGGAGGGTAGGGACTGTTGTGTGACTGGCTTACCATTGTGGACTACCGCATACCCAGTGAGAAAATGTCCTTTGTCTTCACTCCAGTATCGTGATCCATCTACAAAATACTCAGCATCAGGGTTAGTGAGTGCAGCATCAAATACATTAGAAATGCCTTTTGCTTCTATCTCAACTACATTTTGACAGTCATGTTCATGTAGATCACTATCTTTATCACTATCCCCCTTTTGGTCCAAATTCAGCGGAAGTAGGGTAGCTGGATTTAAGACCCCACAACGTTTTATAGTAATGTTTGTGGAGAGAAGTGAGCTCAATCTTTGTGAGTCGTGCAACAGACAAATGCTTGGTTTTTACAGTTCTCATGAGCTCATGTACGGTGTGGGGTACCTGTTTCCTGAGCGCATATTTCAACAGAGACACAACATAAAAGCAAATATTGCAATAGACAAGTGGTGGAGTGTTTGGGGGACCACTTATCCAACAGCTCTTTCATTGTACGGGTGACAATATCAGGGGAATTTGCTGCACCCTGGGGAAGCACCATCCAGAACAATCTGGAGACAGAGGGATAGAGAAAAATACACAATTATCAGTTTCCTTTCCAATAAATTAGCAATGTCATTTATGCAGACCGTGCTAGTTGTATTTCATTTGAGGAAAAGAGAGCAGCAATTTGCTTCCTTCTAACATTCTCCCCTGTGTTTCACAACTTCCTTTATTTTTTTGTAGAACTAGAAGCCCCAGCAAACCAAAATGCTGAAAGAATACTGATGTATTTATAACTCTAAAACCTGACCTTACAGAGATAACTTTAATTATTTAACCCTTATAGATAAGGTACATTAAAAAAAAGAAAAACCCAGTCTATTTACACAATCTTGTACTTCAATTCAATGTTCTAGGACTTTTTACACAATATTTTTACGTATAATAACAATGATTTAAAGTTCAACTAACCCGTTAGTGACCGGCCCATCGTGTTTCTACGTCGGTCACTAACGGGCCTTATTCCGATGCCATAGACTTTTTACGTCGCGGCATCGGAATAAGTAAACAGAGCAGGGAGCTGTCAAATCTCCCTGCTCTCAGCTGCCAGAGGCAGCTGAGGGCTGGGAGCGTCCCTGCTCTGCCGTGTGAGATCGATATTAGTATCTATCTAACCTTTTTAACCCCTCAGATGCGGTGCTCAATAGCGAGCACCGCATCTGAGTGGTTTTGGAGAGAGGGAGGGAGCTCCCTCTCTCCCCCACCGACACCCGGCGATACGATCGCCGAGTGTCTGTGTCTCCAATGGCAGCCGGGGGTCTAATAAAGGCCCCCAGGTCTGCCTGGAGTGAATGCCTGTTAGATCATGCCGCAGGCATGACCTAGCAGATGCCTGTCCGTGTTAAACGGACAGGCATTAATACACTGCAATACAAAAGTATTGTAGTGTATTATAAATGCGATCGCAGAATCGCATATTATAGTCCCCTAGTGGGACTAGTAAAAAAGTGAAAAAAAAGTTTAATAAAGTTAATTTAAAAAAAAATTTGAAAAAAAATGAAAAACCCAGCTTTTCCCCTTACAAAATGCTTTACTATTAAAAAAAACAAAATAAAGTAAAAAAGTTACACATATTTGGTATCGCAGCATCCGTAACGACCCCGACTATAAATCTATTACATTATTTAACCCGCACGGTGAACGCCGTAAAAAATGTAATAAAAAACTATGGAAAAATTGCTGTTTTCTGTGAATACTGACTTTAAAAAAATGTGATAAAAGGTGATCAAAAAGTCGCATCTACTCCAAAATGGTACCAATAAAAACTACAAGTCTTCCCGCAAAAAAAAAGCCCTCACACAACTGCATCGGCAAAAAAATAAAAACGTTACGGCTCTTCAAATTTGGAGACACAAAAACAAATAATTTTGAAAAAAAAGCGTTTTTACTGTGTAAAAGTAGTAAAACATACAAAAACTATACAAATTTGGTATCGTTGCAATCGTAAAAACCCGCTGAATAAAGTTATTGTGTTATTTATATCACACGGTAAACGGCGTAGATTTAAGACGCGAAAAAGTGTGCCGAAATTTCAGGTTTTTTTCTATTTCCCCCCAAATAAAAGTTAATAAAAGTTAATCAATAAATAATATGTCCCCCAAAATGGTGCTATTAAAAAATACAACTTGTCCCGCAAAAAACAAGACCTTATACAGCTATGTCGACGCAAAAATAAAAAGGTTATAGCTCTTGGAATGCGACGATGGAAAAACTTAAAAAATGGCCTGGTCATTAAGGTCTAAAATAGGCTGGTCATTAAGGGGTTAATTCAGTTCTCAATCTGGATTGAGAAAAACATCTCACATCAAACAGTACACAATTTAATTTGCTCCTCAGACTAGTCTGCGACACACACACTGTATACACGGACACACACACACTGTATATATGTCTACATCATACTTCTGGTCCTAAACCACATTACTCACTACAATATCAGTAGTCAGTTCATTGTCTTTTAACCAGCCAGCATTCTGTTCTATGAAAGTTTTTCATCTTGAACTATATAAACAACCTCCTTTTGACATTTCTGATCATTTTAACATTCTGACAGAACCTACTACCACCTCCTATGATTGGCAATAGACTCTTTCCACTGTTCTTCATTTAACATTCCATTACTTCCTATCTTCATTTGTTTAAATATTCTTTTACCGTTTTTGACCACTTCCTCACCGTTCATCAAGCGTTCCACACAAACCCACTCCCATCATTTTAAACATCCTTTTGCAATCTTTCACAACATTTTTTCCTTTCAAACTTTCTACTTTATTGCAGGCTGATACCCATGCCCCAGGATCGCCCCGGTGGGCAGTCTTACTATCTCCTGGCCCCATTTCCTAGGGATATCAGTTCCTTTCTGCAAAAAGAACTGACCTTGGGAGGATCTTACTGTCCTTCACATTCTAGTGGTTTACCACTGCTCAGACAATCATACCAGACCAACTGGAATACTGGAATCTCTGTGCGGGGACACAATTACCCAGAGTCTTACCGGATATTCTGGCAGAGTATTTGAAACAGTCACGTAATGTAAGATAACAGCATCTTGACATGTAGGCATAAAACAAAAGATATTGGAATTACACATAGAATAATATGAAAAATCAAACAATTGTTAATCCTTCCTTATTATATCTCATCTCTCCTATCTATCTATCTATCTATCTATCTATCTATCTATCTATCTATCTATCTATCTATCTATCTATCTATCTATCTATCTATCTATCTATCTATCTATCTATCTATCTATCTATCTATCTATCTATCATCTATCTATTTTTTGGGGGTTAATAAGCCTTTAATAAACCTTATTATTACCTAATAGTTATTATATTCTATGGCCATACTGCCTTCATTTAATTTTTTTTCTTTCAATCCAATAGCTCCCCGTATTGTTATTTTATGTTGTCACAGGCTCTGAGTACAATACTTTTAGACATGTTTCAGCACTGTGTGCAGGCACACACAGGATTAACGTCACAACCGGGCCATTGGACTTGTGCTGTTCATGAGGCCAGTGAGTGTTGCTATGACACTCATAAACACTCCCTCACTCATGTATGAGCACTTGCCCTCTAGTAATATGGCCGCCGTGGATTCTTCCACTCTTCTGCACATGTGCACACATGTCAGCATCAACACAGCAATGTCCCATTGATTTCTCCCTTGCACAGGTGCATTAGCACTGTAACGATGTTGGGCGCGCTCCCATAGTAAACACTACCTACCATGCTGGATCATATGTGAGTCCTCCTCATTTGTATATTCACATATAATTAGATAGATAGATAGATAGATAGATAGATAGATAGATAGATAGATAGATAGATAGATAGATAGATAGATAGATAGATAGATAGATAGATAGATAGTTAGATAGAAATATACATTTTTTTTTATTATACACTGTTCTCCCTCTAGTGACAGCCAGCCAGGAGAGGGAGAAGTTAGAGGGGGAGTGCCATGAGGGGAGGGGCACGAGGGGGTCCATGAGGGGGGGGCGGGGGAGCCATGACGATGGGGAAAGTAGAGTGTTCATTGTGACAGTTGTCACAATGATCACATGCCCAGAGACCTCACTGATTGTTCTCTAGGCAGAGCTCCATGATACAGCTGTATCACGGAGCTAAATGACGCTTCAGACTGGCAATCAGGCTATCTCTGCAGAACGTTCTGGAACGGCCCTGCAGAGTTAATTAAGGACCGCCCGGACGTTTATAGTCTATAGGCGGTCTGGATGTGGTTAAGGACCAAAATATTTTTTTTGTTTACCCTCCTTGGGTTGTGTCAGCAATCACCTTTTTTTAATTTTAAGGCAAGGCATATTTTTGAGACGTCATTTTTGGTTACATAGTATATGACCAAATGCATGTGGACACCTGACCATCACATCGATGTGAGCTTGTTGAACATCTCATCACAAAACCATGGGCGTTAATATGGAGCTGGGCTCCCTTTTGCGGCTTTAACAGCTTCCACTCTTCTGAGAAGGCTTTCCACAAGATTTTGGAGTGTGTCTGGGAATTTGTGCCCATTCAGCGAAAAGATCATTTGTGAGGTCAGATCAGGTCAACTGATGTTGGGACAATAAATTCTGTCTTGCATTAAGCATTCCAATTTAACCCAAAGGTGTTAGATGGTATTGAGACAGGGCCGGCCTTAGGTAGGATGGCGCCCTGTGCAGGACTCTCTATTGCTGACCTCCACAAACCAAAAATTAACCACATAAATATAGACACGCACATACTGGAACATATATACTGTACATAGATCAAGACATATTCAGACAAACAGGCAACTATATATAAGCACATTCTGGAATATATACATAAATAAAGGTAAATATATAGACATACACACACACAGGGCCGCCATCAGAAATTTCAGGGCACCTTACAGTAAAATTGGTCAGGGCCCCTGGGGGTTTACTGTTTGAGCCTTTAAAGCAGGGGTGGGGAACCGTTTTTCTGCCAAGGGCCATTTGGATATTTATAACATCATTCGCGGGACATACAAAATGATCAACTAAAAATTATCCTGCTATATTTGGTCAAACATTGAATTAACTCACCCCTAATGTAATGGCTGTAACTGCTTCTCTTTGGTGAAACGTCTGTTAGATGGTCTGAGTAGGCTGCGGTTCGCGGCAAATGCATTTACGTCCTAACTCTACTTGAGGCCTTAGCTAAGTTTTAGGAGCAGGAGGAGAGTGGACGGAGCCAAGTTTTGTCATTTACTACTAGTAAATGAAGCGGCGGTCTGGATGAGTACGGGGCGTGCGGGCACTAGGGTTGGACCAATCCAGTCACCTGACCTGTCACTTGACCTCACGTCACTCTAGCAGTACATGGAGTGACTACGGCCGGATGCATGACGCCTTTGAGTGTACAATCCCATGAATATGAGATCAGACGGCAGAATGCTGCATCCATGCAGGTGCCAGGTACAGCTTTAACAGAACTCTGCCCCTTATAGGGGTGTCCTACAATTAAACAGATCGTAAAATTACAGTAAGTAGGAGTCTGACCACTGTGACCCCCACCATTACTGAGAACAGTGAATGGGAACTCTGCTCTTTCCAGTGACTGCATGCACGTGGCTAATTCTCTGGCCTGAAATAGAGACTTTTGGCTCTTTGTTCTTGGTAACTGTGGGGTGCCGGAGGGCCAGAACAATTGATTTTGTGGGCCTTATACGGCCCTTGGGTCTGACATTCCCCACCCCTGCATTAAAGTGAGGGAAGTGAGCAGAATGGTCGGCGGGAAGCATAGTAAGCAGCGACCACTGGGGAATGTGGTCAAAGGGGTTTTCTGAGATATTAAAATTAGTTTAACAGGACTTTAGGTTGAAAATAGTTCAAATTGTA
Source organism: Rhinoderma darwinii (assembly GCF_050947455.1). NCBI lineage: Eukaryota > Metazoa > Chordata > Amphibia > Anura > Rhinodermatidae > Rhinoderma > Rhinoderma darwinii. The sequence continues at coordinate 168,529,497 of NC_134689.1, forward strand.
ATGTACTTATCTTAGTAATTCTTTGCCATTCCCGCATTTGCCTGTCCCCAGTCATCTCTGTTTACCTTGCATACATGTGATTGTGGCAGCCGGTCACCACTGTACTAAGTAAGGGTACCTGAGGTGTGGGAATAGCACTGTATTTACAGTAAACACAAATACAATTAGGTTTATTTTTAAAGTTCTAGCCCTATTGAACCTTTTAAATGGAATCTGTCACCAGATTTGTGCTGCCCTATCCTAGTGCCGGAATCCCTGATTTTAGGGAGGTGTCACTTGTCAATATGGTCATTGGTAATGACTCATTATTGATAATAATAACCTAAAAAGGAGTCAACATACCACTACTTACTATAAAACGTATACATTTTATTGTGTAAAAATACATAAAGGCTATTACATAAAAAAGTTACAGAGATGTCAGCGACAACAGTGTGTGAAGATGGAAGCCAGACAGCATAAATCTGAAATGATAATATGCATGTAATACATATATGGCAAGAAACGAGGATATGGATGTATAAATACAAAATGTATATAAGAGTTTTCATTGAAATAATGATAGGGAAGTCATTTATGTGATAGCCCAGGTAAAGCTCACAAACATATGATGACATGTGTTGGTAGCACATGTCAGGCCACCACCCACCAAACACAAGGTATGGTAGGTGAAGTAGCTGGACAATGCCAGTAACATAAACACAGAGGTACAAAATACAACATATCCTGAATACCAAATAACAGTCTTACCCATGGCACAGTGTCCGGCTGTCTGGCGTCACACTGCAACGCACGTTTCGGCGGAAGCCTTCTTCTGGGGGATCTTTCACGACATACTGTTGCAGTGTTACATGAGGTACAGAAAGCAGCGGATTACAGACCCAGTGCTATATAGTATTTACTTATATAATTGACAAATACGAAGAGCAGATAAGGCCCATGGAGTAGATTTATTAAGACTGGCCTTATAAACGTCAGTCAAACAGAAGAGCGCAGAAGAAAAATGCACAACATTTATTAAGAGGCATGTAAGAGAATTAAATATGGGTGGACGGAGTGTTTCTGTGAATGTAATTGTAATTTTACTTTGTGTGTCTTCTGCTTATCCTGTCAATTGTTAGTGCCTCCTGTGTCTCTAGTTTCTGCATGTGCAGCCTCCATGTTGGTGAAGCCTATGATCTGATTGGATGAAACTTGCCAACTGAAAAAGGATTTGAATTGATACCAGTAGCGGGAGAAGGGAGGATGTGCTGGCTAGGTCTGGGTATATAGTAAAGTGTCATGAAGTACCTCAACCCCTCCAGTAACAGGACGAGCAGCGGTGGCATAATATCTAAGTACAGAAGCCGTTTGTAATCGGCTGCCGATGGCGATTTTTTTCTCCATGGACACTAAGGGATCGTGCACATTTTATTAACAACTGAACATGGCTGTAAAGGATGTACAACTTGCGTAAAGCGCCTATAGAAGTGAGCTGTGTATCTGTCCCTAAATCTACAGACTGTGACTGCAGCCATTTATGTCTCAAGCATCTGTCATGTTTCATGTGGATGTCCCCGCATCTTGGATAGCAGATCATACTCCAATAAATAGTTTGTGTGACCACTGGATTTTTTTGTGAGAGGACTCAATAGTATAAGAGTGAGGAGATACTCTTTAAACAGCCCCTTTACAGGCACACACCTTATTAATAAATTTGGCACATTTTTGGCTGTTGTTCAGACAGATGTTAGGATCTACACCTGCTATGAGGAATTGTAGATTTCTGCTATGATTTACGTGAATTTCTGGCATTAATTATAGTAAGGTTGTTGCACCGATGGTAACCCTGCCGCCTCCTACCTAACCTAGCCAACTTTTTAAAAGTGGGGAGAGGAGTGAAAAGTCACAAATTTGAAGCAAATGTGAATTGCGCCGAATTTTGTGACTTTTTAACACCAGAAAACTGTTGTAAATTGTGTAATAAATTCCCCTCAATCTGTTTTACAGCATGAAGTTAAGATTCCCGGATTAGGGTCAATGTAGTGCACTTGGAGCTTAGCTGTAAAATAGCACTGGATGGAAATATAATATTGAATAGAGAATCATGAATGGATAATAGGACTTTATTTGTATAAAAATTCTTCTGAATAAGAGATGATATAATATTGCATGTCAGATGGAAATGTAAACATAATATCAAATGTTCAATGTTTTACTATTATTTGCTGTAGATGAGGTTCTTCATTTGTGAGGTGACATCTTCAAGAATATTGTTGATAGAAGAAGAGCTCATGTGTCTAGACCTCCACCTTCTCCTGGTAGGGCCCTGATGTAATGCTGTGATATTGTACATAGGTTGGAGTCCCTCCAATGCCACATAGTATGGTTGGAAGTTCTTTAATGACCCCTTGACATGGAGACCTATTCCAGGTGTCTTCAGAGGAATCTAAGATATCTCCATTGGTTTCCAGAATACACCACGTGGTAGGCTTGAGGGTTGATTACAGAACTGGTCTGGACATAGACTGTCCCAACTCCATCAAGCCAGGCTGGAACTAATAGTTCGATTGTTGCTCTGCATAGTGGACAGGTGGTTTGTTCTTGCATCCATCTTCTGATGCACACCGTGTGAAAACTATGGGAGCATGATAAATTGGAAATATTCTCTCCTGGTGTATAGTCTTCTAAACAAACTGCACAGGAAGCAGGCTCTTCAGTGTCCAGGCTCATGGGGGATGGGACCGCATCTGGACTTCCATTGTCGCTATCTGGTGGAGTGACATTATCAGAAATCCAGCTTACAGGTGAATGGCTCCTGCGTTCGGCTCTAATAGGGGAGCGGCTCCTGTAATGATTTGGTCTCCTTCTTGTATGGCCCTGATATATAGAAGTCCTGCTTTCCTGATGGGACAATCGATTTCTTGTCCGATGGGCGATTGGCGAATCTGCCCGGAAACGCTCAGATGTTCCCATGTTAAGAGGTGGTGGATGCTCTGCTGCGTTTCCATCTGAGTCACCATTTACATGCTCGCTCGAAATGTTGCAGATTTTAGCAAGGGACCACAAATATTTGTGTCCCTTAAGGACACTGAACTATCAAGTGTCGCTTAAGAATACATTTTTCAAGACAAAAGACAAAACAAAATATTTGGATAAGATCCTGCAGTAGAGATGCTCACTAAATCACTTCTCCTTGGCAAGTGGTGTCCAGCACTAGCATTGGAACATTAGATGCATCGTACTTTGTGATGTAACGGAATGTTCTTCACCTGCTGCCCATACATTGCCACATCATCGGGTAATATGGCATATTAACACTACTAATTCCCTATCAAGTACATGGCACAGCTCACAGTAAAAATTATGGTCTAGCTACCCAGTCCTGTATCCCCTGTATTGTGTTAGTAGATAAGGCTACTGTCATATGCATTAATACTTAGCTGGCAGCCATCTTTATTATCGCATCATTTTCTCTAAGTATCATAACGCTCAACTGTCAATGTCACCTCTAATATTATCTTAACCCCTTAGAGTAAATATCTCTTGTTTCGTATCATGTAATTTTTAGGTCCAAACTTCTGTTCTGATTAATCTCTTAAAATATCTTTATAGTGGTCAAAGCTTAGTTTCTCTGATACAGAGCTCCACATCTCCTGTAAAGACATAGATGTAAAAGATAACAAGCTGGCTACCTGCAGCCGCCACTAGAGGGAGTATGGGAGATTACTGCATACTGTCTTATCATTGAGTTTATGTAGAAGAGAATGGAGTAAGGCCACATGCTCCCTCTAGTAGTATTTGCAGGCAGCCAGCAAGTAATATTTTAAAATGATGTCTATTCAGGGGAGTATTTGAATCTCTACATCAGAAAAACACTATAAACATATATTAAGAAATTAATCAGCATAGAATTTTTAACCTATTCAGATAAAAAAAAATGGTGTTCAATAGTGCACAGTCACTTTAAGAACTGAGCCAGTTTTGGCCTTAGCCACTTCCTGACCAGAGGCTTTACCCCTCTTCCTGACCAGGCCCATTTTCAAGTTTTAACCATGTGCCAACTTAAAAGCAAATTGTTCTTCTATTACTTTTCCAATCTACATGTATTTGGTCTTGTTTTTCTCAGACCATATTGGGCTTCCATATTGTATAAAAAAATAATAGATATATTTAACTTTTTAAAAATGTAAAAGGAAAAACTGGAAATAAATATAAAAAAGTGTGCATATGTAATTTTAGGTGATGTTTTATTTTACATCTGGTGCATGCCACTGGGTAAACACACCTAAATACATATTTGGCAACTTCTGCCCTCTTTAACGATACCAAATATGTGTGTATGTCTTACACGCTGTTTGCAAGGCAGAGCTTACTATGAATGGTGCGCAAACTGGCTTTTGGAGAGCAAATTTTCCAAAGCTGGGACCATAGCGATCTCTGTGCATGTGACAAGTGTGGTGGCCAAAGTCGCCGTGTAGCCCCAGCCTAAAAATGTACATTCTATCTATCTATCTATCTATCTATCTATCTATCTATCTATCTATCTATCTATCTATCTATCTATCTATCTATCTATCTGTCTGTCTGTCTGTCTGTCTGTCTGTCTGTCTTTCTGTCTGTCTGTCTGTCTGTCTGTCTGATCTATCCCATATCTATCTATCTATCTATCTATCTATCTATCTATCTATCTATCTATCTATCTATCTATCTATCTATCTATCTATCTATCTATCTATCTATCTATCTATTTTTTTGGGGTTAATAAGCCTTTAATAAACCTTATTATTACCTAATAGTTATTATATTCTATGGCCATACTGCCTTAATTTCATTTTTTTTCTCTCACTCCAATAGCTCCCCATATTGTTATTTTATGTTGTCACAGGCTCTGAGTACAATACTTTTAGACATGTTTCAGCACTGTGTGCAGGCACACACAGGATTAACGTCACAACCGGGCCATTGGACTTGTGCTGTTCAAGAGGCCAGTGAGTGTTGCTATGACACTCATAAACACTCCCTCACTCATGTATGAGCACTTGCCCTCTAGTAATATGGCCGCCGTGGATTCTTCCACTCTTCTGCACATGTGCACACATGTGAGCATCAACACAGCAATGTCCCATTGATTTCTCCCTTGCACAGGTGCATTAGTACTGTAACGATGTTGGGCGCGCTCCCATAGTAAACACTACCTACCATGCTGGATCATATGTGAGTCCTCCTCATTTGTATATTCACATAATAAGCACAGATGCACTTTATTACTTATTATCATAAAACAGACGCTACACTATACTATGAATGTTATTTCAGATCTATTTATATGCCATATATGCATAATTGTAATGTATATTACCCTTCTCACTGGGATGCTTGCAGGCAGCCACTATATAAACTGTCATTTGATATTTTACTTTATTGTACACTGATGATTGTAAATTGCTTATTCACTTGCTCATCCTTTATATACGTGTGTATATCCACTAACAAACTGCTTGAGAAAGGCTCAGGTTGTGTGAGCCGAAACGTCACACTTTTGTGGTCAATAAAGCACCCACTTTTTTCACTATAAGCCTTTGTGAGTGCTGCCTATTGACTGCTTTTTGTCTAGAGGGACTGTGGTCATGACCTGCCTAGGTAGAGTCGTGTGTTAACCTTAGACCATACTATCCCCCCCACCCCCACTTAGTAAAGACACATGACACCGAGGTTGGATGTGAAATGGCCACAGCAGCCGTTTATTAATTTCACAGTTTTATAAAAACAATTTAAATCCGAAACATTCGGATAACTAGTTAGGAATCCACCAGAGAATTCCTCCTAATAATTCACATGACCCAACATGGGTCAGAATCATAAATAACAATTAAACGTTAACATTAACCCGAGCAGAGGAAGTCCTTGAAGCCCCTTCAGATGTTCCTTATTAAGAACACACCGAATTAGCCATCTGCAAACCACCAATTACCTCCAGCCGTAAACCAGCTCGGAAGCACCGTTCACCTCTGCAGATGGCTCCAACCACTAGAAGTCCACTTCAAGGGGATAACACCCGATGAAGCCCTCAAGTGATATACCGACCACTAGAAGTCCACTTCAAAGGGATAACACCCGATGAAGCCTTCAAGTGATATACCTTCTACCAGAAGACCACTTCAAAGGGATAACACCCGATGAAGTCTTCAACCATGTACCTTTTTTGGGGGACGCATACCCCCGATGCGACCCCCCCACCATTTTGTACTGACTGGCCTCAAGGACACCCCCCGCCAGCTGCCATGACAACAGAACCTACTCCGGAAAAAAGAAAAACATGTTAAATAAGCACACAAATAAAACACGACGCTCATAGACGGACGTACATAAGACCTAAGGAGTAACAAACCAAGGGTGGGAGGGTGGGAGCTTACTTGCTTCTATGTTACTCCTCCCGCTGCTTCCGGCTCAATGCCGAGAAACAGCGGGAAGCGCAGTAACGGCCCCCCGTCCCCCTTAACTCCTCCCCGTCCCTCCTTCAGCTCCTTCCAACTCTCCCTCACCTAATTAACCCTTTCCCTACCAGGACGGTCATGTCGGCTTCCCTTCACCCTGCGGCTGCGTCCAGCCTCTTCTGTTCCCTAAGGCTTGCACCCCCTTTCATTTAAGCCTGTGCGTCTGGATTCTATCTATCTATCTATCTATCTATCTATCTATCTATCTATCTATCTATCAGATATATCTATAGATATGATGGATAGATATGAGAGAGATAGATATGACAATTAGAAGATAGATAGATAGATAGATACTGAGATAGATAGATAGATAGATAGATAGATAGATAGATAGATAGATAGATAGATAGATAGATAGATAGATACTGAGATAGATAGATAGATAGATAGATAGATAGATAGATAGATAGATAGATAGATAGATAGATAGATAGATAGATAGATAGGTAGATAGATAAATAGATTGATAGATAGGATGGATGGATATAGATAGCTAGATACAAATATACATTTTTTTTTAAATTATACACTGTTCTCCCTCTCCTGACAGCCTGCCAGGAGAGGGAGAAGTTAGAGGGGGAGTGCCACAAGGGGGGGGGAGGGGGTGCTGTGACGATGGGGAAAGTATAGTGATCATTGTGACAGTTGTCACAATTAGAGATGAGCGAACCGGGACAACCGAACCCGGTTTCGGTCCGAACATCGGGAAAAGTTCGGTTCGCAGCGAATCCGAACTTCACCGGGTTCGGCCGAACACGTTTTGACCGAACCCGGTCAAAAATATTATACAAATCGGCAGCCACTTGTCTCTATCAATCACTGATTTATTACATTAAAATTGTATTTTCCGCGCGCCGAGCATTGTACTGTCAAGGTTTCTGAAAAAGTTAGTGCAGCCCATTAACTCCCTGGACAGTACCATGCTCGGCGCACGGAAATTACAGGTTCGGTCCGAATCGAACATTTTCGTGAAATTCGGCGAACTAGCCGAACCAAACTTTTCATAAGTTCGCTCATCTCTAGTCACAATGATCACATGCCAGAGACCTCACTGATTGGTCTCTAGGCAGAGCTCCGTGATACAGCTGTCTCGAAACAGCTGTATCACGGAGCTAAATGACGCTTCAGACCGGCAAATAGGAACGACCCTGCAGAGTTAAATAAGGACCGCCCGGACGTTTTTAGTCTATGGGCGATCCGGAAGGACCAAAATATTTTATACGTTTACACTCCTTGGATTGTGTCAGCAATTACTTTTTTTTATTTTTAAGGCAAGGCATATTTTTGAGACATCATTTTTGGGTACATAGTATATGACCAAAAGCATGTGGACACCTGACCATCACGTCTGTGTGAGCTTGTTGGACATCTCATCACAATACCAAGGGCGTTAATATGGAGCTGGTCTCCCTTTTGCGGCTTTAACAGCTTCCACTCTTCTGAGAAGGCTTTCCACAAGATTTTGGAGTGTGTCTGGGAATTTGTGCCCATTCAGCGAAAAGATCATTTGTGAGGTCAGACACTGATGTTGGGATGTATCGCATTAAGCATTCCAATTCAACCCAAAGGTGTTGGATGGGATTGAGACAGGGCCGGCCTTAGGTTGGATGGCGCCCTTTGCAGGACTCTCTATTGCTGCCCTCCACAAACCAAAAATTAACCATATAAATATAGACACGCACATACTGGAACATATATACTGTACATAAATCAAGACATATTCAGACAAACAGGCAACTATATATAAGCACATTCTGGAATATATACATAAATAAAGGTAAATATATAGACAAACACACACACAGGGCCGCCATCAGAAATTTCAGGGCACCTTACAGTGAAATTGGTCAGGACCCCTGGGGGTTTACTGTTTGAGCCTTTAAAGCAGGGGTGGGGAACCATTTTTCTGCCAAGGGCCATTTGGATATTTATAACATCATTCGCAGGCCATACAAAATGATTAACTTAAAAATGACCCTGCTATATTTGGACAAACAATGAATTAACTCACCTCTAATGTGATGGCTGGAACTGCTTCTCTTTGGTGAAACGTCTGATAGATGGTCTGAGTAGGCTGTGGTTCGCGGCAAATTCATTTAGGTCCTAACTCTACTTGAGGCCTTAGCTAAATTTTAGGAGCAGGAGGAGGGCGGATGGAGCCAAGTTTTGTCATTCACTACTAGTAAATGAAGCGGCGGTCTGGATGAGGTCGGGGCGTGCGAGCACCAGGGATGAACCAATCCAATCACCTAACCTGTCACTTGACCTCGCGTCACTCTAGCAGTACATTGAGTGACTATGGCCGGATGCATGATGCCTCACATTGAGTGTACAATCCCATGAATATGAGATCAGACCGCAGAATGCTGCATCCATGCAGGTGCCAGGTACTGCTTTAACAGAACTGTGCCCCTTATAGGGGTGTCCTACAATTAAACAGATCGTAAAATTACAGTAAGTAGGAGTCTGACCACTGTGACCCCCACCATTACTGAGAACAGTGAATGGGAACTCTGCTCTTTCCAGTGACTGCATGCACGTGGCTAATTCTCTGGCCTGAAATAGAGACTTTTGGCTCTTTGTTCTTGGTAACTGTGGGGTGCCGGAGGGCCAGAACAATTGATTTTGTGGGCCTTATACGGCCCTTGGGTCTGACATTCCCCACCCCTGCATTAAAGTGAGGGAAGTGAGCAGAATGGTCGGCGGGAAGCATAGTAAGCAGCGACCACTGGGGAATGTGGTCAAAGGGGTTTTCTGAGATATTAAAATTAGTTTAACAGGACTTTAGGTTGAAAATAGTTCAAATTGTAATGTACTTATCTTAGTAATTCTTTGCCATTCCCGCATTTGCCTGTCCCTAGTCATCTCTGTTTACCTTGCATACATGTGATTGTGGCAGCCAGTCACCACTGTACTAAGTAAGGGTACCTGAGGTGTGGGAATAGCACTGTATTTACAGTAAACACAAATACAATTAGGTTTATTTTTAAAGTTCTAGCCCTATTGAACCTTTTAAATGGAATCTGTCACCAGATTTGTGCTGCCCTATCCTAGTGCCGGAATCCCTGATTTTAGGGAGGTGTCACTTGTCAATATGGTCATTGGTAATGACTCATTATTGATAATAATAACCTAAAAAGGAGTCAACATACCACTACTTACTATAAAACGTATACATTTTATTGTGTAAAAATACATAAAGGCTATTACATAAAAAAGTTACAGAGATGTCAGCGACAACAGTGTGTGAAGATGGAAGCCAGACAGCATAAATCTGAAATGATAATATGCATGTAATACATATATGGCAAGAAACGAGGATATGGATGTATAAATACAAAATGTATATAAGAGTTTTCATTGAAATAATGATAGGGAAGTCATTTATGTGATAGCCCAGGTAAAGCTCACAAACATATGATGACATGTGTTGGTAGTACATGTCAGGCCACCACCCACCAAACACAAGGTATGGTAGGTGAAGTAGCTGGACAATGCCAGTAACATAAACACAGAGGTACAAAATACAACATATCCTGAATACCAAATAACAGTCTTACCCATGGCACAGTGTCCGGCTGTCTGGCGTCACACTGCAACGCACGTTTCGGCGGAAGCCTTCTTCTGGGGGATCTTTCACGACATACTGTTGCAGTGTTACATGAGGTACAGAAAGCAGCGGATTACAGACCCAGTGCTATATAGTATTTACTTATATAATTGACAAATACGAAGAGCAGATAAGGCCCATGGAGTAGATTTATTAAGACTGGCCTTATAAACGTCAGTCAAACAGAAGAGCGTAGAAGAAAAATGCACAACATTTATTAAGAGGCATGTAAGAGAATTAAATATGGGTGGACGGAGTGTTTCTGTGAATGTAATTGTAATTTTACTTTGTGTGTCTTCTGCTTATCCTGTCAATTGTTAGTGTCTCCTGTGTCTCTAGTTTCTGCATGTGCAGCCTCCATGTTGGTGAAGCCTATGATCTGATTGGATGAAACTTGCCAACTGAAAAAGGATTTGAATTGATACCAGTAGCGGGAGAAGGGAGGATGTGCTGGCTAGGTCTGGGTATATAGTAAAGTGTCATGAAGTACCTCAACCCCTCCAGTAACAGGACGAGCAGCGGTGGCATAATATCTAAGGACAGAAGCCGTTTGTAATCGGCTGCCGATGGCGATTTTTTTCTCCATGGACACTAAGGGATCGTGCACATTTTATTAACAACTGAACATGGCTGTAAAGGATGTACAACTTGCGTAAAGCGCCTATAGAAGTGAGCTGTGTATCTGTCCCTAAATCTACAGACTGTGACTGCAGCCATTTATGTCTCAAGCATCTGTCATGTTTCATGTGGATGTCCCCGCATCTTGGATAGCAGATCATACTCCAATAAATAGTTTGTGTGACCACTGGATTTTTTTGTGAGAGGACTCAATAGTATAAGAGTGAGGAGATACTCTTTAAACAGCCCCTTTACAGGCACACACCTTATTAATAAATTTGGCACATTTTTGGCTGTTGTTCAGACAGATGTTAGGATCTACACCTGCTATGAGGAATTGTAGATTTCTGCTATGATTTACGTGAATTTCTGGCATTAATTATAGTAAGGTTGTTGCACCGATGGTAACCCTGCCGCCTCCTACCTAACCTAGCCAACTTTTTAAAAGTGGGGAGAGGAGTGAAAAGTCACAAATTTGAAGCAAATGTGAATTGCGCCGAATTTTGTGACTTTTTAACACCAGAAAACTGTTGTAAATTGTGTAATAAATTCCCCTCAATCTGTTTTACAGCATGAAGTTAAGATTCCCGGATTAGGGTCAATGTAGTGCACTTGGAGCTTAGCTGTAAAATAGCACTGGATGGAAATATAATATTGAATAGAGAATCATGAATGGATAATAGGACTTTATTTGTATAAAAATTCTTCTGAATAAGAGATGATATAATATTGCATGTCAGATGGAAATGTAAACATAATATCAGATGTTCAATGTTTTACTATTATTTGCTGTAGATGAGGTTCTTCATTTGTGAGGTGACATCTTCAAGAATATTGTTGATAGAAGAAGAGCTCATGTGTCTAGACCTCCACCTTCTCCTGGTAGGGCCCTGATGTAATGCTGTGATATTGTACATAGGTTGGAGTCCCTCCAATGCCACATAGTATGGTTGGAAGTTCTTTAATGACCCCTTGACATGGAGACCTATTCCAGGTGTCTTCAGAGGAATCTAAGATATCTCCATTGGTTTCCAGAATACACCACGTGGTAGGCTTGAGGGTTGATTACAGAATTGCTCTGGACATAGACTGTCCCAACTCCATCAAGCCAGGCTGGAACTAATAGTTCGATTGTTGCTCTGCATAGTGGACAGGTGGTTTGTTCTTGCATCCATCTTCTGATGCACACCGTGTGAAAACTATGGGAGCATGATAAATTGGAAATATTCTCTCCTGGTGTATAGTCTTCTAAACAAACTGCACAGGAAGCAGGCTCTTCAGTGTCCAGGCTCATGGGGGACGGGACCGCATCTGGACTTCCATTGTCGCTATCTGGTGGAGTGACATTTTCAGGAATCCAGCTTACAGGTGAATGGCTCCTGCGTTCGGCTCTAATAGGGGAGCGGCTCCTGTAATGATTTGGTCTCCTTCTTGTATGGCCCTGATATATAGAAGTCCTGCTTTCCTAATGGGACAATCAATTTCTTGTCCGATGGGCGATTGGCGAATCTGCCCGGAAACGCTCAGATGTTCCCATGTTAAGAGGTGGTGGATGCTCTGATGCGTTTCCATCTGAGTCACCATTTACATGCTCGCTCGAAATGTTGCAGATTTTAGCAAGGGACCACAAATATTTGTGTCCCTTAAGGACACTGAACTATCAAGTGTCGCTTAAGAATAAATTTTTCAAGACAAAACAAAATATTTGGATAAGATCCTTCAGTAGAGATGCTCACTAAATCACTTCTCCTTGGCAAGTGGTGTCCAGCACTAGCATTGGAACATTAGATGCATCGTACTTTGTGATGTAACGGAATGTTCTTCACCTGCTGCCCATACATTGCCACATCATCGGGTAATATGGCATATTAACACCTATTAATTCCCTATCAAGTACATGGCACAGCTCACAGTAAAAATTATGGTCTAGCTACCCAGTCCTGTATGCCCTGTATTGTGTTAGTAGATATGGCTACTGTTATATGCATTAATACTCAGCAGAAAAATATTACACAAGTCACGTAATGTGAGATAACATCATCTTGACATGTAGGCATAAAACAAAAGATATTGGAATTACACATAGAATAATATGAAAAATTAAACAATTGTTCATCCTTCCTTATTAACCCCTCCTGTTTTTTATATTCATTCTCATTGTCCAGCTACTTCACTTGGTGTTTCCATCAAATGGGACCTAGGTCCATTCACCAGTAAATGATCTTGAATATTACTTCAGGACATAGGGTATTGGTCGTCAAAACGTTTCAGCTTAGGTTTGTGATGAACAATCTTTTTGGTCTTCTTACATATCATTGGTACTAAATAAATGACTAGTTTAACAAATATGTCTAAAACTATTATAATGAGTAGTATGTGTAAAATCCCCTGTATTATTCCTGCAATCCATCCTCCTATACCCTTAAACCAATTTGCATGGTTCAAGAATGAGAAGGTGTTTCCCCACCAGCTGTCCTCATTATCTTTATGTTCCTTTAGCCATTTCTCTCTGAAGTCAGCTACTTTTGTTATGGTAGCTTTAATATGGAGGCTTCCTGCAGGAAAGGTATTCCACCAGATTTAATGTGCATACAGCTGCAGGATGTGAAGCTACGATAACAGGCAAGGTCCACTCTCGCAGAAGCCCAAGGCATCTGTGCCACCTTTAGGGCTGGACCTCTCCTGTTAAACAACATCCACAGCTCTTCCATCCATGCCTCTACAGACAAGGGCACATTTTTATCCTTGTTTTTCCCTGTCAGGGTATTAATTACAGTATTATTACACAGTTCTCTTATTTCATTCAAGGTGACGGGGATGGCAAGGTAGGGCATACTTTTGGAGTTAACAGGGCAGGAGTACAAATCCAACAATCAGTCAGGTTATCCTGGCCCTTCAAGGCCTGATATAAAACTTGGTGGTGCTTGATGAATGTATTGTCCCAATCTCCTTATTTAGGTAAGGTGGCAGTGTGTTGACTAGCATCAGGTTCAGGAGTGTCACTACCAGGTACCACATCTTGGGTCAGTATCTTCTTGCAGTGGCTAGCGTGTATCCAAGTGGCTCTTCCTTGGAGTTTTACTGAAGTAGCGGTCACCAGCTGCACTTGATGAGGTGTTGTATAGCGAGGCTGTAGGCTGGTGCGATCGTGGATCTTTACCACAACCTAATCTCCTGGTTGCAAGGAGTGGGTTCCTGCAAGAGAGTTAGGATCTGGAATAGAAGACAGTGTCAATTTCTGAACTCTTTCGAGTCGTTTATGTAAGGCCATCAGATATTGTGTCATTTTATCATAATTACTCTGCAATTGTTGGGAAAATATAAACCAGTCTTTGGAGGACACCCAAAAAGAATCTCAAAAGGGGAGAGTTGATCCTTTCCCCTTGGGGTGTTTCTTACAGAAAACAGGGCCATAGGCAAGCATTTAGTCCATGGCAATGAAGTCTCATCCATGGCTTTCTGAATTTTCAATTTCAATGTTCCATTTAACCTTTCTACTTTGCCGCTACTCTGCAGATGGTGTGGGGTTTGAAATGCTTGCTCGATTCCTAGGCTTAAGATCTTCCCCAGTAACTCCTGAGTAAAATGTGTTCCTCTATCGCTTTCTATGGTCTCTGGGACACCATACCTGCATACTATTTCATTTAGTAGCTTATCCGCTGTGCTAGTAGCATTTGCTTTTGATACTGGGAAGGCTTCAGGCCATCCTGAAAACAAATTAATACAGACTAGGACATATTTATATGACCCCACCTGAGGTAGCTGTATGTAGTCCACCTGCAGTTTCTGAAAGGGGTAGTAGGACTTGGGTGTGTGTTTTGCTGGTGTTTTCACTACCTCTCCTGGGTTGTGCCATGCACAGATCATGCAGCTTTGTACATATTTTGCTGCAGCATGCTGGAATCCTGGGGTGTGCTGGGTTCTAAGTACTAATTGACTCATGGTGTAAAGGATCTGCCAGGCACAGCTTCTGTGTATACGCCCATAGGTAATCAGTCTGCACCTGCTTCTGTGTCTGTGGGACTGACTCCATCTTCCACCACTCAGGATGGCAGGCTTAGGAGTGAGAGAGCTTATCACAGCCTGGCCAGACGGAGCTAGCTCCCGCCCTCTGTCTATTTATACCTGCCTTTCCTGTTCCTCCTTGCTTGTGATTCTTCTCGTGTGGTTTCCTGGCCCTGCTGCAGCTTCTGAACTATTTGACCCTGCTTCATACTGACCCTGGCTTACTGATTACTCTCCTGCTCTGCGTTTGGTACCTCGTACACTCCTGGTTTGACTCGGCTTGTTCACTACTCTCCTGCTAAGCGTTTGGTACCTCGTACACTCCTGGCTCGTTCACCACTCTTGTTGCTCATGGTGTTGCCGTGGGCAACTGCCCCATTTCCCTTAGCTTTGTGTACCCTTGTCTGTTCGTCTGTCGTGCAATTACCGAGCGTAGGGACCGTCGCCCAGTTGTACCCCATCGCCTAGGGCGGGTTGTTGCAAGTAGGCAGGGACTGAGTGGCGGGTAGATAAGGGCTCACTTGTCTGTTTCCCTACCCCCATCATTACACATGGCTCCTTTAGAGCAGTGTGTCAGCCCATGTGCCAGGGCACACATCATAGGAAACAAGCTTTGGGGCAGGCATACATTACCCTTTACACGCCATAGCCCTCCTTCACCTTTAACAGCCCCCACCTCCTGCCACAATTTATGTTCAGGGGCTGGTGCTTGGGTTTGGAGAGCACATAGCAATTCCTCAGTGACAGGGGCCACCTGTTGGACCGTGAGCACAGGGAGGGTAGCAGCGGCGGCTACTTTTGCTGCTTGGTCGGCCAGTGCATTGCCTTCTGACTGGCTATCACCATTTTGGGTTTGCTTGTACCTTTATTATTGCTACCTTTTTAGGCAGCTGTAGGGACTCTAACAGTGATTTCACTGCATCTGCATTTTTTATAGCTTTACCAGCTGAGGTTAGGGAACCTCTAGTTCTTCATATAGTCCCAAAGTCATGGGCTACTCCAAAATCTTACCTGGAGTCTGTATATATATTTACACACAACCCTTTACCCAACTTACACGCTTCAGTGAGTGCTCTTAGTTCCGCCTCCTGTGCGGAGCTACTGAAGGGTAGGGACTGTTGTGTGACTGGCTTACCATTGTGGACTACCGCATACCCAGTGAGAAAATGTCCTTTGTCTTCACTCCAGTATCGTGATCCATCTACAAAATACTCAGCATCAGGGTTAGTGAGTGCAGCATCAAATACATTAGACATGCCTTTTGCTTCTATCTCAACTTCTATCTCAACTAAACTTTGATAGTCATGTTCATGTAGATCACTATCTTTATCACTATCCCCCTTTTGGTCCAAATTCAGAGGAAGTAAGGTAGCTGGATTTAAGACCACACAATGTTTTATAGTAATGTTTGTGGAGAGAAGAGTGAGCTCAATCTTTGTGAGTTGTGCAACAGACAAATGCTTGGTTTTTACAGTTCTCATGAGCTCATGTACGGCGTGGGGTACCTGTTTCCTGAGTGCATATTTCAACAGAGACACAACACAAAAGCAAATATTGCAATAGACAAGTGGTGGAGTATTTGGGGGACTACTTATCCAACAGCTCTTTCATTGTACGGGTGACAATATCAGGGGAATTTGCTGTACCCTGGGGAAGCACCATCCAGAACAATCTGGAGACAGAGGGATATAGAAAAATACACAATTATCAGTTTCCTTTCCAATAAATTAGCAATGTCATTTATGCAGACCGTGCTAGTTGTATTTCATTTGAGGAAAAGAGAGCAGCAATTTGCTTCCTTCTAACATTCTCCCCTGTGTTTCACAACTTCCTTTATTTTTTTGTAGAACTAGAAGCCCCAGCAAACCAAAATGCTGAAAGAATACTGATGTATTTATAACTCTAAAACCTGACCTTACAGAGATAACTTTAATTATTTAACCCTTATAGATAAGGTACATTAAAAAAAAGAAAAACCCAGTCTATTTACACAATCTTGTACTTCAATTCAATGTTCTAGGACTTTTTACACAATATTTTTACATATAATAACAATGATTTAAAGTTCAATTAATTCAGTTCTCAATCTGGATTGAGAAAAACATCTTACATCAAACAGTACACAATTTCATTTGCTCCTCAGACTAGTCTGCGACACACACACTGTATACACGGACACACACACACACTGTATATATGTCTACATCATACTTCTGGTCCTAAACCACATTACTCACTACAATATCAGTAGTCAGTTCATTGTTTTTTAACCATTTAGCATTCTGTTCTATGAAAGTTTTTCATCTTGAACTATATAAACAACCTCCTTTTGACATTTCTGATCATTTTAACATTCTGACAGAACCTACTACCACCTCCTATGATTGGCAATAGACTCTTTCCACTGTTCTTCATTTAACATACCATTACTTCCTATCTTCATTTGTTTAAATATTATTTTACCGTTTTTGACCACTTCCTCACCTTTCATCAAGCGTTCCACACAAACCCACTCACATAATTTTAAACATCCTTTTGCAATCTTTCACGACATTTTTTCCTTTCAAACTTTCTACTATATTGCAGGCTGATACCCATGCCCCAGGATCGCCCCGGTGGGCAGTCTTACTATCTCCTGGCCCCATTTCTTAGGGATCACAGTTCCTTTCTGCAAAAAGAACTGACCTTGTGAGGATCTTACTGTCCTTCACATTCTAGTGGTTTACCACTGCTCATACAATCATACCAGACCAACTGGAATACTGGAATCTCTGTGCGGGGACACAATTACCCAGAGTCTTACCGGATATTCTGGCAGAGTATTTGAAACAGTCACGTAATGTAAGGTAACAGCATCTTGACATGTAGGCATAAAACAAAAGATATTGGAATTACACATAGAATAATATAAAAAAATTAAACAATTGTTAATCCTTCCTTATTATATCTATCTATCTATCTATCTATCTATCTATCTATCTATCTATCTATCTATCTATCTATCTATCTATCTATCTATCTATCTATCTATCTATCTATCTATCTATCTATTTTTTCGGGGTTATATAGCCTTTAATAAACCTTATTATTACCTAATAGTTATTATATTCTATGGCCATACTGCCTTCATTTAATTATTTTTTTCACTCCAATAGCTCCCCGTATTGTTATTTTATGCTGTCACAGGCTCTGAGTACAATACTTTTAGACATGTTTCAGCACTGTGTGCAGGCACACACAGGATTAACGTCACAACTGGGCCATAGGACTTGTGCTGTTCATGAGGCCAGTGAGTGTTGCTATAAGCACTTGCCCTCTAGTAATATGGCCGCCGTGGATTCTTCCACTCTTCTGCACATGTGCACACATGTGAGCATCAACACAGCAATGTCCCATTGATTTCTCCCTTGCACAGGTGCATTAGCACTGTAACGATGTTGGGCGCGCTCCCATAGTAAACACTTCCTACCATGGTGGATCATATGTGAGTCCTCCTCATTTGTATATTCACATATATTCATATAATTAGATGATAGATAGATAGATAGATAGATAGATAGATAGATAGATAGATAGATAGATAGATAGATAGATAGATAGATAGATAGATAGATAGATAGATAGATAGATAGATAGATAGATAGAAATATACATATTTTTTTTATTATACACTGTTCTCCCTCTAGTGACAGCCTGCCAGGAGAGGGAGAAGTTAGAGGAGGAGTGCCACGAGGATGGGGGGGGGGGGCACGAGGGGGGTCCGTGAGGGGGGGCGGGGGTGCCGTGACGATGGGGAAAGTATAGTGTTCATTGTGACAGTTGTCACAATGATCACATGCCCAGAGACCTCACTGATTGTTCTCTAGGCAGAGCTCCATGATACAGCTGTATCACGGAGCTAAATGACACTTCAGACTGGCAATCAGGCTATCTCTGCAGAATGTTCTGGAACGGCCCTGCAGAGTTAATTAACCCCTATCCGCACCAGGACGTAACTGTACGTCGTTGCGGGAAGTTACTTCCCGCACGAGGACGTACAGTTACTGAGTTAATCCCGGTGCACACTGTCGGCGACAGTGTGCACCGGGAACCAGGAGGTCAGCTGTCGCCGACAGCTAACACTCCCCTCTTGCCGGCCAGCGGTCCTTTGCCGCTGATTTCGGCGCATTAACCCCTTAAATTCGGCGATCGGGTGCAATCGCCGAATTTTAGGGGTTTCTAACATATCGGCAGACCCCCGTCCGAAATCGCGGGGTCTGCCGATAGTTAGTATGGCAAACGGAAGCCAAACAATGGCTTCCGGGTCTGCCATGGACAGAAGCCCATCAGGACCAACCTTCGGCTGGTCCTGATAGGCTTCCTGTCAGAGTGACAGGAAGTCACTGTGTCGTTCCCGATGCACACTGTCGGCGACAGTGTGCATCGGGAACTTGGAGATCAGCTGTCCCCGACAGCGGACACTCTCCAGTGTTGCCGATCAGCGGCTCATCGCCGCTGATTTCGGCAATTAACCCGTTACATGCGGGGCTCGATTGCAATCTCCGCATGTAGCGGGTTTGTAGCGCATCAGCAGCCCCCATGCAATCGTGGGGGCTTCTGATGCTTGTGATGGCACCTGGGGGCCAGACAACGGCCCCCAGGTCTGCCATGTATGTCAGCCTATGAGGATCAGCCTCTGCTGATCCTCGTAGACCAACTGTCAAAGTGACTGTGACGTCACACTGACAGTTGGAATACATTACACTACCTAGGTAGTGTAATGTATTCTAGCAGCGATCAGAGCTGCAGGTCAAAAAAAGAAAGTGTAAAAAGTAAAAAAAAAAGTTAACAAACAAAAATATAAAGTGTAAAAAGTAAAAAAAAGTTAATAAAAATGTTTTATAAAAGTGTAAAAATAAAAGGTTTTGTTTTCCTATAATAAATCATTTATTATAGGGAAAAAATGAAAACGTTAAAAAAAAGTACACATATTTGGTATCGCCGCGTTCGTAACGACCCAATCTATGAAACTATAATGTTAATTTTTCCGCACGGTGAACGCCACAAACAAAATAAACTGAAAACTGTCAGCATCGCTATTTTTTGGTCACCACCCCTCCCAAGATATAGAATAAAAAGTGATCAAAAAGTTTCATTTACCCCAAAATGGTACCAATAAAAACTACAACCCGTCCCGCAAAAAACAAGACCTCCCACAGCTTTTTTGACGAAAAAATAAAAAAGTTACGGCTCAGAATAGCGTGTCCCAGAAAATAAATTATTTTATAGAAACTTCATTTTATTGTGCAAACGCTGCAAAACTTAAAAAAAAACTATACACATATGGTATCGGCGTAATCGTACCGACCGGCAGAATAAATTAAAACGTAATTTATTGAGCACGGTGAACGCTGTAATAAATAAAGAATTTAAAGCGCCAAAATCGCTGTTTTTTGGTCACCCTAGCTCTAAAAAACATCCTGAGGGGCCAAAATGCTCACTATACCCCTAGAAAAATTCCTTGAGGGGTGTAGATTCCAAAATAGGGTGACTTTTGGGGGGTTTCCACTGTTTTGGTCCCTCCGGGGCGTTGCAAACCCGACATGGCACTGAAAACCAATCCAGCAAAATCTGCTTCCAAAATCCAAAAGGCGCTCCCTCCCTTCTGAGCCCTGCTGTGGGTCCAAACATCAGTTTACGACCACATATGGGGTATTGCCGTAATCGGGAGAAATTGCTTTACAAATGTTGGGCGGCTTTTTCTCCTTTATTCCTTGTAAAAATGAAAAAATTCTATGTTTCCACAGAAATATAGGTGATTTTCATCTTCACAGACTAATTCCACTAAATTCTGCAAAAAAACTGTGGGGTCAAAATGCTAACTATACCCCTAGAAAAATGCCTTGAGGGGTGTAGTTTCCAAAATGGGGTCACTTTGGGGGGGGTTTCGGCTGTTTAGGTACCACAAGACCTCCTCAAACCGGACATGGTGCCTAAAATATATTCCTAAAAAAAGGAGGCCCCGAAATCCACTAGCTGCTCCTTTGCTTCTGAGGCCTGTGCTTCAGTCCATTAGGACACTAGGGCCACATGTTGGATATTTCTAAAATCTGCAGAATCTGGGCAATAAATATTGAGTTGCGTTTCCCTGGTAAAACCTTCTGTGTTACAGATTTTTTTTTATTACAAATGAATTTCGGCAAAAAAAATGAAATTTGCAAATTTCACCTCTACTTTGCCTTAATTCCTGTGAAACGCCTAAAGGGTTAAAATATTTTCTGAATGTGGTTTTGAATACCTTGAGGGGTACAGTTTTCAAAATGGGGTGATTTATGGGGACTTTCTAATATATAAGGCCCTCAAAGCCACTTCAGAACTGAACTGGTCCCTGAAAAAATAGCCTTTTGAAATTTTATTGAAAATATGAGAAATTGCTGCTAAATTTCTAAGCCTTGTAACGTCCTAGAAAAATAAAAGTACGTGAAAAAAATGATGCAAACATAAAGTAGACATATAGGAAAAGGTAACTAGTAACTATTTTGTGTGGTATTACTATCTGTTTCACAAGCAAATACATTTAAATTTAGAAAAATGCTAATTTTTGCACATTTTTGCTAAAATTTGAAGTTTTTCACAAATAAATATTGAATTTATCGACCAAATTTTTTCACTAACATAAAGTACAATATGTCACGAGAAAACAATCTCAGAATCGCTTGGATAGGTAAAAGCATTCCGGAGTTATTACCACATAAAGTGACACATGTCAGATTTGAAAAAATAGGCTGTGTCCTGAAGGCCAAAACAGGCTGTGTCCTAAAGGGGTTAAGGACTGCCTGGACGTTTATAGTCTATGGGCGGTCTGGATGTGGTTAATGACCAAAATATTTTTTTTGTTTACCCTCCTTGGGTTGTGTCAGCAATTACTTTTTTTTATTTTTAAGGCAAGGCATATTTTTGAGACGTCATTTTTGGGTACATAGTATATGACCAAAAGCATGTGGACACCTGACCATCACATCGATGTGAGCTTGTTGAACATCTCATCACAAAACCATGGGCGTTAATATGGAGCTGGGCTCCCTTTTGCGGCTTTAACAGCTTCCACCCTTCTGAGAAGGCTTTCCACAAGATTTTGGAGTGTGTCTGGGAATTTGTGCCCATTCAGCGAAAAGATCATTTGTGAGGTCAGACACTGATGTTAGGACAATAAATTCTGTCTTGCATTAAGCATTCCAATTCAACCCAAAGGTGTTCGATGGGATTGAGACAGGGCCGGCCTTAGGTAGGATGGCGCCCTGTGCAGGACTCTCTATTGCTGCCCTCCACAAACCAAAAATTAACCACATAAATATAGACACGCACATACTGGAACATATACAGTGGAGGAAATAAGTATTTGATCCCTTGCTGATTTTGTAAGTTTGCCCACTGTCAAAGACATGAACAGTCTAGAATTTTTAGGATAGGTTAATTTTACCAGTGAGAGATAGATTATATATAAAAAAAAAAAGAAAATAACATTGTCAAAATTATATATATTTATTTGCATTGTGCACAGAGAAATAAGTATTTGATCCCCTACCAACCATTAAGAGTTCAGCCTCCTCCAGACCAGTTACACGCTTCAAATTAACTTGGTGCCTGCATTAAAGACAGCGGTCTTACATGGTCACCTGTATAAAAGACTCCTGTCCACAGACTCAATTAATCAGTCTGACTCTAACCTCTACAACATGGGCAAGACCAAAGAGCTTTCTAAGGATGTCAGGGACAAGATCATAGACCTGCACAAGGCTGGAATGGGCTACAAAACCATAAGTAAGACGCTGGGTGAGAAGGAGACAACTGTTGGTGCAATAGTAAGAAAATGGAAGACATACAAAATGACTGTCAATCGACATCGATCTGAGGCTCCATGCAAAATCTCACGTCGTGGGGTATCCTTGATCCTGAGGAAGGTGAGAGCTCAGCCGAAAACTACACGGGGGGAACTTGTTAATGATCTCAAGGCAGCTGGGACCACAGTCACCAAGAAAACCATTGGTAACACAGTACGCCGTAATGGATTAAAATCCTGCAGTGCCCGCAAGGTCCCCCTGCTCAAGAAGGCACATATACAGGCCCGTCTGAAGTTAGCAAATGAACATCTGGATGATTCTGAGAGTGATTGGGAGAAGGTGCTGTGGTCAGATGAGACTAAAATTTAGCTCTTTGGCATTAACTCAACTCGCCGTGTTTGGAGGAAGAGAAATGCTGCCTATGACCCAAAGAACACCGTCCCCACTGTCAAGCATGGAGGTGGAAACATTATGTTTTGGGGGTGTTTCTCTGCTAAGGGCACAGGACTACTTCACCGCATCAATGGGAGAATGGATGGAGCCATGTACCTTCAAATCCTGAGAGACAACCTCCTTCCCTCCACCAGGACATTAATAATGGCTCGTGGCTGGGTCTTCCAGCACGACAATTACCCGAAACATACAGACAAGGCAACAAAGGAGTGGCTCAAAAAGAAGCACATTTAGGTCATGGAGTGGCCTAGCCAGTCTCCAGACCTTAATCCCATCGAAAACTTATGGAGGGAGCTGAAGATCCGAGTTGCCAAGCGACAGCCTCGAAATCTTAATGATTTACAGATGATCTGCAAAGAGGAGTGGGCCAAAATTCCATCTAACATGTGTGCAAACCTCATCATCAACTACTAAAAATGTCTGACTGCTGTGCTTGCCAACAAGGGTTTTGCCACCAAGTATTAAGTCTTGCTTGCCAAAGGGATCAAATACTTATTTCTCTGTGCACAATGCAAATAAATATATATAATTTTGACAATGTGATATTTTTATATTTTTTTTATATAATCTATCTCTCACTGGTAAAATTAACCTAGCCTAAAAATTCTAGACTGTTCATGTCTTTGACAGTGGGCAAACGTACAAAATCAGCAAGGCATCAAATACTTATTTCCTTCACTGTATACTTTACATAGATCAAGACATAGACAGCGAAAAGATCATTTGTGAGGTCAGATCAGGTCAACTGATGTTGGGACAATAAATTCTGTCTTGCATTAAGCATTCCAATTTAACCCAAAGGTGTTAGATGGAATTGAGACAGGGCCGGCCTTAGGTAGGATGGCGCCCTGTGCAGGACTCTCTATTGCTGCCCTCCACAAACCAAAAATTAACCACATAAATATAGACACGCACATACTGGAACATATATACTGTACATAGATCAAGACATATTCAGACAAACAGGCAACTATATATAAGCACATTCTGGAATATATTTGGATATTTATAACATCATTCGCGGGACATACAAAATGATCAACTAAAAATTATCCTGCTATATTTGGTCAAACATTGAATTAACTCACCCCTAATGTGATGGCTGTAACTGCTTCTCTTTGGTGAAACGTCTGTTAGATGGTCTGAGTAGGCTGTGGTTCGCGGCAAATGCATTTAGGTCCTAACTCTACTTGAGGCCTTAGCTAAATTTTAGGAGCAGGAGGAGAGCGGACAGAGCCAAGTTTTGTCATTCACTACTAGTAAATGAAGCGGCGGTCTGGATAAGTACGGGTCGTGCGGGCACCAGGGATTGACCAATCCAGTCACCTGACCTGTCACTTGACCTCACGTACCTGAGGTGTCGGAATAGCACTGTAATTACAGTAAACACAAATACAATTAGGTTTATTTTTAAAGTTCTAGCCCTATTGAACCTATTTTA
This sequence comes from Rhinoderma darwinii, assembly GCF_050947455.1. NCBI lineage: Eukaryota > Metazoa > Chordata > Amphibia > Anura > Rhinodermatidae > Rhinoderma > Rhinoderma darwinii. Next base: position 168,553,923 of record NC_134689.1, read on the forward strand.
AATGGAATCTGTCACCAGATTTGTGCTGCCCTATCCTAGTGCCGGAAACCCTGATTTTAGTAGGGTGTCACTTGTCAATATGGTCATTGGTAATGACTCATTATTGATAATAATATCCTAAAAAGGAGTCAACATACCACTACTTACTATAAAACGTATACATTTTATTGCGTAAAAATACATAAAGGCTATTACATAAAAAAGTTACAGAGATGTCAGCGACCACAGTGTGTGAAGATGGAAGCCAGACAGCATAAATGTGAAATGATAATATGCATGTAATACATATATGGCAAGAAACGAGGATATAGATGTATAAATACAAAATGTATATAAGAGTTTTACTTGAAATACTGATAGGGAAGTCACTTATGTGATAGCCCAGGTAAAGCTCACAAACATATGATGACATGTGTTAGTAGCACATGTCAGGCCGTCACCCACCAAACACAAGGTATGGTAGGTGAAGTAGCTGGACAATGCCAGTCACATAAACACAGAGGTACAAAATACAACATATCCTGAATACCAAATAACAGTCTTTCCCATGGCACAGTGTCCGGCTGTCTGGCATCACACTGCAACGCAGGTTTCGGCGGAAGCCTTCTTCTGGGGGATCTTTCACGACAGACTGTTGCAGTGTTACATGAGGTACAGAAAGCAGCGGATTACAGACCCAGTGCTATATAGAATTTATATATATAATTCACAAATACGAAGAGCAGATAAGGCCCATGGAGTAGATTTATTAAGACTGGCCTTATAAACGTCAGTCAAACAGAAGAGCATTGAAGAAAAATGTACAACATTTATTAAGAGGCATGTAAGAGATACGTTAGGATCTACACCTGCTATGAGCAATTGTAGATTTCTGCTATGATTTACGTGAATTTCTGGCATTAATTATAGTAAGGTTGTTGCACCGATGGTAACCCTGCCACCTCCTACCTAACCCAGCCAACTTTTTAAAAGTGGGGAGAGGAGTGAAAAGTCACACATTTTAAAGCAAATGTGAAATGCGCCGAATTTTGGGACTTTTTAACACCAGTAAACTGTTGTATATCGAGTAAAAAATTCCCCTCAATGTGTTTTGCAACATGAAGGTAAGATTCCCGGATTAGGGTCAATGTAGTGCACTTGGAGCTTAGCTGTAAAATAGCACTCGATGGAAATATAATATTGAATTGAGAATCAGGAATGGATAATATAATTTTATATGTATAAAAATTCTTCTGAATAAAAGATGATATAATATTGCATGTCAGATGGAAATGTAAACATAATATCAGATGTTCAATGTTTTACTATTATTTGCTGTAGATGAGGTTCTTCATTTGTGAGGTGACATCTTCAAGAATATTGTTGATAGAAGAGCTCATTTGTCTAGACCTCCACCTTCTCCTGGTAGGGCCCTGATGTAATGCTGTGATATTGTACATAGGTTGGAGTCCCTCCAATGCCACATAGCATGGTTGGAAGTTCCTTAATGACCCCTTGACATGGAGACCTATTCCAGGTGTCTTCAGAGGAATCTAAGATATCTCCATTGGTTTCCAGAATACACCACGTGGTAGGCTTGAGGGTTGATTACAGAACTGGTCTGGACATAGACTGTCCCAACTCCATCAAGCCAGGCTGGAACTAATAGTTGGATTGTCGTTCTGCATAGTGGACAGGTGGTTTGTTCTTGCATCCATCTTCTGATGCACACCGTGTGAAAACTATGGGAGCATGATAAATTGGAAATATTCTCTCCTGGTGTATAGTCTTCTAAACAAACTGCACAGGAAGCAGGCTCCTCAGTGTCCAGGGCTCATGGGGGATGGGACCGCATCTGGACTTCCATTGTCGCTATCTGGTGGAGTGACATTTTCAGGAATCCAGCTTACAGGTGAATGGCTCCTGCGTTCGGCTCTAAAAGGGGAGCGGCTCCTGTAATGATTTGGTCTCCTTCTTGTATGGCCCTGATATATAGAAGTCCTGCTTTCCTGATGGGACAATCGATTTCTTGTCCGATGGGCGATTGGCGAATCTGCCCGGAAACGCTCAGATGTTCCCATGTTAAGAGGTGGTGGATGCTCTGCTGCGTTTCCATCTGAGTCACCATTTACATGCTCGCTCGAAATGTTGCAGATTTTAGCAAGGGACCACAAATATTTGTGTCCCTTAAGGACACTGAACTATCAAGTGTCGCTTAAGAATACATTTTTCAAGACAAAAGACAAAACAAAATATTTGGATAAGATCCTGCAGTAGAGATGCTCACTAAATCACTTCTCCTTGGCAAGTGGTGTCCAGCACTAGCATTGGAACATTAGATGCATCGTACTTTGTGATGTAACGGAATGTTCTTCACCTGCTGCCCATACATTGCCACATCATCGGTTAATATGGCATATTAACACTACTAATTCCCTATCAAGTACATGTCACAGCTCACAGTAAAAATTATGGTCTAGCTACCCAGTCCTGTATCCCCTGTATTGTGTTAGTAGATAAGGCTACTGTCATATGCATTAATACTTAGCTGGCAGCCATCTTTATTATCGCATCATTTTCTCTAAGTATCATAACGCTCAACTGTCAATGTCACCTCTAATATTATCTTAACCCCTTAGAGTAAATATCTCTTGTTTCGTATCATGTAATTTTTAGGTCCAAACTTCTGTTCTGATTAATCTCTTAAAATATCTTTATAGTGGTCAAAGCTTAGTTTCTCTGATACAGAGCTCCACATCTCCTGTAAAGACATAGATGTAAAAGATAACAAGCTGGCTACCTGCAGCCGCCACTAGAGGGAGTATGGGAGATTACTGCATACTGTCTTATCATTGAGTTTATGTAGAAGAGAATGGAGTAAGGCCACATGCTCCCTCTAGTAGTATTTGCAGGCAGCCAGCAAGTAATATTTTAAAATGATGTCTATTCAGGGGAGTATTTGAATCTCTACATCAGAAAAACACTATAAACATATATTAAGAAATTAATCAGCATAGAATTTTTAACCTATTCAGATAAAAAAAAATGGTGTTCAATAGTGCACAGTCACTTTAAGAACTCAGCCAGTTTTGGCCTTAGCCACTTCCTGACCAGAGGCTTTACCCCTCTTCCTGACCAGGCCCATTTTCAAGTTTTAACCATGTGCCAACTTAAAAGCAAATTGTTCTTCTATTACTTTTCCAATCTACATGTATTTGGTCTTGTTTTTCTCAGACCATATTGGGCTTCCATATTGTATAAAAAAATAATAGATATATTTAACTTTTTAAAAATGTAAAAGGAAAAACTGGAAATAAATATAAAAAAGTGTGCATATGTAATTTTAGGTGATGTTTTATTTTACATCTGGTGCATGCCACTGGGTAAACACACCTAAATACATATTTGGCAACTTCTGCCCTCTTTAACGATACCAAATATGTGTGTATGTCTTACACGCTGTTTGCAAGGCAGAGCTTACTATGAATGGTGCGCAAACTGGCTTTTGGAGAGCAAATTTTCCAAAGCTGGGACCATAGCGATCTCTGTGCATGTGACAAGTGTGGTGGCCAAAGTCGCCGTGTAGCCCCAGCCTAAAAATGTACATTCTATCTATCTATCTATCTATCTATCTATCTATCTATCTATCTATCTATCTATCTATCTATCTATCTATCTATCTATCTGTCTGTCTGTCTGTCTGTCTGTCTAATCTATCCCATATCTATCTATCTATCTATCTATCTATCTATCTATCTATCTATCTATCTATCTATCTATCTATCTATCTATCTATCTATCTATCTATCTATCTATTTTTTGGGGTTAATAAGCCTTTAATAAACCTTATTATTACCTAATAGTTATTATATTCTATGGCCATACTGCCTTCATTTCATTTTTTTTCTCTCACTCCAATAGCTCCCCGTATTGTTATTTTATGCTGTCACAGGCTCTGAGTACAATACTTTTAGACATGTTTCAGCACTGTGTGCAGGCACACACAGGATTAACGTCACAACCGGGCCATTGGACTTGTGCTGTTCAAGAGGCCAGTGAGTGTTGCTATGACGCTCATAAACACTCCCTCACTCATGTATGAGCACTTGCCCTCTAGTAATATGGCCGCCGTGGATTCTTCCACTCTTCTGCACATGTGCACACATGTGAGCATCAACACAGCAATGTCCCATTGATTTCTCCCTTGCACAGGTGCATTAGTACTGTAACGATGTTGGGCGCGCTCCCATAGTAAACACTACCTACCATGCTGGATCATATGTGAGTCCTCCTCATTTGTATATTCACATAATAAGCACAGATGCACTTTATTACTTATTATCATAAAACAGACGCTACACTATACTATGAATGTTATTTCAGATCTATTTATATGCCATATATGCATAATTGTAATGTATATTACCCTTCTCACTGGGATGCTTGCAGGCAGCCACTATATAAACTGTCATTTGATATTTTACTTTATTGTACACTGATGATTGTAAATTGCTTATTCACTTGCTCATCCTTTATATACGTGTGTATATCCACTAACAAACTGCTTGAGAAAGGCTCAGGTTGTGTGAGCCGAAACGTCACACTTTTGTGGTCAATAAAGCACCCACTTTTTTCACTATAAGCCTTTGTGAGTGCTGCCTATTGACTGCTTTTTGTCTAGAGGGACTGTGGTCAGTTCCCTAAGGCTTGCACCCCCTTTCATTTAAGCCTGTGCGTCTGGATTCTATCTATCTATCTATCTATCTATCTATCTATCTATCTATCTATCTATCTATCTATCTATCTGATAGATATATCTATAGATATGATGGATAGATATGAGAGAGATAGATATGACAATTAGAAGATAGATAGATAGATACTGAGATAGATAGATAGATAGATAGATAGATAGATAGATAGATAGATAGATAGATAGATAGATAGATAGGTAGATAGGTAGATAGATAGATAGATAGATAGATAGATAGATAGATAGATAGATAGATAGATAGGTAGGTAGATAGATAGATAGATAGATAGATTGATAGATAGGATGGATGGATATAGATAGCTAGATACAAATATACATATTTTTTTTAATTATACACTGTTCTCCCTCTCCTGACAGCCTGCCAGGAGAGGGAGAAGTTAGAGGGGGAGTGCCACAAGGGGGGGGGGGAGGGGGTGCTGTGACGATGGGGAAAGTATAGTGATCATTGTGACAGTTGTCACAATTAGAGATGAGCGAACCAGGACAACCGAACCCGGTTTCGGTCCGAACATCGGGAAAAGTTCGGTTCGCAGCGAATCCGAACTTCACCGGGTTCGGCCGAACACGTTTTGACCGAACCCGGTCAAAAATATTATACAAATCGGCAGCCACTTGTCTCTATCAATCACTGATAGAGAAAAGAGGCTGCTGATTAAAAATAAAATAAAAAGCATTTCATATGTACCCGGTCGTTGTCTTGGTGATGAGTCCCTCTTCCTCCTCCAGTCCGACCTTCTTTTCTGACGCGACAGCCTGTGATTGGCTGCAGAGGCCTCTGCAGCCTGTGATTGGCTGCAGAGGCCGCGGCAGCCTGTGATTGGCTGCAGCGGTCACATGGGCTGTAACGTCATCCAGGAATGTCGGGCCGGATGTCGACCGGGAACTCTGCTCTTACCATTACGTAGCTCAGTCTGTTACCTCTCCTTCACTCCTGTCCTCAATAACACCTTCACATGATTGGCAAGTCACCACCCCGCACAAGATACGCACGCTCATCTCCTGAAATACTCTGTGCTGCCTTAAACTCTGTGGACAGGTCAGGATCCTGTTTCTTTTAAATGCTGCACTGTAGCGCAGCCTTATATAGTGGATCGAGCGGGTTCCCCAGCAGCATTTAAAAGAAACAGGATCCTGACCTGTCCACAGAGTTTAAGGCAGCACAGAGTATTTCAGGAGAGGAGCGTGTGATTGGCTGCAGAGGCCGCTGCAGCCTGTGATTGGCTGCAGAGGCCGCTGCAGCCTGTGATTGGCTGCAGAGGCGGTCACGTGGGATGAAGCATCATCCCTGGAGGCCGGCTTTCTGACGTCATCCTGACGTGTGCGTGACAGCCACTACAGCCTGTGATTGGCTGCAGTGGCGACATGGATGAAACGTCATCGCTGGAGGCCGGTCAGGAGGAAAGTAAGTATGACATTTTTTTTTATTTTTTTTTTATTACATTAAAATTGTATTTTCCGCGCGCCGAGCATTGTACTGTCAAGGTTGCTGAAAGAGTTAGTGCAGCCCATTAACTCCCTGGACAGTACCATGCTCGGCGCACGGAAATTACAGGTTCGGTCCGAATCAAACTTTTTCGTGAAATTCGGCGAACTAGCCGAACCAAACTTTTCATAAGTTCGCTCATCTCTAGTCACAATGATCACATGCCCAGAGACCTCACTGATTGGTCTCTAGGCAGAGCTCCGTGATACAGCTGTCTCGAGACTGCTGTATCACGGAGCTAAATGACGCTTCAGACCGGCAAATAGGAACGACCCTGCAGAGTTAAATAAGGACCGCCCGGACGTTTTTAGTCTATGGGCGATCCGGAAGGACCAAAATATTTTATACGTTTACACTCCTTGGATTGTGTCAGCAACTACTTTTTTTTATTTTTAAGGCAAGGCATATTTTTGAGACATCATTTTTGGGTACATAGTATATGACCAAAAGCATGTGGACACCTGACATCTCATCACAATACCAAGGGCGTTAATATGGAGCTGGTCTCCCTTTTGCGGCTTTAACAGCTTCCACTCTTCTGAGAAGGCTTTCCACAAGATTTTGGAGTGTGTCTGGGAATTTGTGCCCATTCAGCGAAAAGATCATTTGTGAGGTCAGACACTGATGTTGGGATGTATCGCATTAAGCATTCCAATTCAACCCAAAGGTGTTGGATGGGATTGAGACAGGGCCGACCTTAGGTTGGATGGCGCCCTTTGCAGGACTCTCTATTGCTGCCCTCCACAAACCAAAAATTAACCATATAAATATAGACACGCACATACTGGAACATATATACTGTACATAAATCAAGACATATTCAGACAAACAGGCAACTATATATAAGCACATTCTGGAATATATACATAAATAAAGGTAAATATATAGACAAACACACACACACACAGGGCCGCCATCAGAAATTTCAGGGCACCTTACAGTGAGATTGGTCAGGGCCCCTGGGGGTTTACTGTTTGAGCCTTTAAAGCAGGGGTGGGGAACCATTTTTCTGCCAAGGGCCATTTGGATATTTATAACATCATTCGCAGGCCATACAAAATGATTAACTTAAAAATGACCCTGCTATATTTGGTCAAACAATGAATTAACTCACCTCTAATGTGATGGCTGGAACTGCTTCTCTTTGGTGAAACGTCTGATAGATGGTCTGAGTAGGCTGTGGTTCGCGGCAAATTCATTTAGGTCCTAACTCTACTTGAGACCTTAGCTAAATTTTAGGAGCAGGAGGAGGGCGGATGGAGCCAAGTTTTGTCATTCACTACTAGTAAATGAAGCGGCGGTCTGGATGAGGTCGGGGCGTGCGAGCACCAGGGATGAACCAATCCAATCACCTAACCTGTCACTTGACCTCGCGTCACTCTAGCAGTACATTGAGTGACTATGGCCGGATGCATGATGCCTCACATTGAGTGTACAATCCCATGAATATGAGATCAGACCGCAGAATGCTGCATCCATGCAGGTGCCAGGTACTGCTTTAACAGAACTGTGCCCCTTATAGGGGTGTCCTACAATTAAACAGATCGTAAAATTACAGTGAGTAGGAGTCTGACCACTGTGACCCCCACCATTACTGAGAACAGTGAATGGGAACTCTGCTCTTTCCAGTGGCTGCATGCACGTGGCTAATTCTCTGGCCCTAAATAGAGACTTTTGGCTCTTTGTTCTTGGTAACTGTGGGGTGCCGGAGGGCCAGAAGAATTGATTTTGTGGGCCTTATACGGCCCTCGGGTCTAACATTCCCCACCCCTGCATTCAAATGAGGGAAGTGAGCAGAATGGTCGGCTGGGAGCATAGTAAGCAGCGACCACTGGGGAATGTGGTCAAAGGGGTTTTCTGAGATATTAAAATTAGTTTAACAGGACTTTAGGTTGAAAATAGTTCAAATTGTAATGTACTTATCTTAGTAATTCTTTGCCATTCCCGCATTTGCCTGTCCCCAATCATCTCTGTTTACCTTGCATACATGTGATTGTGGCAGCCGGTCACCACTGTACTAAGTAAGGGTACCTGAGGTGTGGGAATAGCACTGTATTTACAGTAAACACAAATACAATTAGGTTTATTTTTAAAGTTCTAGCCCTATTGAACCTATTTTAAATGGAATCTGTCACCAGATTTGTGCTGCCCTATCCTAGGGCAGCATAAACTAGTGCCGTAAACCCTGATTTCATTGAGGTGTCACTTGTCAATATGGTGTAGTTTTCATAAAATCACAGTTTATCAGAATCAGCGCGAGCCGAGTCAGGAGTTCTCCTAATGATGTACACGTGCTAATTCTCCAGTCCTCCATATTCATTATATAATCCTACCCACTCCCGCTCATTGACAGCTTTCTTCTGTATGCACAGTAATAGGGAGAAATTTGTCAATCAGCAGCAGGGGGAGCACGCTGCGCTCAGCTTGTGCTGCAACTGGTAAATGTTAATTTTATGAAAACGACACCATATTGACAAGTGACAGACCCCTGAAATCAGCTTGTCTGTCAATACTTTATGCTGCCCTGAGATAGGGTGACAGATTCCATTTAATCATAAAGAACAACGTCAACCACATTTCACCTACCCCTTCTCATATACAGTGTCTGAATATATATATGTATATATTTACCGTTTATATATATATATATATATATATATATATATATATATTTGTGTGTACCGTATATATATATACATATATATATGTATATTGTGTATTGTGGGGGTTTAGCATCAGGAGAGGTTGGTACAGCGGTTTCTAAGTAGCCAGTGACAGGGACACCGTGTATTAAAGTTCATAACAGTGCTTTGCCTGTGTTTTATTCTTGTCAAAGAAACAGCCTCTTGTACAACAAGGCAAAATACAAAATAAGTCCTGCTCGTCTGAGCACTAACTAAACAAGATATTATCTAACTATACCAAGTGCCTTCCTACCAGGCACTGGACACAAAGTAACTCAGGTCTTTACTCACATAGAATACAGGCTACTCCAGACTTAGTAGTCTCCAGTCTGAGTCAGGGGTGAGACTGACACACACTGTGTCTGCACCTTTTTATATACAGGCTGCAGGTGCAGCTAATTGAGCAGCAGCCTTGTCCTACAAACAGAGATGGACTAGGGATTGGGGAACCCGCCCTGCTCTTCCCCAATCCAACTCCAGGCCCTTTTTCTGGCTTTTCCTTAAGCCGAGATTGGAAAGCTACAGCTTTCTATTGCAAAAACTACTCATTCCCAGGAGCCTAGGATACATATGACAGGATTCTAGGGGAAATGTACCTTCCCTCAATGACTTTACCTGTCACTGTCTCACAGTATATACACACACACACACACACACACACACACACACACACACACACACACTTATATTAGTGCTGGTTATTTTTACTGCAGTGTAAAAATGTCTCATTCTCCTTTAGGATCTCACATGAATGCGGCTTCTTCAGGTGGGAAGGTTTATTGTGTGTGCACGGAGCTCTGAAGTCCTATACAGAACTGACATCATCATTAATCACAGCAGTTTATATAGGCAATATGATGTATGTGTGACATGTGCACAAGGAGACAGAGAGAGTATACAATAGTATATGTTTACATTACACAATGTATGCAAGATAATGTTAATTTATGATATATATGTAATGGCAGGAAGGAGGTGAAGGGAAAGTGAGCCCTAATCTACCCACCGCCCTGTCCCTGCCTACTTGCAACGACCCGCCCTAGGCGACGGGGTACAACTGGGCGGCAGTCCCTACGCTGTCTAAGTGCACGGGAGAACAAACAGGGAACACGCAAGGGAAGGGGCAGTAGCCACGGAACGCCGCGAGGAAACGGAGCGGTGAATGAGTCAGTCAGGATCAGGATGTAGTGGAGTATACAAACGTGAGCACGGAGAAAGAAGCAAGCCAGGGGCAAAGCAAAGCAGGTTAAGCGAAACTGCAGCAAGGCAGAAGCACGGCAGAAGCAGGCTGGAGCAAGCAGCAGTGAGGCCAGGAATCCAGAAGAATTACAAGCACTGAGGAAGAGAACACGGCAGGTAATAAAGGACAGGGGGCGGAGCTAACTCCGACTGACCAGGCCGCGATAGGCTCTCCCACTCCTGAGCCTGCCACCCTGGTTGGTGGGAGATGGTGTCAGTCGAACAGGTCTGGCCTCAGGTGTGGATTGATTAATCCCAGGAGTATACCTAGACGTAGTACCTGGCAGATCCCTAACAATATAAAGTGATACATGTCTATATAATGCGATAAAGATAAAGGTTAATTTATTATATACAATGGTTAGTTGAACAGATGGAATTCCTGTCACTCATTGTCTGTTAACTCACACAATGGAATTAATATATTCTCCTAAAAGATTCGTCAGCATTTTCTATATTGATACATTAGTAAAAAGTTTAATTTCTTAATTTTTCCCTATCATTCCTCTCTCTGATAATTACCATTATCACAATACTAATCACACTAGTAGATATATCGTGGGTTATTTTGTACGGATCTAGAATATTAGTAGTAAAGCTGGCAGTGCTAGAAACATGACACATGTAACAAAATATATTAATCAAGCAATTGTCATAATGAGAAATCCACCCAACACTATGTTCTAAAGTCTTTTATCTGGCTTTGCTCTAAACATTCTTTCATAGATTGTCATCTTCACGCGACGGTAGAGCAGTATATTTTCTTACTGCTACAGCTGCGGCTTAGGTTTTAGTCATGAGGGAGGCTTTATTATATCCTCTAACCTCGGATCACAGTCCTCTGAATGTCACAGTTGTAGATCTGGATGACTGGTGTCGAGGTTGTCAGCCGGCTCCTCCTCTTGGTCAGATGGTTCAACAGCAGATTTTACACATTTCCAGTGTGTCGCATGGATCCACGTACCTCTGCCCTCTACCTTACCTTGATGGCAGTAGGTGTCGTCAGAAGAACTTGATATGGACCTTCCCAGCGTTCTGAAAAATAAATCTTAAAAACTTGCGCACCAGTACAAAGTCTCCAGGCTGAATGTCGTAACGTGGTGATGAATCTCCTTCAGTTGCTTCTGTAATCTTAAGACATAGTCTGTGTTCAGAGTATTTTTCACAGTCAAGTTTGTGTCAGAGGGTGAAAGTGGAAGATTAGGAAGTTTTCCAAAAAGTATCTCAAAAGGTGACAATTGCATTGAACCACGAGGTGTGGTACTTGTTTTCATAAGTGCAAGTGGTAAAGTGTCAGGCCACTTCATACCAGTCTCTTTGCAGCATTTAACCAGCTTTTCTTTTATGGTTCGATTCTACCTTTCAACCTTACCACTAGCTTCCAGGTGATAAGGTGTATGTAATTGTTGTTTTATCCCTAGCATAGGGAAGATTGTTTGAAATACATTACCAGTAAAAGATGGACCTTGAGCACTGGAAAGGACCTGTGGCAGAGGCGTAGCTAGGTTCTCCAGCACCTGGGGCAAAGATTCAGTGTGGCGCCCCCCCCCCCCAACCTCTTTCCCGACATCTCCTTCCCCCTCGCCGTGTTTGTTTTCTCTACCAATCGACGTGTCATTGCTTTTTATGTAACACATTTGTACATCTTACAAGCAATATGGTTCTATACACAACACCAGAACCAAGCTCCGTACTTAAATACAACACCAGCACAAATACAGCTCAATTTAGTGCAACCCCTGCTGTATAGGTGTGTACGGTGTAAAACTACAGCTCCCAGCATGGCCCGAACAATGGTGAGGATATGCTGGGAGATGCTGTTTCACAAAAATAAATCCTATCATAATCATCTAGGTGCAGATCATACAGTGACTACATTACTGATTAGAGGCAGAATAAACATTTACATTAAGTGACTCACCAGTGACAAGTCAGATTCTAGTTCTTTTTCTCCATCCGGTCCAGACCTCTATGATGAATTCTCCCGGTCCATTTCTGCAGTTTGCCGCTCACATGTCTTCAGCTTCTCACTTTACCAACATTTCTGCACCTATAAATAAATATAAAGTTATCATTATACCACACACTACGCCCCTAAATATAATAGCGCCATACACTGCACCTCTAATTATAATAGCACCATACACCGTGTCCCACACACACACTGTGCCCCCTGCAGATAGTGCCTGCCATAGAGCCCCCTGTAGATAGTGTCCCACAAATAACTCCCCCTTTAGTGCTCTACAGATAGCCCACCCCTGTATATAGCCCCCTGTAGATATAGCCCAGCCCTGTATATAGTGCTCCACGTATAGCCCAACCCTGTATATAGCCCCCTGTAGATATAGCCCACCCCTGTATATAGTGCTCTACAGATAGCCCACCCCTGTATATAGCCCCCCTGTAGATATAGCCCACCCCTGTATATAGCCCCCCTGTAGATATAGCCCACCCCTGTATATAGTGCTCCACAGATAGCCCAACCATGTATGTAGCCCCCCTGTAGATATAGCCCACCCCTGTATATAATGCTCCACATATAGTCCACCCCTGTATATAGTGTTTCACAGATAGCCCACACCTGTATATAGCCCCCCTGTACATATAGTCCACCCCTGTATATAGTGCTCCACTAGATAGCCCACCCCTGTATATAGTGCTCCACAGATAGCCCACCCCTGTATATACTATATACAGGGGTGGGCTATCTGTGGAGCACTATATACAGGGGTGGACTATATGTACAAGGGGGCTATATACAGGGGTGGGCTTTCTGTGGAGCACTATAGGGGGAGATATTTGTGGGATACTATATACAGGGGTGGGCTATATCTACAGGGGGACTATAACTACAGGGGGACTATAACTACAGGGGGACTATATCTACAGGGGGACTATATCTACAGGGGGACTATATCTACAGGGGGACTATATCTACGGGGGACTATATCTACAGGGGGACTATATCTACAGGGGTGGGCTATATACAGGTGTGGGCTATATCTACAGGGGTGGGCTATATCTACAGGGGTGGGCTATATCTACAGGGGTGGGCTATATACTATATAGCCCACCCTGTAGCTATAGCCCACCCCTGTATATGGTGCTCCATAGATAGCCCACCCCAGTATATAGCCCCCCCTGTAGATAATCACCCCCCCGTAGATAAAGCCCCCCGCGTGTAGATAAAGCCCCCCCGTAGATAAAGTCCCCCTTGTAGATGAAGGCCCCGTGAAGAAAAAGTCCCCCCCCCGTAGATAAAGTCCCCCCGTAGACAAAGTCGTCCCCCCTGTAGATACAGCCGCAGACTTTTATTACAATTTTTAAAAAAAACAAAAAACAATTCAAACTCACCTTATTCCCACCTTCCCACCATTGGTAGCTGTATGTAATAAATTTGGAGAACGTGAAAAGGACCAGTTGTTGATGGAAGATGTGAAGGACGGGCTTTAACTGCACCTCCTGCATTTTGTTGAAGGCAGGTGAGGCAAGACGCACACTTCCTAACCGCAATGGCAATGAAACCTGGGGCACACCAGTAAGTGAAAACCAAATTTCGCATTGTAGTCTTACCTCCATGGGTTAAACCATGCGATGACTCAGCTTATGCTGACAGCAATGATTTTGGTGCTACTGGCCTAGCTTCACTATCACGCCAGAGACCAACGGTGCTCTGGTTGCATCCCTTGTCCTCCCATTTGGCATTTTTCTATTGAGAACAACTGTTTTGCATAGATATAAGTTCCTGAAAGTCCGGTAAATTTGTCACAACATCTATTTTTACTGTCTTCAGTTCATGTGTCAGATTTTTACTGGCTGATTGCTTTGAAGCTACATTAGCTCGGTGATTTCCCTAAGTCACTGGGTCATGCCCTGTAGTGTGAGCTTGGCACTTTATAATTGCTACTTCTTTAGGTAGTCGGACTATAAGACGCAGTTTTTAGCAAGAATAAATCTTGCTAAAAAGTCCCTCCGTCTTATAGTCGGCAGTCAAGGGACACGGCAGCACCGGGCCCCCTGACCCGCTTCTTAATTAACCCCTTCCCGACCCATGATGTGCCGGCACATCGTGGAGCAGGGAGGGGATGATGTTTGGAGTGGGCTCACGCGCTGAACCCGCTGTGTTTTACAGCTGACACGCTGCTCTAACGGCCAGGAACAGCGATGGCGCTGTTCCTGGCCGTTTAACTAGTTAAATGCAGCGGTCAATAGCAACCGCAGCATTTATAGGGGTCTTCCAAATAAATGTCAGATAGATGCGGGTCCCACCTCTGGGACCCGCACCTATCTCTAGAACGGGGGCCCTAAACCCCGTTCTAGCTTACTCGCTCCGCTGTCCTCCCACCACTTCCTGGTTAGGTGGGCGGGAGTTACGGAAACAGCCGAGAGCTCACTGAGCTACGCTGTTTCCGTAACTCCCATAGAAGTGAATGGAAGTTACGTTAACAGTGTAGCACCGAGAGCTACGCTGTTTCCGGAACTTGGTAGCTCCGAAAACAGCGTACATGGTTGTTACAGAAACAGCGTAAGTCGCTCTGCTACGCTGTTACCATAACTCCCATAGAACTGAATAGCTGAATAGTAGTTACGGAAACAGCGTAGCATGCTACGCTGCTTCTGTAACTGCCATTCACTACCACAGCAGTTACGGAAAAAACGTAGCTCAGCGAGTTACGCTGTTTCCGTAACTCAGCCATGTATTTCAGTGTATTGTACCAGCAATCTAATGATCACTGGTTCAAGTCTCCTAGGGAAACTAATAAAATGTGTAAAAAAAAAAGTCAGACAAAATTTCAGGAGTGAAAAAAAATATTAATAGTTTAAAAAAAACCTTTTCCCATTTTTCCCCAAGCACAATGTAAAAAATTTAAAATAAAGGACTGAAATAAAAAGTGATAAAAATAATCGTATGTACCAAAAAATGGCTCTCAGAATGTGGTGAAACACAACAATTTTTTTTTCTTTAACAAATAGTTTTTGCTTTGTAAATGTAGTAAAAGTAGTAAAATATGAAATTTTTTCCTATTTTCTGTTGTCTAAAACCTGGGTGCGTCTTATAGTCCGAAAAATACGGTAGTAGATTCGTGGGAGTGTAAGGGCATGGTCACACGTGGCGTATTTCTGCAGACACTGTCCGCATCAATGCCGCGCATAATCTGCGTTGCAGATTCCTTTGCGCATTTGCCTAAAATGTGCAGTAAATTCTTGCGGATTAGTCGTTGCGGATTCAGGTGAAGAGTACATCCTGCTGTCTTTTAAAACATTCCATCTCAGTCTGGCTATAGACCTCGAAACACTTAGGTCCAGCCAAAATGATGAAATATCCTGTTCGCAAAAGCAATCCGCAACACAACACACATAACATCTGCGGATTTCATTGCGTAATTTTGCAACTCCATTGAAGTCAATGGAGAAATTCCGCCACAAGTACGCATAAAGTCCACAACAGCCAGTGTATGCTGCGGACATTAAATTATGCACTGCAGCGGAGTTTTCAGCAACGTCTGCACGAAGCAAACTAAAAAGGTGTGGAAACCAATAGACAAACTGTCCACTGCGGATTTCCGCTGCGGACTGTCCGCTGCGGAGTTCCGCAGCAATTCCGCCACGTCTGGCCATGCCCTTACAGTATATTATATCACACCAATAGTTGATTCAAAAATATACAAACAGAGATAAGTATCGCTAACACATCATGGAATATATATGCATCAGTACAATAATAGCAAATTATAAGATTAATCTTTCCCTATCCTTTCCCTATTCATTTACAATATATCATCACATAAATAACATAGAACATGTGTTAGACATACAATATGGAAAAAAAAACACAAAAAAAACACAACACATAAAAAACGCACATGAAAAATGCACATGACTAAAAAAAAAACATTTATTTTGTTTGAATAAAAAATATATAATCTATAATATATATAATAATACATAATAGAAATAAATAATGAAGGTAAGAATAAAAAAAGAAATACAAAATAAATAAATATATATATATATATATATATATATATATATACACACACACATATACACCAATAAAGAAAGAATGTAACAAGTGTGAAAGATATATAAAATATACTGTATATATATTCCCTGTGTTAGATAGTGGACATATATATGTAAAACACAATAATAAATCAAATATATATGAGAGAACCATAAGGCCCTAGAAAAGAAAGAGAGGAGAACATATAATGTCCTTACCCTTTTTCATGATTATGTGTGCATATAAGAGCGAGTAGCAACAATAATAATAATAATGTGAACCAAATGTGCCAAAAATAGTGAAAAAGTGTATACAAACAAATGCAAATATAAGTGTGAAAAAATAAAAAATATAAAGAATGTATCCACACAAATTGTACATAAAATCAATAAAATGATAATGATCTAACGTGACACATAATAAAGTGTAAGTGCAATATACCTCATATAATTAATATGCCATACATATATATATACCAAATTAAACACAAAAATGATGGAAAATAATATTGTGTAAATAAAACAATAAATAATGAATAAATACTAACAGATAATTGGGCTCATTCTCTTCCTCCCTCTCCCCTAAAACGGTTCTCATACAGGACATGCTGATCTCATGCTAAATTTGATGCAACATTTTTGTCCTTCTTCCTTTATCTTTGGCATTCGAACGTCTGCTCTAGGGGTTTAGGTGAGTGGGAGTTACTACTTTATTTACCACTTATCATGGTGGTCTGTCTCCCCTTCCCATTGACTTGTATATGGCATTCTTTATGCCGTTTTTAAATGTTTTTAACCTCTGCTTAGCATACTGAGTTCTAATCAAATAAAATATATTTTGGATATTCACATAGCTATTCCATGACTTATTGGTTTTTGCCCTATACATACCCATTCTTTGCCTTTGATATATACCAAATTAAACACAAAAATGATGGAAAATAATATTGTGTAAATAAAACAATAGATAATGAATAAATACTACCAGATAATAAATATGAAATATATAAAAAAACATGTGTGTGAAAAATACATATATGTAACTAAAGATGTACATAGATGGAAAATAAAAATATAGAATAAAAATGTGAAGCACACAAAGTGATAAATAAGCATTTATTTAGGTGGTTTTAACGGTATGACTGATTGGTGTATAAGGGCAGGTTCAAATGTGGCGGATTTGCGGCGGAATTCTGCTGTGGACATGCCGCAGTGGAAATCTGCTGCAGACTTTCTTTTGTTTCTATTGCTTTTTAGGTAACTTAGTGCAGACATTGTGGAAAATTATTTATTTTGTTATTAGAGAGTGCAATTAACAAAGGCCTGATGCACACGACCGTGTTCGGTCCGTGATATACGGTCCGCATGTCGGCCGCTTGTCCCGGACCGTACAAAGTACAGGGAGCCGGGCTCCTAGCATCATACTTATCTATGACGCTAGGTGTCACTGCCTATCCACGTAACTACTGTCACACACTAAAACATGATTACAGTACGGGACAGTAGTTCCGCGGACAGGCAGTGACCCCTATCGTCATAGATAAGTGTGATGCTAGGAGCCCGACTCCCTGCACTGTGTTCGGTCCGGGACATGCAGCCGACATGCGGACCGTATATCACGGACCGAACACGGTCGTGTGCATGGGGCCAAAGAGTGGTTCCTGCTCTGGCGGATTTGACCAAGCCTTGTATGAGATGGTCATCTATTCAATTGAACGGGCGCCATGTAAGGGCATGTTTAGACGTGGCGGAATTCTGCAGACACTGTCCGCATCAATGCCGCACATAATCCGCGTTGCAGATTCTGTTGCGGATTTGGCTAAAATATGCAGTAAAATGCTGCGGATTTGTCATTGCGGATTCAGGTGCAGATCACACCCTGCTCTCTTTCAAACAGTCCATCCCAGTCTGGGTATAGACCTCGACACACATAAGTCCAGCCAGAATGATCAAATATCCTGCTCCTGAGAGCAATCCGCAACGCAACACACATTACATCTGCGGATTTCATTGCGTAATTTTGAAACTCCATTGAAGTCAATGGAGAAATTTCCGCAACAAGTACGCATCAAGTCCGCAACAGACAGTGTATGCTGATTCCGCACCGCAGCCTATGGTCCGCAGCGGAGTTTTCTGCAACGTCTGCACCAAGATAACTAAAAAGGTGTGGAAACCAATGGACAAACTGTCTGCTGCGGATTTCCAGTGCGGACTGTCCGCAGAGGAATTCCACAGCAATTCCGCCATGTCTGAACGTGCCCTAATGCTACATTTCCCCTGCAACAGCTACCAGGGGTTTCAGAAGCTGAACCAACGTTGATGAGCTCATCACTAGACTGGCTTTATTTGAATTTTGTGATGTATCTGACTAATCTTTGAAATGCTTTATCTGTGGATTCATATGTTGCATTATGCTGTGCTACTTGTATAGTATAGTATAGTATAGTATAGTATAGTATAGTATAGTATAGTATAGTATAGTATAGTATATGTTTATGTATGTCTAAAAGCTTTTACTATAACATGCATTAGTCTCACCTCTATTTTATTGAAAATGATGCCTCCACACAGAAAGACAGTAAGTTGGAAAAAGTAATTGCAGAATGTACATGCAATATCTTCAGTTAATTGCTAATGTTACTTTCCACATAATAAAATAAAGCAATAGCAAAATGTATTCTGCATGAATTGTTGCCTCGGCTTGCTGTATTTTCATTGCACGGTGACTAATTTAAGTTGGTACGGCTGCTCTCTTCAAGCTGCAGCATCTGTCAGGATGGTGAACATACTTCCAGATAATTGAAAAAGCTGCTCAGCAAATGTGGAAAATGTAGTTATTGATTCCAATTACCATACTTTAATATTAAAAAAAAATAATAATAATTTTTTGGGAACAGAAATTAATTCACATTTTGGAAATATAAATAATGTTATTATTTTTATCTCGGCAAAAAGTAGATGATAACATATTCTGAATGCTAGTAAAGCTATATTTTTCATCTATTGTTGTAGATATTAATTTGACGCATTTGCTTGGATGTGTTTATATTGAATGCCAAACTAAAGTGTACCTCCAGTTGTATAAAAAAAAAATGACTATAGTGCAAGACTTTGCAAAATAATAATTTTTCTTAAAGAGGATCTGTAACATATTTATGCTGCCCTTTGCACAGGAAGAAATATGTCAATAAGCGGCTGGAGGATAGGGGGAAGCATGAATATGTAAATATACTTGGACTCAAGCTTGTGGCACTGGCCGCGCGGCGCCTGTTTGAGGTCGAAATAATTGGAAATTAAATAACTTTACCTAATAAGTGACAGCAGGCTGAACTCCACGTGTCTGTCACTTATTTATGCTGCCTTCAGACAGCATAAATATGTGACAGATTCGTTTTATTAATTTCATTACAGGATTTTGAGTCTAAACCACAGCACAGACCGGTTGTAATCTGTGCAACAGATGCGAGAGGTCTACTCCTGCAGGGTTATGAACTCTGCAGTAGTAGACCTCTCCCGTCCTCAGTAAGGGTATGTTCACACAATTAACAAAATACGTCTGAAAATACGGAGCTGTTTTCAAGGGAAAACAGCTCCTGATTTTCAGACGTTTTTTGAGCAACTCGCGTTTTTCGCTGCGTTTTCACTGCGTTTTTTATGGCCGTTATTTGGAGCTGTTTTCAATAGAGTCTATGAGAAAACTGCTCCAAAAACGTCCCAAGAAGTGTCCTGCGCTTGTTTTGACGACCCGTCATTTTACGCGCCGTATTTTGACAGCGACGCGTAAAATGACAGCTCGTCTGCACAGTACATCGTAAGACCCATTGCAAGCAATGGGCAGATGTTTGCCGACGTATTGGAGCCGTCTTTTCAGGCGTAAATTGAGGCGTAAAACGCCTCCATTACGTCTGAAAAGAGGTCGTGTGCACATACCCTAAGGTTGTAGGATGTGACGTGATCCAACAGCACTAGTTCCTATACTGATGATAGGAGTTTAGGAAGCAGAGCATGAAGCTCTATGTCCTACTGAAGTCCGGTCTGTGCTGCTATTTTGCAGCAAAATCCTGTAATCCTGTAATGAAATTGAGAAAAAATATTATTTTGCAGTGTTGCACTGTACTCATTTTTTTTAATCTATAACTGGAGGTACACTTTAACAGTCAGAGCTTAATGATACAAGATTTATTATATAATATAAATGTCTAGCAAATCAATTATTGTAATGTTCTTAGGCCTTGTTCACATCTGCGTTGGAGACTCTGTTAGGGGATTCTGTCACAGATTCCGCTGAAAATACTGAAAAGAATAGCACAGCATGCCGCACTATTGTTTCCGTTAAAGCCATGGACACGCTGAAGGAGCATAACATTGGTATATCGAACGCAGATGTGAACAGAGCCTTACTGTTAAAGACTATGAATACCTTTGACATGAAAAAAATGATTTGTACATTGGTTAGTGGTTACCTGAAGTTAAAAAGTTTCAGGCTGCAGTCTTCATTACTTCATTCATTCTCAGACCACTTGATATGCTGTTTGCAACCAGCTCCTAGTTTCAGACATTTCTTATGTGTGCGTGTCCATCCCAGTAAGACATGTTGAATGTGACTTCTGTGAGTCCAGCATGCTACTGTCCTCACTAGATCCAGGGCCAGACTGGGACTAAAAAGCAAGAACGAGAACGCATCCCTCAAACAGCACAAAGCACGATTCGGAAAAATTAGCTTTTCTTGGTCTGGCCACTTCCATAAATATGTAACCCCCCCCCCCCATCAACACAAGAAGAAAAATAAAAGTGGAACATAGAAATACCTGATCACGCGATCAGGGACAGACATACACTTGCTTTTTCGGTCAGGGACGAGTGTACACTACCGATATACCAACACCAATATAACCAATACCGCCATACAGTGACCATATAGAAGTCGGCATTGATGAAGTAATGGGGATAAAGCGTAAACATAGTTGGGTAAGCCAAAAATTGATAACAGTAATCCAGCAAAGCCGAGAATGCGGTGCATTAGAACAAAGTTCAGGAGGATAGTTAGACAAGCCAAGGTTTAATAAAGGTGATGTAAGGGTATGTTCACACACACTATTTACGGACGTAATTCGGGCGTTTTAGCCCCCGAATTACGTCCGAAAATGCGCCTCAATAGCGTCGGCAAACATCTGCCCATTCATTTGAATGGGTCTTACGATGTTCTGTTCAGACGGCCATTTTTTTTACGCCCCGCTGTCAAAAGGCGGGGCGTAAAAAAGACGCCCGCGTCAAAGAAGTACCTGTCACTTCTTGGGATGTAATTGGAGCCGTTATTCATTGACTCCAATGAAAACCAGCTCCAGTTACGTCCCTAATGGACGCGGCGTTCAAGCGCCTGCACATGCCTGAAAACAGCCCCGTAATTTCGGCCGTTACGGACGCTGTAGTGTGAACATACCCTAACAGAGCAGTGTATGCAATACAGTGAGAAAGAAACAGGAGAGGAGTCAAACAAGCCGGAGGGAATTAGTAGTCAAAGAACACTACACTAACAGTAGCAAGAAACCCCCCCCCCCCGATGAAGTAATCAGCCGAAACGCGCGTCGTGTCTGGCGTCATTCCCTCTGCAGGAGTTTCTACATGAGTATGTGTTCATCTGTGCTGGTTTCATGGTCCTTTACCTTCATTTATGTGTGTGTTATGGCCATGTTAGACCATAATCTATTTTTCATTTGGTTCCCCTACTGTGCTAAACAGCATGCCCATGATCTGACTTCTCTTATTCTCACCTTATTGGGGGCAGCTTTTTTGGCTTTTCCCTGATTGTTATTACATCTGTTTATTTGCATAAATGTTTGGGGACATGGTTTCTCCATCTGCTAGACTTATATTTGACAATCTGTCTGTCATTGACCAGCAGGATCTTTTCCAAACACGCTTCATTGGTCCTTGTATTAGCATATATACTTTTTTACATAAGGTCTCATTACCACATGTTTGTATATATATGGACAAATTGTTTGCCTTTTTGCACATATCCTCCTGACACTCTTATATACTCCTGACACAGGCTGACGCCCTCATTTGCATCATTCTTTGTATACGTGTCTTTAACCCCTTAATGACCGCCTATACACCGCCATTAATGGTACTTATGCCAGAGCGCTGCCTTTTCACGGTGGCGCTTTGGCATGAGATAGCGCCCCTGGGAGGCGCTTAAACTCTGTGGACTCAGCTACGGAGGTAGCTGAGGCCTCGGAGAACAGACCGAGGACCGTTTTGTCCGTTGACCACCGTTATTCTACAAATAACGGCGATCGCTGTAAAAACAGCGGCGGTTCGTTCTCTCTCTTCTCTCACAGAATATATTCTGTGAGATAAGAGAGAAATGGTCTAAAAAAGGGCCAGCACCCCTCTATTACACCCCAGACCAGATCAACCCCCCCCGCCCCCAGTACCTGATCCAGATCTTCAAGATAGCGCGTGACTGACTGTCCCGTCACAATGACAGTACACATTACACTACATAGTTAGGGTATGTTCACACGAGGGCGTCCGTTACGGCAGAAATTACGGGGATGTTTCAGCCTGAAAACATCCCCGTAATTTCAGCCGTAACGGCATGTGCAGGCGCTTGAACGCCGCGTCCATTACGGCCGTAATTGGCGCTGCTATTCATTGGAGTCAATGAATAACGGCTCCAATTACGGCCAAAGAAGTGACAGGTCACTTCTTTGACGCGGGCGTCTATTTACGTGCCGTCATTTGACAGCGGCACGTAAATATACGCCTTGTGTGAACAGACAAACGTCTGCCCATTGCTTTCAATGGGCAGATGTTTGTCAGCGCTATTGAGGCGCTATTTTCGGGCGTAATTCGGGGCAAAAACGCCCGATTTACGTCCGTAAATAGGCCGTGTGAACATACCCTTAGTGTAATGTGTTCTATCAGTGATCAGAGCTGCAAGTCTCGTAGTCCCCTAGTGGAACAAGTGTAAAAAGTAAAAAAAAGATAATAAAAAAGTATAAAAATAGAAGTTATAAGTGACATAAACAAAAAATGCTTTTTTTTCCTATATTAACCCCTTAATGACCGAGCCATTTTGCACGTTAATGACCAAGGATTATTTTTTGCTTTTTCATGGTTGCATTCCAAGAGTCGTAACTTTTTTTTATTCCGTCGACATAGCCATATAAGGGCTTGTTTTTTGCGGGACGAGTTGTATTTTGTAATTGTACCATTTTTAGATGCTTATAATATATTGATTAACTTTTATTAACTTTATTTTAGGAGAGTATTGAAAATAAGCAGCTATTCCAGCATTGATTTTCACGTTATAAATTTACGCCGTTTACTATGCAGCGTAAATAACATGTTCACTTTATTCTATGGGTCGGCACGATTACGGGGATACCAAATATGTAAGGGTTTTATATGTTTTCCTACGTTTGCACAATAAAAAGCCTTTTAGAAAAAAAATACTTGTTTTTGCATCGCTGCATTCCAAGAGCCGTAACGTTTTTTATTTTTCCGTCAATGTGGCCGTATGGGGGCTTGATTTTTGCGTGACAATGTGTAGTTTTCATTAGTACTATTTTGGGGTACATAGGACTTATAGATTAATTTTTATTTAATTTTTTATGGGGGGAATGGGAGAAAAGAGAGAATTTTGCCGTTGTTTTTTGCGTTTTTTTTGGACACCGTTCATCCGGCGGTTTAATTAATGTGTTCATTTTATTGTTCAAGTCGTTACGATCGCGGGGATACCATATATGTGTATGTGTGATTTGTTTTGACACTTTTACTAAATAAAACCACTTTTTGGGCAAAAAAAGTAGTTTTATTTGATTTTCACTGTAATTTTATTTTTTATTTTTTTCACCAACTTTATTTAACTGATTTTCATTTTTTTTTTAGTCCCACCAGGGGACTTCACTATGCGATCTGCTGATCGCATATATAATGCTTTGGTATACTTAGTATACCAAAGCATTATTGCCTGTCAGTGTAAAACTGACAAGGAAACCTGTTAGGTCATGCCTCCAACATCGCCTAACAGGCAGATGCTGAAGGCAGACCTGCGGGTCTTTGTTAGATTTCTTTGCGGGGGCGCCGATGGGGTGACAGAGGGAGCTCCCTCCCTCTGTCAAACACATTAGATGCCGCTGTCACTATTGACAGCGGCATTTAATGGGTTAAACTGCCGGAATCGGAGAGCGATTCGATTCCGGCAGTTGCAGCAGGAGCCAGGCTGAGTATAACAGCCGTGCTCCTGCCGCTGATCGCGTGGTTACAGTCTCAGTACCCGCGCCATCACAGGACGGATATATCCGTCCTCCTGCGCGGACTAGCAACTCTGAGGACGGATATATCCGTCCTTCGGCGTTAAGAGGTTAAGTCTTATTATAGGAAAAAAATGAACACGTTACAAAAGTACACATATTTGGTATCACCGTGTTCGGAACGACCCAAACTATAAAACTATAAAGTTATTTTTCCTGCACGATGAACACCGCAAAAACAAAAGTAAAAAAACAATGCTAGAATCAGTATTTTTTGGTCACGACCCCTCCCAAAATATACAATAAAAAGTGATCAAAAAGTTGCATGCAAGCCAAAATAGTACCAATAAAAACTACAACCCGTCCCGCAAAAAACAAGCCCTTACACAGCTTTTTTGACTGAAAAATAAAAAAGTTATGACTCTCAGAATATGGTGACACAAAAAATAAATTATTTCATAAATAAGTGATTTTATTGTGCAAACATAAAAAACTATATACATATGGTATTGCCGTAATCGTACAGACCCACAGAATAAAGTAAAATGGTGATTTATAGCCCAGGGTGAACGCCGTAAAAAAACGAAAAAAAAAAACATTGTCAGAATTGATGGATTTTGGTCACCTTGCTTGCCAAAAAATGGAATAAAGTGTGATCAAAAAAATTGCATGTACCCTAAAATGGTACCAATGAAAACTACAGATTGTCCCGCAACAAATAAGCCCTCACACAGCTCCGGTGGAGAAAAAATATAAAAGTTCTGGCTCTCAGAATATGGCGACGCAAAATGTGCAGAGTGTTCCAAAAGCGGATAAGATTGGGCACGATTTATCAATGCGACACTGGCCACATATCTATGAATTATTTATTTACCCCATTATTATACCCTCTTATTATGCCCTGATGTACTCTGCTCAGATTACATATGCCCCCACATTATAAATACTGAAATACCAGCAAAATGCCAAACAGAACTACTACCAAGCTAAATCTGCACTCCAAAAAGCCAAATGCCGCTCCCTGCCTTCTGAGCCCTACAGCATGCCCAAACAGCAGTTTACACCCACAGATCTGGCATTGCCATACCCGAGAGAACCCGATTCATATTTTATGAGGTATTTGTCTTCAGTGGCACAAACTGGGCATAACATAAAAATTACTTGTTTTTGCATCGCTGCATTCCAAGAGCCGTAACGTTTTTATTTTTCCGTCAATGTGGCCGTATGGGGGCTTGATTTTTGCGTGACAATGTGTAGTTTTCATTAGTACTATTTTGGGGTACATAGGACTTATAGATTAATTTTTATTTAATTTTTTATGGGGGGAATGGGAGAAAAGAGAGAATTTTGCCGTTGTTTTTTGCGTTTTTTTTGGACACCATTCATCCGGCGGTTTAATTAATGTGTTCATTTTATTGTTCAAGTCGTTACGATCGCGGGGATACCATATATGTGTATGTGTGATTTGTTTTGACACTTTTACTAAATAAAACCACTTTTTGGGCAAAAAAAGTAGTTTTATTTGATTTTCACTGTAATTTTATTTTTTATTTTATTTTTTATTTTATTTTATTTAATTTTATTTAATTTTTATTAAAAATACCCATTAGAATCCGCTGAGGCAACACAGACCCAGAACTACTTCGCCTTTGGAGACAAAGGAAACGTCTCTTTGAAGAGAATGGTCTGCTGCTGAGGAGAGTGCTGGATCCCATCACCAGTAATCGGCTGCACCAAATTGTCATCCCAAGGAGAGATGCCAAAGTTGTCCTTGAGGCATACCACAACAAGTCTGGACACTTTGGAGTTCAAAAGACAGAAGCTACAATTCGCAGAAGATTCTATTGGATCGGAATTAGAGGTGATGTCGAGAAATGGTGTCAAGAATGTACTGCTTGTGCCTTAGCAAGAGGAGAGAAGCCAAACCAAAAGGCCCCTCTGCATCCTATCGTGAGTCATCGACCGCTGGAGATCGTGGCCATCGACCATGTGAAAATGGAGCCAAGTAGAACAGGATACACCTATGCCATGACCATCATCGACCATTACACCAAATTCACAGTCGCAGTACCAGTAAAGGACTTGACAGCAAAGACCACCGCTGCAGTCTTCCTAAAAACTTTCCTTCTACCCTATGGCTGTCCTGAGAAGATCTTGACAGATAGAGGTTCTGCATTTGAATCCCAACTATTTCAGGAACTTTGTCAGCTGTACAACTGTAAGAAACTAAGAACAACCGCTTACCATCCCCAAGGAAATGGGTTGTGTGAGAAGATGAACCAGATTCTGATTGAGATGCTCAGAACTTTACCGCCTCATCAGAGAGCTGTCTGGCCAAATCATTTGCCTGAGTTGGTGTACATCTACAACAACACTATGCAAGCCTCCACAGGTTACACCCCATACTTCCTATTGTTCGGAAGACAAGGAAAGCTGCCTTCAGACATTTCATTGAATGTGTCCGTTCCAGATGACTTGAACCCTCTACCAACCACAGAGTGGGTGAGTGAACACCAAAGACGCATGGCTGATGCAAATGAAATTGTTGAAGCTAGGATGGAAGAAGCGAGAAAGAAGCAACAACATGATTATGACCAACATGCTAATGCTAAACCCTTTCAAGTTGGAGACCTTGTCTGATTGAAAAACTTTCAAAGAACCAGCAAATTGGACACTAAGTGGGAAAGAATCCCTTATACCATCAAGGCTGTCCCATACCAAGGAACAGATATCTATGAGATCCAAAGAGATGGTAAACAACCGCAAATTGTCCACCGTAACAGGCTTAAACTGTGCCTACAAGATCAACAGTTGCCTACCATTGAACAGGAAATATCAATTGAAGAACCAGTTGCAATTGATCTACCAGAAGTAACTGAAGCTATTGAAGCAACAACTACTGAGTCCTCAACTCAAGAGCAACACTTGGACATAAACTGAGTTGGTGGTTTACCCCAATTTTGTCATTCCTTGCACCTGATCCTACACCTACAGTGTCTACAACTCACACAGAGGACAGATCACATCATGCACCTGCTGTTGTTGTACCTGAACCTGTCAGGAGATCAGAGAGAACCACTAAAGGAGTGAAACCAGTTCGCTATAGGGATTGAATATAATTGCAAGTAGGGAACAAGAAAGACTCTTATGTTCTAGAGCCCCTTCTTCATTTCTTCATTTATTCCTATCCAAGTTAGGCCGAAGCCTACCAACCCTTGTTACGTTCAAGAGGGAATATCCCCATAGACTCTGACGTACCAGAGCCCCTCATATCCTAAGTGCCATAAACTGTTGGACACTGCCGCTCATCTTGACTTGAGACTTCTGCCCCTCATCTTCCAACTGTTACAGAAGAAATCTTCGCCCCTATTCCCCCTTCGAGAGTCAAGAATACAGGGTGGATAGACAAAAATAGAAAAATAGAGACCTCCAGCTCACCTTGTGTAGCAGATTTAGATCATCTCGCACGGATCCTCGTGTCGGCACACGGTAGGTAGACAGTAATAGAAACAAGAGGATTTGGATCCAGCGTGGATTTGTGGAATAAAATGGAACGAAGTTCCAAGTTTAATGAAAAAATTCTATTAAAAAAGAAAAACACCAGGATAGAAGCTTGAGAGTGTGCAATCCTGGTAGTGTGAGGAAAAAATATCTGTAGTAAATGAAGCCTACGCGTTTCAGACGCTACACGCGTCCTTAGTCATGGCTGATGCTGACCTTCTGATGTGTTTGACTGGGATATATATCCCCGTTTTCAGGTGTTACTGGTGACTTTGATTGCATTCCCCTGAGTCTCTGTTTCGTAACCTCACAAAATAGGAATGGTATGCATATTTGACAATTGGCAGATAGCTGTAAATTCGGAATAAGCCATAATAATGGGATTGGTTGAATTGTTCAAATTTTGGAGACATAATGGATCATAGTTTTATTCGGATTGATACACATATATTTGGCTCTGGTTTGTCAGTAGACATGACTTCCGGTTCACTGGGTGATTATTTATGTTTGCGTTCCACAGTACATAGTAACCTTGGAACGCAATCCGGAGACGTAGCGGCAGCTGGAAGCAGATGCCAAGTTGGAAGGTAAATTCAATAAATAGATATGAGAAGAGAAGAACATTACTTAATATGTATAATAATTGATTATAACAAATGTATTAGGGTATAATATCCTTGTATATCTAGAGATTTTTGTTTGTGTGAAGATTCAATTGTAGGGGATAAGCAAAGAGCGTGTTGGATATCATTGTTTGGTTAACAGTATTGGCTCTATCGTAATAATGCAACCAAAGTGTCTGTCTTTTGTTTAGAAGGTCAGTAGATGATGTAAATACCACATGAAAAGTGAAGAATATCTTAAAATTTATGATTTTAAAGAAAGGAAAGACGGACTATATATACACAGTGATATGTATAGTTGGTGTGGTGACTTTAAAAAATGTAAAGATGCAATAAATCTATAACATGCACGATACATTATTAAAAAATAGTACGGACCTTGGCATGAAGAATAAATTGGATAAATGTTTAGAATAGACAATGGAAAAACGAAAATTGTTATGATTGATCACGTATTTGTGTAGTGACCATTATGTAACATATTTTTTTAGGTGAGTGTATAGGTGAGTATATTATTATATAGGAGATATAGAATGATTATAAAATCTGTACATCCAATGGTATATGAATGAAAACAATGTGGAACTGGGCGTAAATTAAAATGGTTGGAGATGTTTGATTATGTATTGAGTATGACTTGGTAGTGTGTATAGGAGTCACGTTGGAAATTGTATTTAATAATGAAGACTCAAATCATTTCTTATATTGAGACCGTTGGGAAAACGGGTATTTAACATGAAAATCCAATACGCTTCGCGTTGATGGATTTTGTGTTGTAGGTCTCCCCCTCTTTTCGGTAGATGTACTTTTTCAATTGCTTGGCATTGGAAAGATTTGATTGCTCTGTTATGTTGATATATAAAATGCTTTGCTGCATTGGAAGTATTGACAATATTCTGGTTGCGGATATAGCTTAAGTGCTCTAGGATTCTGGTTTTGAATTTTCTACTTGTGCATCCAACATATTTTAGTTTACATTCTGTGCATTCGATAGTATAAATAACCGCAGTTGAGTTACAGTTTATATAGTTTTGCACTGTAAAAGTGGTTGTGTTGTCTGCATTGGAAAAAGTTTTACTGGGGTGAGCATAAGTACAGGTTTTACATGGGTGGTGCCCGCATTTATAGAAGCCTTTGCTTTCTAGCCAGGTCGTTTTTGTCTCATCTGATGAAAAAAATGAAGGAGAGAGGGAGCTACCAAGTGATGGAGCCTTTCGTGCAACTATTCTGATTCCTTCTTGAAGGATGGAGCGTAAACTATCATCATCAAGTAAAATGGGTAAGTATTTGTTTATTATATATTTAATTTCAGAAAATTGGTTGCTTTGTTGTAATATCAACGTGGGTACATGATGATCAGGTTCTCTGGATTTTTTGGAATCACGAAGTAGATGGTTTCTTTCTAATTTCGCAGTGATGGTATTAGCTCTATCAAGTGACCAATTTGAGTAGCCTCTGGTTTTTAGTCTAGAGTGTATTTGTTTTTGTTCAATATTGAATTGTTTATCAGAACTACAATTTCTTCTCGCCCTATACATTTCTCCTACAGGGATGTTTATGATTGTTTTTTTCGAGTGGTTACTATTTGCATGCAATATAGTGTTTGCGGAGGTCGGTTTACGATGGGATTTGGATTCAATTATTTGGCCTTCTGATCCTTTTAGTTCTAGATCTAAAAACACGATGTCAGTTTTGTTATGGCCATGGGTAAATTTTAGATTGTGAACATTATCATTCATATAATCAAGAAATTTTGGGATGGTTGAGACATCTCCTGTCCAGATAAACAGTAAGTCGTCGATGTATCTTTTATACCATTCAATCTGGTATCCATAAGGATTATTAGTGGAGAAAATGGTATGTTCCTCCCACCATGACATCACTAGGTTGGCTATAGATGGGGAAAATTTAGCTCCCATAGAGACCCCGCTGAGTTGTAGGTAGAATTGTTTGTTGAATTGGAAATAGTTATGAGTCATGAGAAACATCAAAACCTGTAGAATATATTCTTGAAAATTTTTGGTATATGAGCTGTAAGTAGCTAGATGGTATTCCAAAGCAATGTATGCTGTTTGATGTGGAATTGAGGTATATAACGATACTACATCGCAAGTGAGCCATGAGTATTCTTTTTTCCAAGTTTTGTGTTGAAACGAGCATAAGACGTCTCGTGTATCTCTTAAGAATGCTGGGGTTTGTTGGGCTAGTGGCTGTAGTATTGTATCCAGCCATTCAGATAATTTTTCTAAGATGGAGCCGATACCTGACACAATCGGGCGCATAGGTGGAGGTTTTATCTGTTTATGAATTTTAGGGAGGGCATGTATTATAGGTATAACCGGCTGTTCGATATAGATGTAATTTAATTCTTTCTGATTAATATGTCCATTATTAAGACCTTCATCCAACAGATGTTTCAGTTTTGTTTGGATTTTTTCCGTAGGGTTGGCGTTTAATTTTCTATATGTCTGTTCGTCTGATAGAAGATTTAGTATTGACGCTTTGTAGTCGGATTTATCCATGACAGCTATACCTCCTCCCTTGTCCGCCATTTTGATTGTGATTTGTTTATTTTTTTGAAGTGATTTCACTGCATTTTTTAATCTCTGAGGAAGGTTGGATTTGTAATTAAATTGTTTTACTTTGTTGGACAAGGTTAGGAGTTCTTTTTCCACTACTGTCTGAAAAGTGTTCATTGAATCAGTCCTTGATTGGACAGGATAATATTTTGTATTGGTTGTAGAAAAATTACTTAATGTATTTACGATATTAGTTGCTGGGTTACAGTTGTCTCTGAGAAGACTATCCAAACTAGTAATTGTTTGAAGTTCTTGAAAAGAAGAGAAAGCTAGATGTTGATCGTTAATGGTTTGTGGTGGTATATCAAGTAAATGAGTATTTTCCATTGTATAGTGACCTGAGTTCACTGGTATATCTTCAATCAGATCAGTTTGTTCACTGTTTGAAGATTGCAGTGTAAGGGTAGAAGTCTCGGACAGTGTTCTATAGTCTCTTGTAGCGGAACTTGACAATGAAGATGAAATTCTATCTTGAGTTGTAGTTTGTTGGTCAGAAGTGAGAAAATGTCGTTTGATGGTAAGATTTCTGACGAATTTATTTATATCGAGGATGGTATGAAAGATGTCGAAATTATTGTTTGGTGCAAAATTCAGACCCAGCGATAAAACTTCACTTTGTGCTGGCGTAAGTGTGATGGAAGATAAATTGACTACGTTAGGATTTATAGCTGGTATTTCCGTGATCGGAGGTGACGGCTCTGGTTTTGTTCCAGTCTTTCTATGTTTCCTGCCGCCCCTCCTTCTTCGTTTTTTGAAAACGTGTAGTTGGTAGAATCGGGTCGATGGGCATATTTGGAGCGAGTTCTATAGTTTTCATCTTCAGATAGTCCTTCCAGTGATTCAGGTTCGGTTGAGCTAAAGCTGACTCTATTCGATGTATCTCTTTGTCTATTATATTGTTGGAGGCTTCGGTTTTTTAGAATAGGTTTTGGCCTTGTTCGGTTTGAGTCTCGTCTGTTCCAGTTATACACTTGGTTGTTTTGGTAGTCTCGCGTGTCTCTAATGAACTTAGTTTTTTTAGAATCCGCCAGGGATCGATCTAATTTATCTATGTATGATGAAGTACGATTGTCCAACAATGCAAGATCTGGTGAGCTGGGAAGGTCATCTATTTTAGTTTTAATTTCCAAGATTTTTTCTTCTAGTTCTGTAATGTTAATGATAATGTTCACAATCTAAAATTTACCCATGGCCATAACAAAACTGACATCGTGTTTTTAGATCTAGAACTAAAAGGATCAGAAGGCCAAATAATTGAATCCAAATCCCATCGTAAACCGACCTCCGCAAACACTATATTGCATGCAAATAGTAACCACTCGAAAAAAACAATCATAAACATCCCTGTAGGAGAAATGTATAGGGCGAGAAGAAATTGTAGTTCTGATAAACAATTCAATATTGAACAAAAACAAATACACTCTAGACTAAAAACCAGAGGCTACTCAAATTGGTCACTTGATAGAGCTAATACCATCACTGCGAAATTAGAAAGAAACCATCTACTTCGTGATTCCAAAAAATCCAGAGAACCTGATCATCATGTACCCACGTTGATATTACAACAAAGCAACCAATTTTCTGAAATTAAATATATAATAAACAAATACTTACCCATTTTACTTGATGATGATAGTTTACGCTCCATCCTTCAAGAAGGAATCAGAATAGTTGCACGAAAGGCTCCATCACTTGGTAGCTCCCTCTCTCCTTCATTTTTTTCATCAGATGAGACAAAAACGACCTGGCTAGAAAGCAAAGGCTTCTATAAATGCGGGCACCACCCATGTAAAACCTGTACTTATGCTCACCCCAGTAAAACTTTTTCCAATGCAGACAACACAACCACTTTTACAGTGCAAAACTATATAAACTGTAACTCAACTGCGGTTATTTATACTATCGAATGCACAGAATGTAAACTAAAATATGTTGGATGCACAAGTAGAAAATTCAAAACCAGAATCCTAGAGCACTTAAGCTATATCCGCAACCAGAATATTGTCAATACTTCCAATGCAGCAAAGCATTTTATATATCAACATAACAGAGCAATCAAATCTTTCCAATGCCAAGCAATTGAAAAAGTACATCTACCGAAAAGAGGGGGAGACCTACAACACAAAATCCATCAACGCGAAGCGTATTGGATTTTCATGTTAAATACCCGTTTTCCCAACGGTCTCAATATAAGAAATGATTTGAGTCTTCATTATTAAATACAATTTCCAACGTGACTCCTATACACACTACCAAGTCATACTCAATACATAATCAAACATCTCCAACCATTTTAATTTACGCCCAGTTCCACATTGTTTTCATTCATATACCATTGGATGTACAGATTTTATAATCATTCTATATCTCCTATATAATAATATACTCACCTATACACTCACCTAAAAAAATATGTTACATAATGGTCACTACACAAATACGTGATCAATCATAACAATTTTCGTTTTTCCATTGTCTATTCTAAACATTTATCCAATTTATTCTTCATGCCAAGGTCCGTACTATTTTTTAATAATGTATCGTGCATGTTATAGATTTATTGCATCTTTACATTTTTTAAAGTCACCACACCAACTATACATATCACTGTGTATATATAGTCCGTCTTTCCTTTCTTTAAAATCATAAATTTTAAGATATTCTTCACTTTTCATGTGGTATTTACATCATCTACTGACCTTCTAAACAAAAGACAGACACTTTGGTTGCATTATTACGATAGAGCCAATACTGTTAACCAAACAATGATATCCAACACGCTCTTTGCTTATCCCCTACAATTGAATCTTCACACAAACAAAAATCTCTAGATATACAAGGATATTATACCCTAATACATTTGTTATAATCAATTATTATACATATTAAGTAATGTTCTTCTCTTCTCATATCTATTTATTGAATTTACCTTCCAACTTGGCATCTGCTTCCAGCTGCCGCTACGTCTCCGGATTGCGTTCCAAGGTTACTATGTACTGTGGAACGCAAACATAAATAATCACCCAGTGAACCGGAAGTCATGTCTACTGACAAACCAGAGCCAAATATATGTGTATCAATCCGAATAAAACTATGATCCATTATGTCTCCAAAATTTGAACAATTCAACCAATCCCATTATTATGGCTTATTCCGAATTTACAGCTATCTGCCAATTGTCAAATATGCATACCATTCCTATTTTGTGAGGTTACGAAACAGAGACTCAGGGGAATGCAATCAAAGTCACCAGTAACACCTGAAAACGGGGATATATATCCCAGTCAAACACATCAGAAGGTCAGCATCAGCCATGACTAAGGACGCGTGTAGCGTCTGAAACGCGTAGGCTTCATTTACTACAGATATTTTTTCCTCACACTACCAGGATTGCACACTCTCAAGCTTCTATCCTGGTGTTTTTCTTTTTTAATAGAATTTTTTCATTAAACTTGGAACTTCGTTCCATTTTATTCCACAAATCCACGCTGGATCCAAATCCTCTTGTTTCTATTACTGTCAAGAATACAGGAATACAATGTTATTAAGATGTTTGCATTTCATGTTAACCCTTTTTAAATCTTTTAGGCTGTTCATATCCAAGAAAACGACGAGGACGTCTTGTCTTAAGTCCGGGAGTATGCAGCATCCCAGAAGATACCCTTCTGGTTCCCTGTTATTTGTATGTCATGCATTGTATGTGTTTTACATGTCTTTATTATTTTTCACACAGTGTGCTGTTCACCAGCTGAAGAGAAGGATGAAGGTATCAGTGGGGAGCCACTAGAGGGTGCATTGTACATCTAGCATTGTTTGAAAAGGGGGTGGAGCCTGGCTACAGCCCTAGAGCCTCACTCTGACTCTGTCTCACAGTCTACACAGAGGAGTCGGGTCGTGTCTGTGAGGAGACAGACATGTCTGCTAGCTGCTCTGACACAGCAGATTAATACAATCCTTTCAACTGGCAACAGGTCTCAGCACCTGCACCCCAATGCAAGAGGAGGAACAGTAAGGAGATTGTAACCAGCATATCATCTCTATCATCACCACAGCAAGTATTATTTAGCTGAAAAGCTGTCTGTCTGTTTCTGAGGAGAAGTCTATATAATATTGGGCCTCAGAACTCCTGCTGGCGCTGTTACCGGTTCTGCCGCACGCCTCAATTAATATAAGAAGTGTCTATCAAGTCACTCAACTACAACCCTCATCACTGAGAAAAGTGAGTTCATTTATTATACACGCTGCTGGAAAAGTGAATGATTTCTAGATATAGCTGGACAATTGAAACCCTCATTGGTCACCCACTGGTCCCTTCTTCCCCTCAACTGTTGAAGTGGACAGAAGATAACATGCCTCCATTTTGGAAGACTGTATAAAGTTCTTCAGTAAACGTGAGTTATTCAAATCCCCTGTGTCGTCTGGTCCCTGCACTGCATAACATCAAGGGCACCCCACATACCACCTTGCCAGGCGCACACATACTACTACCACCATCACGGGAGTTGCTACGGGGGAAAAGACTATTACCACCATCATCCATAGTGCAGCCCCCCTGTCACTGTGCCAGCCCGAGAAGGAGCGAGGGAGGAGAGGTAGAGATTCCTACAGATACCTCAGGCCATACACCGTGCACTTCACTACTGCTCCCATCCTCCTGGGAAGCTCTTCCTCGTGGTTGCTGCAGATATATGAAGGAAAGGCCACCCCCAAACCAGACTGCATCCTGGACTACAATAGGTACATGGGAGGGGTGGACTTGTCAAATCAAGTCCTGAAGCCCTACAGCGCCATGCGGTGTGGTATAAGAAGCTGGCCGGGCACATCATACAGATGGCTTTGTACAATGCGTACGTGCTACGTCGATGTGCAGGCCAGAGGGGAACTTTCCTGGAATTTCAAGATCTAATCTTTAGGGACCAGGAAGGGGGAGCACCCAGTACTTCTGGAAGCGAGGCCACACGCATCGTACCAGGGCAACACTTTCCAGGAGAAGTTCCCCAAACCGGTGGAAAGGGAAAGAGTCAAAAGAGGTGCAGAGTCTGCTATAAGAGGGGGATAAGGAAGAACACAATATACCAATGTGACACGTGTCCCGAAAAACCAGGGCTCTGTATAAAAGATTGTTTTAAAATGTATCATACATCCCTTGATTTTTAATTTACCCTGATGCACTCCGCACAGCTTACCCCCCTCATCTTTCCCTTCTGAGCCCTGCCGTATGCCCAGGCAGCTGATAACAGCCACATGTAGGGTATTGCCGTACCCATGAGAACCCACATTACAATTTAAGGGGTGTATATCTCCGGTGGCGCATGCTGGGTACACTATATTGGACACTGAAATGGCATATATATATATAAAATTGCAAATCTCACACTGCACCATCTGCTGCGCATTATCTTTTACACAGTACCTGTGGGGTCAAAATGCTCACTACACCTCTAGATGAATGTCTTAAGGGGTGTAGTTTTTAAAATGGGGTCACTTCTCGGGGGTTTCAACTGTACTGGTACCTCAGGGGCTTCTGCATACATGACTTAGCACCAGAAAAGCTCCAGTAGGCCAAATGGTGGTCCTTCCCTTCTAAGCCCTGCCGTGTGTCCAGGCAGCTGATAATAGCCACATGTAGGGTATCGCCGTACCCAGGAGAACCCACATTACAATTTAAGGGGTGTATATCTCCGGTGGCGCATGCTGGGCACACTATATCGGACACTGACATGCCATATATATACATAAAATTGCAAATCTCACTCTGCACCATCTGCTGCGCATTATCTTTTACACAGTACCTGTGGGGTCAAAATGCTCACTACACCTCTAGATGAATATCTTAAGGGGTGTAGTTTTTAAAATGGGGTCACTTCTCGGGGGTTTCAACTGTACTGGTACCTCAGGGGCTTCTGCATACATGACTTAGCACCAGAAAAGCTCCAGTAGGCCAAATGGTGGTCCTTTCCTTCTGAGTCCTCCCATGGGCCCAAACGGCAGTTTATCACCACAAATGGGGTATTGCCGCACTAAGGACAAATTGGGCAACAAAATGGGGTATGTTGTTCCCTGTGAAAATAAGAAATTTTGATCAAAAATGACATCTTATTGGAAAAAATATCATTTTTTTCATTTCACAGCCCAATTCAAATAGGTGCTGTGAAAAAACTGTGCGGTCAAAATGATAACAAAAACCATAAATGAATTCCTTAAGGGGTGTAGTTTCCAAAATGGGGTCTCTTCTGGTGGGTTTCCATTGCTTTGATACCTCTGGGGCTCTGCAAATGCGACATGGCACCCGAAAACCAATCCAGCAAAATCTGGACTCCAACAAACACATAGCGCTCCTTTCCGTCTGAGCGCTCCCATGGGCCCAAACGGCAGTTTATCACCACAAATGGGGTATTGCCGCACTAAGGACAAATTGGGCAACAAAATGGGGTATGTTGTTTCCTGTGAAAATAAGAAATTTTGATCAAAAATGACATCTTATTGGAAAAAATATCATTTTTTTCATTTCACAGCCCAATTCAAATAGGTGCTGTGAAAAAACTGTGCGGTCAAAATGATAACAAAAACCATAAATGAATTTCTTGAGGGGTGTAGTTTCCAAAATGGGGTCACTTCTGGTGGGTTTCCATTGCTTTGATACCTCTGGGGCTCTGCAAATGCGACATGGCACCCGAAAACCAATCCAGCAAAATCTGGACTCCAACAAACACATAGCGCTCCTTTCCGTCTGAGCCCTCCCATGGGCCCAAACGGCAGTTTATCACCACAAATGGGGTATTGCCGCACTAAGGACAAATTGGGCAACAAAATGGGGTATGTTGTTCCCTGTGAAAATAAGAAATTTTGATCAAAAATTACATCTTATTGGAAAAAATATCATTTTTTTCATTTTACAGCCCAATTCAAATAGGTGCTGTGAAAAAACTGTGCAGTCAAAATGATAACAAAAACCATAAATTAATTCCTTGAGGGGTGTAATTTCCAAAATGGGGTCACTTCTGGTGGGTTTCCATTGTTTTGATACCTCAACACCTCTTCAAACCTGGCATGCTGCCTAAAATATATTCTAATAAAAAAAGAGGCCTCAAAATGCACTAGGTGCTTCTTTGCTTCTAGGGCTTGTGTTTTAGTCCACGAGCGCAGTAGGGCACATGTGGGACATTTCTAAAAACTGCAGAATCTGGACAATACATATTTAGTAGTATTTCTCTGGTAAAACCTTCTCTGTTACAGAAAAAAATTGAATAAAATTGAAATTCAGCAGAAAAAATGAAATTTGCAAATTTCATTTCCACTTTGCTTTAATTCCTGTGAAATGCCTGAAGTGTTAAAAAACTTTCTATATGCTGTTTTGAATACTTTGAGGGGTCTAGTTTTTAAAATGGGGTGTTTTATGGGGGTTTCTAATACATAGGCCCCTCAAAGCCACTTCAGAACTCAAGAGGTACCTTCAAAAAAAGGCTTTTGAAATTTTCTTAAGAATAGGAGAAATTGCTGTTTATGTTCTAAGCCTTGTAACGTCCAAGAAAAATAAAATAATGTTCAAAAAACGATGCCAATCTAAAGTAGACATATGGGAAATGTGAACTAGTAACTATTTTGGGTGGTATAACCGTCTGTTTTTCAAGCAGATGCATTTAAATTCTGAAAAATACTATTTTTTGTACATTTTCTCTAAATTTTACAATTTTTCACAAATAAAGACTGAATATATCGACCAAATTTTACCACGAACATGAAGCCCAAAGTGTCACGAGAAAACAATCTCAGAATCGCTTGGATAGGTTTAAGAATTCAGACGTTATTACCACATAAAGTGAAATATGTCAGATTTGAAAAATGGGCTCTGAGCCTTAAGGCCCAAACTAGGCTGCGTCCTTAAGGGGTTAAGAAACTAAATCTAAAATTACTCATAACTTGCTAACAAATGATTGTTTTTCAAAATAAATACCACTGCTGTTATCTACATTCCAGCGCCGATCAGATTATGTAGGAGATAGGGCACTTATAATCTGGTGACAGAGCCTCTTTAAGTTCTTATTGACCGGGTGGTGAGCTGTGCCCAAGAGGCTGGTAGGCCGAGATGCTGCTGTAGCATGTTGGAGCAAGTTTGTTACAAGCATCCATAGAAATACTCTCTAGTAAATGTCTATAGGTCCTTTGTCTAGCTTTCCTTGGCACACACACACACACACACACACACACACACACACACACACAATCAAGTGTTCCTTTAATTTTGTTAGGTACTAACCACTGCATATTGCTTACCCTTAAGGCCTGCCATTTTGAAGATGCTCCGACCCAGTCGTCAAGCAATATAAATTTGACCCTTGTCAAAGTCGCTCAGATTTTTATGCGTGCCCATTTTTCAACGTAAAGAACGGACTGCTCATCTGATGGATCCTTGTCACAATTTAGTTTTTGTATTCCGCCGTAGGACTGTAGGGTAATTTTATGTGATGTACATCGTATATTCCTTTGTGGTATGTACATAACATAGTGATGGTTGCTTTATTTCTCTATGATGTATTGATTTTTTAAAAGTGAGGAATACATGATGAGGTAAGTAATATAAATCTGCATACATAGACTTAAAATGACAATCCAGGAAAAATAATTGTCAAAACACACATCAGGGGCATTTAGCATACCAGGGCCTTTACTTGATGTCAAGTGCTCTCCTAATGGTGTTCACCATAATGTACCGCATCTGATAACAATTATAAGGTTACCAGTAACTTACAGTATCTAGTGTTTTTTTTTTAATAAGAACTTTTAAAGTGACATCTCAATCAGAATACAGGCACCAATGCAATTTAGATGTACCATAAAGCAAGAAAAGCTAAAAAGACCTTATAAATGATGTATGAATAAAATTTGAAAATCCAGGAAACCAGTTAATTCAAAACACAGCCAACAATAGTCTAATTTTAAGGTATTTAGCCTTTAAACCCTATAGTAAAAATAGGACAGAAAAGAAGCATTAAGCATAAAAGGAAATATTTGCAGATTCTTTATACTTTCAATGAGATTTGAATGTGTCTCTTGATGCGCACACTGTACCTTTATTGCTTTTTGCTTCTTGCACTTTTCTTTCTTTTTGGTTAATTGGAAACATGAAGACAAATTCAACCTTGCCATTCAAAACTGGAATCTCTTAAAGATGTGATTTCACAGTCATTTGTACATTTTAACGCTATTCACAACTTTCTGAATTACATTAATATAGTAAAATCCTTTTTGGTGGATCTCTTTATATAACTGATGGCATACTTACTGATCTGTTCTGATGGGTTTAACCTGTGTTTCTTGACAAGCAATGACTTAGCTATAGTGGGTGCTGAGGTAGCAGATGCCACATAACAAAACATCAGTATTAAAAATGGCACAGGGCTTAGGAGATTCAACTCACTCCTCTGAAGAGGTGTTTTAATTGTTGTTTTACATCTTTTACTGTCTATTA
Source organism: Rhinoderma darwinii (assembly GCF_050947455.1). Taxonomy (NCBI): domain Eukaryota; kingdom Metazoa; phylum Chordata; class Amphibia; order Anura; family Rhinodermatidae; genus Rhinoderma; species Rhinoderma darwinii. Next base: position 168,594,521 of record NC_134689.1, read on the forward strand.
GACATTCAGGGTATGTGCACACGTAGTGACCAAAAACGTCTGAAAATACAGAGCTGTTTTCAAGGGAAAACAGCCCCTGATTTTCAGACGTTTTTTGAGCAACTCGCGTTTTTCGTGCCGTTTTCGCAGCTTTTTTTACGTCCGTTTTTGGAGCTGTTTTCATTGGAGTCTATGAGAAAACAGCTCCAAAAACGTCCAAAGAAGTGTCCTGCACTTCTTTAGACGAGGCTGTATTTTACGCGTCGTCGTTTGACAGCTGTCAAACGACGACGCGTAAATGACAGGTCGTCTGCACAGTACGTCGGCAAAGCCATTCAAATGAATGGGCAGATGTTTGCCGACGTATTGTAGCCCTATTTTCAGACGTAAAACGTGGCATAATACGCCTCGTTTACGTCTGAAAATAGGTCGTGTGAACCCAGCCTCAATGTCGTAGTATAATACAGATTACATCTGGAAGGATGATTGCATGGCAAACTTCAAGTGTAGGTTCACCTTTTATTATTACAGTCACACCTATATGTATAATTGTTGGACATCTAATTATGGAACCATAGGCATTAATATGGAGTTACCCCCCCCCCCCTTTCCTTTGCGACTCTAATTGCCTCCACTCTTCTGGGAAGTGTATCGTCCGTGGTCGCTGACCACGAACTCCTCTCATCCTGCCGACGCCTTTCTCTCCAAAGATGCCAGCACATGCGGCCGTCCTGTCCCGCAGTGACCACTAGGGTGCGCACGCGAGCTCAGTCCAGCCTTTAAGAGCCAAAGTGCACACATGTGTGAGATTGAGCTGATTGCTCCCAAATCACCCTGGACTATAAGAAGGGCCCTGCCCCTTCCTTCATTGCCTGAGCATTGTTTGTACCTACCCGTGTTAGTCTTTGCAATGGTCTCTTGAGTGTTTTCCAGTTCCCAGTGTTCCATGTTCCTGCTACCTGTATCACGTGCTACAGAGTTGGAGTTGTGTTGTGTCGCCCACTACACTCGCTGTGGTTCACCGCATCTGTTGTCTGCCTGCTGCCTGAGTTCCATCCGACCCTAAACCATTGCTACTGTCTGAATTGCCACAGGTACCTTTATCCGAACTATAGACATTGACTTTGTACCATGTTTGGCCAGCTGCTATCCTGCTACGGCGGTAAGGCCCAGTGGGTCCACATACCCACAGATCGTGACAGGAAGGCTTTCTACAAGATGTTGGAGTTTGTGGTATTTTTTGCTTATTCAGCCAATAGAGCATTTGTGAGGACAGACACTGATGTCAGGTGAGAGGGCCTGGCTCGCAATCGGCACTTCAATTTTTTCCAAAGGTGTTCGATGTGGCTAAAGAGACTCTGTCACCACATTATAAGTGCCCTATCTCCTATATAAGGAGATGGGCGCTGTAATGTAGGTGACAGTAATGCTTTTTATTTAAAAAAACGATCTTTTTTCACAACGTTAGGAGCGATTTTGGTTTATGCTAATGAGCTTTCTTAATGCCCAAGTGGGCGTACTTTTACTTTCGACCAAGTGGGCGTTGTACAGAGGAGTGCATGACGCTGACCAATCGGCATCATGCACTCCTCTCCATTCATTTACACTGCACTAGCGATATAGATATATCGCTATGTGCAGCCTCATACACAAACCCTAACATTACTACAGTGTCCTGATAATGAATACACATGAAATCCAGCCTGGACGTCATGTGTACTCAGAATCCTGACACTTCTGACTCTTTTTTTGTGAGATTCCGGCAAGTGAAACCAAATCTCGTTTTGCTCCGTGATCTCGCGAGATTTCATTTCACTTGCCGGAATCTCACAAAAAAAGAGTAGGCGTTCTCAAGCAGAGAGCAAGATCCTGATTAGGTAACGGATAGAGATGAGAAAATCAATTCTACATGAATCAAAATCATAACAAATTTTCCAAAACTTCCAGGATTCGTCCTTCAGGAATCTCTCAAAATGGCTGCTACCATTTAGATCATAAGACAAAGAAGAAGGATCACATGACCTCAGGTGGCGGCCAGGCGGGCTTCCTAATAATGCCTTGCTGGCAGCCCTCCTTCTAGCCCAGCCAATCATGAGGGGTATAAGTGTGAGTCACTGATGACAGTGGATGACAGTCATATGAGTCATAGCCACTATAAACAGCACAATCAGGAAATGCAGCTGCTTTGTGGAGATACAGAGAGGAGAGAGAGGATGCCAGGCAGAGCGTGAGAGATAGCAAAATACAGAATACAGGCAGATAGTGAATTAGTTTAATTTGTGAATCACCAATCTTCATCACATATTTCACAAATCTTCTTCAATTATATTAATCCTGGTGCTGCTGCCTTCTGAAACTGAACGCTCATTATTTTAATATATCGAATAGTGCCACCAAAATTGGTGTATTGTCCTGTGTCATGCATATATACAGTGCCGTTATACATCAGTCTGTGTCTAAGTGGCAATTATTTTTCAAATAAAGAGATTTTTATTTAAATTTGAATCCTGGTGCTGATAGCGTGCGGTTGCCTACTGATACAGATGTCACAGACATGACGTCACTTATTGTTTTGTATATCTATTAGTGCAACCAAAAATTTGTGTATTGTTCTACGGCAAGCAATTATACAGCGCTGTTATACTTCAGTCTGAGTCCAAGTGACATTTTTTTTTCTCCAAAAAATAGATTTTAATTTAAATTTAAATCCTGGTGCTGATAGAATGCTGCTGCCTGCTGATACAGACATCACGGACGTAACATCAATCATTATTTTGCATATATCTAATTGCTAACAATAGTGCCACCAAATTCGGCGTATTTTTCTGCATCAATCATTTATACAGTGCCATTTTACTTCAGCCTGTGTCCAAGTGACAATTGTTTTTCCTATGAATAGATTTTAATTTAAATTTGAATCCTGGTGCTGATAGCGTGCCGCTGCCTGCTGATACACACATCATGGATGTGACAGCACTCATTGTTTTGCAGATATTTAATTGCTGCTAAAACTGCCACCAAAAATTGGCGCATTATTGCATCTGCATCAAGCAGCTTATACAGCGCCGTTAGACATCAGTCTGTGTCCATGTGACAATTTTTTAAAAATAAATAAAGTACAGAGCGATTGCTTCTGCACTTTCTAGCACTATCAGGCATACTGTCAGTGGCATATGTAGTCGTGGCGGTGGAAGTGGGGGATAATATAATTGTAATATATATGTACAGGGTGGGCCATTTATATGGATACACCTAAATAAAATGGGAATGGTTGGTGATATTAACTTCCTGTTTGTGGCACATTAGTGTATGGAAGGGGGGAAACTTTTCAAGCTGGGTGTTGACCATGGCAGCCATTTTGAAGTCGGCCATTTTGTATCCAACTTTAGTTTTTTCAATGGGAAGAGGGTCATGTGACACATCAAACTTATCGAGAATTTCACAAGAAAAACAATGGTGTGCTTGGTTTTAACGTTACTTTATTCTTTCATGAGTTATTTACAAGTTTCTGACCACTTATAAAATGTGTTCAAAGTGCTGCCCATTGTGTTGGATTGTTAATGTAACCCTCTTCTCCCACTCTTCACACACTGATAGCAACACCGCAGAAGAAATGCCTCCCGATCTGACCCCCTTAGACTTTTATCTTTGGGGTCATCTGAAGGCAATTGTTCAAAGATCCTATGTGCAGATGTGAGAAACTTCCAGGTGTTCAATCATCACAGGAGCACTCCATCAATCCGGGTTTTATGGCAGAGTGGCCAGAAAGAAGCCTCTCCTCAGTAAAAGACACATGAAAGCCCACCTGGAGTTTGCAAAAAAGCACCGAAAGTACTCTCAGCCTGTAAGAAACAAGATTCTGTGGTCTGATAAAACAGAGATTGAACTTTTTTACCTCAATTCTGAGCTCATGTCTGGAGGAAACCAGGCACTGCTCATCAGCTATCTATTACCATCTCTACATTGAAGAATGGTGGTGGCAGCATCATGGTGTGGGGGTGTTTTTCAACGACTGGGACAGGGAGACTGGTCAGGATTGAGGAAAAGATCATTGGAGCAAATTACAGATATATTCTTAATGAAAACCTGATCCAGAGTGCTCTGGACCTCAGACTGGGCCGAAGGTTCACCCTCCGGCAAGACAATAATTAAGAGCTAGTTTCTCCTTTTCAATAAATGAGCAAAGATTACTAACATTTTGTGTTCACTTTGTCATTATGGGGTATTGAGTGAAGAATGATGGGGAAAAACTTAATTTTTCTGTTATTTCAGCACAAGGCCTCAACATAACAAAATGTAAAAAAATTTAATGGGTCTGAAGACTTTCTGAATGCACTATATATATATATATATATATATATATATATATATATATATATATATATATATCCAAGAAACGAGACTAGAAGCAGCACTCAGCAAAAAATGTGAATTTATTCACCCAACACAGCAACGTTTCACTTTCTCCATGGATATATATTATAGTACTTTCCAAGCAATTAAAAAAGACCTGTCACCTCTCCTGATATGTCTATTATAGTAAATATTTGTATTTCCCATGAAATACCAATTCTGGAATGTATTTACTTAGAATTCTCCGTTGTGCTGCTTGCCTGTTATTCTTCATAAAAATGTATGAATAATTTGACAACTGGGTGCTACCAGTCAAAACGGCATGTCCCTACACAATCTCACAATCAGCACTGATTGGACAGTGTCAGAACCTGTAGGGGCACAACCCCAACTGGTAGTATCATAGTTGTCATTTTCTACATACATTTCTAAAAAGAATAACAGAGGAACCTCACAACATAGAATTCTAAGAAAAGATACTCCAGAATTGTAATTTCATGGGGAATACATTATTATTATTTATTTTACTAAAACAAACATGTCAAGAGAGGTCCTCTCTAGATACATTAACCCCTTCCCGCAAATGGGCGTTACTGTACATCCTTTTTAGCGTCTCGTTCCCGCAAATGGGCATACAGTAACGTCCTGAGGATGAAGCAGGCACAGGAGCTGTGCGCGCTTCATCCTCAGCGGGTGTCGGCTGTAATATACAGCTGACATCCCGCTGCAACGGCGGCGATCACTGTTATGTCCGATCGCCGCCATTTAACCCCTCAAATGCCGCTGTCAATAGCGACAGCGGCATTTAAGTGATTGATACAGAGGGAGGGGATCCCTCTGTACCCCGTTGGCCCCCCGCGAAAAATCGAGGGTTTCTGATGGTTGCAATGGCAACCAGGAAGCCTAGCAATGGCTTCCTGGTTGCCAGGTACGGGAGCCTATTAGGTCCTGCCCGAGGCAGGACGTAATAGGCTCAACTGTCAGTTATAAAATGACAGTTATAATACACTGCACTACACAAGTAGTGCAGTGTATTGTACAGGGGATCAGAAGATCAGATCTTCCAGTCCCCTAGTATGTGTAAAATAAAAAGTAAAAAAAAGGTTAAAAAAAGTTTTAGATAAATAAATAAATAAAAGTTTTATGTAATAAAAACAATAATCACCTTGTGTCCCTGATCAAGTCCTTTATAATTAGAAAAAAATGGAAAAAAAGACAAAAACTAGACATAATAGGTATCGCCGCGTTCGTATCGGCGTGACCTATAAAAATATAATATTATTTATCCCGCTCGGTGAACACCGTAAAAAAAATACAATAAAAAACAATGCCAGAATTTCCTTTTTTGGTCACGTTGTTTCCAATAAAATGGAATAAATAGTGATCAAAAAGTCGCATGTACCCAAACTTGGTACCAATAAAAACTACAGTGCGTCACGCAAAAAACAAGCCCTCACAAAGCTCCGTCGACATAAAAATAAAAAAGTTATGACTCTCAGGATATGGTGACACTAAAACATTTTATTTATAAAAAGGGTTTTTATTGTGTAAAAGTAGTAAAACATATAAAAACTATATCAATTTGGTATTGCCGTAATCGTATCAAACCGCAGAATAAAGCAAACATGTTGTTTATGCAGCACAGAGAACGCCGTTAAAAATTGATTTAAAAAAAACAGCGAGAGAATTTCTGTTTTTTGGTCTCCAAAAAATTGAATAAAAACTGATCACATTATCACATTTACCCCAAAATGATACTAATAAAAACGACAGCTCATCACATGAAAATCAAGCACTCACAAAGCTCGTCAACGGAAAAATAAAAAGTTATGACTCTTGGAACGCAATAATGCAAAACGACGACCCAGACTAATTTATATGTGCAGCAGTTCTTCACCTAAAATCCCACGTCATCATTTGCAGCCCCCATTTGTAGACCCTGTAAATGCAGCGAAAACTATGACATTTTGGGGTCTGTGCTACATATGGAGCTAGTGAAGTCAAAGATTAGACAATGCTGGAGTGCGGATATTTTCTACAATACCACGG